>NC_092127.1:50272160-51522160 GCF_043159975.1 Macaca nemestrina | reverse complement strand
TCTTTTTACTTTGAGCATTGTGTGCTATATGGGTCTCTTGAAGACAATATACAGTTGGGTCTTTCTTCTTTATTCAGCTTACCACTCTGTGCCTTTTAAGTGGGGCATTTAGCTAATTTACATTCAAGGTTAATATTGATATATGCATATTTGATCCTGTCATCATGTTAACTGGTCATTATTAGACTTGATTGTGTAGTTTTTTTTTTTTTATAGTGTCAATAGTTATGTTTTGTGGCGGTCAGTGACAGTGATTTTGCTTCCCATGTTTAGCATCCCTTTAGGGACCTATTGTAAGGCAGGTCTAGTGGTAACAAATTTCCTTGGCATTTACTTATCTGGAAACGATCTTTTCTCTCTTTTGCTTATAAAGCTTAGTTTGTCTGGATATGAAATTCTTGGTTGACATTTCTTTTCTTTAGCAATGCTGAATATAGGCCCCCAATATCTTTTGGCTTGTAGGGTTTCTGCTGAAAGGTCTGCTGTTAGCCTTACAGGGTTCCCTTTCTAGGTGACCTGCCCCTTCTCTCTAGCTGCCTTTAATATTATTTCTTTCACATCGACCTTGGAGAATCCGATGACTATGTGTCTTAGGAATGGTCTTCTTGTGTAGTAACTCAGAGGGATTCTCTGCATTTCCTGAATGTTAATGTCAATATCTCTAGTAAGGTTGGGGAAATTTTCATGGACAATGCTCTCAAATATGTTTTCCCAGTTGCTTGTTCTCTTCCCCTCTGTTTCAGCGATGCTAATGAGTACTAGGATTGGTTTCTTTACATAATCCCGTATTTCTCAAAGGTTTTGTTCATTCTTTTCTTTTTTCTTTATTTTTGTCAGATTGAGTTGACTTGAAGAATCGGTCTTCCAGCTTTGATATTCTTTCCTCAGCTTGGTTGATTCTGCTGTTAATACTTATGAGTATATTCTTAAGTTCTTGAAGCAAGTTTTTCAGCTCTATCTGATCAGTTTGATTCTTCTTAAAATGTCTGTTTCATCTTTCAGCTCTTATATTGTTTCAGTGGATTCCTTAGATTCCTTCAACTGGGTTTTGACCTTCTCCTGAATCTCGAAGATCTTCGTTCTTAACCAGAATCTCAATTGTATATCTGCCATTTCAGCCTGGTTAAGACCCATTGCTAGGGAACTAGTGTGGTCATTTGGAGGTAAGAAGACACTCTGGGTTGAGTAAGAAGACACTTTTGATTTGTAAGAGTTCTTGCACTTGTTCTTTCTCACCTGTGTGGGCTGATGTTCCTTTAATCTTTGAAGCTGCTGTCCTTTGGATAGGGTTTTTGCTTTTATATTCTTCAATATCCTTGGAGGTTTGTCTGTGGTATAAGGTCTATTCAGTGATTGGCTTCATTGCCAAAAATTTTCAGAGTGGCAAGGATCAGCCCAGAACTCCTGGGCTGCATGCTCTAATCCTGGGCGGCTGGTACCAGACCCAGGGCTTCATTCTCTGACTCCTGTCAGTGCAGACCTACCTGCCTGGCCTGGTTTCAGCCTAGGAATATAAAAAATGGCCATGCTAACTTAAACCTTAATTTCTCAAAGCTAGTGTTTCTGGCAGGCCCCCTTCTCTTAGAATCTCTGAGTTTAACAAACTGTCTTTTCAATAGCAATTATTTCCTGAACTATTTGTCTTGCCTAAATAATAAAAACATCAACACAGACCTTAAGTATGATAAAAAAAAATATTTACAGTCTATTTTCTCTAAAGCTTGCTATCTGAAGGTTTCATCTGCCCTATAAAACTTTGGTCTCTATATACTCTTATCATAAGCCCGACATTCATTTCTATTGCTTTCAGGTCTTTATATAATAACTTGACTCTTTCAACCAATTGCCAGTCAGAAAATCTTTAAATCCACCTATGACCTGGAAGCTTCTGCTTCAAGTGGTTCTGCCTTTTCAGATAGAACCAATGTACATCTTACATGTTTTGATTGATGTATTATGTCTCCCTAAAATGTATAAAAGTAAGTTCTACCCTGACCACCTTGGATACATGTTGTCAGGACTGCCTGAGGCTGTGTCACAGGTGTGTCCTTAACCTTGGAAAAATAAACTTTCCAAATTGACTGAGACCTGTCTCAGATACTTTGGGGTTCACATTACCTGTTTGCTATTATATACATTTGCTATGTTACATATTGTGAAACAAAAATAGTAATTTTCAGAAAAGTACACATGTGGTTCTATTAATATAAAAATAAATAAAACTGAAATATACTTAGTAAGCAAAATAAGATTCACATAAATAATGACCAACTAATAATAATATTTGAATAAAAGAGTGAGATTTAGGGAGGGAAAAAAGAAATATTCTGGCTGGGTGTGGTGGCTAATGCTGCTAATCTCAGCATTTTGGGAGGCTAAGTCAGGTGAACTCTTGAATTCAAGAGTTCAAACTCAACGTGAGACAGGGTAGAAACTGGGCAACATGGAGATACCTTGTCTCTACTAAAAATACCTAAAAAATCCTGGGTGTGGTGGTACACCCATGTGGCCCCAGCTACTTGGGAGGATCATTAGAGCCTGGGACCAAGGTTGCGGTGAGCCAAGATCACACCACTGCACCCCAGTCTGGGTGACAGAAAAAGACCCCTGTCTTAAAAAAAAAGAAAAAAGAAAGAAAGAAAGAAAGAAAGAAAGAAAGAAAGAAAGAAAGAAAGAAAGAAAGAAAGAAAGAAAGAAAGAAAGAAAGAAAAGGAATGTTCTACTGTTACTTTCTATCTTTGAAATTTTAACTTATTAGGTAATTATGAATGCACACAAGCATCCATGTATATAGTGAAATAATAATGGCCACAAATTTTTTTGACAGCCCTCCCTTTGATAGATGGCATTTGTATACCTTCCCATTGAATCAGGGTGGGCTTTGCCTATTGGGCTGCACTGACAAACAGAACATGTTGCCCTGATTCTGAAACATTTTCCAGGCTCAGGTTTTAATAGACTGTTCTCTTCCACTTCTGCTGTCTTGGAACACTCCCATGATGTTGCCTCTAGGAACCCAGCCAGCATGCTGTGAGAAGCATGTCTGAGTCCTGGAGAGTCAACAGTCCCTGATGAATGCCAACCAATAGTCAATATCAACTGAAAGCCATCTACATGAGCCATCTTGGTCATTCAGTCAAGTCAACCCATCAACATGACTGCAGCAGCACTAGAGACTGCAAGAAAGAATTGCCCAGCTTAGGCCAGTCAACACACAGGATTACAAAAGGTAATTATAAATTATTCTTTTAAGTCACTAAGTTTTTGGATAACAACAAATAAAATGACAATGATAAGTGAGGTAACCTTTATCCAAAACTCTTGGGACCAGAATTGTTTCAGATTTCAGATTTTTTGTTTTTTTGGATTTTAGAATATTTGCACAGACATAATAAGATATCTTGGGGATGAGACCAAAGTCTAAAAACAAAATTTGCTTATGTTTCATATATACTTTACACACATAAGCTGAGATAATTTTATACAATACTTTAAATAATTTTGTACATGAAGCAAAGTTTGTACTAAGTACTTATGTATGGAATTTTCTGCTTTTAACTTCATGTTGGTGCTGAATTTAGATTTTGGAGCATTTCAGATTTTAGATTATTGTATTATTGATGCTCAATATGTACATGCAATATGCCTTAAAACATGCAGAAGTGTACATACAACTTAAAATAACAAAGAATTCAAAATGTCAAATCTGTACATCTGGAGATATTTAATAAACATATGCCAAAATTTTAAAATAGTAATTAATCTTCATTTATTAGCACAATCCTTGACATGTAGAAGGTGGTTTATAAATATATTAAAACATAGACACAAACAAGCTGTAGGGTCAAGGAAAGCTTAAGAAAGGGACAATATCAAATCTAGGTCAAAATGATAGATATATTTCTTCAGGATCCCTTCAACAATTCAGAATTTGCACATTTTATTACTTTTATTTCACACGAGTTTCATTGCAAATGCCCATGTCTCATGGTTAATATTTTACTTAACCAAAGAAAGGGAGATAGAAACAAACATGTTATGCTCCTTTACCCTCAACAGGCCCAGAAAGTACACATGAGTAGAGGTACATGAACATACAAATGTTTTGTATAAAATTATGAAAATGTTTTTAAGACAAAACCTGGAGACACAAATGGAAAATGTGAACTTAAGGTAGAATTCTTCTTTGTTAAAGGCCATATGATAATCTTGGTATTGTGAGACTGAATAATAGTATAAATTTTAGTCAAATGGCAGAAGGTTACCTCCTATGGAGTTAAGAGGCTCATCTAAAATAGGAGTTTTGAGTATCAGAATCTTTTCTTAGCTGCCTGAGTAATTGCAAATATACCATTGTATTTCCAGATTGTTATGATTCAAAATGACCCATTTTTTAAATACTGAAGTTGGGAGAATTCTATATGAGAAATATTGGGGAAGATGAAGAGCAGTACAGAGTACAGAAAAGGAACATGACCCTGAGGTCCCTGGAATGGCTTTCTGTTTAGGGCATGCAATCTAATGGCCACCAATGAAACAGTAAATCAGGGCAATTCATAATATCAGTACTGAGATAAATTACTGTCAGTCTACAAAGAGAGGGCCACACATATGTGAAAGAAAACCTAAACACTTCCGCACCTAGATATACAAAGCAGTTTGTCTCAGTCCAACTCTTCTATCAAAAACAACCATAATCATTGAGAAAAATAGAAATAAAACAAAATAGAAAACAAACAATGAAAAACACAGATTTTAGATGACATTACAAAGCAATCAAGGTCTCAGAATTTGAGGGTCAAAATCTCAGAGAAAAGACAAATTTGTTTAAGTGAACCTTCCATTTTCCTTTCCATGCATCAACAGAAGAACAATCTAAAAAGAAAGTGGCATCTAAGAAACAAAAAGTTAGGCAGAACTTTCAGCAGTCACACAGTACTGGGAAAGAATTATGACAATTTGGGCTACAGAGCAACCAGGATTTGTGGGTTATGATCCTTGGCAAAAGGGGCAACAACAGAGAAGGGAGAGAAGACAATATTCTGAGCTTTATTTCTACTTGAGATTTGCTTATTCTAAAGTTTCATATGATGAGAAGCTGAGAAGATAGGAAGAGTGGAAGCTGAGAAATGTAAAACCTAGGCAGAACTTCTAGTGATCTCACACTGCTAGAAAGAAAAAGATCAAAGTCAGCGTTTTTATACAGAAAGTTGGGATTATGATGGCATCCTTTCAGTTGAGACTCAAGAGGAGAAATTCACATGCATTACTAGTGGGGGTATCAATTGTTTCAACGACCTTGCAAACATTTTTGTGTCGCTTCAGAGAGATTTTGCTCTAAAATTTCACTCAGGGACCCAGGTTGTCAGTGGCCCCATCATCTTCAGAATGTGGCTTCCGAGTGTAATACATCTCTTATTCCATTGCACATTGAGTAAAACAGATTGCAAAAAGAAAACAAAATCTTTTATGGCCCAGGTATTCCATTGTCCAGAAATTAGTCATATGACCACATTTTACTGCAAGAGGAATTTAGCTCTGAACCTGAGAGACAAGTAAATAATTTGATAAACACCTACAAAGTCTCTATCACACCCCACTTCTCATCATTGACACACATATATAATAGCATACCTTGAATATCTTGAACAATGCTAGAAATAGAAATTGCTTAATAGACACTGCATTTTAATTTTATTTGACTTTGTACAAGTAAAATTACTCTATGAACACCAATCTCTTAGAGCAGGCAGTTGCAATATACTAAAATAACAACTTTCTAGGCTTAAAATATTTTCCTCTTTTTTGCTGATTCAACAAGAAAATTTCATAGGAACTCCTTTGATTCTCACATTATGTACACCAATGATAAATTTGTTACCAAAGAAAGGAAACTCTACAAGTTGAGAAACTAATGATATAAGAAGCTATTAAAGATTGTAAACTGCTGCGTAGGATAGATATTCACAGCTGGTAATGGAAGTTTTAAAATAGAAGTCCTCATGTCATTCTGGTTGGTAACCCTTTGCAAAGCCTCAACAAATTGCTTTGTGATTTATATCTAATTTGAATATGCCATAGTAAACTCCCCAAGCAGTTACTTTTGGGAGGAATTTCCATTTTCCTTGAATTTTTGTTACTATGCTTTTGAAATTTACTCACTAGTGTTTAAGAATAAACTTGAACCTGAGGACACATTTCTAATCACAGTGTCTTCTAATAAGATTTTCCAGGAAGATTAAAATGTGCTCTCTGCACAGACATTAACTTATCAAGGGTTTTTTTTTTTTTGGCAATCAGGGAACTGCAAATAAGCTCAAGAAGAGGTCATGATTAAGCAAGAAATTTATTGATTCCTGGTGTCCTCCATCTATCATGAAATTTACATTATAAATTTCATGATTGTACACAGGAACATGTTTGCAATTATTTACCTTGCCTTTGGCAGAGTTTAAACAAGATTTGAGAATTGCTCATTTATTTTATCAGTCCTTGACTCAATTCTTAGCTCTCTAACTTACAAAGTTTGTTCAATTAATGTTGAGAGGTCAGCAAAATAAGGCAATAAAGCACTCAGCTAATATTTGTTAACTTAGCCAATATGTGTTAAGCACTCTTTTCTTTACATATATTGTCTTATTTAATTTTAATTCTTACATTCATCTCACCTCACATGTAAACTAGGTGTTACATGAATGATATTCAGGTGCTTTGTCCAATGTGATTGACAGATCTTCTTACAACTGGTTCATGTCTTCGTAGCCATTAAATGTTTAAAGTATTATCTCTGAAGATTGCTATTTCATCTCACAGAAAAGAATACTAGATTTTAGGTATCACCACTGATAAGTGAACATTTGGTAAAAGATAAAGTAGAGATACAAAATCCAAGGAGCTTAATCTTTATCACATGGTATATTGAATATTATTTTAAAATTAAATCATAATCTGTATTTATTCAAAGACTCACTTTTCCATGACTCTTAAGGCTTATCAGAAAATACGAATAACATAAAACAGAAATATTCCTGTGCAATGAAACATGTATGTAATTATCCAAATGCAAAATCACAAATTATCAGAGACACAGGAAGTGCGGTATTTCTGTTGTTATAACTGTATATGCCTTCAGTCTTTCTCACCTGTCAGCAGACTATCACAACATAAATCCAAACTGAATAATAGTATTGGAAATATCAAGGTAATCATTTCGATTTTGCTCTGTGTGTGTGTGTGTGCATGTACATGAGGATATAAAAATGTACCAAACCATTAATATACCAACTGGTAGTTTCTTTTATTTACTTATTTTCTGTCATTTTACTAATACACACACCCACAGAAATGTTTTTAATGTAAAAGAATATCTTTTTTGCCACCACATAATTATGATATACTTTTAAATGAAGCAATCATATTTTATTTTGTTTTGTTTTCTTTGGGCTAATAAAGCAAGAAAATTTGAGCATTTCCTTATTATTATGGTTATAATAAAATATTTGAAAATCAATACAAGTTATTCGTTTTTACAAAAACATATGGCATCTGTCTCTATCTGGAGGAAATCTATACCCTAGTTCAATCTCTATTCCCTACAACACATCCATAAGTCCCCAAACAGCTAATCATGAAAATATTAATGAAACAAGCACATGCTTTATTCATAAGCCTTGGCTTACTAGCCTCTTATTACATTGCCAGAGAAAAGAAATATTAAAATAAATGATATCTGTGTTCAGCACTGAAAATAAATCAAAACAGCCACAATGTCAGTTATAATAGATTCCAGTCAAATGTCATTTTATCACATTAAACTGAATTGACATTTTCAACAATTCTAGAATAATTTTAGTTAGCTATAATTGGTTGAGTGGAATAATTAAAAATCCTAAATACATAAGGTGCTTCAAGGCAGTATATAATGTATGTCACATAATGCAAAGCAATATCCTTATTATGTTTTAGAGTTTCAGAATTACATATTAGGCATTTATGCATTGAGACATAAATTTCTAACTCACTAAATTATGCATTCAATATTTATGAAATTAATCAGTATAATTCATGGTAGTGCTTTATATTAACAAAATTTGCTTTTTTGTATTTTATTTGTTAAGGTGAAATGTTTGGCCAAAGAAAAAAATAATTGTTTGCTGGCAGCAGAATTATTCACAAAATCAAAAAGGAATAAGTGACTATTCATTGCACACCTCCAGGAGGCACCATTTACAATGAATACTTCTGCAGTTAACAGCCTACAGAACTAAATGTGGTGTGTTGGGTAGAATACATTTCAAGAAACTGTATTATCTCTAATTTCTAGCCTATTATGCTTTCTTACTCTTTGCAAAAATCATTTAGGACATTTTAAATGATTTTGGCCTCTCTTTTATCAGCTGAGTCGTGGACCTTTTTTTTGAAACTTCTTTTTCCTCAATTAATTTTGCATTGGCTGCTATGCAGGGACCCCTTAGAGACATCTTTTCATTAGAGACATTTTAAACCACCATCTCTCCAGAAACTTGTGCCTTTGAACAGATTTAATGCATCAAATCTGTACATTCATCCAGCTGTTTAGACTTTGCTAATTCATACATATGGCAGCAGTCAAAATTTAACAGAAAGTGCATTTAGAATTTTATTCAAAACAAAGGATGGCCTGAAACAGGAATGTCAAGTTAAATCTGCCATGCATTTACTGTGTCTCACAAATGACCCACAACAGAGTTACACTCTCATCAAGAATGACCAGTTAATTAACCTTCGTATAATTCAAAGTCATTCACTCATTACTGCAAGCAAGCAAAGTCATCACAAGGATAGCATACTCATTCTTTCACTCTAAGGAAATTGTTGCCTTTATTTTTCAGAATTTCTGTCTTTGCATTTCAAAACTAAAACTTGTCTTGCCTGGGAGGGATGCAATAGACTTTTTTAATAATGAATTTGGATCTCCATCTTTATAAAAATCATTTGTAAAAAGGCAATTGCAACATTTATAACTTTGTACATATATTCTGTATATAATAATTGGCTAAAATTCTATACGTTTTTGTACGCTTTTAAAAGTTGAGATTTTGTAGCTCTCTCTAAAAGAAGGCGGGAGAGGTAACTTATCTTAAAGTTCTCCCTACTAATACCTAGTATAAATTTATGACTTCAAAATGTCCTTTCCCAGCTTAAACTTTTGTCTTGCAACCTGTATTGCTTATTAACATGTCCATTTAGTTTTCCTATAAGTACTTCAAACTCAATACTCAAAAAATGACCTTGTCATCCTCTTGCTCTACTGTAATGTTCTTTGAATTGATAAGTAGCACCACCATTATCCCAGTCACTGAGTCTAGAAATCTTAAGAGTTAATCTGAACTACTTCTCTGTCGTCTTCTACGTGTACTTGGCCACAAATAGGGACGTTCATCTCCTAAATATTTCCATCATCTATCTCCTTCTCTTCTCCACTACTAAAAGCTTCCTGGTCTAGGTCACCAACATGTGTTGCTTGGGCATTTAGAATAGCCTTACGACACTATTTATCTGCTTCCAGTCTTGCTCCATCACAGTCCATCCTCTATTCTTCAAGTCAAGCAATCTTACTAAAACACACATTTGACACTTTACCATTTTATTGAAAATGTCTTCATGATATCCCATTTCCATTAGAATAATTGCCCACCCTTATCACAGCCCCACATGAATTTTTCCCAATACATTTTTCCAGCCTCAAATAATAGTATGCTCACCATCACATGTCAGGCAGAGAATCTATTTTCAGTTTCTCCATTAGATTATTGTCTCTTACCATCATACCTGCAGACTTTCTACATTGTGACACTGAAATTCATCCCCATGAGTTCATAGATAGCACCAAACATTCACTTATCACTTTAAGCATATAATCAAAGGGACCTACTCTGGCTTATTGAATTAACTCATGCCATCTTATTGGAATCCCATAAATCTTGTAAGTTTCCTATATTAACACTCGCTCCTGTATTCTCTCATCTCTCCCAAGCTTTTAAATTAGCGTGGGTGTGGATCTATCCACCTTGTTCAGTAGCATAAGACCATTCCCTATCACATGTCTGTCATTTAAAAGAAGAAACTTCAAAAAAGTACCATGTAGCTTGACATTCAGCCTTTACATATAATATATCAGGATATAAAATATTTTAAAAGAAAGCAGACATAGATTTAGGGGAGGGGATTATTTAGCAGCCTAGGCTTTGAGCCAGACTTCCAGTTTCAAACTTTAGGTCTGTGCCTCAGTAGCTGTGTGAAGCTGTGTGAACTCGGACAAATTATGTGTCTCTGTGTGTCGATTTTCTCCTCTGTAATATGAAGATAATATTTATTCCTACCTCATAGTTCTAATGTGAAGGTTAAAGAACAAAATATTTATACAGTGTGTACAATAGTGCTTCTCACATAGAAAAACTTGCTGTATTCCTGTTAACTATTATTATTACTAGTGTTTTAGGCAGTAAGGTTTGGGATCAGATTGTGTTCAAAGTCTTGCTTTAATATACTCCAAACTTGTCATCTTGGTCAACTGATTCAAGTTTTAAAGCCTCAGCTTTTTCTTCTCCTAAAATAAGGGGAACAGGAAGTGTTTAGTAAAAGTGAACCGACTAGTGTTAATGTTAAAGCTGTGACAGACAATTGAATTGGAATAATGTCTTGCTTAAGTTGAAATCTTATTTACTTAAAGCTATTGTATTAGTACATTTGACATTTAAACCTTAGTTCCTTTGACCTCAGTTGAAAATCTTTGTCATTTACTATTATCAAAAATAGATTAACCTGCAATTCACATTAGGGGTAAAAGTTGAAGTAAAACAAATTAAAATGAAAAGTAACTTAAATGTAAAGGATCTTCCTGTGAACTAGCCAAATCTGGGGAAAAAAAATGCTATTTCTCTTTTTCTGTGAAGTAAAGGTGAAAAATTTGCTCTCTTGCTATTTTTAGCTTGCTTCTCAGGACTTTTGAAAACTATGGCTCTCTACATAATTTCATAGATTCTTTTCATATGTATATTCTTTTAAATGTAGATTGGTTTTATGTTAACTAATAACAGAAGGATTGACTTTTTAACTATTTCAATTATTTCCCCCTTTGTTCTTTATTTGAATATCACATTTCTCCGGCATCCTCATTGCAACTTGTAGCATTTACCATGATAGGACATGTCATCTGGCGCTTATTTCTCCCACGCTTCATAATGCTGACTCAAACAAAGGTTTTAAACAAAGCCAACTCATTATTACTAGCAGTCTTGTCATGCCATTATATTTATGCCATTTTCCTTTACTCCATGCTGAATGAAATTAATATTCTAAGTGTGTATATATACTATATATATTATACATATATATATATTTGTTAGCCAAAGTTATCACAGCATGTTCAAAAATGTAGTTTAGAAGCTAACGATATCAGCTATGCTGCTGCCTTTGCATCAGGTTTCAATGTTTTACTAGTTGACGCAAAGGGAGTGTATTCTAATACACTGTGAGTCAAGTAGTCAAAACATTTGGAGCTGGATCAGAGACAAACCACCATAAATCAAGCAGACTCTTCACTTACGAACAAGGCACACTAATATGACTGTTTCTTTAACAGCAGTTGCTCAAAGCAGAAAAAAATTTCCACCTGCACTGACTTACAATGGACAATTTTCTGTTTCTCCAACTTTTGAACATCCTTATTTTGGAGAATTTCCACGTTTATGATTTGAGCTTCTCCAAGATAAAATCCACAAGACTTGATTTCTTCATCTTTAGTGCTCAGGCTCAATGAATGAGATCACTAACGCAAGACCTCAATTCAAAATTGAGCAAAAGGAAGGAGAATCTATCGCACAGAACCCATTTTGCTTGAGGGCAGTGGCAGAGGCAGCTGGGTTTCTGAATGGCAGAGGTTGCAAAACTGCATTTCTGGCTCTGAAATGATTCCAGTAGGGGTGATAGTAAATTGGAGTTCCTGGCAGGAGGGTGTGGAGGGTGGGAGTAGTGCCAGTTTAGTCAGCAAGCCAGCTCTGTGGCATAGTTCTGGGCAATGTTCCTGGAAGCTAAATCTTAAGCCTGGTTCTTTAGGCACCCTAGCATTCCATGAGTTACCCATTTTTATTATTGTTGTTAATAAACACCTTTTCTGCTTCATTAGTCAGAGTCAGTTTGTGCTATCCGCAACAAGAATCTCTATAAATACCATAACACAGTAGTCTATGTACAGTTCCAAATGTTATCAAGCCTAGTTGGAATTGTATCCGGAGTGGAAGAAAAAGAATAGAGGAATTAAATCATAAAACTATTATTTTCAAGTACAAATGATTACCAGGAGTGGTCTTAAGTGCTTACGATACATTATCTCATTTAATTGTCACAAGGGCTTGATGAGGAATGTGGTATCCCCATGAAGCCAATGAGAAAACTGAGGCAGAGATAAACTAAAGTGCCAAAGATCTTAGTGCTATTGATCACCAGAGCCTTGTGATAGAAGAAGATCTAGTTTACCAGTATTCCTTCCTAAGGGTCATTGAAATTCTCTCATATTTCTGGTAAGTTTCAAGAAATAAAGTAATGGGATTATCTCGCTATTGTTATCTATGTGACCCCTCTTTATTTCCAGGTGGCTGGAATAAAAATAAGAGCACTGGTAAGCTCTTTGCCCTTTTCTGGCACTTCATCCCATGCTTGTCTTCAGGTCTAGGGTTCTCTCGAGTGTAAACCCTGTATCTGTACTTGAGCACATTAAGCATCAGCTTTCAACCATGACCGTATAAATGGGTTCCTCTCCCCTTAGAAGTCAACATAAAGTCAGAGTAATCCTGGTTCTTTTCTTGTCAGTTACTGAGAACACTTAGAGAATATAAACATTTTTATATGGGCCCTTGTTAGAAGGAATAAAGCAACTTGAACTAGGAAAGCTGCTCAAAATCTATAATGAAAAAACATTGCCAAATTCTGTGGAAACTGACAAGGTAGTTCTCAAACAAAGGTATAATGAATGGTAATAACTATTTATCATCTCTAAGAATACATGGCTACAGAATCAAAAGTTCTATGAGATATTTTAAAAATAAAATAAGCTTTAAAAGTACATACAAATCTTTTTTAAGTCAGATCATTCACAGAACATCAATATTTCCAGAAAAATCTCTTTTTTTTAAAATTTATTTATTATTATTATACTTTAAGTTGTAGGGTACATGTGCATAACGTGCAGGTTTGTTACGTATGTATACTTGTGCCATGTTGGTGTGCTGCACCCATCAACTCGTCATTTACATCAGGTATAGCTCCCAGTGCAATCTCTCCCCCCGACACCCTCCCCATGATAGGCCCCGGTGTGTGATGTTCCCCTTTCTGAATCCAAGTGATCTCATTGTTCAGTTCCCACCTATGAGTGAGAACATGCGGTGTTTGGTTTTCTGTTCTTGTGATAGTTTGCTAAGAATGATGGTTTCCAGCTGCATCCATGTCTCTACAAAGGACACAAACTCATCCTTTTTGATGGCTGCATAGTATTCCATGGTGTATATGTGCCACATTTTCTTAATCCAATCTGTCATTGATGGACATTTGGGTTGATTCCAAGTCTTTGCTATTGTGAATAGTGCCACAATAAACATACGTGTGCATGTGTCTTTATAGCAGCATGATTTATAATCCTTTGGGTATATACCCAGTAATGGGATGGCTGGGTCATATGGTACATCTAGTTCTAGATCCTTGAGGAATCGCCATACTGTTTTCCATAATGGTTGAACTAGTTTACAATCCCACCAACAGTGTAAAAGTGTTCCTATTTCTCCACATCCTCTCCAGCACCTGTTGTTTCCTGACTTTTTAATGATCGCCATTCTAACTGGTGTGAGATGGTATCTCATTGTGGTTTTGATTTGCATTTCTCTGATGGCCAGTGATGATGAGCATTTTTTCATGTGTCTGTTGGCTGTATGAATGTCTTCTTTTGAGAAATGTCTGTTCATATCCTTTGCCCACTTTTTGATGGGGTTGTTTGTTTTTTTCTTGTAAATTTGTTTGAGTTCTTTGTAGGTTCTGGATATTAGCCCTTTGTCAGATGAGTAGATTGCAAAAATTTTCTCCCATTCTGTAGGTTGCCTGTTCACTCTGATGGTAGTGTCTTTTGCTGTGCAGAAGCTCTTTAGTTTAATGAGATCCCATTTGTCAATTTTGGCTTTTGCTGCCGTTGCTTTTGGTGTTTTAGACATGAAGTCTTTGCCCATGCCTATGTCCTGAATGGTACTACCTAGGTTTTCCTCTAGGATTTTTATGGTATTAGGTCTAACATTTAAGTCTCTAATCCATCTTGAATTAATTTTCGTATAAGGAGTAAGGAAAGGATCCAGTTTCAGCTTTCTACTTATGGCTAGCCAATTTTCCCAGCACCATTCATTAAATAGGGAATCCTTTCCCCATTTCTTGTTTCTCTCAGGTTTGTCAAAGATCAGATGGCTGTAGATGTGTGGTATTATTTCTGAGGACTCTGTTCTGTTCCATTGGTCTATATCTCTGTTTTGGTACCAGTACCATGCTGTTTTGGTTACTGTAGCCTTGTAGTATAGTTTGAAGTCAGGTAGCGTGATGCCTCCAGCTTTGTTCTTTTGACTTAGGATTGTCTTGGAGATGCGGGCTCTTTTTTGGTTCCATATGAACTTTAAAGCAGTTTTTTCCAATTCTGTGAAGAAACTCATTGGTAGCTTGATGGGGATGGCATTGAATCTGTAAATTACCTTGGGCAGTATGGCCATTTTCATGATATTGATTCTTCCTATCCATGAGCATGGTATGTTCTTCCATTTGTTTGTGTCCTCTTTTATTTCACTGAGCAGTGGTTTGTAGTTCTCCTTGAAGAGGTCCTTTACATCCCTTGTAAGTTGGATTCCTAGGTATTTGATTCTCTTTGAAGCAATTGTGAATGGAAGTTCATTCCTGATTTGGCTCTCTGTTTGTCTGTTACTGGTGTATAAGAATGCTTGTGATTTTTGCACATTAATTTTGTATCCTGAGACTTTGCTGAAGTTGCTTATCAGCTTAAGGAGATTTTGGGCTGAGACAATGGGGTTTTCTAAATATACAATCATGTCATCTGCAAACAGGGACAATTTGACTTCTTTTCCTACCTGAATACCCTTGATTTCTTTCTCTTGCCTGATTGCCCTAGCCAGAACTTCCAACACTATGTTGAATAGGAGTGGTGAGAGAGGGCATCCCTGTCTTGTGCCAGTTTTCAAAGGGAATTTTTCCAGTTTTCGCCCATTGAGTATGATATTGGCTGTGGGTTTGTCATAAATAGCTCTTATTATTTTGAGGTACGTTCCATCAATACCGAATTTATTGAGCGTTTTTAGCATGAAGGGCTGTTGAATTTTGTCAAAAGCCTTTTCTGCATCTATTGAGATAATCATGTGGTTCTTGTCTTTGGTTCTGTTTATATGCTGGATTATGTTTATTGATTTGTGAATGTTGAACCAGCCTTGCATCCCAGGGATGAAGCCCACTTGATCATGGTGGATAAGCTTTTTGATGTGTTGCTGAATCCGGTTTGCCAGTATTTTATTGAGGATTTTTGCATCGATGTTCATCAGGGATATTGGTCTAAAATTCTCTTTTTTTGTTGTGTCTCTGCCAGGCTTTGGTATCAGGATGATGTTGGCCTCATAAAATGAGTTAGGGAGGATTCCCTCTTTTTCTATTGATTGGAATAGTTTCAGAAGGAATGGTACCAACTCCTCCTTGTACCTCTGGTAGAATTCAGCTGTGAATCCATCTGGTCCTGGACTTTTTTTGGTTGGTAGGCTATTAATTATTGCCTCAATTTCAGAGCCTGCTATTGGTCTATTCAGGGATTCAACTTCTTCCTGGTTTAGTCTTGGAAGAGTGTAAGCGTCCAGGAAATTATCCATTTCTTCTAGATTTTCCAGTTTATTTGCGTAGAGGTGTTTATAGTATTCTCTGATGGTAGTTTGTATTTCTGTGGGGTCGGTGGTGATATCCCCTTTATCATTTTTAATTGCGTCGATTTGATTCTTCTCTCTTTTCTTCTTTATTAGTCTTGCTAGTGGTCTGTCAATTTTGTTGATCTTTTCAAAAAACCAACTCCTGGATTCATTGATTTTTTGGAGAGTTTTTTGTATCTCTATTTCCTTCAGTTCTGCTCTGATCTTATTATTTCTTGCCTTCTGCTAGCTTTCGAATGTGTTTGCTCTAGCTTCTCTAGTTCTTTTAATTGCGATGTTAGAGTGTCAATTTTAGATCTTTCCTGCTTTCTCTTGTGGGCATTTAGTGCTATAAATTTCCCTCTACACACTGCTTTAAATGTGTCCCAGAGATTCTGGTATGTTGTATCTTTGTTCTCATTGGTTTCAAAGAACATCTTTATTTCTGCCTTCATTTCGTTATGTACCCAGTAGTCATTCAGGAGCAGGTTGTTCAGTTTCCATGTAGTTGAGCGGTTTTGATTGAGTTTCTTAGTCCTGAGTTCTAGTTTGATTGCACTGTGGTCTGAGAGACAGTTTGTTATAATTTCTGTTCTTGTACATTTGCTGAGGAGTGCTTTACTTCCAATTACGTGGTCGATTTTGGAGTAAGTACGATGTGGTGCTGAGAAGAATGTATATTCTGTTGATTTGGGGTGGAGAGTTCTATAGATGTCTATTAGGTCTGCTTGCTGCAGAGCTGAGTTCAATTCCTGGATATCCTTGTTAACTTTCTGTCTCGTTGATCTGTCTAATGTTGACAGTGGAGTGTTGAAGTCTCCCATTATTATTGTATGGGAGTCTAAGTCTCTTTGTAAGTCTGTAAGGACTTGCTTTATGAATCTGGGTGCTCCTGTATTGGGTGCATATATATTTAGGATAGTTAGCTCTTCCTGTTGAATTGATCCCTTTACCATTATGTAATGGCCTTCTTTGTCTCTTTTGATCTTTGATGGTTTAAAGTCTGCTTTATCAGAGACTAGTATTGCAACCCCTGCTTTTTTTTGTTCTCCATTTGCTTGGTAAATCTTCCTCCATCCCTTTATTTTGAGCCTATGTATGTCTCTGCGTGTGAGATGGGTCTCCTGAATACAGCAGACTGATGGGTCTTGACTCTTTATCCAGTTTGCCAGTCTGTGTCTTTTACTTGGAGCATTTAGTCCATTTACATTTAAGGTTAAGATTGTTATGTGTGAACTTGATCTTGCCATTATGATATTAACTGGTTATTTTGCTCGTTAGTTGATGCAGTTTCTTCCTAGCATTGATGGTCTTTACATTTTGGCATGTTTTTGCAATTGCTGGTACCGGTTGTTCCTTTCCATGTTTAGTGCTTCCTTCAGGGTCTCTTGTAAGGCAGGCCTAGTGGTGACAAAATCTCTAAGCATTTGCTTATCTGTAAAGGATTTTATTTCTCCTTCACTTATGAAACTTAGTTTGGCTGGATATGGAATTCTGGGTTTAAAATTCTTTTCTTTAAGAATGTTGAATATTGGCCCCCACTCTCTTCTGGCTTGGAGAGTTTCTGCCGAGAGATCTGCTGTTAGTCTGATGGGCTTCCTTTGTGGGTAACCCGACCTTTCTCTCTGGCTGCCCTTAAGATTTTTTCCTTCATTTCAACTTTGGTGAATCTGGCAATTATGTGTCTTGGAGTTGCTCTTCTCGAGGAGTATCTTTGTGGCGTTCTCTGTATTTCCTGAATTTGAATGTTGGCCTGCCCTACTAGGTTGGGGAAGTTCTCCTGGATGATATCCTGAAGAGTGTTTTCCAACTTGGTTCCATTTTCCCCCTCACTTTCAGGCACCCCAATCAGACGTAGATTTGGTCTTTTTACATAATCCCATACTTCTTGCAGGCTTTCTTCATTTCTTTTTCTTCTTTGTTCTTTTGGTTTCTCTTCTCGCTTCATTTCATTCATTTGATCCTCAATCGCAGATACTCTTTCTTCCAGTTGATCGAGTCGGTTACTGAAGCTTGTGCATTTGTCACGTATTTCTCGTGTCATGGTTTTCATCTCTTTCATTTCGTTTAGGACCTTCTCTGCATTAATTACTCTAGCCATCAATTCTTCCACTTTTTTTTTCAAGATTTTTAGTTTCTTTGCGCTGGGTACGTAATTCCTCCTTTAGCTCTGAGAAATTTGATGGACTGAAGCCTTCTTCTCTCATCTCGTCAAAGTCATTCTCCGTCCAGCTTTGATCCATTGCTGGCAATGAGCTGCGCTCCTTTGCCGGGGGAGATGCGCTCTTATTTTTTGAATTTCCAGCTTTTCTGCCCTGCTTTTTTCCCATCTTTGTGGTTTTATCTGCCTCTGGTCTTTGATGATGGTGATGTACTGATGGGGTTTTGGTGTAGGTGTCCTTCCTGTTTGATAGTTTTCCTTCTAACAGTCAGGACCCTCAGCTGTAGGTCTGTTGGAGATTGCTTGAGGTCCACTCCAGACCCTGTTTGCCTGGGTATCAGCAGCAGAGGTTGCAGAAGATAGAATATTTCTGAACAGCGAGTGTACCTGTCTGATTCTTGCTTTGGAAGCTTCCTCTCAGGGGTGTACTCCACCCTGTGAGGTGTGGGGTGTCAGACTGCCCCTAGTGGGGGATGTCTCCCAGTTAGGCTACTCAGGGGTCAGGGACCCACTTGAGCAGGGAGTCTGTCCCTTCTCAGATCTCAACCTCCGTGTTGGGAGATCCACTGCTCTCTTCAAAGCTGTCAGACAGAGTCGTTTGCGTCTGCAGAGGTTTCGGCTGTGTTTGTTATTGCCCTGTCCCCAGAGGTGGAGTCTACAGAGACAGGCAGGTTTCCTTGAGCTGCTGTGAGCTCCACCCAGTTCGAGCTTCCCAGCAGCTTTGTTTACCTACTTAAGCCTCAGCAATGGCGGGCGCCCCTCCCCCAGCCTGGCTGCTGCCTTGCCGGGAGATCGCAGACTGCTGTGCTAGCAATGAAGAAGGCTCCGTGGGTGTGGGACCCTCCCGGCCAGGTGTGGGATATGATCTCCTGGTGTGCCTGTTTGCTTAAAGCGCAGTATTGGGGTGGGAGTTACCCGATTTTCCAGGTGTTGTGTGTCTCAGTTCCCCTGGCTAGGAAAAGGGATTTCCTTCTCCCTTGCGCTTCCCAGGTGAGGCAATGCCTCGCCCTGCTTCAGCTCTCGCTGGTCGGGCTGCAGCAGCTGACCAGCACCGATCGTCCGGCACTCCCCAGTGAGATGAACCCAGTACCTCAGTTGAAAATGCAGAAATCACCGGTCTTCTGTGTCGCTCGTGCTGGGAGTTGGAGACTGGAGCTGTTCCTATTCAGCCGTCTTGCTCCGCCCCAAAATCTCTTCAAAGAAACCTTAACAATGTGTTTCTTCCCCAAGGAAAAGTCCACAATATTGTTGAAAGGAATTACTGAAGAAGACACTTTAAAAATCCAAGTAAAGCATTAAGTGAACAAAAGAGAATGTATGTGTGAAAAAAATTGATTTAATAGACATATAGCCTACACTCATTACCAAGTAGGGTTTCTCTTGTAAGTCACTTAGCAGACCTCAACCTTATCATAAACAGTCTGTGTCATACGGACTATATCTCTAAATAAAAATTAGATCTTAAAACACGAAGTTTTCCTTTGGTGCTAAATCTCCCTTGCTTGTGACATAATTTTATCCCAGTTAAAAAAATTTACGTAAGTGACAAAAACAAATACTTGCCTTAGTGGTTTTCTTTGTATCAAATTAAATCCCAATAGCTCATTATTCGACTTATATAGAATTATCCCATTAGAATTATCCTGCTTTGCTCATCTCTCCCTACCAATTCTCATTATGTTGAAGTTATAGATTTAAAGATAAATGCCACCTGTAAAACACCCATTGTTTTCAAGTTATAGGTTTAGAGATGTTTCATTTCAAAATATTGCTATGTCCAAATATCTCACGTTTTTCTTGTGTGTGTGTCTTTTATGTCATTCAGTAGTTCTATAATTTTCTTTATTTAACTTTCCCACATGTCCTTTATTAAATTGCATTCCTATTTCTTTCCCTTCCTTCTGTTCTCTCCTCTGTCTTTCCTATGACCTCAAAGACTGTCAATTTTCAGTTGTCCCATTCCTTTGTTCAGTCATTAATTGAGTGTTAAGTTCTTTACTTCTGTTTTTGTTTTCTACACTGCATCGATGTGTTTGGTACCATTCCCATATCTGTTTCAAATGCTAATGGTTTTATTTTCCGTTGTTTTTGCCTCTGTGTATATTTTAATCAGTTTCTGGGAAGATGGAAGGTGTAAGTCTGCTCTTATTATCATTTCCAAACCCCAAAAGAGCAGAGACTTCTGTCATTTTCACTCATTGCTATATTTCCAGTGACAAGAAGAGTGACTTTATTATCCCAAGTAAACTGGTTCTTTCTACTTAACAGAGGATGGTTTTGCTGTAATCTGCATTCATAGAATTTGGAATCAAACAGTAGAACTAGCAGGAGCTCTAATTCCTCAACTTATAAAATCAGAACAAAAGTATCCTGCTACTTCACATGGTAGTTTAAAGGAACAATCTCTACATGTATATGTGAAAATGCTTTTAAAACTGTGGAATTTTTATCATTATTCTTTTACTCATGTGGCTCTTTTCATTAGTTTCTATTTCTTCTGCCTTGGTATATGAAGTTACTTTCATTTCTTTTTGTCAACTGTTTTTCTTTTTCTTCTCTCACATTACCATGCACCTTCATCTGCTGAAATAGTATTTCTGGACATTAAAATTGATAGATTTTTTAAATGGTTTTTATTTGCCAATAAAAATGTGTCTCTTGGGATATCTATTTCTTGCTGATCAAAACCCACTACTCCCTTCATTGCCATACCAAGGATTGTCTTCAAAGACAGACCCCTCGTGCTTTATACACTATTGATCTTGCTTAATCCAGGTTTTAAAATATGCAATTTAGGAAAATGGTATTCAAATTTGAACCAAGTAAAATTTTATTAATGTGTAGGAAAAGTATTTTCTTCTCATTCAATTTTTACTTAAATAAAACTTCACATTTGAAGAAAGACAAACCACATTGTGTTCTTGCTGCTTAAATTCCTACAAAAATAATCCCTGCACTAGCTTTTCAGAGATACAAGTCTGTACCTAATCTTATTCTTTCACTTAATTTTGTCAAGGAAAGATAAGATTGTACCATTTACTCATTTTAATATTTTAATTTTAATTTTAATATTCACAGATGATTCTTTTGTATTGTACAAAGGAAAATGAAAACTAAATTGGAATCATTCTCATTTTTGTCAGCCTCAAAATGAAAAATGTTCTTGAAATCAAATATATTGTAAAAGTAAACCAATTTTTAATAGCAGAAAATTTTAAAATACTAAGTTAAAGTAGGAGGCTGTTATGGGCTGTCACAAAACTTGAGAGATGTAATTAAAATGAGGTCATTGTGGTGGACCCTAAACCTTGACCAGTTATCCTAATCCTAATCTACCTGGGGTAGCTCAAGGCAGAACCAGCTCTGTGGTGCAAATTGTGCTCCAAATATTCCATGGGACAAGTCTGAAGCTTTCCTCCAGCAGAGACCACCTCCTTGCTTGGCCTTTTTCCCTGCCCTGGCTTCTCCTCGTATGCTGTTTTTCCTGACAGCATGACCTCAATAACTTCACTGGTGCAAGACTTCAGACTCTGCTCTGCTCATGTTCTGCTCCTGGGGAAACTGGCCTCAAGCAGTTGGTAACAAAAGTGATCAGAGGAAGCCAACTCTAACGGTGGGAGCCTCAAGTTCCATCACTCATCAGTCAAATGGCATTACAAACTCATTGTGGTAGTAGATAGAGAATTGATGGTCTCTAGCATACAGCAGCTCTGAGATTTGCTGGTGCCTCCCTTCACAATCTTCACTCCTTTTCATTGGGTGAACTGTGACAGGATATAAGTAAAAGGGGACATACGAGTTGGTGCAATTATATAAGAGAAATACTAACCACAAGTACTGTGAAATTAGGTGGCCACTAATTCACAGTATTTACGGTTACTGTGCCCCAAAGTGCCCTGTTATATTGAGAGAAATAAGAGCATTCTATTTAAAAACAAAAACAAACCATTTTAAGCAAAGTGTGTGTCAGAGAACCTTCTTGGCAGCATTTAAAATGTCAACCACACAACTGTCAATTAAGGACAGTCAGCAATGAAATCCAGGAATAACTCCCAATTGTAAAAGAGTGAGAAAAGCAGAAGTTCAAAGAAGGTTGAATTCTTACTCTAGCCAAGTATTCTATGTCAAATATACAAAGCCCTAATAGGCAAAAAGTAGGAACCCTGACACTTTGGATGGGCCCATCTGGGACAGATGCCCTGAGTGTTTGAACTTTCAGATTTCCCTGAACTATATATGACTACAAGAGTAGCCCACTTCCCTTTGTTTAAAGATGCAGAGCCCCCTTTACTAAAAGACCATGCAGAGCTTCCAATTGTTGTAGATATTCTATATTCTATAGGTACCCTATACAACAATGTTTGCTCCTCTTAGAATCTCCTTCTACCTCTATTCCTGGCCACCAGACACATAATCCAGGATGCTGGATCAAGAGAGAGAGAATATAAAACCAGATAAGAGAGACTGTGTCAATATGGGTACACTCAGCCATGATACAAGATTTAACATCCTGGTGAGAACTTGAGAGCATAAGCCTAACATACTGCTTAGTATGGCTTTTAGAAGTTTAAGAAAACTGATTGCCCAGATTAAATGAAGTAGAAATGCTGGAATTGTCAATGCAGATTATAAAAGAAACAGTTTAAAAACTCAGAGCAGTGGGCATGCTAGAATGGTTCTACTCTGTAAAAATGAACAAAGCAATACTGACTATGTTTTTTGGAAGAATCTGAATCACACTCTGTTTACCATGGAGCATGAAGGGGCTCTAGCATTGGTTGAGAAACTCAACAATGGCTGTCCTCTGCCAGCTGGTACTGATGGTAGGAGATGCTATTAAAGAACAGGGATCCCAAGTAGAGGTGGGATGATAGTATCCCCAAAGCAGCAGTAACTGTAGTTGTTGTAATGAGCAGTAAGGTCAGAATAGCAACTAGGAAAGACTGACCTGCAGGACTCTATTGTCATGGCTAGTAGAACATGATTTTCTTAGGGGAATCTTAGATGGGAGGCCAACAAAAGTATTTCTTAATAGATGTAATCAAAGGAAATCAAGTGTAAATCAAAGAAAATGACCAAGGTTAGTCTCAATCATTTTAAGAGGTTTATTGGCCAATGTTAAGGATGCATCTGAGAAAGAGAACACAGAACCACAGGAAAAATATGTGGTCCATCTTTCCTCCTAAGAGGGTCTGGAGACCTCAATACTTAAAGGGAAAAGAGCCAGTACTGGGAGAAAGAAAAAGAAAGGAAAAAAAAAAAAGGAAGGTAGACAAAAGAGGCAAGCAGCTGCAGTTGAATTCTTTTGAGTCTTTGATCAGTGTTCACAGCATATACATTTTACATGTGAGAGGGGGTAGAGGAATATTCACTTATGCATTCATCTAGTGCTCAGCGAATCTGCATTTTAAAATAAGATAAAAATAAACAGAGGAAGTGGTCAGACTTCCATTTGCCTCAGGTGAGCAAATGAATGACTTTTTAATTCTGTCTTTTGTCCTATACTTGTGAAAATAAACTATCAATTTACATTGTAGGGTGAAATTCAGCAGAACTGTTTTAGAGTAAAGATCTTGGGACCCACAAAGAATTTCCTTGTGGGAAAACTGTGAGGGAGGCATGCAGCATTTTTTAATATCTGTAGTTATTTTATCTGGAGCAAAATGATAGACCGGTTTGCATGACCCAGTTCCCAGCTTAACTTTTCCCTTTGACTTACTGAGTTTGGAGTACCAATATTTATTTTCCTTTCACACAAGAATAGATGAGAAAGTTGAGGTAAGTTACACAAATGGAAAATCTTAACCCACTCCTCAGTTTCCAGTCTTGAGTCAATTGTCAAATCCATAACCCATTGACTGAAGGAAAGACCAGACCTCTGTGAAAAACTACTTTGTAATTACCATGCTAACTGCATACTGTGATAATTTCCACAGTCTTTTCCCACAAAGGACCTATAACTATTTACTTAGGGAACTCTAATTGAGAAAGAGAAGTGTCCAGATCTTTCTAGGACTGTTGGATAGAGTCTTGTAACCGCCCAGTGGGTTTATTATGCCCACTTCCCAGATAGAGTCAATTTTCAACACAGAGGAATTGCAATTAAGAGAGAGTCTAATTCACACAGAGCTGGCTGAACTGGAGAAGTTTTATTATTACTCAAATCAGTCTTCTCCAAAATTTGGGGATTGGGATTTTTAAGGATAATTTGATGGGTAGGGGATTAGGAAGTAGAGAGTGCTGACTGGTCAGATTGGAGATGACATCATAGGAAGTCGAAGCTGTCCTATTGTGCTGAGTCAGTTCCTGGGTGGGAGGGCAAAGACGAGATGAGTCAGTTTATCAGTCTGGTTGGAGCCAGGTTGTTCATTAGGTTCAGGATGTGAAATATGTCTCAAGCACCAATCTTAGGTTTTACAATAGTGAGATTATCCCTAGGAGCAACTGGGAAGGTTTAGAATCTTGTGGCCTCTAAATGACTCCTAAATCGTAATTTCTAATCTTGTGGCTAATTTGTTGATCTTACACAGGCAATCCAGTCCACAGGCAAGAAGGGGATTTGTTTCAGGAAAGGTCTATTATCATCATTGTTTCAAAGTTAAACTACAAACTAAGTTCCCCCCAAAGTTAGCTCAGCTTATGCCCAGGAATGAACAAGCAGGTCAGAAGCAAGATGGAGTGAGTTAGGTCAGATCTCTTTCACTATCATAGTTTTCTCTCTGTTATAATTTTTTTTGCAAAGGCAGTTTCAGTCTGATCTAACACAACGACCTACAGAGCCAATGTGCCATCATGGTATCCCTGTGGAAGTGTGTCAAGTATTGAGCAGAGTGCCCATTCGGTTTAGGTCCATCTTGTAGGTGTGCAGACTCACCCAGCAGCGTTTCTCAGGTTCTCAGATGTAAGATTGAAATGGACATGCTTAGGAGGTGGCAGAATCCCTACATCAGTTCCCTTATCTATAATGTAAGGGCTATTATCATTGGAGAGGCTAAGTGGAAATTCTGTGCATTTGTTTTTTACACTGCAAAAAATAATTACCATAGTGACCTAAAAATACTGTTCTGTAGGTTAGAAGACCGGGTGGGCTCAAGTGGGTTCTCTGTTTAGGGGCTCACAAGGCTGAACTGTGCTCTTATCAGGAGGCTTAGGTGAAGAATCCACTTCCATACACAATAATATTTTGGGAAGAATTTAATATCTTGCAGCTGTAGCGTCAGGGTTTTTGTTTTCCTGCTGGATGTTAGCTCCTGGAGGCTACTCTCTTGTTCTTACCTGTGACCCCCTGTATCTCAGCAATGGAGAGCCTCCTTCATGTTGAATCACTCTCACACAAAGCTCTCAGACATTATCTTTTGCCACAAGTTGAAGGAAGCACTGTGATTTAAAAGTTCATTTTAAACAGAGATTATCACCTAGATAACCTCCGTTTGCCATATAATGTAACTAAATCATGGGAGTAACTCCAGGCGGCAGAGTTCATGAGGGCTGGATCAGTTTCCTATTGCTATGCAAACAATAACCACAAACCTACCAGCTTAAACAATACAAATTTATTGTCTTAGAGTTCTAGAGCTCAGAAATCTGAAAAGGGTCTTACTGGGATAAAAACAAAGTGTTGGTGGGGGTATGTTACTTCTGGAGGCTCTGAGAGAGAATCTGTTTCCTCATCTTGTTTAGCTTCTAGAGACTGCCCCTACTCCTTGGCTCAAGGCCCCTGCAAAACCATTAAAGCCTAGCCCCATCTTTCTCACGGTGCCTCCTTTGATTCCTCCTAAGAACCCTTATGATACCATTAGGCCCACCTGGATAATTCAGGTCAATCTATTTTAAGGCCAGCTAATTGGCAATCTTAATTCCATATGCAACATTAATTTCTCTTTGCCACATAACCTAAAATATTCATAGTTTCTGGGGATTAGGATTTGGACATTTTTAGGAGACCATTATCCTGCCTACAACAGGTGCCACTTTAAAATGCTGCTTACCACATTCTGAAACATCACCCACCAGCCAAGAAAGAAAACAGAAAACAACTGCAATTGGCAGGAAATGGCAGAAATAAGTACCACTCACAAAGATGTCAAGGATCGAGGTATGGGACCTTCATCATATCGCTTTTTAAGTCACCAATTTGGCCCTGGAAAAAAAAAAAAAAAAGAGAGAGAGATTCTGGTGGATGAAAATAGACTACTGCAAACCTAAAAAGATTAATTCCAATTGCCACTGCTGTTTCAAATGTGATCATTTTACTGGAGTAGCCACTGGTACAAGGTATACAGTTATTTGATGAGATAACCAGAGCAGTTGATGTCAGTTAGCATTTGTCCTCAGTGTTTGTGCCATGGGCTCATGGACAATGCAGCCATGTTATACAGGTGGAGACTTGGCATGAACTCAATTGCATAGAACTCTCGGCATAATTGATACATCATGAATATTTGAATATTTGACTCATGAATATTTGACTATCCAATAATAATAGGGTAAACACCCAATGGAGTACTATCTTTGAAGAGACCAGCCAGTCATTCAGTGGCAAGATCACAATACTGGACTCCTTTCACCTTGGAAGAGGCAGCATTTTATCGAACTGGAACTGGCAAATATGCTGGGTATGAGAGTTTGTCTTTCCTGCTCACAAAACCCCAAGCAGCATCAGTATCAGAGGATTTGTGGAAAGCCTGGCCTATATAATTGAATTCCATATTATATTTCCTTAGAGCCAGGGACCCACGTTATAGCATAGGAGATGTGTTAACGGGAATATACGTTCATGCTACCAAATGTTTTTACCACACACTGAACCATCCAAAAACTGATGGCTTGACAGAGTTCAGTCTCTTGAATTCACTATGGGAGAGATAGCTTGGAAATGACACCCTGGGAGAATGGGAGTTAGCCTTCAGGATAGGATTTATACCTTAAGCCAATAAACATTATATGACGCTATGTTATCAATAGGTAGATGTCAGGAAAGAAAGGCCTAGGAAATAGTGGTTACATGAAATACAAATTGTTCCTAGTTACCAACTTGGGGAAATTGTGTTTTTTTGTCCCTACTTTAGGTTCTTGGAGGAACTGAGTGCCAGAGGGGAATGTGTCTACCAGTGGAAACAGTGCGAGTTTTACTAAAGATGAAACTAGACCTATTTCCTGACCATTGGCCATTTTGAGCTTCTTATGCCAATAGACCAGCAAACACAGAAGGTTGTTATCATGCTAGCAAGGCAGTTTTACCTTAATCTTAATCTTCATGAGGATGGTAAAACTACTACTGCACACTGGACGTAGTAAGAATAATTTTTGCCAGTTGGATGGTCTACTGGGCTCCAGTTTTAACTGTAAATAAACCAGTGCAGCAGCCATGGCCTGATAAGGGCTTGGTCACCAGTGGCCCATCAGAAGGTCACCTCACAGGGTAAGCCATCTAGATAAGCAGAAATCCTAGTCAAGGGGATGGCGGATGTAGAGTAAGTGGTGGAATGGAGATAATGAGTAATCAATTAATTCCTTAGGAACAAATGTAGTTGTCAGGGCTGCGGTCCACTCCACAAACTCTTTTCTTATATACGTTTTCTAGAAACTGTGAATCACCAGAATTCTAAATAAGCTATTCCTGAGTGTAGCGAACTAAATGTGAGAAGCAAGAGGATCTGAATGATACCAGTGGTGGACTAGTGTAGACGCTCATGGTATATCCACAGATTCCCTTAGCCAGACCAATTAATCCATCAACTAGTTGCTATGAGTATTGCCTACAAACATTCCAGCTGCTTCATTTTGTGGAGCACTTTCCTTGCCAAAAAGAAATTCTCTCTCTCAGCAAGTTACCCCATCACCACCACCAGCAACTACTGGTCAATAACTGACTGATGTGGGATGAGGCCTCAAGATAAGGCCAACTTTGGCATGTAAGTTGTTCTCCAGTGATCCTATAGGACCAGGCTGAATCTAGTTTCCAGCAGAGACCATGTTGTTGTTTAGCTTTCTTCCTCCTGCGCTATCTGTTGCAGGAAGTCAGGGACTCCAAACGGAGGGACCAGCTGAAGCCATGGCAGAAGAACATAAATTGTGAAGATTTCATGGACATTTATTAGCACCCCAAATTAATACTTTTATAATTTCTTATGCCTGTCTTTACTGTAGTCTCTGAACATAAATTGTGAAGATTTCATGCACACTTATCACTTCCCCAGTCAATACTCTTGTGATTTCCTATGCCTGTCTTTACTTTAATCTCTTAATCCCTACATCTTTGTAAGCTCAGGATGAATGTCGCCTCAGGACCCTGTGATGATTGCATTAACTGCACAAATTGTTTCTAGAGCATGTGTATTTGAACAAAATGAAATCCGGACACCTTAAGAACATGTTAACAGCAATTTTCAGGGAATAAGTGACATAACCTTAAAGCCTGGCTGCCTGTGGGCCAGGCGGAACAGAGCCATATTTCTCTTCTTTCAAAAGCAAATAGGAGAAATATCACTGAGTTCTTTTTCTCAGCCAGGAACATCCCTGAGAAAGAGAATGCATTCCTAAGGGAAAGCCTCTGAAATGGTCACTTTGGGAATGTCTGTCTTTTATGGTTGCAGATAAGGGATGAAATAAGCCCCGGTCTTCTGTAGTGCTCCCAGGCCTATTAGGACAAGGAAATTCTCACCTAATAAATTTGGTCAGACCAGTTGTCTGCTCTCAAACCCTGTCTCCTGATAAGATGTTGTCAATGACAATGCGTGCCCGAAACTTCATTAGCAATTTTAATTTCACCACAGTCCTGTGATTTCACCCTGCCTCCATTTGCCTTGTGATATTTTATTACCTTGTGAAACATGTGATCTCTGTGACCCACACCCTATTCATACACTCCCTCCCCTTTGGAAAATCACTAATAAAATTTGCTGGTTTTGAGGCTAGGGGGACATCACGGAACCTACCGACAGGTGATGTCTCCCCCGGACACCCAGCTTTAAAATTTCTCTCTTTTGTACTCTTTCCCTTTATTTCTCAGACTGGCTGACACTTAGGGAAATAGAAAACCTACGTGAAATATCGGGGGCTGTTTTCCCCCGATGCTATCTATTCTGCTTTCCTCATCTTGCTTCCCCAGAGAGCATTCCCTTAACAAGTCACTTTTATAAAATCCTCATCTCAGCCTCTGTTTCCAGGAAACAGCTTAAAATACGCACACCCCAACCCCCGATCATATTACTTTCCTATGTCTCCCAGAGGCAAATACTCTTAGAAACATATTGTTATTGTTTGTATGTTAGTACATTTACTGTCTATGCATGTATATCTAAATAATACACAAAATAGTTTGAATATTCATGAAATCTACACAAATTGTATCATTCTATTTGTATGTTTCTGTAACTTGCTGCTTTTCACTTTAAGTTTCTGAGATGTATACACATTGACTGTATGTATGTGTGTGTGTTGCTCTAATTTAGTCATTTAACTCTTCCATTTCACTGCATTTATTAATTTGAATTACTTCAATCATTTTTTAAATTTTTCTACTACAAAAATGTAGCTATGAGCATTCTTAAACAGAAAAACATTTGTCTAAATTTGACTTTCCAGGAGAGAAATTGCTAAGTAAAAGTGTAATGCCTCTTCAAATTACTTGCTAATATTTAAGAAAAAAAAAAAGTGGTTGAAGCAATCTATACTATCACAAAGAAAGTTAGTGTGTTCAAATATTCTACATTTACACCAGTAGTGGTATTCTCTAGTACTTAATGTTTTCTAATTTCTGAGTATGTAAGGGTATCATTATGGCTTCAAGTTGCATTTCTGCAATTGCTAGGGAGGCACAGTATCTTTTCATTTTTTTGTTTCATTCAGGTTTCCTCTTTCAAGAAATATTTGTATGTATTCTGAGTATTCTTCTGTATAATTATTTTTTTAATGATTTGTAGAAATACTTTATAAATTCTAAATATTTATATTTGTGAATATCCTCTTCCAGTCTACTGTTTGTCTTTCCAACTTGTACTGTTTTTGATGTGCAAAATATTCAAATTTTAGTTTAATTAAATTCATCAATCTATATTGATTTTTTTAATTTTTTAATGTGATTAGCAAATATTTTCTTATCCCAAGCTCATGAACACATTTTTCTAAATGTTCTTCTGTGTTTTAGCATTCTGCCTTTCCAATTTGTATCTTTAGAAGAAATTTTTGTTTTGAGATTACCAATTGTCCCAATACCATTTATTGTATTGTTCATTCTTTCATCTTGATAAGCAATGCTAGCCCAGTCACTATTAAGACTCCATAGTTGTGGTGACCCATTTCTTTGTTTTCTACTTTGTTCCATAAACCTTTTTCCATTTCTGTAAGCTAACCACACTAATTCGTTATATATTTAAATTTTATTGATATTTGGTAGAGCAGATCCCACCATTCGTTCTTTTTGCCAAAATTATACCCTTCTATGATATTTCAAAAGTGGACTTGTCAAGACCCATTATAAACTTTATTGTATTTTGAATGAGTATATAGAATACATAGTGAATTGACATCTTTTCATTCTTATGTCAATTTTTGTTTTTTTCTTATATAATTGGCCAGATTTTAAATATTCTTTCTTTTAAATCATTGGCCTTTGTGAGAACTAACAATAGTCTTTTAAATACTAATAAGATAGAACATCTTTTTCATGTTCCTATCTTAAAGAAAATTAATGCAATATTTTATTTAGGTTTGGGATATAAAACTTTTACAAATTAAGTAAGTTTCTTCCTTGCCCTAATATGCTAAGGATTTTACTTTCAATAAAAAATATTTAACATTATCAAGTGCTTTTTCTACATTGATTAAAATAATTATATAACTTTTCTCATTTGGTCTATTAATTTCATTAAATACATTAATCAATTTTATAATATTTTAAAAATCTTAAATTTTATAATAAAACTTGTATTTTAAAAATCTGTTGGCTAATGATTTAATATTTTGCATCAAATTTCATTGATACAAAAAAGAAAATAGCTGTTTTTAAAAAAATTTGGTAACACTCCCATGTAAAACCTTCTTAGGCTGTGTAGCCATTTGACAGAGGAAAACTTCAACAACAATTTCAGTTTCTTTATTGCTTATTGATCTGTTCAAGTTCTTTTTTCTCATGATCATAGAGAAAAGTAACATCCAATTTTCTGTGGGCATTTACTGACAGAGATGAAAACTTAGCTCAAGACTCATTGGTTTCATTGCTAAAACTCAAGCACTGTGATAACTATCATACAACCATATCTTTTTTCTTATTTCTAACTTTTAAGTTCAAGGGTACATGTATAGGATGTGCAGGTTTGCTACATTGGTAAATGTGTGCCATGTGGCTTGCTGCACACATCATCCCATCACCTAGGTATTAAGCCCAGTATACATTAGTTATTCTTTCTGATCCTCTCCCTCCTTCCATGCCCCACCCTCTGACAGGCCCCAGCGTGTGTTGTTTCCCCACCATGTTTCCATCTGTTCTCATCATTCAGCTCCCACTTATAGGTGAGAATATGCAGTATTTGATTTTCTGTTCCTGTGTTAGTTTGCTGAGGATAATAACTTCCAGTTCCATCCATGTCCCTGCAAAGGACATGATCTCCTTCCTTTCATGTGATGCACAGTATTCCATGATGTATATATACCACATTTTCTTTGTTAAGTCTATCATTGATGGGCATTTGGGTGAATTCTACGTCTTTGTTATTGTGACTAGTGCTGCAATGAACACACACGTGCATGTATCTTTATAACAGAATGATCTCTATTCCTTTGGGTATATAGCCAGTAGTGGCATTGCTGGGTAAAATGGTATTTCTAACTCTGGGTCTTTGAGGAATTGCTACACTTTCTTCCACAATGACACAACCATATCTTGTTTTTGAACTAAATTTGGGGTATGGAGGAGAAACTAAATAGATAACATAGGGAAAAGTACGTATTTAGAAGATGACTCTTTTGCTCTCCTGAAACACAGACTGAAGGTGGACATAATGAAGGGAGGAAAATAAATGAGAAAACTTATTACAATAACTCGAGCATAAATTGAAGAGAATAAAGTGCACTGTTGCTGACTGTAAATAAAAGGAAAATGGTAGATGGCCAACACAATAGAATATGAAGGGAAATGTGAAAACAAATAGAAGCTCTTAAAAATGTGAACTTGAGTCACACCACTTTGACAGAAAACAAAACAAAACATCTTACAAGGTAAAAGGAAAAGGCTGAAAGGAAGAACTGGTAGTGAATGAATTCAGGTATGTAGCTTGTTGATGTAAGTATCCTTTCTTTCTTCCTCTTATGTTTCTGCCCTTGTGGGGGAAGGGTCATTAATATTGCACTCCTGACTTCTGTCTCCGCTCTTGCTTGCACCTCTTAAAATAATGGAGAGATGACTCAAAAAGTTTCTTGGCATGAATTTCTTCTCTCTTTTATTCCTCCCACTTCACCCATCTTTTCCTTGAGGTGAGCTGTCTCTAGGGAGTATTTTGTTCTGTCCTACCTCTAAACCACTAGTTCTAGAAGATCAAACTCTAACCCCTCAATGAGGCCTCTGCCCTGGCCCAAAACTCTCAGAAAACAGGTGACTAAAATGGTCTGATTCTGCATCTCAGTTATTAGGATAGGGTATTTGTATTAGGACAAGCCACATTTTCCAAAATCACTTTACCATTAATAACGGTTATATTTAACTTTTCAATCTGCCTATTCTTTTGTCTTACTTGTCAATTAGTTCAGAACTCAGGGAAAGAAAATGAGTGACTTTTTGGCTTTCTCAAACACTGGCCATGCATTGTGACTCATATAAGATAAAATGCATGAATGTTTATAGATTTAAAATAAGGTTGATTGATTTGTTTAAGACTGAAATAAGAATTTGCGAAACATTCACATAGAAGTGAAAGTTAAAATCCTGGAAAATGAGGAAAAATGAGTTTGAAGCTTCAGCTTTGAGAATGCCTTACATAGGAAGAAATAAAGAAATATCATGTATACTCCAGGACACAGAGATTTACTTGGAATAATAAGAGATAAATCAGAAACCAAGGAAAAAGTAACTTTTAAGAAAGAAAAATTTCTTGACAATATCAGACATCCCAGAGGGTTTGGAAAGAAGGACACAGGATGCAAATGATAAATTTCAAAAGCTATACCTATATGCAGTGGGATCTGGGTGTCGTGGTGGTTGTCCTAGGATTTTATGAGAGAGAAATTGAGACAGAACAAATCACCAATCATGAAACTCATAGGACAAGAGTTTCTAGTACCTAAAACGTTCAATATTTCTGCATTTCCTGGGGTCTTTACAGCTCTAGCATAGTCCACAAATATGCTTATCATGAATTGTTTTTCCTAAGGTAATTTGCAACATAAGAATAGAACATTGATGGAGGGATTTATGGCATGTGCAGGTAAGTGTGTAAGTGCTGAAGATTGTGAGTGAATTAAATTTGTCAGAAACTGTGATAAAATTTGGCTTTTGTTGACTGAAAGTTTCAACTTTCAGTTCTTCGCTCCTGTGAAGTAAAAACAAAACACGCCCCAAAACCCAAACAAACAAATAAAATCTCCTACCATCTTCTATTCTCTTCCTTCAACTTTACTTTCCATTTCTTGGTTTTTCTATACCAATTTGTTTCTTTTCCCTTTCTTTCTTTCTTTTCTTTTTTTTTTTTTTTTTGTTTTTTTGTTTGTTTGTTTGTTTGTTTTTTGGTATGCTGTTAAATACTTAAATAGTATTTAACTTCAGAAAAAAGCCTTGCTAAGGTTGGATTGGATTTGAGAGAGAAAGATTTGATTTTATTTGTTGTTTACCTCTTGGTTTCTCTTCATCTCAAAGGTCTAAGTTATAATAAATTAATTCTAATTCTAAAATGAACCATGAATCCAGTCTCAATGGAGAAAAAATATTGGTTTATATTTTCACCCTTGCCGCTATTCAACGTTAGAAATTCCTAGTACTATCAACCCATATCCAATTCTGCAGATATTGATCCTCAAATGATATATAAATGCACTGTCATTGTCTTTCATTTTTTCCTCTGGAGAAATAGAGACTAGCTGCTCTAAATTTTTCACATTGTATTATAAATATTCACTGTAGAGCAAGAAAATAGACTAGACAGGCCCCAAATATCTTCATCAAAACTCTAGTCTCCTTGTTAGTGCTTAGAAGTCAACAAAAATCCTCCATCAAAACTTCCTTATTTCTGGTTACATTTTTTGATCTTCTAAAAAGTTTTATCACACTCACTGGCAATTCAAGAAATTAAGTGGAAAGTTATGTTTCATGATGACTCTCTGACAAGAAGCAAGATCAGAAGTGTAACAGAAAGACTTCCAGTTTTTCAGCAACCTTACCCTCAAAACAGCAACCTTCTAAATTTATGATTTACTAAACTGAAAATAAAAACAAAGATATTTGGGTGAATACTTTAATACTTGAAAATCTAGCTAAACTGCTTTTTCTAATTTTTAAATGTAGAGTTCTAGAGATGAGTAAAACATTGTCTCTTTCCTATCCAAATTACATGATCTTTGGTTTCAACCTACCCAAAGATTGTACCCATGACCAAAGAAAGCCACTTACATGGATGAAATTAATGCTGACTCAATGAATATAAATAACTGGAAGTGCATGACAGTTATTTGCAGTACTGTCAGTTAAGAAGAGATGTGTTTTTTCTTGTCTTTAAGAGTCACAGCATGAAATCAAACATACTCATTAAAATTTTATTATTTCATTTTATTCCTGAATTGTGTCCTGATCTATAAAACAACTATCCTGAGAAATATTTTTAAAATAAGGGCACAAATGCATACATGCTCTTTCTTTCTTTGTTATATGCCTGGACCTAAAGACATTTGAGGATTTTGCTTATATGCTCACATTTGATCAGACCTCCTCACCTCACACAACCATCATCTATCATGCAAAGCCCTTCTTTAATTCTACATTTGGTCTCTACTCCATCTCATTTCACTACTCAACCCCACTCTCTTCCTTACCATGATCACCCACCAGAACCTATTTGACAAGAATATTTAGATATTGTATATTTTTTAAAAATACAGTGTTGATTCATGTACATGAGTGTTGCAAATTTAGATAAATGATATTTTTTCTATATATCTCATCCTGTTTCTAACTTTTTTACTCAAAATCTTTCAAAAATCTATCAACGTTGTACATACCTTTATTTATTTATTTATTTATTTATTTATTTATTTATTTATTTTATTTTTTATATGAAGTCTAGCTCTGTCACACAGGCTGGAGTGCGGTGGCATGATCTTGGCTCACTGCAACCTCCGCCTCCCAGATTCAAGCAATACTCTCTGCTTCAGCCTCCCAAGTAGTTGGGATTACAGGCACCCGCCACCACGCCTGGCTAATTTTTGTGTTTTTTTGTTTTGTTTTGCTTTTTAGTAGAGATGGGGTTTCGCCATGTTGTCCAGGCTAGTCTCGAACTCCTGACCTCAGGTGATCCGCACATGTAGGCCTCCCAAAGTGCTGGGATTACAGGCATGAGCCACCATGCCTGGCCATACCTATATTTAATTGCTTCTGTTTGCTATATAACACATCATGTCAGGATTGATTACATTTTTGGAGAGCTTTATTGTGTTTTAATTTTTTTAATTTTTTTATTTTTTAAATTGACAGTTAAAATTATATGAATTTATTTGGTACAACATGACATTTTGAAGTATATATACGTTGTGGAATGGTTAAATCTAGCTAAAAACAAATTCATTACCTCACATTATTTTTGTGGTAAGAACAATTAATATCCACTCTATTTTTCAAGAATACAATATATCTTTATTAACTACAGTCACCATGCTATAGACTAGACCTCTTGAACTTACTTTTCCTAAGGATTGATTACATTTTATTTGTTTATTCCACTATTTCTAGATTGCCTCTAAAATCCTACTTCTACAAATAATGCTACATTGAAGATATTTAATCAGGTTCTCAAAGTTTTCTTATGCACGTACCCTGCAGAGGAATGACTGCCTCGCATAGTATATATATTTTCTTGATCAAAAGGTACTGCCTAATGTAGGCATTTATTAGTGTGCAAGTCTATCTACACCTCTGCCTTTCAGTGAATAAGGATTCTTATTTTCCTATACCCCAACCATTATTCACACTTTTTATTTATTTTTTTTTTTAGACAGAATCTAGCTCTGTCGCCCTGGCTGGAGTGCAGTGGCGTGATCTCGGCTCTCTGCAAGCTCCGCCTCCCAGGTTTACGCCATTCTTCTGCCTCAGCCTCCCGAGTAGCTGGGACTACAGGCGTCTGCCACCACACCCGGCTAATTTTTTGTATTTTTTTAGTAGAGACGGGGTTTCACCATGTTAGCCAGGATGGTCTCAATCTCCTGACCTCGTGATCCGCCTGCCTCGGCCTCCCAAAGTGCTGAGATTACAGGTGTGAGCCACCGTGCCCGGCCCATTATTTACTTTTATACAATCTTCTAATTGGCAGTCCAGTTGGTGTAAAATTGTATTGCTGTGATTTTCATTTTCTGATTATTAATGAATCTGAGTAAGTAACTAATTGGCATGTTTATGAGCTATCCAATATTTCTTTTTGGAAAATTACCTATTTCTCTCTTGTTCTGGTAATGGGTGATTCAACTGTATTTTCCCCCTTTGTTGATTTTAAGACCTCTTGAATCTCTGCTTTTTCCTCCCCTGATCTCATCTTATTTTTAACACAAAGTAGCATTCCTCCATAAATGCTAGGTGAGTTATGCCCCCTTTGCACTTTTTATGTAACTGTTGACTCTTTCTTTCTGTCAAATAATATTGGAAAAATGTTTCTTACCCGCGATATTCAATACCTACAAATGTTATGCTATTTTATGAGGAACTCCAGAACCATGAATTTGAAAGAATATACAGAAGCAAGAAAGTAGACACTCAGTATTCTGGAAAGCATAATTAATTATGCATTAATTCCTTAGGTTACTAAGGATTTTGCAAGACAGCTAGTCTTTTCTCTTTCCTAAGCAGTTTCAAAACTCGAATCTTTCTCATGTTTTGAAAAACTGTTTCTGATGTCACAGGGCTACTTCGTCAAATCTTTATGACACTGGGTTGCAGCGACCTTCTATTTCCAGAATGTAGGGCAAGATGTAGAGAAGCATTTTCCTGGGTCATTTTAATAAGAATGGATATGTAGGGTGATGAGCTCCACTGTGACCATGCTGAGCACTGAATCTGAAGTGTCAGAAACTCCTATGTGTTACTTAATAAATTGTGTGTGTGCACGCGTGCGTGTGTGTGTGTGAGAGAGAGAGAGAGAGAAAATATTTGTGCTATATGGGAATCTTTATAGTGTGAGATTGAAGTCAGGACTCCCTCAGGACATTTTCAAAGAACAGCATAGTTCATATACATTATATTTAGGGGCTCGGGATTGAATTCACAATTTTTCATTATGAACTAGTCTGGATTTGGTTAACCTTATGCACTCTGTGCTAAATTCATGAGGGACAAATAACTAATGGCCACGACAGAGGTGGGTAAAGATAACAGTGGGATTTGCGTTAAGTTGAGAAACAACTGTTTGCAAGACGCAATATTAAGAGGAAGAACGGGGAATTTCTTAAGGATAACAGCCTACATTTACTAAGTATTTTATTTTAACTTCACAATAAAACAAGTTAATGCATATATAGTTTGCATTTTTAGAAAATTCTGGAAAACTGAAGGTAAATAACTTGTTTACTATCCCACCATAAGTGACAGCTGGGATTTGTACCCAGGCAGTCAGGGTCCAGAGTCAGTGATAGTGACAAGAATATATATCCTCGACAGCACGTTTCAGTGAAATAGTTGTTCAAGTCATGAATCTTGTTTTCAAGGCTACAACTCACTGAAGGAAGCTAACATAAAGTATATGTTATGACGAGACAGCATGGCCTAACTTCAGAAAAATTTAAGGGTATGAATGAACATATATTCATAATGCATGGGTCCACAAACCTGACCATTATTGCTTCCACAGACCCATTCTTACACTAGTTTTAGACTCCAGTGACTACACTGACTGACTTCTAATTTTCCCAAATCCCTACTCCCTCCGAAAAGAAATATTGCCCAATTTTGCTTTTGTTTAATGAGGGCATAAATCTTAGATACCTAATCAGTTTATAGATTTTCCTTGATCAGAGTCAATCAACTCTGATCAGTGATGAAGATGAAAGGAAGGGGTCATTACATGGCAATGATTTGACACAAGCAAATAGACAGGAGAGATGAAGAATAAGCAGGAATTATGAATAACACATTCAGTACCATGATCACTGATATTTTTCTAATATTATCCACATTCATAGTATCACCCTGTGTGTGATTTAAAACACTCACTCTCCTCAAAGAGACATTTGGCCAATGAATTCTGTGCTAACAGTACAGTTCCATAGAATAAGCTGTTCCCAGTGTGAAAATTCAGTTCTGGTGTTAATGCCATTCTGTATCCTTTGAAATTTTTAGACATTGTCGATCTATCCTATATAGAATAATAAGGGAAAGCAAGCAGAACATTCAATAATCACAGCTAATCATAATTCGTGCTTAATTTTAACAAAACAAGAAATTACTGTAAACTTCATTATTGAGTCCTAATCATTGCAGTTAGTCAGAAGCCATTCCTTTACTCACTTTCACATTCTATCAAGATTTTTTTTCAGATATAGTGGGATCTTTATTACAGATGAATCAAAGTCCAATTTGACCTTGCCCTATAAGCTTCAGTTAATCTTTACAAATGGAAAAGCAGTATAATACCTAACGGCTCCTCTGGATTCTACTCTTAACTATATGGTCCCTATTATATACTAGAAATATTATTTACTATATTGAAAATTAGTCATGTATTTCTCCAAAATGTAACATGTCTACCTTTTAAGAAAACAAACAAAATGTTGTTCTCATGTATAACAAGGAGCCAAGATTTCCAAGATTTTCTTTCTAATTTACTGAAACTTTATCATCTTTCCTGTTAAAAATGCCATTCTATTCAGTGGTGAACCTCTAGATCACAGAAACCAGTATAGAGTTAAAGAAAGATTTGAGATAGTTTAGTATGAGCAATGTTTTGGAAAATTCTTAGCCACTTTCCTCCTTAAATATCACTTCTGCCCCATCTTTTCTGTCTCCTTTATGGAAACTGATTGTATGAATATTGGATGCACTCTATCTTCTGTGCATTTTGTTTTTTGCGTTTTTCAGCCATTTGTCTCTTGGTACTACATCCTGGATAATTTCTGCTCATCTGTTTTGAAGTTCACGTATTATCTCTTCTGGTATGTCTACTCAACTTAATTTCCATTCTTTATTTTATTATTTTGATTTTAGTTATGGTATTTTTTAGCTGTACATTCACATTTGTTTTTTGGGGTGTTTTTTTTTTTGGAGTGTACTGTTTTCAAAATGTAGAAGCCCAATCAAGGATCAGGCCTCTTTCTTTGTAGTTAGTGGCTACAGAGATAGCATTTGTGGTTGCTTGTTTGTTTGTTTATTACAAGACTATGGAATGTCTCTCTGGGCTCAAGGCCAGATAAGTCAAAGGCAATCACTGGAATGCAGAGTCTTAGATATTAATCCCAGGTTAGGTAAGACGCAGGTTCTGAGTCTTACCAGCTCAAGAAAAAAGGAAGAAACTGGCACCTGGAACGCTCAACATATTTATAAGGATTAGGTGCAGGAACGTGTCTATATAACAACAGAAGGCCCCTGGTGGACAAAGTGGTCTCAATAGCTACTAATCCCCTTCTCTTCTCATGAGTCAACTCTCTGTTAAACTGCCAGAGATGGGTGAAAATGAGCCATATTTGTGTCTTTGCCTAAAGCTATCTTGGTCTGGATTTTGAAATGGAATTCTCTTAACTGAAGTTTCAGCTATGTCACTGAGACCATTTCAAAGTAAGGTTTGACACCAACATGCAGAAGTTGCAAAAAGAGTTGTGAGAGAAAAGTAGTCATGTATCTCAGTTAACTGTGGTTAAATTCTGTTCTGTAAAAGTGGTTATCAATTTAGGTAGAAATGCAAAGAAAATTTGTTTTAAGAGAGTTTCTCGGTGAGTCTCACCATTCCCAAAGAAAAATCAATTTTCCTACCTCCTAAACTTGGGCCCTGTGAAAGGGCTTCAAAGAGATTCAGTAAAATGCGTAGTATATATGCCCCCTGCTGTTTGCAAGATGATCACTAAACTAGGTCTGAGTCATTCTTTAGGAATCTAAATGATTGGATGGGTTGGCTGAGGACCTGTGTCAGAGAACATGAGACAAGGTTTTAGGAGAATCTCATTTCCACAGTTTGTTACGAGAGACAATGAGTGTTTCCTTGAACCAGATATGGGTTCTAATTGGAAGAAAGAGTGGCATAGGATTATGTTGGATGCTGCTGAGGTGACCACCTGGAGTAAAGAAAAAACTCAGCAAAAAGAAGCTGAAGTTGACACCATATGCACAGGCGTCGAGGAAGAAAGAATGAACGAGGAGAAAGAGAGCAATGCATTTGCCTTTTCTATAAAACAATAGTTGACCAGTCTACTGAGATTGGGGAGTTGGGGAAGGAAACATTTTCAAAAGAAAAATGAGAGCACCTGATGAGAAAGTCTATTAGGTTCAGAAAAGAGTTATGCCAGAACAGTGCCAAATAGGTGCTCCTGTCCCTGCTCTTTCTTCTACTCCTTTCTTCAACCTCAAGGATCAGAAGTCATGACTAAATGAATAGAGAGGTTGGGACTGGCAAAGCAGAGTGAGAAGAGCCTGACTTTGCTGCTCCATCTTGCTACAGCTTGACTTATCTCAAAGAGTGGAGACCCAAATGGAATTTAAATTTGTGTTACTATTGCACTGAACCGGGCTTATGAAGTCACCAAAAAAGTCTGTGTTCTATGAGTATTAGTGACCATAAAACTTTTTGCACCTAATATTCACAAGAAAAGACAATGTACACTGCCCTTTTTTTTAAATCCAGTTAGGGGAAGAACTGGCACTACAAAATTTAAAGTGACAATGGAAAAAAATAATAAAGTGCTTTATATTCACATCTCATGAATCATGCTTATTCAATTCACTGATTGTGAAACTAGGCCTCATAATTCCTAAGCCTCATAAAATTTAGAAAGCTTGGCCATCGTGAAACTTAAACCCCAGATGGCCACGGATAGCCCCCCGATGTTCCCAGAACCCAAACAGAAAGACAATTCCGGGAAATAGCCTCATGGGGTCCCACCCTGATAACCTCATGGGGCCCCACCCTGATAGCCTCATGAGGTCCCACCCTGACTCAAGGTCCCCGATGTTCCCGGAATCAGCAATTCCAGGAAAGAACCTCCTAAGGTCCCGCCCCAACCAATCAGAACAAGATACCTTGCTCAGGCCATAGACAGACCCAATTACCACGCGCCTAAAGCTTTGTTTGAATTTCGCGCCCTAAGCTGTGTTTGAACTTGTGTTTGCCTATATAAACAACCTGTAACAAGCACTCGGGGTCCCAGGGCCAACTTAGAGCTTGGGACCCTAGCGCGCTAGTAATAAATAACTCTCTGCTGTGAATCTCGTGTCGGTGATCCTTCGCGGCGACCCCTGCCCAGGAGGGAATCGACAGTTTGGTTCCAACAATTGTACTAGCAAAACTTTTTAAAAAGAAGTTTAGAAAATAACTTTTAAAAATTACATCATGTTTAGATTTTAATTATTGCTAATGTTAGAGTCAGCACTTTTTTTTAGCATTTGCCATGTCACCTTTTGCAAAGCAATTAGATGACTAACACTTTAGATTCCACTTATTTGTAGAAACTCTTGCAGATCTCCCCTTTAACATTTCATTTAGTTCTATTTTTAATCCTAAATGAGAGAAATGTGGATCTGAAGGGAGAGATTGAATTTCTAAAAAAAATTTACATTTCTGAAAAAAGTTGCTGTGTAATATAACTGTCAAGATTTAAATCATCCACATGAAACTGACTGCATTCAGATTCCAGAAATGTTTCAATTGATAAACACAGAAAATGAAAGAGGTAAAAAGAAAAGTAATGAGCCATGGTTACACAGGACAGCTGTATTCTTCTCACTGTTTGGGGTTTTCCATTGTCAGTTTGATTAATGGGATGTCTTTAAATGTATCTCCTTTTGGATATCTTATACCTCAACAAGTCTATTTCATGTTTTTGCCGCCAACATTTCCTGTAGATTTCTTCTAACATGTCAGAGTGACAGATAAGTTTCCATAGTCAGCCTTATAGAGAGCTCATTATTGTTTCAAACCAGTGCAATTGCCCTTAAGGTTCCGTAACCAGAGGGCCTTTGGAGGCCCGTGTCGTTTCCAAACTCATGAAGAGTAAGGGTGGCATTTCTGGCTTAAAATAAGGGTATAAGTCACCATTTAAGGTCAAGTACGAATTTTTTGCAAGATAATCCCCTGAGTTGATAGAAAATAAAATATTAAATAGTTTAAATGCATTGTATGGACTGCCAACTTTCTTAATGTAAGCTATCTATAATTTATTTTTGTGTTGCTTAGCTAGTAATAGTAGAATAATAGAATTTTAAAATGTATTTAGTTCACTTTCTTAGGTGGAAACTTTGAATAAAGCAGCATTTCTACAATATATAATGGCAATAAATGAGCATCAGTTTTTATTCTAGAAAATATTTATAAACTATATACACACCTATGTCATTTACTCCCTAAACCACATGTCTAGATCACAGGGTTTAACTATCTTCCCTAAAATTATTTCTTTCTGTCAAATATTTCTTTAAGAAAATTGAATGTGGGCCGGGTGCAGTGGCCCATGCCTGTAATCCCAGCACTTTGGGAGGCCGAGGCAGGCAGGTCATCTGAGGTGGGGAGTTCGAGACCAGCCTTGCCAAAATGATGAAACTCTGTCTCTACTAAAAATACAAAAATTAGCCAGGTGTGGTGGCGCACGCCTGCAATCCCAGCCACTCAGGAGGCTGAGACAGGAGAACTGCTTGAACCTAGGAGGCAGAGGTTGCAGTGAGCCGAGATCATGCCACTGCACTCCAGCCTGGGCAACAGAGCGAGACTGTCTCAAAAAAAAAAAAAAAAAAAAAAAAAATGAATGTTTGTGTTTGTAAAGCACAGTTCAATCTGTCAGTAAAAGGACCAAACAAATTGTAACGTATCAGGCAAAACCATGTAAAAATATTCACAAACCAATTGAAAAATCTTTTAAATGTCCTGAGAAGTTAAATGATTCTAAAAATATGGTAGAGCTTAAGATTATATTAAGTTTTAGACTTTTTAGACTCAGAGAAGATATTTGCATCTTTTAAGAAGAGACACAATATGTAATTCAATAAAGTGAGTAACATGGGTGAGAATTGCAGACTAAAGACAAAGAGAATTAGGTGATGTGAGCAATTTAAGATTTTTGGTGCAGGAGATTATGACTCTTAAAAAAAGCTCAGTGATAGTTGGGAGATGAGAAGAACCTATGGATATCCATAGCTTTAGGTTTTCTAACAGGCCAAAATTTCTGGTGTTACAGGATTTATTTGGACTACTTTGTGTCCATTTTAATGTGTAGGCACCTTTCAACTCTGGAAAGAAAACTAATTTACTACAGCAAGGTTTAAAAGAGTCAAAGTACTATTATTAATACTTTTGTATTAAGAAGGAACCACTTCTCTTTTTTTTGATAGTTTATATAGTTGAATATATTTTAGATAACTTAGCCTAATGGAATCTCAAAATATAATTTTCAAAATAGTAAAATCATGAATTTCATAAAAATAGAAAATGAACACTACCAAAGATTTTGTTTATTTACAGATTGTTGAAGAAACAAGTAAAATTTTAAAACTGGTTCAAATGAGAATATGGCTTTCAGAGATTTATCTTCTCTTTCAGACCAAATTTATTTGTGTTGTCATCTTTAGGGAACATTTTTAAGATTAATCATTTTATGATAAATAATTTTTATAATTAACCATTTTTATTTTTATGATCTGCTAACCTGCATCGTTTTCAATTTTTACAATTTAACTTCTGTATCTACCAAACTGTAAACTGGTCAATTAACAGTGCACCTTGACTACAGAATCAGAAAATACCCATAAGTCTAGTAGACATTACCCAGAACCCCACCATACCCAATAATTTCTTATATCTCTTCCAAAAATTTGACATTTTTTTCTGAGAAGAGTTAGAGTTCTGTAATCTTAAATTACAATATGTAATAAAATAATTAATTTAGATTTGAGATTATAAACAAAATATTTATAACTTTGAAACGTTAAAGACTAACTTCTGTTTAATTTTAGTATGTTAGATTTCTTATGTAATGAAGTATGCAGAAAGATGTTATTAATTTAAAAAACACATCTGTTTATAATGAATTCTAAATTTATAAATGCAGTTTAAAATATTGGAAGATGTTTAAATACATTTTTTAAAGAGACCAGACACATTCGACGTCCAAAAACAATTATTAAAATATGTCAGAGTTATAAGGCAGAATAATATTGCCATGCTAAGCTCAAAATTATAATAATAACTAAGTTTTGAAGTGTAGCTTTAATATAATATCTGTATAGTTAAAGAAGATAAACTTGTAAGAGGTCTCTTCTGCATATAAACTCAACCAAAAATTTAACACATATGTAAAACTAGTATATTAGGCCTTCCTTTAGCACCTTTTTTTTTCTTTTGCTATTGCAAAAAAAGAATTTCATGTCAATGTATAACTAAATGCCATACATTGAATAAGTCAAATTTCAACAATATACCAAAATTTTAACATCTCCTACTAAATTATTCTCCTGCTCATTATATGGCAAAATCTTTCCTCTAAGTAATTAGTTTTTCACACCAATCATATTTCCTTTTGTCTATATATCTCAATTCAGTATAAAGATATTAAAATTTTCCTGCTGGATTCTTAACTTCTTTTTAACATTCCAAATGGCTTAATAAATACAGTACTGAAAACAAATATGATATAAACAAATGCCCTCTGGTTGTGTCCACTTGGTAATTTCATGAGAAATTTCTGCTTCAACTACTGAGCCAATGCATGCAATCTGTTTCTGCATTAGCGAGGGGCATTCAACATAAAGATCTCAACAGTAGTTTATGATTAACCTTAAATTCTGTGTTACTAGAATAATAGATCTTTCTCTCATCCACTTGGGCCATTTGGGTTTTCTGTAGTATCAAAACATCACTAACAGATTCATTTTTGGTAATAGTATTTTATAAGACAAGAGAAGTTTTCAATTACCAATCTTAACCTACATACAAAAGGAAATTACTGTAATTTAAAAGATATTTGGTCTGTCTCGCAGTCAACTGAGAATCAAGAGAAGGTGGATGAGTAGTCTCCTAAACAAGTTTTATTTCCATTACAATTTATTGTATACTTAATAATTTTACCAGAAAATTTAATTTCTTCTCAGGAGAAAATTGTGACCCACATTGTACAAAATGTTCTATGCAGACAAAGTTTAAAAATTGTCTTTATTGAGGAAAACTAACATTTATAGAACGTTTCACCTAACAGCTGCAGAATATTATTTTCATCAGCATATGAAACATTCTCTAGGACTGACCATACTTTAGGGAACAAAACAAGTCTCAAACAACTTCTAAAAATCGAAATTATATCAAATGTCTTTTTGGACCACAGTGGAATAAAACAGACATCAATAACAAGAGGAACATTTTAAACTTTACAAATACATGGAGATTAAACAACATGCTCCTGAATGACCAATGAGTGAAGTAAAAAAATAAGAATGAAATTTAAAAATTTCTTAAAACAAATGAAGATAGAAACACAACATACAGAAACCTAGGGGACACAGCAAAAGTAGTATTACAAGGCAAGTTTGTAGCAATAAATGCCTACATCAAAAAATTAGAAAGATTTCAAATAAAGAACTTAACATTGTACCTCAAGGAACCTGAAAAGCAAGAAAAAAAAAAACTGAAATTAGTAAAAGGAAAGAAATAATAAAAATCAGGGTAGAATTAAATAAAATTGAGGCTGAAAATGCAGAAGATCAACAAAAGAAAAATTCCTTAGACCCAAATAAAAGAACTCAGAACTGAAAAAGGAAATGTCACAATGAATACCACAGATGTAAGAAGGATCTTACGAGACTACTATGAACAACTGTACACCAGTAGATTAAAAAACCTAGAGGAAATGGATGAATTCCAGCACAATCTATCAAGATTGAACTAAGAAAAAAATGGAAGACCTTAACAGACTAATAACAAGTAATGAGACTGAACTACTCTTTACTATTAAGACTTTTTATTTAAGTAATGAAATATTTAAATTAAAAGTCTTCCAAAAAATAAAACTCAACACTGGATGACTTCACTACTAAATTTTTTCAAACCTTTAAAAAGAATTAATAACAATTCTCCTCCAACTATTCCAAAAACTTGAAGCACAGGGAATTATTTCTAATTCATTCTACGAGACCAGCATTACCCCGATACCAAAAGCAGACAAGGACACAATTTTTTTAAAAAAGAAAGCTAAAGATCAATATCCTTAGTGAACCTAGATATAAAAATTCTCAAAAAAACAAAATAAAACAAAAAAAAACTAACAAACTGAATCCAACAACACATCAAAAAGATAATATACTATGATCAAGTGGGATTTATCAAGAATTGCAAAGATGTTTAAACATACACAAATCAATAAATGTCATACATCACATCAACAGAATGAAGAACAAAAGCCATACAATCATTTCACTAAGTGCAGAAAAAGCATTTCATAAAATTCAACATCCTTCATGACAAAAACTCTCAATAAATTAGGTATAGGGAGAAAGTACTTCCACATAATAAAGGCCATATATGACAAACTCACAGCTAACATTTTACTGAATGGGGAAAAAGCTGAAAGATTTTCCTCTAAGAATTAGAACAAGACAAGAATGCTTACTCTCACCACTCTTACACAACATAGTACTGGAAGTCCTAGGCAAAGCAATTAGACAAGAGGAAGAAATGAAGGGCATCCAAATTGGAAAGGAGAAAGTCAAATTTTCCCTATTTTCAGACAACATGATTAATATATAGAAAAACCTAAAGATAGCCGGGCTCGGTGGCTCACGCCTGTAATCCCAGCACTTTGGGAGACCAAGGCGAGTGAATCATGAGGTCGGGAGATAGAGACCATCCTGGCTAACACAGTGAAACCCTTTCTGTACTGAAAATACAGAAAAATTAGCCAGACATGGTGGCAGCTGCCTATAGTCCCAGCTACTCCGGAGGCTGAGGCAGGAGAATGGCATGAACCCGGGAAGCGGAGTTTGCAGTAAGCAGAGATTGCACAACTGCACTCCAGCCTGGGCAACAGAGTGATATTCCATCTCAAAAAAAAAGAAGAACCTACAGACTCTGCCAAAACAAATCTGAGAGCTGATAAATGAATTCAGTAAAGCTTCAGTATATACAAAATTAATATACAAAAATAAGCAGCATTTCTATACATGAACAGTGACCCAGCTCCTGAAAAAGACCTGACCTAGACCTGAAAAAGATATCAGGAAAGCAATCTGACTTACAATAGCTACCAAAAACAGAATAAATAAATAAAATACCTAGCAATAAATTTAACCAAGGAGGTGAAAGACCTCTACAAAGAAAACTACAAAATACAGATAAAAGAAATGGAAGAGTACACAAACAAATGGAAAGACATCCCATCCTCACGGATCAGAAGAATTAATATCATTAAAATGACAATACTACTCAAAGCAATCAACAGATTAAACACAATCCCTATTAAAGTACCAATGTCATTCTTCACAGAAATAGAAAACAAGATTCTAAAATTTGTATTCAACTAGAAAGACTCCCAATAGCTAAAGCAATCCTGAGCCAAAAGAACAACAGTAAAGGTACTATATAACCGGACCTCCAAATGTATGACAAAGCTACAGTAACCCAAACAGCATGGTCCTGGCATAAATACATACAAACACACACACACACAGAGAGAGAGAGAGAGAGAGATCAATGGAACAGAATAGAGAACCAAGAAATTAATGCACATATGTATGGCCAACCGATTTTTGACAAAGGCACTGAGAACACTCACTAGAGAAAGGATGGTCTCTCTGATAAACGGTCTTAGGAAAACTGAATATCCATATGCAGAAGAATGAAACTAGACTCCCACATCTCACCAATATAAAAATCAACTCAAAATAGATCAAAGGCCTAAACGTAAGATGTGAAATGATAAAAGTACCAGAAGAAAACATAAGGGAAATGCTCAAGACATTGATCTGGGAAAGATTTCATGAAGAAGACCTCAAAAGCACAGGCAACAAAAGGGATTATATCAAATAAACAAATGGGACTATATCAAACTAAAAAGCTTATGCACAGCAGAAGAAACAACAAAGTAAAAAGACAACATACAGAATGAGAGAAAATATTTGCAAAGTACTAATTTGACAAGAAATTTATGTCCAGAATATACAAATAATGACAACGTCTCAACAGCAAAAAAAAAAAAAAAAAACAACAACAACAACAACAACAAAAAAAACGAAGTGATCTGATTAAAAAATAGGCAAATGATCTAAATAGACACTGAAATATAAGGGAAAAAAAAAGCTCAATATCACTAATCATCAGGGAGATGCAAATCAAAACCACAGTGAGGTATCATCTTACCCCAATTAGGATGACTGTAATAAAAAAAAAAAAGACAAAAATAACAAATGCTGGTAAGGGTGCAGAGACATGGGAATGCTTATACACTGTTGGTGGGGGTGTAAGTACAGCAACTATAGAGAGCAGCATGGAAGGTCCTCAAAAAATTACATATAAAACTACCATAGGACCCAGCAAATCCACTACTTGGAATTTACCCAAAGGAAAGGAAATCATTATATCACACAGATATATGCACACTCTCATGTTTATTATAGCACCGTTCACAATAGCCAAGATATGGAAGCAACTGAAGAGTACAACAACAGATGAATGGATTTTTTAAAAGGGGATTTGTATACACAACAAAATACTCTTTAGCTATAAAAAAAGAATGAAATCTCATCATTCACAACCACATGGAGGGAACTGGTGGACATTATGTTAAGCAAAACAAGCTAGAAACAGAAAGTTAAATACTTCATGTTGTCATTCTTATGTGGAAGGCAAAAAAAAAGTTGATCTCATAGAAGTAAAAAGTAGAGCAGAGAATACTGATGGCTAGGAAGAGTGGGGATAGTAAAGACTTGTTAAATAATAGCTAGATAGGAGAAATAACTTCTAGTGTTGTATACCACTGTAAGAAGACTATCGATAACAGTAACAGTTTCCAATAGCTAGAAAAGGGATATTGAATGTTCTCAAAACAAAGAAAAGCTAAATGTTCGAAATGATGGATATACTAATTATATGTATTGAAATATCACTCTGTACCTCATGAATATGTACAATTATTATTTGTCAATTCAAAAATAAAATTTTTAAAACAACTTTATTTTCCATTGGGTTATTGTGAAAAGACATGTCTTATCATAAATGACATAGATGTGTGTTACTTGAACTCAAATCTCCAATATATCTTTACTGTCTACTACACTCCTATAGCATGTGAAATTTATCAGAAAACTTATTTTGAAGAATCTTTTTTAGAAAGTTTAGAAAGTTTTATTGCTGCTATTACAAAACAAAGATTACTAATTAATTCCTTTTTTTTTTTTTTTTTTTTTTTTTTTTTTTGAGACGGAGTCTCGCTCTGTCACCCAGGCTGGAGTGAAGTGGCAAAATCTTGGCTCACTGCAACCTCTGCCTCCTGGGTTCAAGTGATTCTCCTGTCTCAGCCTCCTGAGTAGCTGGGATTACAGGTGCACATCACCATGCCCAGCTAATTTTTGTATTTTCAGCAGAGATGAGCTTTCACCATATTGGTCAGGCTGGTCTCAAACTCCTGACTTCAGGTGATCCACCCGCCTCATCCTTCCAAACTGCTGGGATTACAGGCGTGAGCCACTGTGCCCAGCCTATTATTTAATTCTTAAACAAAATCTTTCTTTCTATGAAAAACAACCAAAACGATATATTGTCTCATCCTAATAATTAAGAACTTATTAAATATCAGTCTTGCTGCTTGGTTAAATACTTAAACTAATTGCTATTATGCATTTTTGTGATTCTTTTATTACTAAAATGTAAGTATGTGTGCTAGAAACAGCAACAAGAAAAGACATTTAGTAGATATGTTCAAATATGAAAATTCAGTCTCAGAATTTTAGGACACCTTGCTATTCTTTTCTATGGATAAACAGATACTTCATTATTGATGGCATTTTCTGTTATAATATCTCATCCAGATTTCAGAATGAAAAGTGGCCACTTTTATGAAATAAGAAGAATGGACTAAAATATATTTTGGTTTTAAGCTTAAGCATATTACTCCAGTAAAAATATATACAAAAATGATGTAATTATAACATGTGTGTGTTTCTTGCCACTACAAGAAGAGGCATAATGTGTTGAAAGCTGTGTCTGTGTTTAACACTGTATTAGTCTGAAAATGTAGTAGGCTAGTTTACAGTAAAAAATAAATCCTGCAGATAATATATTTGAAGCCAAGGAATAATTTTATATTCTGTAAGATTTTCATATAAGAGCATTTATGTAGAATATTTTAAATAGAGGACACATACATATATCCACTTTAGGTGGTGCTTACTAAATGTTTATTTAATTCATGATAATTTGACCTCACATTCACTGAACTTTTGAGCAGTACTGACAGATTTCCCAAAATATACTGTAGGGCAGGACAAATGTTCAGTATCATTCAAGGTACACAATGTAACAAATCAGAAGCCACTGTTGTGTCAGTTTGGTGAAATAATAAATTAATCATTATGTAATCAATAATGAACTATAGTGACTGTTTTGCTCCCAGAAAGTATCTGTCACCATATTTTGATAATCTTACACAACTAAATAACAATGTTTGTAATTAAAATATTATAATTTGATAGCTTAGGCCAGGCACAATGGCTCATGCCTGTAATCCCAGCACTTTGAGAGGCCAAAGCAGGCAGATTGCTTGGACCCAGGACTTGAAGACCAGCCTGGGCAACATGGAAAAACCCTATCCCAGCTACTTCAGAAGCTGAGACAAGAAAACTTCTTAAACCCAGGAGGCAGAGGTTGCAGTGAGCCAAGATCACGCCATTGCACTCCAGCCTAAGCAACAGGAGTGAAACCCTGTCTCAAAAAAAAAAAAAAAAAAAAAAAAAAAAAGACAATTTAAATGTGTCAAAGTACAGATAGACATTATGCTTGTCAATCCGTAGTAGAACAAAATGTCATCAGATCAATTTCTTTATCCCCACTCAAATAGTAAGCCTGATATTAAGAAATCTCCAAATTGTATTATAAACAATTTTATATCATGGACAGTATAACAAAAATAGATAATTTTAATACTTCATTCCTAATCTATAGAAAGTGCCTTAGATGCTTCTAATATATCAGACAATGATGTGAAATTTAGAAGTAGACACAAATGCAAAAACAATCACCTCCTCAAGGCTGACTTTGTCCAGGGTCGGGGCACACGTCTGGGCAGGCAGGACTGACAGTTAACCCACTTGTTTTGCAAATCCTTGTTTAGTTATTTCTTTCTCTGAAAAATCTATGACAATTATTGCTGGATGAAGGAACTATCTTGTTGTACGTAAGACAAACATACAACCTTGTCTTTCTCCACTATGAAATTATAGGATTTCCAGTGTCAGTGATTATAAAGAGTAGAAACTGTTAAATGATAAGTGTTCTGTCATTTTCTACTGGGCATCCTTTTTAAAACTTAAAAAATAATTGCTTTTATTTGTAGCACTTCACAGTTCACCTAGGATTTTATATTCATTATTATATGTAATCCTGCAACGATTCTAGGATATAAATACATTAGATGTGATTACTGTACTTTTAAAAGGTCACACAACTGGTAAGCACAAGAACCAGTGATATATGCCAAGAGTTTTGAGTGTTGGACTACTGTAGCTCCCTTTATAGCAACTTGCCATAAAAGAGCTGCTACCGTTAAAACAATGTGATATATTAAAGGATATTATTAAATAGTGGTTTTGCATAGACAATATATTAAATGTGAGTTCAGAGGCAGCTCTGCATTCAAGAGACAAAGTATTCCTTTTTTAATATTTAAATTCTCCCTTCCTAAGGAAAACAATTGTAAAAGATGTCTAATGACTCCAATAAAAAGTAATTTACCTCCTAATTTTAAATGGAGAAATACTAATCTCTAAGAGGTATTTTCTTGAGGCAGCATTTTTGTAGTTACACATGCTTGAGAATTTCCTACAATTAAATAGTGAAAAAAATATTGACCTTAAATACACAGGCGAGCTCCAATTTATATTCCTATATGAAGCTTACTCTCTCTTCTAGAATGGAATGTAAAAATGTCCTTTTCTCTCAGATGCAGGCATCTGAAATCAGGGTACTCTTCCTATTTATCATTGATCTATCACTAAAGCAGTAACTAGAATATTTTTTAAAAACTAAATAAAAATGTGGTTAATCTAACTGAATTTTTAAACAAAATCATTTGTTTATTTTAATCCAGTTTCAACCACATTTTAACCTTTAACTCTTATTCATAGACTAAAATGACTGACATTTATTTTTATTTTTATGCTCAGTTTTTAAATAAAATTGAGACGTATATGTAGAATAATCAACTAAATAGGAGAAAGAAAAGATAGAAACACCTTTTTATTAATACATATAAATGGGGCAATTGAAATCTTAATTTCCGTAACTTGTTCCAACCAAATATACTTAAATTGACACTTTATTTGTATCTTTATTTAACCTTCATAAACACTACCTGAATTCACTAACGAAATATATTCTTGATCTAGCCATCTGTGAGGGTTTCAAGAGTGGGTTGACTCAAAATATTTCGTAAATACCAATGTAACCTGCCTTCTCGCATGGTCACTGTGGAGGCTAAAGGACCTCTTTTATGCTAATCTGCCATGTTGACTACTGATTGACCCCAGTGCCAGAAATACCTCTAAGATTTCTACTTTGTCTACTAATAACAGCACCTACTTAGTGGTAAATTCTACCCTTAGGTCAAAACCACCTTAATCTTACGATAAACACATACTTGCCATAAATCCTGCTCTTGAGCAAATTGTAGTCTATGACACACATAGTCTATGACACATATCCCTGAAGGGGATAAAATGGCTTCAATTGTCTTACATATCTCTTCTGAAGCATGCATACCCTTTGCCTACGGTGTATAAGCCCTTGGTCTGGCATAATCATGCGGGAAGTACCATCTTGTGGCTGCCCCAGGCATGGCTTCAGTCCACAAATCCCTATTAAATGTCTCTTTCTGAGAAACTGGATTTGTCAGCCTCTTTCTTCAGCCTCTTAGCTTCTGGGGTTATGTTGCCATAGACCTGCTCGCCATGGAATAGCCATCAATCATGGCAACAACACCAGGCAGCAACTGGAGAACTATTAAAAGAAAGGACCCAAAACATAGGGTACAAAATACTCAGTGAGAAAGTGTTAATATATGAACATGTGTGTATGTATCATTCATGTGCATACTTATGCAGGAATCTGTTGACATTTGATTGTGTAAACATTTATAAACCACAAACATTATTTATCACCGGTCTTTGGCAATGAATACTATTTGGGGATGTTAGATAAATTAATAAGAGTAATATATGTAAGGAAACTATAGTGAGATTCAAAAGAAATACTGAAAATTAACTCTCCAAAAATGGGTATTTTCCCTTTATAATGTATTCCTGATTCCATGACATTGGCAATGTTGCTTATGTGACCTGGAATTTCCACCCTTCTCACCTCTGCCTTTTTAAGTTTTACTCATCCATCAAGTTTCAACAAATGTATTTCTCTTCCATGGATCTTCTAGGAAAACAAAAACCCACAGTCACCCTTTATTCTGCTTGTAGACATTGCTACATGACTATCATTTAACTTCCTAAATTTTTGCGTACATTTTGGTTTTTACCTATGCATCAGTTATAGTTTCTGACTTTAAGTGTAATTGCCTGATTGGTTCTTCCTTCCCACTGCACAGACAAAATTAATTCACAGAGACCATGATATTGCAGTAAAGAAAGAGTTTAATTTTATGCGAGGCCATTAACATGGGAGATGGAGTTATTACTCAAATCAATCTCCCCAAAGGCTTGGAGGTTAGGGTTTTTCAAGAACAGTTTGTTGGGCAGGGGACTAGGAAACAGGTGCTGCTGATTGGTTAGGGAAGCAATCATACGAGGGTAGAAAACAGTCCTCATCCATTGAGTCCACTTCTGGTTGGGGGCCACAGTACCAGTTGAGTCATGAGTCACAAATCCAGGTGGGGTCAGTCTAAAAACTATCTCAAAAGACAAATTTTAGGTTTCACAACAGTGATGTTATCTATAACAGCAATTGAAGAAGTGACAAATCTTGTGACTTCTGGCCACATGACTCCTGAGCAGTAAGAGATTATAGAAATTACGCCTACATTTTAGCAGAATCGGGGTCTTGCTCGTAATCTTAATCTCGTGGCCTTTCATTAATCTTACAAAGATGGAGAGGGAATCAGTTTTAGGAAGGGGCTATTGTCATCCTTACTTCAAAGTTAAACTACAAATCAAATTCTACCCATTGTTAGCTTGGCCGATGCCCAGAAATGAGCAAAGACAGCCAGCCTGTGAGGTTAGATGCAAGATGGAGTCAGCCATGTTAGATTTCTGTCACTCATAATCTTTGCAAAGGCAATTTCATTAGCAACTGAACCAAGACAAGATAACTTCAGCTGAAAAGAATTCAGAGAATCAATGAAGCTTAAAGAAGCGTGCTTATGGTATGAACAAAATCCAAGGGAGACTAGCAAAGTAGATCAGCCTGATTCTAGAACAGTCTGGCTAGGATGCTCTGTCTCCACTGCCACAGTGCCTCAAGTTCTCAAAGCCATAAATAATGTATTAACCTCCCTATACATTTGCTTTAAATCCTCAAGATTCAAGTCTCAGCAAGTTGTGTCCCTTCTCCTCAGCAATTGGAAGAAGGAAAAATTAACTTTCGCAGCTTGAATTTGGTGGGCAGTGAAACCTTGACTCTCAAAGCTCCTTAGTCCATGAGGGGTCCTCCTAACCAGTGTGAATGTTTAAATGTGAGGAACCTAAAATGCCTAAAAGTGTCTACTGTATTTTTCAATGTATAACATAAATTTGGATCTATTTGTATATTATCTTTGCATTAAAACTGCTTAAGGCCGGGCGCGGTGGCTCAAGCCTGTAATCCCAGCACTTTGGGAGGCCGAGACGGGCGGATCACGAGGTCAGGAGATCGAGACCATCCTGGGTAACACAGTGAAACCCCGTCTCTACTAAAAAATACAAAAACTTAGCCGGGCGAGGTGGCAGGCGCCTGTAGTCCCAGCTACTCGGGAGGCTGAGGCAGGAGAATGGCGTGAACCCGGGAGGCGGAGCTTGCAGTGAGCTGAGATCCGGCCACTGCACTCCAGCCTGGGTGACAGAGCGAGACTCCGTCTCAAAAAAAAAAAAAAAAAAAAAAAAAAAACTGCTTAAAATAAAGTTGGCTGTATAATATGGATTTCAATACTTGTTAAGAGGCTGGTGCTTAGTGGTAAAATAGAAAAGCTCTCCTTCTTCTTCTTTTTTTTTTTTTTTTTTTTTTTGGAGACAGAGTCTCACTCTTTCCCGCAGGCTGGAGCACAGTGGTGCGATCTTGGCTCATTGTCACCTCTGCCTCCCAGGTTCAAGCTATTCTCATGCTTCAGCCTCTGAAGTAGCTGAGACTACAGGCACACACCACCACACCCAGCTAATTTTTGTATTTTTAGTAGAGATCAGATTTTGCCAGGTTGCCCAGGCTGATCTCGAACTCCTGACCTCAGGTGATCCACCTGCCTCAGCCTCCCAAAGTGCTGGGATTACAGGCATGAGCTACCAGGCCCGGCCCTGGAAAGGTCTCTTTCAAGACTAAACCTCTATGTTTTTAAAGCTTATTTCAAATAACTATTCTTATGTTCATAGAACTTCTATAATCAGACAATTTAGCATAAGCTACAGAATAGCTGTATTTATTGAACTCTATCCACAAACATTTATAATGGGTGCATAACTCTATAATATGAACTTTAGAAAATCCTAAAGAAGTATATGACACAGTCCATGAACCAAAAACACTCATAATACTGATATAGAGATGACATTTTTCTTATAGGAATCAAAAAGTTGAAGGCAGCAATAAGCAAATGCACATGATGTATAGAGGATCTTGCGTAAGTGTTAAGAAAAAACCAAGGCCGGCCACCGTGGCTCACATCTGTAATCCCAGCACTTTGGGAGGCTGAGGCGGGTGGATCACGAGGTCAGGAGATCGAGACTATCCTGGCTAACATGGTGAAAACCCGTCTCTACTAAAAATACAAAAAAAAAACTTAGCCAGGCGTGGTGGTGGGCACCTGTAGTCTCAGCTACTTAGGAGGCTGTGGCAGGAGAATGGCATGAACCTGAGAGGTGGAACTTGCAGTGAGCCGAGATTGCGCCACTGCACTCCAGCCTGGGTGACAGAGGAAGACTCCCATCTCAAAAGAAAAGAAAAAAAAAAAAAAAAAAAAAAAACAGAAAAAACCAAGTAACCAAAAAGTTAATGTGGGCTGTGTTTACTTCAAGATCACAAGTATAATTGATTTATACAGCCCAAACTCAGTGACAGATAACATTCTTAAAATAAAAATCTGATGGGTAATAATATTGTGAAGCAATTTGGCTTACACAGAAATATAAAGTCCCTACAATGCATTGTTAAAATGGATTTTATAATAACAATCATCAGTGTTTTAATATAATGTATTATTTTTAGGAAACAATTTTAGGCAGTAGAACTAATTTCATTTCCTTAAAATATTCAAAGTTTAGCATTTTGAAATGGAGAGATTTTTTTACCATTAATTTACATGTCTATGAGAATTTCCCATGGAAAGATTTTACTTCATAATGCATGTTCATTGCGTTCTTTCTGATAAATCAACTTGTAGAAAAGAGACAGAGAGGCAAAAACAAAACTGCAGTGAATGAGTGGTTCTTTTGTCTCATCATTCCTTTGGAGAAAAAAAATTCTTTATAGACATTTAAACAAAAATTCAAAGGTGTTTTTATTATTTTCCTAGATGCTTTCTGAAAATTATATTGTCATGTTTGAGTCTTTTTCAGAAAGATGATGCTTTAGTGCTATAGTCAAGAGAGTAAAAGTAAGAAATAGGCACTCTCTTATTTCAATTATGATCCAAATGCTGTCATTGTTACTGCCAAAGAAGGCTCAGTTTGCTTAGAATAATGGAGGAGAAATCATTTTTTCCTCTTTCTGCATGTCAAAAATGATATTTCATTGAAAGATATTATAATTAATAGTTTATAAAATATCTACCTTAAATATTAAGACCAATTAAAATTTTGTGAAATATTGATTTTAGCAATTAAGTTCTTTATGTTTTCTAGTTAGCAATTTTGTTATTGTCTTCATCAGTACTTAGTTTCAATTAAAGTCAGGAATTATATTTTTCTTTCTTCTATACCTTCACAACTGAAACCTAGGATAAACATGGATATTCAGAGAAGATTAATCCATATTCTCTAAAAATCTGAGGTGATAATAAACATTGTCTACATTGAATAAAGCAGATTATGCATTCTTATATTTTCAAGTTTTCACAAATACCACTCAAAACCTTCTCATGGGGACCCAATACAAAACAGATTTAATATTCAAATCAGTATTATTCTAAAAGGATTTAACGGAGTTTTTATAAACAAGTATACAGGGTGTACTGTAGAAAAACCATTAGGGATAAAGTAGAACCCCAGGGCTGACTCCATGCCTCCATGGCTAGGCCAGAGGAGGGGAGGATGCTACAGTTTCAAAGAAGAGCTGCCTTGCGAGGAGTTGTAATCTTCTCTCAAAGGACACAGCATCCATCCCCCACTCCCCGCTTCTTACAGTATGCTGCTTGCATTCTCCATTGGCCAAAGCCTATTAGGAACCAGTAATGTTGTTCACCTCACTTAACCTTCTAGGGTCAGAAAACAGGGTAAAAAAGAGTAGAGAGCTGACATGTAAGGGCAAACGGGATTAATCTAGCATGTTGAAACTCATATTGTGTTTCGTCCTAGATTCTTAGCCTGTTACCTGGCAGCCTATTACCTGCTTCTAGCATTTACAAAGCAAAAGACCCACCTTACAAAGATCCATAGCAACCTCTAATAGACTTTACTGAATAGCAGGAAAGCAGTAAGATTACTAGACATTAAGAGATTAGTAATGAACCAAAGAATGATTTTTAAAGCACTAGTCAATTGCCTATTTTTAAATCAATGCATAAAAAGAAGAGTTTATTTACCTGCATACATTTCTGAAGTTTCACAAAGGCTTAAAACATTTTCAAAAATCTCTTTCATAGAAAACCTTTTTAAAGGAAGGGAAATGATGGTTGTTATTCTAAATTAACAACATTTTATATGCCCCCATTTAATCACTCAAACTATGTATTAAGTATCATGAGCTGTTTGGCATTTGGAAGTTTAATGTAGTCGGTAGGCTATAACTGAAAGCAAATTTTAAAACCAATTAAAGTCATTTAAAATATTGATTTGATGAAACTTTGTATGTATATGTTTTTTCAAGTCATTTACCACTTACAGAAAAATATACCATTTCCTTTCTCTCTCTGTTGCAGCTTTCATCTGTGCTGAATTAAAAAAAAAAAAAAAGTCCATATTGCAAGGATCAGTTATGTTTATGACTTTCCTTTTTTAAAAAATATGTTGAGTTATTGGTCTGCATAACATCAGAAGGTTGGAATATCCATCAGATTGCAAATTTCCCAAGGTCAGAAATTATGTTCTTTATACCACTGGAAATTTTATGCATCTTTATTAAGGACTTACAAACAAAGCAGTTGCTGAACTCATGTAGTTTCAGGGTCTCAAATTCAAGTTCATTACTTAATTTAATCTCTGTGTTGGAGTAATCAAGTTGAGCTATAACTTATTTTTTCTACACATATTAAAATATCAAGCACACGTTGCCAAATGTTTCATTATGATTATACCTACCCACTTGAAATGGTATTCAGTGTTCCGAATACCATTGCTGTTTAATTTGTTGAGCACACATTTTTTACATATTTGAATGGCCACAAATTTTCCAGTACAACAGCTTTGAAACAACGTGGCTAAATTGTCTGCAGACTTCAGACCTTGTTTGCTACTAAGTTTAGAAGAGAGATCACAATGAGCATTCTACTCTCACAACTTGGATCTAAGAGAAAAGGTTGCTGTAAAGTTCTGGGAACGTATCTCAAAACAAGGGAGGCAAGCCTAGATCATAAGATTTTTAAGCTTAAATGTCATCTGCCTTATCTCTTTCAGATTCCTAAAATGTTTTAAATGACATAGAAAATGTGAAGCCTTAAAACCCTTAAAAACTCAGACAACTTATTCCAGAATTTTGAGAGAATATTTACTTGTTACTAGAAAACTAGCACTGGTTGTAGCAAATCCTAACTTTGCTTCAGTAATATACAGTCTAATGACACAGATTCACAAATTGGCAAGTTGCCTCCTGCTTTAGATCTGGAATGTATACCAGCCAGAAAAACAAGGCAGTTGTTTTCTTAATGAATTATTTTTGAGGCAGAGCATCTTTCTCCATCCCCTTTCTGCATTAGTTCTTAAATAGCTAGTCTTCAAAGCCAACAAACCTAGAACAAACTGGGCAGGATGAGAAAATGGGTGCTGGAGAGGATGGGTGATGGAGAACTGTTGATAATATTACCCTGCTTTTTGGGATAAATAATCCCAAATTTCAAGTGTGATAATTTTGGGAAAGGAACCCTAGTGACCCAGAGTTTGGAGAACTGAAAATTTTGACTGTTTTTTGTCATAGTGTCTTTTCAGAGTAACTAAGAGGAAGGAAAACATTTCAAAGGAGAGTATTTTCCAGAAATAATTCAGTATTATTAGACTGACAGTTGAACATGTCAACCTAAATTCTGTAGCTGTGGGTCTGGGGAAAAATGCAGCCAATCAATCTTCTCACCAGTCTTGCCATCCAGACAACAGAGAAGTGAGGCAAGTATATTCCAACCCCTTACCTCTTTACCAAAACTGAATCTTGTGGGAGCTCATCTCATTTAGTGTAATTAAAGCAAGAAAAGATTCCTCATGGTGGATGAAAAATAAGCAAAAGTGGGGAGGGGAGTCATATAACCATCTGAATATTTTTAAAAAGTAAACACCTCTAAAAATATTCTACTGTGGTAACCAGAAAAGAAGTTTCAGGAAGTCATTTGCTATTCTGAAAAGAAAACGCAAGGAAATGTGGTATGTATGAAATAAGAATGAAAATCCATGAGCTGATATTACACTGAACTGAAGATAAGTTGATATAAAATAAATCACAAATAATTTAAAAATTATAATTTTCTGGGAAGACTCTTCAAGGTAGAATTGATAACAAGTATATATTGGATAGCTACAAAGGCAGAGATGATACAAATAACCATTCAATGGAAAATTACAATTAAGGGCGATTTTAATTGCGTATCATATATTTGTATTAAATACATAAAATATTATACCCATCACTGATTGTAATAGGAAATATGCCTTGTCCCAAATTTTCTGAGCACACAACTTTACAATGCTCCATTTTCTTCTGTTTATCTCCTAAACATGACATTAATGTTTTTATAAGTAATTAGATGAAGTTTTAGATTAGTATACCAATGCTAAATTCCTTTGTAGGTGGATTGTTCCATTCTAAATCCTAGCATCATTGTGTGGGAATGTCTTCTTCACATTAATCTCATTTTAATTTGCATTTCTTTGATGTTTAGAATTATTTTTTAAATGCATATATAGGGGTGTTTTTCTCCTCAGTATATATCATACTCTTTCTCCATTTTCTTGCTGATTTGTAAGATTGTTTTAGGTACTGCACTCTTATCTGCCTTGTACTTTGTACACTTTTATTTGCTTTTAATTGTATTTATGATTTAACTTCTATGAACATTAGTTTTATCAAAGAATAATGAAGGCAGGTTATAAAAGCAATTGAGAAATGCCTGATAATATTACTTAGATCAAAAGAAGAGATTATAAAGTAAAATATTAAAACAAAGATCTCCAAGGAATGGTTTTAGGAAAGTAATTATGGTACAATAACTCAATTATATAACATATATAAATAGAAATATCAAAAACTTATTTGAAAATTATTAGAAATATCAAAATTTAAAAGACAGTTAATAGTAATTATAGAAAAAGGAAAGACAGAACATTTAATTTTAATATTACAAATTTAATATCCCAAATTACATCACCATTGAGGAAGGTTGACAATTTAAAAAACTGAAATCAGTTGAAGCTTTGCTAAACCATCAAATAGAATAAAGTAGTCAATTTTTTAACATTTTTGAGACTACTTGGCATACAATCAGCTGCATATATTTAAAGCATACATTCTATAAGTTTTGATGTATGTATACACTTACAATGTCAATCAAGGTAGTGAACATATTACTCTCAAAAGTATACTCCAACCCCCTGGTAATCTCCCCTTCCCTCCCCTCAACTCCTGTCCACAGGCTACATCTGCACTGTGGATTTATTGTATTTACTACAATTTTATATAAACAGAATCACACAATATGTGCCTTTTCTTGTCTGGCTTTCTTCACTTCGTGTACTTATGTAGATATGTATCCATGTTGTTGTATGTATTAATAGTTACTCTTTTTTAGGTCTTAATAGTATTTCATTGTCTGGATACACCACAATTTGTTTATTCATTCATCCATTAATGGGTATTATTTACAGTTTTAGACTATTTCAAATAAAGCTTCTATAAACATTTGTGTCATAGCATTTATATGAACACATGTTTTTATTCCTCTGAGTTAATAACCTTGAGTAAAATGACTTATCACAGGGCAGATGAACATTTAACTCTAAGAAGTAGTCAAACTTTGACAAAGTGGTTGCACCCTTTTACTGGGCACCAACACTATAGGAGAGTTCAAATTCCACCGTATCTTTGCCAACACCTGACATAATCAATCTTTTTCACCTTAAACATCCTAATAAGTACAAAATGATAGATCTCATTGTGGTTTGAATGTGCATTTTACTAACAACTAATATAAAGAATCTTTTTTTGTGTTCATTCACTGTTTATACATTTTCTTCATTAAAGTGTTCATTGCTGTCTTTTGCTTATTTTTTAATTTGGCTGTTTTATTATTTACTTATAGGAGATTTTTATGAAGTCTTTATTTTGAAATTATTTTCAAATTATATATCAGATAAGGGACACATAATTTGAAAACATTTGCTTTCAGTCTCTGTGGCTTCTTTAATTTTCATTTTCTAAATGTAGTCTTTAAAATAGTAGAGTTTTTCATTTTAATGAAGACAAATTCAGCAACTTTTATTTAATGAATCTTACTTTTGGTGTTATATCTAACAAATTTTTGCCAAAGTAAAGGTCACAAAGATAGTCTCCTATTATTTCTTTTAGAAGTTTTGTACTTTTAGGACAACAGTTCATTTTGAATTAATTTTTGTGTATGATGCAATATATAGATCAAAATTCACTTTTTGCATATTAATATCCAATTATTCCACTGCTATTTGTTGAAAAGCCTATTCTTTCACCAATTAATTGCTTTTAAGCTTTTGAAAATCAGTCGTTCATGTGTATGTTAATCTCTTTCTGGACTTTCTATTCTGGTTCATTAATCTATTTCTGTCTTTCTCTCAGGGTCTTTCTCTGTCAGCTAGGCTGAAGTGAAGTGGAGCAATTATAGCTCACTGCAGCCTCTAACTCCTGGGCTCAAGTGATCATCCCACCTGGGCCTCCCAAAGCCCTGGGATTACAAGTGTGAGTCACGATGCCCAGCATCTATTTGTCTGTCTTTAAGACAATGTAAAACATTCTTAGTGACTATAGCCCTTTGTAAGTCTTGCAATTAGAGAGGCTTAGTCCTCCCACAGTTTCATGTTTATTTGTTTTTCAGATACTTTGACTAGGCTAGGTTCTTTATATTTCTATATGAATATTAGATTAGGCTTTCCAATGTCTACAAAATGTCTGCTTGATTATAATTTCAGCTTGTATTGATTCTATGAATCTTTTTTGTGGGGAATTAACATCTTAATCACTTTGGGGGGATATTTACGATTTGCTTATCCGTTTAGGTATGGCCCATTCACTTATTTATTCAACATTTACTTGATGAGCACCTTTGCTTTTGTTAGGCACTGGTCAAGGAAACCAGGATGTACTAGTGAATGAAAGAGACAGAAACCCTATTTTTGTGGACTTCCATTCTAGCTGGGAAGGCAGGAGTGAAGGTAGGGATAAGAACTAATGGTAAACATTATAAATAAGGAAGTATATAGTATATTAGAAAAATGATAAATGCTGTGGCAAAAAGCAGAACATGTAAGGGAGACAGATGATTGAGGTCACTGGTGGGTGAAGACTGTAATGCGTGGGTAGGAAGATTTCATTTTAAAAGTGTCATTTGGGTAAAAAACTTGAAAGAGATGACACGGCCATGGAAGCATCTGGGAAAAGAGTTTTCCAGGTAGAAAGGAAAGCCAGCACTTAGTGGGAGTGCGCAGGTGTGTTTGAGTAAAAGCAAGACTTTTATTCAAAAAGTGGCCAATGTGGTAAGGTCAGAGAGAAGAGGGCATCTCTCCAGACCAGGTAAATCATTGAAGGACTTCAGCTTTTACTGACTGAAACTGGGAGTTGTTGAAGGGATGAAATGCAATAAGCTAAAAATAAGAGTAATTTGAAAAGCAAAATAAGTAAAAACAAGACAGGGTAGGGATGTGTAGTTAAGAATGAAAAAGAGGTAAGGATAGCTCCCAAATCCACATCCACATCTGGGTGATGATCAGCAATGCTTCTGACAAAACTCAGATGGAGAAAACCAAAAACGCTTTAGGTGTCATGATTATATATAGATATAAATAGATGATATAGATACACATATGCATGTACATAGATACATCAATGAGGGATGTATCCCAGAGGAAGCCAAGCTTTAAAAAACCAGATTCCAAAAAAAGGAATCTTAATGGAATATGAATATTAATTGAAAATTAATGTGTCCGAAATTGTGTTCAGAATCTAGCTAATTTTACTAACACCTCATACATACTGTTACTATGAATGGAAGAATTGAAAAACAAACAGCAAAGTGTTGCAGATTAACAATTCATTAGCACTGATGTTCTGCTCATTTGAATTCAGATTTGCTAGGCTTGTTGTGTGAAAAGAATCAGTGAGGAACAGAGATGTGCCACCCAGTGAACTGATGGAAGGCAAGTGCCTTGAAAGATAAGTCAGTGACTTACTAGGGCATGATCTGGAGCCATGCATTGTGCTTTGGAAAACAGGAGTTGCAGTTGAGAGAATATGGAGTTGGGAGGCAATCAACCAAGAGTTAATTTATTTCAGCAAAATCTTTTTGTTTTGTGAAGAGTCCAGAAAAATGGCATTATGCTCAAAAATAGGCCACGTAACTGGAAACCCAAGACTGTAATCATAGAAAATAATCTCTCAGCATAGCATTTTGGACGTGACTCTGGGTTAATGACAGTAGCAACACTATTAGCCCATCTGCATACATAAGCAGAAATGTTTCACAGAATAAATTTAAACTATGAAAGACCTCAAATTCTGATGTTATATTTATACAGTTAGTTTTCCATACTATGAACAGATTTGCCATTCAATAAGTAAATATATATCATTTTCAATGTGGGAAGCTTTAAGATGAATACATAATAATGTTATGGATATAGTGTTTCCTGCTGGCATAAAATGCAAAATTGAGGTGATTTTCCTTCCATGTGAAATGTAATCAGTATGATTTTAAATATTTTGGCATTTACATTTATGTTGTTCAAATTTACTACTGGTGTATCCTGATTGACACTAAGCTATCAAACTTCTTCAGTTAAAGATTTTACTGCTGTGTCTGAGAAGACTCAAAATAGGTAATGTAATTCTCCAAATCTAGCCAAGGAAATTATTCTTTGGATAAAATGTGTATCATAAATGCATTTAAAAATATGCTTTCTAGTTACGTAGAAAGAAGGAAATTCAGAAATTAGATATGGAGAATAGTTTATAGTTCAGTTTTCTTTTTTAGTTTGTGTACAAATGAAACTACACAGCTCAGAAAAACATGTAAACAATAGTTCCACATATCATTGAGTGTGGCTCTAAGAATTCAAAGGCTACATAATTACAAAAATGCAACTATAAATTTGTATTATGATCCTAACTTTAAAAAAATTCCTGAAACTAAGAGCTTATATACCCAAGAATACCAGCAGAATTTATTGTACATACAACCCATTTGTACTTGACTAACACTGAATTGAAAAGGGGTTCACTTTCCTGGACAATTTTTAAGTTGTGTCAACTCTGAGAAAAAGAGCAGCACATAAAAGGATCATATCTAACAGATGATGTGTGGATCCATTTTATTTTATACCGGTGGAAACTAATCAGAATACTGACACTGGTGAAATATACCAAAATAAAAAGCAGAGGAAAGCTAGATGAACATATAGATACTGAAATTTTAGGAAAATATTTCTAGTCATCTCAGACATGTTATAGACATGTTATTCTGTTTGTAAATGAAAGGAAGAGCTATTTGATAGGTGGGTGATATTTAAACTTTTCTAATAAACTTTTTATTGTATTGAACAGTGCAAAAGTTATTTTCTCTCAAATTAATAATCTTGGAAAGTTTAAAAATATATACCTATATATTTTTAAAATCTAGTATTTCTGGCCTTCAGAAATGCTGACTCTTCAGGAATATAAGTGGGAAAGTTTAGTCTTGACTCTTCCGGGGCAAGTAAACCATAATTATTAGGCTGAAAAAGGATCTAACATAGTGTTATTCCAAGTGTGTTTCACAGACCAGTGGTGGTATGCACAAACACACAATTGAAACCCATCTGCAAGCTGAATTCAGAAACTGAGAGTACATGCTTTAATAATTTGACATTGTTGTGACATCAAGGTATGTTTTAAATTTCAGTCAACATGGTTTGAAGTTTAAGTTTTGAACAGAAGTAACTTCTAATGACAGAAAAACATTTCAGAGTAGAAACTCAGATTAAAAAGACTCTAGCAGATGTAAACTAACTCATTACTTCTTTCATCAAGAAGGTCTGATGAATGTCAGCTCTACTAAACAGTATGTTTCATGGCACAGTAAAACTTGTGATTTACGTAAGGCCTAATACATTAAACTAAAAATTATGCTTATTATTATGTACTAACATATAAGCTGCTTATAAATAGCTGTCATGGCATGCTCAAGAAAAAAGTTTGGTGGAAGATGTTTGAATCGTGAAACAAATTTAGCATATCTAAATATGAGTTTCAATTTTGTTCAAATTGTTAAATATGTGAACTGTTCTGGAACACTTGTTTGTCTAATGTCTTAGGAATTTAAAAAAATTTTTTAATATACCCACATAAACAATGAATGCATCAAAATTATTACTAATGGTAGAAAGGACTGAAGAACTAAAACAAAAGTTAGATTTTTGGATGAACAGAGATTCTGTATAATTATCAGTGAAGTCGGTGATGGACATGGAGTAGATGATATTGCAGCTTATGAAAGATATCACAGACAACTTGCAAATTTAAAAATATATTATTTTATCAAAAGAAGATCCAAACATATGAAATTATAGATCCAAAATTCATTTCATTCAACTAAAGGTAATTTAAATTTAAGAAAAGTTTTAAAGGATAAATTGTTGAAAAAAACTAGTGATAAAGGATTTAAGATGCATTTGGAAAATACAGCATCACTTGCCTTATTGGATAAAAAACAATAAATATCCTGAGGTTGCTGAGATTGCCTTAAAATCTCTTTTTTCATTCCCATTGATACATCATTGCAAGATGATTGCTCTACTATGAATGCTATTAAAACAACACATAAAAAAGGTTTAGATTATATAAGTTAACAAGTAAGAAGATACTATTTGGTCACATTTAAAACTTTACACTTTAATATATATGATGCTCATTCCAATTATTCATATAGGAATTTCATGGGGGAATTGCTATTTCCTTTATAAATTTTTCTTTAGTTACAATTGTGGAACAACAAACAGTTACAAGTGTGTAAATGTGATTTTGTGTGCTAATCATTTCTAAGAATAGTTTCAATTAAAAATCTGTAGTTTCTATAGTCCTCTTTTTCCTATATTTTAACTGCATAATTATGTTTACTAAATTGTTACTGAGTTTTGTTTTGTTTGTTTGTTTGTTTTGTTTTGTTTTGTTTTGGAGATGGAGTTTTGCTCTGATGCCCGGGATGGAATGAAGTGGTGTGATCTCAGTGCACTGCAATCTCACCTCCCAGGTTCAAGCAATTCTCCTGCCTCAGTTTCCTGAGTAGCTGAGATCACAGGCATGTGCCACCACGTCTGGCTAATTTTTCTGTATTTTTAGTAGAGACGGGATTTTTCCATGTTGCCCAGGCTGGTCCCGAACTCCTGGCCTTAAGTGATCCACCTACCTTGTCCTCCCAAAGTGCTGGGATTACAGGTGTGAGTCACCACACCCAGCCTATATATGCGTTGAATCTAATAGTAAATACGTGTGGAAAGTGTAGGAGGGTGTGCTAATATAAGAACAATAATGGTGATGTTTGTGGTAAAAGAACTTTCCTGTATCTTAGCTGTGGTGAAAAACATGAACCTACACATGTGATAAATTTACACTGAACTGAATACAGCACACACACACAAACACAAGTGCATGTAAGTTTGATGTAATCTGAAAAAGGTTGGCAGGCAGTATCAATGTAAATTTCCTGGTTTTGATTTCACACTCTACTGTACTATTACCAGATGTTACCACTGGGGAAAACTGAGTGAAGGATAATCTTTAAATTGTTTCTCTAGTTGTCCATAAATCTACTATTAAATAACTTTATTTGAAACTCATTTAAATCTCAAAATAAAAAGTCATTTTAAACAATAGATTAAGAATGACAGCAATTCGGGAAACTGCCACAAGGGGAGAGGTTTGGGAGGTGGTAGAAACAGTGGTGATGAACAGGAATGTAATCATAGCCACAGATTCCCATTGTGCCACCTACTTCTAGCAAAGGCTTCTTGTAATTCAGCAAGAGCATGAGAATCTGTCTAGAGCTGTTAGAAATTGTGGAAAAACATTCTCTTTCTGGACAAACTCTTCTGGTTAAAAGTAATTTACACGTTAAAAATAGCACAACCATTACAAATCAGAGCATTAGTATTAACAATGATCTAACTATTTTATTTTTATAAGCCTCTGTCTTGATTTATAAGTTGTAGAATACTTGATTTGTATTGTTACTTGTCTGATTTGATGTATCTTATGTTCAAGCAATCTCCCACTTTCTTGATGAGAGAAGTGCCTTTGATAAATTCTATTTGTAACATCTGTAACAAGGCCCTTAAAGTTTTATTGACCAATTAAAGAATGTCTTATTTCTAGTAGTAAGAAAATATTTTGTTAAAATAATGCCATAAAATAAAAATGCTCTTAAATGTAAAAGCATTATAAGAGTGAATCAAAATGAATTTCCTCTCTTTCATTGCAAATAACAGTTTACCACTTCAATTAGAACTACCAATTTAACTTATGGTGCACAAAATTATGTAATAAATTTAATGAATGAAACAGTTCACACACACACAAAAGAAAAAGTTGTCTTGAACTTTGGCTTCAATGAAGCCAAATAAGAAGATAATAATTTTAGGATTGGATAAGTCATAATATGGGGGGGCAATTTAAGTTACTTCAATTTGTCAGTAAATATGTGTGAAATTTTGTTTTAAATAACAACAATGGCTTTGACACTTTTCTTATCTAGAATGGGAGACAATGCTTTCCTCTTGAATCTGTGTGAACTATGACTATTTCAACCAAGAGCTCACAGAGGAAAACAAAATTATACAACTTCCTAGGCTAGGTTATAAAAGAAATGCAGCTTCCACATTACCTGCTGGACCACTCACACTGGAGCCACCATACAAAAAATTCAACTAATCTAAGGCTACCTTCCTGTGAGCCACCATATGGAAACGCCATATGTAGGCTCTCTAGCGGACTACCACTGCTGAAGGCCCAGCCAACAACCAGCATCACCTGCCAGTCATGTAAGTGAGCTGCGTTGGACCCCCAACCTTGTCAGGCCTGATAATAACTGCAGGCACAGCCAACAGCTGGACCCTTTTCAAATCCCTGGCTCACAAAACTTTAGGGAAATAATGGTTATAATCATCAACTGGTTATGTTACTAATTTCAAGAGCAATTTGTTCCACAGGATTAGTAATTTAGTCCAGTAAGTATAAAACGATAATAAGCTAGACAGATAACAAAGTAAAATACAAAAAGCAAACAAAACTCCATTACCTTTTCCTTGAGCAGAAAAATAAGTTTTATTACTAGGATATGGAGTATAAATTTTATGAATTGCAATCTGACAGCAAGGAAATGTATGGTGCAAGTAGTTGTAGGGTGCAGAATTCCATCTTCCAAATAAGGTTAAAAGATCAAAAAAGGCTAAAATGAAAATACAAGGAGGGTGAGTCTTTAAAGTTATCCAGGGAACACTTCATTCACTGGATCAAAAATTTAACTACAGGCCAGGCATGGTGGCTCATGTCTGTAGTCCCGGAGGCTGAGGCAGGTGGATCACAAGGTCAGGAAATCGAGACCATCCTGGCTAACACGGTGAAACTCTGTCTCTACTAAAAATACAAAAAAAAAAAAAAAAAAATAGCCGGGCATGGTGGTGGACGCCTGTAGTCCCAGCTGCTTGGGAGGCTGAGGCAGGAGAATGGCGTGAACCCAGGAGGCAGAGCTCGCAGTGAGTCAAGATAGCGCCACTGCCCTCCAACCTAGGCGACAGAGCAAGACTCCATCTCAAACAAACAAACAAACAAACAATTTACAAAATCCAAGCTAAAGAACATGACTTTTAAATTTTCACTTTCCCTGGTTTCCTTCGATACAGACATAATTATTTCCCAAAATAGCCATGATTTTTATTTATTTACATTATAGTTTTACATATTTACAGGGTACATGTAAAATTTTGTTATATGCATAGAATGTATAATGATCAAGTCAGGGTATTTAAGGTATCCATCACCTGAATATTTATCATTTCTATGTGTTGGGTACATTTCAGGTCCTCTCCTTCAGCTAGTTGGAAAAGCTAGCTAGTGTGGTTAACTATAGTCAACCCACGCTGCCAGCAAACATTTGAACGAATTCCTTTTACGTAAATGAGTGTTTGTGCCCATTAACCATTTTAACCTCTAGCTCCAGTGGAATCATCCAGTAATCAAACCCAGATCCCATATGCTTGTCCAGAATCTTGGGCCATTACCCAAATTGGAATTGTCTTGGAAATAAGTCTGAGACCAAAAAGCTTTAGCCAGTTTTAGATCTTAATTTCAATCCTTTTATTTGTATGAGGGGACTTCAGAAAGTTCATGGAAATTTTGAATTTAAAGATAAAAACAAAAAATAAAAATTTTATCTCTCAATATAAGCTCCATCAAGTTTAAGACACTTTTATAAGCAGTTGATACCAGTTCATCCTTGGAACTGAGAGTCTGGCAATTTAACCATGTCAGTGCAGTCTTTTTTACATTATTAACTGAAGAAAAATGGGTGCCCTTCAAATATTTTTTTCAGATTAGGAAACAAAAAGAAGGCAGAAGGAAGTAAGTCAGAAGGAAACAAGATGAATGCCTACTGATTTCCCATCGAAACTCTCACAAAAATGCCCTTGTTTAATGAGAGGAATGAGCAGGAGCATTGTCATGGTGGAGAAAGACTCTCTGGTGAAGCTTTCCCAGGAAATTTCTGCTAAAGCTTTGGCTAACTTTCTCAAAACACTCTCATAATAAGCAGATGCTATTGTTTTTTGGCCCTGCAGATAGTCAACAAGCAAAATGCCTTGAGTATCTCAAAAAACTGTTGTCATGATCTTTGTTCCTGGCTGGGCTGCTTTTACTTTGACTGGACCATTTCTACCTCTTAGTAGCTATTGCTTTGATTGTCTTTTGTCTTTAGGATCATACCAGCAAAGCCATGTTTTATACCCTGTTACAATTCCCTGAATAAATATTTTAAGTTCTTGATCCCATTTGTTTAAAATTTCCCTTAAGAGCTCAGTTCTTGTCTTCAACTGATCTGAATGCAATGGTTTTGGTGCCCATCAAGTGGAAAGTTAGTGCAATTTTTTTTTTTTTTGAAATGGAGTCTCGCTCTGTCACCCAGGCTGGAGTGCAGTGGCGGCGTGATCTGGGCTCACTGCAAGCTCCGGCTCCCAGGTTCATGCCATCCTCCTGCCTCGGCCTCCCGAGGAGTTGGGACTACATGCGCCCACCACCACGCCTGGCTAATTTTTTTGTATTTTTAGTAGAGACAGGGTCTCACCGTGTTAGCTAGGATGGACTCCATCTCCTGACCTTGTGATCCCCCCACCTCGGCCTCCCAAAATGCTGGGATTACAGGTGTGAGCCACCACACCCCACCAAGTTGGTTCAATTTTTCAGTCAGAATTGTGTAAACTGAATCAATCGAGATGTCTATGGTGTTGCTTCTTGTTTCTGCTAATCGTCAGCCCTCTTCAATTAGGATGCAAACAGGATGAATTTTTTCATCGTAAATTGATGTAGATGGTCTGCCATTGAAGTCTTCATCTTCATCATTATCTCATCCCTCTGAAAATGTGCTATCCATCATTTGTAAACTACTGATTTCTTTGAGGGACTTGTCCCCACAAACTTTTTATCAATAATGTCACCATCCTTTGACCCAAGCTTCATTATAAATTTGATGTTTGTTCTTGCTTCATTTTTAACAGAATTCATCTTGCTTTGATATGGGCTTTTTTCAAACTGATGACATACCCTTCTTAGTGCTTCAAACTCAATTCTGTTCAGACATGTTATCACAGTATCAGTTTATTTTGGTACAAAATCATTTATAAGTTCATACCTAGTTTTTTCATCATATGCATTTTCCATGAACTTTTTGAAGACCCCTTGTATGATTGATTGGTTTGTAATAATTGGAAGACATAGAAATAAATACAAAATATAAAGCAAATCAGAAAATTAGTATTGTGTTTATATTAAGCTTAATGGTCAGTTTTCTAAGCATGGTGATAATTTTTGTGTTTGGCATTTAAGTATTTGAAATACTTAAAATGTCTGATATATTTAAGGGCCAATCATATTTGGCCTCTGACAATTTTAAATGTATAAGACAATTATCTTGAGTTTTCAAACTGTGCTTGGATTTACCCATAATATGAATTATTATATCTAAAAATATTTATATTAATTTGTAAGTGGAGTTTAAGTGCATAGGTAGATTTTTTGTGTTTGTGAATCTGTCTTCTTGATATTTAAAATCCTAAGAGATTTAGTTATATAAACTTTGTGAATATAGTTTAAAATGTAAATTTAATCAATCATGTAAGTGGTATTGTACATTTAAGATTTAATCTTTCAATATAATGACTTAATTTAACAATGATCAAAAAAATGAAAAAAATTCTAATATTTTTGCAAAAGTTAGCAGATTTATAAATTAAAAACAAATCTTATATGTTATAGTTAAACTTAATAAAAGTAGTTATTAAAATCTATAGCTTTACTAAGCTATTAATTTAAACACATATGATGCAAATAATCATTTAACACACAAACTTTCTACTCAGACATTAGAAATGTAATTGAAAGTATTTCTTTGACTGTAGTACATACCCAGTAAAAACACAAACATGGATATTATTTTTTAAATAATTTGAAATCAAATTATTAACTATGTTTTAAGACCAATTTTATGAGGCTTAGAAGGTGGCTTATTGACTGAAGACGCCAATAAAAGCTTCCTGATATGAAGAAATCAAACCCAGATATAGTAAATACTTTATATATCAGAGATCACCTGTAAATAAGCAGCAGGCTAAATGTGTTTCGGACCACAAAGGCCATGTAAACTTGGGCTACAAATTCACATGTGGACTGCCTTGTAAATTTTTCATGCAATTATTTAATGGGAAATAATTTTCCTCCACTTGAAAAAGAGAGACCTGGTTCTCTCCTGCCTCTCTTTAAGAAGTGGGCCCCTTTCTGATTTGCTCTTTCACTGAGGATGTAGCACTTTGGGCCTTATTGCGTGTCTCCTGGCTGACTCCCTTGTTGTATGGGGCTAGGTTTTGCCTCATGTAACTCACACCCAAAATAGCTGTCAAAACAGAAGTAAAAGGTGACAGGGGAGTGTAGATTCTCTCATTTTTAACTGCTTATCTTCCTAGATTCCCATGTTCAATTTTATATTTTAGGAGTAAAGGAGTTTTCTTACTTTTATAGAAGGTCGGAAATACAATTAAAATATGGTTTAAGAGTACTGGTCCACTATACTTCCACATTATTTTTAGATAAGCAATTTAGTTATCACCTCATTCCAACTATAAAATTATAATCATACTAAATTAAAAATTGGAAGTAGACAACACCAGTTACCCAACCAACAAATATGAATGAAATGAATTTCCATACATTTTTCAAAAATATTTTTTCACAATCAGAAATTTAAAAGTTGATGAATTATTGTTACTTGCTATTATTTTTTCATTACAGCAAATTTGACTCAACATTATTACAATGACAGCTTTCATAGGTCAAATAAGAAAGGGAGAAAAAGAGAATTACTAATTTCAAAAAGTACTTTGGACATTTTTACAAATGTTAAGAAAAAAGACAAAAGTCGCTTTATTACGATATTTTTTTTCTAGTAAGTAATTACTGAGAAAACAAGGATAGTTGATTTTTACTGATGGTACTCTTATGTATAGGAAAACACAACTCAATATCTATATAGATATTGCTATTAGAGGCCAGTTTATCTAAATTATTCAGCCCCAAACTATATTTGTAAAGCAATTATGAGTATATCTAACTCGGCAAAAAAACATTTTACTCTTTTCTGAAATTACAAGGGCAATGTTAAAATGGGAAACTTCAGCAGGAGGAAATGGTTGATATTTGTCATTACTTCTCCAGTGTCTTAGCTATGAGACCTTAGCAAGTCATTCAAACTTGTCAGGACTCAGTCATCCTATTTAACATATAAGATTAATTTTTGGCACTTTGATGTCAGGAAGTAAGAGAGAGGATTAATGGAAATTTCTTGAAAATTTTAGGCTAATAATATGGCATAGTCATTTTTTCTTTTCTTTTCTTTTCTTTTCTTTCTCTCCCTCTGTCTTTTTTACCTCACTCCCCATATTTCAGATTATTTCAGATTATCTCAGCTGCATAGTAGTGTCTTAATCTGACTGTGCTGTCTTCAGGACACATTTTAGTCTACCAAGAAATAATAATACACTTACAAACACCGACTTTGCAAAATAACAACTGAGCTAAAGGCAAATGTGGAGATGAGCTTAAAATGGATTTCGGTTACTTAAGTTGACGTCAATCATCCTCTGATGCAGAAAGAAAAAAAATTAACCAACAGTTACTACAGACTTCAAATGCCAAGAAAAATTATGGCCAGTGGTCTAAAGGCCTTCTTGGACTCCAGAGAGAAACAAAAAATGCAGTTAGGAGACTGAATGAAGACATTTGGGGAAGAGATAATACAGCCATATTGTTCTGTGTTCTAAGAATATATTTTGTATTCAATACTTCTGCATTATGGAGTCTTATTCTTGGACTTCTTACAGCTAACATTCCAAATAGAAAACCCTGGATATCATTAGCTTTCTTGAGTAGTTGAGTTTACATTTCATTGCCTTCTCAATCCATTACACAGAGTAATTTTACTTAGCCAAAAATGATTTTTACAGTGTTTTTGTAAAAAGTCTAACTACTAGGGAATATGCAATGACTGCTTATAGCTACAGTCCTGGCTCATGATTTATTTTACAAGTCTTTCCTCACAGTTCTTTGCTAAATGGACATTCTTTGTGTTTTATTACAAGTTTCTTCCATTGCATCATGCTCTCCGTGGGATGGTGTGCCTATATTTTATTTTACTCCTACCATTAATTACCTGTGGGCCTATATCATGTCTCCCTCAGACCCATTTATTACAATGGTGCCTGCTGGTGTCCCTGCAGCTAGCAGTCTGTCAGCATTTCCATTAGAAACCCCATTTCACAGGGGCTTAAAATTCAGCTGTAAAATTGTGCTTTAGGCTGTACATGTTTAAAGTACATGGTATGAGCTATGGAACTCCTTATTTTTAGCTCCAACAAGACAAATTTGGACAAAAAGCTGTTTCAAAATTGATGTGCATGTAGGCTCTAATTTTTGTGGAAAAAAAAGCAAAGTGGGGTTTTTTTCTATAAACAGTCTTATGAAATATGTATGGGTTTTTATTTTATTCTTCTCAAAATGGACACATATTTCTGCATGGTTTATAGGAAAATTAGTACAATCTAGGTGATAGGTATGCTTTCATGTTTCTTTGTTTCTTTAATTTTATTAAAAATACATATAACTGCTAACTTTTTAAATAATTTTGAAATACGTATTTATTCATGGAGAAAACACAGAAAATACTGTATTGACAAAATAAAGCTGAATTTTAAAACTTGTTTGAGAGTTATCTATGGAGTTGTTCATTGCCCAGTATTCAAAGATGAACGTTATTTACCATAGGAAATACTTTGGAATTAAGAAATCAAAAGTGTCTAAAGAGTTATCATCCCAAGAAATCCTAAAATTACCCCTCTCTTGGGTATGACATGGGTATGGGTAACAGATAAAATGCAGGAAGCCCAGTTAAATATTAATTTCAAATAAAATATATTTTAGTTAGTATAAGTATATCCCAAATATTGCAGGAGAAATCCTGATACTAAAAATGTTTATATTTTGTGTTTATCTGAGATTCTTATTTAACAGAGTATCTGAATTTTTATTAGTTAAATCTGGCAACCAAGGATATCAGCAACTATTAACATATTCTTCACGCTAAAATTAGAATTCAGTGTAATAGAACATCTGAGTAATAAATGAATAGGAAATAATGTTTGCTCTCTTAAAATATTGCATAGACTATAAAAACCGTTTCTCAAGAGTAAGTTTTTCATGAAAAAATATTCTTACATATAGAAGTCAAAGGGAAATAATATGACCAAGGGAAAAACAGAGAGGCATCTATAATGGAAAGAGGTTCCCTAAGCATGAAAATTGAGACATTTGGATCCAAAGACACTAAGGGAATGAAAGATACTGATAAAAAAAATAAAATGTCATATCTAAATCAGCAGTGCCCCTTATGAACTCTATCCTAAATCTTTGCCTTAATTCTGAAGTACAGAATTACTAAATACATTTAAGTTCTTTGATTAATAAAATTAACCAGGAAAAAAAGACCACATTTAAAAATAAATTTCATAATATTTGGGTAATTCATGCAACCAATAAAAGTTTTTAAGCAACTTCAAGCGGCTAGATGAAAGTGAATGGAACTAGTAGCTGGGTGAATTGCTAAGAAATTAATAGGGAATAACGAATTGAAAGAGTTGTGATGTCACAGCAGTTACTAGGAATGAAGGTAGTCGTAAAACAATGTCTTCACTAAGAATTAATTATACAGCTAAAATAAGAATATTCACATAGGACAGCATAATACAAGAGGAGGATGAATGAATGATGAGAAGGAACTTGTTTTTTAGCTAGTTAGATGGGCTATAATTGAACAAAACATAAACGTTTCAAAACATGGGTGAATTCATGAGAAGGAGGTTTTCTGAATGTGTATGTGTAGGGAAAAAGAAAATAAAATCATATATATAAAAGAAACTACAATAATAAATATTAAGTGAATATGAATGTATGAGTCAAATATATAGAATAAGAAATAGCTCAGGCTTTTCAGAACTTAAAACATAGTTGAAACTACAAGGCATGAAATAATTCAAAAATATATCTCACCATAAAATTTATGTCGCAAAGTGAAGTTGTTTTTCAAATTGCTTTTTAATTTATCTTTGCTTGTAAATACTATTGAACTTCTTCAGCTATCACTGAATATCTTCACTTGTAACAAATTCTCACATTTTAAAAATAGATTTGATTTTTTTGATTCTGGTAAAATATGCATAATATAAAATTTACCATTTTATATGTTACAACTCAATGACATTAAATATATTCACAATGTTGTATAATCATTGCCACTATTTCCAGAACTTCATCATCCCAAACAGAAATTCTTTACCCATTAAACATTAATTCCCCATTCTCCTCTCCTTCTAGCCCCTGGTAGCCTCTATCTACTTTCTGTCTCTGAATTTACTTATTGTAGCTACCTCACTTATGTGGAATCATACTTGTTTTTTAAAGTCTAGTTTATGTCACCTAGCATAATGTTTTAAAGTTTCATCATGTTGTTGTAGCATGTATCAGAATTGCACTGCTTTTTATGAGTGAATGATATTCCAAATTGTTCATATTCTACATTTTGTTTATTCATTCATCTGCTGATGGACATTTGTGTTGTTTCCACCTATTGGCTATTGTGAAAATGCTAGTGTAAACATTAGTGTGCAAGTATCTGTGTCCCTGCTTTTGATTCATTTGGGTTGTACTTAGGATGAAACTACTGGATTATATGGTAAAGCTATGTTTAATTCTTAAAGAACTATCCATTTTTTTTCCATACTGGTTGCATCATTGTACATCCCGACCAACACTAAATGAGAGTTTTAATTTCCCCATACACTAACCAAAATTTATTCTCTGATTCTTTATCATACTCATCCTAGCAAGTATGAAATGATATCTCATTGTAATGAAAGTGTGCTCATGATACACAGAGCAAAGGATGCAACACTTATTTCTTCAAGGCATTTAAGAAAATATCTGCCCAATCATTAGATGAGAACTAAACTAACGGAGCAGAGAATTCAGTGATGGCATGCAACCAAAAATTCAATCTTTACAATATTCCTGTAAAGTCAGAAAAAAAAAACAAAAAAACAGCAAAATAACAGGAACAAAATAGCAACAAACACAAACCTGAGGGAAGGGCGTGTGAACTCCAGAGCTGTCACTGTTATCTTATTTGTCTAGTGTATGCCAAACAAATATAAGCCATGAGAGAAAAACACATACAAAAAACCCATGAAAGCACATAGAATATTGTCCTTTTGTAAATATAACAACAGAATTTTACCTAAATTGACTGAGAAAAATCAAATCAGTAAAATCAGTAATGAAAGACATTTCTAATGACCTTATTAAATGTATACATATATCAAAACATCACATTGTGCCCCATAAATATGTAAAATTATTATTTGTCACTTGGACCTGGTGGAGTAATTGTGAATTCTACTAAACCTTTAAAGAAGAATTAATATCAATACTATATTTACTTTGGCTATCAACATATAGAAAGAGGGGGATCATAAGAAAAAAAAAACTAAACTACAGAAAAATATCCCTTATGAAGACAAATATAAACATCCTCACAAAATTTTAACAGAATCCAACACAGTCAAAAAAGATTGAACACCATCTGTTTTTTATGCCAGGCATATAAGGTTGCTTTATTAATGTACTGCACTATATTGATAGAATAGGGGACACACAATTATCTCAGTAAATGTGGAAGAATTTGAAAAATCCAACACTTCTTCTTGAAAAAATTATTCAACCAATTAAAAATGGAAGAGAATTTGTTCAACTTGATAAAAGGACATCTATGAAATTCCACAGATAATCATATCTAATATACTGCACTATATTGATAGAATAGGGGACACACAATTATCTCAGTAAATGTGGAAGAATTTGAAAAATCCAACACTTCTTCTTGAAAAAAGTATTCAACCAATTAAAAATGGAAGAGAATTTGTTCAACTTGATAAAAGGACATCTATGAAATTCCACAGATAATCATATCTAATGGTGAAAAAAATGAGTGTTTCTCTGCGAAGATCAGAAATAACTCAGGATGTATGGTCTCATCACTTACATTAAATTTTATACTGGAGGTTCTGGTGATAGAGTCAGGAGGCTGAGAACTCTCCTAGGCAGACATGGCAGGGTCCCTGCAGAGCCTTCGACCCACCCAAGTCATTGTACAATGGGGACTTGCCTAACACACACGTGGAGAAAAATTCCATTCCTTAACACATGCACAGTAAGGGAAATAAATCAATGTGGAGTGGCTCAAACAACGGGCCCACCCGTGCACTGGAAGGACAGGGTGGTGCCATCAGGAATTCGCACCTTATGCAAGGGAGGAGCCTGACCTTTTCAGCTTGTGTGTGGAAATCCTGTATTCCATTGTGAAGGGGAAACCTGCTTGGAGAACCGCTCTCTTTGCTGAGAGTTTTCCTTTTGCTTAATAAATTTGTCCTTCTCACCCTTCAATGTGTTTGTGTGCCTAATTTTTCCTGGTTATGAGACAAAAACCCGAATTTAGCTAAACTAAAGAGCAAAAATGCTGCATCACTAGGGAGCACAATTAAGCAAGAAAATAAAATAAAAGGCATCCATACTGAAAAGAAATAAATACAATTAACTCTATCAGTACAGAATGTTATCTTGTATATAGGAAATCCAAAGGCATTAACAAAAGAACTATCAAAACACATTAACAAACTCATCCATATTGTGGGATAAAATAACAACATACCAACAAAATCTGTTATATTTGAATACAGAGCCATGGATAATCCAAAATGAAATTTAAAACATGTTTATTTACAATAATATCAAAAAGAAACAAATGTTAGAAATAAATTTAACAAAACATGAGCAAGATTTATACATTGAAAATGACAAAACATTGTTGAAAGAAATTAAAGACATCAATAGAAACACTTCTTATGTTTACAGATACAAAGCATTCGTATTATTAAGATGGCTGTTCTCCTCAAATGGAATTTCTGGTGCAATGCAATTCCTGTCATAATCCTAACTGCCTTTTTCTTTAAGAAATTGACAAGCTGTTCCTAAAATACATATGGAAATAAAAGGAACCAGAATAAACAAAACAATCATACAAAAGAAAGACAAAGTTGGAGAACTTATATTTTTTTTCCACTTCAAATGCACTACAAAGCTACACTAATCAAAGCAGTGTTATGTGGGAATAAGGATAGACACATAGATCAATGGAAAAGAATTGAAAGTCCAGAAATACACCCTTACATTTAGTATCAATTGATTTTCAACAAGGGTGCCAAGACAATTCAACAGGAAAAAGAATAGCCTTTTCAACAAATCATTTTAAGAAAACTAGATATCTACATAAAATAGAATAAAGTTGTGCCCTCCTTTTACACCATATACAAAAATTAGTTCAAAATGAAGCGTAAACTAATGGTATGAGATAAAATAATATGACTCAGAACAAAACATAGGAGTGAAACTTCTTATGCTTGAGCTGTCCAAAGTCTTATAAATGACAGCAAAACATGTGACAAAATTTAAAAAGATAAATTGCACTTTATCAAAATTATTAAATTTCATGTCTTGAAAAACACTATTGAGATACTAAAAAATAATTGGCCACGTCTTATAAACAAAATGGACTCACGCCCAAAATTTGGTTACTGATGTCAAGACTGATGACAACACACATACGCCAATAGGTTATGAAATAAATTCACTCATAGGATGATGCTTTCTAGGTGAGCAAGCTGGCTCCCAAAAGGTGTAAAAATGTCTGAGAGCCAGGAAAGGACAATGGCTTAGGGATTTTATGGGGTTTATGAGATGAGGCTGGGCTGAGGGTCCCCATGCGTGTTTTGAACTTCCCTTCAGTGCCAAAGGTGGGAAAACCCAGACTTTCTTATCATCATGGTCCACTGCGAGACAGAAGGGGAAGACATTAGGATGGGGTTTTAAAAGCTGCCAGGAATCACACATCAATAATGGAGTCAGAATCTTTGTTATAACAATCCAGTAAAAGGGAAAAAAAATGCAAATCGGATAACTGATACAGGCCTTGTATTTAGCATAAAGAAAGTACTCTTACAATTCAGTAGCGAAAAAACAAATAACCCATTCAAAATAAGGAAAAATATCTTAATAGCCTGTTTTCAAGAAAAAATATACAAATGGCTAAGAAACACATGGAAAGATACTCAGCATCATTAGCCAGAAGGGAAATGCAAATCAAAACTATAATGAGATACCACTTTGTACTCACTAGGATGGCTAAGTAAAAAAGACAGATGATAACAAATGTTGGTGAGGATATGGAGAAATTGTAATTATCATATATTGCTTTGGGATTGTAAAGTGGTGAAGTCACATTGGAAAGCAGTTTGGCACTTTCTCAATATGTATTGTAAAACAGAGACAATATGACCAGCAATTTACACTCCTGGGTATATATCCAAGAGAAATGAAAACATATGTCCACAAAAAATTCCACATGAATGTTCATAGCAGTGTTATACATAATACCTCAGAAATGGAAATAATACAGATGTCCATCAACTGATGAGTGGATAATAAAATGTAATATGTCCATACAATTCAATATCATTTGGAAATAAAAAGGAATGATGTACTGATACATGTTACAACACGAATGAACCTTGAAATTATTATGCTGTAAAAAGAATTCAGCCAGAAAAGATATTGTATGATTTCATTTATATGAAATGTCCAGAACAGGCAAAACCACAGAGACAGAAAGTAGATTTGTGTTTGCCTGGGAGTGGGAAGAAGGAAGAATTAAGAGTGATTATTAAATGGTATGGAGTTTGTGTTTGAGGTGTTGAAATTCTTCTATAATTAGATAGTGGTGATGATTGCAGAACTCTGCTAATATATTAAACTGTTCAGATGTATGGTTTTTGAATTATATCACAATAAAACACACTCTCCTACACACACACCAACAGACCCCAAATCTCTTAAAAGTAATGATTACGATCCTCTTTGCATATATGTGCAAATCTTGGAAGACATTTATTTTCATCAGTATGTGGTGCTAATGTATTTAACATGGTTATGTAGAGTGGTAGTGAAAATTATTTGAAGAATATAACTTTTTACAGCTCAGGTTGGATGAGTGCTATATTTTGCAATTTTTCATCTCTGATATGTTGAGTTGGGCCTACATTATTTTGCCCTTGGGGATGCCCTGTTTTTTACTTTTTCTGCTGTCATTTCATATGCAATTGTCTACTGGAAAAAGAGGTGTAGGGCTGTGAGTATAATGTCCACTCACAGCCAATGTCTCTTTGAAGGAGGGTGGGTGATCTTGCAGGATTGTCTGGTTCAATCCTGTCTACTGCCTGTGGCTCCAGTTTGGGTAATAAACTATATGGTCCATGATCAGGATTCTATTTAATTAAGTTAAATTATTTAATAAAGCAGTTTGGAGTTGGGAACATTTTTTATTTGCTTGAGAAATTAATTACTAAACCTGTAGCTTTAAAAAATTACCAAGTAGGCTGGACAAGGTGACTCATGCCTGTAATCTCAGCATTTTGGAAGGCTGAGGTGGGTGGATTATGAGGTCAGGAGCTCTAGACCAGCCTGGCCAACATGGTGGAACCGTATCTCTACTAAAAATACAAAAATTAGCTGGACGTGGTGGCACACGTCTGTAATCCCAGCTACTCAGGAGGCTGAGACAGGAGAACTGCTTGAACCCAGGAGGTGGAGGTTGCAGTGAGCCAAGATTGGCCGTTGCACTCCAGCTCTGGGAAACAGAGCAAGACTCTGTCTCAAAAAAAAAAAAAAAAAAATTGTGACAAATTACCAAGTGATATGTAAAATCTACATCCTTAGTCCAGCCCAGAATTTTACCCCTTCTCTGCCTAAGTGAAATGGGAGAATTCCCTGATCCCCCTCTCAGGACTTGCAACAGGGGAGTGGCTCAATCACCACTGCTGCTTAAACCCTTGAGGGAGAGGGATCATGCAGACAGGCAGGTGCAGAGACTGGGGCAAATACTTTGGGCTCTGGCCCCATGGCAGTGTCTAGGGATGGTGCCTACAGCCCCAGTGTTAACCAATGCTCTCTTAGCCTTGCTGTCTGCAGATGGTTTTAAGTGCTAACCAGCTCAATGTACCCTCTGCCTTTTCACAAGCGCAGAGGGCCAGTGTGTGACAGTTTTCTGTATCCTGAGCTCTTGCCCACCGTCCTGGAAGAATCAGGTCACCCGTGGGCTTGAAGGAAGAATGCCAGGTTTTATTGAATGGTGGAGGTGGCTCTCAGTGGGCTGGATGAGGAACCAGAAGGAGGGGATGGAATGGGAAGATGATCTTCCCCTGGAAACTGGCCATTCAGCCTCCAAACCTCTCTCCAACTGCCCCCAGCTGAACTCCTCTTGGTGTTCAGACATTCCTCTTCTTCTTTCTCTGCTGTGTCATTCTACTATCCATCTGTTTGAGTCCTCATTTCCTCACCTGCTCATCTGCTTCTGGAGCCTGGGGTTTGGGATTTCTATGGGTACAGGATAGGGGGCATGGCAGGCCAAAAGACAACTTTTTGGGTGTGACAACAGGAATGCTGCCCTCATTTAGGACCATGGTTTTTCAGGCTTGAGGGTGGGGCCTTTGCTGGGGAACTGCCCTTTTCTACCCAGTATTTCCCTGTCTCCTGTCCGTATCATTTGCGTGTTAGGCATACAATTAAGAAAAATTTGGTAAGGGTAACCATGAATATGAGGACTAAGTTAAGGTTACGTCTTGAATATAGGTTATGTTTTCTGTAATAAAATTACATTTAAGGACTTAAGTCATGAAGCTAATGAAGACTTCTTCCTGATGCACATGGAAACTGCCATCAACTGGCATCTTACCCAGGGCGAATGTAAGATCCAGTGTAAATGGTTCCTGGTTTAGAACTTTCATTGTTAAAATTGATTGGATCAAGAGCTGGCACATGATATGGGATAAGTGAAAGAGAAAGTGAACATTCTATAAGACATGGAGTCACTATGTCTCTAACAATATGAAGAGTAGCAAGAAAGTGATAACTGCTGACTACTGATCCCTCTCAAAAATGCCTAATGGGTAAAATCATTCATGAGCAAATTCACCTCTCCGTGTTTCCTATAGAAAGGGGTGCATATCCTAAGATACGAATTATCATATACCAGATACACAATTCAATGCCTCCCCAAAAGTAAACACTCAAAAAGTTTGCTTTTGATATTCCCTTAGGTTTATTATTAATTACAAAACCATCATCAAAACTTTTTTCTTTTGATTTTCAGTTATACAAACAATAGTTTAAAAGACCCCCTCACCTCAGAGGATTAAGAGTGGTGAAAGCAGATTTTTAAAGCTGCTTACCTATTGGAAAAAGTATTCAATAATTTACAATGTTTGTATTAATTAACAATGAAGATTACAATATTTATTTAAATGTATATTTACCTATTTACCTGTTAGTGGTGAAACAAAATTGTACTATCTGTTGTAGAAAATTATATTCACTATAAGGAACTTTTAATATTAAGTGCTAAGTATAGAATCAGAATCACAATTCTTTTCTAAAGTATTATCTATGCATATCCTTGCCTTCAAAATATCTTATTAATAGTACAGGAAATTGTTTAAGTTTTACACAAGACTTTTCAAGAAAATATAAAGATAAAAGAAACCTCTAAGAATGGCATAGCAAGCCAAAATTCTTACTTTTTTACATAGTTGTTCTCCTTTCTGAATCATGCTCCAGATAACCAATAAGACATTGGGGGGGAAAAAAAAGTGTGTGTAAGACTTCAACTTCATTGTCACAGAAGTTATTACAAGAAATGATATCATGTGGGTTTTATTGTTTTCAAGTTTTGAAACTTCTATCCAGTGGGAATTGTCCTACTTTTAAATTAGTTCAAAATAGAATCATCAAGGTATCTAGATATCCATGGCAAAGAAACAGCTCTTTTCTAATCAATGTAAGTCAATCATTGAGTAATTGATTGGAATAGTTCACAGTTAATTTTATTCACTCACTATTAGGACAGCTGGAGAAAACAAATCAATCCCTTTATTTAAGTCTCTATCCTATCAGGACCATCTTCCACAAAGAAAGGGAAAAGGATGGCCAGCTTCTTGGTCGGGTCACATAATGGCCTTTTTCTTTCTCTCTCTGGAAAGTGTTTTGAGTTGATATAAATAAGCTACTCTTTTCATAGTCTGTAATTTCTCCTGTTAAATGGTATTAGTCATATTTATCCCCTTTTGTTTAATAGACAAATAGCAATTCAGAGATATGTTTGTATTTTTCCTGCACACAATTTCAAATAAAATCAGTAATTTTCAAGAAATATTTTGGTTAGAAATTTTGTTAGTATAAACTATCTGAAAAGTAAGTCCAATATACCTGGCAGATAAAATACTACTTGGTATATTGTAATTAAGTGGTAATTGTTGTTAGGAAGCAATCTTGTCCATCTTCTAACTCTTGTATCCCCAAATGCTGAGAGCATATTATTGCTCTGTAATGATATTCAGAATTAAATAATCAATATGTCTGGATAGAAGACCCTTGAGGAACCCTTGGGTGTTCATAATTTGAAAACAATTAGTATGAATCAAGTCTGTCGAAATGTACTTGATACGTGTGACTGATCTGATAGAGCTTGATCTTATCATGACAGAACATTAAATTTTCGTGGCCAGTTTTTCCAGGGAGAAGTAAAGAGTATGCAGACTCAGTGAGGATTTTAATTTACTGAATTTCAGACATTTCTTCCTGGAAAGAAACCTGACCCTTCTGGAATGAGCACTGGTTCTCAGGAACTCACACAGGTATTTTCTGTTTGGTATAAATGCTCAGATGGGAATATCCAAGGTTTAACCTACAAATCTTAGGACAATGACATAGGAACTGTTAATTCATGTGCTTGGAGACATGAGAAGTCTGAAACTATGCCATTAACTTTAGACAAATGATATTTTTAATATTTTGTGCTTTAGTCTCCTCTCATCTTAAAGTGAAGAGAATAATGGTGGTCACTGTGGTGGTTGGTAATGGTAGAAAAAATGAGAAAGTTCTCTTTCCTAGAATAGAAAAATTTATGGCTCAATGTAAAATTTGTATGGAACATAAGAATAGTATACTAGTTACATTATAGCACAGAATAAATTTATGTGAAAGCAAAGAAAGTATAATATACAAGGCACTTTGGAATAGGGAATGAAAATTTACTTTAACAACGTAAATTTCCTAACATTATGTTGACAAACAACAGACTTTTTTTCTTTTTTTATTGGCTTGTTTTGCTTTTAGTCAATTCTATTTTCTTATTTATTTCCACCACAAAAGTAAATATTTTATATACCAGTAACACTTCTTCATACTGAAAAATTAAATAGACTGTCAAAAATTTTAACACAGTATCAATACCCACAATATTAACCAAACATTTTGCTATACTAAAATTACAAAATAGAAATAATAAGTTAAAATGTAACATTGCAATAGAATCTACTAGAATAAACATCTGCTTCATTCTACTTTAACTATGTTTTATTGAAGGTAAACAAAAGTTACAGTTTTAATCCTTCCCCATTTTGCCAGCCTTTATGTATTTATCATACCTTTTTTTACAACCATGACAACTCTGTTATTTGAGAATTTTATCTTTTGAAGTAATTTTGTGGTCTGTTTCCAAACAGTTATCCAGCAGCACCTGTACATCAACTAATATGTGCTTAGAACGGAGAATGGAAATATCAAATAATCATTTGATAATGAAAATCGTTCTTCCTTTTCTGAAGTACAAATCTAGCTAATACCCATTACAGCAGACTACATTTATATTTCTTGGAGACCCTCCATCCCTACTTGAGTCAAGCAATGACGAAAGGTTCTTCATTATTTGTTAAACCTATTATATCATATATAGTATCTTAACGGATAGTCTAAAGGGAGGTTCACAATGTTTTGTAATGAGAAGTTGGTTGAATTCTGTAGACAAATCATTATTAAATTAGACAACATATATATATTACTTCATCTGTGGTACAAACTTAGTAATTACAATCCATAAATTTAGCTACATTAATCATTTACTGTAAACTTACAGGGGTAAATTACATGTGACAACAACAAAAATCTTGGAAATTAATAAATTACCACTTTGCCTGGTGCTCACTCTTTTGTGTGGAGTGATTTTTTTTAATTGTGTTCAATATGAGTTTTTCTGGTGGTTAAGTATATATTTCAATGGTACGTATAAAGGAAACAACAGTTGATAAAGGAAATTGTATTTCTCGGCTGACTGTATTGTCTTTCCTGAGGACCCTCATCATAATGACTTTTTCTCTGGTGGTAAGAATTAAAAATCAGTGAATGTCTGATCAGTGAATGGAAGCCAGTCTGTTTTAAAATCTTCTAAGTCTAGCCGACACCATTTTCTTCTTCCTCTTAACGTTTTATTAAAATTACAGATATTACTCCAAAGCTATCCAATGAAACATGGTCTTGTAGGTTTCTCTTCCTCCCACTCTGCTTTGGGTTGTAAATCTATTGAGGACCAAAACAGTTTTTTTTTATTTTTATCATATCCCCAATAACACTATACATGGCATAATGATCAGTAAGTTTGTAAAACCCCTTCATATCAAGGCAAACTTGATAAAAAGTATACAAACATGATCGCTGTTATAATGTCAGAAACTGAAGAGATAATGATTCACCAAAAATGTGAAAAAGTTATTCATATACAGAATTATTTGCCTGCAACAAGCTTGTAATTATACACAAAGGAGCAGTAGCTTGCTTGCCTTCTAATTATTAAATCAAAGATGTATGATTTTGCGAGAAGGCAAAATGGCAAGTTTAAGGTCTCCATTTATTCTCAATTTGGGCCTTTCAATTCTTTGGCAAACATTAATCATCTTTTCCCTAATATTTCAAGGAAGCAAGCTATTCGTTTTAGTCTCTAGGGTTGCAGGCACACTGGATTGAATATTTTAATCTGACAACAATCACCTAATTATTTCCATTTCCCACTATAATGTCAGCTCCAAGAGAGCAGAGGTGTTTTTTTTTTTTTAATTTCGTTACTTCCTGGTTCTGTGGGGTCTGTAACAGAGTAAGAGCTCAATGAACACTTCTTAGAATCATGAATGAAAATAAAGATGCAAATTATCATACGGCTAAGATTGCAAGTTTTGAAGTCAGATGTCCTGGATTGACCTGTCCACAGTGATCATGTTATAGTTCCAACCCAGCTTTGCCTCAGGGTCTTCCTCGGTAAACTTTGGATGATAATAGTATGATCTTCATGGGGTTGTTATGAGGATTAAATAATTAATTACAAATAAAGTGCTCAGGAAAGTTTTCTGCACATAATATACATTCAATAAGTTTAAGAGCTTATTTCATTAAATATAAACAATTTAATATTCAAAGACTTTTTATAGCCAAAATTTCAATTCTTTCTGATTTGAGAACCTGTGTTCATTCTACTAAACTTTTCTGACCACCCAGAACATTATACTTTATTCAGAATACTATTTTCTCAAAGACAAGTAATACACTAGCACAAAGAGGAAAGCAATTGCTTTTTTAATCAGAACATACGTTCATACTATTAATTCAGTATAACTCAGGCTTAAACCTCAATTTTGAGAAAATCACAGAGTAGAAGAATTGCATTTAAGTTATGAATTGGTAAGTTGTAATTGTTAGAATATTAACAATTCTATTATTTTTAGAACAATAAAAATGTAACATGACCCTGGAGGTGAGTGGCTCTGTCTGCAGAGCACAGCCACCACTGGATTTCTCAGCAATGCTGCTGGCCTTCTGTCCAGTGCTTTCCTGGTGTCCTTGGTGATTAGATTGTCCTCTGGGCCCTCCCTGGAACATAATTCTCTCATAAGTTCCATGGCCTCACCTAATACATACATTTCAGGATGTCCACATCTAAGTTTTGTTTTTTTTTTTTTAACTTTCTTTACCATCTGCCAGGTCAACACAGGTATTTTCCCTGCCCTCATTTTGGGTTATCAATTTATTTAGGCTGCTGAGAAGCTACCTTAGCAGCAAGGTTGCCTCATCCTCAGGCCCTTGCCAGAGTGTTAAATCCATGTTTCGAAAAAGTGCCTCAAGCCAATGAATTTTTCTTTAGCTTAAAAATTTTATTAAAAGCTCTGGTTAATGTTTTAATTCTCAAGACAGATTTCCAATGAGTCACCTTGAAGTGATATCTGCAATTGCTGAGACCACCTCAGTCGGGGAGACCCTAACCCAGTGGTGCTAGAGGAATTAAAGACACACACACAGAAATATACATGTGTGAAGTGGAAAATCAGGGATCTAACAGCCCTTTGAGCTGAGAGCCCCGAACAGAGATTTACTCACGTATTTATTAACAGCAAGCCAGTCATTGGCATTGTTTATATATATAGTAACTAAAAGTATCCCTTATGGGAAATGAAGGGATGGGCCAAAATAAAGGATAGGATGGGCTAGTTAACTGCAGCAGGAGCATGTCCTTAAGGTGCAGATCGCTTATACTATTGTTTGTGGCTTAAGAATGCCTTTAAGCAGTTTTCCGTCCTGGACTGGCCAGGTGTTCCTTGCCCTCATTCCAGTAAACCCATAACCTTCCAGCATGGGCATTATGGCCATCATGAACATGTCACAGTGCTGCAGAGATTTTGTTTATGGTCAGTTTGGTGGCCAGTTTATGGCCAGATTTTGGGGGGCTTGTTCTCAACATGCAATGACATTGCACACACTATTCTCTGCAATCAGCTATGATCAGCTACCACTCCTCATCATCGCTAAAGGATGAGTTCGACACTAACATATTTTAAGAACTGTGGTATAAAGTTGTTAAAGTTTGACTATATTTTCCAAATCCCAACCAAAGTATTCATGTCTCTGCATTCTTATTCGCTCTGGGAATAATGAAAATAGTTTTTCTCTGCACCAAAAATATATTTGATGAAAACAGTTGTGACCAATTATCTTTCAGTTGCTATTCCCATTGCTCCTCAAGTTACCCCAGTTGATTGTGTTTAAAGTTGAGCTTTTTGTTGTTTTATTGATTTTGCTTCCTTTTTAAATAATTTATTGTGGGTGACACATAACCATAAATATGTTATGATATATCTAATTTCATATATTATACCCAATTAGACAGAAATTCATCAGTCTTGCACATGAAATGGAAAAATCTAATACCAAACTTGAGGCAATGTCGTTTTCCTTACTCTGTATTATATGACTCATCACCATCAGATTAATCTTTCTTATGTAAATATGCTTTCTATTTTTATATGTTTTGGGGTATATAGTATAAATATGCTCACATATACATTCATATATGTAAGTATATGAAGCTGCTGTGCATACATGTATGTAAGTGCAAAGGGTAACTTTGTGACAAAATTTATTAAAATTATGTTTCTTGCAAAGTGTAAAATTTTGGTGTTTTTTTTTTTCCATTTAGTGTCGCTTTTTAAAACTGCCTATGCATTATTTCAGCCAATCCTCAGGTAACCACATAATTCATCATCCAAAGCAAGACTTCATTGAGAGTAAAAGAGGGCACTTTTAATATATTTGCTGGGAAAATGGTATGAAGGTAGACCACACTGGATAAAAAAGGATGTACCTTTGGTCTATTTAATCCTCATGCGGTATTCTCATTCAGAGAAACAAGTAAAAGCAGTCGACACCAGCTGTGGGTCACACAACTTCTAATTGTTAGGTTTCAAATTCAATTCCTGTGTTTTCAATTACTTCTTCTTGCATAACATCTCACTTGCCTGGTTCTAGTCAATACGGCCAGGAATGCTCTTTGCTCATTCTTTCATTGAGTTGACATAGACTTGTTGTGAATTTCTCTTGTGACATTTATATTACTTTACTTGTGATATTGATATCTGCATACTTTTCTTATCTCCATTTCTAAATTGTGTGTAAAACACCTATTTCAAATATAACATTTAACTTTTCATTGTGTCTTAATTGTCTACTGCTTAAATTACCCCCCAAACTTCATGACACTATGCAACAAATATTTATCCCCGTTTTTTCAAGAAAGCTAGTACATGTTTGCAGTTGAATCATTTTCTAAGCCTTTTTTTGGGAGTTCAATGACCCCCTTTCTCACTTATAGTGCATGCTGGTGGCTAATAGTGTTTCTGCTGATATAAAAAAGTCTCTGGCCTTTTGTGAATCTGAGTTTTATTCTGTCAGTCAAAAGCTACACCCACCAATCCTTGAAGGGTACTAGTCAGTTTTTATTTAATTTAACAATCCTATATCAACATTATGTCTTTCAGTGACCATAAATACTTCTGTCTTATCTATAAATTTATGAATCAGTTTTACAATCCTATTGTTTTTCTCATTAATTAGTTAAATAAATTGTTGACTCATCCTCTCTCAACTTGTAAGAGAATCAAGTTTTTAAGTGTTTTGAAAAGTATATTTTGAGGACAGATTAAGTCTGAGAAAACAATAAGATTTCTATCATCAACATAATTTTGTTGGTGATGATGGTGTATCTTTTTATTTTGAAATTATGTTTCAATAAAGTTTATAAATGATGAATAGAAATGAATGTCAGTAGAAGACAATAGGATACATAATCCGCCTTAGACAATGAGACCTCTAGGACAAATAATTACTTAGGATAAATCTTAAGTAAGCAGGTAATTGACTGGCTAAGCAGGTGTTCTCTTTCTCTTCACAAAATATCATAAAATTCTTCAGTTAAAAAAATTGATAGACCTTGTTATTAGAACAGTATAGTACAGCTGGCTGGAACTTTCAGATGGAACCTTTCAATATTTAAATATTCCAATTATTGGAGTGTATAGTGAAGAATTCAAGTCTCCCTGGGAGGTATTAAAGATTAATACAATTTTTTTTTGCTCTGTGTAATTTAAAGTTCACATTAAGGAGAAACCTTGTCATCTTGTTATTTAATCAAGACGGTCATTAATTGAGGAACAAATAGATGAAATAGCTAACTTACTTATCTGGAGAGAGACCACAGTAAGAAATGAGAAATCAAATATCATCACTTCCAGACTAACTGAAGCCCCTCTTGTATTTCAGATATGCAGAGCATACAAAAACTAGATTAAACTTTGATTTTCTACAAATGTAGGCAACATCCCAAAAAAAAACCCCACTGTAGGCTTAATTTTATGGCATTTTCTGTGCATTGGAACAATTTCAGCAAAAACTCAGGCTCTCAAGCTCAATGACAATTAATGATATTGAAAAAAGTCACATATTATGAAATTCACTTTCGCAAATGGTAATCTGATAAAACAGAAATCTCTAAAAGAGAAAGCTTTCTGCAGAACTAATTCTTACCTTAATTCTATAATATGGGGATAAAGGTGCCATCATCTACAGTTTAAGTAACTTATGTAACCATTTTATCTTCTGACCACATTCTAAAAAATTTACTTGAGAAATTCAGAAAAATTTAAGCACACCAACTGTTTCTGATATCCTTTATGCTTGCTTGCCCTTCAGTCATGTTCCAACTCCAGAGTGTGCATAGCCTTTAATCCAGTGTAATAAATCATGAAATGATTTTTTCTCAGCAAGACAAAAGGGACATTACTTGAAATGTTAGCATGGCATTGGAATAGTGGGGAAGGCTGATGCAATTATCTAGAAGGTCTGTTTATTCCGTCTTCATTCCTCTCTACCTGAGGAAAAAAATTATTATTCATCACCGTTAGCTCTAGCATTGCATCAAGAGTGAGATTAGAAAACACTGATTTATAAGGAGAATTGTAGCTGGAATAAGAAATTCAGATAAGCAAAATGACTTAAAGCAAAATGACTTAAACATTTTTTTGTTTTGCTACTCTAGTCTGTTTCTTGCTATCTATGTTTAAGTTATATAATAATTAATATTAAGAGTTTTGCTATTTATATCTATATCAACTCCCACCACAAATATATAACTTTATATTCAGGTGCTGTTTCATCTTTGAAGCAAGAGGATTCTAATATGTAGACATATAAATCATGCTGTCGTATGATAAATGTGCCATAGAACATTAGGCCCCATGTCCTGGGAGGGAAATAAATAGCCTTTGAAGGGTACAGTGTTCTTATAGTCTAAAGCAAATAATGAGGGGTGGAGGTCCTTATCTAGATTTTTACCTTTTTTTTTTTTTTTTTTTTTTTTTGAGACAGAGTCTCTCTCTGTTGCCCAGGCTGGAGCGCAGTGGCACAATCTCGGCTCACTGTTGCAACCTCCACCTCCCAAGTTCGAGCGATTCTCCTGCCTCAGCCTCCTGAGTAGCTGGGATTACAGGCACGTGCCACCATGCCCAGCTAATTTTTGTATTTTTAGTAGAGACAGGGTTTCACCATGTTGATCAGGCTGGTCTCAAACTCCTGACCGCATGATTCACCCACCTCAGCCTCCCAAAGTGCTGGGATTACAGATGTAAGCCACCGCGCCCGGCCTACCTTTTCAATATAAGTAAAGTTTACTGGGCTTCCTTGAAATAGATAAATTCAAATTTCTTGATTTCATTTATTTTGCAAAAGTATACCAGCCAAATAAAATACTACAGATTGGAATCCATGTGAGCAGAATGCAATACGAATCTTGCTGCTACAAGGGTGCACTCCTTTTCACGCATGCTCTTGGACCTTTCCTGTCTTTCAGGCTACATGTTTTGAGATGAAGAATAATTTATTAGTTAGCAGAGTAATGCCATATTACCAATATGACTGATTTGAATTGAAAAATCAAAGTATTTTGTATTGCCCTTAAAGTAATCTGCTGAAAGAGACAGACGGTAAAACAGGTGTAGGGGCTCATACAATAGACATATGCAGACTTTCTCTGCACACTATTTACAACATAAAATGCCAACGAGAAAAAAAAAGAAAAGAAAAAACATGAACAGGATTTAAAATACCTGAGGAGCATTTTATAAATTATAGTACTTAATCCTGGTAAGCAGGAAGCTGTAATCAGTCTATTTTACTAATACTTAAGCAAGGTAATACCATTGTGAGCCATTTGAATCTCCAGACAAATCATAATTCCTCTAGTACGTCTTCTAATTCCTTTTGATAAGATTATCCCCAAGTTCTTTAAAGTATATTTTCTTTTTATACAGGAGACCTGGATTAGAGTCACAGATTCCTAACTTCAACTTTCCTGCCACAGAGGGAGGGACAAATTTAAAACATTCTTGTTAAGGTGTATTATAACTAGTCGACTTAACATTATTCAGAAATGTTCAGAATTATATAGAGAATGGTGATATTTTTAATTTAAAAAAAGCATATGTTACAATTTAAAGTTCATCTGTGAAATCGATAGTTACGTTTTTAATCACATTTCAAATTTTGACCATTAAACCTTCCTATCAAGAGCTATGTATAAAAGCTCTTTTACATCTGAGCTGTTTTTAAAAGTAAACATTGGGCCAGGCGTGGTGGCTCATGCCCGTGATCCCAGCACTTTAGGAGGCTGAGGCGGGTGGATCACGAGGTCAGGAGATAAAGACCATCCTGGCTAACACGATGAAACCCCATCTCTACGAAAAATACAAAAAATTAGTTGGGCGTGGTGGCTGGCACCTGTAGTCCCAGCTACTCAGGAGGCTAAGACAGGAGAATCGCTTGAACCCAGGAGGCGGAGGTTGTGGTGACCCGAGATAGCGCCACTGTACTCCAGCCTGGGTGACAGAGCAAGACTTCGTCTCAAAAAAAAAAAGGAAACATTGATAAGCCAAGAGTTAAAAAAATACATTTCCTTGCAATAAAAGTATGGTAAAATGTCACTAAAATACCGTAAATTCAATTTGTATACTATTAATTATAGTTTTCAAGCTAGAATTAATAAGAACCCTGGTACCTATTTTTGAATCTTAATGAGATACCCAGCAAGGTGCCAAGGTTATTCTTTGGTAAATATGGACAAGATATGAAATATGAAAGCACCTAAATTTAAGATAAATAAATTTTAGAGGTCATTGGGTCCAACCTCTTTAATTTGCACAGGAAGTTTAAACTGGGAAAGACATAGAATATTTAAATATCCAGGCATTTTCCCAGCACTGGAAATAAAGGCCAAACCCTTCAATGATGAATATATGTTGCAAGTCGTTTTGATCTGATAGCAAATATGCTGATTCATATTTTCTATTGACTAATCCACATGACATTGCATTACATACTAATCTAAAGGAAAGGCATTCTGAATCACCTCATTTGTACAAGAGCAAATCTGGACTTGCAAAGAGATTTGCAAATATGAGCTAGTGCTAACACTGCTAAATCTAGTGCCTAGGAAGTTAGCAATGAAGAGCAGACAGATCTCATCCCTGCCTTGCTAACAATGAAATATCAAAGCAAGTCCTCAAGGATCTTACTTGCATTAAGGGCCTTTTGGTCTTGTGATGGGGGAAACTGAGGCAGACGCTTCTGAACTGGAAATGGGAACTCAAAGTATGATGATAGGGTCCCATGATAAAAGAGGGTTAAAACATTTTTAGTTCTTCAGAAATATGCTCTAGGGCTATAGGAAATGTTCCCACAATTAGATGGAAGTGAGAGGGCACTACAAGGATCTAGAGGAAGGTAAAGTAAATAGCATTTATTTAGAACTTACTACATATCAGACACTAAGCTAGATTGCTTACATTAAAATATTTTCTCGAATCCTCAAAATTCTATGAAGTAGATTATTTTTCTCTGAATGTGTGAGTTTAAGTTCCTTTGGGAAGGCCACACATAGAATACATGTGTCTACTACTGGGTAGGAATGATTTCTACTCCAATCCTAATAGAGCCCAAATCAGCTATGCTTATACAATAGTGATAAAATGCACTCTCTCCAGGGCCAGACTAGCTAGGTCCAATGCTGGCAGGCCAGCTGAATGATAGAGAAGTCCCTTCCTGTAAGCATTATTTTTCTCTGCTGTAAGACAGAACTGAGAGAGTGTTTGTGGAAGGGAAACGAAGTAATGGGGTGCAGATCTTAGACCAGTGCCAGGCACCCAGTGAGATCTCAGCCCGGGGCTCTTGCTTGTATTATACATCTTTCCAGCAGAGGGAGCAATAAACCTATAAAAGCAGGATTCTTGAGGGACCCAAAGGCCCAATCTCCTCAGAGGGACAATGGGAAATGTTACAACTGAGGGAAACCCTGTTTCCTCTTGGAGAAAGCATTATGATGGCTCGTAGCAAACAGTTTGATTTGGAACTAACTTCAGAAGACCCAGAAAACCAGTACAAGATATGGAGACTACAGAAATCTGTAAGAGGAACACTGATACATGGAAGGCCAGCAACCCTCACAGTGGGGACCAGAACAGCCAGTGTGAGTCAGCTGAGCAGGGCTGCCTGCAACATTTCCTCAGCTCATCACAAACTTCCCAATATGGAGGGAACTGAACTCCTGAGGCAAGGTGGGGGAATAATAATGATAATAGCTAGCACAAACGTTATCATTTCAGAATAGTGTCCTAAGTTAGAAGGAAACTGAGTGGTTAAGTAGCCTTCCCAAGGTCTCAAAGTTGAAAGTGATGAAGCTGAGAGTCTTACTCATTACGGGTTTCTATGGAGGTCCAGAGACACCATCTTAGCTCCCTGATGCTCTCCTGTGTCCCAGTGAAAGAGTGTCTTAGTCTCTCCAGGGGTCATGGCTTTGAAAAGGAGAGTGTGACACAGAAGAGGAATCTTGTTTTTCTAATTTGCTGACTCAAGTTTGTTCAGGGTCCCTCTACAATAAAGATACAGAAGATTATTCTCTATATACCCCAACGTCTGTCCTTCTCCAGCCTCACCCCAAAAGTGTTTTTGTTTGTTGTTTTTGTATAATTATGCTTCGGAGTTATGGTTAGAAAGTTCTTCAATGGAAACAAACAAACAAAAAAGATTTGTTGATGCTTGTATCATTGAGGTTCAGTGAAAGAAGCGGAAGCACTAAGAGATATATACATATATAGTAATTTTTAACAGATAGTTGACTTCTCAGAATTACGGAAGTGGGCTTAGTAGTGTCTGTAAATGATCACTTTTATGTCTTGTCAGAGATGTTGGAACCAGAGCGACTCCATCTCGAATAGGAGCTAGGTAAAATAAGGCTGAGACCTACTGCGCGGCATTCCCAGGAGGTTAGGTATTCTTAGTTACAGGATGAGATAGGAGGTTGGCACAAGATACAGGTCATAAAGACCTTGCTGATAAAACAGTTCGTAGTAAAGAAGCTGGCCAAAACCCACCAAAACCAAAATGGTGATGAAAGTGACCTCTGGTCATCCTCACTGCTCATTATACTCTAATTATAATGCATTTGCATGCCAAAAGGCACTCCCACCAGTGCCATGACAGTTTACAAATGCCATGGCAATGTCAAGAAGTTATCCTATATAGTCTAAAACATGGAGAGACCCTTAGTTCCAGGGTATAAGGATAAAGATTTTACCCTTTTCCTGGGAAAACTCATCAATAATTCATCCCTCGTCTAGCATATAATCAAGAAATAACTATAATTATACCAATCCAGCAGCCCATACCACTGCTCTGCCTATGGAGTAACCTTTCTTTTATTCCTTTACTTTCTCAATAAACTTGCTTTCACTTTGCACTATGAAATCGCCCTGAATTCTTTCTTGCACAAGATCCGAGAACCTTCTTTGGGGGTCTGGATCAGGACCCCTTTCCTGTAACAGTCTGATGAGGAGCTCAAATTCCATAGATCAGACAATCAGGATGGGAAAATGGATGTGAAGTAAGACACAGAAAGAAAACACTGGCACCCAGAAATACAAGCCTCTGAACTTCATAGAATGGGTGTCTAAAAAAAGCTGGGACATTTATTCAACACACACACCTACCTAGAAGTCAAAAAACCTGAACGCTTCCAAAGAAATGTGGAACAGTTGCAGGCCTGACTGCTGCCTCACAACAATAAAGTGAACCAGCAAATAAGAGATAGTGTGTGAGAGTAAAAACGGCTGTTGCTGTGCTTCTGCCCTCCAAATAATCCCAGAAGAATCTCTCATGTGGCCATCCTAACCAGTAACATACCAGAAGAGAATTCTGGGAAATGTAGTTCAGTTGAGTCAAAGTGACTCAAGGCAAAGTGACCACAATCAGCCTCTTTTCAATTTGGCATACATCCACATTTCATTAAACCATACTTAACCTCCAAATAAAGGTAATAACAAAGTCAGGCCTCTGCCTACCAAATATACAATATCTTGAGGACAATCAAAAGGCAAGCTCACCTGGAAATGCATGTCCAGAAAGGCAGTGTGAGGAGGTCTGTGGATCAACTCCCCAGTCAAACAGCCATATTTGGTAAAAATTACTTTTTAAAAAATTAAATCTTGAGACATTGTCCAAAATACATACATTAAAAATGAAGAAATATTTATTCAAGAAAATCTGTTAAACTGTGGCAAGAACAGCAAGAGTCTCTGGCATTTGAGCCACGACGTGCCCATTGCTGTCCCCTCCATACCTGAGGTGATAAGAAAGCCACTTTAGGTGAATGTGGCCAAAAACACAGAGATCCCTCAGCTCGAGGGTTGTGCTCTCTCTCCCCAGGATGCACAAGCCAGCAGCATTTATCATCTTCCATAGCTCTGCATTGGCCAAGGTAAATTCCAGATGAGTGCAAACAAAGGGTCAAGGATCTCTAAGCAGCTCCCACTCTCAGGACATAGGCTCTAGCCCAGGAGCAGCAAGCTGAGAATACTGAGGTTCCAATCACCTTCACCCCAGCTCACTTATTGGATAGAGGCTGCAGACCAGGAGAGGCAAGCCAAAAAGACAAAGAATGACCAACCCTAAGTGGTACACTGCTCAAAATGTAAGGCAGGGGTTCCCAGGGACCAGCACCAGTCCATGGCCTGTTAGGAACCAGGCTGTACAGCAGGAGGTGAGCAGTGGGTGAGGGAGCATTACTTTCTGAGCCCCGTCTCCTGTCAGATCCGCAGTAGCATTAGATTCTCATAGGAGCTCAAATCCTATTGACAGCTGCACATGAGAGGGATCTAGGTTGCATACTCCTTATAAGAATCTAACTAATGCATTATTCTGTGAGGTGGAACAGTTTCATCTGAAAACCTCCCCATGCCATTGCTGGAAAAATTGTTTTCCACAAAACCCATCCCTGGTGCCAAAAAGGTTGGGAACTGCTGATGTAAGGGATTCCTCCAGGAAAAATGACCCACTGTCCCAACTCCCCACTCTGGAGTAGTGACTCAGAGCTTTGTACAGAGAAGAGGTGAGGCATAAGAACAGAATGCTGTGAAGGTCACTCTAAAGGAACTGACTTTATATATGACAGAATATGGGAAGGTTCATCACTAAAGAAGCTTTCAAAAACAAAGAAGATTTTGGTAGTAAGCTATTATTGGGAGGCTGATTGCTTCATCAGAGGCAGAAGCTATTTGAAAGCTAGTGTACAAAAAACAGAAAATAAAAGGGAAAATAGTGGCAAGGTAGTCTATAAATTCATACATGGTAGTTTTGACAGAAACACTAAGGAAATCTAAAGCAAATTCATATTCAGTGTGTCTATTCCAGTAAAAATGAATGCCTTCCATAATCAAAGCAGCCCATTGCCATCAACCTTCCCCCATGTAGCTTGCTGATACCCTTGGGGAATGGTGACATATCAGTGTGATTTCACTGGATGACTGATTGGGCACTCATTAGTGGCTATGGTCATATTGACCTCAGTAAGTGGAAATACATGTATATAACCTCCATCCTACCCCCATGACCACTTTATACATCAACTGATTACATGAGGCCTGAGGCAGACTTATTCACCAAAGGAATCATTCTCTTTCTTATTATACTCCTTCTATAGTGAAGACACTCTTTGGTGACCATCCACACACAAATATCTCCAGAGCTTATGCCCATTTGACCATCCAGCAAATGCATCCATCAGACTGCATTAGCTGCAGTCTGAGTTGCTATACACCCATCCTTTTGGCCATCTCTCCTTTCAAACTAAATGGACAGCCAGGTATAAACCCTGAATTTGTGCCCACTGGAAGAACTTTCTTTCCTCACTCTCCTTCAGGGCCTTCTCAGAGGAGGGCTGTAGTGCAGCAGTCATCCCTCTTGGACTAGGTCCTGAATTTTCCTTCCTCAGGAAACTGAGCATAGGGCTCTCCCCATCAATCCTCAAAAACAGGTTGAGAAAGAAAAGACACTGCTTCTGAAGTAGGAGCCATGGGTGGCTATCAGGGGAACCTACCCCCAATATTTCAACATAGGCTCTTTCTATTTTCCATAAGTGTTGGCCAGCTGAGAAATAAAGAGAAAGAGTACAAAGAAAGGAATTTTACAGCTTGGCCTCCGGGGGTGATGTTGCATATCGGTAGAACCTTGATGCCCACCTGAGTGGCAAAAAAAGCAAGTTTTATTAAGGATTTCAAAAGGGGAGGAGGTGTACGAACAGAGAGTAGGTCACAAAGATCACATGCTTTGAAGGGCAAAAGGCAGAACAAAGATCACATGCTTTTGAGGAAACAGGACAAGGGCAAAATCAGAACTACTGATAAGGGTCTGTGTTCAACTGTGCACATATTGTCTTGATAAACATCTTAAACAAAATGAAACCAGGTCCGAGAGCAGAGAACCGGTCTAATCACAAATTTACCACGGTGGAGCTTCCCAATCCTAATAAGCCTGAGGGTACTGCAGGAGACCAGGGTGTATTTCAGTCCTTATCTCAACCTCATAAGACAGACACTCCCAGAGTGGCTGTTTATAGACCTCCCCCCAGGGAATGCATTCCTTCTCCAGGGTATTAATTTTTAATATTCCTTGCTAGGAAAAGAATTTAGCAATATCTTCCCTACTTGTGCATCAGTTTATAGGCTCTCTGCAAGCAGAAAAATATGGCTCTATTTTGCCCAATCCTGTAGTCAGTCAGACCTTATGGTTGTCTTTCCTTGTTCCCTGAAAATCACTGTTATTCTGTTTTTTTTCAAGGTGCACTGATTTCATATTGTTCAAACACACGTTTTACAATCAATTTGTACAGTTAACGCAATTATCACAGTGATCCTGAGGTGACACACATTCTCAGCTTATGAAGATAACAGGATAAAGAGAGCAAAGACAGGCATAAGAAATTATAAAAGTATTAATTTTGGGAACTGATAAATGTGCATATTAAAATGAAATATTCACAATTTATGTTCAGAGATTGAAGTAAAGGCAGGTGTAAGAAATTATAAAAGTATTATTTGGGAATAGATACATGTCCATATTAAAATGAAATCTTCACAATTTATGTTCCTCTGCCACGGCTCCAGCCAGTACCTCCATTCGGGGTCTCTGACTTCCCACAACAGGTGTCCAGGCAACTTTTTCACACAACTTACTTGTGCCCTCAGGGCCCAGTTCCATCTGATGATGGAGTGCTGGTGTGCATGCCTGACTTTATGGTATGATGTGTAGGATTCCACCCAGATCATGAAGGGCAGCCCAGGTCACATGGTAACTAGGCAAACCATGGGCAAATGTTCAGTTTCTACTGAGATTCAGTAGCAAACCAAAAGCTGTTCTCAGAAGAAGACCATAGTCTTTCTGCAGAGAATAGCCTGGCTTTGCTCCAAGATCCTAAGTGCTTTGTTGTGTGTCACATTTAGGGGCCTGATGTAAGCTCCAATAACTTCTCTATCTGTCATTGACACTTTGAGCATCAATGGATTTGCTATGTCATGTGGTCCAAGTGGCAGAGCAACTTGCTCAGCAGCTGGACCTCTTGCAAAGCATTCCTTTGTTCTGAGCTTCACTCAAAGTTATTGACCATCAATAAGTGTGTCAGTGTACCACACACAAATTCCAAAGATACCCATCAGGGTTTTGTTCATTTTTGTTAGTGATTGAATGAGCCATATACAGTAGCTGTTTCTTCACATTGAAAGGGATATCTCAGCACGGCCCATACCACTGAATAACTGGAAATTTTGCCAAGCTAACATACTAATTTTTTGTGAGATTTATTTCTCATCATCTGGAATGTAAGTGTCCTACTGATGTGCTCCTTCTTTAATATCTCACCCAGTCAGAATTATATAATCAATATAATGGATGAGTATGTTCTCTTGTGGAACAGAACTGTGATCAGGATTCCTGGGCCAGAGATTATAACTTTTTGCTGGGGAGCTGCTATATCCCTGAAGTAGGATAAAGTGTACTATTGGCCTTGCCAGATGAAAATACACTGTTTTTTAATAGTCTTTATGCAGGTCAGTAGCTATATACCAGATAGCAGGGGATGTGTTGCCTTGCTCCAGAAATGAAACAGCAGCTGCAATTTGAGTTTCCATTCAATTAAGTTTACTTAATTCACTGTCATTCTCTGAGATCCATCCGTCTTCTGCATAGGCCAGATAAGCCAGTCAACTGGTGATGTGGTGGGAATCATAACCGCTACTTCTTTCAAGTCCTTGTTCATGCCACTAATGTCTGTAGTGCTTCCAGGAATATAGTATTTCACTTAGTTTGCACCCAATTCATGAAGAGGCAGTTCTAGTGACTTACCTCACTTCACAGGTCAGGAAGCAAGTTATTGGGTATGCCTTTTCCAATTATGCATTTCAGAAGTGGGTAAATGATGACAGAGGATGTTTGGGAAACAACTGGATCCACTGTATGAGAACCTAAGCCAAAATCCATTGGTCACCTGACCTCCAAAAGTCCCTTATTTGACTGGTGGACCACAGTGACATCTTGAATTTCCAGGACTTAATGTGATTTCAGAGCCAGTGTCCAGTAATTCCCTTAAAATATGCAAAAACCATGGTCAATGGATATAGGTCCCATGGAGCAATGCTGGGCAGTGATTAGCATGATATATTTCTGGCAATGTGGCAAGATCTTTCCTCAAGAGGACCCAGCTTTCCTTTCATTCAAGGGGATCTGAGTATGCACAGTGGCTCAAGTTCGGGAAATGATTAAGAAGCTGTGGCTCTGTTTTCATAAATCAAGGTCACTAGACTTAAAGCTTTTCTGCTTATAAAATCAAGACTTCAGTACCACCTACAGTTGATTCTTGTTATTCACAGTAGTTATGTTCTATAAAGTCACCATGAATACTGAATTAGCAAATACTGGACCATTCCTCTTAGGAGAAATACAGCATTAGGTTCCTGCAAACCTCTGGTCATAATTTTTTGCCAATTGATCAATGTATAACCTTATTTTATACGTGTTTCTCTTTAAAGATACTTGACCTAATGGCCAAAAGCATTACAGCTCATTCCTGAGCAAAGCTTATCTAACATATGTATTTTTTTTGTAAGGCACAGCATAGCCTTCCTGCAATAAGCAACACTACACAGCACTTTAGTACTATGATGGGGGCCATTTTAAACAGCAAAATCAATCATTAACAAAAAGCCCAAAATGCAGAAAATGTGCCACTACACAGAACATGAAAAGAACACTTGTTTACAGCATGAGAGCTGAGACAAGAAGGCATAGCTAGGCCTTCCTTGACCTCAACTGGGAATACATGTGTCTGTGAATCAATTTTTTTGCCATTCTGCACACATGTATGTCCACAAATGACCTCAAAAGCAGTGTTAGTGTTAATTTTGATGTTAAATGAACTTTAGCAAGTAGGTGAATTTGCAAATACATAATTAATGAATAATGAGAATTAACTCTATTTTAGTTCATGGAACACCAAAGTTAATTATTCAATGCCAAAGAGTTTTGAGCTATACCCTTCTGATTATGACTTTGGTTCTGCTATTATGATAAGCATGCCCACTTTGTCTTTGTCAATTAAGTGCTCCCTTTTGTCCCCTGACACCGTGAAACCTCATCATCCTCATTACTTCTAGGAATCCCAGTTTGATGGCAGCAGTCCCATGGTAAGATCTGGTCTACAGAGAAGAACCATCACAGAACTCTCCAATAATATATTTATCAAAGCCATGTGGAAGAGAGTATCCTCTGGACCATCCCAGGATGGTAAGCAGATCCTACATGATAAATCCATTCTAGCATTTCAATTTTCATAAGGCTTTGAATTCCTTGTTCTTCTATGTATGAAGAAGATTTTGATATTTTAATGTTACTTAGTGTAGGCTACATTTAGATCTATGTATCAGTTAAGCCACCAACAAAGGGTTTAGAACAGTTTCTAGCTGCTCTCAAGCTAAGACATTAAATTTGGAATTTTTGCTAAGTAGGCTCATATCATTAAATTCATCCTGACCCAATTTAATATTTTGTCCCTAAAGTTCCTTTTCCACAGATATTCTCCAGAGTTTTGTGACTATAAATTGGAAAAATCATGCAGTTCTTTCTGTCTGTATTATACCTCTTCATAGGTTATGCTTTTACCATACCCATTGGTGTCTACTGGAACTTGAGTTTGATTCTAGGTCTAGAAGCAAGGAAAGGATGTGGAGGTACATCCTGAGAAGGATCAGCAGTACCTTGGCAAGTCAACCCACTCAGGGGAAGCCTTTACAGGTTCTTCAGACAAGGAGAGGCTGACCACCTCAAGCAAGAATAGAAGGGCTGCTTCAACTGACAAACAAGGCTTGGGGAAGTATAGGGGATCAAGCACTGCAGCATCCTCAAATCTGTTCATATGTCCCTACCCCTGTTTTCACAAACCTACTCCTTCCCTAATCAATGCCTTAACTTTAACAAGAGACCTTGTGAGGTCGGGGAATCATTTGCATTGCAATTCAGTCACCATCAAGATTAAAATTTGATTTTGATTTTCACAAATCTCACCTCTATAGAGGAATCATAGAAGCTTTCCAGTCCCTTGTGCAGACTTTGAGCTGGAAATGTAAATTTCTGCACTTTTCATGTATTTTCCCCCCAAGGTCTCCAGCATAGTTATAAGCAACCAACCAATGCCGTTATATTCATTTTTTTAGTAAAAGCTTTTATGACAGCAAATACATGATCACCAGAGCCTGGCTGTCTGTAAGTACTTGATTACAAGTATATAAAAGTGATAATTTATGTAACTGCTTTTCCATTGCATGACATAGTCTAGCCCTCTCTACCACTGGAAACATATAATGACCTTCATATGTAATCAGATCAAAGAACTAATTTCAGAAAACCCAGAACAAAGTCAGATTAATCACTCTTAAGATTCTGTTCTTCTAGAACTATGTCTGCTACCAAACCAGTATCAGACTTTCATTAGAGAAGCAGTATAAATATGCATATAGATACAGATAGATACTAAGCAACTTAATATGGAGATTTGACCTTATGAAATCTGGGGAGCTGATTAAGCAATTGTCTTTGCATTTAATTCTAAACCTTGAAGTCCACTATGCAAGCAATTGGGAAGGAAAGATGGACTTAATGTAGTAGAAAGAAAGAACCACCTGGAACTCACAAGCATGAGCTGGAGCCCACAAGGACAAACTGAGACCTGTTAGTCCTGTTTGCGTGTTTGACCTTGGTGAAAAAGGTGTCCTGCAGAGGCAAGGGCCCACTTTCATGGAGCTAAGCACATAGACCCAGGAGTCAGAGAAACTAAAGAAGAATCTGGCAGAAGACAGAGCAATTGCCAGCCTCACCAATGCCTCACACCAATATATGAGACATGTCAGTAACCTGTCAGTAACATATGTGACCTACGGAGTGGTTAATGCTTCATCTCCAGACTCCAAATCTCTCACAAGAATATATCTTGATCGTATCATAACTAGAAACATGCAGGAAAGGACATTTCAGAAAATTTAGTTCATCCTTGCAAAGTCGACACATTACAAAGCCACCACAATGTCATTGAAACTCCACTCTGAAGAATGTAACATTCAGAGCCAGATGAGATTGCTGGTGCCCATTCCTGGAAAGACAACAACAACAAAAAATGAGACAAGCTGGTTTAATTACAAAGGGAATGGGCAGGATGAAACAGGCCCCTCAGGAAGGGAGACATAAAAAAGGAACAAAGAAGGAGTCAAAAAAAAGATACTTCTAGCACTACTTCAAAGTGGTCTCTATAGTGACTAAATGTGATCTGAAAGGAAAAGTAAAGAAATGTTTACACTCTGGACTCCAGATACATTTCTAGGCAGCTTGAGTAAGCCTGGATTCTTTCAAGTGAAGAGCTGAATCTATACGCCTTTTCCAGCTTTATAAATTCTAATAGCAAATTTATAATTCGTGATGCAGGATTTTTCTCTCCTTAGTTCAGCTAAAATCCAGATTCTTGTCTCACAACCAGAAAGAATTAGGCACACGGATACATTGAAAGGTGAGGGGGATGGAATTTATTAAGTGAAAAGGAAAACTCTCAACAAAAAGATGAGTACCTCGTGCAAGTTTTCCACCTCACAAAACCTGAATACCAGGCCACCACGCAGGAGCTGAAGAGGCCAAACAAGCTCCTGCCCTGCATAAGGTTTGAATTCCTGGTGGCTCCACCCCATTCTCCCAGTGCACATGTGGGCCCTTAGTCTAACACACTACATTGATTTATTTCCCTTACTGAGCATGTGTTAAGTGATGGAATTTTTCACCATGGGCATGTTTAGGCAAGCTGCCTGTGCACAATGACTTGGGCAGCATTTGGCTGTCTCCTGCCTCTATCATTAGGACACAAAATATGTTCTTCTCTCATATAAAATGCTTCCTCTTGCATGCCTTCAGAAACTTTTTTTAGCCAGAGCACTAGCTTTATGCAAAACCATCAACACTATCCAGGCAATCTTAGACCCATAGTAATTTTACTAGGACAAAGATCCCTGCTATAGTGAGGAAACCAAGTTAAAGCAATTGATCCAGAGTCATTAGCACTCAGCTAAAATTGCCAAAATCATTATAGGACTGAGACTACAAAGGGAGTGGCCAGTGAGTGAAGAGGTGTGGAGTTCCCAAAATGACAATTATCAGCATAGTGCTCTGACTCATTTTCAATATCTCATTACCAACTTGATAGCAAGAGAGCCTGTGTGATCAGCGTGGAATGTGAAGACATTAAGAAGTGAATGTTATTATCTACAAAGTTATAGAAACAGAAGTAATTTAGACACACTACTTAGAAAATGTAAAGTCCATAGGTGAAAAATTTTAAAACATAAGTCTGGTTCAAAGACTGAAAATATTGACATTCTGAAAAATAAATAAAACAAATTTGACATTCAAAATAAAACAAGAAAATACATAGTTTTGTTTGTCAGATTATTTCAATTAACTAACACTTGCTAATGGAAATAACATTTTTAGTTACATATTGTTATGTAGCCTCATATGTAGATGTAGAAAAAACAACAATTTGGTGGGATACTTTTAAGACCAATTAAGGAATGAGCTATGAGTCTCATTACAGTCTTTCATTCTGAATTTAACATGCAAATAAAAAAGTAGGCACTACCAAACTTATAGCCAACCCTTTCAACTATTTAGCCACATCACCTTGATCAATACCTATAGAACAGACTTTATACTCCTCAAAGTGATTTGCAAAGCAAAGACACTTTTTCGGAGAGGAGGGGTCAATATCCTTCTTGAAACTCATAAAAGTGATTTAAAGGAGTGTTTCAAGTCCAAATTGTCTTTCCCTTTCATCACACTGGAGCACCTTGTTAAACAGCAAGTAATGGTAAAAGAGCATTTAACAATCTGCTCCACGCACACCTCTTTTCCAGCCAAATTGCACCTATAAAGCTAAAACAGAACCTCTCTAGATTCTCAGCAAACACGAACTGAATATTTTATGGTTTGTGCAGTAGTTACAATGTGTTGCCATTTCTTAATTAGCACATATATGGATGCCTTTCTTTCATCTCACGTTATTATTGTCGCAGTAATTCAATAAAAGTATCCTAAGCATTTACATTGTGGAGTATTTTTATGATTTATACCAACAGAATGGCATACATAGTGTTGTACATCTGCTTTAAAAGTCATCACTTTATTTCATTTTCTCATATCCCTTTTAAGAACAAGAAATATTGTAGTTTTCAGGACATGCTTTTACTTTTTATCATTTCTGTCTATCTGTGAATTTCATTCTTTCACATATTCCTTAACAATCCTCAAATCAATTCTGCTGAATGGTGGCAATGTTCTTCTGAAATCTCTCATGATAGAATAATGAATTGTCTGCTTAATTCACTCCATTAGATTTTTATTTTAAAAAGTAAGCAACATTTTCCCCTGTCTGGTCACTAACTAGATTTACACTCAGCCTCTTCAAAATGACTCATGAATAGTCAAAAATACAAGTCTTCTGTAGAGAAAGAAAATATATGTGTAAAGGAAAATTATTATAACATCTTTTTAGCATTGATATAGGAGGGGAGCAGGGAAGTGCTGAGAAGGAAAAATGTGGTCTCTGGCTAGGCTCCACCCCAGGCCTGTGCCCACGACCTAGGTGAGGACAACCACTCCTGCTCTGGCGTGGAAACGTTGCATTTCCCAAGACCACTCTGGCCTGCCATGCCCCCATCCTGTGCCTATGAAAACCCCGAGACCCTGGCAGGCAGAGACACAAGCAGCTGGACATCGAGAGGAGCGGGTTGGCAGAAGAAGACACAAGCAACTAGGCATCGTCCTGCTTCAGTATGACATTCTTCTAAACCATTTCTAACTTCAAAGGTCAAGGAAACAGGGTTCAGTTGAACAAAATCATCATGTAAAACAAGTCCTTAGACCTTCAAGTTGTTTCCCTTTACACTGTTCCACGTATTTGTAACAAAATAGAGTCCTAGGGATTTGCTTTGGCTCTGAGACTTCTTCATTTGCATAGCCCTGCTCTACCTGCTTGTCTGTCTTTGCATTTATCCTGCAACCTCTCTACTTGGCCTCCCGTAAACATGTAATAGAAGCAGCAAATAGCAACTTCAGAGAAATGATAAATAGATTTTTTTGAGTACTATTTGGTGTTTATAGCATCAAAATTAGAAATATCAAATAAGAGATTTGGGGATGATATTCAGTTAACTTTAAGGTGTTGTTTGAGTGATCAGCAGAGAAACCAGAAGTAGGAGACAGAGGCTGAGCTCTGGTCTGGGCCACTGGATGACTACTAGCAGAGTGAGAGGTATTTTAGAGTACAGCATTCTAAGCACCCACATTTATTGTTTCCCAACCAGTTCCTAGAAAAATCTCTGTGAATACAAGAGAAATGGAAGGACTATAAGCCCTGTTTTAATATCGAGAAACAGAAAGCCAGACTTACCTTAATAATGGATAGGAACACATCCTTTCTTTCCCTCTACTAAAAATTTCAGAAAGGAAGAATGACAAGGACCACACAGTGAAAGGGAGAACAACATCAGAGTTGGAACACAAGAGAACAGCAGTGTGGTTCAGGTCAGCATGACTGTCAGAGTAACACGAACAGCAGATAACCCCAGTGATCAGAGATATAAATGCAGACCATCAGTTATAGAAAGGCAAATTTTAAAGACTACAAAAGAAAATGGACAAAACATTCAAGATTCCATAGAAGGAATAATTATTATAATAATGATTGCTGATACTTCAAATTTGCCAAAAGCTGTCTTAAATGTTTTGCATATATTATTTCATGTAATATCCAAGCCTTTCCTATGGGATAGGGACAGTTATTATGCACTCTATATGGATGAGGAAATTGAAGGATAATGAGCTTAAGTTTCTTACCTATAGGTGCTTATCAAAAGAAAAATAATATGCTGAACTTTGAAAGGTGGACTTTTAGATGCAGTCTGTGCAGATTCCTGGCCACAGCAAAGGGGAGGCTTGGGTTTGCATGCCCAGGTCCTCCACCTTAAGTATTCAGGCACTCTTTTTGACATCATTGCTATTGTTACTTAGATGTATCTGCTTGGTTGCCTTTTCCCATTCTGCTATTTAAAAACTGAGTAAACACAGGTGGGCAACAGAAAATACAACTTAATCATGGTGGTCAATAGTAGTAGTGGCTATTTTTTATTTTGTTATTCATTCGCTTATCTATCTATTCATATATTGAACAAGATACCCCACCGTTTACTTCATTTACCCAGCATGTGTCCTAAGTGGTGAGTAAATAATCCATTAGCACTTTCAGGCCTATGTGCCCACCTCCTTTCTCAGAGGAAGCCATGTACAGCCTGTAATAGTACATGTCTTGATTATTTGCTTCCCAATCACTAATTCAGTAATACAGAAAGAAGGTCACAGTTGCTACTACAATATAACTATTAATATATTTTTAGTAGTTCTTTATGTTCACAGTGAAAATATTTCAATATCAAAATAAAAGGCACAGTTCTGTTGGAACTAATATGCTGATAATTAATATTTGATAAAATGGTTTTTCCAAAACATTATTGAAATACCAATCTGAGTCACACAAGCACACATACTCAAAAAGATTTTGAATTATCAAATATTTGCAATAAAGTGCAAATGAATAAACATCAGCATGCAAAGAGGGAAAAGCATAATTCTGTAAGACAACTGAAAATTCAGCAAATGTTAAATGCCATTCAGACTTCGTTACATATGAAAAACATTCACCAAGAGATAAATCAGTTCATATATATCCCCACACAGGTACACCACCTAAAATGTACTGATCAGTGACCAAAATCAATATAGTTATATAAGTTCTATACATAAGCATGCAAAATTGTTATGCTGTTTTACCAGCAAGTGACTTAGTTGACCTGAAATGGAAATAAATCTACAATCTACTGCCTCATTTTTCTTCACACCGCCTGATTTTGAAGATGCAGAGTAAATTGAAGGTCACTCAGTGACTCATATCTAAACACCACATGGTTAATCCTGAACATCTACTTCCTGAGAGATTGAACCAATTATGCTCTGAGCTCCACGATCGATAAAACGTACTGGAGTCTTGAATCCATTGAAGTGTTTTAAAATTCAGCCAGTATAACCCTTCCTGCAAGTATTCCACTGCCATTTCCCCAGTGTGTGAGCTCTCCCAGCAGCTGACACAAAGTAGCTGCTCCACACTTTAAAAAGAGAGCACCAGTTGCCAGACTTGAAATTGCAGTGGGGATTACAGCAAATTCCCAAACCTCCCCACAGCAGAAACAAGCAGCTAGTCTCATATGTTAGAATAGCAAAATAAGATTGAGGAGACCAAAATTTTTATACCATAGAATCTTTTGTAGCAACTATTAGGTAACATTGATAAGACTTGAAATTAAGGATATTTGGCCATAATAGCAGCTGGGAAGAAAAGTAAACACTTGTAAGTAGGACAATGAATGGCGTGCGTATGTGCACAAACACACATATATATTCAGCCTTAAAGACTGACACACTAGTCATCTACCACATGAATAGATCTAGAAGACATTAGGCTAAGTAAAATAAGCCAGATACAGACAGAAAAATATTACGTGAGCTCACATGTGGAATCTAAAAAAAAAAATCAAACATATTGAGCTAGATAATAAAACAGTGTTACCAGGGCAGAGGAAAGAGAAAATGAGGAGATGCAGTCAAAGGATGCAAAGTAGCAAATATGTAGCAGGAAAAAATTAAAAGGTCCAATGAGGACTACGGTTAATAATGGTGAATTCTATTCAGGAATTTTGCTCAATGACTGTTCCTACCACAGTGAGAGGAAAGTGAGACTACAGATGTGTAAATTTGTTCCAGTATAGTGACCATTTTAAATATACATGTAAATTTACATATATATATTTACGTATATAATGGTCACTACATATGTAAAGTTATGTGTATACACACACACACACACACACATATACATATATCTTATAAAATCATGTCGTATATCAGCAGTCATCAATCTCTTTGGCACCAGGGACCAGTTTCCTGGAAGACAGTTTTTCTGCAGACTTGGGGCGGGGGCAGGAGTATAGTTTTGGGATAAAACTGTTCCACCTCAGAGCACCAGGCATTAGTTAGCTTCTTGTAAGGAGCACACAACCTAGATCTCTTACATGGGCAGTTCACAATAGGGTTCGTCTCCTGTGAGAATCTAATGCTGCTGCTGATCTGACAGGAGGCAGACCTCAGGCAGTAGTGCTCACTTGTGGATCACCTCCTGCTGTGCGGCCCTGTTACTAACGGGCCACGGATAGTGCAGACCCCTGTTGTATACCTTAAATATACAGAAAAAAATTTACATTAAAAAAGAAAGAGATGATTGACAATTTTAGAAAGTTTTGTAGAAAGATTTAATTAGTACATTATATACAGCATGTATTGCCTTGTGGTTCAGTTATTTCTGCAGTACTGTGTTCAAAGTAGGCTGTAATCCACATGTTTTGTTACATGTAACATGCATGTTTTGTTCATTTTTGTATCCTTACAGATCTTAATGATGCTATGAACTTGATAAATATTTAATTGAATCCTCCAAACATAAAATTTTAAGTGGTCATCTTAAACATAGCAAGGCTTGAATTTAAAGTAATATACCAAATCAAACAGTGGCCAGATGGCCATTTAAAAAATTACAAACTCATATAATGCTTCCATTCTACAGAGACTCATCAGTCATTGAATGTTATTCTGGATGAGTCTTTGAATGGAATTTTGCCCGCATCTTCTACCCCTCAAGTAAGTGTTTAGCTGTACCATTCCAAATAAATGAGAATCTATTTGGCTACAGAACTGCAGGGAAATAAGGCATAGTCCTCCTCAGTAAACCCTGACACTGATAATATTACCATGTGTGAAACTACTATGAATGAATGTATTGACTAGTTGACAATATGTCAACGGGAGAATTTAATCTTAAGTGTACCGTTTTCACAATGCAACAAACTTTGAAGTTACTATCAAAAGTCAGAAGTCTTTAGGGTATGTTAAAAATTCAGTCAAAACTTTAAAATTTTAATAGGAATAGCACAAGCCTTGCTCTATAGATTGTTTGAAGGCTGCTATTACAATGCTTGAAAATCAAATATAGTGTAGAAAAATTAAAGTCTGGTTAAGGTCCATTAATTATAATGCAATGCTTCAACCAAACAACAGCTTGGCTTTAAATCAATACCCAATTAAATACTTCCTGCAGCTCTAGTCATTAATTGCTCTGCAGCTTAAAAAATAACATTCTAACTACTTATAGAAAGGTAATCAAAATTAGCATGTGAAACTTAAATTTGGTTCTTTCCTCAAGAAGGAAAATGAACTTTTTCAGTGACCTGTGGTCCATGCATTTCAAATCCACTCAAATCTGTTGAAAATGGAATACAATAAAAAGTAATAGGTGTTTGGTTGTAGGATAATAGTATACAAGATAAGGCATTTCAATCTTCATGAAAGTATCATCATTGAAAAAAATAATTATTTCTTTAATATGTCCTTAGTTGGGGACATACAGAATTCTTGCTGCCTATACAATATTATTATAGACGGGAAATGTTTAAAATGTAACATCTTCTAGCTGTTGCTGGCAAGGGAACATTTATGGTTATAAAGGAAATGCTGCCTTGCTCTGGAATGAGGAATCGCTCTTCAGCTGAACTCTAAGCACAAAGTGACTCATCCTGCCAAAGGTGATTTACAATGACCCTCCTACTGATGCATCATCCAGAATGCTGGTTGTACAGCAGGACAAATACAGAAGCAGAGGAGGAAAATGTTAAATTAAGGATGCTTACGTGATAAGGAGAGTTGCAGAACCTACGAGAATCACAGAAATCATCAGGATATCTAAAAAGCAAGGATAAGAGAATATAATTGAGATGAACAGCACAAATAGAAACATCATGCAGGCAGGAAGGTAGCATTGAGTTGCAAATGTGATAACTAGGAATTTAGCATGTTTTTGCAGTGAAGTTATGTCTCATCCTTACACAGCTTGTGGAAAAAAACTATGGAAACAAGAAAAGAAACTGCAGAGCGGAGACAATGCATGTGAAAGAGGAGAAGCACCCCAGAAGAGGAGCCCTTTCCTTTTCTGTCCTTCACATATACAAGTCTTAGTGTAGAGGGCTTAGAAGTATGTGTTGTGCAATGTTTGTAAAACTTTTATTTACAGAAGGTTTGAAATTATCCGTTATGATTCAGATGTGCAGATATGCAATTTTCCATATTTCTCCCTACTGCATTCAACTTATTCTCTAAGCCTTCTTTTGAAAATGTAATGCAGGCTTCTCTAGGTAACTCAGTCACAACTGATTGGAAAAGATCTCGAGGTAATTATTTTGTTAATAGAGATACAAAACTCAGACAAGTCCTTTTCCAAACTCTGTAGCAACAATACATACACACGTTTCTCATATGTTTGTCTCTTGCCTTACTCCTCCATGAGAAAGCTTTTGAGAGTGAAAAATTGCTAGCAGAGTATCACAACAGATACAGGAATGTATTTTACAAGGGCTCTCCTCAGGTTTGAATGGACTGTATTACTGTTCCCATGAGTCTTTTGTGGCCACCTTGGTTCTTTATGTATCCACATCTAATGTAAAGTGGTCCCATCTTGCCTTTGCACACCTACAAGCATCCTTGCTGGTACCGAAAGCCCCTAGCATAGCCTTGATATCTACACATTGTATTTGCTCATCTCAACCCTAGGTCTCCTATGATTTACCAGCCTTCTTTGCAAATCCACATGCTCCATTAAGGCATGAAGCAATTTCTTGATTTTCTTTATACCAGGTCTTTCAGAACTCTGAGATATAGTGGAAGACACTATCTCAAGCCCTCTTTCTGCCTGAAAAATCCAAAACCTTTGGATAAAACCCTTCGGGCATCCCATTTGGAGAGCATTATGAAGCTTTGCCTCCCGCAAGAGAACGGAGAGCATGCCCCTTCTCCCTGAAATTACCAAAGATATGGAAGTGAGCTTCTCACTGAAGCCTGAATGTGTTTCTTTCTTTCTTGTTCCAATGCTTTCCTCTGGCTGAGCAAAGCTTTTATCTAATCCCTGTTTGGCAGGAAATTGTCCCGAAGCTATCCTTCCTATTTTATAGTTTATAGTAAAAATGTCATGTTCAATTCTCTATACTTTTGTTCTTGATGTTTAAAGGGAAAAATCTGGAATTTAGAAAACTGTTTTCAAGTGTTTGTCCTTTGCTACTGAAAGCCCATATTTTAATATTATAATCTCAGAAATGGACTTCAAGAGCCTATTTTAAAGGGATGGGGGTTGACTTTGACTCTTTTGTTCTCTTTGCATTTCAGCTATAACAATCCTAATGTGGTAATGTGCTGCTTGGAAATAGTCTGCAACTGCTTAGACATCTTGCTAAGTAGTTGTCTGTATTATTCATTTTATACTCACAACATTGAACAAATGAGGATACCGAAGTACAGGGAGATTAAGTAACTCACGCAGGACCACACAGTTAGTGATGAAACTAGACAATGAAGCTGGGCAACTTGCATCCAGAGCCTACACTCTGCTATGCTACACCACTTAAGGCAATCTGTGCTGATCCAGAAGGGGAGGATTCATATATGAAGAAGCGAAAAACAGAAATTCCATTTCAAAATGTCTAATTATGTATGCGTGTATGTGTGTGTGTGTATATATACATATATATATTTATTAGTGCCTAATTTAATGTGTAGTAAAATATACAGTTCCAATTCTGATTAGGGTCTCAGCCATTCACAACAAATCTTTTAGTCATACTTGGAAAATCCTGGATTAAAGACCTTTCTGATACCATCATCTATTATTTCTGGGTGTGGGGAAATTAGCCACAAGAGTGCACGGAAATGCACAAAATTAGGGAGGCACATCCTGTTCCATAATGCTGTGTCCACCCAGTATATTTCTCTCTTGGTGCATTCCATCTTTCACTGGGGCTAGTATTCTTATAAGTTAAGCTTTTCTCCTATGCCTGAAATTGTGTTTTTACTTTCACGTGGATGGTTTCTCTTTGTAATTATGTGAACAACTTATAAGCATGCTTAATGAATCCCATCTTGATTCCTTGCAAGTCATTGGAGAAATATGTTATCATAGTTCAAACATAATCAGGAAATGTCATACCTATTAATGCATTCATTGTGACAAGTCAAGAAAATATTACAATGTTTAACTTGGAATCCAGTAAACAATATTAGAAGAAGAAGAGATTTTCTAAAGTATAATTACAATTTTTTTCTCTGTATCTGCCAAAAAAAGAGTTGTCAGGAGAAAGAAAATGTACTGGCTTATCATGTGATTCTTATCTTTATTTAAGTCATGTTATTACTTATACACGATCCATTAATTCCCAAGAAGACTTAGTGTACTTTAATATATCAAGTTATGAAATACAAATTTATATTTCTTTCTTGATTTATATTCTTATTTTGATTTATATATGATATCAAAAATAAATAATACTAAATTATATTAAATATGAGTGAGTGTGGAAACAAAGATAAAGGAAAACTAGTTTGGTTTCTGAAGTACTGCCCTTCCGTCTCGTATCAATGTTTAGTTAAGGTAACAGAAACTTCAGTTGGTATTTCAATTGGAGGAAATTTAATACAGGGTATAGTTACAAAAGTGTCAGAAGGCCTGGAGTGGCCAGAAGAGAAAAGTAAACTTCCTTGATTGGTATCTGCAGGAAGCCACCACCATCCTAGGCTAGAGGAGCAGAAGGGATATAGTGTCACCTACAGCCATGGTCCCCGCCCACCTGGAGCTGCTGGAGCCCCACTGCTGCTACTGCTATTTGGAACCACTGCTGAAGCTGCCTTGCAGAAATCTCTAGCCCATTTTCCTGACAGCATGGGAACCTTGGAGCCCAGAGCTACCTGCAGATGTTACAGAAGATAGAGAGCTCGGACAGCTGGGACAGATAGAGACAGGACACTGCGCTGCCAGGACAGCTGCTACTGCTGCTTTGCTAAAACCCACAAAACCTGCGCTGCTGCTGGAAACTTGCTGCAGGAACCCACGGCTCTACATCACTTTTTGTGACTGCTGCTAAAGGAGTCACAGTATTAGCACCCCCAACCTCGACTACCGAAAACTTTAAAAGGGTGTGAGTGATATGGTTTGGCTGTGTCCCCACTCAAATCTCATATTGAATTGTAGCTCCAATAATTTCCACGTGTTGTGGGAGGGACCCTGTAGGAGATAATGGAATCATGGGGGCAGTTTCCCCCATACTGTTTTCCTCATAATGAATACCTATCACGAGATCTGATGATTTTATGAGGGGTTGCCCCTTTCACTCGGCTCTCATTCTTTCTTGCCTGCTACCATGTAAAATGTCCCTTGCTCTTCTGCCATGATCGTGAGGTCTCTCCAGCCATAGGGAACTGTGAGTCCATTAAACCTCTTTTTCTTTATAAATTACCCAGTCTCAGGTATGTCTTTATCAGCAGCATAAAAACAGACTAATGCAGCGGGATTTTAGCTTTTTCCTTCCTTCTACCTTCCAATCTCTTGCCAATGCCTGTCATTGTGAGAGTCTAATAGAAGCTAGCTGGTAAAGACATTTCTAGGCAAAATAGTTTTCAGGTGTCCAGCTCTCTCCTTTTCCTGTCATTAGTCTTTGGTAATCTCCAGATTTTTTGTTGTTGTTGTTGACACGGAGTCTCGCTCTGTCGCCAAGCTGGAGTGCAGTGGTGTGATCTCGGCTCACTGCGACTTCCACCCCCTGGGTTCAAGCTAGTCTCCTGCCTCAGCCTCCTGAGCAGCTGGGACTACAGGCATGTGCACTACAGTCAGCTAATTTTTGTATTTTTAGTAGAGATGGAGTTTCGCCATGTTGGCCAGGATGGTCTCGATCTGTTAACCTCGTGATCCACCTGCCTCTGCCTTCCAAAACGCCAGGATTACAGCCACAGATTTTTTTTAATGTTGTTTTCTGTTCTTTCTCTTCTGCTCATTTTGAAACTAGAAAATATATTTCTGTTCTTTCAGTAATTAACCATAAAATTTGAACAGACTTTCTCATATAAATATTTTCTGGCAATGCCAAAATTTGTTTAATATCTCTATCCTCCCTGAATAAGAAGCTAAACATTGTCTTCAATGTACCCTCTCCTTCTCCTTCGTCATTACTGCTGTCTTGAACTTTAGTTCCACATTTTTAATCTATCTTTTTACTATGGTAAATATACATGAAATAAAGTTTGCCATTTTAGCAATTTTTAGATACACAATTCAATGACGTTATTGTATTCACAATGCTGTGCAATCATTATTTCTATCTACTTTCAAAACTTATTTATCACTCCAAGCAGAAACTCTACCCATTAAGAAATAATTCCCTGTTATATCTATCCCCAGCCCCTGGTCACTTCTTATCTACCTCCTCTCTGTATGAATTTGACCATTTTAGATATTTCATACATGGAATCATAGAATATTTGTCCTTTTGTGTCTGGCTTATTTCGCTTAGAAAAATGTTATCAAAGTTTATCTATGTTGTAGTCTGTAGAACTTCATTGCTCTTTATGGTTAATTACATTTCATTCCACATATACGCCACATTTGATTTATCCATTCATCTGTCGATGGCCATTTGGGTTGCTTGTGCCTTTGGGCTATTGTGAAGTGCTGCAATGAATACTGGCATTCATGGAGGTGTAAAATGGTTCACATTTCAGTTTTGATTTGCATTTTTCTAATAACTAATGATGTTGAGCATCTTTCATGGGCTTATTGGACATTTATGTATCTTCTTTGGAGAAATGTCTATTCAACCCTGCCTGTTTTTAATTGGATTGTTTGCCTTTTTGTTGTAGAGTTGTAGTATTCTGGAATTCAAACACGTATCAGACATATGATGTCTGTATTTTGGAATTTAGACACATCAGATATATGATTTGCAAACACTTTCTTCTATTTTGTAGGTTGTCTTTTTCCTTTTTTTAACTTTTATTTTAGTTTTAGGGGTACATGTACAGGTTTGTTGTATGAGTAAACAGGATGTCACAGGGATTTGGTGTACAGATTATTTCATCACCCAGTTAATAAGCATTATACTGAATAAGTAGTTTTTGATCTTCACCCTTTTCCCACCCTAAACCCTCAAGTAGGCCCCAGTGTCTGTTGTTCCCTTCTTTGTATCCATATGTACTCAATGTTGAGCACCCACTTATAAATGAGAACAGTGGTATTTGGTTTGTGCTCCTGTGTTAGTTTGCTTTGAATAATCCCCTCCAGCTCCATCCATGTTGCTGCAAAGGAAATGATCTCCTTCTTTTTGCATAGTATCCCATGGGGTATATGTACCATATTTTCTTGTCCAGTCCACTATTGATGGGAATTTAGGTTGAGTCCATGTCCATGTCTTTGTTATTGTGGATAGTGTTGTGATGAGCATGTGCATGAACGTGAATTTTTTTGTTATTGTTTTTTTGAGATGAAGTCTCCCTCTGTCACCCAGGCTGGAATGCAATGGCCCAATCACCACAACCTCCACCTCCCAGGTTCAAGCAATTATCCTGCCTCAGCCTCCGGAGAGTAACTGCAACTACAGCCTGCCATGCCCAGCTAATTTTTTTTTTTTTTTTTTTTTTTTTTTTTTTTTTTTTGTATTTTAGTAGAGACAGGGTTTTACCGTATTGCCCAGTCTGGTCTTGAACTCCTAAGCTCAGGCAATCTGCCCGCCTCGGCCCCCAAAGTGCTGAGATTACAAACATGAGCCACTGCCCCCAGCCCATGCATGTGAATTTATGGTAGAAGAATTTATATTCCTTTGGGTATATACCCAGTAATAGAATTTCTGGGTTAAATGGTAACTCTGTTTTAAGTTCTTTGAGAGATCACCAAACTGCTTTCCACAATAGCTGAACTAATTTAAATCACCATAGTGTATACGCCTTCCCTTTTCTCCACAAACGCAGCAGCATCTCTTATTTTTATCTTTTTTTTTTTTTTTTTTTTTTTGCTTTTTAGTAATAGCCATTTTGACTGGTGTGAGATAGTATATCATTGTGGTTTTGATTTGCATTTCTCTAATGGTTAGTGATGTTGAGCATTTTTTCACATATTTATTAACTGCATGTATGTCTTCTTTTGAAAAATATCTGTTCATGTTTTTGTACATTTTTTAATATAGTTGTTTGTTTTTTGCTTGTAAATCTTTTTAAGTTCCTTATAGATTTTGGATAGTTATACCTTAGTCAGATGCATAGTTTGCAAAATTTTTTCTCATTCTGTGGACTGTACTTTTTCTCTGTTGATAGTTTGTTTTGCTATGCAGAAGTTCTTTAGTTTAATCAGGTCCCTTTTTTTTATTTTTATTTTCATTGCAAGTACTTTTGGCATCTTTATCATGAAATCCTTGCTAGGTCCTCTGTCCAGAATGATATTTCTTAGGTGACCTTCAAGGGTTTTTATGCTTTTAAGTTTTACATTTAAGTATTTAATCCATCTTAAGTTGATTTTTGTATATGATGTGAGGAAGGGGTCCAGTTTCAATCTTCCACATATGCCTAGCCAGTTACGCCAGCACCATTTATGAATAGTAAGGACTTTCCCCATTGCTTGTTTTTGTCAGCTTCGTGAAAGATCAGATAGTTGCAGGTGTGCAGCATTATTTCTAGGCTCTCTATTCTGTTCCATTGGTGTATGTGTCTGTTTTTGTACCAGTACTGCACTGTTTTGGTTACTGTTTTTTCTTTCTTGATAGTGTTCTTTAACACAAAAAAGTTTTAAATAATGATGAAGTCCAATTCATCTGTTTTTGTTGCTGTTGTTTTTGTAGTTGCTTGTGCTTTGGGTATCATAGCTAAGAATCCATTGGCAAATTCATTGTCATTAAAATTTACCGGTATGCTTTTGTCTATGAGTTCTATGGTTTTAGTTGTCATTTTTAGGTCACAATCCATTTTGAGTTCATTTTTGTCTATGCTGTGCAGTAGGGGTCCAACTTCATTCTTTTGCCTATGGAGATGCAAAATTTGTTCCATGACAATTTGTTGAAGAGACTCTTATTTTGTAGATATTTGACAAGTTTCTGTATACAAGATAACATCATCTATGGATAGATGTATATAGAATCACAACTGATATATATGTGTCGATCTTGTAACCTGCAACTTGGCTAAATTTGTTTATTAGATTTTCTACTTTTTATATTAAAATCTTTATGTTTTTTATAGTTACCATATTTTACAAATTACTTTGCTTATCATATTTTTCTTGTGTCACAATTTTCTTCTCTGGGTTTACTTTCTTTCTTGAGAGAATTTTTTTTGTTTTTTGTTTTTTTTTTGACACAAAGTCTTTCTCTGTCGCACACACTGGAGTGTGGTGGCACAATCTCTGCAACCTCTGCCACCCGAGTTCAAGCGATTCTCTTGTGTCAGCCTACCGAGTAACTGGGATTACAGGTGCTTGCCACTATGCTTGGCTAATTTTTGTAATTTTAGTAGAGATGGGGTTTCACCATCCTGGCCAGGCTGGTCTTGAACTCCTGACCTCGTGGACCACCTGATTTGGCCTCCCAAAGTCCTGGGATTACAGGCATGAGCCACCGCATCCAGCCAAGAGAATTCTTTAATTTTTTTTTTGAACAATAGCTTGGAATGAATTTCTACTTAACCAGTTAATTTCTCTCAATACATTGAAAAATATATCTCAATTATTGTCTTACATTTACTGTTAATAATAGAAAGAATTCTATTAGTTTAATTAGAATACCTTTTCAATTAACCTACATTTCTCTCTGGTGACTTTGTAAGATCCTCTATGTTCTATAATCTTTGTAAGATCCTCTATGTTATGTACAGAACATAATCCTCTATGTTCTATAATAAAGTACATAGATTTGGATTTACTTATTCTGTTTGATCCTTAGCTCTTTTGTTTTCAAACGTGAAAGAACTTTTAAATATCTTTTCCAGTAATGCTTTTCATCATTTTCTCCATTTTATCCTCTGGAAACATGACCTAGACCAGCGGTCAACAAATTTTTCCTGCAAAGGGCCAAATAGTAGATATTTCAGGCATTGTAGGCCATATAATTTCTGTTACAACTACTCAAGTCTGCCACTGTAGCAAATAGCACACATGGATGATGTGTAAATGAATGGACATGACTTTGTTCCAATAAAATTTTATTTACAAAAAATAGGCTGTGGGCTGGATTTAGCCTGTAGGCTATAGTCTGCTGACCCTTAACTCAGACAAATACTTGTATCTTTTCATTTAACCCCCATGCTTACTTTTTACATATTTACATTTTTCTTCTCTTTATCTTGCTGTGACATATTCTGAGTGAATTATTCAAAGCAAGTATCCAACATCACTAATTCTCTCTATGACTGTGTCCAGTCTAGAAATCTCATCCAGTAGACTTTTTAATTTCAATGACTACTTCTTCATTTCCAGTATTTCTCTTTGTAGCTCATATCTGTCTTTTAATGCATTGGTTGCTCCTTGTTAAATGTAACTTTTTGGCCAGGCACAGTGGCTCACACCTGTAATCCCAGCAGTTTGGGAGGCCAAGGTGGGCAGATCACTTGAGGTCAGGAGTTCGAGACCAGCCTGGCCAACATGGTGAAACCCCATCTCTACTAAAAACACAAAAAAATCAGCTGGGTAGCATACCACCATGGCACATGTAGACCTATGGTAGTCCCTGAACTCCCAGCCATACTCACCAGGAGTTTAACTTCATCTTGTAGTTGGAGGAAATGAGAAGGGCTGGAAGCTTTCTCTCATGGTGTAATAAGGTGAGCTTTTATTGAGAGCTGAGGAAGAAGAAGCTTTATGTATTGGCCTCATGCATCCTAAATGAAAATTCTGTCAAACTGAACTGGAGTGGGCAAGAGAGAGGAAATGGATTGTGATTCAAATGCCACACATTCGCATCTTATTCTGTTGTAGTATGTTTTATTGAATAAATGTTTCTTCCTTTGCTATATACTTATAGAACTATTCCGAGACTTTAGGTGGTTGCTTGTTTCTTTTCCTCTTTTCAATAGTTTTCATCAGCTTTTCATGTTTCACTGGGGAGTGCATCCTCAGAGGTCATCACACTATCATCTTGGAATTGGATCTCTTGAATTTCAGTTTTAGAGGTAAGATAATTTGATGATGGAAGAAGGGGCTTCAAGATGGCTGACTAGAGGCATCTGATACTTGCCTCCCATATGAAATGGAAGCAAAAGAGGAGTAGATAGTCACACTTCAAATAGATTCCCTAAGAGAAAACACTGGAATTCAATACAGAAGTGACAGGAAACATGTAACACAAGGAAGGGAAGAGAAGTGAGTCAGCCTGCTCGGCTGAAACTGGCTAGAATCTCAGAGAGGCTGCCTAATATGAGGAAAGTGTAAGTGAGTGACTCCCAGTGGTCCACATATACCAAATCATGCCTACAACATAAAGCAGAACATTTTCAGATAAACAATCTATGAATGCACCTCAGAGAACTACAAAAGCAGGGTAAACCCAAACCAAAACTAGCAGAAGAATTAATAAAAATTAGAGCAGAATTAAAGGATGTAGACATTTAAAAATTTTTAAATATCAATGAAACAAAAATTTGGTTTTTTGAAAAGATAAACAAAATCAATGAACCACTAGATAGTCTAACCAAAAAAAAAAAGAAGAAGAAGATTCAGTTAAATAATATCAGTAGTGAAAAAAGTCGTAACAACTAATAGCACAGAAATGCAAAAGATTATCAGAGATTATTACTGACAATTGTACACTAACAAACTGGAAATGGATAAATATCTGGACATATACAATCAACCAAGAGATTGAATTAAAAAGAAATAGAAAACATGAACAGACAATAACGAGTAATAAGATTGAATCAGTAATAAAAAGCCTCTCAACAAAGAAAAGTCCAAGACTAGATGGCTTTACTGCCAATTCTAACGAACTTTCAAAGAAAAACTTTCACCAATTCTCCTAAACTATTCCATAAAATTGAAGAGGAAGGATTTCTCTCTAACTCATATTATGAGGTCAGCATTAGTCTGATACCAACAAACAAGCATGCAACAAAAAAGAAAACTAAAGGCCAGTATCCCTGATGAACATAGATACAAATATCCTCAACCAAATAAAACAACAATCCAAAGATAATGTACCATGGCCAAGTGGGATTTATGTCAGCAATCCAAAGATGGTTCAACATATGCAAATAAATAAGTACTGTACATCACATCAACAGAATGAAGGACAAAAACCACATGCTTATCAATAGATGCAGAAAAAGTATTTTATGAAATTCAGCATCCTTTAATGGAAAAAAATTCTCAAAAAAGTAGGCATAGAACAAATATACTCAACTTAATAAAGGCATATACGACTATCCCATAGCTAAAATTATACTGAATTTGGAAAAGCTGAAAGCCTTTCCTCTAAGAATTGGAACAAGACAGGGAGGCCCACTTTCATCACTCATATTCAACATAGTATTGGAAATTCTAGCCAGAGAAATCAGGCAAGAGAAAGAAATAAAAGACATCCAAATTAGAAAAGAGGAAGTCAAATTGTCCCTCTTTGCAGATAATATGATCTTATATGTAGAAAAACCTGAAGACTTCACCAAAAGAACTATTAGAACTGATAAACAAACTCAGTAAAGTTGCAGGAGACAAAATCAATATGCAAAAATCAGTAGTGTTTCTGTACACCAATAATGAACTAGCAGAGAAAGAAATTAAGAAGACAATCCCATTTACAATAGCTATTTAAAAAACTAAAAAGAAATTAAGAAGACAATCCTATTTACAATAGCTGTTAAAAAATCTAGAAATAAATATTGAACCAAAGCAGTAAAAAACCTATACAAGGAAAACTACAAAACACGGATGAAATAAATTGAGGAGGACACAAACAAATGGAAAGGCATTCCATGTCCATGGATCAGAAGAATTAATATAATTAAAATTACCCTACTACCCAAACAACTATATGAATTCAATGCAATATTTATTAAGATATTAATATTATTTTACACAGAAGTAGAAGAAATAACCCTAAAATTTGTATGGAAGAAAACAGAGCACAAATAGCCAAATCAATACTGAGCAAAAAGAGCAAAGCTGAGGGAATCACACTACCTGATTTCAAAATATAGTATAGTAACAAAAACTCATGATATTGGTATAAAAACAAACACATAAACCAATGGAACAGAATAGAGAATCCAGAAATTCACCCACATATTTAGACAACTGATTTTTGACAAAGGAAACAAGAACATACATTGGGGAAAGGACATCCTTTTTAACAAAGGGTGCTGAGAAAATTAAAACTCCACAGCTGGGCACAGTGGCTTACACCTCTAATCCCAGCACTTTGGGAGTCCAAGGCAGGTGGATCACAAGGTAAAGAGATCAAGACCATCCTGACCAACATGGTGAAACCGCATCTCTACTAAAACACAAAAATTAGCTGAGCGTGGTGGTGCACACCTATAGTCCCAGCTACTGCGGAGGCTGAGGCAGGAGAATCACTGGAACCTGGGAGGTAGAGGTTGCAGTAAGCCAAGATCATGCCACTGCACTCCAGGCTGGAGACAGAGCCAGACTCTGTCTCAAAAAAAAAAATTAAAAACAAAAAATAAATTCCACATGCAGAAGAATAAAACTGGACTCCTATCTCTCACCATATACAGAAATCAAAGCAAGATGGATTTAAAATTTAAATGTAAGATCTGAAACTGTAAAACTACTAGAAGAAAACATAGAGGCCAGGCATGGTGGCTCGTGCTTGTAATCTCAGCACTTTGGGAGGCTGAGGCGAGTGGATAACTTGGGGTTGGGGGTTTGAGACTAGCCTAACCAACATAGAGAAACCCCATCTCTTCTAAAACTACAAAATTAGCTGGACATGGTGGCATATGCCTGTAATCCCACCTACTTGGGAGGCTGAGGCAGGAGAATCGCTTGAACCCAGGAGGTGGAGGTTGCAGTGAGCCGAGATTGTGCCATTACACTCCAGGCTGGGCAACAAGAGCAAAACTCCGTCTCAAAAAACAACAAAAAAAAGAAAACATAGAAGAAATACCTCAGGACATTAGTCGAAGCAAAGATTTTATGGTTAAGACCTCAAAAAACACAGTCAACAAAACTAAAAATAAATAGGACCATATTAATCTACAAAGCTTCTCCACAGCAAACGAAGCAATCAACAGAATGTAAAGACAACATGTTGAATGGGAGAAAATATGTGCAAACTCTTTATCAGACAAGGTACTAACATCCACAAAATACAAGGAACTCAAACAACTCAACAGTAAAGAAACAAATAATCTCATTAAAAAGTGGGCAAAGGACATGAATAGCTATTTCTCAAGAGAAGGCCCACAAAATGCTTACAGGTGTATAAAAAACATCCTCAACATTAATAATCATCAGGAAAATGCAAATCAGAACCACAAAGGCAAAAAATAACAAATGTTGGCAAGGATGCAGAGCAAGGGGAACGCTTATACAGTGTTGGAGGGAGTGTAAATTAGTACAGTCACTCTTAAAAACAGCATAGAGATTTCTCAAAAAACTAAAAATAGAATTACCGTATGATTCAACAATACCACTATTGGGTACTTATCGAATGTAAATAAATCATTACATAAAAGCACTACCTGTACTCCCATGTTTATTGCAGCATTATTCACAATAGCAAAGATATGGAAACAGATGGAAACAACCTAAGTGTCTATCAATAGACAAATGGATAAAGAAAATGTGGTATATGCACATATTAGAATGCTACTTGGCCACAAAAACAAGAATAAAATCATGCAATTTGCAGCAACATGGATGGAACTGGAGGTCATTAGGTTAAGTGAAATAGACCAGGCACAGGAAGACCAATATCACATGCTCTTACTCATATGTGGAAGTTAAAGTATTTGATCTCATGGAGTTAGGGAGTAGAAAGGTAGCTACTAGAGGCTGGGAAGGGTGTGTGGGTTGGAGGAAGGAGGATGAAGAGAAGTTGGTTAATGGGTACAAACACACAGATAGAAGAAGTAAGTTCTAGTGTTTGATAGCAGAGTAGGGTGACTATAGTTAATAATGTATTGTTTGTTTCTTTCTTTTTTTTTTTTTTTTTTTTGAGACAGAGTCTCGCTCTGTCGCCCAGGCTGGAGTGCAGTGGTGCAATCTCAGCTCACTGCAAGCTCCACCTCCCGGGTTCACGCCATTCTCCTGCCTCAGCCTCCTGAGTAGCTGGGACTACAGGCACCCGACACCACGCCTGGCTAATTTTTTTTTCTTGTATTTTAGTAGAGACGGGGTTTCACCGTGTTAGCCAGGATGGTCTCGATCTCCTGACCTTGTGATGCGCCCACCTCGGCCTCCCAAAGTGCTGGGATTACAGGCGTGAGCCACTGCACCTGGCTGTATTATATTATTTCAGAATAGCTAAAAGAGTGAACTTGAAATGCTCTCAACACATAGAAAATGATAAATGATACTATCCTAAATACTCTGACTTGATTATTATACATTCTATGCTTGCAACTAAATATCACATGAACCCCATAAATACGTCCAAATATTATGTAATAATTTAAAAAAAAATAATGTAATGATCCAAAACTAATATCAGTGACTTTAGTTTTTGTATCCCATTGATTTATTGTCATATTCCTATTATTTAAGGCATTATGACTAAAGGTATTTATTTCTCTGCTACCCATTCCATTTAAAGAAAAGAAAAATTACACTAACACCTTTTGGCATCAGATCTCACCAAATATCTTTATTCCCATTTAGTCCTCTACCATTAAATTTCCAAAAGAGGGCAGAACAGATTGGTATCAGAAAAGAAAGAAAAAAGTTATATTTCCATAAATGACCCATTAAAAGGTACATTTGTGCTTATAAGCAGCTGTGTAGTCTCAGGTTTATGATAGGGATTACAAGAGTCTTAAAAATAAGTTTAGATCTCCAAGACCAACTAGTCATTTCCAGTAATTAAGATAATCCAGCAGAATCTTTAGACAAGCCAGGATCATATAATTCTACAGTTAGAAGTGATCTTACTGGACAATTGGTTCAGCCATTTCACTTGCAGCAGCAAATACACAATATGAATTGTGTCATATATGAGACCAAATTCACATCTTCTTTTTTTTTTTTTTTTTTTTTTTTTGAGACGGAGTCTCGCTCTGTCACCCAGGCTGGAGAGCAGTGGCCGGATCTCAGCTCACTGCAAGCTCCGCCTCCCGGGTTCACGCCATTCTCCTGCCTCAGCCTCCCGAGTAGCTGGGACTACAGGCGCCCGCCACCTCGCCCGGCTAGTTTTTTGTATTTTTTAGTAGAGACGGGGTTTCACCGTGTTAACCAGGATGGTCTCGATCTCCCGACCTCGTGATCCGCCCGTCTCGGCCTCCCAAAGTGCTGGGATTACAGGCTTGAGCCACCGCGCCCGGCCAGAATTCACATCTTCTTGATCAAAGATTACTATAACTTACTCTACTATTCTGCTTGTTCTAGCTATCTGTTGTACTCAATTTATGGCTATGCTAATACAATGTGGTGGAAAAGTTCATTTTTATCTGGTTATGTTGAGTGAATGAGGATACATCTGGGAAGCTCCCAGCTCCTATAACTTATTTTTAATGTATAATCTAAAAAGTCCAATTTTGCATTAGTGACGTCTAGCTTGATATCTCTTCTATTTCTTCATTGCTATTTTCTAAGTCTCTATAATTTGGACGCCATATATTATGACTCTTTTTCATATTGACTTTTGTAGTTTTACCACCTTTAATTCATTGCTATTATTGGTTCATCTTGAACAGTATTTGCAATGAAAATTAACTCCTCCAAATTTGTTGGCATGATTTTTGTATCCTTTTCCAACTAACTATTATTGAATAAGACATATAATAACCTTTTCCCTGATTATATTTTTCTCAGTTGGTTATATAGTGTTCTATCATTACCTTTCCATTTATAGCAATTAATTCACTTCCAAACTAAAGGACTGCCAAGTAAAATTTTACAAATAAAATTTCACATAAAAATAAACTTAGTTACATTTTATACATGTAAATAATATGTGTATGTTACTAATGTATCTTTCTATTTTCAAAGTAATTCCAGCTTGTATGAGATCAGAGCATGGTGGCATCAATTAAAATGTTTTAATTCATTGCCTACTTAATCACTTTACAATGTATGCATATATCAAAACATCACATTGTACTTCTTAAATATACCATTTTTATTTGTCAGGTATACTTCAATAAAGCTGGAGTAGTGGAATTTCAACCCATCCCTCCAAAACCCTTTTTCCTGCTGTATATTTGTTAATGAATGTATCACCTTCTAATATAGTATATTTGTTCTTATTTTTTTGTGACTGGCTTACTGATTTTCTTTCTTTTAATTTTTTGGCTTAAATGTAATTTCCATGGGGCCAGGGCTCTTTATCTAAATTGTTGACTAATGTATTTTCTGTGGCTAGGATAGGGATCGGCGTTGTTGAATGATTTGATTATGTTTATTGACCACTATGTTTAAGGGACTGGGCTTAGCTGATAAATGAAAAAGAAGGTGGAAGCCTGAATATATATAGTTTTAAAATGCATTTGATAAGCTTAGCCTCTATAGTAGAACTTCAGGAAAACATCAGCAACAGAATCAGGTGTGGATCCCTTTGTTTTCAAATGTATTGAAGAGGATTTGTAATATAATCTGCATCAAGTAAAGAGTCAACATTTCTTGATAATGAGAATAAAAGTAACAGAGAAATAGGATTATCTTACAGAGAAAACAAACCCACAGTGTAGAATGTTAGATTTTTGTAATACCCCTGTGGGGAAGAAGTGGTCTTCTCCAGTTGGATCACCTGGATGTCCCTTCCCTCTCTCCAGATACGATCACTCCTCTCCCCAGATAGATGCCAAAATCTGGCAGAACTGGAAGAATTTTTAATCCATGGCTTCTTCTGGAACATGAATTCATTAATTCATCTATTTATTTAACCAATTTTTATTAATTCTTATATATGTGTTGGGAAATAGTCTAGGCTTTGGAGACATCGTAGTGAAGAAAACATACTAAAATTACTACTCTATAATATACGGGACGCAAGAGCAAATGTGTGAGTTAATAATTTGCAAAACTGGGAAAATTATTTTGGAAAGAGGGAGATGGGACTAGAGCAGACTGAAAAGTCCTAAAATAAATAAATAAATAAATAAGAACATTTAGATAAAGAGAGAAGAGATAAAGTTGGGAAAGAGAAATTATTCCGTGGTAAATCCCTGGAAGCTTAGGTGTCATTCATATGGGACTCTCTTTAAAGGTTTAGTCAAGAATATTAATATATGAGTTATCAAGTCAGTAACTCATCTCCATTCTGCATAGTTCAAATTTATCCCTGGAAATCAAAACAGCTTTCAGGAATTGCAAAAGCCAATCCGTTAAGTAGAAAATGAGGCTGGGTGCAGCGGCTCCCACCTGTAATCCCAGCACTTTGGGAGGCCGAGGCGGGCGGATCACAAGGTCAGGAGATCGAGACCATCCTGGCTAACACGGTGAAACCCCGTCTCTACTAAAAAATACAAAAAATTTAGCCGGGCGTGGTGGCGGGCACCTGTAGTCCCAGCTACTCAGGAGGCTGAGGCAGGAGAACGGTATGAACCCAGGAGTCGGAGCTTGCAGTGAGCTGAGACTGCACCACTGCACTCTAGCCTGGGTGACAGGTCGAGACTCTGTCTCAAAAAAAAGAAAAAAGAAAATGAAACACAAACACAACATAGTCTGGAAAGTTTGTGGTAAACCCTTTTGTTGACCGTGATTATACTTTTAAAAGCATTAAAATTCAAGAAAGTCTAGGAACGGTATTAGCCACACTTAGAGCATGCTATATTAATGCAAATGGGCATGATGCAACCTCTGGTTTAGTATTCTCAGAAGTGAGCAAGCTTATGTTTGTGTATAATTGGCTGCCTACCTAATACTTGAAACGGCAAAGTATAATAGAGCCTCCCTAATCCAATACCAATAGGCAATGTCAGAGACACTTTCATCTGGGATAGACAAAAACAGCATAGGGAACCACTTTGTTATAAAAATAAAGTTAAACAAATAGTATTGTTATCACATACTCATCCCATAACTACCACTACCTTATCACTTTATTTCATAAGATACCCAGAAATACCATCCTGCAGAACAGAAGAAAAGACTCTATCAAATTAGTTTAACTTAAATCTATCAATTTAGAACATCTTAACAGAAAAGTTGGTCAAGCTCCTAACCAAAGCAGGAAACTGTCTGTCATTATCCTTTCCAGGTAGTTACATGACAATTCACAACTTTGGGCCTCACAGGTCAGACAAATCTAGCTTGAAAATTTTATATTGCTAACATCTTTCTCATGTTGAGCTCCAATTTCTCAACCTGAAGCTTCCACACTTTGCTCCAAAATTCTCTCAGTTCCTTTGAAACTACATCAAATAAATCTAACCTGTCTCCTATAAGAAAGAGCTTCAAATAGGTCACATGTTACACTCTTTCTCCTAATCCTTTCCACATCTACAAGAATCATCTTCCCTAACTCAAATATTCTTCATTCTGTGGATGCTTACTCATCTGATTTTAACCTGTAAGTGTCCAGTGTTCAACAAATAGATTTGGATTTGTTAGTTTCAGCTTCTGATCCAATATCATAGATTTGAGTTTCATATTTTAGATCTAAGTGCTAGATTTATTTATGCCTATTGATTTTATCACATTTAGAATGAGAAATCGTCCCACATTTTTTTAGTATTTCATTTTAAATACAGATTTTATCATCAAGTAATTTAGCTACAGCAGCAGTTTTTGCGGCACCCATAGATTTTATTCATCTGTCTTTTTTGTATTTTTAAGCTGTTGATAACATGCTGAATAAGATAAGCCAATAACTGAGGAACTAGACAAATCATACCACAAGAAATCTTTCATTCTGATTAGCAAAGACACATTACTCTTTCCAAGTAAGCTATTAAAACTTGGAAAGACAAAGTCTTGTATTTATGTATTAGCCGATTCAATAAATATTTACTAAATGCTTTCTATATTCTAGGTACTCTTCTAAGAATATGGATGCTAAGATGAATAAGATACTAATAAGACAAGTTTTGTTTGTTTTTTGTTGTTGTTGTTGTTGTTGTTGTTTTGAGATGGTGTCTTGCTCTGTCTCCCAGGCTGGAGTGCAGTGGTACAATCTCGGCTCACTGCAACCTCCGCCCCACAGGTGCAAGTAATTCTCCTGTCTCAGCCTCCCGAGTAGCTGGGACTACAGGCACCTGCCACCATGCCTGGATAGTTTTTGTATTTTTAGCAGAGACAAGGTTTCACCATATTGGTCAGGCTAGTCTTGAACTCCTCACCTCGGCCTCCCAAAGTGCTGGGATTACAGGCGTGAGCACCCAGCCAAGCTTTGCAATATAAAGGAGATCATTCATGCTGCCATAGGTCAAGCAGAAAATTAAACAAATAACTGCCTCTGCCACAGTCAGTGCTATCATCTAGAAATACATAAGACTGTATTTCATTTAGAATCTTATTAGGCCTCACATAATGAAAATTCCTCTATAATGGTTAGTGTTAGTTTTCATTTTGTTTTGTTTTGTTTTACAAATAGTAAGTACAGTGGAAGTCAGTTGCTAGATTTTCATCATATTAATGATAACAGAGACCAGATATTTATGATTAACTTGTAATTTCTATTATGGTCACAAGGCTACTAGAGCATACCTAGCCATTATGTCTGTGTTCAACGGTGGGAGAATGGATGAGAAAATGGAAGATTTCTGTTTCAAGACGACCAACGTTTTCCCTACATCAAAATTTGGTTTATGTCTCATTGGTGAGAACCCTGTCTTGTGGTCATGACTGCATAGAGGTATTAAAAAGAAAGGGGTTGAAGTAGGGGATGTCTGAGTTTGATAACAGTGCCTGCCAAATTATAGGAATATGAGGTGTGGGACCCAACTCCACTTGAACGACAGGTAGGGGTTAAAGAATACCTCATAGAGTTGCTGAACTAAAACTTAAAAAAGTAAATGGAAGATTTTCTGGTGCATTTTAGACAAGGATGAGATCAGTACCACTATTATGGCAGAAAAAGTAACACTATTTACTAATGCAGAAATATCTGAGAGGCAATGCTGTGTTCGTATAAGCAAATAGGACAGAGTGCAAGATGGAAGCCTATGTTTTCCTCCTTTCTCATTTTGCATATGGCGTGTTTTTTTCAGATTTAATGTCAGTCACGGAGACTGAATTGCCTTTGGTCCCAACCCTAGCACATCCTTGTGTGTGGCTAAATTCTCTGTCGGATCTTTTTCAACTTCTGTCCAATGTTCATAACTTCCCATTCCTGGCATGCTCTCTTTTAATTACTGCATTAAAGCAGAATCTTTCTCAACCCCAACTGTATTATTGCCTAGAGCCCAAAATGATCCATTGAAACAGTCAGTTCTATGAGTAAGTAAAATAACTTGTTCATTTAAGATGGTTTGAATTAGTCTCTTGTCACTTGCATTCTGTTGCTTGAAAAAGATTCTTGGCTGGGCGTGGTGGCTCATGCTTATAATCCCAGCACTTTGGGAGGCCAATCCGGGTGGAACACCTGAGGTCAGAAGTTCGAGACCAGCCTGTCCAACATGATGAAACTCTCTCTCTACTAAAAATACAAAAAAAATTAGCCCGTCATGGTGGTGGATGCCTGTAATCCCTGAGGGTGAGGCAGGAGAATTGCTTGAACCCAGGAGGCAGAGATTGCAGTGAGCCAAGATCACACCATTGCACTCCAGCCTGGGCAACAAGAGCAAAAGTCCGTCTCAAAAAAAAAAAAAAAAAAAAAAAAAAAAAAGATTCTTGATAAAGACAGATTTACTAACACACCTATGAAAGTAATCTTCAATGAGACACACTTTGCCAAACATTGATTATGGTAGTCAGAATTCTAAGATGAACCCCATGATCTCCATCATTTATTGCTACACTCTGCATAATCTCCTCCCCTTGAGCGTGGGAAGAACCTGTGACTTGCTTCTAGCTACTTGACTATAGCAAAGATAATAGAATAATATGTATCCCTTAGTTACGTTTTATTATATAGTTAGCGAGATATCACTTTCATGATCACACATTATGTCATATAAAATTATTTTTTAGCAGATTGGTATGAAAGACTGATCTGCTGCCCTTGAAGCAGCAACAGCAATATTGGAGCTACCAAGGGAGAGGACCATGTAGCAGAGAATTACAGACAGCCTCCAGGAGTTGAGAGCAGCCTCCAACTGACAGTTGATAAAAAGCCAGGATCCTTAATCATACCGCCACGTTAAAATAAATTCTACCAATAACCTAAATGAGCACAGTAATGGATTTTTCCCCAGACAAGCCTCCAGATGAAAACATGGCCCAGTGATCCCTTGAGTGCAGTCTTGTGAACACAGATTATGAAGCTAAAGAATTATTCACATATATAAAAGTTAAACCATACATTTGGATTATAGCTTCCTGGAAGATAATGTAAAAAGAAAAAAAATGTTTATTTACCTCATTTTTATTGTATAAACACACTATTTCTTATTCACATAAATAACAACAGCAAAATGTGATATGAAGTACCTCAGTATTCAAGGCTGTGCAAGTTCCCGAAACTTACGTTCAGAACTCTTGTAAAGTCTGAGCTAAAGTACACAGTCTAAATGCTCCAAAAAGAGACACCTAATTCCATGAATCTAAAGTCTTGAGAACAGCACATTCATGCATGCCTGAGAAAGAATGAGGAGAAGAGGGGCAAAGAAAGAGAAGCAGAGCAGAAGAAAGTGCCATGTCCCAAGAAGACCCTTCACTCACTTGACCCATCCAGCTGCATGGATCCAAGAAGTAAAAGAGAGATAAGAAGCCAGCATAGATGTGCACAGTTTTATTGAACAGTAACTCCACCCACAAGTCAGTGTGGCCTTGTTAGCTGCTCTGCACACTGACTAATCAAAACTAGTACCTCTCGCTTCCTTGGAAGGGCTAAGAATGGTATAGACAGAAGGAAGCATGGCTTAAAGGCAGCCTAACATTTTCTTCTCTCCCTTGTACCAGCTCATTTCTTATTCTATTTTAATCTATATCCAATGATAGGTAATTTAAGGTTCAGCCAGGGAACTGGCGTCTCTCTTAGGAGAAAATCTCTTTTTGTAGTGTCCTAAGCCCAGTGAAGTAGAAAATTAAGTTTTTGCCCACTAAGTCTCTGAAATAGGTCAGAACAGACATCAACCATTAAAACACATTTAATACTAGATTACGTTCTCTCCCTATTCTACTTGGACTCTCCATTTATGCCCAGCTACATGATCCAACATGATTCACAAGAGAGGGGTATAGAGTGAGTACCACATGTTAGTCAGACTCTTTCTGTTATAAGTAACAGAACACCACCCCAAACTAGGTTTATGCAAAGAAAGGAATTTATTGTTTCACATAATTAAAAAATCCAGATGTGGCAGCAGCTTCAGACGTGTGCTTCAAAGTATGATATCAGGAGTTGGTTGTGTTCCATCTCTTCGATCTGCTACCCTTTGTGTTGGTTTAATTCTCAGGCAGGCTTTTCCATGCCATTAAAAAGAGAATCAACATTGTTGTGATTTGTACTTCCTTCTACCAAACTAATCCCATCAGAGGGAAGACCTCCTATCCCAGAAACAATAATCCCTGTGACTCTATAGGCTGGGTATCCTCTCAGCCCTGGATTTAGGAGGTAGAGTCAACTCCTCCCTGTCACATGAGAATTGGAGAAGGATTGCTTGATAAAGCAAAACAGGAGTACTTTTATTAGTGAATGGATATCCAGCAGGCCAAAAATCACAGATGCCTCAGGCACACAAGAGGCCATCATATTCCAAATACTAGGATGGAACATTTTCTCAAATTTGGACATAATTAACATTCTTCCATTATCATTTTATCACACAGAAATTAAAATACCAAATAAAAATACTGTCTCCTTATAAAGTAGTAAAAATATTAAAGTCCAATATTCTCTGTCTCTCTCTCTCTCTCTCTCTCTCTCTATATATATATATATATATATATATACACACACACACACACATATATTTTAAGTTTAGTTCAGTTTCACAGATTTCCTTCAGAACTCAGGGCAAATCAGTGCCTTTTATCTGGCATTATGAGTCCTATAAATATACACAATCCGCTGAAATAAATGTTAACTCTTTAAACACTTCCAAAGTTGAATGAATCCAGTGTAAGTCTCTTGTATGTCAAGAGACATATTAGTATACAACAGTCCCGATCCTTAATAATGTTTTGAAAACACAGATAATTCCTACCTAGCTAGGCAAATTGCTTGATTAAATAAAGCTTAAACTCTATTACTAAAGAGAAAAGAAGATTGCATATTGTTAGACAGTCACAATCTCTGCCACAGACCATCATATTTATTTTCTTACGTAGTCAGCAGAAAAAAAGAAAAACAGACCGAAGGTCTGAGTATTTTTCTGACTAGCAAGAAAATTTACACTTTTTATATTGGTGGGGTGAAGAAAGACAAAACCATGAGGTCATAGCCCATGAGTTAATTATCACAAGGTTACTGAGAAAATTCAATTACCAGTGACAAATATACTCTATAAATTTGTGACCAAATACAATTTTCTAACACATCTGTTTTATAAGTCTTGTAATCATTGCTTCTAGTTAAAAGGTTGTATTTTAGGAGGGAAAACCAGAATCATTGTGGCTTACAGCCGAACATGGGAGGAGAGTGTCTGCTCTTCTTGGTAAAAGCGATAAGAACACAAATCTATAAGGATAAATTTCAGAATCCAGAGGAATTAAACCTGAAAGAAGTCCTTTGCTTTTTCTGGGAAATTCTCTAACAGATTTGTGGTCGTTGACTGGAGAATATTTACAAACCCACTTTTATTCCCCTTAAAATTTGTATCATCAACCATTATAGCATATGTCTTGGTTTTAACCAGGCAGGAATTAAAGTTTCCTTAAATGTATGATTTTTACTTGCACTAGAGGTTAGCTATGCTGCCGTTTGTTCTTTCATAAACCTTGAGAAAGCCTTTATCTCTGTGCTGTTCCCCTTGCATGTCCCAAACTGGGCTGATAGGGGTCCAGTGAAAGGCAGCTACCCCGGCCAGATGCCCCACCCTGATCTTGCCTTTCCTCGGCATTAAATTCCCCATAGATTGGATAGCTTTCACTACCCTGGTGTCAACATAAACATTTTCCTGCCCACCTTTTATGTTGTTGCTCCAGCAGGACCTGACTCTACCAGTCCCCAAGCTAAGAAACAGGCTAAGAAACAGGATAAAATGTAAAAGGTTAACGAAATAAAGATGTGCAGAATCTTTAGCAGTTAATCTGGTGCTGCCTATCAAGGTTGAATACTGATAATAAGCCAAAAGTTCAAATTTTCCCACAATATAGATCTGTCGATATTTAGCCTGACCTTTGTGGTCTGCAGTGACGGTTGAAAATAAAACTTGCTTTGTAATGAAATTGTTCTGAGCTAGCTAAAGCTTGTCCTTGTCCATATGGAACTCTAGCTCTAGGAACTGGCCTTGTAGTCAGTCTATAAGGGTGCTGGCTCTGACCCTCAACAAGGGACTGTCCATCTTGGACCTCATTATTCACTTTGAAGTTATTGCCTGTCCTGTCCAACACAAGCTTCAGACTATTCTCTTGAGTAACACCACAATTCAGGAATGGAAAAAAAAAAAAAAAAAAAAAAAAAAAAAACCCAGCTGCGTAACCAAGTCTGTTAAATCCACGAGGGCAGCAACCATCTCCCTTCTCAGAACGTTGTCGCAAATGATTGTCTTTCTTCTTAGGCCCCCACAACACCCTCACATGGAGTGCTCATGTCTTAGGGATGATTTGCATATCTCTGTATTGCTTCCTTAAACTGAACAGTGAGATGCTATCATTACCTGGTAACACTGAAACCCAATATGATAGTATTAAGATGTCGGGCCTTCAGGTGGTGATTAGGTCACAAGGGCAGATCTCCCACGAATGAGATTAGTACTTTTACAAAAGAGACCCCAGAGAGCTTGTTTTCCTCTTCTATATGAGGCAGAAAAGTGCCCTTACCTGAACCCAACCACACTGGACCTTTGATCTTAGACTTCCCAGCCTCCAGAACTATGAGGAATAAGTATCTGTGGCTTATAAATCCCTCAATTTATATCTTTGTCAAAATGCTGTAGGAAAATCTGGGTTCCTGTCTCCCGACCAGGAAAGATTAAGCTTACAGACACTTTGAAGGGTGAGGAGGGGGATTTACTGAGCAAAAAGGAAAAAGGAAAAACAACACAGCAAGGTGAGACAGGGGTTTCTGTTACAGGCCTTCATCCCACAGATTGAATTCCCAGTAACCACCCATGAACAGGTGGGGCCAGGCTCCTTCCCCGCAGCAAATGGCATGAACTTCCCGAGGCCTCACTCTCCTCCCCGTGCTCAGGTCAGTTGGAGATTCTCTGAGGAGCTCCTTTTACTTGGCTGTCTTAATAAGAGCCCAAATGGACTAAGATGAGCACTTAACATAATTATACATTTACATTTTTTTTATTATGTGACTATATACCTATCTCCCCCACTAGACTCTATGTTTTTTGAAATCAAGTAAAATGCCTGGTTTGCTCACATCTAAGTAACCAGGACCTAGTTTTCCTGAAGGAAATGTAGTATTTGGGCTTGATATTAATATTTTTATAGCATCTCTAAATACATGGGAACAATTTATAATTTTCTCAATTAAATGATTCTGTCAGAAGCCAAGGCACTATGATTTACATAATCAGATATTTGATAATCCGATTCAGTCCAAGCCAAAAACAAATCAGCAAATCAAGTCTAAAACAAAATCTGGACTATCTAGAAGACATGTAAAAGATATAATAATGTCTTCCATGTAAACTTTTGACAGAAGTAGGATTCCAAGTTTATATTCTCTAGCAAGGTACTGGATTATCTATGGGATAAGAAATGGCAGATTAAATTACTAAATGATAATGTGGCCATGCTTTTGTAAAAACCCACAAGTCTAACCAAAATTCCATCCTGAACAGAGAAATATCTCACTTCAACAAAGCAGGACTAAAAGATCTCCTTCAGTGAGAAACGAATCTTTCTTAAATAAATTTTAACATTGCTATAAGAACAATCTATTAATCAATTCTCTGAAATTCTACCAGAGACAAGAACCTCCATCAAAGTCATTCAAATTGTGGCCCGTGGACTGGTGGTGGTCTGCAAACTGCTACCAATCCACAGCGAGATAGGTACAGAAATTGAGAATAAGCACCAAGAAATTGATATGACAATTTGATATTGTCATGCCGTCCAAGGACATGATAAATGCATTTTATGAAAGTGTTGGTCTGTGACTATGTGAAACTTAAGCAAATAATAACAAGAAGAAGACACAGTCCTTCATCACAGAGAGTTTGAGAAGCTTTGGTCTAGTTTGCTTAGCTTGAAAATTTTCAAGAAAGGTTTACTATTGCTTAAAATAACCATGGAAAATTCTCATTAATGAAATTATATAAAACAAGAGGCTTACTGGAGTATCTGCTAAGATTAATTATCTACATAATATGTCCTGAAGTAACCAAATGAATCGACCTATTTTAGAGAACATTATCAAATACAATAACGTTAATTCTTGATTGACTCACCTTAAGGCATTACTGCTGACAGTAGCTGAAGAGCGTTAGGAATTGTCCATCCAAGTCAAGTGAAACTACAAATTAGCATAATATGATACATAAAATTTATTTGCAGTTGGAAAAGTAACTATTTTTTCTTCTCACACAAAAGCTGCCTTCTCAAAAGGATGAGGGATATTTTGAGAAATAGAGGAAATAATCTGGAGAAAAAGGCCTAAGCACAATTGTATGAATAAAATTTGGGAACTTAATAAAGCCTCCATTGTAGTTAAATCTCTACCTCTCACGAGCAACTTACAGAGTGAAAAGAAAAGGCTGGTAGTAGTTGGGAGTGTAAAGTTAAACTGAATCTTGCCTCAAGGTTGATCAATGCCAAAAAACACTCAGTAACAGAAAAAAAAAAAAAAAAACTGTGGAAATGTAGCCAGTTACATCAAATTTTATACAAGGGGATGTTTGTCAGTCTCCTCTCAAAAATGTGAGCAAGACCAAAAGTGGTGGGTCACACCTGTAATCCCAGCACTTTGGGAGGCCGAGGCTGAGGTCAAGAGATCGAGACCATCCTGGCCAATATGGTGAAACCTCGTCTCTACTAAAAATACAAAAATTAGCTGGGCATAGTGGCGCAAGCCTGTAGCCTCAGCTACTCAGAAGGCTGAGGCAGGAGAATCGCTTGAACCCGGGAGGCAAAGGTTGCAGTGACCCAAGATAGCGCTGTGCACTCCAGCCTGGTGACAGAGCGAGACTCCATCTCAAAAAAGACAAAAACAAAAACAAAAACAAAAACAAAAAAAAGAGGTCAGAAGATGGATGCCTTAAATATAATTTAAAACAAAGTGAAGTCAAAAATCTCAAGAATGTTATTCAATTTGTCCTGAGCAAATTTCCACTGACCTAACTTTTTTAGTGGTTCTTGTTCATGTGTAACCAGGAGGTCATATTGCATTCTTGGGAAATAACCAACAAAACATTCAGACACACAAAGAGTCCACTCTAAGTCAAAGAGGGTCATAAAGTGTTCTTGTCATAAGTTGATAAATAGAGTAATGAGAGTCGATACTGGAGCAGGTCTGGTAGCCTAAAACTAACACAATTAACATGCAGCATAACTGGAGATACCCATACTTGTAATTTGTCAGAAAGAACACTCACAACATTTAGATGAAATGCTTGAAAATTTGAGTTCAGATTCAGAGATATTTGTATGAACCTGGGATAAAATACACTCTTACTGAGGAGAGAAAAGAGGCTGATGAGGGATTTATATATCTTTATAAATCTCCAGTAAACAGATAACTAAAGGTCCAAGTGCTTCGGTTATTTAATTAATTACAAATTTTTAAATCAACTGCTCTACACGAAGCAGTTGAAATGTTCCAACCAATGATAGGCTTAATATTTACAAAATTTTGATAATTTTTCTGTCATGTCATTATTGAGATGAAAAATTAACTGTCAGGTTAAAAATAGCCTCATTGTGGTTTGAAAGTTCAAACCCAATACGTATTGCCTAAACTTATCCTAGTTTAAGTATGTAGAAGCAATAAGCAATGCACAAAAGGTTAAACAGGGTGATATCCTGAGTAGTCCCTTTCACGATTCTATCTCTCTAGCTTCACTGATTTTGTCCCTTTTTATTTTCTCCTTTCCACACAGCTCTTGTCAACCCAAGAACTTTAAGTACAAGACCCATATCATTCCAAACATGAAATAGATCACATTGTACTAATTACCTGTTGTTAAGAGAAAAATCCTCATTTCCACCTTCAATACAGCCAAAGCAGTTTTGAAACATTCTTAAAAAAAAGACAGAAACTGAAAACAACTTGAACATAATAGAATAAAAATATTCCTTACACTTTCTTACCCTTTTCAAAATTGTCATCTCATTAGTCTACGTAAAGATATAAGTAAGCCCAAGAACACCTTCATCCATGTCAGAGAAATCAAGATATTTAGTGTAAATCTGAAATGGTAAATAATGATCTAACTACAATATCATCAGTAACACTATCTCAGTGGTTAAAATATAAATGAATCTTTTTCTAAGGAAAAGTGATTTATTTCCCCAAGTTTTCCCCATCGGCTGCCATTACAAAATTTTACTTGTAAATACATTGGGAAATAAGTTTTCCATTAAGTCAAGACAGATCTTTATCAAGATATGTACCATGTTAAAACAGTTTTTCCCAAGAAAACTTTTTTCTTCTACAGGTTTCCACGAAAGTCTCTACAGTTATCTCCACCATATATTTAATAAATCAAGTTTAAAAGTTATTGCAATTTAAATGACTGGACAGACATCATATGTCTTTGTGGAAGACACAGATACATAAAATAAATCAGAAAAATCATAAAAATAATTATAGAAGTAAATCATAAAATACATATAGAGAACCAAATTAAAAAGAAAAAGCAACTTTTGAGTATAGGTCAGACAGATTAATAGCTTTATCTTTGCTATTTTTCCCCATTTATAGTTGAAGAGACTATGGACATAAAACTTGGAACTTGAAGAGACTATGGACATAAAACTTGGAACTTGGAGAAAGCTGTTTTTTAAAAAAATTTCTACATTGCCTCTATAGTATCGAAATTGAAGTGAAAAATACCCTATGTGTGAAGATTGTACATTAGTTTTCTTGCCAAGGCACAATTTCAGAGATAAATCTTTGAATTTGGAAGGCACTCTCCATAGAATCTGCCAGATATGAAAAAGCACAATCATTTTCTTTACGAAGTTTCAATCTGTTGGTGCCAGTTGGACGATGTGATTCGCTCAAAACAAGGACTAAGGAATCTAGTAGGAGTTCTGAGGAAAGAGAGTTTCCTGTCTTTCTATAGAAAGGGCCATGTACACAGGTCCTGAGCTAGCTGGAAAGGAAGCCAAACAAGCGTATCTCCAGCTATTACTGGGAATAGTAGAACAGAATGTTGACTGGGAACAGCCAGAGGGTTCAATTACCTATCATTCACTCTCATACTAATTAATTGGTGTTGATCAGTTTAGTTTCAAGAAAAAAAGTTGTAAACTCCTAGAAGAGTTTTAATTTATGCTCATTTTATTTTTTTTAATTGAATACTCAGCTTAGCATGGTACTGTTTATAGAATTCTCCCTGTTGAACTGTAGTTAAACTGAATTGTACACGTGCTAATCCCGGAGAGAAATATGAGGTATTTTTAATTAAAAACATCAATCATGTTAAAGACTGTTAAATCTAGTAGATCACTTTACCTAATAGGAGTTTTAAATCAAATTTCTATTTTTGGAACTTTAAAAAATATTTTTCTACAGTCCCACTTCTACAAAGACATTCTTCAGTTTACACTGGAGACCAGTTTATGTAGTTTGTGTTGGAGCCTAGTCAAATTCTTCCACACTCTTTCTGCGTTTCTTTGTATAATGACCCTCCTTTCCCCAAACTCTATTTCTGTTGTTAATTTACTGAGGATTGTATAGAACGCTGCTTAAATGAGAAACATCAGTACTGAGGATGTAGGCAATGCCTTAATTGATCAGATAAACATGGTCCATTTAGTTTTGCTTTAACTCAAACTTCAAAGTACCAAGCTGTAGGTTTGCTTCATTTTGGCAGAAGCAAAAAGCCTGAAACTCTTCGAAACTCTTCAGGAGGTAAGGAAGCTGTGGAAATTAGGCATCTGCCCAAAATCTAGGCTAAAGAATAAACACTTAAAACTCATTTTAACATCTACTTTGAACTGAAAAGGAAAGGGCTCATGAGAACATTTGAATATAGGAAAAGGACAATTTTCAAGACTGTGAACTTGGACCCATTTGACAACAGAGACTGTGATCTCAGGGCCAGGTGGTACTGGTCTCTCTTCATTAAAGTCCCATCAGCCCTATCAAGATGAAAAAACTTTCTAAATTTTCCTTTACTCTTCCAACTGCCATATGTGAGCTCTAGGTATGGACTTGCCTGTGGGGGATTTATATAGGCCTTTTGAACTTTTAACAGAGTCTCTCTTTTGAGTAACCATTTAAAAGAAGATTAAATTTAATTAGACTGTATTTTTTCCCGTGACATGTGCCTTCAAAGTCCATTTTATTACATTCTTTTATCCTAGCAGCGCACTAATGCTGTTGGGTGTAGGGCACCTTCAGATGCAGGAAGAAAGGAGGGAGATGTTTATATACTCAATCCCCTGGGAGTATTTTAGGAATGGCTGACATCTGACATCCATGCCTGCCCAACAACACTGCCTGAGCAAATGTTGCTCAGGAATCAATTCAGACACGTGACAATTTGGATGAGTAATCTGAGCCCTCTATACATTTGTCCTAGCTAGGGGTTCAAGGTGCCCTTGGGTTGCATCATCTATTTATACCCTAATTATTTCTCTTTTGATTTTTTTCTTATTCTCTGAACTTATTGATAATAACTACACTTCGATAGGAGTTGGTACCAACTGACTTATGAAGAAGTATTTGTTTTAACCTGAACCCAGGGTATGATTTACTTAAAGATTATTTCAGAGTCTAACTTGCTCCTAAAACTATGTTTATACATTGACTAGAAATACAAATCAGTGTCAATGCCATTATAGGAATGGATGGAAAGCAAGTACCTCAATCCCTGTTCAACAATTAGGTCATGCAGAAAATCACTAGATATAGGATTCAGTAATTTTCACTTTTATTGGTAGAATTTGGAGAGAAGGAGAAATATGACAAAGAGAAGCAGACATTTAAAGAAAAGGTAAAAGTCAACATTTGCAACCGGGTACTAAAGACTCATTCCTGTTAAAGGAGAGCAGATGTAACTGCTCAACCGCTTCACAATGCCTTTGGTGATAGCTCTTGCTGGAACGTGTGGATGAATGCGGTTTTCTCTCTTCATAATTGCGTTGTTGCTTTAGCCAGAACGCTGTGGCATTTTACCAGCCTTTCCCTTCTTGATCACATTTTTTACAAATACAAAGAAGAAAGAAAATGAACACATTGTAAGTAATTTCTTCTTCATTTTGGTGCGCTATTGAACAACACCGGTGTGCCCCTGCGGCCCTGGCTGCCGGCTTGCTGCTAACTTCCCTGGGCCTCTAAGGCTTGGGCAGAGGGACGCAGAAGATTGTTTGCGGTTTTTCGCTTCTTGCTTTTTCATTGGCGTGACAGTGCCCAGCAGTCTAGTCTATTCTTTCCTTTTTCATTTTTTCACTGGTGTGAAGGAGCACAGTCACTTAGCAAAAGAACGACCTGCGGGTAAAGGGAGCAAAGAAGAAAGAAAGGAGCAGGCCAGCCTGGCCTTTCTCTGTGGCCTGAAACTGACTAAAGTTAATTGCTCACATAAGAAGAATAACTGGTGGTGCTGTAATTGAATTATTATGGAAATAAACAGGTGGCAGATTTACTATAGCTGTGGGGATAGTAGGGGGCGAAATGCTGTAGCCACATTAACCTGTTTAATTTAATAGCTTCGGTACTCATAGGAAAAAAAAAAAAAAAAAAAGCAATGTTGCTCTTTGAGTCAGTTGGATGCCAAATGTAAATAACTACAATTGCCCTAACATGCCCAAGTGGTTGAGCAAAAAAGGGCATTGTGCCAGCTTCGCCTTGGTTTTCATGTTTATTAATTAAGCTCCTGGAAGTTTCAAAAACAGAAGTTTTAACTCACAAAGAACTCTGGGAAAAAAAAAAGGAAGAAGAAAGAATTTGGCGAAGGGAAGACAGACAGACAGACAGACAGACCGACCGACAGACAGACAAACGCTCTGTTTCCATTAATGGCACAGCACGAATCTGTGACAGATATTAGGAGCACTCTATACTGGACACAGGAAGGAAGAGCTAAAGGCTAGCTTTGCACGATGCTGCCTCCCAGTGGTAAGATTTTGGAAATGCATTTTTATATTTAGAAAAATCAGTGACTGGTGAGATATGCAAAAAACACCATTAGCTTCTTGACGTACCTGACGTTTACTTTTAAGCCAAATACCAGGAATAAAAGTTTGTGTTGAAATTTTTGTCTATTTGACTGCAGGGAAAAACAACATGCACTATTCATCTATCTGTCTATCTATTTTATCATTATTTTTTACCTCATGGATTGAAGCAAATTTTAAAGGAAAAAGAATGTTAATAAGAAAGAGCAGCACTTACTGTCAGGGAGGCACCTCACGAGCATTGTGAACACTCAGGTGAGTGTTCACGCGCATCCTCTGCCAGCTTTCCCAGGCTTGAGTGGTGGGCAGATTCCTAGATAAAGAATTTAAGATAAAATGGAGTTTGCTAAGTATTAAAAAGCACACAAAGAAAAATTAGTGTGAGCGTGAAGTAGAGAGTATCCAAAATTCATTTTATCAATAAGAAACACTTTACACACTCTTTGAATTACCTCATCAAATACCTAATACCCAAGATTATCAGAATCAGAGAAATTCAGCCAAACGTTGCAATGGAGCTAAACGGTTTAAACAAACCCAAGACTAAGCTGACAAGAAGTCAGAGAGCCTGATGGGTGCTCTTTCCTCTTATCAGTTTTGTTTTTAGTCCCATAAACCTTTAGTAAGTCCTTGCTGAGTGCATCACATTTTACTGACTGCACTTTAGGGTGTCAACTGAAGATCGATGAACTTCATAAATTTGAAAGGAGAGCTTAAAGCGTTCTTCTCATGAAGGGTTGGAGCTTGCTGGTGACCATTCTGACAGACTGAGGAGTGCAGCCTCTGGCCAGAAGCTGGAAACAAGCATATAGAGGAAAGGATAGGAAAAATAAGATGGATTTATGGCTAAAGGGTGACTAAGTATACGTATTCAGCAGGTCATGGAAGGAGATATAAATATTCACAAAGGAGAGGCACAGCATGTATAACATGCATCCTATGTTCACTCTAGGGTGAAGACTTAACATTTAAATGTATTACAATTAGACCTTATACATCAAAATGTGAACCAGAGGACACAAAGAACCTCTATGCGGCAGCCTCCAAAGACGGGCCAGGAGCACTTCATGGTCAATGGTCTCTTATCAGGAAGGAATGCTGGTCAGTTGCTGTGTCAAAACTGTGAAAGGGGCTGGGTACAGTGGCTTACGCCTGTAATCCCAGTACTTTGGGAGGCCGAGGCAGGTGGATCACCTGAGGTCAGGAGTTCGAGACCAGCCTGACCAACATGGCAAAACCCCATCTCTACTAAAAATAAAAAATTAGCCAGGTGTGGTAGCAGGCACCTGTAATACCAGCTACTCTGGAAGCTGAGGCAGGAGAATCACTTGAACCTGGGAGGTGGAGGTTGCAGTGAGCCGAGATCGTGCCATTGTTCTCCAGCCTGGTCAACAAGAGTGAAACTCCGTCTCAAAAAATAAAAATAAAAAATAAATTTAAAAGTAAAAACTGAAAGGGAGGGGCAGCATCAGGCAGTTGGTTCCCATTGGTGGCAGAAGGAATCTTTCAAAAGGGCTGGTTTCTGTTTAACATCTAGAGAAGAGAGCCTAGTGGCGTTTAGCAAGGGAGCAGGTATACGAGACACATCTGACCTCCCGTCCTGTCATAGCTATGAACTCCATTTTTAAGGTTTCTCTGAGGTCCCCTTGGCCAAGAAGGGGTCTATGCAATTGGTTTAGGGGCTTAGGATTTTATTTTTTTTCTCAAACGTCACTTTTACCCCACGTGCTAATGTCTGTCGGTGCACAGCCTCAGGCTCTTCTCTCCTTCCTCTGTATTTTCTCCACATAACTGACCTCATTTCCCATCTGTGGACCAAAGACTTCCATATTTATTTCATTGCCAAATCAGTTCGTATGCTTTATCCTCATGTCTAATTTCTCACTCAACATCTTCATATGAATGTGTGTCAGGCCCCTCAAATATTATAGGTCTAAGATCATTGGCCCCAATCTTATTCTCATTCAGTATATACATAATAAATATATATATACATATTTATGTATATCCTGCTATGCAAACCAGAAATATAAGAACACTGTTTTACATTTTCTACTGTCTCACACCCCGTATTCAATCCATCACCAACAGTCAATCATGAGTCCTATTAATATTACTTCTTAAATGTCTCATAACTCTACCTATTTCTACATCCATACAACAAACTCTCACTGCAACAGTTCAATAACATACCTTGCCACTCTCTGTTCATACCCATACTGCACCCAGAGAATTCTTTTACGTGTCTAATCATGATATTATATCTTCCCTGCTTAAAGCCACACACTTGATTTCTCATTGATGTTCAGATCAGAGAAAATCCTACAAGTTCAGGTCCCTGTCTACTTTTCAGGCTCCTCTTGGCCACTCTGAAACCCACATTCCTCACTCCAGGTGTACTGTCTTCTATTCGCTTCTCAAGCACCCTCTTCTCTCCTGCTATGGAATCACTGCACAGACTCCTTTGTATGTGCTGTTTAACACCTATCTCTGCCTTAGAACTCATCTGAAATATCACTTGCTGAAGTAAGACTTTTCCTACCTTTCCCATTTTCTCCTCCAAAACTCCCTACACACATAGACATACAGATACACACACATCCCTGGACAACAGAAGGTTCCCCTGTAACACAAGCTTATAGAATTATCTTAAGCAGTGACTGTCTAGCTTGTACCACTACATCATCAGTGCTATAAAAGCAAAGACCATGCCAAGATTTGCTCATCATTGTACCCCTGACACCTAGCACAAAGCATGAATCTTGGTTGCTACTGAATAAATACTTGTTAAATGACCATCCAGGAGTGCAATATATAATTGCTCAGTATCTCTACATCTTCTAAGCACAGGACAAAATAGAGACACGAAAAGAATCATCAACCCAACATCATTCAGGCTTTTTAATGATATTTTTAATTTCCATAATTCATCTATGAATGCAATACTGCTTTGGATTTTAGTGCTTTAACAGTTAAGGGTAATTCCAGAAGCTTGACATTTTCTATCATAATAGCCCTACTCCATGGTGCAGATACCCAGTTGGGGATTCTGCCAGTTGCTTAAGAGATGTATTCCAGTCGTATGCTCAGAAAAATAACCACAAGACTGTACTACCTAGAGGCCAACTGAGATCAAAACTCAATTTATAACCTGAAGTACAATTTGTCATTCTGATCAGCAGAGACAGAGTTATTCTCAGTCTCTGGGAATTAGGATAGCTCCGAGTTGGTGTTTAACAATATCCCAAAGCTCTGGTTATTTCCGTTTTCCAGGGCATGTTTACTGTATGTATTTTTACTATACGGAATTTTATAGCTCCTTTCCATTCTGTTCACATTCCATTGCGTTCTATTCACATATAAATAATACCTGGCATGAAATGTCTGTGTAGCCAGATTCTAGGAAGTATTTTATCAGCATGACCTAAAATGCAAGCAGTTTATTTTTGTCACAAAGTTAAAACAGTAACATTTGGTACCTGAAAATGTTTATGTGAATGTTGACCCCTAAAAGCACATTACCCTTAGAATGTAATATCACTATTCATGCTGTTTGCTTGATCATTTATGTAAAAGAGCAGTAGCTCTTTGGAATTTTCTTCTCCAAAAGGACAGCATTTTCCAGCCATTCTGAATAAACCCTCAAACAAAGAATAGGCAAACCAGATTAAAAGCTATTTATCTGCAATATCTGCAATAGCCAAAGATCCTTTGCTGAAGTCTGGGAAGATGTATTGCACAAACAAGTGATATTATTGCTGAGTCCATCTTCAAAGAATTCTTGATTATGGAGTTAACTCAGGTCTGAGAATTGGGAGAGAATGAGCAACTCCCCATAATGATGACCCAGGTCAGACCTATACTTCCCAGGTGTGGGGTGTTTTCCATAACACAAATCGAGAAGGACTAATGTACTGTCAGCTATTTCAGTCAAGGGACCCAGTGACCGGTGAACCACTACCAAAGATTTCTGTAATACACAACACTCTGCTGATGAACTTGCCCTGCTGCCTTTTATGATAACCACAATGATTTTGCATCCTTCCTTTGAAGGCTGCTACTTGGCCTCTGCTGCCCTAGAATAGTTTCCTTCTCATTTCAATCAGGGAAACCATGTCAACTGAAGCCTCTGCCATCAACATCCTCAGCTTAGGAAGAACAGTAGAAAAAACTCTCCTCAAAACTCCCTTCACCAACACATTCCTCAAGATATTGGTAAAGAAATTATCTTCTAGACATCTTGGGTAACAAATTAGGATGAAGGTGATTTATGTATAATTCCACCCCAGAGTACTTGCTACCCTTCCCTGCATTATTTAAGAGATTTCTAGGATCTCAATTTCACTATCCCAAGCCTCCATGAAACCCAGATTATAACCAAGCAAATGAGCCAGGAATCAGACCCACCGTAGCCACTCTGGGTAGCTCTTCCAATATAGAAGCTCAGAGTGATACATTGATTCTTTTGAAAAATTACACGTTACCTGTGCAAGGTCAATCACTAGTACACATAGTCCCAAGTTTTGCTGTCGTCAGATAAAAGAAAGAAATCTTCTCGCCCAGATTTTACAATGCATTTGACTCCTCTGAGACATGTTGGGATTAACCACTAGTTCAAGTCTGGAGATAAATGGGGATGGGGGTGGTGGTCACGGTTCTAAGTGGTAAACAGATTCTGTCTTGCAAAGTCAGCCTCCGAAAAAGAAAGGGAATACAGTCTCCAAGCAAGAAAAGCCACCTCCATCGAAGAAGGGAGAATGCACTTCTGTGATGCCCTTATGAGTGCTGCACTGGCAAATGTTTAACATCCATTCTCTGGCAAGAGGGTTAGGGACAGCCCTGATTTGTGGCATTTCAAATGCTTGTAACTGACTTCAAATTGTGAACATATCATGGCCACAGAGTAGAGATGAGATAAATGCAGTTGATCTCAGGGGCCGGCAAGAGCTGCTTCCAGCACACAATACGGAGTGGGGAAAGGCTATGAGTTCAAGGCTTTGGAATCACCCCACATTGTCTAATTCTGATGCTTAGGATCCTCCAGTCCTATAGTTTTCTGAGCATCGTTCTCTCTCACTTTCTCATACAAGGACTGGCAAGACTCTAAAATCAACTGATAGTACAATTTAGCGATCATAATATCAAACTTGGAGTTTGATTTTCACCTACACGAAAGTTGAAAGAATTGGAGAGAATTGAGACTGTGTTAGGATTGTGAGAGTTCCAGGAACTCAGTCTTTGCCATAATCAATAATTTAAGAAGATTAACTTATGATTTATCTTTTTTTTTTTTTTTTTTTTTTTTTAGCTATTCGGTGCCCTCCAAACATCCCCAGCATCTCTACAGTCTTTTACCTTTCCAATGACAGTGGCAACTTGGTTTCCCCAAAACCTTGCCTTGAATAGGCATTTCATTCTAAGAGAGCCTTTCATTACAGGGACCAGAGGCACTGTTCATTTAGCTCTTTCACCGTGGCATAGGATGGGCTACTAGGGTCATGTCTGTAAGGACAAATGGAATTTCGCTCCTTTTGGCACCAGTCTGAAAATCAATTCCACTTACTGGCTTTTCACTCCACTTTCCCTAAAACTCTATTACATTAAACTGAATCCAAAGTATGATTTTCTGTACTACTGAGGTCTTTAGCTCAAAGGAAGATAAACCAAATATGTTTCAATTAAGGGAAGCAAATAATTTATGGCAAAGATATTAGTTAGCTCACAGAGTTATATGAAACTTAGCCAAGAAGGCTCAGAAAGTCAGTGGGAACCGAGGGAGTTTTCTCAACAAGAAACGCTGCATAGGAAAAGGCTAGATTGGGACACCACAGAGTCTCTAGCTCGCACTATCACCTCTGTTCCAGTCTCTGCTGCTGCTGCTACTGTGGCTCTGTGGATCGTTTTTCCTCTATCCCCCAGATGGGACCACCTGACTGTCAAACCAAGGCTCTGTGCCTGTGTCCTCTCTGCCTGGGTATAGAAAGACAAAGCATATGACCTCTTCTTCATCCTTGGACATGAAGCCCTGCCTTCTGCCAAGACTTGAAAACTCAATGTGGAAAGAGTGTTCATATGCCCAATAGTCTGAAATGATCACAATTGTGTTTGATAGATTAGGAATTAGATGCTTTCATAGAACAGTTTCAAGGGACTGGGGAGCAGAAAGTGAGACTACAATAAAGAGACGAGTAAATTAGATAAAGAAGAACAATTACAGGAACTAATGATGACAGACTAATCTTTTAAGAAGTTTCATAGAAATAGAGGAGACAGTATCTTGAAGGGCAATGCAGATTTGGAAGTAATGCTTTGTTTCTTTTCTTTATAAGAGGTAAATTCAAGTCAATCAGAGAATGCACTTAAGAGAAAAAGACTGAATTCCGTAATTATGGGGATAATTGAAGAATGAATGGAAATGGGTAAAATTAAGAGCACGTGTGTGGATTAACTTTATAAAAGAAGAGGGTAATACTTTACCTAAAATAGGAGACAGGAAAAGAACTAATGATGATAATAATATCATAAATTAAAGAGGGGCACGTTACAGTTGTTTGTTAAAGGAGATCAGGCAGCCTTGATCTTTTCAGTTCAACAGGACACAAGAGCAGCGTCCAAAGCTGAAGGAATGAGGTGGAGTTAGAAACCCAGGATAAGTGAAAAACATTTAGAAAAGCTACCGTGAACAGTGATAACGAACGGGGCATGAATCTACTAGTGGAAATGGGGATCACTTCCTATCTGACTGACTAAAAAGCTGTTTAATAATAGCCACTGAAGTGAGGCTGATAGATTTTTCCATTAGGAATAACATATACTAAATCCAGCTTCCACAGCCCTAGTAACAGCCTTCAGTGTGGTTATATGAACAACAGAGGCAGATTTTAGCCTCACATCCCCCAACACACATCAAATGCACAACTACTCACCTTCTTGTAGATGTAGTAAGTAGAATAAAATATTGCAAGAGGATGAAGTGATTGTGACAAATGATAAATGAGTACCAAATATAGCTGTCTATGACAGCTTTATCTGTGGTTTTGTGGTGTCTTTCATGCTTATTAAAGGAACTAGAATTTAACCCCCCATTAAGAGTCCAGATCAGGCCTTGGATTCACCTTGGTCTTCTGAGGTTTGTCTCTTTTCCACAGAATCTTCCAGATGCATTTTTATAATGATACTCTATCAAGCCACTGAGATCAACTGCCAGAGCTCAATCTGCTACAGGAATCTTGCTAGAAGAAAAGAATGTTTCATCAGAGACAGTCATTCATCCCGGCCCACACCTCTCCTGCTCTGATCTTCCACTGTTAAAAGCATAACACACTGGAGGAAGATTGTGCTATATTTCATGCGTGCTCTGCGCCACCACCAAGGGACAGTCCCATCTGTTATTTGCTCTCAGCTTTGCTTACTGATAAAACAGGAAGGACAGCTTGCTGATGGGCTCTTTGAAGCAAATGGATCCTCTCTTTCCTGCAATTAATGTTTATAAATTATTTCTACAGTAGACAGCATGTATGGTACCATGATTTCAAAATTAGTTTCAATAAATTAAGGGCCTGCATTCATTACAAGAGGAGCTTGATTACAATGCAACTCATGGAGTTTACTGTTGCGCTCTACCTTTTGTGAAAATTGCTGCATGAAATTAAACACTCTCATTAATTCTGTTGATTATCATCCCCTCGTAACATCTTACGATCATATGTTCAGTTATTGAAATTTCACTTTATGTATATGATCGAGTTTTAGTTGTTCACAGAAAACAGGATTCAGGACACTTCAAAATTTCAGAGACTAGGTTAATAGTCCTCTGGCTTCAGCAAATGGAAATGGCTTATGAGAACAAAGCGCAAATACAACTGAAGTGATATGGGTCTTTTTTTCCCCCAGAATATTCTGTTGTTCAATCATATACCATTTTTAGAGTAGAGAAATAATTATGTACTTTATGGCTTCTGCACTATTTTCAAAAGGATTTTAGAAGATGAATCTCTTTTTCTAAATTGGAAAACATCCTTTTAACTCAGCTTTTCATGTTTCCTTTTTATTTCTTTGCCTCAATATCTGTGACCAAATTTGTGTGTTTTCTTTGTAAACTATTTCTTTTTCCATGTTAGGTAATGGTATGTTTTCTTAAAAAAAAAAAAGAAAAAAGAAAAAAGTGACCTTGAAATTTGTATTAGGCTAGACACTTTTAAAGCTTTAGACTGGGAATTTTAATTTCCAAGCAACACATATCAGTTCCAAGTACAGTTGTCCCTCAATACCCACGGGCTTTGGGGCATTGATTCCAGGACCTCCTGCAGATCCCCAAATCCACAGATGCTCAAGTCTCTGATATAAAATGGTGTGGTATTTGCATATAACCTACTCACATACTACCATACACTTTAAATTATATCTAGACTATGTATAATACCTAACACAATATAAATGCTGTGTAAATGGTCGTTATACTGTTTTGCTTAAGGAATGAGAAGAAAAAGCCGGAAAATGTTTGGTACAGATGAAAGTTTTTTTTCCCAAATATTTTCAATCTGATTTGTTGACTCTACAGATGTGGAACCCCCGAAGACAAAGGGCTGATTGTACAAACAAGAAAAAAATTGAGTCACAGTTTTGAAAGACTCTAGATAGGAGAGAAAAGCCTCTGAGCAATTTAAGAATCATTCAAAGACTCTTAAAAGCTCAAGGAGGCCACCACCTCTTTATCCTTGTATGAGGTGGTTGAGAAACAGCAGACGTACAAGGAGAGAGGATCAAGGGGAGAACAGGAGATACCAAGAGTTCTAGCTGAGAAAAAAAAAAAAAGAAAAAAACCACTCTATTTTATTTGAAAGAGCTACTCCTTGGTACACATTAATAATAGTAAAATGAAAGAAAAAAATACCGAAGCACAGAGAAAGAAAAACAGGTATGAAGCATCCTCATGCTATTAACAGGATGTATTTAGGAGAAGCAATTTTATAAAAATGCAGTCCAGCACTGTGGCTTATGCCTGTAATCCCAACACTTTGAGAGGCCAAGGTGGACAGATCACCTGAGGTCAGGAGTTCGAGACCAGCCTGGCCAACATGGCAAAACCCTGTGTCTACTAAAAATACAAAATTAGCCCAGTGTGTGGCGGGCACCGGTAATCCCAGCTACTTGGGAGGCTGAAGCAGGGAGAATCACTTGAACCCAGGAGGCAGAGGTTGCAGCAAGCTGAGATCGCACCATTGCACTCCTGCCTGGGTGACAAGAGCAAGACTCCGTCTCAAAAAAAAAAAAAAAAAATGCATCCCAGTGGTATTGCATACTCTCTGGCCATTTCATTTATTTTATTATAACCCATAGAAGACATGATCTATATTGCTTGTGCTCATTACACTATGAGAGTAAACTAGAAAGCATGGCAGAGATTTAGACTACAGCTAATTGTGCAATATACTATATATATATATATGTAGATATATATATATTTTTTGAGACGGAGTCTCGTTCTGTCGCCCAGGCTGGAGTGCAGTGGCGCGATCTCGGCTCACTGCAAGTTCTGCCTCCTGGGTTCACGCTATTCTCCTGCCTCAGCCTCCCGAGTAGCTGGGACTACAGGCGCACGCTGCCACGCCTGGCTAACTTTTTGTATTTTTTTAGTAGAGATGGGGTTTCACCATGTTAGCCAGAATGGTCTCGACCTCCTGACCTTGTGATTCGCCCGCCTCGGCCTCCCAAAGTTCTAGGATTACAGGCGTGAGCCACCGTGCCCGGCCACATTAATTGTTTTAAGATTAACTTTAGCAGAATTTGAATTACAACTTTATCAACTCCATCTTTCTATGAGAGATAAAACAAGGCCCCTTTGAGATCATACCCATAATAAAGAGTAGAAATAATAAAATATTCAGTGAGGTTTTAGTTATGATTAAATATGTTTTATTTATTTATTTTTTAACCTTTCAAGTACCCAGGCATTCGTAGCAGAATAAGAATAGAAGAGGTGTTCAAAACAGCCCTGACTAAATGGAGAAGTGTTCAGAAACTAATAGAACACAGTTATGAAGAGATAAGTAGAGTATAATTCATTTTTTAAAATTTCTTCAGTGGAATTAACAGAAGTAATTACCAACAAAGTAATGCTATTATTAAAAACAGAAAGGATATTACTGTCTTATGTGTGATGAATAAGACCAGTGAAATAATTTTCCTACTAAACTTAGTCATTTCTCTTTGGGGAAATTTGGATTAAGTTAGGTGCCATTAGAATGATTAGACATTCAGCAAAACACTAAGTCCAATTTATATTCCTTAAGTCATTAAGCTCATTGAAATATTCACAGAGGTCAGAGGAGAAAATGGATTAAGACATAAGATATTTTAAAAAGAAAAGAAAAATATCTTATGCATGAGCTCAGAGAATGTCTACCATGTAACTGAGTTCAGCCGGAAATGTTGACTGTCTAGTTTCAGAATTCCTAAGAACACACAATTTTTAAAAAATCAAAAATGTAATATGAGAGGTTGAAGTTAAGCCCAGAGAAACACACAGAACCTGAAAGACACTAGCCTTTCTTCTAGTCTTTCTAAACACACGTGCAGTCATCTGTTTCAAATATTTTCATGCCATCCTTCTTACAGGCCTACTTATGATGATCAGTCCCATTATTACCCCTTGATACAGTTTAGAAAACAAATTCGTGCACTAAGTAAATGGACCAAATTGTAAGTCACTGCCTTTTGCTCCAGAGTTGGCTGCTTTGATTACTCCTACACTTAACTAGTCAACTTTAAAGAAAAAAAAAAGGTTTTTCTGCGAAGGAGATTAAGTGCCTGTTTTCAGAGAGCTAAAAGCAATCAAGGCATCTACTGTGTTATTTTCCTATCCAAGTTGACTCATATTTAAGGCTGACTAGGAAGACATAATCACTGTCTGCTAATAACAAATAATTTTCTTCTGATAAAAAATTTGAAAGAGTTTCTAATGCTTTATTTTATAATTTTCAGTTTTCTATTGGAGTGACATAGTGAAAGCGAGTAGCATAGGGCTAGTATTCAAGAAAGCACCAAGTTCTTAAATAAGACAGCATGGTGTGTGACTACAAAGGAATAAAATTGTTTATGTATTTAAACTACCTGCCATTCTAATGGATATTTTTGTTCAAAGGAGTCTCCCCAAGAAGCTATTATTCCATTGATAGCGTTGTTTTAAGTATTTTCAAAACACCACTTTCGGAATTGACTTTGTTTGCATTTCCTGCCATACAATAAATCAGGCAGTTTAGCTTTGCTGTACCCCATATAATAGCTCAAATTCTGCTACCTCCCCTAATATATCAAAATTAATTTTTTTTTTTTTTTTTAAGGCAGAATCTTACTCTGTTGCCCAGGCTGGATTTCAGGGCATGATTTCAGCTCACTACAATCTCTGCCTCCCTGGTGCTAGCGATACTCATGTCTCAACCTCCTGAATAGCTGGAATGACAGGCACACACGACCATACCTGGCTAATTTTTGTATTTTTAGTAGAGACAGGGTTTCTCCATGTTGGCCAGGCTGCTCTTGAATTCCTGACATCAGGTGATCCGCCTGCCTTGGCCTCCCAAAGAGCTGGGATTACAGGCGTGAGCTACGGTGCCCAGCCCTAAAATTAATATTTTTAACTCAATATTTACTGCGTCCCCATTTCACTGACAGAATCATATAATTAAACTAAAGAATTTAAAAAGAAAAGAAATTATGGTTAGAGCTATAAATGTATTATTGTTGTTGTTGTTTTGAGACAGGGTCTCACTCTGTCATCCAGCCTCAAGTACAATGGCACAGTCCTAGGATCCTAATTCGCTGCAGCCTTAAATTCCTGGGCTCAGGTGATCCTTCTGCCTCTACCTCCCAAAGTGTTGGGATTACAGGTGTGAGCCGCCCTGCCTGGCCTTGAACTATCAATTTAAATACAGAAAATTTTAAATACTTAAAATTGTGCATCTTGGCCAAGTGCGGTGGCATATACCTGTAATCCCAGCACTTTGGGAGGGTGAAGAGGGAGGATCACTTGAACCCAGGAGTTCAAGACCAGCGTGAGTAACATAGTGACATCCTCTCTCTACAGGAAATTTAAAAATCAGTCAGACATGGTGGCACATGCCTGCTACTCAGTTCCAGCTTCTCAGGAGGCTGAGTTGGGAGGATCACTTGAGCCCAGGAAGTCAAGGCTGCAGTGAGCCATGATCATGCCACTGCACTCCAGTCTGGGTGACAGAACAAGAACTTGTCTAAAACACAAACATACAACAACAACAACAACAAATATGTGTGTGTGTGTATACCTATATATCACCAGATAAATGTTTTTATATATATATCTATCTCACTAGATGAATGTTTAGAAAGGAAAGTTACCCACATAGTCCAGTTGAAATGCCACAAAACTAGTTAACACATTTTGGTCCTCAAATGTCACATTAAGCCATCTCAATACTACTGCAAATTCCACAGCCAGCTTGGGACTATTCCTCATTCCTGGCATAACTGTTTACAATTCAAAGAATGATAATGTTCCTTCATTTAGGAAGACAAAAATTTGAAGATCAAAACTTGTTAAATTATAATCTCCAAGATAAAAATGCCTTTCATTTATTAATATTATACATAAAAGTTCTGTTATTTAAAAATTGTTAAAATATTGGTTGATAGCGTGGCATGGCAGTTTTTCAAAGTAAAACATAGCAAGTACCTACAATATACAGTGAAGTATAAAGACACAATTCCTTTCTTTTAAACATTTATAAAGTTAAATGGCAATATTTAGTAAAATAATATCCCTCCAGAGGTATCATTGCATTACTGTAATTATTGTTTTTAGTAAGATCTATTTCCTTGGAAGGACTAGTGGCAAATATGAATAAAACAAATGTACAGGCTTATTGCATATATTACATATCTACTGTGTTCTCTGTTTTTTTTTTTTTTTTTTTTTTTTTTTTTTGAGACGGAGTCTCGCTCTGTCGCCCAGGCTGGAGTGCAGTGGCGCGATCTCGGCTCACTGCAAGCTCCGCCTCCCGGGTTCACGCCATTCTCCTGCCTCAGCCTCCCGAGTAGCTGGGACTACAGGCGCCCACAACCGCGCCCGGCTAATTTTTTTGTATTTTTAGTAGAGACGGGGTTTCACCGTGGTCTCGATCTTCTGACCTTGTGATCCGCCCGCCTCGGCCTCCCAAAGTGCTGGGATTACAGGCGTGAGCCACCGCGCCCGGCTCTCTGTTTATTACATAAAAATTGTCACCATTTATAAAGAATTTACTAAGATCCAGACACTATACTTAGAGGTTATATAATCTTTATTTTGGGCCTATAAAGGGGGCACGGTTGACCTTGTTTTAAAGATAAGTAGAGCGAAGTTCAGAAAGGTTAATAATTTGCTCTTGGTTTCTTATCTAAGAAGTGGTAGGGTCAAAATTTAAACCCAAGTCTAACTTCAAAGTTTGCATTCTTGTTGACTATTTCTGAAAGCTTAGATTTCACTTATCCTAGCTGTTGAATTTTTAGTAGGAAAATTCTCAGTCTCTAGAAGTTGAAATGCATAAACTGTTGTATATGACAGTATCTATCAGCAAAAGAAACACAAGTTAGACAATGTTTAAGCTGAAATTAAACTCCATGTCCTATTTCTCATTTCAAAAATGATTAAATACATTTCTTTCCCTGCTGGATTATCACCAGAATGGCATATGATATCTCTAGAATCTACCATCCAGTCCCAAATGACCAGGGGACAAAAGCTGCTTTCATGTCATTTCTAAGCAAAAGCCGAAGGGCCAAAAATCACTGGGGAGATTTGCTGGGGTGAGATTTTTCAGTTCAATTTTATTCTCCCTTGAGGTTCAAACAAACTTCAGATAATCATCTTGAACTTGGTGATGAACCAAACACAGACTACGGTTTCTCGGAGGGTCAGCCCTTCCATTTAGAAAAAGGCACAGCTTAAAGTGACAAGCCAAATGGGGTCAGATGTTCAATACTTGGCGAAAACCTCAGCTGTCGTATTGAAACAATGTTGACGACATGGCAGGCTTTAAAATAAATCCCCTTGGAGGCTATTGATATCATTCTCGCTTTCCCTTCTGTCTCCTATCCAGGCTCGCTGCTTTCTGAAGGACATGCCAATCATGCACAGCACTTACTAGAAACTGCAAGACTGCACAACATGATGATATTTATTCCAGGAATAGGAGCCAGTCCTGGGCACACACATAAGGGGACTTCCTTCACTCCCCAGAAAAAGAGAAAGCATGCTGACACACATCTGCCCAAGCAATCAGAAAGCAGCTAAAGCCACCACAGTCCTCACTCACCAACAGTTAGACTTTTTCAATAGATTTTATTGAAGAAAGTGAATGCTGAGCACCATGAGTTCTCATAAACAATCAATTTTGGCAAATGCTTTAAAAATATTGGTTAATTGCAGTTAGGCAGGGCCAATGTATTTTTTTTTTTTTTTTTTGGAAAGAAAGAAGCTGGCTTACCAACATTAAGTTAAACACCTTGTAAGGTTTAGAAATATGAATCAACAAACTATTAGGGTGGTACCATCTCTCTATAATAAACCAATGCAAATTGATTTAAGTATAGCCTGAAAGTTTAGTACAAATCATAACTACATTCAAGCTTTGAATTTCACGACTAGGGATTAATTTTGCATGTCAATTTTACTGAGTTTATGGGATGCCCAGATATCTGATTAAACATCATTTCTGGATGTGTTTGTTAGGGTGTTTCTGTGAGAGATTAGCATCTGAAGGCTGGGTGTGGTGGCTCATGCCTGTAATCCTAGCACTTTGGGAGGCCGAGGTGGGCAGATTGCCTGAGCTCAGGAGTCTGAGACCAGCCTGGGCAACATGGTGAAACACTATCTCTACTAAAAAACACAAAACTTAGCCGGAGGTGGTGGCACACTCCTGTAGTCCCAGCTACTAGGGAGGCTGAGACATGAGAATTGCGTGAGCCTGGGAGGTGGAGGTTGCAGGGAGCCAAGAACATACTCCAGCCTGGACAATAAAGTGAGACCCTGTATCAGAAAGGCGGGGGGGGGGGGGGGGAGAGAGAGCGGGAGGGGGGAGGGAGGGAGGGAGGGAGAGAGAGATTAGCATTTGAATCTGTGGACTGAGTAAAGCAGATGACCCTCGTCAATGTGGGTGGGAGAGAGAGAGAGAGAGAAAGAGAGAGAGAGGAAGGGAGGGAGGGAAGGAGGGAGAGAGAGAGAGAGAGACAGAGATTGAGAGAGAGAGAGAGAGAGAGGGAGAGAGAGAGAGAGGGAGGGAGGGAGAGAGAGAGAGAGATACTAGTATTTGAATCGGTGGACTGAGTAAAGCAGATGACCCTCGTCAATGTGGGTTGGGGGGAGAGAGAGAGAGAGAGAAAGAGAGAGAGAGAGATTAGCATTTAAATCAGTGAACTGAGTAAAGCAGATGACCCTCGTCAATGTGGGTGAGAGAGAGAGAGAGAGAGAGAGATTAGCATTTGAACAGGTGGACTGAGTAAAGCAGATGACCCTCATCAATGTGGGTTGGGGGGAGAGAGAGAGAGAGAGAGAGAGATTAGCGTTTGAATTGGTGAACTGAGTAAAACAGATGACCCTCGTCAATGTGGGTGGGAATTGTCCGATCCATTGAGGGCTTAAATGAAACAAGGCTGAGGAAGGTTGATTCAATCTCTGCCTGACTGCTGGGACTGAGACATCAATCTTCTGCTCTCAGTGCTCTTCCAGACTCAGACTGGAATGTACACTATCAGCTCTCCAGTTCTAAGGCCTTCCAATTACAACCTGGGTCTCCAGCTTGCAGATGGCAGATCATGGGACTTCATGGGACTTCTCAGACTCCATAATCAAGTAAGCCAATTTAATATAATAAATCTCATATGTATATAATTATATATATATAAATCCCATATATATGTGTGTGTGTGTATAAGGTTGGTGCAAATGTAATTGAGGTTTTTCCATTGAAAGTAATGTCCAAAACCCTTACTGCCATTGAAAATAATGTCCAAAACAATTACTTTTGCACCAACCTAAATATTTATGTATATATACTTACATATATAATAGGAAATAATATATATATCTCCTATTGACTCTTTCTCTGGAGAACCCTAACACACCAACACAATAACCTTTCACTGTGCATGTGACATAATGAAATATGGAGAACTGTCTATGCTGTGAGAAAAATTAGCTTTTTGATATGTTACTCCTCTGTTATAAAATAATTTATTTTCCTGTGCATATATTATAGCGGAATAATATAATGCCAATAAGCATACTTTGATATTAACTTGAGACTTTTAAACAGCTTGCATTGTCTTTGCTTTTGAGGTTTATATAATATATAACTGCCAACTCATGTATCTTTCAGTTATAAGATTCTGAGACTGGTATATAGGTATCTCAGTAAGGTTATTGGGGTTCCTAGACCACCATGATGCCCAAGGAAATAGCTTTTTTATAATCCAAAGATGAAATACTACTGAGATTATCAAAGAAAACATTAAGAAATGTTTTTTAGAATAATCTCATCCTTTGACTAATCACCTTTCAGTGCTCTCAGAATACTAAAGCCATGGACAATTTTAAAAACTACAGGCCGGGCACGGTGGCTCATGCCTATAATCCCAGCACTTTGGGAGGCTGGGGTAGGCAGATCACAAGGTCAGGAGTTTGAGACCAGCCTTGCCAACATGGTGAAACCTCGTGTCTACGAAAAATACAAAAAAAAAAAAAGAACTATCTGGGTATGGTGGCGGGCACCTGTTGTCCCAGCTACTCAGGAGGCTGAGGCAGGAGAATCACTTGAACCCGGGAGGCAGAGGTGGCAGTGAACCAAGATTATGCCACTGCACTCCAGCCTGGTGACAGAGCGAGACTGTCTCAAAAAAAAAAAAAAAAATCGTAGAACTTGAATGGGCCATAAGATGGTCCAATTCCCTCATTTACTGGATTATGGTGCTTCATTCAGAGGCCATCTCAAAAGGCAGTGAGGAAAGAGGGCAGCTGGTTACCCATATCTGCTCCAGCCAGAGCAGCTCCTACCACTGTTCTATCTACTGGTCTTTCAAGCACAGTTTACCTAAGAAAAATAAAATTGCACTTCTAAAAGAAAAATTTGAAACCACTGATCTTGTCATTTTATAGATAATCAAACTGAAATTGAGAAAGGCGAAATGATCAGGCCACTATCACACCCCTAGTTTATGATCAGGTCAGAACTGCAGACTCTTTCCTTTCCCTAGAGCTAGAACAAGCCACTCCCTTTCAGGAGACTAGAGTTCTGCTCACACTATTCCTTCTGTTAAAATCATCCAGTCTCCTCTTATTTCCTGAATGTCTTGCTTATTTTCTCAACATACATTCATGAAGCTTTTTTTTTGGAATTCTGGCCAGTTTTATCCATTTAACCACACAGTTATGGAACGTTCTGAAGAAAAAGCATGGGGAGGAACAGGCTTAAGCACAAAGGAAAACAGAACTAGGGTGAAATGTTCCCTTCGATACAAGATTATCATGTTTACATTGTCATTATTGTCTTCATCAGTATTCCTTTTATTCATACCGTACTCCATGATGGTTTATTATTACATGTGTTACCTCATTTGATTACCACTCAATAAGCCCTGTAATATATCTTAAAAAACTAAGTGCTATGAAAGTCATAAATTTATTTGTACTATGTTGCATTTTTAGGTATACTGTATTCTAATTGTCCACAAACTCTTTAGCTGATGCAATTTTTCTCACAAAATAGATTTAAACATTTTTAAAGTCATCTGTTACATCTGTTACCTTTTTATTATCCAAGTGTCTGACAAAGAAACACATGGATAGCAAAGAATCTGCAAATCACTGGTTAGCAAAACTAGAAATAAAACCAACACCTTTAACCACAGTGTCAAATGGCAAAAAGTCAAGAGCAGAAAAGTGGAGACCAACTGCAGATAAGCTGCAGATAAACGGCAGGAGTGCTGCAGCCTTAGGTGACCTCCTGGCAGCTTTTGATGCTAATGATCATGCCCTCCTTCCTGGAGCTTTCCACTTCCTTTGTTTTATATATCACTGCTCCCTTTTTCACTCTTTAAAGCTTCCTTCCAAGTGTCATTTTATGGTTTTGCTGACCCTCCACATATTTTCATATTTCTGAGTATTTTCTCATGCCATTCATTTCTCTTTCCTCTTTGCTTGAACTGCTCATCTTCCAAAATTCAGCCCAACTACCACTTCCTTTCTAAAAGCTTTCCTGACCTCCAAGATTGGAAGTATTTATTCCCTCCTCTTTTTCTTTTAAAAAAAAAAAATTTCATTTTTTCAAATAGTGAAGCCACCTTTGAAAAATTGTGACAGTGAGAGAAATCTGACATAGTGGACTCCATCTTGCTTCTAATCTCCAAGCTGTACTTGGTCATTCCTGGGCATAGGCCAAGCTAATTTTAGGAATAATTTATTTTATAGTTTAACCTTAAAGCAAGGATGATAATGGTCCTTCCCCAAAACTAAACAGCCTTTGTAAAACTAATGAAAGGCGTTAAGGCTAGGATTATGAAGGGAGCCTAATTCTGCTAAAATATAACCAGCCGTTGTTCTGGAGGTCACAAAATTTGTAATTTCACCAATTACTCCTGTAGATAACACCACTGTTGTAGAAGCTAAGATTGGTCTTTTGAGATGTTTTCTCAGATTTTTGCATTTCTGATGACTGGCTAATTTCACCCAGATCTGTGATTCTTAACTCAACCAGTGGTGTGGCTCCCACCCAGAAGCTGACTCAGCACAAGAAAACCATTTTCCACACCCCTATGGTTTCATCCCCAACCAATCAGTAGCACCTATTCCCTAGCCTCATGCCCACCAAACTATACTTGAAACACCCTAACCTCCAAGCCTTTGGGGAGATTGGTTTGAGTAATAACTCCAACCTCAGCATAGCAGCCCTTGCATCAATGAAACTCTTTCTTTAGTGCAATGCTGTGGTCTCAGTGAATTGAATTTGTGTGTGCAGTTGGCAGAAAAAAATCCTATCAGGCAATTGCAAAAGCTATTGCATTCACATAGTCCAAAATCCAAACATATATAGAGGCAGGTAGTGAAAAATCTCCTTTGCACTATTGTTTCATGCTGTTCCCTTTCACTTCTCATTGGCTGACTTTTGTGTTTTCCAAAAATATTTATGCATAAATTAGCAAAGACAAGTTTGCTCTGGTTTTGCATAAATGGCAGGGTGCTATGCAGTACATTCTGTACATTGCTTTTTTCCACTAAATGATTGTGTTTTAGAGAGAGGTGTTGTCATATTAGTACAGAGAGTATAGCATCTTTCCCATATAGCTGCATAGTATTTTATGTCAGGGTTATAGCGTAGTATATTTAATCACTCTCCTATTTATGAAACTCTAAATGATTTTTAACTTTTGTTATTATGAGCAATGATGGAATTAATAGTCTTGTACATATGTCAGAGGCGTTTGAACCACAGAGACTCCATTTTGAGTGAGGGCTAGGAAAATGAGTCTGGTACTGGCTGGTCTGCATTTCCAGAAAATGAGGCATCCTTAGCCTCTAGAGGTTTATGGTTAAGGGAACAAATTAATAATGTTTAGGAAACAGACCCAGACTTGGGAGTGTCCAGATATCCCGCTATTTGGAGGACAAAAGCACTCCTAATTTTGCTTTAAAGATAATAATATCAGTTGTTACAAAATATAGTAATTAATAAATTTAATCCTTTATCACAAACTCTTGTAGCAGAGCACATCTTCCCAAGATCTATTTTTATCATATATATATTATATATATATGTGTATGTATGTATAAGCATTTTACCTAAGGTGGACACGTTCCTCCTCTTACTTTCAGGAACATCCTCTTCTGTCTATGGAGTAGCTGTCCTTTCACCACTTTACTTTCATTTATTTAACTTAATTTTTTTTTTTTTTTTTTTTGATTCAGAGTCTGGCTCTGTTGCCCAGGCTGGAGTGCAGTGGCACGATCTCAGCTCACTGTAACCTTCGCCTACTTGTTCAAGCAATTCTCCTGCCTCAGCTTCCCGAGTAGCTGGGATTACAGGTGCACGCCACCATGCCTGGCTAATTTTTGTATTTTTAGTAGAGATGGGTTTTCCATACTGGCCAGGCTAGTTTCGAACTTCTGACTTCAAGTGATCTGTTGCCTTGGCCTCCTAAAGTGTTGGGATTACAGCCGTGAGTCACCGTGCCCGGTCCACTTTCCTGCCTTAATAAACTTGCTTTTGCTTTGCACTGTGGACTCACCCTGAATTCTTTCTTGCATGAGATCCAAGAACCTGCTCTTGGGGTCTAGACTGGGACTCCTTTCCTGTAACACATATGTCATTTTGCAAAAACATGCTAGTATACTCACAGAATAAATTGGAATTTTTCCATCAGAGTATAAAATTATGATAAATATATTCAGTTATCCTCCATATGTGTTGTACCAATTTATACTTTCCCAAGCAATATGTGAAGTGCATATTTCTCCCACATTCTTGATAAGACAGTGTATCAAACTTACATATCTTTATCAATTTTATAGGTAAGAGATGTTATTTCAGTGTAATTTTATGTTTTATTTCTTTCATTATGATTCAAGTTCAGCACCTTTTCATATTTTAAAGGTTATGTGTATTTCTTTTTAATGAATTATCTGTTTATATAATTTTCACATTTTTCTAGTAGGTAATTAGTCTTATTCATTTATGGAAACTTTCTACATATTAAGAAAATTAGATCTGTTTTGTTGTTACATGAGTTACAATTTTTTCCAGTGTATGCTTTCTTCTTTTTGACTCTGCTACTAATAACCCTCCTTATTTTCTAGTTGCTGTAGGGGAAAAAAAATAATTTTCCCTACCATTCATATTTCTCAAGCGGGACTCCCTCTAACAAAAGATACATTAATAGGAGAAAAACAAACACGTTTATTAACATGTATATTTTTATATGAGACACCTAGGAAATGAGTAATTCTCCAGAGTAGGTCTCAAAGAAAAGCATTTAAACTTCAGGCTTACGTACCATTGTTCTCGGAAACAAAGAAAGAAGGATGTGGGGAAAGGCCTGCTTATGATATGACCAGGAAAACACCTTAAACAAAGATAAGGTTTGTTATGCAGATTTAAGTCAATATCTTCTCCAATTACTCATCCCTCTCTTCAGGGTGCAGAGAGGGAGACACTCTTACAAATAGAGATTTTCATTATAGATGTCAATTTTTCTTACGAAAGATCAACTTTTCAGAGCTACTTCTATGTCTGCAGTTTCTCAAAATAATCAATATGTCACAGAGTCATATTTTAGGGTTGTATATTCTGGTCTCCTACAATCATATTTTGGGATGATGTGATGTGAGCCCCAGCACTGCCTGTGAACTATTCATTTTGTAACCACCCAACTAGTTCTTCTTGCCTGCTGCCCAGATAGAGCTGATTTATCCAGACAGGGGAAATACAAGACAGAGTTTAATACACATAAAGCCAGCTAAACAAGACACAAGGGTTTTATTATTACTCAAGGCAACCTCCCGAAAATTTGGAGGCTAGGGTTTTTTAAAGCTAATTTGCGAGGGTTGAAGCTGTTTCTTGCACTGAGTAGGTTCTTGGGTGAGGACGACAAGACCAGATGAGCCGGTTCACCAGTCTAGGTGGCGCCAGTTGATCCATTGGAACGTACTTCCTGAGAAATACCACAAACACCAAGCTTAGGTTTTATAATAGTAATGTTGTCTATAGGAGCAATTGGGGAGGTTGGTGATCTTGTGGTCTCTGGCTGCCTGACTCTGTTGGAACCGAACTGTCGATTCCCTCCTGGGCAGGGGGTCACCGCGAAGGATCACCGACACGAGATTCACAGCAGAGAGTTATTTATTACTAGCGCGCTAGGGTCCCAAGCTCTAAGTTGGCCCTGGGACCCCGACTGCTTGTTACAGGCTGTTTATATAGGCAAACACAAGTTCAAACACAGCTTATGGCGCGAAATTCAAACAAAGCTTAAGGCGCAAAATGATTGGGTCTAGCTATGGCCTGAGCAAGGTGTCTTATGCTAATTGGTTAGAGCAGGACCTTATGAGGTTTTTTTCCTGGAGTTGTTGATTCCCGGAACTTCGAGGCAGGGTGGGACCCCCGGAATTGGCAGGGTGGGACCCCATGAGGTTGTTTCCCGGAATTGGCAGGGTGGGACCCTATCAGGGTGGGTCCCTATCGAGGCAGGGTGGGACCCTATCCAGAGCCACCTGGTGTTAATTTTTTTCTATATGAGGCCTAGTTTCTAAGTTTTATGAGGCCTAGTTTCAACTCCTGAGCTGTCATTTCTAATCTTGTGGCTAATTTGTTAGTTTTTCAAAGGCAGTCTGGTTCCCAGGCCAGGAGGAGTTTTGTATCAGGAGGAACTGTTATCTTTGTTTCAAAGTTAAAGTATAAATGAAATTCCTCCAAAAGTTAGTTTGACCTGCTTCCAGGAATGAACAAGGGCAGCTTAGAGGCTAAAAGCAAGATGAAGTTGGTTAGGTCAGATCTCTTTCACTGTCATAATTTTCTCACTGTTATAATTTTTGCAAAGGCAGGTTTAATTTATTATAGAACTCACCATACTATATCATAATTCTTTCTATATTTGCTATCAGACTTTGAGGGTCCCAAGAGCAGGTATCTTATTCAACTTTTCATGCCTCTTGTACATTAGCATAATATACAAGGTACTGAATATACAAGGTACATAATATACAAGGTACTGAACATCAACCACAATTTTTTTTAATGAATTATTGTTTGCTTATTTTTTCTTTTGGGCTTAAATTCATGTTAAATTTTAATGATTACATTGGTATTAGCTACATTTAACAGCATTTGCGGCATTGCTTTGTTGTGGCCCTACTTTTTCTTTTTCCTATTCTACTCATATTTAGTTGAACAATTATGTAGGAGACCAGAATATGCCACCCTGAAATGTGACTCTTTAGCATAAGGATTATTTTCAGCTGGTTATTTGAAGGTACCACAGATACATGAGAAGCTCTAAAAATAGAGAACAGGTTACCCTTTTGTAAAGGGAAATTCACACTTATAAAGAAAATTTCCATTGATAAGGGTGTCTTCCTCTCTGCACCAGGAGCAAATGACTTTAAATCATTAGAGATGCTTATTAATAGACAAGGCACTGACTTCAATCTGCATAACAAACCTTACCTTTGTTTTCCATGCTTTTCCTGGTTACTTCCACATTACTCATCCTCCAACTCTCTTTTTTCTTTTTTTCAGCAGAGGATGATATTTAAACTTGAACTAAGCCCACATCTTTGAGATTGACTAATTTTTCTGAATATCTAGAATGAATGTATATCTAAGGAATAAATGTTAATAAACTTCTATTTGTTTTTCTCCTCTTAATCTATCTTTTGCTACTGGAGGGACTAGTTAAGAACTCAGAAAAAGTAGAGAGAAAAATTATTTTCTACCTTTACAACAAGCAGAAATTATTCAGTAGATTGGTGTTAACGCGCATCCGGGTGAAGACACCACCAAACAGGCTTTGTGTGAGCAATAAAGCTTTTTAAGCACCTGGATGCAGGTGGACTGAGTCCGAAAAAGGAGTCAGCAAAAGGAGATGGGGTGGGGCAGTTTCATAGGATTTGGGTAGGTAGTAGAAAATTACGGTTAAAGAAGTTTGTTCGCTTGTGGGCAGTGGGGGGGTGGTCACAAGGTGCTTAATGGGGAGCTTCTGAGACTGGCCAGGAGAAGGAATGTCACAAGGTCAATTGATCAGTGAGGGTGAAGCAGGAACAAATCACAATAGTGGAATGTCATCAGTTAAGGCAGGAACTGGCTATTTTCACTTCTTTTGTGATTCTTCAGTTGCTTCAGGCCATCTGGATGTATACGTGCAGGGCTGGGTTCAGAGGCCTGACAATTGGTTTTTATTTGGAGTATAATTTAAAAGTACCAGCAGGAAAAGATTGTGTGTGTGTGTGCGCGCGCCTATGTGTGTGTGTTCATGTGTATGGGGTGGAGGTGGAAGAGGCAAGCTCACATAACCAACCATTTAAGGCTCTAAGTTTCTTTTTAATCTATAAGATAAATAAGTACCAGAATAAAGCATCCTAGAACATATTGAAGATTTCATGCCAAGATCCCTAGTCCCAGAAAGCTATTTAGAAATGAAACTTTGAAGTAAATCAATGGAAAATTCAAGGAAATGAAAGACCACTTCTTCAAAAAAATCCAACATCAATCAGTACTACTGCTAGGTATTCTCTATTTTCCTCCTTACATATTGTACATACAAGTGTTAGGATATCTTTTTACAGGAAAAGGGTAAAAATTATTTTATTTTCTATAACTTCAGCCACTTATTCTCCTGCTATTGCTTTTCAAATGTTTATGTATTTGAATGAAAATACAGTAACTCCTCCACCTGTCTTTAAAACAAAGGTTGTTATACACCTGGTCTACAGGGGCAGAGGGAAGGTGTGGAACTTAATATTAAATGTTCATCTATCATTTTCTCTTTGCTTCAGAGCTTGATGAGGAGTCAAGATGGCCTCTTGCTTTGTTTGGTTTTGAGGTCTTCATGCTAGCATGCAATTGTGTAAGAGCAATTTACTGTGACTCACCTTTTTTTTTTTTTTGCACAAAAAATTAACAGTTTTTCTATGGTGCTCAATAGCACTCAAATGTGCCAGGACAAAGACCTCTTTTTTAAAAAAATGAAATAAAACATATGGAAGGAAACTAAGAACTCTTGTCAAAATTATTCCACTGTGAAATTAGTTACATTCCACAAGAAAATATAACCATGCCAAGGGTTTTTTTCTTCAGTGACTCTCACATAAACTACAGCAGGAAAAAAAAAAATCTGGTGTTCAGCTTCATAAGCTGTCAGTGCCATTGGCTACCTAAACCCATTCATATTTGATTATTTTCAGTCCACTGCCATTTCTATACAGCCCTGGTGGATATTTCCTTGGTTCATTAAATACAACATTCCCATCAGCCTATTATTATTGTGTTGCTGCTGTCCTTGCTATAATTAACATTGCAACAGATTTAAAAAATACTACTTAAAATAACTGGCGTAGAATTCACTTCTAAACAGAATACACATAAAAAAGATTATCCAACAGGGAGCTGCCAAATGTACTGTAAACTGGAAGAGTTTCAGCATCCTTTAAACACTCGGCAAGAAGCTAACTGAACCACATCTCTGCTGTCAGCAGAGCATGAAACTCTGAGATTTGTTTCAGTTTCCATCTAGTCTCTGCCAGTTAAAACTAAAGACTTCCACAGGGTAAATACATATTCCGTTTTCACTGGCATTGCCTTCTTTCTCTTTGATAATCTTTATGTTTCCCTCTCAAGAATGCTTGAGCCTTTATGAATGTGACATTTTGCAAAGCACTGTGGTCTAATAAACTTTCCCAAATTTCCTCATCATCCTCATCTCCACAAAGCCTTTCTTATATGCACACAGTTGTGGTGGCAAAGAAAATCTATACTATACAAAGAAAATCTAACAGACCCTATTCTTTGTCCTATAAGAATATATCATGAAGAACACACACACTCATACACATACCCAGTACCTAGAGAGAGAGAGAGCTAAATGCAAACAGTAAGCTCTGCTCAAAATCCTCCATTGGATTCTCGTTTCTTATCAAATCAAATAAAATTTTCTCAGCTTGTCACTCAACAACTTCTACAATATGAGCCTAGATTATCTTTCCAGCCTACAATTTACCAATCTCCTGAGTGTATCTCCTGTTCCTAGTAAACTAGATTACTCACAGTTCCTGTGTTATATGGTGCTTTCCTATTATCTTATCCTGACCCCAGACAGGCAGAAAATCAGGGCCCTGGAATCAACTAGTCTGGAGTGTGGGATGTTATATGCCTGGTTCAGGGAGAAAGGAGGGAGAGGAACAGAGAAGAGGTATCCGTTGTAATCTTATCAATAGGCATCTGCTGGGGCACTAGGAAGTGATTTGAGTCAGAGCAACTCTCAAAGTTGCTGATGAGAAAAGTCATGCAGGCCATCCAAGTAAGTTGTCAATTTAATGAGTGCTACAAAAATGAGGATTCCTTAATGAAGCCAGGCACACCAAGAGAGGACAGGACACATGCTTCAAACTGGAGAGTGTGAGATGCAGGCTAAAGCTCTGTAAATAAGAGCAGAAATGAAATTACTTTTCCTATTTTGACTGCTTCTTTGGGGTCTGGGGACAGAGAGTTAAGGATGTGAAGAGAACTGAATGCCACCTGGGTTCTTAGAATGATAGCATTCTTTCTGCATGGAACACCTTTATGCTCTGGTTCAAATCATATCAATTCTTCCAGACCCATTTCAAATATCACCTCTTCCATGAAACCTTTTTTTCTGTCCCTCAAAAGAAACCATCCTTCCCTCACCTGCACTCTATCAGACATTGTCCATACTTCTTGACAGCTTTCCTTACTAGATTGTATATTACATTCTTAAGTTTATTTGTCTTATACCTTTACTATATTATATGCACCTTAAGTTATGGATTTACTCTTTCTTAATATCAACTGTAGCAACTACATACTGTGACACTTAACTGTTACTCAATAAATATTGTTAACATTATTTTAACTAACATCTGAGAACAGAGAGAATATTTGCATGACTTATGGAAAAAGAAAGGGGCATCATTATCCAAATATATCTTTGGATGTTCTTCCAATTGGCCAGTATCATTGGCATTCCAATATGTTTTATAGAGATAACTAGATATATTCAGCTTATATTGAATATTTACTTATAATTCCTCATGAACCTAGTCAATCAGTCTGAAAAATTTATTGTAATAGTATTTGCTATAATCTCAAGGCATATGAAGGATGCTGAATAAATATTACCCCAAAAATATACAAATGTCCAGTTTAATATTCTCTTCATTTGTTCTTCATACAACCAGGAGACATATCATACCACCTAAAAGTTGGACACCAAAAATAATTTAGGTTATGCTTTGATGAAAATTTAGTTTGCTTTCATACTTGATTTCACAATCTTTTCTCACTATTTTGTTCTTTTGTTAAATATACCATGTTGGAAATATATATTTCTTATAAGCTTATAGTAAGATGCATAGGAAAAATCTTACAGTATAAGGAATAAAATCCTTCTTAAATGTTTTCTGTATTAACGGGAAAATTGAGGTTAAATTTTCAGTCAAGTATATTGGATATTATGTAATGCATTTTATGTTTAAATATTACCACTGGATTTTTCTCAGTTTCCGTACTTATTTTCCTTTAATTTCTTGCTTAAAAAAATTGGTACCTCCATCTTATAAGTTAGCCCCTTTATGTATTTTTAATAATGCAGAGTATAAATAATAACACATAAAATTAAAGTTATCTAATCTTATTTATACTGCAGTATCCTAAAGTCAAAATGTTACATAGAAGAATAGTATAATACTATTAAATAAAAAGGAAATGACTATTATAGGTGCATTTTTTTGAAAATACAGTGATTTCAAAACTAGCTGGAGGTTTTAGGAAAAATCTGTCTAATTTGCTCCTAACACAAAGACAAATCTCCTAATTTGTTCCTAACACTAAGACAAGGCATTTATTCATTTTTCTCATTATGTAGAATTGTAAATTTACAATTTATAATTGTAGAAAATTGTGGAGTACAATATGATGTTATGAGTCATGAATACAATGTGGAATAATTAAACCAAACAAGTTAACTCATCCATTTCCTCAAATACTTAACATTTTTTGGTAGTGACAACATTTGACATTTACTCTCAGAAATTTTGAAATGTAGAATGCTCCATTATCAACTATTAATATATCCATCACACTGTGCAATAGATATAAAAACAAACCCGTATTGATCATCATTTCCCCATTCCCCCATCCCTCAACCTCCATAACCACTTTCTACTCTCTACTTCTATGTGTTCAATTCTTTTAAGATACCATATACAGTTGAGAACACGCAGTATTTGTCTTTCTGGGCCTCTCATATTTCAACTATCATAATGTTCTCCAATTGCATACATGCAAATAACAAAACTTCCTTCTTTCATAAGGCTGAAGAGTATTCCATTGTGTATATAAACCACATTTCCTTATTTATTTATCTGTTGATGGACAGTTAGATTGATTCTATGACTTGGCTGCTGCAGTGAACATGGGAGTGCACAAACCTCAACAAACTTATTTCAAATCTTTGGGCAAATACCTAGAAATACAATTTTTGCCTCATATAATTCTATTTTTAGTTTTTTAAGGAATTTCCATATAGTTTTGCATACCAGTTTACATTCCCAACAACAGTGTACCAGGGTTTCCTTTTCTCCACATTCTTACTAACCCTTGTTATTGTTCATCTTTTTGATAATAGCCATTCTGACAGATGCGAGATCATATTTCATTCTGATTTTAATTTGCACTTCCTTGATTATTAGTGATATGGAGTATTTTTTCCATATATCTGTTGGCCATTTGTATGTCTTCCTTTAAGAAGTGCTTATTTAGGTCCCCCGCCCATTTTTAAATTGGGCTTTTTGTCTTCTTGCTATTGAGTTGTTTGATCTCCTTACGTATTTTGAATATTGACCTTTCATCAGATGTATGGCTTGCAAATATTTTATTCCAATCCATATGTTGTTTCTCTACATTGTTAATTGTTTCCTTTGCTATGCAGAAGCTTCTTAGTTTAATATAACTCCATTTGTCTATTTCACTTTTGCATGTCCTTTTGCTGTCAAATCCAAAAAATCATTGCTAAGACAAATGTATAGTTTTCCCCCTGTGTTTTGTCTAGTAGTTTTACAGTTTCTGGTCTTCAGTTTAAGTTTTTAATCCATTTTTAGTTTATTTATGGTGTGAGATGAGGGCCCAGTGTTGTTCTTCATGTGGGTGTTTAGTTTTTTCACCACCATATATTGAAGAGACTATCCTTTTTCCACTGTGTATTGTTGGCAGCTTTGTTGAAAATCAATCAACTGTGCATGCATGCATTTGTTTATTTCTGGGCTCTCTTCAACCAGTCTGCTGGTTGATATGTCTGTTTTGCTTTAGTTTGTTTTGTTTTTGTCTAGATATTTATTGCTATAAACTTTCCTCTTATACTTTCTTTTCCTGTATCCCATAAATTTGGTTTGTTTTGTTTCCGTTTTTGTTTATCTCAAGATATTTAAAATTTTTCTTTTAATTTCTTTGTTGACCCATTGATTGTTTTGGAGTATTTTGTTTAACTTCCGTGTATTTGTAGTTTTTCCAAAATTCCTCTTACTGATTTTTAGTTTTAGACTATTGTGGGGAAAAAAAATGATACTTGATATAATTTCAGTCTTCTTGAATTTGTTGAGGCTATTTTTGTGCCCTCACATGTGTTCTATTCTGGAAAATGTTTTATTTGTTCTTGAGAATAATATCTATTCTGTTGTTACTGCATGGACTGTTTCATATAGGTCTATTACATCCATTTAATTTAAAGTGCTGCTCAAGTCTAATATTTAGTTATCATTTTTCTGTTCAGATGGTCTTTTCATTGTTGAAAGTGAGGTATTGAAGTCTCCTTCTGTTACTGTATTGCAATCTGTCTCTTTCTTCAGATATTTTATTATTTGTTTTATATATTTATGTGTGCTAATGTTGAGTGAATGTATTTTTACAATTGTTATATTCTCTTAAGGATTTGGCTTATTTATCATTATGTAATGCCCTTCTTTTGATGGTTGTTGACATAAAGTCTGTTTTATTTGGTTGGTACCCTTGCTGTCTTGTGGTTTCTATTTACATGGAATATCTTTTTCCATCCCTTCACTTTTACTCTATGTGTGTCCTTAAAATTTAGGTGAGTCTCTTGTAGTCAGCACATAAGTGGGTGCTGTTTCTTATTCATTCTGTCCCTCTTTCTTTTTATTGGACAATTTAACTTATTTACATTTAAGATAATTATTGATAGGTAAGAACTTATTACTGCCATTTTCTTGTTTTCTGGTTGTTTCATTAAGAATTTGTTTCTTTCTTCCTCTCTTTCTTTCTTTGTGATTTGATGATTTTCAATAGTAGTATGCTTTGAATATTTTCTAGTTTTGTTTTGTGCTTCTATTGAAGATTTTTGCTATGTAGTTATCATGAGGCTTACATGGAACATCTCATATTTATGACACTCTATTTCAAGCTGATAACAACTTAACTTTGATGGCTTAACTAACTTTGATACAGCAACAGTACATTTTACTCCATGTTTTCATTTAAACTCTTTGAATTTCTTTAATAACTCATTGATAACTACTGTTTTCAGCAGCCACCAGGGGCCCATACAGAAGAGCACCAGCAGGGGATCCACCTGTACGAGTTTCCTCTAGGTGGTCTCACTGTTAGGGATTGGATTGCAGGTGCAGTTTAATGACACAATCAGAATGCAATAGCTTAAAGGTTTTTCATACTCACATATCCTGGGGGGTACCTAGCATGCCCTCTCTATGCAAACATACACAGGTCAGGGACTGCAAGAAGAGAGAGAGAGAGAAAGGACCTTTGGGTCAATCCCTTTACTGGACCCACAGAATTATCCAAATTTCCTGTGGAGAGCTTTAATCAGTAGGTTTAAAATAAATAGGCACTAATTTCAGGAGGTCACATTGTGAATGAGAGGTAATCACTTTAAGTTCCTTAGCAAATGTCTAAATGATCCATTTAAAGGAAGTGGGAGAAAAGCGGGGAGCCTGGCCTACTAGATGGGAGAGATGCCTCTATGTTTTTATATCTTGTCATTGGCTAGAGCCATTCAAGTGGGATACAGTATTGAAAACTGGGTCAAGGTGGCCTGAACCCTGCTTCTAGTATTAATAAATTTATATTTTAAAAGGAATACTGAAGCAATGTAAAATTATTAACATTCAGTGCAATTTATCTCATGATGTCTTAGATTCAAACTCAAAAGTAAGGTAATTGGAGTTGAGTGGTGGATATTTATTGACTGTGAGGGAAAAGAGTAGTTGTAGTAGTTTTGTGTGGAGACACAGAGCAAGAGATTGGGGTGGAAAGCTGGAGATAGGTGGTAGAAAAAGACATCAGAGGGTGGGTAAGTCCTCTCCCCAGGGAGTTAAAGAGTTTAATGACATAGAATTGGTGCCTCTTGGGGAAAGCAATAATCTCCATTAATTTTAGTAACCTGTACCAGAATTCCCTTTAGGTATAGAAGTGTGAGGGTATATATCTGACCAGAGAAGAAGTATACCAGGATCAGGGGATAAGCAGACAGTGAATTTAGAAGGATATGTAAAAATATGCTGGGTCCGCCGGGCGCGGTGGCTCAAGCCTGTAATCCCAGCACTTTGGGAGGCCGAGACGGGTGGATCACAAGGTCAGGAGATCGAGACCATCCTGGCTAACATGGTGAAACCCCGTCTCTACTAAAAATACAAAAAACTAGCCGGGCGAGGTGGCGGGCGCCTGTAGTCCCAGCTACTCCGGAGGCTGAGGCAGGAGAATGGCGTGAACCCGGGAGGCGGAGCTTGCAGTGAGCTGAGACCCGGCCACTGCACTCCAGCCTGGGCGACAGAGCGAGACTCCGTCTCAAAAAAAAAAAAAAATATGCTGGGTCCATTTTCTGCCTTAGGAAAGGCAGTCTGTGAGCATCCCTTAGTGGAGGTTAGTGTAAAGGGTGAAGTCATCTACAATATCAAGACCTTGGGTTAAGACGATGTCATCTGAGGTAATGTCATCTCAGTGGAGAGATTTTGGGCCAGGTCAATGTAATCTGGAATGTTGAACTGGGTATTCTTTTCAAGTGGGTACCCATTTGTGTTAATGTAGGACACAGTATTTAGCATAATTGGTTGAAACAATCATTTCCTGAAGGATTTGGATGTCTGGTTGTAAACCAATAAAAGTACCCAAACCAGTAGTAGTAATAAGACCAATAATCAATAGAATAATGTGCAGCTACCCCTGACAAGGTTTTGTTCAGGGTGAAAGTTTAAGTTTAAATGGGTCCCTGGTTATACGAATAGATACCTGGTCTGTGGGACAATCTATTGTAATGAATCCTAGGAGAATATGAGTCCTCCATCTGGCTTCCAGTGTTAGTGGGATGGGGGCAAGATCAAAAACGTATATAAAGGTAGTTAAGGCCTGGGATAGACTGGAGAACCTTAGTTTATTTGTTGTCTTGGAATTTGAAAAGAAAAGAAGTTTTTTGAGGGCATCATTGTTTGTCTCAATTAAAGCAGTTATTTGGGAGCTATCAAGGATGTGAAAGTTCTATTGAATGTCTTTCAAGAACCTAGCAAGATGTATTTTAATAAGTGAAATTTATGCCTTTTCTTAGTAGTAGTAATGTTTGCAACTTTGAAGGGAGTAAGAAATATCCTAGCAAAGCCTTAGACTGTGGCCTCAGAACATATGGAGATTTGTAATTTTAATTTATTCTTTGGGTGTCTATAAATCAAGAAATTCCCAGAGATTTTTGTTTGTTTGTTTGTTTGTTTGTTTTTGCCTTAAAGGGGACAATTTTTAAGCAATGGCCTAATAGCTTATAACAAATGTAAAGATGAAACCATTTGTTGACCAGGGCATCTAGTGCAAACACAATGGCCTGAAGTTTGGCTAAGTGCATTGTTTCTTGGTCTCCATCATTTATTAGGCACTGATATGGTTTGAATGTTTGCCCCCTCAAAATCTCACGTTGAAATGTGATTCCCAATGTTGGAGGTGGGGCCTGGTGGAAGATGATTGGATCATGGGAACAGATCCGTCATGAATGGCTTAACATAATCCCTTTGGTAATGACCGAGTTCTCCCCTCAGTTAGTCCATATGAAATCTGGTTGTTTAATAGAGTTTGGGATCTCCCCCTTGTCTCTCTTGCTCCTGCTCTCATCATGTGACATTTTGGCTCCCCATCACCTCTGCCATTATTGTAAGTTTTCTGATGCCTCACCAGAAGTAGATGCCAGCATCATGCTTAATGTACAGCCTCCAAAACAGTGAACTAAAATAAAACCTCTTTTCTTTATAAATTACCCAGTATCAGGTATTCCTTTATAGCAATGTAAAAATAACACAGAAAATTGGTACCAGGATTGGGATGTTACTATAAAGACAACAAAAGATGTGTTAAGTGGCTTTGGAACTGGGTAAGAGGCAGAGGTTGGAAGAGTTTGGAGGGCTCAGAAGAAGACAGAAAGACAAAAGAAAATGTGGAACTTCATAGAGATTGGTTAAATGATTGTGACCAAAATGCTAATAGAAATATGGACAGTGAAGACCAGGCTGACAAGGTCTCAGATGGAAATGAGGAATTTATTGGGAACTGGAGTAAAGGCCACCCATGTTATGCCCTAGCAAAGGGCTTGGCTACATTGTGTTCACATCCTAGGGATCTGTGGAAGGCTGAACTTAAGAGTGATAACCTAGCATATCTGGTGGAAGAAATGTCTAAGCAGCAAAGTGTTTACGATGTGGCTTAGCTGTTTCTAACAGCCTACAATCAGATATAGTAATAAGGAAATGGCTTAAAGATGAAACATTTTTAAAAGGGAAACAGAGTGTAAAAGTTTGAAAAATTTGCAGCCTGGTCTTGTGGTAACATAAGAACACAAGCAGGCTGTGGAGCAACCATTGGTTAGAGAGATTACCATGACTAAAAAGGAGCCAAGTGCTAATATTCAAGATAATGGTAAAAAGGCCTCAAAGGCATTTCAGAAGTCTTCAGGATGGCCTCTCCCATCACAGATTCAGATGCCTAGGAGGATAGTGGTTTCAGGGGTTAGGCCCAGGGTACTGCTGCCCTGCTTAGCCCCAGGACACAGCTCACCTCATCCTGGCCACTCCAGCTCCAGCCTTGGCTCAAGGGATCCCAAGTGTAGTTCAGAATAAAGCTCCAGAGGGTGCAAGCCATAAGCCTTGGCTGTTTCCACATGGTGTTAAGTCTGCAGGTGCTCAGAACGCAAGTGTGAAGGAGGTGTGGCAACTTCCCTCTAGGTTTCAGATGATGTTTTGGAGTGCCTGGGTGCCCAGGCAGAAGCATGCTGCAGGGCAGAGTCTCCAAAAAGAACCCCTACTATGGCAATTCCCAGAGGAAAATGTGAGGTTGGAGACCCTGCAGAGTCCCCACCGGGCCACTGCTTAGTGGAGCTGTGGGAAGAGGGCTGCCATCCTGTAGACCCCAGAATAATAGAGCCACTTGCAACTTACATCCTGAGCCTTGAAAAACTATAGGTCATTAATTCCAACCTGTGAGAGCAGCCATAGAGGCTGCACCCTACAATACAGAGTTGTCCAAGGACTTGGGAGCCCACCCTTTGTACCAGTGTGCCCCGGATGTGGGACATGGAGTCCAAGGAGATTATTTTGAAACTGTAAGATTCAATGACTGCCCTGCTGGGTTTTGGACTTACTTGGAGCCTGCTGCCACCCATTTTTTATTTTTTGGCTGATTTTTCCCTTTCAAAATAGATATGTATAACCAACACCTGTACCACCATTGCATTTGGGAAGTAAATAACTTGTTTTTGATTTCATCGGCTCAGAGGTGGAAAGAGCTTGGCCTTGAGTCTTAGATAAGATTTTGGACTTTTGATTGAGTTAATGTTGGAATAAGTAAGGCCTTGGGAGATTATTGAAAAGGGATGGTTGTATTTTGCAGTGTGAGAAGGACATGAGATTTGGGGGGCCAGGGACTTAATGACATGGTTTGAATGCATGTCCCCTCAAAATCTCATGTTGAAATGTGGTTTCCAATGTTGGAGGTGTGATCTGGTGGAAGGTGGCTGGATCATGGGGGTGGATCCCTCATGAGTAGCTTAGCATCATCCCCTTGGTGATAACTGAGTTCTCCCTCAGTGAGTTCATGAACTCCCTCAGTGAGTTCATGCAAGATCTGGTGGTTCTTTAAAAAAGTCTAGGACCTCCCCCTTCTCTCTCTTTCCATGTGACATGCTTGTTCCCTATTGCTTTCTGCCATGAGTGTAAGCTTCCTGAGCTTCAGCAGAAGCAGGTGCTAACACCATGCTTCGTGTACAGCCTGCAGAACTATAGGCCAAAATAAAATCTCTTTTCTTTATAAATTACCCAGTCTTTATAGCGATGTAAAAAAATGGCCTAACACAGGGACATTGTGGCTAAGGGATGGAAAGAAGCAACATTCCACTAAGTATGATGTATGATGGTTAGCAGTACTGTCCACATAGTTTGCCAACTCTCATTATCATTTACTCACTTATGCCCAATGGGCTTCCCAGGTAGAGAAGGGGTATAGGGTAAGGATGACCTCCTCCAGCACCCTGGCATCTTTGAAGGGACTGAGGACCAGGGTAGCCACCCTTCCTTCCGGTAGCATACACCAGAAGACCCAGGTTTGGCTCCTCTTAGAGAGACCTTGGTAGCTATGCCAAGTTTGTAGGGTGTCATTCCTGTTACTTAAAGCATAATGAGCAGTTGGGTATGGAGATTCACAGATTTAGGGTTTGTGAAAGTCTCTATTTTCAAGAGATCCCTGTTGGGAGCCAGGCATTTGTTGTTTTAATAGTGTATAGCATAAAGCTAAGAGGGGCGATATCTTGCATAAGAAGCCCTGGGGCAACCAATGGCAGTTATCAGTTGTCCAGAGACTCCTGGAAGCATTACAACAGGTTTTCATTTTTTCTTTTTTGAGACGGATTTTTGCTCTGTCTCCCAGGCTAGGGTGCAGTGGCGTGATCTTGGCTCACTGCAGCCTCTGTCTTCCAGGTTCAAGCGATTCTCCTGCCTCAGCCTCCCAAGTAGCTAGGACTATAGGTATGTGCCACCACACCTGGCTAATTTTTGTATATTTAGCAGAGATGGGGTTTCACCATGTTGGCCAGGTTGGTCTCAAATGATCCACTCACCTCGGCCTCCCAAAGTGCTGGAGTTACAGACATGAGCCACTTCACGAGGCCAAAAGGTTTTCAAAGACTCTACTGTGAAGGAGTTTTTTGAGGGCACTCACAGGAGTGCGTATTGATTTTAATCTAGAAGTAAAATTTGTAAATGAGGAATATGTTGCCACCAGAACTCAGAAGTACTAAGAAATATTGGACTTAACTGACCTTAATGGTTGTACACAATGAATCTCCTTGGAGGAAGATATTAATGTAATGTCATACCTGTGTTCCTGGAGAAAGTGGGTGCCATTAAGATCTTGTTTGCAAATATTGTATGTGATGACAAAGCTGTTGGGAGGTATCCCATGGGTAACCCAGAAAGGCGCATTGTGTTTCTTCAGAGGCAGAGGCAAACTGCAGCTGTGAAAGGATGTAGAAATAGAAACTGAATGGAACAGGTTAGCCAAATCTGTAAGAGCAGACTATGAACCAGAGGTTGATTGGGTTGAATCAACAATGTTAATAATATTAGTTACTGAGTATAGAGGTCCTAATGAATAGGATCACAGTATTAAGGTTGTAGTAGTCTATAGTACGGCACCTTTTGTATGTGTATATATACATATATTTTTTTCAGATTTGGGAACAGGGAAAGATTGGCCGCTAAATGGAAAAGCAGTAGGGAGAATTATCCCTTTAATAATTAGGTTTTATATAATTAGTTTTAATCCTTAAGGAACTCATTTCAACTTACGTAGGGCCGTATTAACTATTAACTGGGGGGTTTATGGGGTCCCATTTTTTCAATCCAATTTGTAAGTGCCAAAAACTTACTTTAATTTAAATTTATTACTTCCTGTATCATATAATCTAAGTCCAACATAGAATATGTTATAGCAGTGGGGTAGATGATTATGGGAAATGTAGGCATGGCCATAGTTAAATTGAGGAATACTCATTTTTGTATTTTATACAAAATATAGAAGTAGAATATTTAAATTTAGTGGGACCCCCAAAAGTAACTATAATTTGAGTTCTGGTATTAATTAAACCCATTCATTTTGATCAATTAGTGCATTTTAGCAAATGTTAAAAGTTAGTTAAAATCTCTTTTGTAGAGGCACAAAAGCCAATCAGTGCCCTTTATCATTTTTGTTACTAACAAAAATTCTTTAGTATATGAAGTTTGACTTTCCAATGAAATCAAATTATGAAAAATATATATGTAATTTATTTATTATATATTTATATTGAAATATTGTGTGTTTGCACATATATGTATTCAAATTCTACACATAAAGGTAATTAATTTAATTACCCTTTATTTTCCTCTTTTAACTAAAGGTTTGCCCATAAATTGATAAGCAATCTAGAGTTAGCATTTTGTTTGCTAGACCTGGGGTTTGCTCAGCACTTAAAGTTTAAAGTTCTTTTATTGTTGCTGTTGGTGGTGGTGGTGGTGGTGGTGATAGATTTGTGGCCCACCCAAAGCAGTAGTGTCTTTTTTGCTGTTTTTCCTTCTTGGTTTTTTTTTTTTTTTTTTTTTTTAAGGTTTTTCACTACTTGGAACTGAGGGTCTGAGTATCTGTGGTTGACAAGAGAAAAAGAGAGAGCAGGAAAGGGGCCATGGTCACTAGGCAGTAACCTATCTCTTGGGAAAACCCTGTACACTGAGATGATCTTTAGAACACCTTGTATCTCTAGGTGGCTTAATTTTTTTTCTTTCTTTCTTGTCTTGCTTTGAATATTTACCAGACAAACTCCTCGTGGTATCAAATAGCCTTCTGTGTTTTGACCTTACGGGTTTTTACCAGAAAAAACTGGGGTTATCCTCCATGTGTACCAGTCACACAGGCAGCCACTTCCATTTCCTGGGTGTCCAAATCAAGCTCTGAGGGGCTTAGGGAACAAGGACTGACAGCAGCAAGGAATGCGTAACAAAGGAGGCACCTGCCTTCACAGCACTCAGTCTTGCTAGGCACCCTGAGGATTCAGGTGAAGTTACCTCTGACCTACTTTATGGTTAGGCAATTTTATACTTTTACCCCAGCTCTTCTTCACCAACACAGTGAAGCCCAGTGTCATATTACACTTTCCAACTATTACTGAGGGGTCATTGCTGCTTCCCTGGAACCTTGTGGCCCCTGTCTATAACCTGGGAAATGGTGGTAGAGCTCCACCACCCTGGCCAGCTCACTCTAGCAAGATACTAGGACTTCACCATTTATAGTCAATACATTACTGACCACTACAGAGATCCCAGGGCACTGAAACAGTGTACCTGCCACAGGGAGCAACACACATTCAGATAGGGACCTGCTGCATAGGGTCCTTCGAGATCCCAAGAAAAGCTGATGATGTCACAAAGGGAAACGCACCCTGCTTATACTGGGACTTGCTCTCTGACAGCTTCAGAAGAACTTAATGGATCATAGAGCTGTCTACAGCCACCACAATTTCAAGCAAATCCCCAAGGCAACACCTGAGAGCAGATGTAGGCAGCAGTGCGAAATAGCCTGATTGGATACTGGCAAGTAGTAGTGCCATCAGATACCAACTGTACCATGTGATACGGAAAATAAGTCACCCATTCCCAGTGAGCAGACAATGAAATTGTATCCAAGCTTTGACTATAATCATACCTTCTACATCAATTGTTTTGGATAAAACTCTTTGAGTTTCTCTATCAGCTTAGCTGATAGCTATTGTTTTCAGCAGCTACCAGATATCCAGACAGAAGAACATCACCCAGGGATTCACCTGCATGAGTCTCCTTTGGGTGGCTTCACAGTCAGGGGTCAGATTGCAGATGAGGCTTCAGTGACACAACCACCATATAATAGTTTAAGAGATTTTAGTACTCACAGACCCTGGAGGGTATATGGCATGTCAGGAAGCCTTACCCACATAGAGGTCAGGGGACTCTGGCAGAGAGAAAGAAAAGGGACCCATGTGTCAATGCCTTTATTGGGTCCAGGCCATCATCCAAACAGTTTTCGTGTGGGGAGCTGTAACTGGTGGTTTTAAAGCAAGCAGTCATTATTTCCAGGAGGTCATGTAGTGACTGAGAGGTAGGCACTCAGAATTCACAGGGAAATGTCTGAGGGGTCTATTTAAAATAAGTGACAGAAAAGCTGGGAGCCCAGCCTATTACATGGGAGAGATGCCTGTAAGTTTTTATCTCTGGTCACTGGCTGAAACCATTTAGGTGAGTATAATATAGGAAACTGTGCCAAGGGTGACTGGGCCCTATTTCTGGTAATAAAAAGTTAAACTCACATTCAAAAATGGGTGTTAAGGCAACAGAAAGTTATAAGCACGCTACACTCTCCACCCTCCACATACATATTTTATGTTTTTGATGTCAAAATTTACATCATTTTATAATGTATATATCTTGGCAATCTATCTTAGCTACAATTTTTATTAATAGTTTTACACACCATCATTACAGAACTATAGTATTTTGAATATGGCTCTGCTCTACATATACTATAGAGTTTTGTGATTTATTATACTTCATGTTATTAATTAGCAGCCTTTTGCTTCGGTTTAAAGAACTCCCTTTAGCAGTTCCTATAAGGCAAGTATAGTGATGATGAACTCTCTAAGCTTGGGTGTTTGTATAAGAAAATTTTTATTATTGTCTCAATATGGAAAAATAGTTTTACTGGATAAAGTATTTTTGGTTAGCAGTTTCCCCCACCCCTTCAACACTTTGACTATATCATTCCATTCTCTCCTGACCTTCAGGATTTCTGCAGAGAAATCCACTGATGCACTGATAGTCATATTGGCACTTTTATATTTGATGTATCTCTTACATCTTGCTGCTCCCACAATTTTTATATGTGTTTAATTTTTGATAGTTTGATTATTATGTGTTTTAATGTACTCAATTTGAGATGAATTTAATTGGAGCTCTCTGCTTCCTGTACCTGGGTGTTGGCACACATCCCCATATTAGGAAAGTCATTATTTATTTAAATATGGTTTCTGGCCTTTGTTCTCTTTCTTCTCCTTATGCAAAGGTTTGGTCTCTTGATTGTCCCATAATTCCTGTAGGCTTTCTCCATTATTTTTCATTCTTTTGTCTGTTTGCTCTTCTAAATGAATAATTTCAGATGTTCTGTCTTTCAGCTCACTGATTTTTTTTCTTCTGCTTGTTTGAATCTGCTATTGAAGTTTTCTGTTGATTTTTTTTGTTCAGTCATTGAATTCTTCATCTCTAGAATTTCTATCTGGTTCTTTTTTATTGTCTCTATTTCTTTGTCAATCTTGTTGCTGTTTTCATTAATTGTTTTCTAAATTTCGTTAAATTTTCTCTTCATGTATTCTTATAGTTCACTGAACTTCTTTATAAGTATTGTTCTGAATTCTTTGCCAATCATTTCATAGATCTCCATTTTGTTGCAGTCCATTATTTATTTATTTATTAAGAGGTAGAGTCTTGCTCTGTCGCCCAGGCAAGAGTGCAGTGGTGCAATCTCGACTCACTGCAACCTCTGCCTCTCAGATTCAAGCAATTCTCCTGCCTCAGTCTCCCAAGTAGCTAGGACTACAGGCTCCCACCACCACACCTGGCTAATTTTTGTATTTTTAGTAGAGACAGGGTTTCACCATGCTGGCCATGCTGGTCTCAATCTCCCAACCTCAAGTGATCCACCTGCCTCAGCCTCCCAAGTGCTGGGATTACAGGCATGAGCCACCGTACCCAGCTATTATTGAAGCTCTATTAGTTTCTTTTGAAAGTGTCATGATTACATGATTCTTGGTAACTCTTGCATTCTTGTGCTGTTGTCTGTGCATTTGAAGAGACAGCTTCCCCTTCTGGCCCTTTCAGGTGTTCTTTGGCAGGCATAGACTTTCATGATTTAGTCTAGTCTCTGATTCTGGAAGGGCCAGCTGTAACAATCCCAGGCAGGTAGAGCTTGTTTTGAGTTCTTTAGCTGACTGGGATGCTGCCTTCACTCTAATGTTGGATGGGACAGCTGCTATCTGGTGAGACCACTCCCAGGGCTCTGCGATGAGGCAAAGCTACTGAATGGGTACTACAGTGGCTTTTGGTCAGGCAAGTTACAAGATATATTCCCTGGAGAGGCAATTCAGTTATTCGGGATCTATATTTGAGTGGGTCTGCAGGATGGGCTTCAGGGTTAGGTGTCAGTGCTACTCAGGACAGGTTGGACCAGAGGCTATGCCCCTTACAAATGTGTGACTAAGGATTGCCTCCCTGTCTGGGTGGAGCCATGGGGTGGGCTTTTCTATGAGCTGAGTAGCTGACCACTCCCAGGTCAAGCCCATTTAGCTCCTTTGCTTTTCTTAAACCATGGAGGTGAGAATCTCCCTGCTTGGGAAAGGTCATTGTGTAGAATTTTTTTTTTTTTTTTTTTTTTTTTTGGTTGAATGGAGCTCTGCTTAACTTCTTAGGTCAAGTAGAACTAGTCTCTGTGTTTCATTAAAATATATGAAAATGGGAGTCTCCCTGCCTGGGTAAGATCATTGAGTGAAATTGAAGCAGAGTGGAGTTGATGCTTGACTTCCAAGGTCAAGCCAGTCTAGTTCCTTCACGTCTCTGAAATCCACTGAGGCTGAAGTCTTTTTGTCTATGCAGGCAGGGTCTCTGGGTGGTTTTTATGGCTAGATGGAGCTGCTGCTTGATATTCTGGATCAAGACAGTCTAGTCCCTTTGCTTCTCTAAAATGGGAGGAGGCAAGCATCTCCCTGATTAGGTGGGACCATTGGAGTAGGCTCTGAGGCAGGCAAGGAGAATAACAGTCTAGAAACTCAAACTAGCTTGAACTTCCCACCATGCATCGTAAGACAACCAGCTCAGCTTTGTGGATGGACTATAAGGTTGACTGATGTCTCTGATCTGGCTCCATAGCTGACAACAGCATAGAGACATTACCAATATCCATGTGCTGGTTACTATGACTTCTGCCTCCTTTCTTTATTTCTACCTGACCCTGGGCATTCTGTCCATGCCATTTTCCCTAGTGTTCCCTGTGAGACTAGAGTGGACTTGTAGGAAACAACTCAGAATGCTGGGAAAGCTGGATGACTACCTCTAGTTCTCTTTTCCCCCTGTAAAAACTGTGAGCCCAGGGAAATCCTCTCCCTCTGGCATCGAGCTAACTTGGGAAGGAAAGAGGACAGCACAGTCAGAGTGAGACCATTCTTCTTACCCTTCTAATTCAGATTTCATTCAGTTCTATGGGCCACATAGGTGTCAAAGGCTTGTTTCTAAGTGTTGGGGTTTTCAAAAGGATGTTCTAATCTGTGAATAGTTGTTTGCTGAACTTTCTGTGATGGGGGATTGAAGCCCAAGACTCTCCATCTTGCTGACGTCTCCTGCCTTTTGTTCATTTTTATCTCTTACTTTCTACTCTAAATGGTAAAGCAAATAAAACTTTTACCTGTCCACCTGCCTCACTTTTATAATTCTATCATAAAGTATAAAGGTGAGAAATCTTGGCTTTCAAAATACCTTCTAATATTTACAGAGCCGGAAGATTGTAAAAAATTCAGAGTGGCCATATTCATTAAGAACTTTGCTCTCCAAGGCTACAGGAATGCATCAAGAAAATAAACCATAAATATGACACACTGTTGATCATTCAGCACTCAAAAGACTCTCCTCAAGGACTATACTTTAAAAATATATAGTTATTCTACTAAAATAAAATGAACTTAGAATTTGAAGCTGATGAACAGCAAAATCAATGTCAACGTAATGAAATTTTATCATAATATTTCTTTTCTGGTTCCATAGCTTTAATACTCTTAGCAGTTATTTATGTATATTATATATAATTATATATTTGTTTTTATTTGTATATTTTATTTATATATTGTCATTTCCAATGAGAATGTTCCAAAAATTAATATTTTAACTAAAAACAAGTGTTGAAAGGCTTGCACTAAATGTGAAGTTTTACAAACACAAACTTTATTTTCTTTTGTATAATATGTGTGAACAAACTCTTTATGATGCTTTTTATGAACTGGTTATTTAAATATGTGGAAGTGAGCAAATGTTATTGCTGATTCAAAAGAAGGCAAAGGCACTTGCTGTGTGGGCAGAAAACGTTGAAGCTATTTGTGAAGGAAAGAGTATGTCACCTAAATTAATGTGGTAGACTCGCCTCATAAGTCATCTCTACCACTCTGCTCTACCACACTGCTGGAAAGAGTAGAGGTCAATATTCTACTCATTTAGAACATACAAGGCCTATTTATCCACTGTGAGACTCATATTTCTTCATGTAGTCAGGACACAATAAGACTCAGGTTAAAAACTTATTTAAGAAATCAATTATTCAAGATACTATATCAGCCATTAAACTTAAGCAAATATTTCAAAATCTTGCTTGCTGTCGTTAGTGAATGCCATGACTAGACTACATATACATCTACAGACTCCAGCTTCAGCACTGTTACGTAGGCTCCTCACTCCCACTCAATAAATTGTTTCCTTTTTCATGTGTTTATTGAATCCTGCTTTCTTTTCTTTTATTTTTTTTTCAAAATCCTTTTTAAAGGTACGTGACATTTCTCTGCTCAATTAGACTTAATAAGTAAATTTTTTATGCAGAAGAGGTGCCATATTAAGCATGGTGGCCATGCTCACACACACACACACAAAAGTGAGGGCCGCAAGTAAAGAATATCAGACATAAAGAGGCACTGACAGTGTCTAAAGCAAATTTCAAGCGGTCAACATTTTGTTTCTGATTCTCTTTTTGTGGAAGGTAATAAAATACTACATATACTTATGGTACTATTTAAAAAGCAATTTCTGAAGATTTAGATTAGTGATTGCTACTTATAGAAATTATGATTGGTCATAACAATTAAATGAGTATTGAACAAATGGACTCTTCCTATCCTTGTGGGCCAATTTCCAGCAGTATACATATTCTTGGTACTGTTTTGTTCCCATAGTTGCACAGAGTTATACTTTGGTTTTGTTATTCAGGAAATAAGCTCATTCAGTATACCCATATGGTGCCCTAGATTCTATTGAAAAGTCAATGAATTATGTTGGTGAATGACAGTGGACCACTTGATGCCCTCATTTTCTTTTCTATTATTTAGTTTGAGTGCTTTTTGATTGCTGAATATTAAGTATCTGTATCTGCTTAGAATGGATGAGAATTATAGGAGCTGAGAATATGGTGGAAAAAGGCAAGAAGCTGACTCAAATCTCACAGCTGATGTGACGAGATTTGACCACCTGGGTTGCCCATTTTCTAATGTTCCACAGAGATCTATGTACATTCGACCTTTTCTGCCAGTCTTTGTTTCAAAATCAAACTACTTCTCCAATAACTTTCTTTCAGATTAATTTTTTAAAATACTCATTGAGTACCAATTATCTATGAAGCATTGTGATAGGTTTTTTAAATAAATAAATATTAAGAGACTGTAATTCATGTTTTCAAGGAGTTCAGGATCCTTGGGAAAATCACCATTAAATCAAAACACATAAAAACTACTGTAACTGGTAGCATGTTATATGTGCAATAGAAAAGATAAACGTGTCTAAGGAGGCTTGGGACAGAAGGGTTAAATAGCAAGAAAAACAAGTAATACTTTCTAAAAGAAGTGACATTGAAGGGGAGCCTTAAAAATTGTGGTTATACCCCCTTCTTAGTATATACGTAAAGGAATAGACATTGGTATGCCAAAGAGATACCTGCACTCGCACGTTCATTATTCATAATAGCCAAGGTATAGAAGCAACCCAGGAGTCCATCAACAGATTAATGGATAAAGAAAATGTGATATATATACATATACAAAATAAAAGGAAATTCTGTCATTTACAACAACACAGATGAAATTGGAGAGCATTCTGCGAAGTAAAATAAACCAGGTACATAATGACAGATGTTATACCATCTCACTTACACTGGAGTGTAAGAAAGTCAACCTTTGAGAAATAAGGTAAAAAGGTGGTTACCATAGGTTGGGAACGGATGGGTATAGGGGAGATGTTAATCAACAAGTACAAAATTTCAGTTAGACTGGAGGAATAAGTTTTAGTGATCTATTGCACTCTATGGTGACCACAGTTAATAAAAATGTGTTGTATATTTCAAAATTGCTAGAAGAGTAGATTTTTCATCTTTTCACCACAAACAAAAAAATAGTTGGTGAACTGATGGATATGTTAATTAAGTTGACTTAATTTTCCTGAAATGTTTATATACATCAAAATATCACATTGTATTTTTCAAATATACATAATTGCCATTTGTCAATTAAAATATAATTTTAAAAAATTGTGATTGCAAAATGTAATGTGAATTTGACAGGTGAGATCTAGCAATCACTGCCTTTGCCTAACCAACTAAAGGTACAATAATAAGGTTAGAGTTTATCCTTCCATCCCATGCACTTTCAGTTGATATATGTTTCCATTCCATGCATTGCTAGTGGGTTGGTTAGAATTTTTGTTTCCATGAATCCATCATCCCTGCTCTTCTTTCATTTCTTTGTGACAAAAGACTCAATTTCTGTAAACATATTTTCACATGTCTCTATCATTTTGTCATATTTTAGTCCCTTCCTTGACAATTTGTAAGTTCTCTAAATTCAGTGAAATGGTGCTCTCCAAAGCAAAACAACAAAGGTATCAGACCTGGAGCAATTCAAAGTTGGTTTCTCTTTTCCTCCATGATATAACATTAAAAAAAAAAAAAAAAATTCTAGCAGGGCGCGGTGTCTCATGCCTGTAATCCCAGCACTTTGGGAGGCCGAGGCAGGCAGATCAGCAGGTCAGGAGTTCGAGACCAGCCTGGCCAATATGGTGAAACCACATGTCTACTAAAAATACAAAAATTAGCCAGGCATGGTGGTGTGTGCCTGTAGTCCCAGCTACTTGGGAGGTTGAGGTGGAAGAATTGCTTGAACCTGGGAGGCGGAGGTTGCAGTCAGCTGAGATCTTGCCACTGCACTCCATCCTGGGTGACAGAGCGAGATTCTGTCTCTAAAAAAAAAAAAAAAAAAAAAAAAAAAGAAATGAGACAAGTCAACAAAAGCAGACCTCACAAAACCACCTAAAATGACTTGAAGAGTAGGCCCTGTTTCTTCAGATTGCTGAGGGAACACCATCATAGAGGAAAAAGCAGGAACTCTGAATACTGGGTATCTCTCCCACTATTTGTCCCTTGTGTTTTCATGTTCTACAATGCGGCCAAACCTTTGGCATCGCCTGTATTCAAGTTACATTCATGCACTTGTCAATGTCATCCCTTCAGGTAGAAGAGAGGAAGCTAATTTAGTTGTCATGTGAAAACAAGCATATGCAGACGTGAAGGTGCAGAACAGGCAAGGAAGCATGGGTGTTTATGGAGAACTTTCAGCAACAGGAAGCAGAAAGAATCAAGCAGAACACAAATGTGTCAATCTGGAAGAGAACTGCCTCTGTATGTTCAGCAAGCATTCATCACCCTCTCCCTCTCAGCTAACTCATTCTTCAATAACCACACCCTAGAAATTGACACTATCACTTTCATTAGTTATATTTTTGTTTGTCTAATTGTTCTCAACCCTCTCTTGGCATGAGAAACATGATTGTAGAATGACTACTATCCCCAGGAAAAGTAGATTCCATCTTCAGTAGCTTATTGAAAGGCTGAAAGTAATTTATTCTTATTGATCTCTTCCGGAAAGTGACAGAAGAAACAGCCCACCACCCAGAAGAATAAAGAGAGGCAATTTTCCTGTGATTTTAAATGTATAAAAAGAAAAAATATCCATTGCAGCGTTGACTATAAGCTGCACAGACAATAAATTGTTTTGAAGATTGATTAAGCTCCCAAGTGTTGCTGTGATTATTAACCAATAGCATCAGCAACTTACTACTCTACTTTACGTGTCATAAACAGAGTAATAGTGAAGGATCAACAGGCGCAACTACATATGGTTATAATTTGTTCAGGTAATCTTAGAAATCTCATGAAAATGGAAAACAAAGCAGGTATTAGACAGTACAGAAGTCTAGGTATTCCCATTTTAATTGTTCCTGTACCAGCAGAGTTTAATTTCAGATTGTAACATTTTAGGATAGAGTTTGGTTCATTGTGTGTTCCAGTTTTAAAAGACAGAATTTTCTTATGTGGAAACCTGCCTGCAATTGCTGTAATTTTTTTCTATCTTTTATTATAACTTTGAAAAAAAAACACACTTAATTTCACCACTTTTCACACCCTTTATTTTTCGGTCTACTAGAATAAATTTGAGCTGAATATTTAATCTACCCACTTTACCAAGCATTTTCAATCATCAAAAAGCTGATGTGAAGGTAGCTGAATGTGATATGGAAAAACAGTATGAATCAGTAGAATTACCTAAAATTTATGGCATTCTAAAGCAGAGAGGTCAGTTCTGATCTTTTTTACACTTCTTCATATTACCTAATTCAGTACATGGAATATAACAGGTTCTCAAAATTTCTTGGTAAAATTGGATAAAGATGAATATTCTTGTGTTATACAGAAACAGTAAATTATATTTGTCACCCACTTCTTACAACATAGTCTCTAGGGAAGCAAGAGGCCATCCAGCCTTTCAGAATTAAGGCTCGAAAAGTAGATTTGCTAAGGTAAATGTCAATAAGGCCAGTTACAGGATCAGTGTTTCAGAGTATGAGACCTGGCCAGCAGTTTAAGTGAAATTGTCTCTTCAAAGGGGAACAAAGCATAGCAGAAAAAACACTAGAGTGGGAATTGACTAACAGAATTCTGTCTTATGTCAAACAATGTCACATAGTTGTTTGTACACTGGATAAATCTCTTAAACTTGCTAGATCTCAATTTACTCATCTGTAAAGTAAAGCAAATTGAACCTAGAAATCTTCTATGTATGTCAAGGTGAATTTCCTTTTTACTAGTCTATTGCCTTTAATTTTGTAAACCAACATACATGAGAAATATTAACAGAAGTCTTTAAAATTAACCTTTAATAATTATTTAATAATAATAATTGAAATAAAATCATGGCAAAAATGGGTCATCATATTTGACTCCTTGCCGAGGGCCTTGTCTTTCTTCATTATTCTTTTTTCTCTGCTTTGTGTACTGTGGGAACATGTGTGTACGCACACGCCTGTGTGTGGTCCCACTTCGGCTGACAAGTGTGCTTGGCTTCTTGGATTTCTTCACAAGATCCAATGTGTTTGCCTGCACCAGTGCTTTCATGATTTCTTAGTGATGATTTCTTCTAATCTTCCAACATCTCCCTTCCAGAGCTTGATTTCCCCAGTAAGCTCCCACATGTATCTGTAGTGTAATTTCTTTCACAAATTCTGAAAAATCCCTTACTCCATGGCTCTGTTCTCCTTGATGACAACTGCAGGATATGATGGCAGTAGGTAACATGTTAACCAGCAATTACAGTCTTTAACTTTTTTACATTATCTTTAGTCTCTAACTTCAATCTCTTTATTGCTATTTGGCTTTGAACTTCCTTGATATACTGAATAAATGCAGAATAAATGCAGGATGACTGCAGATCCATATACCTATTCTTTATCAGGCAGGACACAGAGTCTTGACAACTGCTTCCTGCTAAAACAGAATTAAGGGAGAAATAGAAATGTTTCTGGGCTGATCTCATTCTAAGAACAATTCCAAAACTGTCCCTAAGGAGAGGAAAGAGGCAGAGAAAAAGGGCTATGAGGTGCAACTCCAGCAACTGTCCTTGAGATCTCTGTACATTTTTACACTGATCCTTTCTTTTCTAAGAAAAATTAAGATAAAATGCAGAAAATAATGATAAAAAAACTAAAAAGTAGGCATGAAGGGAATATTTTGCTACTGAAAATCAGTACAAATATATGTAAAACACATTTAAGAATAAAACTAAATCTAAGGTCAGCAGATCGAGACCATCCTGGCTAACCCGGTGAAACCCCCTCTCTACTAAAAAATACAAAAAACTAGCCGGGCGAGGTGGCGGGCGCCTGTAGTCCCAGCTACTCGGGAGGCTGAGGCAGGAGAATGGCGTAAACCCGGGAGGCGGAGCTTGCAGTGAGCTGAGATCCGGCCACTGCACTCCAGCCTGGGCCACAGAGCGAGACTCCGTCTCAAAAAAAAAAAAAAAGAAAAGAAAAGAAAAGAAAAAACTAAATCTATATTTTGATTTTTGATTGAAAATATATTTCAAATTGTTGAATGACACAGAAGACATAATCACTGGTAACTGTGAGGGACGATCTGACTGTTAACTACTTTCAAAGGCACTCTTTGACCCCTGTGTCCTACTGGTTTTTTTAGCCCATTTCTAAATAGCAATGCCCTATCAAATGCTCAGATGCAAAATCTAGAGTTCAAATAATTGTCAGCACTCATCTGGACTCTTTTTTATTCCATCTTACATTTCTAAATCATATTTATTTCATAATGTTAAACTCAAGCCAGATGAAATCCCTTGACAAAGGAATCGAACAAGTCCAAATTGATCTCTAAGTGGATCAATAGAAACTTAACTGAAATGGATTGGGGATTTTATCAAACTTGATGTAGTAGAACACTAATAAGATCACTTCCAATTCACGCATATAGAACTAAATTTTCAGCACAAATTGATCTGATTACTAAGGATGAATGGTCACCTTTAATAATGGATTAAGGCGGTAAAGAATTCTTTTTTTATACAAAAATGTTTTTTTTTAAACTCTTGGAGATTGCTTTAACTTTTATTCTTATACCGAATTGTATTTGCTTCTTACATGGTTTGACTTACAGGTATGACTTTAGAAGTGTTTTAAATTTTTGTAATTTTATCTTCTTTTTTAAGTCAGAAATGTCTTCTGAAGTGTTTTCAAAAGAACAGTTTGTTAATAGCCAGAAAAGCCGTTATAATACAGCTCCAATAAACCATAACATCTCTAAAAGCTGTTTGTAAAATAACGCAAATAATAGTTAGTAAATCTGTCAATGTGACAGAGAATTGCCTGTTTGAAATGTTTGCTTTGTCCATTTTGTGACTGTTAATTTGATAATTTAGATACATGATACTTAGGAGATCTGTCACATGTTAGAATTTATTAAAATTTCTCATAAAATTTATGCATAAAGTTTGCTGATAAATCTTCCACTGGATTGGTTTAAAAACTTAACACAGTGATGAATAAAGGCTGAAGATTATATTTCTCTAAGAAACAAAAGCCCTAATCTACCTTCCAATCCACTTGAACTATTAGAAGACTCCTTTATCCTAACATCCGTCTCTTCATTTCAATGTGCAGTGACCAGCTTCTGCACTTCCCTCCAGTGCTGGCTCAGAACAAGTTTCACTTTTCTCCAACAAGGAGAGTGTTCCAATAAAACGTTTTGATCCTAGGATATCTTATTAACATTTTGCTAGTGAGTGCGTAGTTTTTCTGGACCTTTCCTTCCTAAGATCATACAATCTCTCTCTCTGTCTCTCTCTTTCTCTTTCTCTCTCTCTCTCTCTTTATCTTGTATCTCCCTCTTGAAGTCCTTGACTCTGTTGACTCAATCTCTCTTCACTTTCCTTCCATTAGATAAACAGACCCTAAAGCAGATATCTTCTCTTCTCTATGCCTAAGAAAATGTTCAAAATAAGCAGCCAGGGCTTGGAGAAAAGGTGTCTTGTTTTGCATTCTCCTTTCCTAACTGGTTGGTGTACTCTCAATTAGAAATCCTCAAACATATTCATAATTCAGTAAGGGAATAGCAACATAAGATACACAGACAGACTTCTTTGCTTCCAGTTTCTTAGATGTGCTGAGTCCAGATGTCTGGACTCCATTCTAAAGTGTTCTCCATCTTTATGTTTCAGGAAAACTCAAAAGAGTTCTGCATTGGAGTATTCCTAAAGACCTAGAAATTCCTGTAGTGTCTTTTCCCTTGTGTTACCTTTTCTGTTTGTTTTTACCAAGAACTACAAAAATAGCTGATTTGTCTGGTGTAGACTTTGGATATTTGTGGATCACTAGGACCATACCACCATAAGGTCAAACTAACATCTTTCAACATGAGAACTATGCTAAATATATAAGTAAACAAGGTATTATATAGACACTCAAATGACTTGGAATTATCCTTGTCTTCCCTGATGTCATTCTCCCATAGTTTTTCTCTTTACTTTTTCTTATGTTGTTTTCTAAAATAATTTTATTATATTGTTATGACTCTAAAAGTAATAATGTCCTTATTGTGAAATAAATATTTGGAAGATCTGAAAAACTACAAAAATAAAATTTAAAAACTCATATATAATATCATAAGCCAAAAACAATCATTATTTATGTTTTAGAAAGAACCTACTGGGCCGGGCACAGTGGCTCACACCTGTCATCCCAGCACTTTGGGAGACCGAGGAGGGCGGATCACGAGGTCAGGAGATCAAGACCATCCTGGTTAACACGGTGAAACCCTGTCTCTACTAAAAATACGAAAAATCAGCTGGGTGTGGTGGCGGGCGCCTGTACTTCCCAGCTACTCAGGAGGCTGAGGCAGGAGAATGGTGTGAACCCGGCAGGGAGGCAGAGCTTGCAGTGAGTGCAGATTGCACCACTGCACTCCAGCCTGGACAACAGAGCGAGACTGCGTCTCAAAAAAAAGAAAAAAGAAATAACCTACTGTATATTCAAGTCCAAAAGTTCTGGAACTAAATAGTTAAATAGGAAATCTCTTTCTACTTCTAGATCAAAGGCCAAATAATAGTCACATGTTCTGTCTATTCAAACCAAGATAAGACCACCTTTTCCAAAAGGAGCAGAAAAAAGATTCAAGAGATTTAACGGAATAGTTATCTCCAAAATTTTTAGGCGATAACTGGTCCTATCCTCATTTCACTCACCCATCCTACCTGGCTATGTGGGAAGGAATCCAAAAGGGAGAGAGAAAGTAAATATAAATGGCCCCAGCATCTCTTAGAAAGAGCACGATCCAGGCCACCAAGAGTACCAGACCACCCTAGCTCAGCACAGAGAAAGCCCTGCCCATTTACAAGTGGATGACGATACGTGTTTGCCTTTGAACAATATACATCTCCTACAGTTTCATTTACGTGAAATATTTCCATCATTTCTTGAGTAAGGATTCAAGAGGTTGTGTGAGGAGACAGCATTTCAACTCTCTTAAGGGGCTAACACCATAATATATAAGATGTGACATGAGTATAGGTGGTTCAAATGGAGTAGTGGTGGAAATTAGCTGAGGGAATGAGAGATGAGTGTTGTTATTTACTGTAAGGTCAAATATTATTATTTCCCATCTTGTAATGGTGAGAGTGATGTTTGCACACCCTCACGCGGTAGAACTTGGGAGTAGGTATGCCACTTGTTCGGACCCATGAAATGTTCATGAAGTGATGTGAGTTGATGAGAGACAAACGTTTTGGGAGCCTATGTGTGGTCTTTCACGTCTCTTTTCTGTCTTCAGTGACACCATTCCAGAGAGAGAAGGCTCCATCACCCTGAGTTCTACAGGGAAAGAAACAAGGAGTAGAGCCAGAGCTAACAAGTGAGGACATTAACATGAGAGAGAAATAAATAGTTATCATTATAAATCAATAGAATTTTTGAGTCATTGTTGTAGCGTGACATAGCCTATTCTGACGGATATAAGCCAGATGCCAAAGCTTTCACAAATTGGTGGAGGACATAACAGATGACACCAACAAGTAGTGGCAGAGCATACTACAGCTATAAGGACTGAGCCACAAAAGAGATTTGTTTTTATGAAAGGGTGAAAGGTAATCTTCTTAAAGCTGCATAAATTCAGATTTTTTTCCACTATGTGTATGATTTTGATTTATGCATTCTTTATTTTTACTTAACATAATACTGTGAGCATTTTTCATGTTTTAAACATTTTTGGAAAATACGATTTTTAATATCTATATGCTATCCCATTTATTTACTTATCGTATCACTGGCAGTTAGTCTCCTATTTGTCATTGTCAATGAAACTGTAAAAATTATCTTCATTCTAATATTCAAATTTTGAGTACAAAATTTTACAACCTTAGTTGGCTATTCATGTTTTTAAAATCTTTTTTGTATTATCCCTTGCATTACTATATAGCTCCTTTTATGCACATATCATGTTTATTATTTCCCCTTAATATCCCTTGATATTTACTCCAGTAAATTACACAAAGCTAATACATAATAATTATAACTAGTCAACAAACCAAAGTGTGCTGTGAACAAACTTTAACTCTTATAAAGAAAACTGAAAGAATTGTGGAATGACTTCTGGACAGGTGATCTAATTGCATCAGCATTACTTTGTATTTACAGGAGGGCTAATTCTAGCATGTGAACTGAGTTTTATGGTACATTTGATATAGATGGCTGGGCTCTCATCAGAGTTTAGAAGACAACTTAAGGAAACGGGCAAAAGTCTATATTTTAATATATCCAGATTCCTATTTTCTTCCTTATTGATGAAGTAAAAGCTATTAAATACAAAGGATTTTGTAAAATCAAAATTGTAACTGATTTAGTTATGAAATAGGACATTACTGGGAATAAAAGAAAAACTAAAGTCTTTCTAATTAGTCATCCATAGATGATACACAATCTAGATAATTCTGAAAGGAAGTGAAGAGAGAGAACTCAGCTTCACTCAAAGTATCTTGTATGCAATACAATTAGAAAATCTATCGAATATAATAGATACAGGATATTGTGGAGGGAGTTGAAACTGATAACCAAATCTCTGACTTGAGCCATAAGTAAAATGGCAATGCCAATCCCTCAGACAGAGAAAACCAAGTTAGGTATTGAGTCAAGAGGAAAGCCTCTTGTAGACCTGGACATGTGAAAACAATGTGAGGCCAGAGTATTTAGAGTGTTTAATACCTGTTTCTCCATTTGCTAATGTGATGGTAACTTGCTACACTTAACAGCCTGGTTGGTGCAGTATCTAATCCTACTCATTAGCTAGTTTTATTCTGTGACATAAACTTACAAAAGAACAGAAAAGCAGTGGAGAGGTAGGAAAATGTTTATCAAGGCAGTAAAGTAGTGAAAATAAATGCTTACACAATAACATGCTTTAACTCATTTGGAGTAAGTGCTGGCTATTAAATATAGTCAAAACAGATACCACGCTGTGAATTATAGGGTCTTAAACATCTCCTTCACTGATATTTGACTTGTTAGAGTGTAATGGTGGGTGGAGAGAGGAGTATCACAATAAATAATAGAAGACAAATTCTAGGCCTGTCAGCAATGATTTCTTATGTGTTATTTTCACTTAAACACTGAAGGAAATGACAAAGGCATAAATAGAATGAAAGCCAACTTAATGAAGTCTTTTTTACACAGTTCAGCAACACTGAATCTAAACCAGACAAGAAAATTTCCACACTTAAGTCAGACCCCAGGACTGGTTTGCCAGAATTGAAACTGAGATGCACTTCTGGAATTATCTTAAAGTGAGTTAAAAAAGTTAATGTGTTCATGTCATCTAATTTTTGCATTTTTTCAACGTGGTGGTGCCTGCAAAATCTCTTTAGAGTTATAAGGTTTACTCTGTAGTTGAAGATGTGCTATAGATTAGTGACTACTTAGTCACTGCAGAGTATTGAGCATAGCAATAAATCTTAAAAAAAAAAACAAAAACAAAAAACTATGAACCTCCAAAGGTTAAGAGGCCTCCAGTTCAAGCTAGTCTACCTTTTAGCTTCCAAAGGTACTTATATCTGAACTGCAATTGACCAAAATTTCATTGTCATTGCAAAATTACAAGTCAAAGATTGTGCTGTGTTAATCTTCCACACACTGATAGTTGTCTATGAACAAAAGTTGCTTCAAGAAAGCCAATTGGTATTTCATTAATCCATTCATTTAACCATTTTACTGAGTATCTATTTCATGTCAGACACCATGTCATGTACTACTATAATCCAAATATTAAGTGCATCTTCCTTCCCTCTCTGTCTTAGGGACCTAGGTATATGGCTTGAATCATAAATTCTAAAATAGAAAAGCCAAAGCCTTCTTGTATAGCCTTACTTTTCCTTGGTGCCATCTACTTCCAGACCTATTTATAAAGAAAGTTTAGTTCCTTTAATAGTAACACACACACACACACACACACACACACACACACACACATATACTCCTGCATATTCTCAAGTTCAGTAATGCCATTAAAAATGTAGTACTCACAAATATAGATTTAAATGGCAAAATGCATAGCCTTCTCCCATTTCTCCAGGTCTCTGTTTATACCTCTCTCCTCTTTTCCAATCTCTCTCATGTCTCAAAACCAAAACAAATTTTTTCCTACTTTTATACCAAATTATTTCTTACTTTTAGACATCTCTGTAATATTTCATTGGAATGTTCTAACTCAAAACTAAGTCCTCTTTCTAGTTCATGGCACCCAATAATATCTCCAATCTCTAGAAAAGGATTGTTCAACAGAATTTTCTGTAATAATAAAAGTATTCTATATTCCTATTGTCCATAGACTAGCCACTAACCACTTGTGGCTATTGAACATTTGAAATGTGGCTAGTGTAACTGAGGACTGACTTTTTAACTTTCTAAAATTTAATCTAATTTAAATTTAAATAGTTACATGTGGCTGGTGGTTACCATTTGGGAAGGACAGCACTACTTCATACAAAGAAATTTCTACTAGACCTTCAAGTACTTGCTTAATAATCAGAGCTTATTTGCAACCATGTCACCAAGCATATCTTCATAGACCTCATTTTCTTCATATTAAATATTTCAATCTTTTAACAAAAACCTCAAAGAACTGAATTATCAAACCAAACTCACATGAATCAGAGATTTTACCCAGTATCATGCTTTCCTAATAATTCTGAGTTTAAGGTAATCCATGGCACAGGCAAAGCAAAGAGAAGTCCAGATCCCCTAGTTTAGCTGTCCTGGTGTCTTCTCACCAGATCAGAATACTTTCTTGCCCTGATTAACTTAAGTAATCTCTAATAACATATGCAACAACACTACTTACACAGAAGACATATCTTTTATCATGCAATATCTCCATTTTATACCAAAATACTTTTCATAAAATTCCCTAGAAAGTCTTGGCTACACATCTATAGATTTCATTCCTAACAATTGACAGTTTGCCATAAGCGATAATTGACAGACTAGGTGCATCTGCTCAAAGCTTTCCATAGATAAGGACTTTCCCATTACTAAATACAGTTAGTATGTTTCTCAATAGATGTGTAATTTGAATGTGTATAAGAAGACTCAACTCGGCCACTTTTGTTCTTTTTTGGGGACATTTTCCAGGCAAATAAGAAAATAGATTATACTGCTGCTTAACCATTCTTTTTCCTACTCAAGAAAGTGTGTGTTGTTAGAATGGCGATCCTTAAAAAATCAGGAAACAACAGGTGCTGGAGAGGATGTGGAGAAATAGGAACACTTTTACACTGTTGGTGGGACTGTAAACTAGTTCAACCGTTGTGGAAGGCAGTGTGGTGATTCCTCAAGGATCTAGAACTAGAAATACCATTTGACCCACCCCTCCCATTACTGGGTATATACCCAAAGGATTCTAAATCATGCTGCTATAAAGACACATGCACATGTATGTTTATTGTGGCACTATTCACAATAGCAAACACTTGGAACCAACCCAGATGTCTATCAGTGACAGACTGGATTAAGAAAATGTGGCACATATACACCATGGAATGCTATGCAACTATAAAAAAGGATGAGTTCATGTCCTTTGTAGGGACATGGATGAAGCTGGAAACCATCATTCTGAGCAAACTATTGCAAGGACAGAAAACCAAACACCACATGTTCTCACTCATAGGTGGGAATTGAACAATGACAACACTTGGACACAGGAAGGTGAACATTACACACTGGGGCCTGTTGTGGGGTGGGGGAATGGGGTAGGGATAGCATTAGGAGATACACCTAATGTAAATGAGGAGTTAATGGGTGCAGCACACCAGCAGGGAACATGTATACATATGTAACAAACCTGCACGTTGTGTACGTGTACCCTAGAACTTATAATTAAAAAAAAAAAAAAAAGAATGTGGAGGAAATAATAAGCAAAAAAAAAAAAAAAGAAAGTGTGTCTTCATTTATGCTAAGTTATACATCTAATAGTTAGGCAACTGTGGTAAGAATGTATTCCTGGTTAAGTGTCATCCAAAATGCAACTCCGTGTTTGTGCTAAGTTCATCAATTCCAGAGAAGCACTAAAAATAAAATACTAATATTGAATGCAGGTTACCTGCACTATGCGCATCTAGATTTTTGATGTTGCAGAACAAGGCCTCTGGTGGCCTTGCAAACCAGCTTTTCCTCTTTCTCTCACTTTAGAATAACTATAGAATGTGCTGCTGGGAATATAATATCTTGGACTAAGGAGGAATTGACTAGAATAGCTTGGACTCTGTTCTCACCCTCCTAGAACAGGATGGATGCTTGCAATGCTTTAGCTTAGCTAGTCAAGTTACCCCTGGGTATAAAACCCAGGGTAGAGTGCCTTTCAGGGTACCTCCGCTGTGCTGTGACATATAGCCCATGCATATGAGGCTCCATCCACCCTGGACAGTGTTCCTCAGCCTTAGGAGACCGGCTCACCATGGATTTTAGGCTTCTATTGTCCCTTGCTGCCCATCTCTGAGTAATAAAATTGCTTCACTTGTGTGAGTGTTTTACTGGAATCATGTGGATTGATACCAGTGGATGTTATTAACAACGTGTTTAGAGCCCTCCCCTAAGATTGATGCCAGTGCACAGTGAACCTGCTTCACAGGTGTCCAGTATGGTAGCCAGTAGCCACATGTATCTATTAAGGCACCTGAAATGTGGCTAATCCAAATTGAGATGTGCTGTAAGTATAAAATGCACACCAGTACAACAAAAGAAGTATAAAATATTTTGTTAACAATTTCTATATTGATTACTAAGAAAACAATACTTTGGATATATTGTGTTAGATAAAATATGCTATTAAAAATAATTTTACCTATTTATTTATTTATTTTCAGTTTTTTTTTTTTGAGACCGAGTTTCACTCTTGTCACCCGGGCTGGAGTGCAATGGCGTGATCTCCACTCACTGCAACCTCCGCCTCCTGGGTTCAAGCGATTCTCCAGCCTCACCCTCTCCAGTAGCTGGGATTATAGGCATTCCACCACCATGCCTGGCTCCTTTTTTTTTTTTTTTTTTTTTTTTGTATTTTTAGTAGAGATGGAGTTTCACCATGTTGGCCAGGAGCTCTCGAACTCCTGACCTCTGCCTCAGCCTCCCAAAGTTCTGGGATTACAGGTGTGAGCCACCGTGCCCGACCTATTTTTACTTTTTAAATGTGACATGTAGAAGTTGAGGTGCCTGTGGAAGTTCAAGCCAACAGGAGATATCTAGTAGGTATGCTGCTATTTAAACCTGAAGCCTGCATGAGAATGCTGTTGGCATTTTAAATTTGGATGAACGTAGCCTTTAGGGAGCAGAGTTGAGACCATGTTGGATAAAAACACACAAGGAAGACTGAGAGTGATGAGAGCAACAGGAAACCTGCATTTTAGAGATATTTGGAAGTTGAGAAGCCTTCTACATTCACTGAAGGGGACTTATCAGAAATGAAAAATTGGGAGAGTAGAGTGTCTCGGGGCCAGGAAAACAGAACAATGATTTTTACACTGTGCTCCCCGAAGTCCCCCTGGGGATTACTACATTTTGTAACAGTGGAGAGGAATGAATAGTTGAATAGATGTGGCTCCACATCTCTCACCAAAATCAGAGTAAGGGCGCTTTTATTGATCAGTTTTCACTTGTCCATAGAATTTCCTTTAAATAAGCAGTTTATGATAAAATTACATTTAAATTTTGAGTAGAAAATATGATGTAGAGTGAATGATGAATGTCACCTGGTCACTTGACTGGAGCATACTGTAAATGTAGCCAAAAAGATGCAGCTACTAGGCTGGGCAAGATGGCTCATGCCTGTAATCTCAGCACTTTGGGAGGCTGAGGTGAGCAGATTGCTTGAAGTCAGGAGTTTGGGACCAGCCTGGCCAACATGGTAAAACCCCGTCTCTACCAAAAATATAAATATTAGCTGGGTGTGATGGCACGCACCTGTAATCCCAGCTATTCAGGAGGCTGAGGCAGGAGAATCGCTTGAACCAAGGAGGCGGAGGTTGCAGTGAGCTGAGACTGAGCCCCTGCACTCCAGCCTGGGTGACAGAGTGAGACTCTGTCTCCAAAAAAAAAAAAAGATTCAGATACTAATTATGTTCATGAATTCACATAATTTTTGTTCTCTGTGTTCCCATAGCCTCTATACAGTGCTATATGGTGGTGCTTTTCATATCTATCTTCATTTTTATTTACCTTCCCTGTATCCCCCTCTAGACTGTGAATACACAAAAAAATCTTTCCGGTGACTTTCATCTTTGTATTGCAAGTGTAAAAAGATGAAGAAAACTTTATTCACTAGACCTGATCTTAAGGAGAAAACTGCCTGATTTCAGGAAGAGAGACAAGTCTCAAAAGCATGCTCAAGCAAAATAAGACGCTTACTGAACTACTTAGCAGGAGAAAGATAGTTTCTTTTGTTTCTCAGAAGAAAGAAGAAAAAGAAGAATGAATAAAGAATTAAGGGAGAAAATGGGTAGCGAAAGAGAAGGCAGAGCTTATGATGGACTCTGTGATTCATATATTGTCAATAATGTTTCTACACATACGAATTTTTTTCTTTGAATAACTGATAAAGCTTCTAAATTTTATATTGGTACTAATGTAAAGCAAAACACAGACAATGTGTGTAGGGCAAATATTTGGACGAAGTCCCATGAAAATAGACTATCTGGGAATTCAAAGAGATCATGAAGCGGCTTTGAACTTTCATAGGCCAAAGGTATTTGGAATAGGACTTTTTAGACTAGTGCTGGCTAGTAAAAATCTAATGTGAACCATGAAATGCAAGCCAGATATGTAATTTTAAATGTTGTAGTTGTCACATATAGTTGTCTACATGACTCAACATTATAGTCTTCACACCTGAATGAGTTTCTTTCTAATATGCTTTGTCTCAGTAGATGAACACTGTCATTTTTTTTTCTTGTTTGTTTACTTTTTAATTTTATTTTTATTTTATTTTACTTTAAGTTCTGGGATACACGAGCTGAACATGCAGGTTTGTTACATAGGTATACATGTGCCATGGTGGTTTGCTGCACCTGTCAACCTGTCGTCTAGGTTTTACGCCCTGCATGCATTAGGTATTTGTCCTAATGCTCTCCCTTCCCTTGTCCCCTAACCCCTGACAGGCCCCAGTGTGTGATGTTCCCCTCCCTGTGTCTATGAAACACCTCTTTTCTTAAAATTAAGTAAATTAAATATCTGGGAATACTTTACTGTCTCCCTCATTCATTCCACACCATCTTCATAAATTAATAAATTCTCCCAAATACTTTTTGCATGTACTCCCTATGATAGACACAATAATGGCCCACCAAAGATGTCCACATCCTAGTCCCTCAAGCCTGTGAAAGTGTCCTCTTAGGTGACAAGAAAACACTTTGCAGATGTGATTAAATTGAAGTTCTTGGGATAAGGAGATTATTCTGGATTATCTCAATGAGCCAAACCCAATATAATCACAAGGATCTTTGTAAAAGGAAAGTAGAAGGATCACAGTCAGAGAAGGAGATGTGACAACAGAGAAAGAAGCCAGAGGGACTCAGGAAAGAGGCCTTAAGGAATGCAGGAAAACTGGAAAAGGCAAAGAAATAATTCCCTTTCCCAGAGTAATAAGAAGAAACACAGCTCTGCTGATACCTTGATTTTAGCCCCATAGATCCATTTCAGACTTCTGACTTCCAGAACTGTAAGATATAAGTTTATGCTATTTTAAGCCACTAAGTGTGTGGTAACTTATTTTAGTAGCTATAGGCAACCAATACGTCCCCTCATTACAGTCTCTATGTCCACAGACTGGGTTTGGTGCTTATCATGTTGTAACCACCCAATGGATTCACCTTGCCCACTACCTATGGAGAACCGATTTATCAAGACAGTGCGATTGCAATAGAGAAAGAGTACTTCACTCAGAGCTGGCTGTACAGGAGACTGGAGTTTTATTATCATCACTCAAATTAGTTTCTCTGAGCATTAGGGGATCAGAGTTTTTAAGAATAATTTGGTAGGTAAAGGAAGGCCAGTGAGTCGAGGGTGCTGATTGGTTGGGTAGGAGATGAAATCATAGGGAGTTGAAGCTGTCCTCTTGCACTGAGTCAGTTCCTGAGCGGGGGCCACATATCAGATGAGCCAGTTTATCAATCTGGGTGGTGCCACCTTATCCATCAAGTGCAGAGTCTGCAAAATATCTCAAACGCTGATTTTAGGAGCAGTTTAGGGAGGGTCAGAGTCTTGTAGCCTCTAGCTGAATGACTTCTAAACTATAATTTCTAATCTTGTGGTTAATTTGTTAGTCCTACAAAGGCAGTCTAGTCTGCAGGCAAGAAGGAGGTTTGGGGAAAGGCCCGTTATTTTCTTTGTTTTAAAGTATAAACTAAGTTCCTCCCAAAGTTAGTTCAACCTACACCCAGGAATGAACAAGAACAATTTGTATGTGAGAAGCAAGATGGAGTCGGTTAGGTCCGCTCTCTTTCACTGTTGCAGTTATAATTTTGCCATGCTGGTTTCAATGTCTTGCCTAGAACAATGGTCACACACCTCTTTGTTGTCGCCCTTCTTCTGTGTTGATCCTCTATGATCTACTCTGTTCAAATACTCAGGGTTTTTGTAGAGATTTTCCTTGCTTGTCACCCAAAGAAATCATATACAGCTTCCTCACCAAGTCCTATATGGCGCCATCTGACCTGGTCTTCGCCTGCGTCTGCAGACTATGTCTCTCTCCTCTGCCTCAAACACTGCTTAAGATCCCTGTGTACTTTGTACGATATTTTCATTCTAACTTTTCACGTGTTGTGCCCAGCACGTACAACAGCTGGAATGCTTCTCACAATCCTAACCCTCCCATACCCCTTTGCCTGGTTAGTTTTTAATGCCTTGTGTATAAATCATACCTCTAGAATCTCATCTCTATGCTCCCTAGGTAGGATGAGGTATTACTATACGATGCCCCATTCATGCCACTATCAGGCCCTTAAAGCACTGTCTTAATCTGTTTATGGGTCTCTCTTTCATCAGACTGTTAATTACTTGAGAAAAACTGCTTCATGTTTGAATGCACAATACTCAATCTGGGACACAGTAGTTTTTTGTTAGTTGAACGAGTTAAATTATTGAATTAAAGTATATAATATGGTACATCTATTAAAAAGTTTGGTTTCTAGGAAAAATAAGGAAATTCTTTACCAGTAAATTATAATAATGTTAAGAAACAGTGAGAAAAACATATCATCAGTAAAAGAAAAGTTAATGCATGTTATAAAACATCACAACTTATTTAGTTATTGATAATCTGGAAAATCCATTTATAACAGGAAATGTTATATAGAGCAAATCAGGGTTTCAACGGTACATTTCCAGTTTAAAAATACAAATTATCATTGGGTTTGTATAATGCAGATAAGAATCAGGTTGTTAAATGAGGGAAAACAATTTTATAGGATAAACCAATGATTTAAAATCTATATTCATGTTGAGATTCAATGAACATCTCTGGAAGGATCTTTCATTGCCACATTCATTTTATTATGTAGCTAAAAAGCTAATAGGCTCATCTCAAGGCTTCTTGTTGTAGCTTTATTTACTAAAGAGTTAAAGGTGGCTGGGCGTGGTGGCTCACGCCTCTAATCCCAGCACTCTGGGAAGCCGAGGCGGGCAGATCACCAGGTCAAGAGAACAAGATCAGCCTGACCAACATGGTGAAACCCCGTCTCTCCTAAAAATACAAAAATTAGCTGGGCGTGGTGGCACATGCCTGTATTCCCATCTACCCAGGAGGCTGGGGCAGGAAAATCGTTTGAACCTGGGAGGCGGAGGTTGCAGTGAGCCGAGATCACACCACTCCACTCCAGTCTGGGCAACAGAGTGAGACTCTGTCTCAAAAAAAAAAAAAAAAAAAGAGTTAAAGGTAAATTGTGGAGAGTATCTTATTTGAAAATTACACTGCCTGGACACTGCAGATTATTAGGTTATAGATTCTGCTAGAAAAGCAAGAAGTGAGAGAATCTGTCCTATACTTGTTTATTCTCAAACCTAAAAAATAGTAGTAAATTCTCTGGACAGTGAAGCAGGGAATTGCAGTACTCTATGGACGAGACAGACTTTTCTTCCTAACGTGGAATAGTAACCATCGTTCTTCTTTTTCTTCATTTTTTCCTCTCTCTCATTTAAACCTCAGATGTATAAATAACTGAAGAAGTTGTGCTATTTTAAAACATGCCATGACGATTTTTCACTGGTACATGCATTTCTATCACAGTCTTTTACTATCATTGTAATTTGCTGTTTAATAACTCCCCTTTCTAAAAACTGACTTTAATGGAATACATTATTGCATTTAACTTGTTCAAAAATATTATTTTTTAATACTATTAAGCATTTGCTCAGTTCATGATCCTTCCTCTTGCTGAACCTGTGCAGCCCCTTGCCTGGTTTTGTTGCTGCTTTATTGTTTGTCATCGTTATTTTCCTTCCCGTGGCCACAACTCCATTTCCCCTACCTTCTAAATGTCCCTCTAAGAACTGCTTTAGCTAGAACCTAAAAATGTTGACTTGCTGGTTTTTCATTATCATCCTCTTCTAAGTATTTTGAAACTCTTTTTTCCTACCCTAAAGTTTTACGTTTTTTGTTTTTTGTTTTTTGTTTTTATGGTGTCTTGCTCTGTTACCCAGGCTGGAGTGCAGTGGTGCGATCTCGGCTCACTGCAACCTCTGCCCCCTGGGTTCAAGCGGTTCTCTTGGCTCAGTCTCCCTAGTAGCTGGGATTATAGGCATATGCTACCTAGCCGGGCATGTAACACCCAGCAATTTTTTTTTTTTTTTTTTTTTTTTTTTTTTGGAGACAGAGTCTTGCTCTGTTGCCCAAGCTGGAGTGCAGTGGCGTGATCTCGGCTCACTGTAACCGCCACCTCCCAGGTTCAAGCAATTCTCTGCCCTCAGCCTCCCGAGTAGCTGGGATTACAGGCACCAGCCACCATGCCTGGCTAATTCTTTCATATTTTTAGCTAGAGATGGGGTGTCAACATCTCGGCCACACTGGTCTTGAACTCCTGACCTCGTTATCCACCTGCCTCGGCCTCCCAATTACAAAAATTTTTGTATTTTTAATAGAGATGAGGTTTGGCCATGTTGGCCAGGCTGGTCTCAAACTCCTGACCTCAGGTGATCTGCCAGCTTCTGTCTGTCAAAGTGCTGGGATTATAAGCGTGAGCCACCGCACCCAGCCAACAATGTATTTTTAAGATGGCAGATATGTAGGATTTTAAACTATCCTTTTGTTGTTGATTTATAATTTTACTATAGTATTGCCACAGTCTCTCAGATATTGAATTCTTGGAATTTAATTAGTTTTCACTGAGTCCCAAGAGAAATTCAGTTTTTGTGAATGGCCCGTGGTTATTCAAAAACTATATTTGCTTATTAGGTATTAAATATATATACTAATATATGAGGTAAATATATATAAATATGTATATTAGTAAGCTTAATTTTAATTATGTCTATACATGTTAAAAACATTCTGTACTTACATGTTTTGTCAGTTTGATCAAAACCATTTTTGAAGGAGTGTTAAAATCGCTAACTGAAATTGGAAATGCATCCCCATCTGCCTACTGTTCTGCCCACTGCTCATGCCACTCCTGACAAAACAGAAACTTCTGAAACCAAGGGGAAAGGGGAATTGTTAATTAGAAGTAAATAGTAGCTAGTAATCATTTTTACTAGCTATGACCTCATGGCAGGATTGTTGAAATGAGGCCTATTATTTGTCTTGAATTGCTTTACTATTTGCTGGATTTTCCCTTGGTGAGAAAACCTCCCAAATTGTAATTCACCCCTAACAAACATTCATCTACAGCTAGGTGAGGCAAATGCCAGTATGCCCTGTGGTCAATGGATAGCCTGAAGAACCAAGTAATATTCATCATCAATTCTCCCATGACGGCAGTTTCTTCTGCTTTTGTCCAATAAGCAAAAAAATTTCAATATTTATGAATAGATGAACAATAAAACAACTGGTGGACAAAAAACAGGAATAATTTTAAGAGGCTTTTATGTAAAGGCGTCTAAAATGTGCCAGACACTCACTGTGTGCCTTTGGACAAACTACTTAACTGCATCTTGCTTCATAGCAGTGTAGACCTCATAAAGTGGCATGAGGATTGAACAAATTAGCATACTGTTCATACTTAGAATGTACTAAAGTCATATAATGTGCATTTGATAGTCATTGGATATTTATTGGCTGCATTTCACTTTTCATATTCTTTCCACTTTCTTGATTTATTCATGCTTTGTGTAACTGTGTATGTGGTGTGTGTGTATGTAGAGGAAACCTTTTATAGGCATTATATTCTCTGGGAATTTTACTTCTTCAAAATCATTCACCCATCTACTTGTGCAAGGACCTTAGAACAATTTTTAGACTCTATTTGGGGTTAGAACTTAGTATCTGTTATTGTGACTAAAGATTTGAATCTTTGAGTTGTTCTCTTGATTGGGGAAGATGTATAGCCTAAGGCATTGCAGAGAGAAAGTCAGTACGAGGAAGAATAGAGGTATAATACAGTCACCCAGGGACATAGAGATAAGAAATGGAGAGAGAATAATGCCTGGTTTCATATTGCTTTCCATTTCCAGATTTTCAGCCCTTCTGAGGCCAGATGGCATTCCTGACAAAGGGTTTTTCAATACATTACTATATTCTTATCATAACTCCTCTTTTGCTTCAATTACTTGAATTGGTTTCTATTATTTGCATCTAAAAGAGTATCAAATAATACAATCTAATAGACCATAACAAGCTTGGTAAGGCTGAAAATTGTGTCCTTGACTGCTTCTGGGATCCGAAGATAATACAGCGATCATTGTTTGACATCTTTTCACTCACCACATATCTGAAACACAAAGCTCAGGATGTCTGCCATCCATCCAACTTGAACAAATTTGAGAAATAAAAGATGACATCAATGAAGGTATTCTGAAACTACAATAAATTGTTTCATCATCTAAAATAGACATTCATCTTAGATCCAAAGATTCTTAGTAGATGCCCACTGCTCTTTTCCCTTTTAGTTCTTCTGCCTCATTTCATTTCCTACCCAACTCATGCAAGCTTATTCCATGGGGCTATACGCTTCTCACTGATGGAAAACCATCAATTCACATCATCATCAACTGGAAATTTCATTTAATCAAAAAGTATATGTTGAGACTAATATTTTCCAGACAGCCTATTGAGTTAGGTTGTGGCTACAAAGTGCAATAGGCATGGTTTCTAAACCCAAAGTATCTCTCTCAGAGTATGCCTAGGTGTGATAAGGTGGGGAAGAGGAGACGGTTCTTTCGCAAATAACATGCCTGTTATTTATTTTCATTAAGAGCTACGTTAAGGAAATACTCTTGGCCTCTTTTTAGAACAGTAGTGTCTTAATCTTATAGATGAGTTTGGTAGAAAAAAACAACAACTAATGATATGTATTTTCTTCTTGGGAAGCAGCCTGACCACAGAGGACATCGATTCTGCTGGGCATTAATTCACACTATAAGTTTTACAGGGTCAAGGATCCGTGGGAAAAAGCTTGAATGGTACAAGGCTGCCTATAGTTAGACGGGCAAATTTTTTTAACCCTAGAGTTCAATACTAGAAAGTCCACTTGTCCATAACTATGAGTCATATTCTCCTGTGTTAGCTATATCTGCGTGATGGTGATATTTTGTTCTTCTATCTGCCTACCCAGTGGAAAACCTGAGCTTTTGCCCTGTAATCTAATAATCAAGGCAAATATCCAGGTGGAACTTTTTTTTTTTTTTTTTTTTTTTTTTTTTAAGATGGAGTCTGTCTTTGTTACCCAGGCTGGAGTGCAATGGCAAGATCTCGGCTCACTGCAACCTTTGCCTTCTAGGTTCAAGCAATTCTCCTGCCTCAGCCTCCTGAGTAGCTGGGATTACAGGCGCCAGCCACCACACCCAGCTAATTTTTTGTATTTTTAGTAGAGATGCAGTTTCACCATATTGTTCAGCCTGGTCTTGAATTCCTAACCTCAAGTGATCCACCTGTCTTGGCCTCCCAAAGTGCTGGGATTACAGGCATGGACCACAGCGCCCAGCCCCCGATGGAATTTTCACCACCCCAAATTCAGCACTTCACAAATGGAAATGTGTGCCACTCTCCAATCATTCCATAAAGGAAAATCAGAAGTTTATCACCAAGCATGCCTGTTTCAGTCACACACTTCTCTAATCATCAACTCATTCAGCTGAAACCTCAGAGTCCCAATGACTCATCCTCTTCTTATTCTAGTAAGTTAGGCATAAAGTCCTGTTGGTTTTTTCTTCACAAATGTTTCATTTATCTGCTTTCATCACTAATCCCAAGCTAGACTTCTTCATGCCTGCTCATTGCAAAAGCTCATCAGCTATATTTTGCTGATTCTAGATTTTTTCCTTATAATCTCTCTGGCAGAGCTGACAACATAACCTTGCTTAGTTGCCACTTTGACCACATTATTCCTGCCGAAAATACCTTCAGTGACTTCCGTCTTCAGATCAAATTATTTTTCTTGTTTTAAAGGCTCTGTCATAAGTGAATATAATACAACCAGCTTCTTCGTATTTGTTATTCTCTGGTCTACTTGGACTTAACTGTTTTATAAACCAAACGCGTGGTCCACTTTTACTATATGTCTTTACTGAAATTGTAAACCACACATATATCATCATCCGAAATCAACTTCTACCACCCTGCCAATCACTTCCAAATATTTAAGGACTAAAGCAAAGCCCAGCATCTCTTATCCATTAACTTATTTACAATTATAACCTACAGTTTCCAGTTAATCATACACTATATTAAATTATTTGTGTATTCCTGTGGTTTTATAGATTCATCTTTATCCAAGCTGAATTACTGTGAGTTCCTAGGGCTGAAGAATCATGGTACATTTCCTACATCATAAAATTCATTGTTAATCATATAGTAGATAAAAAATAATATTTAATAATTGATTGCCTTATAAATAAAGCTAAGTAATTGCCTTCACCTAAGAGATGGCTTGATTCAACACTTTGAAATTTGAGTCATTTGATAATCAAAATCTGCTCTGACCTCTGATTTTCTCTTTTGCTTTAGGCAAGCCATTTTACTTACTTTGGACTCATTTTCTTAATCCAAAAATGGAAGTAGGGTTTGTCATCTGTCTTATTCATAGTCACAGGTGAGGAGTATCCTAGTCAATACAAGGCACATAGCTAATACAATGTTTAATAAAAATGATAAATAACATCTATTACAAAATTGAACCATTGTTCAATTTCTTCTGCCCTTTCAGTTCTTTGATTCAATATTCTTTCACTGAAATCTGAAAGCTTTAATTTGAAAAAGTGTTTTACTAATAATTGTAGACTTTCTACATTAGCTTTTTCTTATCATTAGGCACAACTGGATGATATCAAATTATTCTTTTAAGGAAATCAATATATCACTAAAAATGCATAGAAAAACATCTGGCAATAACATTTCAGGTAAGAGAAATTTGGATATGAGATAACTATATCATAGCATTCCCTGTTTTCCATGGAAACTTTCTTTAAATAATTTAAAATAATATTTTCTCTATTTTTTAAGCCCTTAAGCAAAATTATTCTTCTTTTGCTACAGGAGCCACTGTTATTGTGAATTATGAAGAGCAGAAAAAAAATGAAAAAAATCATTCTCTGGGTCTCTAAAGAATCAGAAAAAGCTTTAAATAATTTTATTATATTGAAGATTTTCATAGTAAACCATTAAAATCAAATAAATGCCTTGAGAGACAATAACTTTGTTAACAGCACATCATATTAATTAGATTTTGTTTAGTGTTTTCATGTGTGCAAAATATAAATTTTAGGCCGGGCATGGTGACTTGTGCCTGCAATCCCAGCACTCTGGGAGGCCGAGGCAGGTGGATCACTTGGGATCAGAAGTTCCAGACCAGCTTGACCAACATGGTGAAATCCCGTCTCTACTAAAAATACAAAAATTAGCCAGGCATGGTGGTGCACACGTGTAATCCCAGCTACTTAGAAAGCTGAAGCATGAGAATCCCTTGAACCTGGGAGGTAGAGGTTGCAGTGATCTGAGATTGTAACACTGAACTCCAGCCTGGCCAATAGAGTGAGACTATGTCTCAATAAATAAATAAAGAAATACATTTTAGAAGTTAAAATTAGATTAAAAAATCAAAATACTAGAAGAGTATTTATTTTTTAAAAATCACAAATATTAGAGGTAATAATCAGTGAGTGTTTAACAATGTAGATCAGATATAATCTAACTTGGAAGAGAGGAGGGAAACACGCTAAGGAGAAATGATGGTAAAATTCCTAGAAATAAGATTTCCCACATTTCTTAATTATATAATTCCTTCAATTATTTTCTCTTTCCAAATATGTGTCTTAAGCCTGTTGCAGTTTACAAAGGTAAAATATAAGAGTTTTTAAAAATAAATAAAACAAATCTTTTTTTTTTTACTATTTAAAAAAATTCTATGTACATTTGAGAAGGAAATATTTGAAATTTTGATAAAGTTCAGTTTATATTAAATGTATATTTCATTTGCCTATGCTATCTCCATTATATTGGTAAATACTGAAATCTAGACTATTGCCTAATAAGTACTCTATGCTTCTCCTCCTAGAGTGAACTCTGTACTTTGCCCCTATACTCTAGTTGTGCTGGTCTTTCATTTATTTCCTTAAACAAGCCTGGATTATTCTGGCTTAGGGCTATTGTCACATCATTCACTTTGCCTGTAACACTCCTCACCCTGCCTCCTATTATCTGGTTAATGCACTCATCCTTCGATAGCAACTCATACTACATCTTCAGGAAAGTCTTTGACAACTTCCCAGGCCAGATCATATCCACCTGGCTGTACCGTCTTACAGCACCTGAGATTAATCCTAATTTGTGACTACACATTTGACTGATTAAGAAAAAGCACCTCTCCCCGCAACTAGATGGTAGGTTCATGAGGCAGAGGCACTACTTAAACTGTTAGTCATTGCACTTACAATATTCGTTTGGCATACGGGAAGTGCTGAGTGAATTTTTGCTGAATTAATGGACGAAGAACTAAACTTTGACTGTAGATCATTGAGTAACAAATTATGAAAGGAACATGGCAATGTGAGAATTAAAAAGAGAACATTCAGAACATGAAATAAATTTTTATGGTGTCCTTAGATTTTAGGAAACAAAATATATGACCATAATGACATGTTCTATAGTTACAATGTTAATTACATAAAGTAAAATTAGTTTATCTTATTTTCAATAAAAATGAAAACTAGTGGAAAATAACTTTCCCATACTTCTCTTAGGGTTATCTTCATTTACACTTACTAAGTTATTTTATCATAGCTGGAGAGTTATTTCAATGTTTGTAGTGTTTAGCCTGCATTAACACCTCCAAAATCCTGTTTTATGCCTTTCAGAGATGAATAAATGTTAGAAGCTAAAATTCGTAAGGAATTGAATCCTAATTATATTTTTATTTCTGAATTCTTTCAAACATCACATGTTTTTTAGATCACAGTTTTAGACACTGCCCACTGATGACCAGGTGTTCTTAAGCCAAAGAACACTGAAAAAAAAAAAAAAAAAAAAAAAACAGGCCTGACTTTCAAAGTCAGATCTCTAGGGAGTCTGCAAATGTAATTGTTAGGGCATGTGGAGACAAAAGCAACAGTACACTTACCCACCCAAAGCCTGCTTGTCCCGGCATGCATAATCATCTCAAATCCTTATAAATTAGACATTGCCTAAAAGTTTAAGAAAAAATGTTTAGATGTATTCCAATTACAAAAGTCTATCTGAACCTGAACCGGCATGTTTAAAAGCCTAATGACAATTTAAAAACAAATTACTAGACATTATATATTTTCATTCAATACATGCCATATTTATTGATTTTTAAATAAATATATCTACATATCTCATGGCTTGCATTTATTTTCAAAACTGTAAACATTTAATAGGTGCCAGAATTGTTGGTTTCTTTTTTCATTGTTCTCCCAAAACATTTTACCCAGGGAAAGTGCTATTTAATCTCCCATGTCTGTTTCCAAGTAAAATTTGGTCATCAAAAATTTAGGGTTTTTTCTGTTCTACATATCAGACCATTTTTTTTTCAAGATATATGAAAAAGATATTGTATCAAGAATGTAGGGACCTAAATGATTCATAATAGGCTATTTGTCTGAGTATTTCCCTCATCAGGACCTGCCTACCTGGGGTGGTAGAGAAAAAGAGAGACTGACTCAAATTTCCCAGTCAGTTTGCTTTTGTTCTGCTGGTAGGTTTTATAGAAAATCTATTTCCATAGAATCCAATGGATTGCTTAAATTTAGGAGTAACAAAACCTGTTTCTATGCTAATCATAAAAAAGCTTATCCTGCAACCTAATGAATGTCATTTATTCATGCATGCACTTACTGAATTTATACATTTAATAAACATTGAGCACCTACTACGTTTCAGTTGGCAAAAGACAAAAATCAGCAAATTCAGGCAGAAAAGTGAGTCCAGCAAATCAATTACAGCAGTATACAATGAGTTCTAAAAAACAGATGGCCTCCAGATGATGAATGAGTTCAGGTGTCAGGTCTTAAAGCAACTTGGGGAAGGCTTCTGGAATAGATTACTTTTGAACTTAATTTTAAATGTTGGGTAGAAGTTGTCTGTGTGTGGAGTAAGGAAATGGGAGTTGGGGAGGAAAATATAATTCCTATAAGAGTCTTCACTGTGTAAAGAGAAATAATGGCATCATATTTTGTTGCTGTTGAACTACTGTGAACACATTTAGTATGGCTGCCGAGAATGTGGAAAGCTGGAAAAAGAAAGGGGGACAGGTGATGGAAAGCCCTATGTGTTATATGGAGGAGTGTGAATTTTATCCATCCACAAAAAATAAATATATAAATGTGAAACCATTGAAAATTTTGACCTCATTTGAGTTTCAGGAAGAACATTCTGGGGAAACATGTGAGAGTGTAAAGAGACAAAAGACAAAATTCTTGTTAAAGGCATGAAATGAAAAGATTTTGAACTTGTACAGGTGGAAATAGAACAGGAGCTAGATATTTCAGACCAGAGGACAGACGGATGTAGACCATGAGAAAGAAGAGTGTTTCCGGGAGACTGGGTCTGCCAACACTTTCAGTTTTTAGTACAGGAAACTGGTGTGAAGTAGGATGCTCCAACAAATTCATGGAATCAGTGATAGATAAATTCGGTCACTAAAACTAAGGCCTTCAATTTAAATGAATATACACTACTTAAAAAGAAAGCAAAACATGATATTTATTATGTAAACTAACAAATGTTTATTTAAATTTCCATTTAAAATATTTTCAAGTAAAAATATGTACAAAAATGGTTATAAAAAGATTGAAGCAACTAGAAGCATGACAGGTATAATACATATAAATACAACCAAAATTCAATTCAATCCAAAGTTGAATGACATCATATTGCACCAAAATTTATTCCATACAAAAGTACATGCATCAAGAGTTTCCGTAAGATGAAAACACACTTATTTCATAGTATCTTACCACTTACACAAATAGCCCATAAACACCATCTGGCATTGTAATTGCGGTACCAGAACTCTCCCCAGAGGGGAATCATTTAGCTATAGAAGAATCCATTTTATTCACATATCACATGCTTGCGCAGGCATCAGTGCCAAGGAACCGTAAGAAACAACGCAATCCACAGATGAAAGTCTCTCTGCACTGTTTATATCTTCATAGATAAATATCTTAGTTCTACTAATATGATTGGAATGTAGATGCAGAAATAAAGTGCAGTTTCGCTCTTTAAGAATTTATCAATCAATGTAGGACATTGTATTAAATTTGTATAAAATACACACAATCCCCTTTACTAAGTTTCATGATCGCAATGCCAGAGTGAAGAAACTCTGCCTGAGTTGAGGACCAGTCAGGATATTGAGCATCACTCTTTCTCAGCTGGATCTCTCTGTTCTTCTGTTTTCAATCATTAGACCAAACCCACGATGCCCCTGAAATTCTGGGAATGGTACAAGGTCATAGCTAATGCATTCCAGATCCAAGTTAGGGATTTAGCTTGTCTATAAATTACAGTTTAAGCACAGATCAAAGAGATGGCTGCCAGCATAACCCTCAAGGGTAACCTGAGTTCCAAGACTTTCCCACTGGGCTAAATGGACTCCACTGTTGCTAATTATAAATGCTTGTCACAGAATATGAAAGATATTGAAATACATTCATAGATAGTACCTAATAATATGTTAATATAAACATAACAACACACGTATTATTATTCTACCCCTTGGCAACTGAAAATGAAGTTACCATTCCTAGGTCAAACTTTTAGACAAAGCTTTCTAAAACCATCTTCATAAAGTAAATCCAGATATGCTTACAATAAAAAGACATAAAAGATTCATCCTGAGATGAATTCTCAGTCAATAACTAAAAACCATTTCTACCAGTGCATCACTACCATGTAATCCATTCTACACAAGCTCTACAAATATTGAGTCAAATCCTGTCAGAAAATTAAGACCCAATAAGTTTGCCCAAGTATTCAGTACAAGAGGCCATTTGTCTTGCCTTTTTCTGACATGTGCATACTATAAAATCACAGGTAGCCAACATTTAGTATCAGTAAAAAACAACTACGTTTGTTCACCTGTTTGGCATAGGGAGAAAACAATGTATCTCATAGCATTAAATGATACAGTCTTAACACATATGATGCTTATATTTGCAAAGTTCCCAAATGTTGAGAAGTTCTAGTGAAAACTCATTACTATTGTGCAAAGATGAAAATTTGGAGCCAATGTCTGTATTCAAAATAACCAGAATATATTTTAAAGCAAAATATATCCTGATACTACTATAGATTCTAGGAACTGTCCTAAAAGAGTAAAGTGTTATTTCCTTTCTGAACATGAATAACATCAAAGGAAGAACCCAGTTCTCAAGACTTAAGTAGGAAATTTATAGAAATTTGGTTTATACCAGTAGTAATAACATTCATGAGGAAAAACTATTAGGTAACAATTTTCTCCAAGAAGAGGATCAGATTACTTAAAATTGTTGGAGAATTCTGGTGGTTTGTGCAATAATCATAGTGATTTACATTGCTTTTCTTCTTTTCAGAGCAATAAGAAAGTTCTTTGGGGTAGTACTTGAAATAATTCACATGCACAGTCATTTAACATAGATCGTTTCAAGTGTAAGCATACATTCATGGGAACAATCTGTTTCCTTCTTCAAAGTATGTTTCTACTTTGGAATGAAGGAGAAATTCTAGGGAAAAATTAATTCAGAAATCCTTTGAAATAAGACAGTTCAAACCTAGGACCAGGGAACCGCATTGCATTGCCTCCCAGTGTGATATGACTGTGCTTCTAACTATGCATCTAACAAAGTTCATTAGAAGGAACATTTGATGTCTAAATTTTATAATACACACTTCAGTCAGACCACTCACAACCCAACAAATTATAGAGCTTTAACATGCAAAGGCCTAATAGGTTTTCCCACAAGATGCTGTATGAAATACCCTGTCACACAAGGTACTCAAAATACAGTCACCATTGCAAAAGAGATACCTGTGCATTACTCTTTTTTTCCCCTCTGGCTGTCAGCATGGCTTTTTAAGGCTTCAACAAGAGGTAATAAGGACTTAGCAAGCAGTTCTCCTAACCAATACACTAATTCACTTGAAAGTCATACTTTTAAAAAAAAAATCAGTAGTGTATATGTTGAGGAAAAAAAAAGTATGTTCACTTTGGAACAAGTGTGGCCCTCTGTATGGCTCTCAGATGCCTAATGCTCTACAGTTTTGTGACAGAATTGTTAGCTGTAAAGCTGTAAAGGTGGTTATTGGTACTATAAATGTACGCTTGATTCAAGTACACTGAAACACACACATGTAACAGATAGCTATTAGGAGACTGTAACCATCCTCTGTGTGTTTTAAGGCCAATAGTAACAGAGAGGAGGGAGAAAAATAACTACCAAGAAAATAAAACTAATTGGTAGATTCACCCTAAGAAAATCTAGGTAATTATATAAATTCATTGTTATGAGGTTGTAGAAAGAACAATTATCTCATAACATATGGAAAATTGGTGAATTTCCTGTGAGACCATGATTTATGCTTTTGTGAATGTATACCTGATCTAAAATTAGACAAAACATTTATTTTTAGACACCAACTAATTTGAAAATACAAGGAAAGAAATTACATCCCAAAATTGACTATTAAAAATCATTTTTAAGTACAGTACTAATAAACTAAGGACTACCTAGAGATCATACTTTTAGCTATTATTTAAATTTTTTTTTTTTTTTTTTTTTTTTTTTTTTTTTGAGATGAAGTCTCACTCTTGTCCCCCAGGCAGGAGTGCAATGATGCAGTCTCAACTCACTGCAACCTCCGCTCCCTGGGCTCAAGTGATTCTCCTACCTCAGCCTCCCGAGTAGCTGGGATTACAGGCGCCTGCCACCATGCCTGGCTAATTTTTGTATTATTTTTAGTAGAGATAGGGTTTCACCATGTTGGCCAGGCTGATCTCGAACTCCTGACCTCAGGTGATTAACCCACCTTGGCCTCCCAAAGTGCTGGGATTACAGGCATGAGACACTGTGTCGGGCTTATTTAAAAATGTTTTTAAAGTACAGTACTAATAAACTAAGGACTACCTAAAGATCACACTTTTAGGTATTATCTATTTTAACATAGATTAAAAATACTGTTTATGGGAAAATTAAGCTTAAATACATGTATAGGTAATCATTATTTTGCCTATATACAAGTAATGTAAACAGAAACTATCAAGGTGACCCATTATCTACTCTAATTTATATACACTATGAACTTCTTCCCAGTTATACAATGCCATATTTTAATTCCTGACTTTGAATGGTTAGGAAAGCAAAATATAACTCTGTAAACTTGATCAGCACTAATGTACAACATGTTATGGAGGGTAAAGTGAAGCAAGAATATATTCAAGTAAAATTAAATGTCTTTCATGGGCATTCAAATCCCACATCTCTCTGTATTTCTTTCCAAACTAAGGAAAAGAGCTATAATTGAAATCCCATTTATTATTTTTCTATAGTTCAGAATCAACATATAAAATATGATGAAAGTGAGACTATCTCCCTATATATCACATCATATATATTATGAGAAAGTCACTTGTTATATATGGACATTCAATTAACTCATAACTTACATTTTAAAAAATATATTCTCCATACTTATTTCTAATAGAAAAAAAATAGGAATTATTTTACTTTACTCACACAGACAATGCAGATTTTGTGGGGGTAGAAGTATACACAACTTTGCTGGTCTTCTTCAACAAAATTAATACAGAATTCCTAATGCAAAGTTAGGTTCAGGACCTCGAACGGAACATGTCTAAGTGAGAGGCACTGAAGCTTAGGTTTCATTAACTTCTTGGGAGATCCACCTATGCACAGCAAACAACTAATTTTTAATATTTCTCTGACTATATTGCATAACATTAAAATATTGTTACCTTCAGTCACATACTATCTTTCATTTCCTGATTCTCTGGCCTTCAGTTTTTTATCTTTTCATAACTTATACCTCAATTACAAAAGGTCAATTTTAACAAAGGTCAGAGTTGCTCCCTTTCTTAGCAGTATATTCAGCTGCAGATCGAGATAAAGTAATGATTTTCCTGTAGACTGATCACAGTTGATGAGGAATTGTCATGTATAATTATACTCTTGTTAACCCTCTATCGATAAGTCAGATTGTAACTGGGGAAACAATTTTACCAGACACATAAGATGAACAGGAAATCTGCTTCAACGTGAATATCTTCGTGTTGGAGAAACCACCATGCATTGATAATGTGACCTATTAAACTGTCCAAATTTTGTGTCCACAGGGCTGAGGAGCTACAGTCTAAATGCATATGCATATTTTGAACTGAAGTCAGCCATCTTCCCTAGGACAAATCTTTACTCTTCTAAAGAAGGACAAGAATAGGGTCTACTTTCAGCTAACCATCTATAATGGTTCAGTTTTCATTTGATCAAAGGAATATAATCTAATACTTTTTAAATGGGGTCAAAATAGTACTATGAGGAAAATATTTACTGCAAATATTTATAATTGTGTAAGGAGAATCATTCTTTTTAAAATCAAATTGTGTTTTAGCTTTAGAAGTCTTTACTGGATCTCTTAAAATCACAATTAAGTATTTGAGAATCCATCCCCACAAAAATTAAAAAATACTATATTAGTTATTTTAAACAGTATTCATTACTTTTACTTTTTATGTTATAATAAACTTATGTATATAAACATTTGAATATGCATGGTACAAAGTACAAGTACAGCGCATGTAGTAGTATGTGCATGTGTGTGTGTGCATATTGTATAAAAATATGAGAAAAAATTTACTTATATAAAAACATACATATATATAAATAAGTGCGCAAGAGAGTTTTTGAATGAGAATCTGCTTTACATACTACCATTTTGAATGAAAATTATGAATATTAATTTCCTGATTAAAGGAACTCTGTGTCTTCTCATGATGAGTCCTAAAAATAAGCCAAAATACTACTTAATTTCCATCACTTTTTTTCTTAATTACTGGCTGACTTTTTTTCTGCTTGAAATGGCATTACAATGGCAGGGAAATTTCATAATGTAAAAATCACTTTTGAAAATGAGAAAGAATAATTCTAGTTACCTTTTAAATCAATACTTTTAAAGAGAAATTCAAATCAAAAATAAATAAATTAAATTCTGAGACCAATTTGCCGCTGTGAATATAAGCACATTAACCCCAGGAATAGCCAAGAACTGCACAAACCTCTCTATGAGAATTTACCAGTCTTCTTTCATTTGGCAAGAAAAAGCTCAGGAAAAGTTTGCTTGTTTAAATTCTATGAGCCTAGTCTATGGGGAAAAAAAATAGGAATATAAAAGAAATTCTTACCTCCGGCAACACATGATAGGGAGAGATGTGGACAAATGAACAATATTTACTAGAAATAGGAATTATAGATCAAATTTTGAAAACCCTATGCTAAGGAAGGAAGGAGTTATTATAAATTCACTTAGAGACCCAAACGTTAGGTTCGGTTAAAGAAATGTCAGTCTTCGATATATATTAAATATTTTCAAGAGCAAAATTGAAATTACTGAATTGGAAATGCTCCAAATTATAGGTCAACATTTATACTTTGGACAATTTTCTATGAACTCTATGTTTGCCTTTAATAATTTTAATTGGTATAATTCTTTCAAAAATCCTTATTTTCAAATGGACAAAAATTAAGGGATGAAACATACTCTGGCCATGACTAACCATTCTACCTTACATGTTTATAAATAACAGTTCAAAATTTCATCATTATATTGCTCTCATTTGTAAGTTCCACCATACACACACACACACACACACACACACACACACACACATATACTTTTTGGAGATGGAGTCTCTCACCCAGGCTGGAGTGCAGTGGTACAATCTCGGCTCCCTGCAACCTCTGCCTCCTGGGTTCAAACAATTCTCCTGCCTCAGCCTCCTGAATAGCTGAGATTACCAGCATGCGCCACCATGCCCAGCTAATTTTGCATTTTTAGTAGAGACAAGGTTTCTCCATGTTGGTCAGGCTGGTCTAGAACTTCTGACCTCAGGTGATCCGCCTGCCTCAGCCTCCCAAAGTGCTGGGATTACAGGTGTAAGCCACCATGCCTGGCCCACAATATTTTCTAATACTGGCATAACAACATCTTCTAAACACAAACACTCATCCACAGATTCTGATTCTTTCAATTTTCTTCTTATCAGTTATCTCTTCTGCAAGTTGAATGATAATTAAGGTGTGGAAATTACTGACAAAGACTAGATATAGAAGTGGAAATTTTCTAGAAACATCAGTTGTAAATCTTATTTAGCGGTGACATATCTTTCTCAATTTTTATGTTAATATATGTCTTTTCCTAATTAATCTGGACAGTTTCACCTGAAGAGATATTTTAACAGAATATAAAATGTATAAAGAAAATGCACAAACTGTCAAAATTCATCATGATGTAAAAATAGCCATAAATTTAAAAAACTGTTCAGAATTACTAACATTGCATGTAGATATCATTACAGATGTGGGACTATTATTTTGAACATTTTCTTTGTTGGTGATTTCTCTCATGTTGACAATGTAATTTGAAGGTTTAAAAATGCATATGTTTAGATATACTCATCAGGGGTAAGTTATTAGTGAAATAGGTGGTTGTTCTTAAGAGGATTTAATACCAAACTTACTCTTGCTCTAAGATGTGTTATACACTTTCCTGATCAAACTGATGTGAAAAAAATGACAGATAACTAAAACTTCCTGATAATGAATGACAAAACATCTGACATAATAAATTCTCAAGGATTTTTTACTCAAACATAATTCCTGGATGTGTCTCATAAACAGTAGCCCCTAGAAACTCTTCTTTAATGTATTCAATAATCCCCTCTGACCTTTGTTCAAAATGCTCTGGGTATAATCCATTAAAGCATGAGTGTTATCTAAATTGGTATCTAAGGGGAAGCAATGCAATGTCAATGTAAAATAAATTTCTTTCTCTCCTCTTGGTCATAATCATGATGTATGCTTTTTTTCAGAATTGAAAACACTTTTCACAGTATAGTCATCTGTAGTGTGTAAAACCATGTTTACAGAACCCATATATACAGAAAAATCTCGGTCTTCAATTTGAAGGTTCTTTGCCATGCTAATATATGTTGTAAAGAATGACCACATAGTAATTGTCTAGTCTTTTCTCCTAACCCCGATAGGTAGTTATCAGAGACTCAAGAATTGTGACTCATAGAACAACTGCATATTCTCTTTCTATAACTACATAGAGTTATAACTAAATTTCTTAGGAATTAGTTTGAATATGCTAAAATATATGAATAGAAATAACTGACTCCTTTTGTTTATCACCGAAGTTGTAATTCTCTGGATGTTCAGAAAATGAAGTAAAAATCCCTATTATGTGTCTCCCCTTGGGCAGACTGCCAAGATCTCAAGTCCATTAGTTCATAACTTATCTTCTTCTGGTACAACTTCCAGTATTATTTGTAATGTTCTGGTTATTCTCTCTACAAAGAAAGAAAAATAAATTAAAAATGCATGGAAATCAGAAATGCATAAAAACAACAAAATAGGAATTATTTTGGGTTGAATACCAAAAACACACAACTGTCTACTTCATAGAGCACTTTCAAGAATTTTTTACTTCATTAGAATCCTATCATGCTCAATTAATTTATTTGTCACTTCTGTAACTTCCCATGATGGCTTCTCAGCAAGAATACATTAATATTTTGCATTCTAATAAGGATTTTTATTCATGGACCCAAAGGGTGAAAATATTTTGGGACAGTAGGACCAACATATAAATAAATGTTTAAAAATACACTTCATATTCAGCTTAAAATTGGTTTATTCTTTTTGCACCTATGAGATTACAGTCAGTTCCTCAGAAGAATCAGAAGGAGAATCAGAATATAATTTTCATTCTCTAACTTGTAACATATTATTGAGAATATTGTCTTATCTCCTAGGGCCTAATATGCCTAATCAGTAGAATGAGAGACTAAATCAGTGATTCTCAAAGTGTGATCCCTGTACCAACAAAATTAGCATCACCTACCATATTAGAAACGTATCTTTGCAAGCTCAATCCTAGACCTACTAAATTAGAAACTGAAGATGGGGCCTAGTAGTCTGTAATTCTGATAGACACAAAAATGTAGGAACTGAGGACATCTCAAGAGAGTCTGACTCCAGTATTCAGAAGGAGGCCTACCTTTTTTCCTTCAGAACCATTGAGCTAGATAATTTCCAAGGTAATTTTATCTCAGCAGTTGTAGAACTCTATGACCTTGGTTTCTGGGGACATTAATTATTGTTTGCCTCTTTTTTTTTTTTTTTTTTTTTGAGATGGAGTTTCACTCTTGTTGCCCAGGTTACAGTGCAATGGTGTGATCTCAGCTCACTGAAACCTCCACCTCCTGGATTCAAGTGATTCTCCTGCCTCAGCCTCCCAAGTAGCTGGGATTACAGGCATGTACCACCACACCAGGCTAATTTTGTATTTTTAGTAGAGACAGGGTTTCACTATGTTGATCTGGCTGGTCTTGAACTCCTGACCTCAAGTGATTTACCTGCTTCGACCTCCCAAAGTGCTGGGATTACAGGTGTGAATCACTGTGCCCAGCCAGTTTGCCTCTTATCTTTGTAATGAATTCCTACAGAATCTTTTCAATGTCCTGCTAGTCCTGGAGCCGTTTAGAGCCTGACCTCTTGATGGTTTCATACCCAGATAGTCTTTCATCTGGACGTAGAATATTTCTCCTCATTCATGGCTTGTTATCTGTAATAGCTCCTTTCAAGCCATATTTAATGACATTTAAAAAGGTATTTTTTTCAGGCAAGGCACAGTGGCTCATGCCTGTAATCCCAGCACTTTGGGAGGCCGAGGCGGGTGAATCACCTGAGGTTGGGAGTTCGAGACCAACCCCAGTAACATGGAGGAACCCCGTCTCTACTAAAAATACAAAATTAACTGGGTGTGATGGTGCATGCCTGTCCCAGCTACTCAGGAGGGTGAGGCAGGAGAATCACTTGAACCCAGGAGGCAGCGGTTACGGTGAGCCAAGTTTGCGCCATTACTCTCCAGCCTGGGCAACAAGAAAGAAACTCCATCTCAAAAAAAAAAAAAGGTATTGTTTTCATCCTTTTCTTTCTGTGTTTGTCAAAGATGTTGTCCTTAGCGCATTAGTTTTACAGTCTACATTAATTGTAAAGGGCCCAGCACAGTCTCGGTAAATTATAAACTCTATGTGAATGTTTCCTAAATAAACTGTATTTTACACAGCCCACTCTTTACATTGAGATGTAAGAGCAGCATAAGGGAGCACTAAAGAGCAATTAAAGCCCATATTTTCAGAAAAGGGAAATGACAAAATTATTCTATAAAAATAGGCATTTTGGGGAAAAGGAAATATTAATAAATTGTAAAGAAAATGTAGCTTAAACAGAGAAGGGGCTAGGGATATGTGACAGTAGTTTAAAACAAACGAACAGAAAAACAAGAGATCTCAGGCATCTGCAATGGCCAAATGAAAAGCAATGATGTTAAAGAGACATCATCTCCAGCCCTGCCTCCCTAAAGAGATCCTGCCCATAGCCTCCTGAACTACTCTCCATGACTGCCCTCCACACCCAACACGAAAGCCTTTCCCAAAAGTGTCTCTCTATATTCAGGGATCCCCAGATGTCTGCTATCTTAGACATCTTGCTTCCGCATGTCATAACACTGCCTCCATTCAGACAAATGAGGAGCAACTTAGATCCTGCTGCTTCCCTAATGTGTCATTCTCCTTCCTAAAAGCTTGGTTTGGGTCCCTTATTCAGTAGCACAGGGTCATAGAATCTCTATTCCGGTTTTGCACACTTTCTGCTATCTTTCCTCTTCCTTTGTGTTCAATCAGCCCCGTTGACAATATCCAATGTATCTTGCTTATGTGATCTCTCTTGGAATCTCAGGATTTGAATGACTTTCATCGTTAATGAAGGCTTCTACAGAGTAATTGATTTTAACCATGAGTACCTGTTGGAGTGACACCAACTTTTCCTCCTTCTAGATTTATCTTACAGCAGTGGACCAGACAGCGGTGCTCAAGAGAGTCAAGTATGTCTTTAAGGAAGCTTCCTGCATGCCTGGGAAAGCTGCAGAGCATGTGGCATTCAAGTGCCATGTCTACATCCATGTTCAAAAACAGTGTCGGCTTTAAGGATAATCAACCCATGGTACTCTTTCTTTAAATAAAGGTGTGTTAATGAGTCTGCATTTGGTGTTTTCAGTAACTGTAAGGTACAGGACCAAATAACAGTTGTAGTATTTTTAGCTTTACCTTTCATGTTCAGTGTTATTCTTGAAATAATTTGAAACAACAACTGGCCCTGCAAAATTTGATTTACCCAACCATACCTGGTACCAGCATGGGAACTACAGCAAAAATTGCCTACATTTTTGATGTAGCACAAGTCTATTTTTTTTTTCTGGAAGTGTTCATAAGAATAATAGTATTTTTTTAAGGCTACAAATATTTTCACAAGCACGATCTCATTTTATCCTTACAATGAAGATAGTTTGGACCCCTAAGAAATGCAGGCAAGCTTAATTAATTTGCATATCACACCACAGTATTTGTGAACAGTCTGTTAAATGCATTATTCAGCTTTCAGTGACTTCACATAAATGAAGTTATCTTGACTGACTGTGTGCAGCATATGCTTTTAGGACTCTCGAGTTGCAAACTCGCTGTCCACAAAGATGCATTACAGTCATTCTGCTGGTGTTTCCCAATCTGCTTTTTTATAATTAAAGATTTCGTTTAAATAAGACTGTCCTCTATCTCTCTCCCTGAGCCAGAGGGACCCACTTCCAGTCACCCTACTCAACCCCGTGACAAGGTGTGGCTGATAAATAGAGACAGCCAAGTAAAACGGCTGCTGTGAGCCCTGGCCCAGGTTTGCTAGGTCTTGCTATCTTTGTGTATTTGCATATGTCATTGGGGTATCTGCCCCTTTTTCCTCGCGTGAGAAGCTTGTGTTTCTGTAAGTAAATAAATAATATAACTAACCCACCAGAAGAATAAACCACTCTGTCACAGATGGCAGAAAAAAGCTTTCTGTGTATCTCACCGTTCCCTTAAGAGCATGTTTTCTTTTCTCCCTAGAAATGCTATCAAACAAAAAGTGGTTCAATACTGGCATCCTGTGGCTGGAGAGATTTATCAAATCTCTGAAAATCTCAGCTCCTCGGATTCTGAACATTTCTCCGCTGTCAGTTCTCAGCAGCCTTTCACCATTTTCTGAGTGCTATTTGGTTACCTCTCATTTTTCACGGAAACAACCTAGGTAAAATGTATTTTGATAGACTATCATTTTCACAGAGCTAATCTATTCATGCATTATCAGGGTAAAAATAAATGATAATATAAAGGTTATGGAATTTTACCAAATGAAAGGACATGATATTAAATCATTGAAAAACTGCTCCAAGCACAGGCTCTTGGTCTCTAAGTTCACGCTGAGTTTCTCTCTAACAAAAAGATCATAGAGTAGTTGGGAGAAGGGTCAGGGCACTGCCTCAGGATTCTGTTGTTTGTGTGTCTGTGTGTGAGTGTTTTGTTTTGGCCAAAGGCTAAGAAAATACTTCCTATTGCAGCAATAAATATTATGAATTTTCTTTATTTTACTACAAGAATGCTGCCTCAGAGAAAAATCAAACAAAATTACGGAGGACTGTTGCTTTTTGCTACTCACTTTCAAGGCAGCTATAAAGATAAAGAGTTACAATGATCGCAGTTTAAAAGCAGAATTGCCATGCTCCCCGGTAAGACTTAATGGCATTTTTGAGAACCAAATAACCATTATGGGACTACTCCATTGCTGCTAGTTTCACAAATGGCTAACACTAAATTTGGAGGCCTTGGAAATGTTCAAAACATCATTAGAGACAGAAAAATAGGAAAAAACTTTAAAATTACATGAACACCAAAAGACATCAATGAGGGATCAAGCATGAAAACTGCTTGTTGGGATGAACTGACAAAGAAATAATACAAAGTACAAACGTGTTTGTTAGCAAGAGGAAAGGACTGTTAGATTTGGCTGACTCCAAACAGGAGGAACAAAATGCCTGCTAAAGTGGGATGGAACAATGGCTTTCCTCTTTAATCATACTCCCTCTCGTTCTAGTCTAACTCTAGGACCACCAGCTCTTTCTTCCTCAATTCTGTTAATTTTCTGTGCTGCTCAGGGGTTTTAACTGTCTCAGTTAGTATGGGAGACAGACATAGATCTCACAGCAATGAGTGCTAATCTGCCCTAAATGTTAGCAATGAATAAAGCAATCCTAATGGTAAATGGTATTTAGTAAGATCCCTTTTCCCTCCGAATAGGCTCTATCTTTAGTGTTTAGAACAAAGAGAACTTAAAAACATTCCACAGAAAACTAGTGTGATCTGAGAAGAAATAGAGATTAAATACTCAGTTAAGGCAATCAGTGTGCCTGTGTCAGCCATAAAGCACCTCATTTGTATAGTAACATTTCTTTGGGGAAACGAAATCCAGATATAAATAGTAGTATAAGATCTAAAGATGCAAAATTCCAATTGAATGCTAATAAAAGGTATTAACAAAACTGCTTTAAAGGACTGACTTCTCAATGAGTCTGCACAGCACACTAGAGATTCAATATGCATATCAAGGTTTTTGGTTGTTTGTTTTCTAGTAACACTGCCATTGTTTATTAATAATTTAACCAGAAATCTCCCTAACCTTTTAACTGGAATTTAAAAAATTAATTATGGTAAAGTAAGTAAATTAAAACAAAGAAAAGGTATGAAAGCTATGTTCTAAACTCACCAAATTCACCGGCGAGCATAGATCTGCCCTTCTGGCTATATTTGTGACCTATCTGTCCCCCTCCCTTCCACAAGGGATCCAGTCTAGAAAGAGCATGAACTTAGAAGTCCAGCAGATGTGGGTTCAATTCCTAGTTCTATGGTTTAAAATATGTACACTCAAAAATAAATTATCCATTTTTCTGAGCCCTGGTTTTCTCATCTGGACTTGGGAATAACAACACCTAACCTTGTTGAGGATTGCTTGAGATGATCATGTAGGGGAAAGGACTCAGGAGTGCCTCTGACAGAGAGACAAGCTTGCAACACAGGCTATTCATAAGCACCCTTCTTACCTAATGATCTACTATGATTTCTCCTCCTCCAATTTAACTGGTCACCAAGTCTTGCTAGTTTTTCCTTTTAGTATATTTCATTTTCTCTCAGACCCTGCAGATACTGCCTGTCTTCAGAATCCCCCTCAATTCTCAACAGGATTGCTGCAGTAACCACCAAAGTCGATATTCTGTCTTCAGCCCCAACCTATCTTAATCCATCCTCACAACCCCCAGGGTGACTCTCCTAAAATATAAAACTGCCTGAGTTTGACTTTCAGCTACTCTATATCTGTATGACTTGGAACAAGGGACCTGAATTCTCTCATGCTATAATTCAAAGCCTATTGAATGGGGATAATAATTTTTCCTACCTCAGTAGGATATTATAAGAATTAAATAAAGTCTTGTTCCCCTCCCTGTGTCCATGTGTTCTCACTGTTCAACTCCCACTTATGAGTGAGAACATGTGGTGTTTGGTTTTCTGTTCCTGTGTTAGTTTGCTGAGAATAATGGCTTCCAGCTTCATCTATGTCCCTGCAAAGGATATTAACTCATTCTTTTTTATGGCTGCATAGTATTCTACAGTATACATGTGCCACATTTTCCTTATCCAGTCTATCATTGATGGGCATTTGGGTTGGTTCCAAGTTTTTGCTATTGTAAATAGTGCTGCAATAAACATATGTGCACATGTGCCTTTATAGTAGAATAATTTATAATCCTTTAGGTATATACCCAGTAATGGGATTACTGGGTCAAATGATATTTCTGGTTCTAGATCCTTGAAGAATTGCCACACTGTTTTCCACAATGGTTGAACTAATTTACACTCCCACCATAGCACATGTATACCTATGTAACAAACCTGCACATTCTGCACATTTATTCCATAACTTAAAGTAAAATTAAAAAAAAAATTAAATGAAGTCATACACGTGCACGCACATGTGGAAGCTGCTATTGTTCTCTTCATTGTTCTTGTTATTATAATCCTTCATGAGGCACCCTTCCTTTTAAGGTACTGCACAGTCATAATGTTTAAGGCATTTGCAGGCCACTGCCTAACTCCCCAACAAATCTCATGTCACTCATCAAGTTACATGTTATGATATACAATCACCAAACTACATTCAACCCAGAAGGAAAATAATTAGGTTAGTAAGGGATTCAAAGAGAGATTAGGTCGTTTAGAGAACTACTGATAAAATTTCATCTAAAACAAAGCTGTTTCTCCTAAGAAGTGATTAAGGAAGCCCAAACTAATATCCTGAAAGGATTCAATGGCTGTACCCTAAATGTCCTTCCTGCCAAAAAGTAGTTCCAATTAAAACGCCATAATGTTCTCAAATCATCAATTATGCCACTTACATTTTTAAATGTTAAGTATATTATGTATGTACACCTTTATGGGTTTTCTACATGGTGTTGCACAATGTCCTGAAAGTATTTAAAATTCTTACCTGACATTATTCTAAACCACTTGGGTTTCTTGTCCCATATAATAAAGAGATAATATGCAGGCACTCCAGTCAGAGTGATGATAAAGCCAATCCCTGTACTAAATGGGTCTGAATAGAGGGAAAGGGCAACCATGAAGAGGCATGTGAAGGAAAACAAAGCTGGGATGAACAGTGGAACCTGGAACACAGAACACAAAAAAAGTCACTTCAAACATGTTCAAGCAACAGAAGTTGGGTTTGAGATGAGCATGTCAGTCATGACATATACTTTAGTGATATGCTGTAGTCATGCGACCAGGTGATAGGCACCAACGTGCCTTACCTTAGTAGCAAAGTCTCTTTCATGGTGCACAGATAATGTATTCAATGTACTCCCGGCCGGGTGCAGTGGCTCACGCCTGTAATCCCAGCACTTTGGGAGGCCGAGACGGGTGGATCACGAGGTCAGGAGATCGAGACCATCCTGGCTAACACGGTAAAACCCCGTCTCTACTAAAAATAATTAAAAAAAAAAAAAATTAGCCGGGCGTGGTGGCAGGGGCCTGTAGTCCCAGCTACTTGGGAGGCTGAGGCAGGAGAATGGCATGAACCTGGGAGGTGGAGCTTGCAGTGAGTGGAGATCACGCCACTGCACTCCAGCTTGGGTGACAGAGCCAGACTCCGTCTTAGAAAAAAAAAAAAAAACACACATTAAATGTACTCCCTTAAATGTCTTAAATGTAATTCAACTTAGTTTAAATTGTTTTTAATTCTTCGGATAGAACAAAATCTAAGGACAAAAAAAGGATATTTTATTAGAGATGTTCTGTTGGAATTATTTTACTAGTTAAATGCCATGATGATTATGGTTTTGATTTTAAAAGACTGGCTCTTTGATAATTATGTAGAACCCACTTTAATGTGGAGTCAAGAGCACCGGCTGCTTGTTACATGTTAAAGTCTTCCAGTGCATATTGATTTTCTGTTGAGATTCACAATAAGAACTGACAGGAATAAAACAAGCCAACTCCTATTCAACCGCTAATAAAGATGCCGCCAGCATTAGGCAATGAATATTATTAGAAACAAATCCTGACAACATGACTGACAACATTATCTATGCCATTTCTTAAAAACAAATAAATGATGAGGTCAAATCAATCTGTGAGTCAAGTCTGAAGAAGATGGCAAGCTTCTTCTCCAGTCCTCCAAAACGGAAATGCTTACTTATGGGAAATAGGTATTAAGTGGTAACTTCATAGATCTTCTCTTTCCCTGTATACTTTACATTTCTATTCCTTTTAGAGTGTATAATATAGAGAAAGAAGAGTGTAACAAATCACAACATTTAAGTACTTAAAATGCCTATTTTGTAAGGGCAAATTCCTTTTTGGAATTGGCATTAACGAAGTATCTCCCTTACTCTTTCTCACCACGGCTGTCCACAACTCCAGCATAAAGACAGACAGAAGTAGCCCATACTTTGAGTATATCAGGTCATTGAACACATTCATGAAAAATCGACATACCAAACATTCATTCATACTGTCATTTTTCAAAAATGTGACATACAAAGTTCAGCACGTCACATAAAAAATTGGATGAACTTTTTTTTTCCAACTTAAAATAAATCCAACAGGAAAGCACTGCCTGCAAGAGTTAAACATTTTTATTCCACAGATGCTGCCCCCAGCCCAACCTCCCCATCAGTAAGTTATGACAAAGGGAGGACTAGGTATTAGGAGAAAGATTTATGTAAACCCATCAAGATTGCTGAGGTTACCTTGAAAGGACGATGCATATCTGGGCATTTGTATCGAAGATAAATCAGCCCAGCAACTGCCAGCCCAATAAAAAGCCACCTGGCAAAACTGAGGAAATTCAAAAGACTGTCGAGGTCTCCAGAGAAGAGCATTATCATTGTCAAAGGGTGCTGAGGGGGGAAAGGGAAGCAAGCTTGGTGAATTCAGTGAAAGCACAGATGATTAACAACAAAAACCTCACTAGGCATTATGACCGTTTTCAAATAATTATTTATACCAATAAATTATCATCATAGTTAAAACCTGGATTTGACTAATCTTTTTTCTATAATCTGCTGTCATAATCCATTTACACACCAGTAACGGTATGAGAGTGATATGGCCATTATATTTTATTCAAGTGGAATTCTGTATGAATGTTGTGTTTTGTTTTTAGTTCCTTTTGCATTTGAGAGAAGATAATATGTTTTCAAAGAGTAAAAGAAAGGGTACTCAATGACTCAAAATTGAAAGACTCAAAGATTGAGATGATTAGTAAATAACCAATAATAAACAGTAAAAAAGACCCAACTGGAAGATTTACAGAAAGCTCTGCAAATGCTCTGATGAGCTCTTGGCTATCCACACACAGGAAATACAGACACTCATGGGTGATTCTGTCGGCTCTTGATTGCAAAACATTGAACTTTTTTCCTCCACATTTACTCTCCTGGTGTGCTTGTTGTGTGTGACCCTCAAGACCACGGAGAAGAATGAAGCACAGAGATCAGCTTAGCAAGTCTCTGCAGCTGCACATGCCAAGGACAGCACGACTGATAGCAGAGGCTTAAAATGAAAGCCCTCTTCACGGAATAATACATTCTGTTCCCACAAGTGACGTTAAAGTCCAGATTCTGCACAAAGGGTACGCATACTTTTAAAAGAAATTTCAAGGAAATGTTCTGAAACAAATTAAATGCATACAAAAAAAAATGTTCAGTGCATTCTATGGTGCTCCTGACAACAGATTCCAGTTGAGAGAAATATTACAAAATCACCAGTAAAAATGAATATAACATTGCCAATGGGTATTTGAGGACTTTTACACCTTATACAGTCTTTTGTAGCTCACATTTCACAACACTTTGCTCTGCATAAAGAATTTTACAACTCAAATTTACCTCATGGTGCTTTTATTTTATCCTGTAGGATAAAAGACATTATTTGCTCTCAAATGTCTCAAATGAATAATGGCACTGTCTAGGATTTTATCAATTCTTTCAATAATTTTGTGTGCATTTCATGATAAGGTGCCTAGATGGTACATCTGGGTACTTTTTGGGCTGTAGCTTTTTGCTCTACTTTCCTTAAGTAGTTGGGACTTAATACTCTACATTCTTTTCTGTGAGGTGCTATGTCGATGAGAGGAACCAAGTTAATCATTTTCCTTAGACTGTACACATTTTTGCAAAGACGAAAGAGAGGTGATGTGATTTTTGCCCCAAAGCATCAAATGGGCATCAGAAACATGGAGTAAAGGGAAGAGATGGAAGATATCCTGCCTCCCAAACTCCACCATGACATACATTAGCAATGAATGAGAAAGTAAAGTACTATCTAATGTCTGGTTGGAATTCCTTTTTGCTAATCTATTATTCAAGGTTATATCTAGATACACTTGTTAATATGCATTACCAAAACAATAACAGCTGGCAGAGGAGTGTGCTTGCGGACATGAATCATGGAGAGGATTTCTGGAAGGTGACCCTCTCGAGACGCAACATAGAATAACCTGATGGGAGAGAAATGTGGGTGGAGTTGACTGTATGATTGATCATTTCAAAGGGAAAATCCAGAAATCCCAGAGAAAACTTGCATCTTTTTCATACCAAATGGTCAGGCATTTCTCAGGTGATTGCCTAAGTTCACTTTTCAAATAAGGTGAAGAAACATCATAGGAAATCTAAATCTGAATTTTACAAAATCTGCCAACATTATATTATTCTTTGAAGAGAAAGAATAGCAATATCTGATTCGGCATAGCGCTCTCTACATATGAATAGCTGATGGGAGATCTAGTTCTAAATTCCTGGTATTTATATGTGTGTTGTCCATCCAATTCAACAAACACACGCACATGCACATCCACAGGTACACACACATGTATGTAGCATTCACATTAATCTGATCGGGTTTTAATCTTATATTAAAAGAAAAAGACTTTTGCATCAAACTAAACAAAGGAAATACAGATGTTAGGGGTGGTAATTTCTGATGTCTCTTACTTTACTTTTTTTCTTGGCATCTTCAGAGAAACAGAAAATTATATCACCAGAAATAAAATGCCATTGTTAGACTCTGTGGAAATACTATTTTAAAAAAAGCCACATGTCAGGCTTCCTAATAAGCTATTAATAGGCAAGCAGTGCCCTCTAATGGACAGAATAAAACATGCTGTTGATACTTGGACCATTTCAATCTTGCATGTCCCTTTAAAAACAACAGGTTTGGAGGCACTATTTCTTTTCTTTTTAAAGTTATCCTTATCACATCCAATCTCAAAAACAGAAATGTGTTTCTGGAAATACATGAACTCACTCACCTGGAGACAGCAAACACACCACCATTCATGGAGCCAAAGCAGGAGAGGGCAACAAAGATCGGAACTGCTAATGAGAAATTTCCCAGTAGCCGCTCAGAAAAGGTCTAGTGAAAGAAAGAACGAAGCAAATTAATGCCTTGCCAGAAAGTGGAATAAAATGAAACAATTTAGGCCAAACTTGCTCTATGACTTTCTACTAGCCTGGTGATACTTGTATGTTTTATAATTTCTCTCTTTGGTTAGGGTCAGACTAACTCCATAGACAATAATCAAAAGCAAGGACCACGGCATTGCTTGTTGCAAAACTGTAGTCAAAGGTCTAAACAGGCACCTTCTCTCTACTTTCAAAAAGCAATGATCCATTTATCGAATCTTTATCAACTATGATGTGTATTGTCTCTGACTCTGACAAGTGATAAAAGCTCAAATCAGAATTCTACTTCTGGAGATAGAAATCTTTCTGTATAATACCTTCTCTTTAGCCTGGAAAACCATATTTTATATTGAAATACACTGAGAAGTATTACAAATGTGTGTTTCATATGCCAATCCCATTGTTAGGAGGTAAATAAAATAACTGATGACTTAATAATTTATAGCATATACATGAGTAGCTCTGAAAATCTTTTTCCCAGAAAATCACACTAGCTAAACCTCTGTTTATAAGGTCACTCCGCCCCCCTCATGTATCTGTCAATTTCTTTTGTGGTTTCCTATAAAAAGGTTAGAACACAAATAAAAGTCCAACAAGCCACAGAAACTTAAAAGATAAACACAACTTCTAAAACATTATTTTATGCCATGATATGTGCAATATTGCAAATTTCCATGAAGGATATATTTTCCAAAAAAGAAAATGTGTTGGATTCATTAGTTGTCCTTGATGCAGCTGGTGCTATGTAATTAGTGGGGCACATTATGCCCAAAGAGTAAGTGCTGCCCTTTGTCTCGAAAGATGAGATGACTGACCTGACTTCAATAAGCTTTGTATATTTGATTGTCTGGTGGGACCTAGAGCAGTAGTCAGTCTTTTTCAATACAGTGAACTCAAACAGGTTCAAATGAAATGAGATAATTTATTCCTTGTAGATGTTGCTGATATGAGGTTATACCAACTATTTTAAAAGGAACTGACATCAGGTAACGGGAACTTAATTTTTCACCATTCATTGTTATGAAGTCAAGAGTGAATGGTCTCTTACTAGCTGTGTTATGCAAAATAAAAGTATGAGTCACCAAGTCTTTTTTTTTTTTTCTTTTTTTTGAGATGGAGTCTCTCTCTGTCACCCAGGCTGGAGTACAGTGGTGTGATCTCTGCTCACTGCAAGCTCCGCCTCCCAGGTTCACGCCATTCTCCTGTCTCAGCCTCCCAAGTAGCTGGGACTCAGGCTCCTGCCACCACACCTGGCTAATTTTTTTTTTTTTTTTTTTTTTTTTTTTTTGTATTTTTAGTGGAGACGGGATTTCACCACGTTAGCCAGGATGGTCTTGATCTCCTGACCTCGTGATCCACCCGTCTCAGCCTCCTAAAGTGCTGGGATTACAGGTGTGAGCCATCGCGCCTGGCCAGAATAACAGTCTTATAACATGATCGTTGGGGACAAAGATGGTCCTGGTGTCAAATAAATTTTGGAAAATGCTATAAAATTATGTGTATCCACTTCTTAGGGAGTTAAAATTCATGTTGGTATCTTTAATATTCTGAGAAGTATTATAACAACAATATCTGTTTAACTTTGAATAACCCAGTATTTCCTAAATTTATTAATATCCCAGGACTAGTATTCAAAAGGATATACTAGGAAAACCAAATTTACACGGTCCACATCAAAATTCTTAAGTGACACTTGGGGAAAGGATTTTGAGTTCGCATTTGAAAAGTTTATAAATAGAAAAATGTACAGAACAAATTGTAATTTGCATACAAAAAATGCATTTATTTAGATTCAATAACTGTCCACCTATCTTTAAAGACATGCTGGGAGAATAAGCCTTGACAGATTTTCAAGCATGTTATGTGTGAAATTGTTTTATAAGAAATTAGAAATAATGCGAAATCATATAGGAATTTAGATGTATCAGTTAAATGGAACACGCTAAGGTATGCTCTAAATTTTTTTAAATATTCATTATTATTCAGGTCAAGAAAAGATTACAGAATTTCAAAACACTTTCTGCTAGAGGGAACTACTATAAAATTGCATCAACTCATTAACCTAAATTCCAATTGGCATTTTCCCAACTTGGACTTACCACTGCTACTGCATTTGAAAGCAACAGCTCCTCAGCATTAATGGTCGTAAAGTAGGCCACATTTGTCAGCACATAGCCAATGGTGACAATGGCCATAGATATACATATTGCAAGGGGAATGGTTCTGAAATGCACAAAGGAATCACTTATTCATTATCTTTTGTTAGTCATTCTCTGATACCGAAGAAAACAACAAGCTAATTCAAATGAAGAATATAATGGTATCTACAATAATTATAGGCTCTGTTGGGTATGTATACACATTTCATCAGGGCAAAGAACCACATATTCCTTTGTAACTTAATAAGGTCCATGGGGGCAGATACTTCGTCTGTCTTGTCTATTGCTATACCCCAGAACATACGGATTTATGTCATTCATGTACTCCGTAAATGCTACAGCAGTGTTTCTCACACTTGAGATGCATCAGAATCACATGCAGGGCTTGTTAAAACACAGACTGCTGAGCTCCACCCCACAGTTTCTAATTCAGTAGGATTTGCATTTCCTCATATGTTCCTAGGTGATTCTGAGGCTGCTGATCAGACTACACTTTGAGAACCACTGTCCTATAAACATTTCTAATACTAATTCACTGCCTTGACACCTTTCTAACACTAGTCCTTAAAAATATTTTTCACGTTCAATATTTTTTCCATCAGTAGCTTTCCTTACCAACAAATAAACGCGCACTTTTGGAAGTATGATAGCGAGATATATCTACCTTTCTAAATGTGGCCATAATTTTGTATAAAACACAAGAAAGCACAGAAGTATTCACAATAATGACTTTGTACTGCCCTGCTGTGAGTTCAAAGGAAGCTCAAGATCGTGAGTATCTAATAATGCAACAGCACAGATAATCCCATGAAATTAGAGGTGACATGCTGTGAAGTACAGACGACCGGACAGTGCTGACACTATGTGGCATCAAGAAGTACCCGACACAAATGAATATTATATGTCTTCATTTAATGCACTGGGAAAGCCAGGAAGTTACTGACCCTAATAATTTGATTCCATGTTACCAATACACATTACTTGCTTAACATAATCGCCTCTTCAGACTCTCTCCAGTTCAGGCAGCTTAAACCTTCAACTGCCTGCACGAAGGCTGATCATTTTTCAGCCATAGTGCTTATCAGCCCTCATGGAGCCTTCACCCTGCTGGGTGCCACTAATGAAGACCTCAATATAATTTCTTCAAAGATGAAAATGTAGTTCAGAATCGGGGGGGAGAGGCACAGCCTGTCTCACTACCCAAGCTGGGTGTGTTTACCACACTAAGTCCCAGCACATTATACTGAACAGCGATATCCCCTGTTGAAAACATGCGAGCCTAGCCAGTCAGCAACTGTCATTCATTATGCTGCTTGGAGCCTGACACTTCCCCCGATTCCCAAAGCCTTCAGCGTTGATGGGGAAACACATTGACCTCTAAATGCTGACATCCTAATATGAAAGTAGCAGATGGTCCCCTTCCCCAGTGTGAAGAGGGTCCTGTGGAATTTTCTGTTAACACTATAACATGCACTGCTAGTTGTGATTGATAAATGCTAAATTTAAGTAAAGAATATCACTGAGCCAATCAAATATAAAAGGATGAATGGCATAAAGCAAATTAAAGATGAATCCTGTTTCTTCGTAAGAAGGGCTATTGTAAATGCAAAAGGGTAAGAAGGAGAACATGAAGGTGTATACACAGCTTTTCAATCACTCAGTGTATTATTTTGACCTTGAATCCTTTCAGCTTTTATAACATCCCCATATGGGGAGTAAATTCTTTCTGTGGAGGAGAGGGGAAGAGAGGAAAAGAAGAAGAGAAAAAGACTCCCTGTTCCTTGCAAGCATATGATTAAGGTATATAAAGGTTCCATTAATAAAAAATGAAGTGACATTATTAATTGCAGTGAAGTAACCTGTCCAAAACAGAGAGTACTGTCACATCACATGACGCTGCAAAATAGCAGAAAGAAATAAGTCTGAAATTTGGGATTGTGACTCTCCCAGCATAGAATTTATCTTCCCAGTCCAGCTCCTCCAAGTCAGCCGCCTGCCTGTTTCCTGCCTAGACATTACAGTCTCTCTGAGGGCCGTTTCCTAAATTGATCTAAGCAGAAGGGATCCCAGAAAATCTAACCTTCTAGGTTGGTTTCCCTTCATTCTGTTTGTTAATAACAAAAACAACAGGAGCAGCTGCTACCATTGGGCTGCTATGTGCCCAACATTTCATTAGGCACTTTACATGTGTGTCTCCTTTTGTCCTTAGAAAATTCTGTGAGTTAGGAACATCAGCACATTTTATATATGAGAAAATTAAGTCTTCAAGAGCTTAAATAACTATTTAAGGATACAAAATTGGTAAGGGGAAGCCCTGGAATTCAGGTGCATACACATTCTACATTGAAATTCGGGCATTTGGACCACCAAAGTGTGTTCACTTTCAAGCATGTGGGTCCCTCAACTCTATTACTTTTAAGGAAAATCATAGTTGTTTAAAATAAAGTTTATTGGAACTTTTATCAAGCTAGTATTTCTCATGTATTCCTTGACACTACAGTGTTATCTATTATAAAGAAGGGGACAAACTTATTTCATGACTTTTATCACTCTTCTGTGTAACATGAACTGTAATGTCAAGTGAACGTTTTCAAATAGTTTCACTGCTTAGGAAAGACAATTTTAAAATTATATATTATTTAAAAGAAAACAGAAGCTTACAATAAATTTCCCTAAAAAACTTTTTTTATAGAAAAAGAGGGAAGGTAAGCATGCCTCAGATAAGCAGAAACAGACTAACAATTTTCCTATCAGCCAAATATACTATCCAGATATTAGTGAGAAAAATAACAGCTTAAAATATAAACAAGAGAGTTGAATCTTGCTGCAATGCACAGCATATCCAGTAAATTCTCTATAATTATTCTTTTAAAAAAAAAAAAGTCTTTTTTTTTTTTTTTTTTTTTTAAGACAGAGTCTCACTCTGTCGCCCAGACATGAGTGCAGGGGCACAATCTCAGCTCACTGCAACCGCTGCCTCCCGAGTTCAAGCAACTCTCCTGCCTCAGCCTCCCAGTAGCTGGGATTACAGGCACCCATCACTATACCCAGCTAATTTTTTTATCTTTATTAGAGACAGGGTTTCACCATGTTGGCCAGGCTGGTCTCAAACTCCTGACATCAAATGATCCTCCTGCCTTGGCCTCCCAAAGTGCTGGGATTACAGGCATGAGCCACCACTCCCAGCTGATAATTAGATGCAATTAAGCAATGGCAAGTTGGATGGGGTATGGTAAAATAGCCACTAGCTTCCATTCTTATGTTCCATTTCACTTTGACAGAGGGAAGTGGGTGGCGAGGCTCTCTTGGCTGTCTTGGCATAAGCAGCCATTATTGACAATGAAGAGCAGTTGACTGCTTCAGAAGGGCTTGGCCCTACACAGTTAACTCTAGGTTTCAAGTATCAAAGTATAAGAGCCACTGGGTGAGCAGATAAAAGCTATTAGGCCATGCCAGAGCAATTTCCTGGAGGCTTTAGATGCAGAAAGCAGATAGCATTGCTAGTAACCCAAGATCAAGGCAAACGGCACTTGATAATGGAGGGAATTAGAGGAAGGAACCAGTAGGCCATGGATATTTCAAATCCTCTGTGTTCTTATGAGGCATCCACCAATCCTAATTGCAACAAAAGTATTATTTTTAAGCTGAGTAAAAATGACTCACTCTTAATAAAATTAAGTTCTATTCTTTCTCAAATGTTAGTACATGTTTGTTATGACTAACAAAATACCATTTACAAGACTTACTTAATCCTAAGAGCTTTTTGTCATAAATGCTCTTTTCAATTAACAGGCATTAAGTATGTGAGAGTCTGCTATTTTTATTAGTTGCAAATGGTCTTCAATCAAAAAGGTCTTGGATAGCCTTCTTTCCTACAGGCTTATTTTAAATTGGCACTTAAAACCAGTCTATGTCACACATATTTGCTTTATTTGAAATTGTTAAATGGAAGTCTCCAAAACATGTGCTTAGAAGCATTTTTATTCTGAGTGATAGGCTTCCCCAGAAATGAAAATGGCCCTATACTGACGGCAGGCAACTTATGTTTGTATAATCTACAAAGCACTGCCAAATACATCTTATTTTACCTTTAAATATATGCATGTCATTTTAAATCATTTGTGGAATGAGAAGCAGCATGAGCAAACAAAATTTACAACAACCAATGGAAATAGGAAGTAATATCAGCAATTTTTAAACAAGAAAACCAATGCTCAGAGAGGTTGAGAGACATAACCAAGGTCACAAAAGTAGTAAGTGGGAGGTCTGGAACCAGGACCCACATCTTCTGGCCCTGAGTTCCACACACGGTATATCTCGTCACAATGTCATGGCTGCTTTGTGCCTGCTTTAACTCTAGGTACAATGCCCCCAGGACCTTTACATGCTGACAAACATGTACTATTTTTATATAAATGAGGCAAATATTAGAAGACCAATTGTCATGGTGTGACACATTTTAAGCCAAGTATATTTTTCTTCACACCTAATAGTACTAATAGCAGAAAAAACATTCATACCACAAATAAACTTGTAAATAATGCACAATAAGGTGCGTTTTTTAAAGTATGCTTTGCAACTCTATCATGAAGCACCAGAAATGACTATTGTTTCCAGTGCATCATTTTCACAAAAAGTAACCCTTGCTATGAAAATGAAATGAGTAAACCTAGTCTGATTCTCCCGAGAAGTCAAGGAGACCTGAAGGTTAGAAGGATTTCTGACATACGACCCACATGAGTGGTCTGAATTACATGAGTGATTCTCTAATCACCTGGATTTAGGATATTTCAAGATTATTTTATAACATGAATACAGTCTTCTGAGATTTGTGCAAGTCCAAATAGATCATATACACTCTCCTCTGTTGGACACATAGAATGGCGACTACAGAACTCATGGATCCTGGGGCACCTAAACTTGTCTTTATGCTGTGGGGCTGGGCATGATGATAGGCAGTTCTGTCAAAACCTACAGTTGTGTGTTCTGGAGAGAAATGGTTGACGCTTCACATTTCTATTTAAAAATTCTAAACATTTTAACAAATATACTTGGCATTCAGAAAAAAAGAAAGAAGGGAAAGAGAAAAAATTAAGAAGAACAAAAAATGGCAAATACCTTAATATGTAAGATGCAAAACACAAAGGGAAACTGGGGACTATTTCTTTACATACAATTGAAATGAAACTGTAATTTATCTCAACATAAAGTACTTATAATCATATTAAGTACCTTTTGATCCAAAGCATTTATTTTTGAATCATACTTGTTTCACATTTTCTTAACAGTGACCCTGTAAAGGTAAAGACCTTGAAAGCTTTTCTGTAGGTCTGACCCAGAAATGACGCAAACATCTCTCACTTCTCTTTTTCGACCCACCAATTTACTTTTTTGCAGAAGTACTCTATTTATCTTATTACCACAGCTGTTAATTTTATTCTACCCTTCAAACTTCAGCCATGTGTTACAGACAAAAAAAGTAAATAAGTACATTTCAAAGAAAAGCTATCTGTATTTTTCATTCACATAAGTTTTCTTCCATACATTTTGACATACTTTCCCTGACTCTTGCTCACACTAAACTCTCCAGAGACCCCTTGACATGGAACTGTCCTATCTGCCTCTCTGATTTCTGACATTTCTAGCAGGGATTGAATTATAAGAAAGCATTCAAGAAAACAAATAGTTTTCCAGACATGAAAAAACTTAGACTACAGATGACTGAGAACATCTGTAGAAGAACACACATTTCTTTGTGTGTTTTCAGTGATTCTGCCTCATTGTCATTTAGTGCTGTGGTGGTAACTCTAGTTTTCTACTGAGTGGGAATTGGGCTATTAAAAACATTATAAATGAAATGTATTTGAAGATATATAGCACATAGTTGCAGGTAAGGCATAGGTGGTCACTGAAAAAATATATAGCAAGAGGAAGAAAACATTCAATAAGCCTATTTATGAACATTTTTTAAAGGTCTATGGTTCATGTTCATGCTTAATGATGATTCTGGGCCAAGGCTGAACAAAGTGATGGGCCAAGCATATTGTTACATAAATGTACACAGTGATCTCACTGATTTCCAGCATCAAACACCTGCCCTCTGCTTCTTACTGAACCATGGCAAGCCTATGGGTGTTTTCACTGAGACATTTTAAATTTCAATACCACTGATGTCTAATCTAAATCTCACCATTCTCCATTGTCCACAGATGAAGAACTCCATAAAAGAAGAGAAGACAGAGAGACCTGTAGGGAGATGTAAGAAATGAACAGACAAAGATTAAAAGACGGCAGGGCTAAAGGAAGCTCGTGGAAAAATGTGCAGAGATGCATAAAGGAAGGAGAAAAGTGCAGCAAAGCCACATAGAAAAATGGCCAGAAGGGTCATTCTTAGCCACCACCACATAGAAAAATGAACTAAAATGAAAACTTACAACTCAGAACTACGGAATAATAAGCAATCAGAAACATACATATAAGCAGTTTTATCTATTCATTATTTTTATTCTAGTATTAGAATAAATTCATGACTAAATAAAATTATTCAGCAAAATGTAGCTTGAGAGTAAATTTTCATTTGCTTGCATTTCATACACACAAAAAATTTGCATTGTCTGCATCTCATTTTTTCTCATTTTCTAAAGATTTAGAGTGTGTCTTACAGATATATTACAGTTATCCACATTTATCATGGATAAACACAAACATATTTGTAGGGAAGTTCTAGTGTACAAAAACAAAATTGGTTTTAAATAAAATACTAGCAATTAAATAACTAAGAAGACAACACATTTTAATAGTAAAAAATTAAATTTTACACTGATGTTCAATTCTTCTATCTGTTAGGTTGTTATTAATTTTTTAAAATTTATTATTTTCTTCAGGATTTGGTCTACAGAACACTAAGATAATGCAACATTTCGGTGAACCATTTTTATAATAGTGTTTCTGAGATTCAGATTTACAGCTCAGACAACTACTCACCAAAAGTTTGTGTTCCCTTTCGAAAGTGTAAGTTATTTATGAGAAGCAGCTAACAAAGCAGACAACACATTTCCCAGCCTCTCTTGTGTCTAGGAGGGGAAAGTGACTCATTCTTGCAAACAGAAAGTGAGTAGATGTGTTCATTGAAGACCAAGGTGGTTAAGTGGGTCACCTTGTGACATCCTTTTCCTGAGTTGAAAAGGACCTATAGCATGACAAAGCCACATGATGGAAGGAATATGGGTCACAGAATAAATATGTGAAAGACAGCCTGCCGGTAGCCAGGGACACCAACAATGGACTGTTACATAATTTTTAAAAATTAACTTTTGATTGTGTAAAGACATTGAAATTTTGTGGGTTGTCTGTTGTAGCAATTAGCATTATTCTAACTAATAAGAGAATGAAGGACCTCATTATATCAAGACTTTTCTGTAGCTTTTAGTTAGTCCATACAAGACTCAAAATGGTTCCTCATTAAATTTTATTTTACAATATATTACTTGTTTTATAAGAGACAAATATATGACATAAAATTATTAAAATGATGTTCTAAATTATAATATCAAATAAAAACTGATTTCATCTTTAAAAGCTAGGAGAGAGAAGCATTATTATTACTCACACTTCCCCAAAACAGAACAGAGATAGACCCCATTGTTCACTATTGTGAAATTTTAAAATATCTTGCACTTTTGAAAATTGCTACCCATCCAACAAAGAACAAAGTACCATTGCCTGTTGTTTTGCTCAAGGACACCTGATAAGACAAGCAACATTAAGTTAATATACTTGTATGCTAAAAACAAGGCAACATAAAATAAATATACACACTTTGGCATGGTAAGTGGAAATGAGAGTCAAAATTCCCTTAGACAGTAAACACAGGTCTTAGAAGGAACTGAGAAAACTTATACAATACACACACAAACCAGGTCCCATCACATTTCTGCTGCACAATAAGAAATGAAACAAGTAAACATGGAGACATTCAATCGTGCCAAATGACACTGCTTCTACCACCCAAAATTGCCTCCAACATTTCTGACCAATAAAGGCAAGTGCAACAAATGTTGATCATTTCACTGTGACATCTTGTGGTCAACTAAACAACTGGCTTTCAAGTAGGGTGCTCTGGGAATTAGAATATAAGATGAGCAGTGAGATTATAGAGTACCCTGTTCTCACTCATTTCAACCAGGTAAGTCCTCTTTTACTAGCTTCATGTATTGACATCCTGTCAAAGAAAGATGTGCTCCAGTAGTTGAAGTAGGTTTAAAATCACCGTTCTAGATACTCCAAGTCATGTTTTTACATTGCTTTGTGGACCCAATGCTGGCTTCCTAAAGTATAGTTTAAAATATATATGAATTGGGCCAAGCATGGTGGCTCGCACCTGCAATCCCAGCACTTTGGGAAGCTGAGGCAGGTGATCGAGGCCCGCCTGGCCAACATGGTGAAACCCCATCTTTACTAAAAATAGAAAAATTAGCCTGGTGTGATGGTGGGCACCTGTAATTCCAGCTACTCAGGAGGCTGAGACAGGAGAATCACTTGAACCCAGGAGGTAGAGGTTGCAGTGAGCCAATACTGTACCACTGCACTCCAGCCTGGGCAACAAGAGCAAAGACTCCATGTCAAATAAATAAATAAATAAAATATATAAAAATTTGTTTTTATAAAATGCCTATATATAAATGATTACATAGGTATGTATGTACACATTTGACCCTAAAGTTGAAAATAATTTTTCACTGCAACAAATCTCTATTTGTACTCTTAGGATAATTAAGGGAAAAATAACTTTAGCAAATGAAGCTAATGTTAGTAGGAAAAGTATAAAGTTGATAGCAAAGCCAATAGCAATGGCCTGGCTTTAGTAAAAGTAGTAAATACACATGCTAAGGCCACAGAGGACATGACATAGCAGCTGAATGGAGCAGAGGGAAAGGTGGGAAAGAGAAAAAAACAGAGTTGATAGGCTAAGCACCCTGCCAGTTCAGAGAGATAATACGTCACTGTCGAGAAAGTGATGATGAAGACTCCTGGTTGGAACAGTTGACAGCTTCCTGAAAAGGTCACAAAGGCTCTCAGAATGGCAGAACCTCCAGTAAGCCCGGCCTCTCCTCGCCTCAGGCTGTCAATTTATATTCATATTCCCCACAGAAATGGAAATGTTGTGATCTTTTATCTTTCAGCTCAAAAGTTAAAACTTGTGAAAAATAAGTTTTTGTGCATTCATTTTATATTTACTAATGCCTTTTCTTAGACTACATAGATTCATGTCCCTCTCTCGAGGAACATTTTTCTCAAGTCAAGTGACACTATCTTATGGCTCAGGGACTCTCTGCCCAAGGGAAACAAAAGTGGTTCATACAGTTGTCCATCTCTTAATTTCCCTTTTCTTCCATCGTTTCCCTCAGCTTTATACTCTAAATTCCTACAACCAAGAAAAATATCTATATATACCGTCCCAAATGTAAATTGTCTTTTGGTGACATCTTTTCTCTGAAGTTCTCTCTCTGGTATTTGTACTCACTTGATTTCACAGAATTATCGAAAAGTCTGGGTCAAGTTGTGTCCCCATCTCTAGCAGAAACACAGATCACTAACTCTCTCTGGACTTACATTTCCCCATGAGTTGACAAGGGTGTTGAATTGGTGAAATCTAAAGTTCGTTTGCTTGAAAGTTCATTATTTAATAATTTTAGCACATAAAGCCAATCCCTAAAGATCGTTTAACAGAATTCTTTGAAAACTCAGTTAAGCCCACTTGCTCATGTAACAGGCATCCTAAGGAAGTTTCTGCATTTGCTTTGCTCTGTCTATTCACAGGAGAGAATAGGATGCCAACTTTACAATCTCTTCTCCTGTCTTCTGAAGATGTGATTCTGTCCTCAAGCAGCAGTACAGCACATCAAAGTACCTTCCATCATTATAACTTCAAAGTGTCAGCCTGGCTGAAAAATAATGATCATTACAGAAGATCATTTAAAGGATAAGTGATCTGTTCACTCTTCTGCATTCTAAAAAGGCTGTCTGTGGGATCAGGTCAGACCTCCGGAAGGTCACATACATTGACCGTATTATCTTATGTAATGTTTTCATAAGTCACTATATCTTATAACTTTAGTTTTTATCAAAACCTTATTGCAAGAAATGTTTTTAAAATCATCTGAATTTCAGGAGGAGATTTCTCATTGCATTTACTAACATTCTTTATATCGAGTTCATTCATTTAATCAATATTTGTTAAATATCTTCTATATGCTAGACGTTTTAATAAGCAAAGGGATAAAGACATCAGCTACACACAAAAATTCATCCTCTCATGGAATCTAAAATTCAAACAGGACAAGACATGGAAGACCCTCTCTCTGGCATGCTGCTCCCCCTCGATCTTCACATGATTGCCCCATTTTTCTCAGATCAAAGTCTCCCTCCTCAGAGAAACCTTACCTCCTCCTAAGTAGGTCTCCCACCCTGGGACTCTCCATTACCTACTGTTTTTAATATGAAGATAAACTAAAACATCTTCTGACTCCTTATAGTCTCTTCAAATATCTTTACTTATATATTCATTATGTATTCATACTCACCAATTCCATAAAAATATTAAGATTATTCAATGAGCATTATTAAGGGCCCTTGAAGCGTTTCTTCTATATCTCTAGTGCAAACATTTTTGAGAAGGGTTGTCAGGACTGTTTGTCATCCTCAAGGATAACTCTGTTTTTTATGTGGCTTGTAACCACACGCAGAAAGGGTTTCTGGTTTCTTTGGCCTCTTTTGTTGCTGTTTTATTTTTTATTATTATTTTTATTTTTGGCAAAGACTTAAAGAAGACTTGAAAAAAATGGAAGCAGTGAAGAGAAAGGGGAAAAAGGAAGAAAGTTAAAAGGCAGCTTAACAGAGAAAGGAAATGTTTATTCCACCAAATCTTTATGTGAATTCTAAATTATTAAATCTCTGAGAATACCTGATTTATGAACAGAATAACACTGTCCCTAGCCAAAATTATGTACAATAAAAAGCAGGAAACCTCCTGAAGTTCATCTCAGATTTAATATCAAACACAGCAGCCATACATGAACATTTCTCTATAAAATACAAAAACAGCATGGTGTGATCAGCCGGCAGTCACCAGTGGGGAGTTGGGTACAAACAAACAGGGTGTGAGTGACATGGAAAGGATCAGCCTTCCCTAATCTAGAGAAACCAGCCAATGAAAAATAGTCACAGACTGAAATAATGTCAACACTTGGAAGGGAAAGGAGCACAAGGAAGACTCACTTCTAAATGTACAACGAACGGCCAGTTTACATTTGTTGTCAAAATACTGAGCTCCCTCTGTGACTAGTGAAGTTGAAAGAGCAACACAGTTGTGTTTTGTGAATGCATATTTAGAATATACCAAGTGAGGATGAAACACCATGGGGGAAAAAAGACTTGTTATGAAATAGGCTTACATTGATAATGCCTTTTTTTTTTTTTTTTTTTTTTTTAGACAGAGCCTTGCTCTTGTCACCCAGGCAGGAGTGCAATGGCACAATCTCAGCTCATTGCAACTTTCACCTCCCAGATTCAAGCGATTCTTCTGCCTCAGCCTCCTGAGTAGCTGGGATTACAAGCAACCGGCACCACACTCAGTTAATTTTTGTATTTTTAGTAGAGACAGGGTTTCACCATGTTGGCCAGGCTGGTCTCAAACTCCTGACCTCTGGTGATCCTCCCACCTTGACCTCCCGAACTGCTAGGATTACAGGCATGAGCCACTGTGCCTGGTGATATTGCCATTTTGTAAGAAAAGTAGCAAACCTCTAATAATAATTTCATTAAAATTTGATTGAAATATTTTTCTATAGATAATTGGTTCAAAAAGAAGAAAGATGTCAAGAAGGAAAAGGTATCTTATTATTTTTAGTGTACACTTCTTAGGTAATGTGTACATTACCATTTTTATAATATATGTAGTGAAGGATTGTTTCTCAGGATTATATATCCAACAATTTGAATACATATATAATAATCAAATTTATTCATGTTTAATCTAAGGCAATTTCAATAATTATGAGAATCATAAAGAAATATTTTTTGCATGTTTCCATTAATACTTCCATTAATATTTTGCCATTTGCTATGTTGTTAAGAAGTATTCTGGAAAGTAGAAAATCATATTAAAAAGTCGCTCTATTAATAGGATTTAGGGGGTAAAATGAACAAAAGACAAAAAGAAGAAGATTAATGTCACTGGTAGGTATTTGGGAAGTTACTTTAATTAGTTAACATTTTTCAAATCTGAAAGAAGAAAAATAAGTCAAGTTAATAAACCATAGTACACAGAAAAATAAATTTTTGGACTATAAAAGACTCAGCCATACACATGGACTATATCTTTATATAGAACAGATTTAATTATGAGAGATAACACTACCAAGATAATTTGAAACACCATGAGCTTTAAATTTAAAAGCACTATACAGGTTTTCTTCATCCACATGAACAGCCAAGAGTAAAAACTACCTCCATGCAAATGTAAGTTATACTCAACGTCAACTTATTCAGAGAAAAATAATAAAAATTGAGGCTGCCTTTCCCTTCAGATTAAAAAAGAGTATTACAAACTTTTAATAAAATTATATACTAATTGGTTGATATATCTATAAAAAGGCAAGTGGAATAGATTACCTTGAAATATGACTTATTATACAATATTAAAATAATATAATGATAAGTATCAATATTTATAATATAAGTATCATAAACTAAGGAGTAATATGACTATTTGCTAATACTGGGATATTGAGAAATTTGGGGGAAAGTCAAGAGCCTATATTATATCAGGTTTAAAAAAAATCCATCCCAGATAAGGTAAAGAGTGGGCTGTAAAAAAGAAACCAGGAAAACAAACAAACAGAAAATATGGGTGAGATGAAAATGATCTAGGGATGTAAAAATTTGAGGATCATAATAGCAATACAGAAATTAAAAAATGGTTATTATATCTGATTACAAATTATAGAAACAAAACCACAAGTTTTGTAAGCTGGGATCATAAAGAAAATTGAGTGATATGAAAAACTGGGATAAACTTTTTACAAATAATATAATAAAGAATCAATATCCATAATATACAAAGAATTCTGATGAATCACCAATATTCATGCTCTAAAATGGTAACCACATGTAGCTACTAAAATTGCTGGAAGTGTTAAGCCTCACTGGTGATCAAATGAATGCAATTTCAAACCATGAGGTGCAATTTTTGCCTTTCAATTAACCAGGATTTTTTTAAATAATGACACCCAACACTGTAAGTATTCTTAGCTATTGCTGTTGAGAGAGGAAATTAATATACCCACTTTGGAAAGCAACTTGGTAATAGACAAACTGTTTTAAAGTTTGTTGCCTTTGACACAGCAATTCTCTTCTAGCAATCTATTCTAGATCTATTCTATGTAAGGATGTAAATCCTTACATACCCAATATGTATATATGAAATGTATAACCCAGAATTATTATTATTTTTGCACCAGCCTAATACATTAAGAAACATTAGGAATGTTTTCAATGTCCAACAAGAAAATTACCACAAGAATATTGGCACATCCCCCCAAAGAAATATTACACTAGCATTAAAAATGTTCTTTACTAAGATCTAGGTGATATAGGAAAATGTAATAAAATGACATGAAATGAAGATGGTGAGACAAATCTATACCACATAAACAGAAAGCACTGGAATTGAGCTTGAGATGCAGCAAATCTAAAGGGCAGGGCACACTTGGAGGAACCTTCCAGTCGTCAGAGATACAGCTGTAATGGCACAGACAAGGCTCTGGCCTTGGGAATCAGACAATACACGAACAAGTAAATACATTATATAACACCAAAGTTAGGAAGAAAAATGCACATTAACATTTATCTCAAGCAATATAATGCAATACATACATGCACATGCACACACAAATGATGGGGGAAAACAAAATATCAAAATAATAACAATGAGGACTTTTATTTGATGTGATTAAGATATTACAGGTGATTTTTAATTTCATCATAATTTTTTGACATTTTAAATATGTCTATTATTATTATTATTAAAAGAAAGGAGGAAATGCTACATATTGTTACTGAAAATACTTACCACAATCATAAAGTTTTACTTTGATTTCCGACAAGGTACAGAATACATATAAATTTTCCTTTCTTCATTTAACTAAATGGATCATCGACCACAACTACTGGGTAGAGATTTGTGTCCCCGTCATTTAAAAATAGAATAAACAAATATGTGTCCATTATGAGAAATACTGAAACAGGATAATCAGGATATCCTGTGTTTCTAAGTGCCCATAGATCAGAGGCAGGGAGTGGAGGAGACAGGGTTAAGCAGGGAGGGACTTCCACCCAGGTATCGCTATAGAAATGGCAACAATAGAATAGAACTAGCACTATCTTTTAGAGAACAGGAAATACCTGCTCCGCCTAGCCACAGGCTTGCATCATAAACCCAATGGTTTGAAAAGCACCTATGTATTCCAACTGAAGCTTTCTCCCTTGCTGCAGTTCAGAGTCCACGTTGTGACTTGGCATAACGACAAACAATTCCGTAGCTCAGAGAAAGACATCACTGAGTTCAATTTCTAGTGGCTTTCCCCCAACATTTGCCACTTGATCACTTCTCCTTGGCAAGAGGACACTGCACTATGAGGATTAAATAGCTAAACACTTACATATATTTAAAACACATTTAACCTTTTTCCATAAGACCCAGAGCAGCTACAGAATAGTATCTTAAAATCATGACTTCCACTTGCTATCTCACTCATTTCTTTTTGTCATTTTCTGGCTGAAAACAAAGTTAATCTTGTTTTCTATTTAAATTTCTCTTTTACTTGCCTCAGGCCAGAATATAGAAAGTGAGACTTTGTTTGAAAATATCAATAACAGAAAAATTACATATTGCCTCCACAAATGATATTTAACCTATTTTAAGAGACAGTGTATCTGTAAAGATGTTAAAGACAATAAAAAGCAGCTATTTCCTTATAATATTCTAACATTTCAGCACTTCCTAATCGTAAACTTTCTATTTTAATCTTCTAACCAAATGACCTTCAGTAAACGACCTGAAATGTATTACTTACTTCAACTAGCCTAGCACCCTCTTTCATTATCTATTTGACTAACAGCTTTAGAAAGTCGAACGCAGGCAAATTTTAATGCTCTTACACATTTTTAAAAGCAGTTTTGTTCTATTCTCAAATGACATAGAGGTCACGTCTAATGATTACATTTCCTCCAGCTAATTTCAAGGCTAAAATCTTGCCATAGCCATCTTTCTTAGATTTCTATTCAACAACACTAAGCATTTGGAAAGAGTACTAGAAAAGGATCAAGATTTTAACTTATAAATATAGACAAATTAATCCATCTCTGTGGCTTCTATTTCATTAGCTTCACAATAAAAGGGTTGTGAATTTTAATGGTTCCTCCCCTTCTAACTTTAACATCACAGGCTTTGATAATTTATTTTCTCAAGGTCAAATTAATTGTGGTTTTAATTATGACAATGAGTCCAACACACTAAGCCAAGTCTATGTGTGAATAGAAGAAGGTAACCAAGTAGAGAACTATTTGTACACACAGGTAATATGATAATTGAAACCATTTTGAAATTTAGAGACATTACTATAATAAATCTTTTGCTATCTATCTCTTAGAGAACGGCCATAACCATAGAATATCAGGGAGGAAGAAGAAATAGCATCATGAAAAGCCAATAGAAGAGATTCTTTGGAGGAGGTGGGACTTGGGATACCAAGAAAAGCATTGTGTTAGGGGCAGTCTCCCAGGACCTAGAAGTGACTTTACTCATAAAATCAGACATTCTATTCTTTAATATCTCATTTTGTGCTATATGGCTATGTATTATAAGCTCTAGTTTTTACATATTATGGCATATTTTAGTGCTATGCCATGAACTTGATATCATAAACTATTTTTCATATAGTATTGTACAGCTTGATATATAAAACAGTGACCTTTGTATTTGATCACTGCATTCTCAATAATATGTATCGGTATGGGTTATTGTTTAAACTTTTGTCACAGAAAGATGTATTTTTTCCACTTCTATAATTTTAAGACAAAGCATATAAGAAAGGGAAAGAAAGATAATATGGTACAGCACTAAATAGCAAGGAAAACCATGTGACTTAAAAAACATGAGCCTGTCTCCTTAGAAAACCAATTATAAAATATTATATGTTCTTGAAAAACAACCTCCAGCATTGGAGATTAGAAATGCTCCAACTCTGAGACTGAGATAACTGTCGTTTCCCATGGCGGGGTGTTTCAAGTAAGGGTGTCTTTTCCCTTGTGAGCATGGGTTTTGTCAAAGCCAACACTCAAGCAGTACAGAAGAAAAGAAACGGCTTCCCCATGTCCACAAATCCTGATCTGATAGTCCCTATAGGTGACAAATGAACTAATGACATGATGTTTAATATCAATAAAAAGCAAACCATCTACCATTACATAAGTATCTACTGTGAGCGAAGCATTGTCAGACACAGCCATAAATTATATCTAATTCTTACAAAGCTCTTAAGGTAAGCATTAGAATACCCACTTAGTTGGGAAAAGGAATGAATGAATGAATGGAGACTTTTGAAAGTCATGACAAGGATTGCTCCCTCTCTCTCTTTATGTACACAACATATTAGACATATAGAAATGCAATCCTAACTAAATTATGGGGAATGTCTAATACTGAAATGTTGCAGACCCATCAGAAAAGATTCCTCTTATATAATTGCATCTATGGATACTATGGGCAATCCCATGTGTCTATGCTATTGAGAAAAATAACGAATCACATAATAAAAGACTAATATAACCTTCTGGACCACAGAGGCTACAGATCATTTTATATCTTCTGTGGGCATATATAGTAAAAGTAGTAAATAGGATTAGGGATTCGTCATTATGCCACATTAATGGCACTCTTAACAAGCATTTTTAAAATCTGTATTTTTCCTGGTACACTCCATATGTCTACAAGACACTCTACTTAAGGTAATCCCTTAAGTAGAATTCAATTCTACAGGTTGGATATGATCCTAGATCTTCAGATCTAATAACTAGGTTTCCACTTTGAAGGGATGCCAATTTGGACCCATTTCCTCCATTTACCCATTCAAATTTCTTAACATTTTCTGAGACAGCTGAGGAAACTTTGGTCCTGCCTAATCTCCTAACCATCATGGGATCTGGAAAATGGCCATAGCATCCCTTTCTCTGGATTCATGTTCTTGACAGTTTTTCTTAAATGTCCCTAAGACAGATATTCTGTTTACATTTCCACCCTTCGGCCATGCTCCCATAGTGATGTACTCTCCTTGTCAAACTAGGTACTCGTGTGTCATTGACAAGAATCATAGAACATGCTAGAGTTGAAGGGAGACTCAGAATTTGCTACTCTACCATTTCTTTTTTGCAGCTGATAACCCAGAGGCTCAGAGAGGACAAAAGATGTAGCTAAGGACATAAAATCAAATATTTACAAAACAAGAGCTAAAACTGTGGCCACCTGACTCCAAGTCCAGAGCTACCTTCATAAGACCAGTGTGATGCTCACTGTGCCTGGAAGTGCCAGTTGTCCCCTGGCTGACTCATATCGTGCACTGGCATTGCTATTTTACTCTCTTCCTTATACCTGCCCTTCACTTAGAATACGAAATGAGTAAAATCAAATCTTTAATACATCTTATTTAAAATATTTAGAAACTCTGACCTAAGATTTCTATTTGACCTTACCATACTTACAAGAATAAGGAAAATCTAACTAAAGATTTCCTTTACCTTACAAGTACGTGACACCTTCTTCCCTCCCCATCCCAAGAAAATAGGCCTGTAGAGTAAGGTGTGCTTCCCTACATTGGTTCCCATATATTCAGCAATCTAAAAAGATAACTATAATATTTGAGAACTAGAAGCACATTTAGGCAATAGTCTGTCATTTTTTCAACCTGAATATCCTCTAAATTGTGGCTAAACAATAATCCTATTTATCTCTATTTTGAGAATTCCAGTGCTTAACCAAATTCTCATTTCAATGCTTTTGAAATATAAATTTAATTTTAAAATGAACTATGTTCTCATTTAATTAAATCCCATTTGTTCTTCCATTGTCAGGGAAAATAAATGATAGTAAGATAGCTCTATATTTTTGCATAGTATGTAAACACTATGCTGATGCATCCTTCTTCTCTAAGCAGTTTAATCCATATCTTTGGGCTTGGACAGTGTGGAGATTATGATGCTGTTTGCCATAATTTCTGCCATATGATTTATCATATTGTTTGACTTTAGCAATGATGCAGGTGTATAAGACAATTAACAGAGTTACTTGCTTTTAATAAAAATAAACATGCAAAATAAAACTAAAACATATCTTCATAGAGTATAACTTTTTAAAAACTGCATATGTGTCACAAGATGAAAATCCATTAAAATTGTCATAAAGTTAATTGTCTCCAAGCACTGCCTCCCATACATTCAAAACTTGCAACAGTTTTCCCACCCTCCATCCCACCATTGGCTACTGAATAAGATCCAAAATTCTGATAGTAGAGACTAAGAGTTGCTGTATCCCCTTATCCACATCCTACCACTATCTTGATTTTGACTCCTCTTCACAATCCTTTCCTTTAGTCAAAACAGTCTACATACTATTCCCTAAAACTAAGAATTCTTCTATGGCTGTATCTATGCTCACCCACTGCCTGAGACATCTTCACTTCTCTGTTCTACTCTTCTAGGTTCTATTCTTCCTCCAACTTTCTCTTCCATAGCAAAATTACTTCCTTAGCCATTTAGCCACCTTGTACCCTCATGGATCAGCTTTTTTTTTATTTCCAAAAGACCAGCTGTCATGTTAGAAAGAGTATGAGATCTAGAACCAGGCAAACGTGGATTGCAATTCTGGTCTTCTCATTGGCTAACTACATGGACATGAGAAGTTACTTCACTACTCTGAACTTCAGCTTTCTCCACTGCAGAATGAAGATAATATACAGTATGTTATTAAAAGTAATCTGAGGTGCTACTTTTATGCTGCAATCAATCTACTTGTTAGAAAGCAGACACTGTTTGTATTTTTAATGATGGGCTTATATTTTTAAATTAAACAAAAATTCATAAAAATTATCTGGGAGTGACCTTGTATTTGTATTCTTCTGTTTTGTATCAACAGAATAGCTCCTTTTCTAGAAAAAGTAAAAATAAATATTAAAATACATGATGTCAGCCACTCAGATCAAGATCTTATTTGTCAGATTTCATAAAGGAGTTTCTTGGTAAGATAGTAAACCTAAAAATAGGTGACTTCAGTAGAAACACAAACAGTCCATCCATTGTATCAGCACAACCAGCCAACAGTGACAATGACAATAGGAGTGTGAGCATACAAATATTTGGTTAAGAAGGAAAAAAAAAATTCCGCCAGGAAGTCATTCTGATTACGATGTGTGAGCATATTGTCACCTGAGGGAGGTTAGTAGACTATAAAATAAATAGCGATTCTCATCATCTTCTGAACCTTTTAACTACTAGTAATTGGGCACTTTGCTGATGATGCAGAACAACTTTTCAAGCTGATTAATAGGTCATGTATGTGAAAAGGCACTCCTCGTTCATAAAACAATTATGTTAATCCTCTAATTTTTTCAAAGATTATAAAATATTCTAATCTTTGAAGAATATAGGTTTTGGTTGCAGATGGTGTTTGTATATTACTTGTAGAGCTCATTAACATTTTTGAATTTCATATATTTTATCCTCACAACCCCATGAGAACTATAATATAGGGATTATCATCTTCCATTTAAAACTGGTAAACAAAGATTCAGAAGCAATTTAGAGGTCTGTCCAAGGTCAAACAGCTAGTTAAAAAGAGACAGGATTAGAATTTTGATTTCCTGAACCAGTGCTATTTTCAAAGACTCAGCAAGTAGATGTTTTTATAATTCATAGAAGAAAATATTTTTTTCACCGGAAAGTCTCAACTTCATTTGGTTCATTTTAGATGTTTACATTAGTAATACAGTTTTAGCTTGTGCCTATCCAAATTCAAAAGTTGCTCATTTTCCTGAGCAGATCAATAATCTAAGTCAGTGTTGGAATGTGACTAGAATAAAGTTACCAAAATAATTTCAGTGCATGGTGTGCGTAAATATAATAACCTGAACGCATTTTGTCTCTACCCTTAGTGAACTACATGTGACATTATCCTATTCCAGTGAGAATCTTAAACAATATTGCATCTGCATGAATGCCCAGACAGCAGCAGACCTTGGACTAGATTTTAGTTGTCCAAGAAGTTTTTCACCAAGTATGACACAGAATGTAAGCTTTACTTGTGAACCTCATTTTGGGCACAAACACCTAACTTTCAAATCCAGACATAAAGAAAAGAACAAGGGTAGCTTACATGCATAAATAAGAATATGGATGAGGGGGTCGATATATGTGTGGACTCAAAAGCTGGAGACAATCTAATAGCTGACTTACTGCTTCTGATTATGGAAGGTATTTCTTTTCAGATAACAAGATTCTAACTCTGGAATCTCTGGCATATTTTATTTAACTCTCATTTTGGTTGTATCTATTGCAGTCAAACTATTTGACCCATCGTTTATGCCAGCTAACCAAAAATTTATCTAGGCTTGAAATAGTCATAGCAATTAGCAGGTTGCTACCCAGCATAAGGAAATAAAAAAGGCTGATAGCCCAGTTCAAGGAAGTTATATTAATAGTTTCTCAATTTATCATACATGAATTATTGTTGTGTAAAGGTATTATAGAGAAGATCTCTGCATCTGGTTAAAAAGGATTAGATGGACTTCAAGGTACCCTCAAATTTTGAAATTCTGTGATTCTATCACTCTACTCATCATGCCACTTGTATTCTCTCTCTCTCTCTCTCTTTCGCTTTCTCTCTCTCTCCCCCCGCCCTCTTTCTCAGCTAGTTAAAGAGAACAGAAACATAGCATAAAATTAAACCAGCCACCGTTGTTGCTCCTAAGACAAGAGTTTATTATTCTAGCCTCAAAATATAAAACTCAATGAGATTAAAATTAGAACTTTGAAACAACTACTATGAAAGTAAAGCATTGCCCTTCAAATTTTGCCTCATAGTGGAATTAAAAAAAGAATCCTTACAATTAAAGAAAAAGAAAGAAAGAAAAGCTAAATGGCTTCCACAAAGCACTTGAAGGATTAATATCTGTCTTCTTTGATTACCCCATGATAAAATATTATAATATAATCCTATAATTTCTGCACCACTTATTTGACACTTCAGCCTTATATGAACAAACTGTCTTTGAGCAAAATGTATTTTTTATGCATATGTGATGCTGAGAAATGCAAGAATTTTGATCCCAAGGTACATCAACCACATGTTCTATTAATGTGAGAAATTTTTCGAGAGAACAAAAGCAAGGAAGAGCAATTTGGTGACCTTGTTCTTTGAACATAGAATCGTCTCTTCTCTGTGACATCTGGCCAAATACCGATCTTTTGTCTGCCTCAGTGGCTCAACTAGCACAATTCTATTTCTACTGTGAAACATATTTAAAAATGGATTCACCAAGCTTTATGTATATTTTCTAAAGAAAAGCAAAAAAAACCCCAGAAGGATTCTAATTTAAGTATCAATTATTTCAACAATTGAAGAAAAGCAGTGTCATATTTTAAGATAATTCTAATGATGTCATATTGTCATTAGTACAGAGATGCCTCATTTTGCCCCAGGGAAGATCTTTATAAACTTGTAAATAAATTAATACATATCTTAAAAACATACAATGTGAGTATTTGTAACAGAAACTTTGGAAATATTCTTTAAAATAATATTCAATGTTGTCTAAAAATGTAGATAACATTTCCTTGTAATAAAAAGATTACAAAGTACAATATTGCTGTAATCTGCACATATATAGTTAAGATATTATATGTTATTTTCTAGCAACTATTAAGTTAGAAAACTATAATGCATGTAAAGATGCATTCTTGGCTGGGTGTGGTGGCTCATGCCTGTAATCTCAGCCCTTTGGAAGGCTGAGGCAGGTGGATCACTTGAGGTCAGAATTTCAAGAACAGCCTGGCCAACATGGTGAAACCCCGTTTCTACTAAAAATACAAAAATTAGCTGGGCATAGTGGCGCATGCCTGTATTTCCTGCTACTTGGGAGGCTGAAGCATGAGAATCGCTTGAACCTGAGAAGTGGAGGTTGCAGTGAGCCAAGATCACACCACTGCACTCCAGCCTGGGCAGCAGAGTGAGACTCCATCTCAAAAAACAAAAAGAGAAAGAAAGAAAGTTGCATTCTTAAGTTGTCAAAATGCAAGATACAAGACTTAAATTAACCTTTAGTCTTTAGTCATGTAACTCTGCTACAACACATTTGGGCAAGATATTTTGTCTATTTTGTTTTCTTATGTTTTTTACGCAGGTAACAGTTATAAAACTGTCCTACAAGCAATAGGCCTTATAAAACAGTATCGTAAAGAATTACACAGTCAATAAGGAATTAATATAGACACACTAAGAATTTAAGACTGCAACATCTGAACTGAATGCAAATAACATGATTGTGGACCATTTGTAGACCATTCTGGTTGATCACACTGCATTAAAGGTCTTTGGGCATTTTTCCCAAACTAAGTTTCACTTCTTCGAAGTTATCATTGGTACAAGGTGTGCTGACTTTGAGGCATCAATTAATATAAATTGGAAGTAGGCAAAGTATTAATTAAACATGACACTCTGATTATTTAAAGCTTCTATTAAAGTTGATAATTCAGAGTGTGTTGATAGCCTGTTTTTCAAAAATGACTGATGATATCAAGGTTTACTGACTTCCTCTAAGTCTACTATTTCCATCTCTTCAAAACAGAAGGGATAAATGAAGTGAGAAGAACACTGGAACAAGGCTAATAGACAAACTGGCTAATCTCAGACCCCCAAGGTCAAAGAAAAGCAATTCATTTCTTGGCTTTCCTCAACACAAGACATGATTTATCAATCTAAGAGCAGGATTACCAACATTATACATTTCAATGATATGTTCTTTGCACTGTGTAACTTTTTGAACAATGACAGATTGCATAGTCACCACAAAAGTCACGTCATAAGGCAAAATTCATTACACTTGCACAAGCACTGTGGTTTTTTAAAACAAATGTACACAGTAGCAATTATTATTACTATATATGCCATTTTGGGCAGGGGAGAAGCCTTTTAAAATTCAGTTATTCCTTGGGATTCTATCATCTTCATGGTCCAAACTTTGGACATTCATGTCCCTCAAAATACAATCCTTACTCTAATATATTAATTTGTGGAATCAGCTGTCATGTTATAGATAATTGGTAAAGGCAATATTCTTATGTTATTATAAAAGTTCAATAGCAATTGTTGTGTTTGAAAGATTGCTACTTCCATAAATTCAAAGCTATTCTTGGAGAAGAAAACATTGTAAGAAAGATCATGGGAAAATTTCTTAACATTATAAATGTAATCACACAAACAGGAATTTCGCCCACCTTTGTCTCTCATTAGATACAACACTTAAGGAACTGTCCTATACCACCTACTTATGATAGCAGCTCAGAAGCTATTTCATAGAGTAATGGTAGATAATTTGAAAGATTTCTCAAAAGGAAATTACACCTAAAGTGTAGTCAATTGAGATCATGGAAACTTACTCTGCATTCGATATATTTTAATACACATTATTTTCACTAATCTAAATTAATTATCATCTTTCTATTAGGTCACAGATTTAGGAAGATTTTATTGTCTAGGTGGAGGAAGACCGTAAAAGGTGTTGTATCTTCAGCGGATGATTCATTTCACCAGCTGCCAGAAAGTTGCATGTTGCAGCACACCTGGACACATCCATCCATGACTGATTAGGAAACACAATTATCTTGGCACATCACAAAGGAGATAGAATCATAATTATTCTCCCTTGTAACTAAAGGTATTTTGGAGCTGTATCTACCTAAAAAATAATGCAAATTACACATCTGGGCTAGGTCCACATAATTTTACCATCTGCACTTGATATTCACCTATAAATATTTCTGGAAGCATTCTCTGTGTTTAAAACAACTTCAGTAAAGTTTCAAGATACAAAAATCAATGTACGAAAATCAATAGCATATCTATACACTGATAATATTCAAGCTGAGGGCCAAATCAAGAATGCAATCCCATTTACAACAGCCACACAAGCAACAACAAAAAATACCTAGAACTACATCTAACCAAGGAGGTGAAAGATCTCTGCAAGGAGAACTACAAAACATTGTTGAAAGAAAATGTAGATGATACAAACAAATGGAAAAATATTTCATGCTTGTGGATTAAAAGACTCAATCTCATTAAAATGGCAGTACTGCCCAAAGCCAACATCATTGTTCACATAGTTAGATAAAACTATTCTAAAAGTCATATGAAACCAAAAAAGAGCCTAAATAGGCAAAGCAACCCCAAACAAAAAGAACAAACTCAGAGGCATCACATGACTTGACTTCAGACCATACTATAGGGTTACAGTAACCCAAACAGAATGATACAGGTACAAAAAAGGACAAATAGACTAATGGAACAGGTTAAAGAACCCAGAAATAAAGTCACACACCTACAACCATCTGATCTTCAACAAAGTCAACAACAATAAGCAACAGTGAAAGGACTCCCTATTCAATAAATGGTATGCTTGGATAACCAGCCAGCCTTATGCAGAAGGATGAAACTGGACCCCTATCTTTTATCATATACAAAACTTAACTCGAGATGAATTAAATATTTCAATGTAAGACCTCAAACTCTAAAAACCCAAGAAGAAAACCTAGGAAGTACGACTGTGGACATTGGCCTTGGGAAAGAATTTATGACTAAGTTCTCAGAAGCAATTGCAACAAAAACAAAAATTGACAAATGGGACCTAATTAAACTAAAAAGCTTCTGCACAGGAAAAGAAACTATCAACAGAGTAAACAGACAATCTACAGAATTAAATAAATTACTCACAAACTATGCATCTGACAAAAGTTTAATATCTAAAATCTATAAAGAACTTAAACAATTCAACAAGCAAAAACCAAGTAATCCTATTAAAAAGTGGATGAAGGACATGAAAAGACACTTCTCAAAGGAAGACATACAAGTGGCCAACAAACATATGAAAAAATGTTCAACATCACTAATCATCAGAAAAATGCAAATCAAAACCACAATGAGATAGCATCTCACATCAGTCAGAAGGGCTATTATTAGAAAGTCAAAAAATAACAGATGCTGGCAAGGCTGTGGAGAAAAGGGAATGCTTATACACTGTTGGTGGGAATGTAAATTAGTTCAGCCTCTGTGGAAAGAAGTTGGGTGATTTTCCAAAGAACTTATAACAGAACTACTATTTGACCCAGCGATTCCATTACTGGGTATATATCCAAAGGAAAATAAGTAATTCTATGGAAAAGACGCATGCGCTCATACGTTTATTGCAGTACTATTTATAATAGCAAAGACATGGAATCAACTTAAGTGCCCATCAAAAGTGGGTTGGATAAAGAAAATGTGGTACATATACATGTACTATGCAGCCATAAAAAAGAATGATATGGTGTCCTTTACAGCAACATGGATGCAGCTGGTGGCCATTATCCTATGCAAATTAACAGAGAAACAGAAAACCAAATACTGCATGTTCTCACTCATAATTGGGAGCTAAAAATTGGGCACTCATGAACACATAGACAGGAACAATAAATACTGGGGACTACTAGAGTAGGGAGGGCAAGACGGGGGCAAAAGCTGAAAAACTACCTACTGGGTACTATGCCCCCTACCCACTAGTAGCAGGATAATTCATACCCCAAACCTCAGCATCATGCAATATATCCATGTAACAAATAAAAAAAGACTTTAATTTTAAATTCAGGGGCTTCACATGTACCCCCTGAATCTAAAATTCACTGTTGGTGGGAATGTAAATTAGTACAGACAATATGAAGAACAATATGGAGGCTCTCAAACCACTAAAAATAGAACTTCCATATGATCCAGCAATCCTACTGCTGGGTATATATCCAGAAGAAGGGAAATCAGTATACTGAAGAGATATCTGCACTCCCATGTTTATTGCAGCACTATTCAAAATAGTGCTGCAATATAAATACATAATATAAATACATAAATATATATACTATATATAAATACCACATTTATATATGTGTGTATATATAGTATATATGTATATATACCACATTTATATATAGCATATATAATAGTATACATAATAATATAATAGTATATATACCATATATAAATGTGGTATATATACATATATAATAGTATATATATAAAAAAATGTGGTATATACACTCTATATATGCCATATATAATACTATATATACTATACATATACTATATATATTATATATACCATATATAATACTATATATACTATATATAATACTATGTATGCTATACATATACTATATATTGTATATATACCACATTCATATATATGGTGTATATATGGTATATATATACCACATTTATATGTAATATATGGTATGTACATACACCACATTTATATATATTATATATACCATATATACACACATATATATACACACTAGAATACTATTCTTCCAATAAAAGAATGAAATCATCAGTTATTTGAAGCCACATTTATTAACCTGGAAGACATTATATTAAACAAAGTAAGCCATGCACAGAAAGACAAATATTATATGTTTTCACTCATGTGTGAGCTAAAGAAAATTGACCCTATGGTGGTAGAGAGTAAAATGATGGTTACCTATGTTAGAAAGTATAAGGAGAAAGTAATGAAGATAAGTTGGTTATCGAAAACAAAAATACAGTTAGATAAAATACGTTCTAATGTTCAGTGGCATAGTAAAGTGACCATAGTTATCAAAAACATAGTATATTTTAAATTAGCTAAAAGAGAAAATTTGGAATATTCTCAATACAAAACAAGATACATGTTTGAGGTGATGAGTATTCCAATTATCCTGATGTGATCATTACACATCGTATGCATGCATCAAGATAGCATAGATATCCCATAAAGATATTTTATGGATCAAGAATGCATAATAGAGATAAAAAATGCATATGAGGTTTGGCACTAAAAGTTTAGAGCAAGCTTCAAAATGGTGTAATTTTTCACATTTCTTTCAAAAGCTCTGAAGAAAAATAATTGCTTGGAATATTGAATTCTAGAAAACACTATTCTAGAAAACACTATAATAACAGTTACCTTGTTCTAATAAAGTATATAACAATAACAGTAGTAATGACAACCAAACAATTATATAGAAATTTAAAAATGACAGTTACTAATCTAAGCACTTTATGCATATTAATCATCAATACAACCCAGTGAAGTGTGTGCTATTATTATTTCCATTTTTGAGATAAGAGAATTTCTTTGCAACAGAAAAAAAAAAAAAACAAAACAAACAAACAAAAAAAAAACACTGAATCAATACATCACCATCACTGTTCCTTAGTATCTGTGTGCACTAAATCATGGACCTTATCAGTGGTGTGCAACTAAGGCCCTTCATTTAAAGAAGAGAAGGAGACAATCCTTAATTGGAACACTAGTCTACTGGAATACACCAGAAATTTGGGTTGAGGTAATAATGGCGTAAGTAGCTTAAAGATATGCTTAATATTCACAATAGTATTACTGTACATGTGTCAAACAAAAATCATGCTTAAACTGTTAAATAATATTAAAGATAATATGAATTATATCTACACCACTGAGGTATCATACAATAAATATTATGTTATAGGTCTTGTCTGCAACTCTACAATTTGCCATTTGCTTATAAAAAATATTCTTATGTTAAATTCTAGTAATTGATGTCTTTAAAATGTCTTTAGACTTAACAGACATTGTTACAAACCATAATAATTTATTCCCATAAAAGAAATTCAATAAATATTTTATATTATATCCAGTAAGAACTGTCTTTTCTCTATGCTGCTGCTTATATACAAGCTATTCTCAAAAACTAAAAAGACAGGCCAACCTATTTATCTCTGTAATCAATGGGTTTACAGTCATAAGGTAGTTTGCCATTTCCAAGTAATGCTTAGAAAGAACTAGCTCTTGGGAAATATGTGTTCTCGACCTACAATTCCAGTTATAAATATGACAATACTGGCATAAATTGGTCGTATTTCTTAATAAAATAGACTTTCACGTGTTTAAATTACATATTGATTTGCATAGCGGTTGAATCAGATACCAATTGCTGGCTTGTGTGTTCTAAACTCTGACATTCCTGGTACTTGGCCAGATCTAATCAGTTTACCATTTCCCAAGACTCCAGGTTCCAGAATTTCTTAGTCTATCTTAGTGTGAATTGTCAATCCTTAGGCATATTCTTTGATGTCCAGGCTATTTCATACTGATGCACCTTTGTACTTGTTCTTTTTCCTAGAAATCAGTGTGTGTTTGTGTTTGTGTGTGTTTCCCCTCTCTGTCTCTCTCTTTCTCTCTCTCCCCACTGCCCGCCCCATACCCCTCTTCTCTCTCACTTATATTTATATAAGGAACACCTACTCACCATTTGAGACACTATTATAAACAACATCTCTCTAGATACACTTAAGTATTTCCTTCTTTCCTTTATTCCAAATTAGATAAATAATCTATTTTGGTACCAATCACACTGTTACATTTATTTGTTTGCACATTTGACTCATTGACTAGTCAACAAAATACTTCAAGACAAGTCTTATGCATCATGAAAGCTGTTCCCAGCACAGTGACTGGAACATAGCAGATGTTCAATAAAGTAAAATTAATTAAATAACTTTATAATTTAGTCTACATTTTATCCTATACTATAGTTCCTAAATTTTCCCTCTTTTGCCCATGAATTATTTTTCCCTGTAGAACATCCAATGTTTATGAACATATTATAAGAATAATTCATTTTTCTCTAAGTTAGTTCATTTTGAAAATATTACATAAATCACCATCAAATCATCCACTTATCAAGTTGTTACCTGGAAAGAAAGAGTAAAACTTATCCAGCTCCCCAAATTTGTAAGTTCCTATAACATTCTGCAGGTATTTCTAGGTTTTTGTAAGTAATCATCCAGTAATTACATTACTCACTTTAATTCTATAGTTATGAAAAAAGATTACATGAATTGTTAGAAATAATTAACTTTTTGAGTTCAAGCTATCCTGTGGGTAATTGAGAGTCCACATTAAGTTACATGTATGTGTTTATATGGGATAGGCTACTTAAAATATAACTTTATTCTTTCCTATGTTCAGGTTAAAAGACAACTTAGTATTGAAAGTAGACTATATAATTAAGCTATTTGTATATAATTATAATACATAATTATGTATATAATTTATGATAAAGTCAAATAAATCTTATCTAAGAATTATAGTGATGATGATGATGATAAGATTCACTAGCCCACACTGAATTCCTTCTTCAAGTCTGCTTTTCAAACTATGTAATCTTAAATTTTATTCTTCATAAAAATTTCAGGGTACATCTGGCTACTTACTTTTCAGGGTTTTCCACTTCTTCAGTAACAAAGTTGAGGTAAAACCTAAAAATAGATAAATAAATTATAAACTATTAATGTATTTTACCATTTTCCAAAGTCTCAAATTTTAAATATTTAACATTGAACCCAGAATTAGGAAAACTATAACAATACTTATAGTAAGATGAAACTATCTAACAACTAAATACTCCCATAAAACATTTCTCTATTTAGCCATATTTGTGGAGTTTTTATCATGTGTCAGAAATAGGCAAGTGGTAAGGCCATAGTCTCAAGGAGCTCATAGTTCATAGAATCTCCCACAGAATAGTGTGATACAGTGCAGATCCAATACTGGAGCAAGCATGTGGGAGCCAGAGGGCAGGTCTAGCCCAACCTGGTAGGTCAAAGGAGGTTTTCTAGAGGAGGCATCACCCAACTTGAACCTTTAAGAATTGCTTTATCTTACTCTGGTTAGGTGGTGTGAGGCCATTCCAGACTGAGAATAGCACACGAGCACAAAAGTGTGGCAGAGGGGTTAGGCACAGGAAAATGAGCACCTGTTTAGTATTCGGCAGTACGAGTGTGACAGAGGGATTACTATAGAAAGAGCCAAACATATGAAGGCAAAGACTTTTCTACCTTTTCGTTGTATATGCTTAGAAAATTTTTGCAAAATAAAAAAATCACATATTCAATATAATCTGTTATCTCATTACTATTAAAAGTAACCTTTTACATAGGTATGCAGGAGCACAGATTCATAGGTACAAATTCTCTAAAATCTAAAATCAAGTGGCTGGAATATTAGTCCATCAGCTCTTAACATACTTTAAGTATCTCTCCAGCTAAAACAAAGATGAAGAAACCTGTAGTCAGGCCTCTGAGCCCAAGCCAAGCCATCGTATCCCCTGTGACTTGCCCATATACGCCCAGATGGCTTGAAGTAATTGAAGAATCACAAAAGAAGTGCAAATGCCCTGCCCTGCCTTAACTGATGACATTCCACCACAAAAGAAGTGAAAATGGCCCGTCCTTGCCTTAAGTGATGACATTACCTTGTGAAAGTCCTTTTCCTGGCTCATCCTGGCTCAAAAAGCTCCCACACTGAGCACCTTGTGACCCCCGCTCCTGCCCGCCAGAGAACAATCCCCCTTTGACTGTAATTTTCCTTTACCTACCCAAATCCTATAAAACGGCCCCACCCCATCTCCCTTCGCTGACTCTCTTTTCGGACTCAGCCCGCCTGTACCCAGGTGATTGAAAGCTTTATTGCTCACACAAAGCCTGTTTGGTGGTCTCTTCACACAGAGGTGCATGACACCTGTCTTGCTCCATCTTTATAAAACCATCTAAATTCACAAGTAGTCAGTTGATGTTCAAGGTTAAAGTGTCTACAATTTTAAGGACTGTTTTAAGTAGAAACAATTGAGGAGCTGACAGAACTGTAACAATAACGGTGATCTAAAAAGTCAGCAGCCAAAGATTTTTTTAATGACTAGAAAATAAGTTTCTATAAATAGAGATTATAGTTACACCATGAAAGCAAGTGACAATCAGCACTTAGATCTGGAATATGCACTCTAAGAGGGGTTTGATGTGTTTGCTATAAGCCTGAGGCAATGGGAAGTAGCGGAAGAGAAAAGAAAAAAAACACAAGCACAACAAAAAACAAACACTACCACCAATGAAAAATCACAACACCAAGAAATATTTCTAGGCTTCTCATGTCAAAAATAGCCAGTTCCTTCCTAATAGTTGTTTTAGAAAGTAGTCTTTTCCAACAATGTTAAAGCAAGAAAGAAAATATTTATGAAAAATAGAACAAAATTTCAAATGTTTGCCATACCTCCAAGGAGTAGAGAAAAGGAAAGGACTTGGGGCAGGGTGGTGGGCAGGAAAGAGAAAGCTTCTTGTTTTAGTCCAAACATTCACACATCCTGTGGGAAATCCACCTTTACGTTCTAGTCTCCAGGAATGAGTCCATGATATTCTCTTTGGTTTATAACACTTCAAGGCCTCTAGAGAATGCTCATAAGATCTGTTCCATCTTTTCCATGATTGTGCATAAAAGATACTGCAATGCTAGCAAAGCATTCCAATACCCAACTATGTGAATTATTTTTAAAAGAAGCTGCTTCTTTAGATTAGATTTGACACAATAGTACAAAATAATCCTAGTAAGTGCTCTAGAAAGACTAAATCCATTGAGGATAGGATTTAAAAGGAAGAGAAAAAGACACTGAAAATGATTTTCTATCATACAATTGAAAAAAAAGAAAACCCTACCAAGCAATGTTTAGCTTTGGATCAGGATATGGGACTGAGTTCCCCAGGGCCACATGGGGGACTGGCAGATGTATTTCTCTGAATGCAGACCTTGGCAATGTTATTAACATTGTTCTGACCCAACTGTGTGACCTGAGTTAATGATTTCTTTTCCCCTACTCAAGTTTCTGTGAAGTAGCTTTATCATCCTAGAAAGCTTCTGCATTCCTCAGAGACAAAAGCCTCCTCTATTGGTGGTATCTTTTTCCGTGCTAGCAGAGCAAGGTCTCCAGGACAACAATGCTCTTGCTGCTTTTACTTACAGGCTAACAGGCTGGGCGGTAAGCTCTGATGACAATAGCTGTTTTGCTTCTGACTTATTCATTTTCAATGCCCTCACCTTTTTTAGGGGGGCGTCAAACATTGTCACAGCAGCAGCATAGGGAGTGGAGAATCATTTACAGTTCCCTACTGATAATTCTACAACCCAGTCTTGTAATTATATCTTGAAAACAAGAGAAAGGTCAGAAAGGCAGGGATCACATCTGGCAAGTGAATAAATGCCCCTCTCTTTGGAATTATTTTAGGCTCCATTTTGTTTCATTTACATCCAGATAATAACTTTTCCTCTAGAACTCCACACCAACAGACTATATTTTTTCTAAACACAGCTTCCTTTTTCTAAGACTGATGACCATAGATTAACAGCCAGATTACTTCTGCGTCTTCACAAAGCAGCATTCAGGTAGCACAACAACCTGTTATAGAAACACAGTTACTTATCTGTCCCCTACATAAGCCACTTGTATCAGATAACATTCCATTTTAAATCCTGGACTTATTTTCCAATACTGTGATTGAACCCTCAAGAAAATAAAGAAATCAATGGTTTCTTGGTCTTTCATATAGGGAGTAGACATGAGGATTATATGGGTAAAAGTATTAAAAAAGGTTCATGTAAACCCCTTTTACCTTGTCATCAGAGTAACATTTTGGGGTCAGCATCAATCAAGTTAAATATTAATACGATAATTCAAAATGAAAAGGGTCTTCATCCATGGAGAAATTCATCGGCACTCAAAAGCCTACATAAGCGGAGAAATTTTGCTCTACATAAAGCAAGTGACCTGAATTTTTAGTTCTGGCTATTAGAAAAGTAAGGAGGGCAAAAGAATATTTTAAGATTGCATGGGAACAGATCTATGGTACTCGCAGGCAAAAGAAATTTCATTCAACAGAATTAATCAAATCTCCCTTGTGACTATCTTCACATTCCACACTCGTGATTGCATCTTGCCCGGCTCCCAACACTTGGCTGTAGCTGAAAGCTTTCTCTACCTCCCTGCTTTGCTCTGGTGTCTCCCAGTGACCCTCCCAGTAGCTTGGCTTCAGCCCCAGGGCACAGAGCTCTGATCCAGGCTGAATAGCCATAGAACAGTTGATTCTGCTTTAACCCTGTGATCTCGCTCAGTTCTTTTGATGTCTAGCACCACATTGTGCTTGGGACAAAAGCAAAAAGACTTCAAAAATATTGAGTGATTCTAAACTAATGCTTACATATAATGGGTATAAAAATATTCTGGGAATATACACATATTTTACACTGATTTCCTTAGAGCTATAATCTTCTAACAATCTTCAAACGTATTTTGCCTCACAGGCCATGTTAAGATTTTAAGTTCCCATACTCCCTAATTATCCTCTAATACTATATTTTCATAATTCAATGAGATTAATAGGGTAAACACTCCATTCATGTTGAAATATATCTATGTTCCGCGCATTGGCTAGAAGGTAAGATCTTAAAAACTAAAGACACAAAAGAAATTATATTTGTGTGGGAAATGCATTCATATAATTTTTGAGCTAGTGTAGTTTCCTAATATTACATCATTCTCACAGCTAAAGCTGTATAACAATGAGATTTATAGACAATTTAAAAATAAATATTGCCATGATTTACCCCAAAACAATGAAATTTAATCGTACTATAATGATTTTGATAATTAAATAATACCGTGTAGGTTTTCTTGCAACCATCATCTAAACTAAATCTTACAAGGTCAATAAAATTTACTGAAGAAAAAGTCCCACTCTTATCCATGATTACTGGTTTTCAAGTATCTGAACAAACAAAGTACAAGTACAAAGTTTTAATGCCTTAACTAGAAAGGTAGGTATCACAGGTGGACATACATCAAAGGAAATATATCTGTGGCATCATGATTTTAATCATCTTTATTTTTTAAATTTTCAGATGTTGGGGAAATTTTAAGGGACATGTAAGGTCCTTTTAAATGTAGACTGTCTAGCAGAGTTGACTGCATTATCTTGGTTTCTCTTTCTCTGCCTTTAGATGACCATTACCTTCTGGGAATGTCATACTTATTTCTACATCTGAGTTACTTCTCTCATGAGAAGCTGGAAAAAAAAAATCAATTAATCACTATTTGTAAATACCCTTGGAGCTTTAGCTGAAAGGCCTTTTGACAAGCAAAGTATTATTCTCTAGTACCTTACGGAACTATTATGTCCTTACTGGTACATACTTATAAGTAATTTTTATTGGATCTTAAGCCCCAGCATTTGTTTGTTTTTTATGACATCAGGCTAAATCTAGCAGTCTTGACTGGAAACCTGTTATGTTTGTAGTTGTCATGTGCAAAGTAATTGGCCTGGTGGAGGGGACAATACCTTATTACTATTATGTGGATTATGCCTATTCACATTTGCCTGGCACCTTGGTTGGCACTTAATATGAGTGCATAATGGGATTAATGAACTACATAAGCCACCAGATCTGGAGCTATCGACTTACCAGCCAGCATATGCGTACATCCCATAATAAAAAGCCAGTGGCAACCGCGTAATACTTGAATCTCTTCCTGAAAAGGCGTCTTTAAAGTTCTGTGTTTGACCTGTAATTAGAATAGACTGATTTTAGGATTTTTCAAAGAATTGGTTCTTATTCATTCTTAACCAGAAACATGGGGGTGTGGAGAACCATACTGTTTTAAGTCTAGATTTCTTACACTCTGTTGATTACCATCTTTATCAATACTGTACCCATTCTACAGAAGGGGTTCCAAAAGTATATTGATCATTAACACTATTTCACATTTCTCTTTTAATAAATGTATAACAAGGATGAAAATATCATTGAAAAACAATCCTCTGTTTGAGGATGCCTCTGTTGTGACCATAAAAGAAGACTAAAGGGTTTTCTGTAAATTATAATCTTTATGAATACAATAGAATTCTTAAAAATGAAGATAATGTTTTGCTTGGCAAAAAAATGTGCAGAAGTATCCAAGGTTCTACCCTTAATAAGGAGGTGGAAATAAATCCCAAGACTCCTTTCCTACACAATTTACCTTTCTGCTTTCTGTTTATCCCACGTTGTCCATTAGAGGCCTACCATCTAGAACAGAAGTTGGAAAACCCTGGACCATGTCTGCCAACCCAAACTGCAAGCCTTTTTTTTTTTCTTTTTTTCTTTTTCTTTTTTAATTATACTTTAAGTTCTAGGGTACATGTTCACAATGTGCAGGTTTGTTACATATGTATACATGTGCCATGTTGGTGTGCTGCACCCATCAACTCGTCAGCACCCATCAACTCGTCATTTACATCAGGTATAACTCCCAATGCCATCCTTCCCCCCTTCCCCCCGCTTTTTTTTTTTTTTTTTTTTTTTGGGGTGGGGGATGGAGTCTCACTCTGTGGCCCAGGCTGGAATGCAGTGGCACAATCTTGGCTCACTGCAACCTCCACCTCTCGGGTTCAAACGATTCTCCAGCCTCAGCCTCCTGAGTAGCTGGGATTATGGGCGTGCACCACCATGCCCAACTAATTTTTGTATTTTTAGTAGAGATGGGGTTTCACCATGTTGGTCAGGCTTGTCTAGAACTCCTGACCTACGGATCTGGCTGCCTCAGCCTCCCAAAGTGCTAGGTTTACAGGCGTGAGTCACCGCGTCCAGCCACAAGCCTTTCTTGTAGATAAAGCTTTCTTTATCTATAAGTTAAAAATGCCTATTCATGAAGTACTGCCCATTCATGAAGTATTGCCTATGGCTGATTTCAGCCTATAATAGCAGAGTTGAGACCATACAGCTTGAAAAATTGAAAATATTTACTATCTTTTCCTTTACAGAGAAAGTGCACTCACCCTATGACCTTGTCCTAGAGAATGACGTTTTTTTCCTAGAAATATTGAAAAAATATTATAAAGAATTCTAAAATAAATAGGTTTCAATAAATTTTGCAGCAACATGTGAATTGAACACTTTTATTCATCACTTTTTTCTCTATTTTGTGAATCACAATGGAACTTTTTCTTTTATATCTTTTGAATAGTTTTAAAAGTCAGAAATTCAGATTCACTTTAGTCAGTCAATATTCAAGCTTAAGTGGAAAAAATGTTTCTACTACCCAAAGAAAATATCAAATGAGATTATCCAAATAGAAAGTGAGACTTTGTTTTAAAATAAAACTTCATGTAAATAAACATAAGGGGGACAGGAGATGGATGATGTGTATGAGGCACTCTCTCTTCCAAGTCAAATCTCAGTTTTTCCTGCATTCATTGCCCAGCCACAACATATATATAAATATAATATGTGTGAGTATGAAGACCAAAAGTGGAGAATGTTGAGTTACATACTAAACATTTTTTCCGTCAAAGTAAATGATTCCCAAACATAGCTCACTTTTTAAATGATACGATAAATTCAGAAATGCCCATTTTACTAAGACATCGTTGTGTCCTTCCAGAAGAAAAATATAAGTAGTGGAATTAAGAGAAAAGCATCTGTTGAATATTCTTTTATCATAATCTGTGGTCTCTTTGGCATAAAGGCACAATATTTCTAAGAGTACAGCACCAAATAATCAATAAGAAAAGCCAAATTCTATAAAGACTGGGTCACAAGCACAGATCTTCAAAAGTGCCATTTTGAGAATATTACAAAAGAGAGGTATTTTGTTTCTAGAATTCAGGAATATTTTGGCTATATAACAGAGGTCTCATGAAGATTAAAGTCAATATTCAAAGGAAAGTTCAACAAACCCTCATAAGTGAATACATTACATACAACTACTTTCAGGATATGATTAGAATAGAAATAAAAGCACAATCTGTATTAACAAAGTCTCTTACTAGAGTTTCAGATTAATGTGAAAAATGTGCGATCATGTGAGAGAGAAAGAAAATCACAATTTTATAGTAATCGAGCAAATATACCTGCTAACAATGGTCTCTAAATGTTAACATTTACATTAAATGTGGTAATATTCTCAGGGAATTTCTCTGTTGAGTGAGATCTCTGAATAAGCCTGTCACATTAAGCACTGATATCATAATTATTGATCAAAATATCTCTGTATGGTAGCCACCAAAAAAACCTCAAGATATATCATGACCTCTGCTCTCAAGGAGTTTGTAATACAGTAACATTTGAGCAACCAAACTCTTCCTCATATACATATATAAATACCCAGTAAAAAAGGAATATAGTCTATAATGCTACCTATAGTGTCTTACATTACACCAAAAAGAAAAAGAAAGAAAATATATCTTAGTTTCAAGGGATAGCATATAATCTTTTGGAATCTAAACTAGTATTAAAGAACAGCCAATGACCCAGAGATTCTGCACTTTTCAAATACTGAAGAAACTCCTTACAGAAGACTGAAGAGTTAGCTCAGAAAAATAAAGCACTAACAAAACAGATTATTGTGCCTACATTCCTAATGAATAAGATAGAAGCGAGCAGGCTAGCTCTGTGGAGGCCAAGGTGTATTAAAAGAGCAAGCTCCTGTCTTCTCTTCAGAGCAAGCTCTAACGGTCAAAATCTACATTGTGTTTATTCTGCATTGGCTGCGGTTGCCGGATTTCATAAAAGCATTTCCGCCAGCAGAGCTCTAAATTCTCCCGTTAGGCTTATTAAATGGGCAACAACAGCTCCCTTTCCCAGCTGCAGAGTAGCTGATCTTTCAGTGTTTGTCATTGTTTAATGCTTCTACCAACAGTGATGATTTTACCAAAAGTTGGCATTTCCTTTTGCCTGGTGCAGTTCTTCTGCAACATCATTAAATTTCTCTATAAATTCCCTTTCTTGGAACAGACAATATCAATGTAAACATTAAATACTTAACATGCCCAAGTTATGTCATTCCTTTACAATCTCTTCTCACTTTCTTATTTCCTGCTATATTCCTGTTGCTAATTAAATAACACATGTGAATCTCTGTCCTCCAACAATTTCCACTGAATTTAAGCAACTGCACGTGCCTTCTTTCCTAAAACAACTAAAACTCTAAGTATCACCTCTCAACTTCTTTTTTTAAATTAAATGTTAAACTCTATAAAGCGAGGAATCACAGAAATGCAAATTTTATAATAAAAATAATGTAACAATAAAAATTAAGTTTTTACAACTATTTTAGCGTGATATAATTTTGGTGTTTAGGAATGCTGTTCCGATATTGACTCCTCTTTTGAGGATACCATTCTCAATTTAAAAGGAATAATAACCAGAAAGTTAAAGAATTATTGATCATCTTTTATTATTTTCCAGATACCTTTTTCTCTTTGATTTTTATTACTATTATTAGACAATTTTAAAGTAAAAAAAAAAAAAAGACATATTTATCTGTAATTAAAACTAAATGGCAGTTTTTTTTTTTCCACTTTGAGTTTTCACTTCAAACCATTACACCTAGAAAATTCACTGATGCCTTATTTTGTTGCTTGGCCCAGTCTTAATCCTCTTTCTGCCATTCAACTGTAAAAACCAACTCACTCACAATGTAGCAGCCGTTCAAATCAATTAGATGACAATATAGACTTTAAGTTCCACAAGCAGAGACTAATTAAGGATTCTGCTAGTACAAGCAAAAGTTAGTGTTAAAAAAGACCAAAAGCAGATAAGTATTTTAAAAAGCATTTACTTCAGTCCATACCTTTAATTAGTTGCATAACTCCAGGGACTATAATTATGAGAATTGCTGTGAGCTTGCAAAAGGTTAAGAAAATCTGGATCCGGGCGCTCCAGCTGACACTCATGCTATTTAGGACCATCACTACAGCTGCAAACAAATAGATGAAGTTACAAAAGGTGAATCCTCAACGGCACAAAGACATTTTAGGTCCTTGTTACTCAAAGGGCAATCTATGAGGCAGCAGTGTTGACATTGCTGTTTTAGGAATGCAGAATCCCAGGCCCTTCCCCAGACCTAATGAATACAAATCTACATTTCAACAGGTTCTCCAGCTGGTTTCTATACACATTAAAGTTTGAGAAATGTGGATAAAACCTCTGGACAATAGGAATTCTTCTCTTGTTCTCTGTATGTAAGAGTGGGCATATATTGTAGTACTCTGACAATCCTATAAAAATGTCTTCTAACCAAACCCTCATCCAATCAGATGGCTGAATTTGACTCTCTAGCTTGATGTGGCAACTCTTTTCTGTCTCCATGACGGTATGCCTGCCACCGTGGATCACACTCAAGAAAGGGCAAGACATGTAGAAGTTGGTTCAGATCTTATTTTTCATTCTCAGGACTAGCCTCAGGCAGCACTTTTCTTTTGGTTTTCTTCTTTCTAATTAGCATGTCAAGGGGCGACTTTCAACCTACTGTACAAGAATCGTTTTTCAAGATATATTTTAGGGCTTGAGCACAATATTCTAAGTGATGAGTGCAAAAGACTAACCAGTCTAGGATGCACATTAGGTTCAAGCCAGCAGAATTTTTCATTCTTACTGACGCTATCCACAATTTCCCAAGCAGCAATAACTATTCACCTTCGACACCTTGTGGAGCATGAAAACCTCAAGGATAGCGCAAGGGTTATTCATCGCTGTATTGCTAGTATCCAGCTCCATGCCTGGCCTGGGTAGCTTAATACATTTTTGTTGAATGAATGAACTGGGTCCTCAGTCAGAAAATCTAAGGCACAGGGGGAATGGTGATGCTCTAAGACCTTTCTCCCCTACTCTGCTGGGATGACTGAGGTTATTCTAGACAGTGGATTTCAACTTTATACTCTTTCCACAACCTTATGCTCAGTTTTAACAACCCAAAACATTACTTTATTCCTGACATTTACAGTTATTAACTATAACCTTTATATTTATAAAGGTATATTCTCCCTAAACAGATATTAAAAATGTAAAGATATTTCTCAAAGAAACAAAACTCCTACAGAATTCTTATTATTCAAATTGCAATTGGAAGTTTTCTTATGTATAGTAATGAGTCTGCCTCACAGTTTTCATTGCCTAATATAGTTACTAGCTCACTTCAGAATTTAACAATCAATGCAAATGTTAGCAACACATAATCTTTAAAGGCAAAAAAATGGAAATAGCCTAAACCTCCTAAAGGAAGGCTAATTAAGGTATATCATTTTAATAGTTTATATGTAGCCACTTAAAATTATGAGGCAGTTAAATATTTATTATAAGAAAGGATATTCATGACATATTACTGATCAATACAGCAAGTTAGAGAGATGGATGGAAAGAGGGAGGAAGGAGGAAAGGAAGGAAGGGAGGAAGAGAGGGAGGGAGGGAGGGAGGAAGGGAGGAAGGAAGGAAGGAAGGAAGGAAGGAAGGAAGGAAGGAAGGAAGGAAGGGAGGGAGGGAGGGAGGAAGGAAGGAAGGAGTAATAGAAAGATCTGGAAACATATTTACCAAAACATCAACAGCAGGTGTTTATAGGAATACTAAATAATTTTCAATTTTTTAAATTTATTTTTAGGAATAGTTTAATAAATTTTATAATGAATATATACCTTTTTGGTGACTATAGTTTCAAATGCTGAATTGTATATTTGAAATATACTTAAATGTTCTCACCACAAAACAAAACAAAAAAAGAGGGGTAACTAAATGATATGATAGATGTGTTAACTCAACTTGATTGTGATAATCATTTCACAATATATATATAAATAAAATCATTACATTGTACACCTTAAAATTACAATTTTATTTGTCACATGTACCTCAATAAAGCTGAAAATTTTAAAAAGTAAATGAAGCAATAAAATACATTTTGTTTTTGGAAAAAACTCCAAGATGGGAAAAATAAGGGACCAGAAGATCCCATACCAAGTGAAATAGGGGGTTACTAATGAAGAAATATTTCAAAGGAGTAATTATGAGAATGACCAAAAAGGCCAAACCCCCGAATAAGCTACAGGGGCATCTAAGGGGGCATATTTCATCTGTGCTGGAAGTTGAAAACATGAAGGGATAGATAGGTCTGTCGTCAATCACAAAGTGCATTATTTTATCAGAGGAATCACAAAAATAAAATTATTTATGTCTCCCCAACATAAGGCACTTATATATGGAAAATGTTAGTGTAACTCTGCTCCCCACTCCATCATCCAGTGGTTCCTTTCCTTTTCTATGCAAATGACTGTGCGATGAGTCATTATACAATAATGACAATTGTTTTAATTAAGGAGATTCAACGTTGGTGTAAAAGTGAAAAAACTGTCTCATGTGGCCACCAGCAACAAAAGGGCAGTGTTTTCTTTCAAATAGGGCTCCTAAAACCCAAAGCAGTCTGTATTTATGAAAGTTCTTTCCGCAGTAGAAAAGAACTGTTATATAGAGAGAAAGAGAGAAAAAGAAAGGAGAGGAAAGGAGAAAGATAAAAAGAAAAAGAGTCAGGCAAGGAGGAAGGAAGGAGAGAGAGTGAGGCATTCTTATTTTTGGAACAACTAGCCATCTATATGTTTGAAAATAAGAAAGAGGTTTTGTTACTTTCATAAAGAGTATAAGTACCTAATGCCTATTGAAATATTTAAAAAAAAAAAAAAACCCTGGGTATTTGGGATTTTATAAAACACTTTGTAAAGTTTTCTCAGGCAAATGGAAGACATAATTCAACAGATACTATGAATTGATCATCTCATCCTGCTTTCCTCTCAGATAGCTTAACAAAAATTCTCATTAAGATGCTAGTATACTGCTGGTGGGAATGTAAATTACTATAGCCACTATAGAAAACAGTATGGAAGTGCCTTAAACAACTAAAAATAAATCTGTCATATGATCCAGCAATCCCATTCCTGGGTACTTGATTGTGGTGATAGTTTCACAAGGGAATACATACATCACACTTTATCAAACTGTACATTTAAAGCATGTATGGCTTATTGTATGTCAATTATACCTCAATAAATTTTTTAAGAAAAAAAAAAGATGAATTTTTTTCAAAGAGTTCTCAAAGCCCTGCTTTATCTGAGCATCCAGACATTGTCCTCATTATTTGGTACACCAAATTCCAGCTGAGATGCACCTGTACTGCCCTGAAGGCACAGCTTAACAAGTAACAAGGCAGCCAGTGAGAGGCATAGTGAAGCTTCTCCAGTGGCTATAACTGCTGTTTCATCATGTGTCTTTACAGTGAAATTTATGTCTATATATGTTGCTTATCCAACAATATCGAAAGGGATTTGGGATTCACTAAACGCAAGAGCTTTCTGAGTTTCTGAAACAAATAATATGTAGTTTTAAAAAATACTACCTGCCCAAACTGCCATAATGAAAGAAATCTGAGCCAGTTCTCTGGTCCTAGTTTTACTTCCTTTGAATAACAATTTGCTAATTTCACACATGAGGAAATAATTATATCAGTTTGGGCATTCTTTGTGTGCTCGCCTTAAATTTTACCAGAACAAAAATACAGGGACATATAGTTTTTATTTACTTATTTATGATTCAGTTTCCTAAGAACTGAAATGTGGCAATGGAAGCTATATCTATAAATCCTGGAGATAAGAAATACATATTTGAAGGAAGCTATATTTGAAGAGGATGTTTAGGGGAATGTTAAGGACTAAAGCTGTGATTTAAGGACTGGCAAGTAGTTCTCTCTGCACTGTGTAATTCAAGTCTATCTATGGGTTTTGAAGAGTGAGATTACAGAGTCTAGATATATTGGGTTTTCTCCCAGGTTCAGGTTCTTCTTGGCTTCTGAATTCTGAGTACTTTGTGCTAAACTGATAAAATATATGGATACTGTGTAAGTATGTTACATGTTGAGATAAAGCGGGTTGTTTCACTGCTGTTTTGTAATGGCTGCCTGGATTCCTTTTATCTTTTTATTAGCATTCGTCTCCTGGATGCATTAATTTTAGAGAAGATATGTAGCAACAAACACTTTAAAAAGCAGAGTGACAGTTTATATCTAGGATCTCACTATTGGGAATAAAAATGTTAAGCAATATATAAATATAAACTATTATTTCATGGCAGACATTCTACAAACACTTTACATGAATAATGTTATTTAATCCTCATATCTCTATGACATAGTCATTTTATCGACCTTATTTTTCAGATGAGCAGCTGAGACTCGAGATATTATTTAACTTGCTTATGTTTGCATAGGTAGTAACAGTGAAGGTGAGTCTGGAGCCCAGGTAATCTAACTTTTAATTAGTTCCCAGGTAACAATGAGGAAGTAGTTCAAAAGACATACATGATTCCATTAGTGTACCTAGTTCTTTTAAACTCACGATGGCTCTTTCTCTCTGCAAAATTTCATCTTTATGTTAGCTGGGATTTCAGGACCCTTTGTTTCCACATTTTACTTGTCATCCTCCGAAAGTATATGATAGTTGTTCTGCAGTACTTGTATATTTTAATACTATGTATATTTACCTAAGAATTGGTGGTGCTGGTAATTTACTTATGGTAGAAAAGAAGTAGGTATAGCCAGACTTCAAAGATGTAAACAGAGCCACTTCGTATGCTATATTTGAAGTGTTAACACAGAAATAGTCCTAGATTTTCTTTTATGTAATTTAATGGTGCCAGGAAAATATAGATTTCAAGAAGAATATAAAGTAATACATTTGTAGAACTGGCTAACTTTTTTCACAATACAATCACAAATGTTATTTTGTTTGTTCCTCCCAATTACTTTCAAAAGTTTGAGAATTAGGATGGGGCTCTTAGCTCATCTTTATTTTGTATAGATAAAATAAACTAGCAAGGAAATTGGCATTCAACAATTGATGGTGTTAGGGATGGATCTGGGACTAGATCTCATATCTTAAGGAGAATATTTTTATCATAATATTCTGGCATTCAAGTGTATCATTATAAAGGGTTCAATTTCAGGAAAACAGAACAGATAAATATTTTAAATATTGAGCACACTTCAATGCTTATTGAATCTATAAAAGCAGTGAAAATTCATGAACTTCTACAGAAGGTGAAGAAAGTAATTACAGGTCGGGTGCGGTGGCTCACGCCTGTAATCCTAGCATTTTGCGAGGCCAAGGCGGGCGGATCATGAGGTCGGGAGATCGAGACCATTCTGGCTAACATGGTGAAACTCCGTCTCTACTAAAAATGCAAAAAAATTAGCCGGGCGTGGTGGCGGGCGCCTGTGGTCCCAGCTACTCAAGAGGCTGAGGCAGGAGAATGGTGTGAACCCGGGAGGAGGAGCTTGCAGTGAGCCAAGATCATGCCACTACACTCCAACCTGGGCGACAAAGGGAGATTCTGTCTCAAAAAAAAAAAAAAAAAAAAAAAAAAGAGAGAGAAAAAAAAAGAAAGAAAGAAAGTAATTACAATATTGGGCTATAAGAGAGCAGTCAAATGTGAATCTATAAGATTTTCCATCTAAACTTCTATGCACTTGACATGTTTACTGGAATGGATAAAATTTGTATAAGCAAAAGCTTTTTTATCTTCATTAAATTTGACAGAAATGAAATACAGTACTTAAAAAAATGGGGGTGAATTAGTATTTACTTAACCCCCTACCCTTATCCCATTATCATCTCTCAAATGGTTGGCTAACATTTCACAAAATTTGAAATTCTTTTTTTCTATGATGTAGCAAGACCCTTCAGGTTTGCCCTTTTTCTATGCTTAACTAGAGATTTCAAATGACCACAAATTGTTTCCTTCCCCAAGGTTCACAGGGGAGCAATTCATGCAATTAAACTCTATTTTCTACATCTTGGTAACCTTCCACCCCTAACAGGTAGAAAATCACCTAGACTCACTTTGAAGAAAGCAGGATGTGAGAGATTTGCCCCTAGATAAATTCCTCCTTCTCTATCTCCATCTCCACCCCCTGTTGCTCCATTAAAGCTAAATTTTTCTTAAAGACAGTTTGACTTTCCCAATTAGGGCATCGATTTACATTACCCACCACTGAGTCATAAGGATATCCAGTTTTCTTTTTAATTGTTGCTGATTATGGAAACGCATTTCTTTCTCAGAATTTCAAGCTTGCAAAAGGAACATCAAAATTTAAAAATGAATGTAATAACTCATGGCAAAAATAGAAGGAAACGTCTGGGTTCATCTAAGATTTATTCAGGCTCCTTGTTAACTATTTCATCACCAATGTCTACTACAGAGGTTTTGTAAATCCCAACATAGTTATCCTTTCCTAGAACTGTTTTAAAGTTTAATTTGAGCAGTTTTCATTTAATTCGCTGAAATACTAATTTTCCCTTTAAAATGTTTAATTAAATTGGGATAAACAAGAAGAGAGTTATCTAGACTTATAAAAACATAAATATAGCATTATTATTAATGTAATTTTAACTCCAAAGTGAGTAAAGTTTGTGAATTTATAAATGTTTACATGCAATCTACTTAGTCTTCTGGTTATGGCTTTTAATTGATAACTATTATTATTAATTTACAGAGCTCTCAAAAATGCCACCCCTGCTCTTCTCTTTTTTAAAAATAATATTTGTGATATGATTCTGCCTCAGTCATTCGAGGAACAAGAAAATGGTGAATATAACAATGGCTGTTAGTCCAATCCCTTAGTGGAACAGTGGACTTATCAAGAACATTCTATAGACAAGGCACTCCGTTAATGGTCTTAAAAATCTGACTTTGATCATGTCTTTTGCAGGAAGATGGATGGAGCTAGAGGTCATTATCCTCAGCAAACTAACACAGGAACAGAAAACCAAATGCTGCATGTTTTCATGTACAAAATGGAGCTAAATGATGACAAGTCATGAACACAAAGGGTAACAACAGTCACTGGGCCTACTTGAGGGTGTTTGGAAGGAGGGAGAGAATCAGAAAAAAATAACTTGGGTGCTAGGTTTAGAACCTGGGTGACGAGACAATCTGTACCACAAACCCCCATGACACGAGTTTACCTATGTCACAAACTGCGCATGCACCCCTGAACTCAAAATAAAAGCTAAAGAAAGAAAAAAGAAAATATAATGAAAAAGAATCTGACCTAAACAAAAAAATCTGGCTTAGTTTCATCTTCCTTAAGCCATTCAAGATATTAATAGATTATTTTTTCACAGGCATTTTCCTGTGAAATAAAATTGGGGCTTAAACAGGTTTAAAACTTAGCACAAGCTCACAACACTAAGAATTGTAACACCAAGTTTCAGTTCCAGGTTGTTTGCTTCCAAAGCCTAAACTGTAACCACTATGCTAAAATGGTTCAACCCACAAAAACTTAGACTGCTAGATCTGAACATAATACGAAGCAAACTCTATTGCATTTTTATCATTTTCCCACTGCCTGGAAATATATCGAAGATGTCTAATCCTCCAAGTTTAACAAGTAAACAGACGATAGACTTTTCTGCTGGAGAAAAAAATTCTTAGACTTCTTAGAAAATCAAGTCAACAAATACTTATTGAGCACCAACAACATGCTAGGAGCTAAATGAGGGGCTGGAAATGCAGCAATGAATAGGTCTCTAGTCTCATGGAACTTCAAATGATGTTTTACTAAAAGTATACATAGCTACCATTTTTATTGTGTTCTTAATAAATTAAATAAAATAATGCCTTTGCTGCAAGTAACATGGATGGAACTGGAAGTCACTATTTTAAGTGGAATTAGAGAAAAAGAAAGTCAAATACCACATGTTCTCACTTATAAGTGGGAGCTAAATAATGTATACACATAGACATAGAGTGTGAAATAATAGACATTGAAGACTCAGAGAGATGAGAGGGTAGGAGGAGGATGAGGGATGAAAATTACCTAATTTCTACAATGTACACTATTTGGGTGATGGTTACACTAAAAGCCCAGACTCCACCACTACACAATATATCCATGTAACACAACTGCATTGTACCCACTAAATCTATTTTTTAAATTTTAATTAAAAAAATAAATGAATTACAGGCAATAAGTAAATTACAGGCAATATCTCAGGCATTATCCCACTGAAACATCTTAGCCATACAAACTAAAAATTCTTCCATGATTATGCAATTCAGTTAGTGTAGCTTTCTCTTTATAAGTAGCTAAAACTTGGTTAAATGTGATCATATTGATTAAGACAGTGATTCAAATGGCACCCAGAATTAAGTTATCCTTTCCCATATTTAAGGATTTAGTACCTGGCATCTTTTGGGGAATTAGAGTCATATATGGCTTCATATCACTCATGTAATTTTGTTCATGTTCTTTTTGTTTCTTTTTTAAATCAATGAATATTTGTGCCCATTGATAAAAGATGAACAACTTCTCAATTTGGAGACCATAAAGAAATCTAGTTGGAAAACACTATTAATAATCAATCTTGAAAGAAAACTCTTTTCATGACCAACAACAGGCAGCTAACATTATAACACTGGGAGTGACAGCTGCTAACACTACAAAATGTATAAACACAACTTACACACCCACTACATAAAGGTAACTCCACGAATACACATAAGATATAATTCAATATATAGCTAATTTCCAATTAAATAATCTCTAAAATAATTGGGGTTTCCTCTTTAAAAGTCTTGTTCATGTATAACCGACTTAATATTTTACTAGTAAGGTGATTTTTACTATTTAAAAAGATTAGCCATCATATCTATTGGCCAAATACAAAACTGGCGTGGAATACAATATTGGATGTCACTCCAAATCCTTCCAGCAGAAATTTGGAACTGTAAGCAAGAAGAACATGACGTGAGAGGCAACCCTACAATGCAAAAAGTCTAAAGACACTTTGTATTCAATCATTTTTGTGTTGTTTTTTTCCTTTTTTACATATATAGCTATAATACTCACTTAAGCCCACAGCTGTAATGAGCTTGATCGCAAGTTCAGGGATTTCACATTGAATAAAAAATGGTTCCAGAATGTAGCGTCCAAATGCCAGGGATATCACAGCTGTAGCTGCAGGGCTAAAAAAAAATGTATATATTTAGATTAACCACAGGGGGAAAAATAGCATTTTTATTAAATTTAATTTCATTAGATTTTTCTACCTTGAGTGTATTTAGCATATGCAACATGTTAAATATGAAAGTCTATAGTTTTCAGAATTCCATACTTGATTAGGTTGTCATAGACATTCCAAATGAAATATTTCCTATAACATTGGTGGCTAGTTTTTAAACTTCACATATTCTTGGGAACAAGGGTAAGTACTACCAACTTTTCCCCTGCTCTCCCATATTTGACTTTTCCTTCAAAATCCGGCTTATTACATAAGATCTTGACAGAGCTAGGCTTACAGGAAGCCATCTTCTTTCTCAAAAAGTCAGTAAATAAACTTCAGCCATATTATGAATTAGTTAATGCCGTACAGATCTAATGTGTCAAGGCATAGTCTAAAGAATGAACACAATACTCAACCTAAAAAATTAGTATTACGTATTCTCTGGAAATACATGCCTACATACTTGATATTGTTTTACTCTTATTTTTTCTGTACAGACAAAAACTCAAAGTCAAGTGATTATTCTTACTCCTATAGTAACAATCAGATATAAAGTATAAATTTAAAAATAATATATTTATTATAATCTTATACAATTAAGTAAATATAAATGGGACAAGAATATGAAATAAATTCAAGTATATAGAAATATAGGTAATACATCCTTCTATTTTAATTCTTCAAATATTTTTATGAGAAAATTGCACAGACCTTTTCATTTTAGATGTATGTATATATGAATGCATATTTTTTCCATAAACATGCAAGTCTGTGCAATTATCTAATTTCTTTTTTTTTTTTTTTTTCTGAAATGGAGTCTCACTCTGTTGCCTAGACTGGAGTGTAGTGGCACGATCTCAGCTCACTGTAACCTCCGCCTCCCATGTTCAAGCAATTCTCCTGCCTCAGCCTCCTGAGTAGCTGGGATTACAGGCACAAGCCACCATGCCTGGCTAATTTTTTGTATTTTTAGTACAGACGGGGTCTCACCATATTGGTCAGGCTGGTCTTGAACTCCTGACCTGGTGATCCACCTGCCTCAGCCTCCCAAAGTGCTGGTATTACAGCCATGAGTCACCGCGCCCCCCGGCAATTATCTAATTTCTTATGTCAAACTTCCTTTTTAGCTTCTCTTTCTTCTCGTAGTTACCCAACATTCATGCCTGATCCATAGATTATCAGAAAACCAACCACCATTACATGTTGTCAACTTTGGCTGGCTGATACTGGAGAGCAGCATAAGGTTTTTGATTTTCTTCTTTTCCTAGACACCCTCCCATCTTCCCCAAACAAAACTGTTTATCCTATTCTCCATCATTTATACAATTTTTGATGTATAATTTAAGATCTGATCATGTCATTTTAGTGCTTTCAAAATATGTTCAGGAAATGCAAAACTCCTTCACGTTGCATTCAAGGCTCCATCTGGTCTAAGCTCTCCTTATTTCTTCAGTTAGCTTCCTCCTACTAGAAGGATATGAATCTTCTCTGCCTGCAGCCTCTGCAACTCATTGACTATGCTATAAACTTCAGATCTTGGTTCAATTTTCCTTTGCCAGGGAAAGCTTCTCCAGCCTCTGACTGGGCCAGATCTCTTGGAGTATATTCATACTGAAGTCCTTGGCCTGTCTTCCACAGTGCTTATCACAGTAGCAATTTTATATTTACCTATGTGATTTCTCAGCTGATAATGATTTCCTCCCACTTGACTCGGAGCTCTAAGGGTACAAAATCGTATCTATCTTAACCACAATTTTATCTCCAGTGTTTAGCGCAGTGTCTAATATATAGTAGAAACCCAATATATATTAAATATAGAGTGAACTCGCAAATTCGGTTTAATGACCCCTGCTGTGTAATGATAGGTAATATTTCTCTCCTTGAAATCTGTGTTTTACAGATTATTTCTGGCAATACAAACTTAATCTAAAGGTATAATTTTAATGTGAAGTACTTAGGAACTATGAGTATTAGTAATGTTTAAATACTTAGATATCTTGTCCCTCCTCATGATATTTGTTATTCTACATATTTAAAAGGCCAACTCAGCAAAATCAGTATGTTATGACAAAGAGATACATAAGCATATTTTAAATCTTCTAGAATACAAAGGTACTTTCCTCTGTCCACAGACACACACACACACACACACACACACACACACACACACAGAGAAAAGTAGTTTTTTTTTCTTTTTAATTAAAGTAATAAGTGATTATCAGCTACCTGGGAGCAGAAATCATGACTGATTTCACTTTAGATCTCTTTTTATTGTCATTTACCATTCAGTGGCAGATTGTGGAATAAATAAATTAATAGATGTATATTTTATCTGTGCTACCATAAGATATAAGCTATATTTATATGGAATGATCGTGTTCATCATAATGCCAAGCAATGAGCCAAAGTTACACACTAATACATGGCTGAAGATGGAGTCAAGTCCAACTGTATTAAGCTCCAAAGCCCACCAGCCTGACAGGTCAGCAGTCTAAATAAGGAGTACATGTATTTGAATGCTGAGTATGTTATACACAATATATTGTAACTTTAAACTTTCAATTACTTATTCAAAAATAATTTAATATATGCCGAAAAAAGGGCACTGACCTAAGTGCTATACAGGTTACAAAAAGATCGTATCTTTATATGCTTGAAAGGTTGGCAGTTTTAAAAGGGAAACAAAATATAGACATCTAAAATATTAAGGAAGAATAGAAGGTATCATGTTCAATGTCAAATGTGAAGCAGAGATAGCATTTTCAGAAGAATTTAGAGATGAAAGAAATAACAAATTAGAATAAACAGGAAATTAATTATGAGAAAGATAGGATTTAAGATGACCTTTGAAGAGCAGATAAGATTCAGATAACCAAAAAGGAACAGAAAGTACATTCCTGATACAGGAATTTTAGAAAAGGGAAAAATACTTATTATTATATCATTATAACAATTTTAAATAATGCAGAGTTGTTTAAAATGAAAAAGACTTCATGAAGTATATACTACTTTGAAGATATTTTTTCTGTTAAAAAAAAAGACTTCTAACACTGTAAAACTCATGATTAGTGTTAAGTCAGTACTAACTAGCACTTATTGGCACTTAGCCATAAAAGCTCACATGAGCTCTCAATCATGTATGTTTGGTAAGTTTGATAAGAGCAAGTTTCCCTAGTAATATCCATTAAATTCTGTAATCAGAATGTCCACATCACATTTTATAGAAGTAATTAGCCTTAAGAAACTGTGATACTCTGAAATGCTCATATGACATCATAAGCTTCCCACAAAGTTGAAGGAAATTTGCTATTCAGAGTGACTTGGCACTATTCAGTTTGATTTTAAACTGAGACAAGCAGGAATGTAAACACATTGTTACAACAATAAAATCAAAAAAGGCGTTTGGAACTGTAGTTCCTGATTTGTTTAACATAAGGAAATGAGTCATTTGACTCTGTCATGCAAACTCTGTTTTTTATAAAGTATAAGCCTTGGTGACCAATTAAGTTGTCAGGCACAGAAGGGTCTTCATCACAATGACTAAGTAAAGTTAAATGCCTTAGTGATATAATCTACAATAAGAGAAAATTCCAATTCCTAGTATAATATTTAATTTGTCTAGTTGGTCAAAAGGTATCCAGGTGAATTTTCATGTTCATATGCTTTCAGGTAAGCATCTTTCTCCTAGAAGTGTCAAAGAGAATAGCTGAGGGTTAAAGAAAGGTAGATACTTTTAATAGTTTGGCATTGCTGGTGAACTGCTTGTCAGTGACAAAATTGCATTAAAAATATCTTAATCCAGAAAGGTATTTTATCACAAGCTTTATATCCTGAGGTAGACATGTTTACACGTAGTCACATGACATGCATATGTTTAACCAGTTAAAAATAATCAAGGTGATTCATAAGAACGAATTGGTTTATTTTTTCTTAATTCTTTCTACTATGTTCTTACCGTATTATGAGGAGTTCCACCCAGACCCGTACAAAAGCTGGTAATGGACCAAAGACTTCCAAAATATACGTGTAATGACCTCCGGATTTCTTTATACTTGTTCCCAATTCAGCATAAGACAAGGCTCCTGTGAAATATTTGTCACAAAATGGTACCAATTTAACACATTTTCAAGACACCTAGCATTAAAATGGATACAATAATGTTTATATGCTGCCTGAGATGTAACTATCTCCTTTGGTCTGAATGGCATCCTTATGCAAGACAAATAACCGTCATCTAATTGCTAAGACCCGCCAAGTTCCTCTTCTAACATCCTCACAGCTGAGATTTAGTTCACTCTATTTGAACACTATAATTTTACTTGAAATGACAAAGACACGTGTCTACAACAATATCATGTGTTCCAGAATTTTGAGATGAAAACCTGGAAATAGGGGAAAAAGAGAAGAGAGATGTCAATAATATTGACCTATTTTTAGAAGAACACAACCTCACACCGAGACAAGGCGTTAGTCCAAATGTTTGAGTTAGCTTTTAACTTTTTTTTGAATTATTTTTTGAGAACCCTTTTAATAAATTATGTTTCCGTGGAAAATCGAAATAAATAAGCTGTATCCACTCGTTAGAAAACTATGGACTCTATGCCTTGCAAGATTTCATTTAATTTGTAGGATATATTTTGTCAACAAAATGAATTCTGACTCCTTCTGTTTCTATAAAAGGCTATATTGAATGTTTTTTGAAGTGTACACTCTGGGTTTTTTGTTCTTTTTTTTTTTTGAGATAGAGTTTCTCGTCACCCAGGCTAGAGTGCAATGGCGCTCTCAGCTCACTGCAACCTCCGCCTCCCAGGTTCAAGCAGTTCTCCTGCTTCAAGGTCCCAAGTAGCTGGGATTACAGGTGGCCACCACCACGCCCAGCTAATTTTTGAATTTTTAGTAAAGATGGGGTTTCACTACGTTGGCCAGGCTGGTCTTGAACTCCTGACCTCAGAAGATCCATCCACCTCGGCCTCCCAAAGTGTTGGGATTACAGGCTGAGCCCTTGTGCCCAGCCAGAATATACTTTTTTTTTTTTTTTTTTTTTTTGAGACAGAGTCTCACTCTCTCCCCCAGACTGGAGTGCAGTGGCACGATCTCTGCTCACTGCAACCTCTGCCTCCAGGGTTCAAGCTATTCTCCTGCCTCAGCCTCCCAAGTAGTTGGGATTACAGGCGCCTGCCAGCACACCTGGCTAATTTTTTGTATTTTTAGTAGAGACCAGGTTTCTCCATGTTGGCCGGGCTGGTCTCGAACTCCCGACCTCAGGTGATCTGCTTGCCTCGGCCTCCCAAAGTGCTGGTATTACAGGCGTGAGCCACTGCACCCAGCCCAGAATATACTTTTTAAAATGAGGTGCTATAATTTATATTTGTGTACTTCAGATCGAATTAACTATAAGCTAAATTTTTAATATTTAACGATACAATTCGCATAAAATTGGACAAATATGCAATTCCACAAAACCTCAGTTTCACTCTCTGTGAAATGGAGATCTCAGTTTCTACCTCATAAGGGAATTATGTGTATAGATGTGGCAGTGAGTACCTAGGAGAGTACACGGCCTGACACATGGCAAGCATCACATGAAATATAGCTATACTTATTAATTTGAGTAATTAACAAGAAAATAAAAAATATATCCTGTCATTATGTGAAAAGTTCTATCTGTACTGCCAAGTGCTCAAATGTAAGAACACGACTTTTTTCCAAGCTACATCTGAGAATAAAAGTGTAGAGAAGTATTACTGATTAATAATAATTTAGACAGAACTGTCCAACATAAATATAATTTGGATATTCAGTGAAATCTTAGTGTTACATATTTTATATCTGATTTCTAAACTTGTCATGACATCACAGTCACCTAGGAATAATTGTTTTGTTTTTTTTTGAGAGAGGGTATTGCTCTGTCACCTAGGCTAGAGTGCAGTGGCACAATCTCGCACCACCATGCCCAGCTAAATTTTTGTGTATTTTTTGTAGAGACAGGGTTTTGCCATGTTGCCCAGGCTGGTCTGGAACTCCTGGGCTCAAGGGTTCTGTCTGCCTCAGCCTCCCAAAGTGCTGAGATCATAGGCATGAGCCACCATGCTTGGTCTGGGAATAATTTTTAATTCGAAAACACTCAAATGAAAAACAGACTCTCATCAAGAGAGTGTAGATTGTCCACAAGAGAAATTCAAGAATCTCTATCATTTTAAAATTTGCACAAATAATTCCGTAGTAACTAGTCTGCAGACTGATATGTGGGGAACACTTATATATTTCATCTACCTATAACTAATTATAACGAGTTGCAACTCACTCTCCATGGGGGAACATTCGCCATGTTGGTAGGCTGTCCAGAAAAGGATCCAATATAAAATGTTATTGGAAAGAGTCTTAAGTACCTCAGAATTTATTGTCAGAGAATCAATACCTAGACCTCTGTATGCTTTGCTGAAACTCCAGGATGGTTGCCCTAGGTTTACACTGAGTTCTGGGGGAATGATTTTCATTTAAAGGTCTAAAGCTTCATAACCATTTTGCCCAGATGAAAAAAGTTCAAAACAAGATGTAAAAATCCATGTATTGACCCTTCGCTTAAAAAAAAAACTATATGTATGTATTAAACCAAATGTACAGATTCTTTACAGTTGATCCCAGAGTTCTAGAGTCTTTTTAAAAAGAAGGATTATTTTTTCTTTACATTTTGCTTTGCTTACTGTTAGAGAGGCACTCCTGTCCAGAAGCTTCTGGTAACTTAAGTGACAAATGCAATGCAAATAAAGATAAGTAGATTAATACAAAAGCACACTCCCTTCAATTATTAATCAAAGAACACCAGCTCAAGTGTAATGTTAGCTAGTCTCCTTAGCTGTTTCTCTCTTTTTATTGTTCTTGAGCTTCTGCTTAAGATGATATGTAATACTTACGCATAAGCATATTTTCATAGTGCAAGTCAACATCACTTTAACTAGTTCAATACTCATACTGATCTATTTTATTACATCTGAATAATCTTTTATTATGTGCAAAAATTGAATCCCATAGTGGAAGCTGCATGCACATAAGTATGCAAAGTCCAGTAAACTGGTTGTGGTTTTTCTGGTTAGATATTGATTTATTCTGAATATATAAAGTGCTGTAGGAAGATTTAAAGACTGAGGTGCACAAAGTCATTTAAGATGATCAACAATTAGGTTTCTCTTTATCTACAAGTGCATACACCAGAGCTATTTTAAAGTTAATAGGGCTAAGGGTACTATTAGAGTTTCTCATAATGGTATTACTCCAAATTATTTTATAAAGATGGGAAGTAATACTGGGAAATAATGATACACAATTGTTACTGACTATTTAATAAAGCACAAGTTAGTCATATAAATAATACCACAAACTCTTTCTAAAAACCCCAAATAATTCCTCTATAAATCTTTCTATACTATGACCTTGTTTTAACAAGTTTTATTTAAAATAAATAAATAACTTCTTCCTAAAAATGGAATTTGAGGACCAGGAGCAGTGTCACTGCTCATGCCTGTAATTCCAGCACTTTGGGAGACTGAGGCAGATGGATCATGAGGTCAGGAGATTGAGACCAACCTGGCTAACACAGTGAAACCCCATCTCTACAAAAATACAAAAAATTTGCCAAACGTGGTGGCACACACCTCTAGTACCAGCTACTCAGGAGGCTGAGGCAGGAGAATTGCTTGAACCTGGGAGACGGAGGCTGCAGTGAGCCGAGATCACACCACTGCACTCCAGCCTCAGCAACAGAGCGAGGCTCCATCTCAAAAAAAAAAAAAAAAAAAAAAAAAAAAAAAAAGGAATTTGAGTTATCTAGATGAGCGTCAAACCAATGATTTAAAACATCACAAGGCCTGAGTGGAAAGAATGAATGGATTGGTACACATGGGAACAAGAGTTAGTACTTGTTAGTTAGTCCTAGAGTTAGTGTTAGTACTTGTTAGTGTTAGTCCTAGAGTTAAGACAAAGAGCAACTTTAAAGTATAGAATCTTTCCCAAGAAGAGTAAACAAATCTTCATAGCATAAATCAAATTTAATGTTTGACAGTTCACCAGTTTCTATCATCTTTACAACAAACTCAGGTAGCTCTCTAGTAATTTGCCTATTTCATAAGAGGCATTTATTTATCTCTTTATTATTAATTCTCAAATCAACAGAAGAGACATAAATTTTGAAGAAAAATTCATAATTATACTTCTACCAGTTTCCTTCGGATTAATTCAGTGAACAGGTGGACAAATTATCTGTGTCCCTGGAGAACAAGTGAAATATAAATGATAAAAACAGATCTGGGCAAGCACAGAAAACTAACACCCAACTGAAGTTTTAAAACTTATATTGCAAAAGTGTATGGGTATTGAGAAGAGATGAAAGGCTGAAAAGTAATTTGAAATTTGCTCAGGCCATTGCAATATGCCCCGTTATGATAGGGATTGAGTTATGCGCCATCATACATTTCTCTCTCATGCCAAGGACTTTTGAAAGGATATTAAGAGGTGACAAGCATATGAACTTAAAAAATATTTTTAAAAAGACTGCCACCCATTTGTTAGGCTAATAAAAAGTCAGTAAGGCTTCTGCTGAACACTCCGTTCTATGTCTAAATAGGCCATGCCAGGTTCCACTTCACAGGCGTTTCATTCAACATGCCAGCTGCCAGAGTGCCCAAGCTAAGCACAACTGCCCGGCACAGAAAGTGTGCATGTTTTTTACTGGGTCATGAAAGTTAGTCTTTGCTCTCATCCCACAGGGAAAAGTCAGAAAATAGCCTGTCTTAGTCAGGAAAAGAAAGTACAGCCTGTAGGAAACAATTTGAGGGCGTTCCAGATCACACCAACAGTGGATTCTCCGTCTGGGTAGTTCACGTACCTGAACAAAAATTTTAAAAATTTGGTGTGGCCTTTGCCATCCATTCACTCCTCAAAAATGACCATTTGCTTTCCCAGAAAGCAAGCTTTCCAGTCCCACAGCCACGCCCCCTCCCCCCCCAGAGAAAAAGTTGCACTCACCAAATAGTGACAGGACCCCACACACCGTCCAGATGGTCAGAGACATGCCCACGCTGCCTGTGTTCTGGAGCACGCCCTTAGGAGAGATGAAGATTCCTGCTCCAATGATGGTGCCAATGATAATGGAGATTCCCCTCAGTAAAGTGACTTTCCTCTTCAGCTGCACTTTCTCCTGCCCAGGTGGCTCCTTGTTGCCCAGGGAAGGCAGCCTCCTGTTAACATTTCCCTGCAGGTAACCTCCTTTGGAGATGGTGGACACAACAGGCTTTCTGACCATAGTAGGGGCACACGGGGGAAAAATAAAACAGAGGGAAAGAAAACAAAACTTTCAACTTTGGTGTCTCTTGGTGTTACTGATCGAGGTCTTCCTCTTTGCTTTCTTTGCTTTCAGACTGTCTTTCTCAGCCCTATAGTGTTCACAGGTAAAAACCCAAAGGTGTGCTTTATCCTTCACAGCGGCTAATTACTAATCAGAAACACCTGTGTATGCATCGTGCTCCCAGTTCTCCACCTCCTCGTTCTACCGCTGCTGCTGCTGCTGCTGCCGCCCTATCATTACAAACCAGCTCAGCTTCCTCATGGGCTTGTATTTAAGCGCCTGCCTGTCACACCAACTTACTACAGCTAAATGATGATGCAAATTCTCCAGGTTTGCATCAGCCACATGAGAAGGCTCCAGCATTACTCAGCTCTTTTTTTTTTCAAAAAAAAAAAAAAAAAAAAAAAAACAGGAGGAGCTTGTTGCTCAACTGACCTAAGCTTTTTAGAGAACAAAGCACACACTTTAAAGAGACTTTGGCCAATCCAGAAGTAGTAAATTCGGAACAGACCTTCCCAGAGATTTAAAGCAACTCGTAGTGAGCAACAAAAGCTGTTCAAACAAAATGAAACAGGAAATAGTTACTTCATTTTAAGGAGTTTCTTTTTCTTTAATGCATGTATAAAAACATTTTACACGTGACTGTTTTGTGAGTAGAATGTATCCTAAAGCTGCATTTTTTATAACAACACAGTTTGAGTTTCATAATTTGTGTAATGCTTATTTTTATTTTTTATTTTGAGTTTCTTATAAGGCAATACAGTCAAATCTAACATTTACAAAATTAAAAAGATTCTACACTTTATACTGTGTCACATACATACAACTGTAAGCCTTCCTCAACATTAAAAGATAAAATTATTTCTTACTACTCATAATAAACCAACATTTTAAATCACATCTGAGTGTGACAAATATAAAATTCACCATGACTCCAGAAAATAGTCATTTTCTGATTCTCATTAGCACAAGGTGATTTTTTTTAACTAATGTAAAAGATACATATTGTTCCTTTGAATTACCAAAAAAATTTTCTAAGTTCAAAATTACACAATTACAATTACATAAAAATATGCATATAGCAAAAGACTGTAAAGGAAAACACAGAATAGTAGTTACAGAAAGTAATGATATTATGTATGACTTTTTCCACATTCTATAAACTATTGTTATATTATGATTATAAATTTAAAATGCATTAAACATGTAAGCTAAGATTAAAATATTTACTTTGTAATTGTCAAAAAGGCAAAACATTTTTAAACCCTTCTAACTTTCTCAACCAAGTGTCAAGAAAAAATAAATACGAAAAGAAAAGAAATCCTAGATATCATTTTTGGCTATAGTTACATGTGGTTTTGAATGCAGTGAGAAGAATTGAATGTTATCATTACCCTGAAGCTAGCTTTATACGCACCATTAAATATGCTTCTGAACCTTTGAACAAAAACCACAAACAAAAAGCCTGTGTGCGAGAGGTTGGCAGGGAACGAAGGGAGTCAAGTATGGTCAGGATGATCAAAGAAGGAAATAAGAAATTGCCATTAGGAAAGCAGCATCGAAAAGGTCAGACCATTTTCTGTTGTGTTGGCACCTGAGAAAATGACACCACCTCAATGCTTTGCCCTCCAAATAATTGAGGCAACATTTTCTCCTTTTTAAATGATCTATCTAAATTCTATCTAATTGGCTTTGGCTACACCAAGTTAAAGTTTTTATTTAATACTTTCTCTCACTTGTTACGTCTTTCAAAAAACAAAAATGGGTCATTTTCCTCATGCAATCTTGCTAAAACTCCTAAAGAAGGAAGCCAAATAGAGATTCTTTTCCTTCCAATTCTCTTCCTCCTCCTACATCTCCTTTCAACTCACACAATTTTCCTGATTAATGTACCTAAGGGGGAGTGGCTTTTGTTTCCCAATAAGAGAAACATATTAGCTCTGAAGACATATGAGGTAAAAGTAGGACGCTAAGAATCACAGGGAACAGCAACTTTCTTTCTCTAATTAACACAGTGTCACACTTTAATTTTGAATTTTGTTATAAATAACTGAACTAATAAGTTGAGCCAAAGACCCCACTCAGATAGGAAGCTGAATGAATTCTAAAGGACGATTATTCTTTCAATATTAAATAACATTTTCCTCCTCACAGTATTTTTTTTAAATTGTGAAGAAAAATGGCTGATGTTAGACTAAAAACCAAAAGGATTATACTTTCATGTAAGATAGAGGCCACCACTCACAATGTTTGCAAAGCTGCACATTGCCACTAAGGGCAGCAGTGTACCTCTTCTAAGCACCCCAAAATCTGTAGAAAATGCAGTTTATAAAGAAAATGTTGAATTTTCTTGAACTCTTAAAATCGCCATTTCTAAGCTTGTAAACTAAGAGTTTGGATGGTCCTCAAATACTTGTGTAACATAAAAATGTGTTCAAAGCAAATGAATACATATTCTTCATCCTGTATTAGGCCTTATTTTAAGCATAGCTGTCAAATTATGGGACCATCCTAGTGCAATTCGCAAAAACTTATTTACTGCTTACTGTGTACAAGAAATAGTCCTAGCTTCCTCACAGCATCTCATAATAGAAATAGACATAATGTATAGTGGTAGCTACCATTTTCTAGTAATAATTTCTGTCCCATGGTTATAAATATAGGTATATAATCTAGGCCTGGCCAAAAATAATCCATTGTTCTGGCTGCAGAGTACTGGAATATTACCTGAGCTTGGATATTTCTAAACAGAATTAGAATTAGCTTTTTTCATCTGTTGTTGAAGATTGTAAAGATGTGACCTGAGAACAACCCGGTGGCCATGTTCCTTGACGTGTTGCAAATATCCTCATGGAATAAGATTGAATATGCAGAAATTAGAGATATTCAGAAAGTCCGAGTACTATCATGCCCTATCTTAGTTCCTAAAGGACACAGATTGGCTCGGGATCCTGAAGATCTTCATTTGCTTCTGTAAGCTACCTAGTTTCCTTGCCAGGTATGCTACCTAATAACACATCAAAAGTCAATTGCACATGGATCATGGAGCTAAATTTGAACGGCGCATCATGAACGTTTCTAGAAATGGGTCACCCGATATAATAGTAATTAGTCACATGTGGTTATCAGCTCTTGAAATCTGACTAGAATTTGAAGTCTTAAAGAAAAATAACAAAAAAGTTATTAATAATTTGTATTATTTATATTAGTTTTGCCTATTTTATTTTTTATTATGGCTACTAAAAATTAAAATCATATCTGTGGTTCAAAGTTGTGGCTTACTTTATAATTCTAATGGACAGTGCTGATCTAGAGTAAAATGCAGAATATATTTCTAAACTTTGTGTAAGCAGGGATTTCTTTTTTTTTTTTTTTTTTTTTTTTTTTTTTTTTTTTTTTTTTTTTTTTTTTTTTGAGACGGAGTCTGGCTCTGTAGCCCAGGCTGGAGTGCAGTGGCCGGATCTCAGCTCACTGCAAGCTCCGCCTCCCGGGTTTACGCCATTCTCCGGCCTCAGCCTCCCGAGTAGCTGGGACTACAGGCGCTGCCACCTCGCCCGGCTATTTTTTGTATTTCTTAGTAGAGACGGGGTTTCACCGTGTTAGCCAGGATGGTCTCGATCTCCTGACCTCGTGATCCGCCCATCTCGGCCTCCCAAAGTGCTGGGATTACAGGCTTGAGCCACCGCGCCCGGCCAGGCAGGGATTTCTTAAAAGGGACTTACAAACCCTAATATAAAAAAGAGAAAAATATAGTGTAATATATTAAAATTAAGAATTTGAGTTTATCAAAATATACTATTTGATTATAAAAGTGAATCTTAAAATGGGACAAAATATTTCCGATTTGCAAAGCTCTCATATCCAGAATAAATAATAAGTTTGTATAAATCAATAGGAAAATGACAGACAACCCAATAAAAAATGGCCAAGAAATTTGAACAGATGTTCAATAAAATAGTCAATTCATTTGTGAAAATCTGCTCAACAGCGTTAGTTATTGGGGCAATTAAAACCAAAACCACAATAAGCCATCAATTCCCACTGAGAGTGGCTCACATGAGACAGACTAGCAATACCAGGAGTACTGACAGCATGGAGCAACCAGAATTCTTACACTGCTGCTGGCAGGACACAAATTGGTGCATCCATTATAGAAAGCTATTCGATGGTATCTTTTAAAGTTAAACAGACACATACCCTTTGAACAAAAAAAAACACTCCTGGGAATATGCCCAATAAAAATGCAGGGCATCTATATGTCAAAAAGCATGGATGAGAACATTCCTAGTACCTTTATTCATTTCAAAATCACCAAATGTCCATTAACAGTATAACAGATATATATATCATTGTATTTATTCAGTGAAATACTGCAATGCTATAAAAAAAGGACGACCAATGGTGATATAAAAAACAATATGGGTGATTCTCACATAATGTTAGAAGACAGAAGAAAAAAGCATATACTGCATGGTTCAATTTATATAAAGTTTAAAAACAGGTGAAATGATTCTACACTCTGAGAACTCTCTGGTTATCTTTGGAGATAAGATTTCTAGTGATTGCGAGGGGGAACCAAAACAGTTCTAGAGTCTTGGTATTGTACTATTTTATCACCTGGGTAGTAATTACCTGAATATTTTAACTTTCTGACAATTCACTGAGCTTTACATTTATTTTATTTTATTTTACTTTATTTTATTATTTTTTTTTGAAACGGAGTCTCACTCACTGTGTTGCCCAGGCTGGAGTACAGTGATATAATCTCGGCTCACTGCAACCTCTGCCTGCCAGGTTCAAGCGATTCTCCTTCCTCAGACTCCCGGGTAGCTGGGATTACAGGCATGGCCACCATGCCCAGCTAATTTTTGTATTTTTAGTAGAGACGAGATTTTGTCATGTTGGCCAGGCTCGTTTTGAACTCCCGACATCAACTGATCCACCGGCCACGGCCTCCCAAAGTGCTAGGATTACAGGCATGAGCCACTGCGCCTGGCCTACATTTATATTGTTATACCTCTCTGTATTTATGTCATAACTCAGTTATAAAAAAAAAAAAGCACAATAGTTGAAAATTTGTGATGTTCTTTCAGAAACAGATTGCTCAAGCAGACAAATAAGCAAAACTGTAGAAAATTTGGGGAGCATAATTGATCAACTCAATACAGTTACTTTATAGAGAATTTCCCATCCACCAAATATAAAATAAAAATTATTTTCAAGTATATATGAAACAAAAACTATTCGTATCAAAGACAAAAATGAAACCCCAGCAAATTCCAAAGAATCAACATTATGTAAACTACACACTCTTACTATAAGTAAGGAAGGAGACCACCCTTCATATCATCTTATGCCCAATTTGTGCCTCCAAAGAAAGAAGAAGTAAAAACTAAAAGGCAGAAATGAAATCCACAGGCAGACAGCCCGGCGCCGCACCCTGGGCCTGGTAGTTAAAGATCCACCCCTGGGCTAATCGGTTCTGTTATCTATAGATTACAGGCATTGTATAGAAATGCACTGTGAAAATCCCTATCTTGTTTTGTTCTAATCTAACTACTGGTGCATGCAGCCCCCAGTCACGTACCCCCTGCTTGCTCAATCAATCATGACCCTCTCACATGCATCCCGTTAGAGTTGTGAGCCCTTAAAAGGGACAGGAATTGCGGGGAGCTCCGCTCTTGAGACAGGAGTCTTGCCGATGCCCCTGGCCGAATAAACCCCTTCCTTCTTTAGCTCAGTGTCTGAGGAGTTTTGTCTGCCGCCCGTCCTGCTACATAAATATGCAACAAAATTAGAAATTAATAGTTATAAAACTAATAAAATAAATCTTATATGTCTGGAAATTAAAAATCATACTACCAGCTGGGTGCAGTGGCTCATGCCTATAATCCCAGTATGAGGCTGAAGCAGGAGAATCGCTTGAGCCTGGAAGGCAGAGGTTATAGTGAGCTGAAATTGTGACACAGGGAGACTCTGTCTCAAAAATAAAATAAAATAAAATAAAATAAATCATACTACCAACTTATCTTTAAATTAGAAAATGGCCCTGAGAAAAAATTCACAAAATACTTACAACTGAATAACAATGAAAACCTTGAGTTCAAATTCGTTAGAGTAGATTAAAGAAAACTTAAAGGAAAACTTAAAACTTCAAGATACATTCATCAGAAAATAAAAGAGAAAATGAGCTCAATATTCAACAGAAAAATTTAAGTAAAAAGAATATAGTCAAATAAGAAAAAAAGATAATTACGGAAATCAAAAAATTAAGAACAAAAGGGGAATAGAAAACATTCCCAATTGGAAAATCTAATTATTTAGAAAGAATAATAATTTAGATACAGGTTTGGCAAATGTAAGTAATAAAAAATTAGGAAATACATTAAATGTGAGTTTAAAAAAAGAGAAAATAGAGAGCTAAAGAGAATTTTTAAATAATAAAAAGAGTATAGTGATCTACTACATGGAAAATAATTTGACACTCAGAATAAAATGGATATATTTCTGGAAAATGAATCGATTCTGTTATGTCACTAGAAAAAACAGAAAAAGTGAATGGAAGGGCAACTACTTATGGTGCTAATCAAGGATATTCCTGGCTCAAAAAACAAAACCAAACAAAACTGGATTCTACTTGTTTTACAGGTAAGGTATACCAAATTTTTATGAAATAAATCATCTCCTCCTTAGAGAAATTATTTCAGAAAGTGAAAAAAGGAGGAAAAACTGCAGAACTCATTTTTGTGAGTTTAGTGTAGACATTGGCCAACTTCCTGTAAAAGGCCAAGCAGTAAATATTTTAGGCTTTAAGGCTACACATTGTCTCTGTCCATGTTCTGTGTATCTGTGTGTGTGTGTCTGTGTGTGTGTGTGTGTCTGTGTGTGTTACAGCCCTTTAAAAACATAAATTTTTTTCTTAGCTCCTGTGTAGTTTGCCAACTCTTTGTTTAGCACTATCTTAACTGCAAATAAGGTATTACAAAGTCAGTGCAATGGGCACTGACAGGAAGTTTTATAAATAAAGTTTTATTAGAACATAGCCATGCCCACTCATTTGTATATTGTCTATGGCTGCTTTCATACTACAACAGTAGAGTTGAGTAACTGCAAAAGATACTGAATGGCCAAATAAGAAATTTTTATAATTTGCCTCTTTACAGAAAAAGTTCGCTAACTCTGGCTTAAGAGAACATACAGGAATTGACTATTTCCACTTTGATGTTCTCTCTTACTAGCAACTCTCCTTGCATATTCAGTGCTTGCTATTCCTACAAGATAGGAGTTAAAACAAAAACATTGTAAGGCAAAAACTATTATGTATGGAGAGAGTCATTGTACAGATAAAACATCTTTTTGCATCTAAGAACACAGCACAAAATATGTGAAGCAGATACAATAAAATAACAAAGAAAATTTGATAAGCAAATGTTGGAAAATTCAACACACTTCTCTCAATATTAAATCAATAGGAAAAAATATCAATTGTAGGTGATAGTTGATGTTCTATGGAGATTTTCTCATAACACTTATCTTATTTCTGGGCATTTGTTCCTTAGCTTCTGTTTTTGCTTAAAAAGTCGTACCTGCGACTCTCCTGAGAGGATGGCGCTTAGATTGACGGAGCTATTTTTCCCATGGGACAGAGAGATGCCTGGGAGTTTACATCCCTTGTGGAATGTTAAGGGATGTTAACCAGTCACTCCTTGATTTGAGAAAATGACAGTCCAACACACTTGCCTTGAGTTGCGACAATCTCTGAAGTGTATTTTGCCCTCTAGAGTTATTTTCTCAATCTGCAGGATCAGGCCAGGACTTTACCCGAAATTTTACCTTTGTCTTTCTCTTCCGTGTTCTGCTTCCTGCACTCCCTCCACAGTAATCATAGAAGCATTTCCTTATTTTGTGGTATTTTTCTAGAGAACTCGAATCAAGACAGTTGATATGGAACGTAGTCTAGAGTGCAGACTCAAAAAAATCTGTAGTGTATTCACTCACCTGCCAAATGGCAGTAACGAGCCCAACTCAAGTGACCAGCAGCGTATGTATAGCTCCTGTCAGGCTGCTGTATTGCAGTTACTAAGACTTTCACCTGGGATGAACTGGGATAGGGTACGGTTGAATAGGGATGAACTGCTTTGTGCAACCTCTAGTATTTGGGAATATTACAGTACTCTTCTTAAAGTTAGAGATAAGACAAAGATATTGTCACCTCTATCATTTAGCATTTTCTACTGCTAGAATTAGACAAGAAAAAGCGTGAAGAACGAAAAAGAGAACACAAAAACTCATTATTTTATGATTAATTACCTGGAAAAAAATAAAACATTCAACAACAACAACAACAAAAATCTCTCCTACAATGAATTAAACTATTTTAAGGTAATGGTTACAAATAAATAAGTTTCCAAATCAGTACATTTTATATATACAAACAAGTTACATGACATAATGAAAGACATCATACCATTTACAACAGTAACAAAGAATTTAAAAGCTAAAAATAAAATTAACAAGACATTTGTAAATTGTATATTTTTTAAAAACAGCTTGACCAGATAGAAAGATATGTCATTTTTTTTTTTTTTTTTTTTGAGACGGAGTCTCCCTCTGCCGCCCAGGCTGGAGTGCAGTGGCGCAATCTCGGCTCACTGCAAGCTCCACTTCCCGGGTTCACGCCATTCTCCTGCCTCAGCCTCCTGAGTAGCTGGGACTACAGGAGCCGGCCACCATGCCCGGCTAATTTTTTGCATTTTTAGTAAAGACGGGGTTGCACTATGTTAGCCAGGATGGTCTCGATCTCCTGACCTCGTGATCCACCCGCCTCGGCCTCCCGAAGTGCTGGGATTACAGGTGTGAGCCACCGCGCCTGGCCTGTAAATTGTATATTTTTAAAAAACAGCTTGACCAGATAGAAAACTATGTCATGTTTTTAGATAGTAATACTAACAACTTATTTTTTAAGTTAATTTATAAATGGAACATAATACAAATAAAAATGCCAGGAACATTTTTAACTAGGAAAAGTAATTCTACAACTATATTAAAATGTTAACTTTTTATGACTAAAAACCAAAGATTGAGAAAACACAAGGTCATCAAAATATACTACGATTGTTCAGTAGTTAAAACCTGGTGGTGTAGGTACATTAAAAACAGAATCTAAAGACTAGAAATTGGCCCAAATAAATTTTGAATTTTACCAAATGATAAAAGTATCATCTCAAACCAGAGGGAAAAATATCAACTATTTAAAAATGATGTGGGACTTGGTTATACATCATGGACTACTACACAGCTGTATAAAAAAGAACAAAATCATGTTCTTTGCAGAAACATGGATGCAGCTGGAGGCCATTATCCTAAGCGAACTAATGCAGAAACAGAAAAGTAAATACCACATGTTCTCACTTATAAGTGGAAGCTAAACACTGAGTACATATAGACATAAAGATGGGAACGACAGGTACTGGGGACTACTTTAGTGGAGAGAGATGGAGGAGGTGGGGACTGAAAAACTACCCATTGGCTACTATCGGTGACGGTTACTACCTGGGTGATAGGATCATTAATACCCCAAACACCAGCATCATAATATACCTATAATTTACCCATGTAACAAACATGCACATGTGCCCCCGAATCTAAAATAAAAGCTAAAATTATTTTTTAATAAATGAAGTGGGAAACCCTAAACTGTTAGAAAAACATAAAGTTGAATTAATTGTTCATACCATACAACAGAAATAAAATCATAATAGATCAAAGGTATAAATGTAAAAATAAAGTCACAAAAGTCCTGTAATAAAACATGGTAGAAAGTCCTGTAAGAAAACATAGTAGAATTCCTTTAGAATCTAGACTGCAAAAGGTTTATCTAACTGATACAAACTCTAGAAGCCACGAACAAAAAAGAGATCATTTTAACAAGATAAATTATTGAAATCTTTCTGGCAAAAAGAAAAAATCATAAAGTCAAAACATAAAATCATAATGTCACAAAAATGTGATGTATTTAAAACCAAAGCCAAAGTTCTAGTCCTTTTAAATTTAACAAAGTTCATACAAATTGATAACAAAACAATGAGCAACCTAACTGAAAATGAGCAAAGGATATTAATAAATTCTTCACAGTAAAAAAAAATACATATTGCTTTTACACATATGCAAAGATGCTCAATCTTAATCATATTGAAATGCAATTTCAAAAATCAAGAATGTTCTCATTAACAAATAGAGTTGGTCAAAAGGAGAAGCTTTCTTGAAGCAGCATATTCTGGCCAAACTTGGAATAATTTGAGCACTAAGAAAGATAATGATTGCAATGAATTATTATACATTTTTTTTTAAATGATGAGTGTAGTTTTATTAGAAGAGAGAAGAGAGAAGGGAGAAAAGAAAAGGGATGTTCTTTTAAGAATCACAGCTAATAAATGTAAAAGGAATGAAAGAATTAGAAAATCAATGATTTTGCAATTCTATTCAATAATTGATTCAGACAAGCATCATAATGAGTGTGGAAACCACTGAGTGAAATCTTATTAAAATAGAAAATATTCACATACTTTTGAATTATTAATCCAAAGATCACTTATAATTTCACAGGAAAATGTACCTTTGTAAAAGGGAGATCTGGTTGTCACTGCCTTAATAAAATGACCAAACCTAACATCACCAATAATGCCAGTTAACATAACCAATATTGATAACACAATATACTTCATGTAAAATTCTTGCCAAAAATGCTTACCCTGAATCCAGTGATAAGAAAACAAAACAATCCAAAAAATCCAGAATATGATAAAATGTATGCCACAGTTGGCCTGGAATTTTCCTCTCTCTCTCTCTTTCTTTCTTTTTTCTTTCTTTCTTTCTGTTTGAGACAGAGTCTCACTGTCACCCAGACTGGCATGATCTCTGCTCACTTCAACCTCTGCCTCCCAAGTAGCTGGGATCACAGGAGCCCGGCACACTGCCCAACTAATTTTTGTATTTTTAGTAGAGATGGAGTTTTGCCATGTTGGTCAGGCTAGTCTCGAACTCCTGACCTCAGGTGATCTGCCTGCAGGCGTGAGCCTCTGTGCCCGGCCTGGTCTGGAATTTTCAAAAACTCAGTGTAATAAAAAATAAAAAGGGAGCGAGAGTGTTCTAGATTCAAAATAACTAAAGGGATGCAACAACCTAATGCAGTTTGTCAAACTTGATTGAACTCCAGGTTTTTACATATATGTGATATATTTTGGAAAATTGAAAAAATATGAATAAGAATTGTATTTTAAATTATATATGGAATTATTGTTAATTTTCTTAGATATGACAATAAAATTGTGATTGCATAGGAGAATATCATTATCTTTCAGAGATGCATGTAAAATATATATGGGTGTCATAGTGTATGTAATTTGTTGCCAGATGATTCAGCAAAAATATATGTAAAGATAAGTCAGATGCAGTAAACTATTACCATTGCATCAGAGTTTATGATAGCAAAAGTTTGGAAAAAAATCAATATCCATCAAAAGGGAATAGTTAAATAATTATCCAAATATACAATGAAATACTAATCAGCTTTAAAAATTTATTTAAATCTCACAATGTAGTGGTATAGGTAAATTTCTAAAATATAACATATCTGATATTAAGTAACAAAAGAAGGGCAATAATTGTGTGTGTGCGCATAAAGATAACTGTGTAAAATCTCTGCATAGAAATTGAGCAGATGGGGATAAAAGTAGGACAAATAGTTTTAGTTTATACTTCTTTTTAACACTGTTTTTAACCTTTGTGAATGAATACCGATTTTAATAACCACAAAAATGTAACAAACAATGAGGCAAGTGCCAAGAATGTAGAGAAAAGGTAGATAACATAACAGAAATAGATTTAAACATAATGATGAGAAATAACAAATGCGACAACTGTTTTTCTGAAAAGCTAATAAATTTAAGCATGCTTTTGGCAAGATGGCTCAAGATAAAGAGAGGCAGTCATGACTAAACCTTAAGAAAAAAATACAGGAAATAACTAGTAACAAAATACAAGTTTAAAAACCTTAATAAAGGGCCCAAATTTAGAACAATTTATTTTAAAAGTCAGATTAAAAGAGCAATTTTCTAGAAAAACCAATACTACCAAAATGACTCACAAATAAATAGAAAATTGGAATATATTTTTAAATAGTTAGAACTTAATCAACAGTTAAAAGCTACATTTAACAAAATAACCAACAAAAAGTAGACAGGTATTTTATAGGAGACATCCACAAACAGGTAAAGGACACATAATTCCTAACTTTTGCAAACTATTACCAAAGTAGTAAAAGCAGAAAAACTCCCAATTCTTTTCTATTACACTATTATAATTTTGGTATCAAATAATAGAAAAACACAGTAAAAACATGGAAAAAGGAAGTCCAGCCTTACCTAAAATATAAATGGATGCTAAAGTGTCAACAAAAATACTTAAAATATTGGCAAATAATATTTAATAATGTATTTAAAAATTCATAATAATCTAATATGATATCTTAGAATAGAAAGATAATTGAACAATAGAAAATAAGCATAGTCCTTTGTGTATTATTTATATGCAATTTTCTTGTATAAGTATAGAATTTACAATTCATATACTAGAATGTACCTAATATGGAATTTACAATTTTTGAAATCCTTTAATGTGCAATCATGTAACTAAAAGATGGTAAAATGATAAATTTAATATATTTTATGTATAGTATATTATTTTTATATATGCATATATAATAAGATGTATATTCACATATGCTATTAAACATTTTATTAGAAATTTATTAGAAATTGGCCAGGAGTGGTGGCTTATGCCTGTAATCTCTGCAGTTTGAGAGGCTGAGGTGGGCTAATCATCTGAGGTCGGGAGTTAAAGACCAGCCTGGCCAACATGGCAAAATCTCATCTCTACTAAAAATACAAAAATTAGCAGGGCATGGTGGCAGACTCTTGTAATCCCAGGAACTCAGGAGGCTGAGCCAGGAGAACTGCTTGAACATGGGAGGTGGAGGTTGCAGTGAGCCAAGATCCCGCCACTGCACTCCAGCCTGGGTGACAGAGCAAGACTCTGTCTCAAAAAAACCCAAAAAACAAAACAAAACAACAAAAAAAGAAATTTTAGCCAACAAAAACAGACAAGAAAGAAAATAAATAAAATGGCTAAGTATTGTAAAAAAAAGTATATAAAGAGTTTTTGTTATTCACTTTTTTTTTGTTATTCACACTTTAGTTTATTGTCTAAATAGAAAGTCAAAGAGACTCTACCAACAAATATATTTAAAATAATGAGGATGCCCTGTAAGGTTGCTGAATATCAGATCATTATACCAAAAAAATTATATTTCCAAAAGCAAAAAAAAAAAAAAAAAATCCTTTAAAAAGTATTAAAAGTTGAAAAATGTAGATTACCTAGAAATAAATGTAAACTTTATAAAATATTAAAATCTTCACTGAAGGATTTATAAGCAGACTTAAATTCATAGAGATATATGCCCTTTCCTGGATGACAAAACTCAATAGCTTGAGGACAGCAATCCTCATTAAATGAATTGACATGTGACAATAAAATATTTTTAAAATTTTTTATAAAACTAGATAAGTTCATACTCAAATATATATTTTAAGATGAAAAGCCAAGAATAATCAGTACAAATTAGAAAATAAAAACTAGTAAGAGGAGGAAAGAGTCAACTGGAAATCAAGACTTACTGCAAAAACACAGTAATTAAACTAGTGATCTCGGTACAGAAACAAATAAGTAGACCAATAGAACAGAATACAAAGCTTACTTTAAAAGGCTCAATTACATATGAAGCCAAAGGTGTACAACAGGCAGCATTACAAAACAGTGGAGACAGAATGGCCTACGTAATCCATGGTGTTAAAATAGTTGGCTTTCTGCATAGAAAAAGTTCAGATTAGATTCTTACCTCAAAATATACACAAAAATATTTTAAACAGATTAAAGACCTGAATATGAAAAGCTAATTTTTAAAATATTTTACAAGAACGTATAGGAGTAAACGCTATGTCATCAGAGCAGTTAAAAAATTTTAAACAAGACAAATATCTACATGGGTTGCTCCCTTCCTCACCTAACAAGTTCTCTGCTCTAATCAAAAGGGCTTGTTTTTGGCCATCAGAAATAAACTATGAACCTCCACACTTAATGCTTACCATTCACTATATCATAACCCTGTTTTACTTTTTTTTATATCAATTATTATCAATGCTGAGAAGGGAATAGGCACGTTGTCTATTGTGTTTGCTGCTCTACCCCTAGATCTAGTACCTGGCATGTAGTATTCTCTGAATAGAATATTTAAAGAATTGTGAAAATGAAAAAAGAAAATGAAACTATAAAGTATTTGTAAGTGTATGACATTAAATTAAAAATTTTCTGTACATTAAAATTACTATAAATATAGAAATAGTCCATATCCAAGAGACCATATTTGTTTTGCACCTAAGAGGAAGTTGTAAAGTCCAGAGTGTGTGTGTGTGTGTGTGTGTATGTGTGGAAATGTATAAGAAAAGCAAACAATTCAAGATACAAAGGACAAAGGATTTAATCAGATTATTCAAAGAAGAGACAATTTAATTGGCGGAACACATGAAAAAGTGACCTTAGGTATGATAGCAACAGGAGACAGATGAATTCCTAGGCAGACAGGAAAGGTTTCCTGATGAAAACTGACTTTCAAACCAAAGACAGCTTGAAGCCTGAGAACCTGAGCTGCCAGTTCTGGGTGGAGTCCACAACTGGAGTGAAAACTTCCCCCATGCCTTTTAGCCAATTGAATGCTGCTTTTCCCAGGCCTGCCCGTGGACCAATTAGCATGCGCTTCCCCATTCTGAGCCCATAAAAATTGTGGACTCATCATCACAGAGGGCTACCCACTTTGGGTCCCCTCTTGTTGTTGAGAGCTTTTCTGTCACTCAATAAAATTCTTCTCTGCCTTGCTCGCCCTCTGATGTCCACCATACCTCATTCCTCTTGGTCATGAGACAAGAACCCAGAACCCGTGGAAGAGTAGGTGTAAAAGGTGCTGTTTACACACACTCCTGCTAATCAAGCTACAGGAGTGAAAAAAACCGCTGGGCACCACACACCCCCGTTCATTGAGCTCCAGGCGTTGGGACCAAACGAGATGTGTGACATACCCACCTTCACCAAGTTGCAGGCAGCAGGAAGAAAGAGAGCCGTAACACTTCCTTGGGGCTCAGAACTCAGGACTCCCTGAGCAAAAGCTGTAACAACCCTTGGGATCCACGGTTGCTGGCATCTCTGAGTTTTGGGGTGCCACTGTCTCCCTCTTGTCCAGATGCCAGGGCCCAGTGGCCCTGACAAAACCTGGGCAGAGGTGCCACTGGCCGTGGAGAATTCCGGCTGGTGAAGCAGCATTAAAAAAATTGTGTGTCAGGTACACAACCACTTTGTTGACATTTGTCTATAATAAATATTGACTGGCACTGCTTGTGGAAATCAAGTAGTGTTTACTTACACAAAGCACAGAGAGAAGAAAGCAAGTGTAGTCAAGGTATACCACAGAGATCTTAGTTACATTCTTCAGCACTGATGGTGTTTCCCTTTCACCACTTGCGGACCATAACATACAAGAAAGCTGAGGCTTTCTGTTGCCGTGACATTATCTTTCTAGATCTGAAAGCAATCTACATCTAAGCAAATCTGGCATATGCCAGTGTCTCATCTGAGTCAGGTTTATCTCATTAATCTCAAAATTGTACAATCCACAATTCAATTACAAGTTATACGGCATTATACCTAGATATCAACATAGCTCCTCATCTGTTCCCTTGCACGTTCCCAGGCTAATATAGTCTCATCAAAGAAAACACTGGTGGAAAAAAACATATTCCTCTCAAACACATATGGAAGAGTTATCACAGTTGACTACATCCTATGACATTTAAGAAATCTCAAAATACTTCAGATAAGACCTATTATACAATTCATGTTCTTTGACTGCAACACAATTAAGTTAGAAGTTAGAAACAGGAAAATCAAAATCCCCATTAAAACTCATTGGTCTAAAAGTAAAATAAATGGTAAGAAATGTTACAATTCTTAGAGGTGAATAACAATAATAATAGTATATCTAAATGTGTGAGGAATACCTTAGGCCACATTGAGAGGGGGATTTACAGCCTTTACTGCTCCCATTAGAAAAGAAGAAAGACTAAAAATTAAAGAGTAACTATCCAACATAAAAGATTAAGAGCAAGCAATAGGCCCAAAGAAAGTTAAGTAAAGAAGATAATTAAGATAACAAAATAGGTGAAGATAAAATAGAAAAATTCAACAAATTCTAGCTATTTTAAGAGTAGGGGAAATAAAAGCAAACTTCTGGTAATACTGATGAATAAAAAGATAGAGACAGAAAATGCAAATATAATATTATGAATGACAAAGGAGACAGTACTAATGATACAACTGAAATTATAAAGAGAACTAGCAAATATTATCAATAACTTTGTTCAAATTAGATTGAAAACATAGGTGAAATGAACATATTTCTGTTAAATGTTAACCTGAGAAAACTAACTTGTGAAAACATAGAACATCTGAATGGCACTATCAAAGAAATTGAAGTGTTGCTAAAATCTTACACAGAATTAATACAAGATCTGGATGAGTTTACAGGCGATCTTACAAAACATTTCAAAGACCAGTATAGTAGAAATTTGTATACCCCAAACCCACCAATTCTACTCATAGCAATTTAACTAAGCAAAAACTTTATCCATGCGCACCAAGAGATGTTGACAAGAATAATCAAAAAGCAAAAAATTACAAACATCCCAAATTGTCTTTGACTGGAGAATGTTAAATGAATTGTGTTTTATTCACACAATGGAGCATGAAAAAGAAGAAACTACAACTGCATGCAAAAACGTGGGAAAATCTTAACATAATAAAACCCCCAAAGCAATTCAATATGATACTCTCTTTATAAAGTTTAGCAACAAGCAAATGCAAACCCCACACATACACACACACACACACACACACACAAATTCCTAAAAGGCAAACTAAACTTTAGGACTGAGCGATGGAAAGGGAGAGGGGTTTGAGAGGTCATGGGTGTCCATGGCATTGTTTATAAACAAACAGATAAGTAAAAATGTGGCCATGCCTGGACTAATAATGTTGTGTCATGAACCTAGGAATGTAATGAATGTCATTCCTCATGCCAGAGGTCTTACAGAAAAGAAAAAGAAGTAATTATATCTTCTGTTCTTATCGTAACAAATCTTAACCAACTACTTTACACGGGGAAAGAAAAGTTAAGGTTTCACCTGTCTTCAGTTGACAAAAATATTTAGGATGATTAACATCCACATGTTGGTGAGGATATGGGGAAAGGAAACCTAAATATTGACCTTCAAATGTAAATTTATACAATGACTTTAGGGAGCAATTTAGAAATATCTAGAATACTTAGAATATTATCTATTATCTAGATATTTAGAATATCTAAAGTCGCACTTGCCTTATGAGTTAGGAATTACACTTCCATATATCTACGTTAAATAAATTTCTTTACAAGTGCTCAATGGAGACAAGCACAAGGATCCTTCATTGCAGTATTGTTTATCACAGCAAAAATGCAGAAACATCACAGAGAAATGAACAAACTGTGATATATTCCTACTGGTAAACTGTATGTACTAAATTTGCATGTATTAACAACTTAAAACCATCAAGTTAAGTGAGAAAAGCAAACTGCAGTCAGATACACAGGGTGTGATACTATTTAAGTAAAGTTTAAAAGTACACAATACAATTTTGCATATTGTTTATGAATTCATTCAATACTTAGTAAAAGAACATTAGGTTATTACCAATTCCTGAATAGCGAGTAGTTTACCTATGAGGCAAGAGAAGGGAGGGTTCCAGCGATAAAGCTTTGCTGGGATATTTAATGTATTATTTCTTTAAAGTAAAAATAAGCTGTGAACTCAAGAAACATGGCAAAATAGCATCTGTTAAACCTAAATCGCGCATCGTGTGTTACATTATTTTCTTTTTTTCTGTAGGTTTTAATTATTTCATCAATAAAATTGAATTGAATTAAATTCTATTGAATTATGCAACAAAATAGTATGCCATCTCAAACTACCTTAAATGCCAGAGAACACCATCAGTTCCACAGCACAAGAGAATCATCGGAATCCTTGGAATGGTCTGATGTGTCCAGTCTTGCCCGTAATTATTTCACTCAGCTAAAGCCTAAATTCCAACATGAAAAAGGAAAGAGATTTTGGGAAGAGTACTTAGCCTTCTGTAATATAAATTTTTATCAGTTATCAGAGAATGCTGAAAGTGCTCTTTTCTAACAGATAGTTGAGGTTATAGTAAACCTAGACAAACTAAAATCATTCACAAATAAGCAATTTCAAAACACCTTAAATAAAGTCAATTAAAATATTTAATTTTTGTAGTATGTCTCTTTTAAAGAAATGTGTAAACACCAGAGAAAATATATAGAAGCAAAGTAATAAAATTGTAAATACTTGTATAAATGTAGGTCATATGAACATCTGAAATACCATAATTATGACGCTGTTTCCATTTCAAAAATTCAACCTATCAAAAAAATGTGGTCCTTGATTTCAGTCATGATACTGAGTCATCAAAATGTAACCACAAGCAAGTCTCCACTTGGATTTCCACTCCCTGTTCTTTTAAGAAGCAGGAAATCATAATCTCTGAAAAGGACACACCCGTCATCACTAATGACAGCCTATCTACAGTGTAATTTACGTCAACATTCACTTGAATAATTTGTTAGAGGCCTTGTACTTCACACTTTGCAGTGGGGAAAGTGATTATTAAAGGAATTTGCCACAGGAAATAGTTCAAATAAAACAAAAATGTTATTGAAGTTGGGGAGGGGGCAAGAATCTTAGTCCATAACACAAACAAATCCATGCATTTTAATCTATTAAACAAGTAATAAGCAATTAGTTCAAATCTAGTTAAATTCAATTATGAGTTATATGAAAATCTCAACATGAAATTCAGGGCCAGAATTCACTAAAACAATGTCTATTACAATGACTAACTCACCATAAGTTGTCACAAAGAACGCTAAATAAATTCTAAAGTTTTAAAAAATGCAAAATAATTTTCCTAAAATCAGATTGTTTTAAAAATCTGTTTATGTTAATAAATATTTGACTTAATTTTAGTAAGCAAATGCTCCTTACACTTGAACATCCTTAGGAGGCATATAAATGATATACAAAGTTGCATATAAATGATATACAAAGTCACATATACCTGATTGACAATTAGCCCTTAGGTGAGAATGTTCACTTTGGATAAGCTGGGTCAGTTCATTGACCTCTTTAGTTTAAGTGTCTCCCCTCTGCATCTGTCATTTTATTCCTTCTTTAGGCAAACATTTCATGACTACCATGCTCCAGGCATTATACTAGGTGGGGATATATAGAGGTTAATAATACTAATAAGAGTATGTAAGTGCCTATCACTGTATAAGCAATTTACAGTCCCTGACATCATAAAATTTACAATGTAGTAGAGAAGACACAACTAATAAACTGATTTCAATTGTAATAAGAGCCAACAAGAAGATCTATAGGAGTCTAAATAACAGGGAAATGGTCTGAAAGGCAGGGTTGGTGTCCTTGAGAAAGGATAAGAACACTACCAGTTTCCACCAATTGCTTATTATTTTGCCTCAGTTGCCCCATACAGCTTTTCTCTGAAAACCAATGCTGTATTTCTAAAAACTTTATTAAGCCCTTTCCTCATTCTTACCCACTTTTCTCCCACATCTGACGAGCTCTTCACTAAGAAGCCTACACTTGCCCTCCATATTTAGGTAAATATACTTCATCCCACTGAAGATTCGGAGACTCATATGAACACTCATTCACAATTAATTTCCTGCATGATGTTAGTAAAACCAAAGAGAATGCAGGTGTTGCTGATTAAAAGCTGCCTTTCTCCAAAATTGTTATATACCATTTCTACTGCAATCTGTTCTCTTTCATTGCCAGGAAGACAATGAGAGCAGGACGGAAGAAAAGAAGGGAGGAATAAAAGAAGGTATATTAGTCTGTTTTCACACTGCTATATATAACTACCTGAGACTGGGTAATTGATGCAGGAAAGAGGCTTCATTGACTTACAGTGCTGCAATCTTAACAGGAAGCATGACGGGGAGACCTCAGGAAACTTATAATCATGGCAGAAGGCGAAGGGGAAGCAAGGACCTTCTTCACATGGTGACAGAAGAGAGAGAGTGCAAAGGGGGAATGTACCACACACTTTTCAACCATCAGATCTCATGAGAAGTCACTCACTCTTGTGAGAACAGCATGGGAAAAATCCATCCCCATGATCCAATCACCTCTCACCAGGCCCCTCCTCCAATTCAACATGAGATTTGGGTGAGGACATAAATCCAAACCATTTTAGAAGGGAAATAGAAAATGAAGAAAAGAAGAGAGTTTAAAAAGGAAGGGAGGAGGAAAGAGGGGCAGTAGCAGAAAGTTCATGCTGTCCACATGAAGAGAACTTTGCCACATCTTTTTCCCGTCTTCCTTTTCCTTTTTTCTTCCTCTTCTCTTCTTTACCTCCCTCCTCCTGTTTCTTCTTATCTCCTTTGTCTAACAATACACATAAATGCACAATTTAAAACTGATATCATGGGATATCCTCTGAACTCTTTTCTAAATGCAGTTTATATTGTAATGCAAAAATCAGCTCCTGGATGCAATAAGCACTCCACAGTATTGAAGACATTTTAAATAAAGCTGTCAAATCTCACTTCTCATATTTGCTACAGATTTAGAGTGAGAAGTGGTGGCACTTAAATTTCTGCCAGCCACCATTGGCACTGAAATGTTACTTTTGCTGAAGTTTATATCACTACTCTGCCTTTGCTTCTTGCTTATGCCTTTGATTTTCCTCACCTCTTCACCCACTGTACACCGCCTCCAATCATTTCACACCCTCAAATAGCAACTACTCGGAGTTGTATATTTATCTATGACTAGCAGACTAGTGTGAAGTTTTGGTGCAAAGTGATTGGAGAAGGGTTGTTCCCATATTATAGTAACATAGGCAACAACTTGGAATTAAGAATTAGTTATGTCTGATTTTGAAGCTTCTTAGCCATTTCTGACATTGGAGACTTCACTTTTCTTTAATATAGAATGTCAACCATTGCCTAAGTTTCTAGATCTGCAGTTCCCCACCTACTTTCATCTTCTTTATTGTTCTCAGGCTGCCTAGAGAAGCTCAAAATGCTTCTCACGTGACCATTCACAGTAATATGTTTCCCTTTGCCTCACTTCTTACCCAGCCTATTCCTATGCTGAAAGACATTCATTGTTCAACCAAACGGATGGTCTACCATGGTGCTGGTCTCAAGAAACATATTCATTTCACCTAAGAGGAATTCCTTCTCAGTTCTTAAATTAACAGGTTATTTTTTTCTTCTTTCTTACAATTTGAAAGCAGAGTTGTAAAAGAAAAGTAAACATTAAAAAAAAAGCACAAGCAAACAGAACAAAGTCTACAAGGAAGAGTACTGAAAGGTAAAATATGCTGGAATAAATGGTTTAAAAGTCCTGACTAGTGACTTCCAGTAACAGTGCTTTGTTGAAACTGTCATAATGGAATTCTCTCCAGCAAATAGCACAGTGCAACTTTCATTCAGTTTGTATGTGCATGTATGTGTGTGTATCCATCAGTTTCCAGAATTGTAGTAAAAAATCTAAGTATATGGTGTAATGCAATGTGAGGATGAAAGAAAAAGAATGTTAAGACTTTGGCTAAGTGGTAAAATCCATTAGCAGAAACCTCAAAAATGCAAGCATAATTATGACCCCTGAAAGTCAAATCAATTGTGCATGTCTGTGTGGGGAGTCAGGGTGAGGAGGAGTGGGGCTGAGTTGAATGAAATGGGAAAAATGAAAGTGATTGGTGAAAATGAGAAACTCTAAAGCAGCCACTCAAATGACAAAGTACATCAATATGGTACATTTGTTCTGTCTTTTTCTAAAACTTTGAACTGATCATTCTGCCAAATAAATGAACAAACTGAAACTTAGCCGTCTGTCCCATCCAGCCCTACAATAACTAAATGCACAACAGCTTGTGAAAGAACCAAAAAGGAAAGCCAGGCTGGAGCTAGCCAACAACATATATCATGTGGTAGGAAAGTGTCAATGAATATGGAACCAACATTTTTTTTTTTTTTTAAAAAGAAATGAAAAGAAAAAAAAGACTTGACAGTTGTTCATGAGAAGGCTGAGAAGGAGGGGGAAGATGATAAGTAAAGCTGACTCAGAGAGCACATGGTACAGTTTTGAAGTACAGCAGGTAGTTATGCAATGCTTGGTGATTACACCCTCAAATACAGCACGACAGGCAAGAACTTAATTTTTCAAACCTCCATGTTAAAAGCAAGTTTTGAATCTGGCAATGAGGCCTTTTCCTTCCACTAGTGTCAAGTCAGAGTGCAGCCATTTCAGTTGAATGCCCAGCTACAACATTCAGTGCATTTATCATAGCTAGTTATTTGGCCACATTTTTGTGACTTATATTTCTTGATAAGAATAGTAGTAAATTGGACAAGTTTTTGCTTTGAAGTCTTCATATTCAACAGTGGAATAAGGGTTCATCTTGTACCTATTAGTATCACATATCTTTTCCTAGAAAACTGAGACAACACTGGTTTGCATTTTAAAAACTAATATAAATGTAAGGGGTACAAGTACAGTTTTGTTATATGGATATATTATATATGGTGAAGTCTGGGCTTTTAGTGTTGACTGTCACCTGAATAGTGTACATTGCATCCCTAATTTCTTATCCCTCACCCCCTTTCCCTTCCCTGCCTTTCCAAGTCTCCAATATCTATTATTCCACACTCTATGTCCCTGTGTACACATTATTTAGCCCCCACCTATATGTAAGAACATGCAGTATTTGACTTTCTGTTTCTGAGTTGTTTCACTTAAGGTAATGAATGGCCTCCAGTTAAGAAAAGGAAAGAAGGAAGGTGTATTAGCCAGTGTTCACACTACTATAAAGAACTGCCCGAGAGGGAGTAATTTATAAAGAAAAGAGATTTAATTGACTCACAGTTCCACATGACTGGGGAGGCCTCAGGAGACTTACAATCACGGCAGAAGGTATCTCTTCACAGGGTGGTGGGAGAAGAAGAAGCAAACAAGAAAGGAGCTGCCGAACACTCATAAAACCATCAGAACGGCATGGGGCAACCTGCCCCATGATCCGCCCTCCCCCCACCAGGTCTCTCCCTCAACACCTAGGGATTACAATGCAAGATGAGATTTGCATGGGGACACAAAGCCTAACCAGATCAGAAGGTAAGGAGACAGAGAAGGAAGGAAGGGAGGAGAAATAAGATATATAGGTAGGGAAGGAGCAATAGAAAAGAGCCATTAAAAAAATAGATGTGCATGGCTGAGTGTTTTATGGTCATTTTAACCGAGAGTATGCTATGGTCTGAAGTATATATCCTCCTAAAATCCATACGTTGAAAGACTAATCACTATGTGATGGTATTAAGAGGTGGGGCTTAGAGAGGTGAATAAATCATGAGGGCTCAATGGGATTTGTGTTCTTATAAAAGAGGCCCGAGGGAGCTGCCTTGCCCTTTCCACCATGTGAGGACACAGCAAGAAGGTGCCATCTATGAAGGAGGAAATGTGCTCTCGCCAGACACCAAAAATGCCTGCAACTTGATCTTGGACTTTTCAGCCTCCGGAACTGTGAAAAATAAATTTCTGCTGTTTATAAGCTACTCAGTCTATGATATTTTGTTGTAGCAGCCCAAATGGACTAAGATAGAGTGCCATGAGAAAAACATCCAATTACAATAACTCATGTTTCTATGACACATTTTCAAATATGAGAGAGAAAGAAATTGGAGCCAACCATTTTATGGATTTGACAAAACCAAAACATTTTTCCTGTTTTAAAAGATAACATACAGGCAATCTGTGTCATGCAAAGTCTTACAAAGAGAAAATTTTCAGTGGCACACTTAAAATGGAAAATTAGGAAAAATTTGTTGTTAGTATCATTTGATCATCCTTCCCTCCTCCTTTTTTAGCTGAATATTTTTGTTCTTTCTTGCACTGTTCCACTTCCCCAATTGTATCCAATTTTCATTAAAGTGCCCCATAACACAAAATAATTCCTTCTTCACTGATAACTTATTTTTCTTTACTTATAAAAATTAAAAAAAAGCAATTTTTGTTGGAGAACTTCATGCAAAGTGTGAATGGTTGCTATAAGCCTTAACCTCAAAGAAATACTTTCTAATTAAAATCAATTAGAGGTATATGTAGGATGGTTTTTTGTTTGTTTGGGTTTGCTAATTGTTTGTTTTGGCATGGAAGCCTTCAAAGTATACCTTGCTCATTCTGATAGAGTAGCCTTTTATTTCATGTGTTTTTAGAATAATTATATAACTATTCAGTAGACTTTCTAGTAAGTTGGGGACCTTTGGTTAAAAACTGACAACTTATCCTTTTGTTTGTAGCCTTGTGGCATCTTCTTGACTCCTCCCCTTATTTCCAGATTCACTATCATGGGAGGGTTTATTTCTCTCAAGTCCTACACCAGGGTGATGATGAGAGCAGGTAGTGAATGATCAACCTCATTCAGTGAGCAGCTCTGATTAGAAAGCTTTCTTACCCTTTCTCCAGTGGTCAGATCCTCAGATACCCCTGCTCACCCACATGCCCAGCCTGTTACTACTGTTCCAAGCCCACCACATGCTAGCCTAGTCTATGCTAATAAGTTTCTGTCTCAGTTTCTCTCCACATTCTCTTCTGGGGCTAGAGCCCTACCATCACTGCATCTCTTTTGTGAGACCTGGACCCTTCATCACCCTCAGGAACCAGGGTCCCGTAAACATTCTGCTCTACCACCTTGAGTCACTCACACACACTCAGCCCAGGTCTTCTTATCTGTAACATAGAGCTAACACATCTTTATAAGGCTCTGAGAAATACATAACATAAAGAACCTAAATTACTCAGCCCAGTGCCTGACTGTAAAAGCTGAGTAAAATAGCTTTGACTATTTTTGCAAAAAGAGACAACAGAAGCCTAGGCCAGGCGCGGCGGTTCATGCCTGTAATTCCAGCACTTTGGGAGGCGGAGGCGGGCGGATCACGAGGTCAAGAGATCAAGATCATCCTGGCTAACACGGTGAAATTCTGTCTCTACTAAAAATATAAAAAATTAGCTGGGCATGGTGGCGGGCGCCTGTAGTCCCAGCTACTCAGGAGGCTGAGGCAGGAGGATGGCGTGAACCTGGGAGGCGGAGCTTGTAGTGAACCGAGATCACACCACTGCCATCCAGCTTGGGCGACAGAGTGAGACTCCACCTCAAAAAAAAAAAAAAAAAAAAAAGTGTGGATCTCCTATTTCTCTGCCTTTCTGATCTTCTGCCTCTCTCTTAAAAGGATGCTTACGACTACATTGAGCCCACCCAGATAATCCAGGATAATCTCTTAATTTCAATGTTCTTAATTTGACGACATCTGTAAAGTTGTTTTTGCAATTTGTATGGCAAAGGTAACATGCTCACAGGTTTCAGGGATCAGGATTTGGACATCTTTAGGGTGGTATTACTGAGTCTATAATAAGCTAAGATGAGCCTCTCTATATGAAATGCGAGTGAGATGTGTCTTCTACTTACTTAAAGCTGTGGTTTGTTGCTAAGTGCATATCTCCACTAACATTTTAAACTAGTTTTTTAGGGCTCTTGAAGAATGTTTAGTTTTCAAAACAATCACTGCACTTTGAACTTTAACCGTATCAGTGGAACCTGAGCAGAAGACATTTCAAAGAAGGTTTATATTTAAAGCAAATATCTATTCACTCTAATCTACTTTAAAATCTGCTGTTTTCCCAGAGAGACTTAGTCAGGATTCCAAATCATAAATCAAAATGAAAAAAGGAATATAGTGTACATTTAAAAATCATATTTACCATTCATCTATACCAACTAAATACTGTCAAAATATACAGAGCCTACATTTATGAATCAGTGTTTTAAATACTCTACCATAGCTGATAATTCATTTGCTAATCTAAGTAGTATTTGATATGATTTACAGAAAACTGGTGACCATCAGTCCCTGCTACAAAATACAGTATGTGGATCTGTGAAGATATTTTCGTTCACTCATGGTCATTAATACAAAAGGCAGTGTATTTGATTAAACACTAATAATTAAACTACATAGTGGAAAGAACTGAATTTTTAAAAATCTATATACACACATAGGTATAAAATATTTAGATCTCATTTAATGTCCTGTGGGGGAAGACATATTAGAGTCTGAACTCTAGAACCAGATCTTCTCAATGTGATTCACTAGCTCTGTGATCTTAGAAAAGTTCCTTAACTCTGTAAACTCTTCTTCCTACCCATAAGATAAGGATAATATATGTACCATATGTCATATTATTGGAGGAAGTTAATGAGATTATATAATATTAAATCTCTACAAGATGGATCTATACTTGGTGTATAGTAAAATTTGAATAAATATATGTTACTATTCTTACCATTTATTCTACCATTTCACATGTTAAGATTTTAAAGAAACCGTCTTCCTAATCTCCTTTACAGATCACTGAGAACTTGCAACACAGAAGCCAGAGTGAATGTTGCTCTAAAGTAAGTCTTATCAGGTCTCTCCTCTGGCTTACCAACTCAGGCTAAATGAAAGCAGAAGTCCTTACAATGCCTGCAAGGTCCCTCAGTTCTTTGATAGCAGCTGCTCCCCCACTCCCCACAGTGCCTTTCGTACTGTTTTTGAGGGAATGCCATCTTTCTTCCTGCCTAAATGCATTTACACTTGTTCTTCTTTCTGTTTGGAATATTTTAGTCCCAGAAATCTGCTGGCTTCCTACCTCTTTCAAATCATGAACATTGAGGCCTTCCCTGACCATGTGGGATAAAATAACCCTTTGCTCCTCACAACATTCTCAATTACTTTCTGGTTGATTTTTCTCCAGAGCACTTATTCCTTTTCTGTCATATGTTATAAATTACCTGTTTTTCTTATCTGTTGCCTACGTTTCCCATGCATTTACAAACTCTAAGAAATCAGAAAATTTTGTCTCCTTTGTTCATTACTGCATCCCCTTTGCCTAGAATGATGCCAGGGAGATATAAGATATTCTGGTGCCTTTGTTTAAATTGATGCTTTTATTTTCTTTCAAATGAGGGAGAGCCAGACCAGGGCCCCTCATTCACTGTAAACCTCTTCTACCATCCTTTGAACAGTATGCTCCCCTTTACTGTTCTCCATTGTCAGGACCAGGTTGTTGATGGGGCTTCCTGTCGAATAATTTTTACACATCCCTGGCTCATTTACTTTACCCCTCATGTTTCATGTGGCAAGAGCAAGTATGACTGGAATATATGATATAATGGGAACAGCTCCAAACTCCTTATTGCCATTTGATAAAATTTCCGCCCTCTTTTTTTTTTTTTTTTTTTTTTTTTTGAGACGGAGTCTTGCTCTGTCGCCCGGGTGGAGTGCGGTGGCCGGATCTCAGCTCACTGCAAGCTCAGCCTCCCGAGTTTACGCCATTCTCCTGCCTCAACCTCCCGAGTAGCTGGGACTACAGGCGCCCGCCACCTCGTCCGGCTAGTTTTTTGTATTTTTAGTAGAGAGGGGTTTTCACCGTGTTAGCCAGAATGGTCTCGATCTCCTGACCTCGTGATCCGCCCGTCTCGGCCTCCCAAAGTGCTGGGATTACAGGCTTGAGCCACCGCACCCGGCCTTCCGCCCTCTTTATAATAGTCATCTTCCACTGTTGATGTTTTACTTTGCTAATCACACATGATTCCATTTAATGTTCATAGTAATCCTGTGACCTATATACTACAATCCATATTTTACAGATGAGGGAACAGAGTCTCAAGGAGTTTAAGGAAATCTGAAAATGGTGAGTAAGTCCCATGAGAAGTGACTTGGACTTAAAGATGTCTCGCTCCAAAATCTGTGTTTTCAGCATTCTGTTATATCGCTTCTTTAACTGTGGAAAATCCGACACCATTTTTGAAGTCTTGAAACCTAAAACTGCATTATTTTCTGGCATCCCCAGAGAAAAACTAGTAGTTGAAATATATATAAATGTATGTCTACTCCATACAAATTCCAATAAAGATAAATGCTTTCTTTTTATGTTTCTTAAATACATGTGAATTCTAGATGTAGTTTTGCAACAAAACATCCTCTGTGTTGTTGTTGAAGGTAGTCATCACTTCTGCTGATAAAGGATGGTATAAGAATAATCAGGATATTCACATGAGATTTAAGTCAGATCAGAGAAGAATCTGATTTATGAAGTTGACTAAGTAATAGAGCAGAGAGCCACGCTCAAAAGAAATAAACATTGAAAACAAACAGAATGCAGGGAAAAAACGAGTCAATACAAATTCTCTGTCGTAAGAAATAAATTAAAAATAAAACTGGAAACAACATCCTGAGTATGAAAAAAAAAAAAAAAAACTCTTCTGGATGAGTAATATCAGATCGCATATGTGCTCTCAGAGTTAAGAGTTGAATTGCTGTCAACAGATTCTAGAGGGGCTCGTTTTCCTGACATCTCAATGTGCATATTGCATCTTCCTAAACAACAAATGCTCACACAGAAAGGACATTACCTGGAGCTCAGCCAAGGAGGTTTACCAGTTTACAGGAACACAGTCTATATTTTATTCCTACATTTTTATTGCAATCATTATTTTAGTCTCACAAATATTTTTCAAAATTTATTCCCACCTTTTTTATTTTTTGCCTATCTGAAAAGCATCAGAGCTCAACTCCCCACTTTTGCAATATGCTCTTCAGTTTAGCATATTATCTTTAACAATTATGTCTAAAAAATGCAACCTAATGATAACAGACAAAATACCACCATGTTGAGGTGAATGTGTTGCATAAATAATTCCTAATCATATTCAAGAATATTTTGTAGTTGAGGACTTGTGTCATTCTATTTTTTAAAAAAACTATATTGAAAATATATCCTTAATGTTTGCCCAACCATAGGTTCTTAAGAATCGTGATCATGTGCCTAGTTGACATATGGCTGCATCATGTACTTCATATTGCTTTGGTGAATAAAAATTATTTTAAATGACTAAAGTAAAATATACAAATAAAATACTTGAAAACTAGGAAAAGCTAAAACTTTTAAGGTTGCATTATATTTAAATCAAAACCCACAAAATCTAATAAAAAATACAGTTCTGTTTCCTCATTACCTAGGGTGAATAATCAGGAGGCATCAATCTTTTGCTCTTTTCTTTAGTTGCAATTGATACAGGCACCAGTTTTGCATGTTATAGGCATCAATATACCAATCTTATTTAACTCTAATTGCTCTATGTCACAGATCAGGGAGGGAGACATGAAAGCAAGTTTCAGCTTTAGCTAAAGTCATTAACTTCCAGTCTCTTAGGAGCAGTGCCTGCTCCAACATGTTGAAGAAACTTGGGCCCCACTATTTCTACAAAGCTCTGTTAAGAAGGCTGAAATTTTGGGTAACCCTGGGCACGTGAGAAAAACATTCAAAACTGCTGTAGACAAGGGGTGGAAATTTAAGTAAATTCAACCAGAATCTGAAATTTTGCTGCACTCAATGGATTTTGTTATATTACATTTATTTTAAACAGAAACAGGCAGCCAAAACCAAAAATGTGTTCATTGAAAACCCATTCTCGAGGCATATCTATGTGCAGTGAAAATAGGCACCTCCTGAAAGACAATGAGCAAATAAAAATAGTTGATTTACAAATGTGAAGCATCAGAACACTTACAAGATGATTTGTTCTGACCTTCAGATACTAAAATGAAGCTTGAATTCACAAATAACTTCAGCTGTAATGGTTCATTTACTCTCTTGACATTGGTGATATCACTAACAACAATGGTATAACTAGATCTTGATTAAACTTACTTTTTTTTCATTTGAAGAGCATTTCGTTATGATCATCCTAATTGCTAACTTTTGAAGTTCACTTAAGTTCTTGGCACTTATTTGTCCAGTTAATCCTCATAACAAAAGCGTTAAAACTTACTCCAATGGGTTATCCTGATGGCTAATGAATTTATATATGCAAAGTGCTTTGCTCCTGGCACAAAATATAAATTTAATAAGTGCTAAACATTTGTCAAGTAGAATTATTTTCCACATTTTACAGTTAGAGAGAACTTTTAAATTATAGAGCTGAGCTTCTAGGGTCATGCTCTTGTCCACAATTCTGTGTTTCATACAGTGTGGACTGTACGCAGTTAGAAGTCACGTGCATACACATCTCTTTAATGTCTAATTCTCTTCCTTTACAGTTCTACACTGTCAATCTCATTTCTCACTAGCCTCTGCTTTATACTTTCTCTAGCAATATGCTTTTCTTGCTTCAGAGCGACCTTTAAATCCCAGAGCTACTTCTTACTTCTGGAACAATTTCCAGGAAAGCATATTGTATCTTATGTCTAAATGTTTGTTTCAGGTATATCTATTTTCTGAAGCTTTTTCAGGTTGACTCCATCTCTTTTCAACTTCTAACTTATCGATATATACCCTGACCTCTTAATATTCTTCATTTCTTTTCTTTGTATAGAGAAGTATGCTTAGGAACACATCTGTTATTCTCTCTTTTGAATTCTGGATTCTTAGGAAGTAGCAACTTTATCTGAAGCCTCTGTTGTTCCATACAAAGTGCCAATGTATTATAAATTGTAACCTTCTAAGGACATCTACATGAAGAAGACTGCATCTTTGCCAACATGTCCCAAAGAATAATACGTCATCAATGATCAAACAAAACTATAAGAAAAATTTGATTATGAAATTGAAATTTTTAATATACTAAATATTGTACTATTATGATGTATATTCCAAAGATTCAAACTACTTCTTTTCCTCCATTTAACAGGTCTGAAGTTCAAAAGCAAAACCTTCTATCCATTAATAAATCATATGCTGTATGTCTAAGAACTGAAGTATACAATTACACAAAGAACCCACAATGTTCAAATAATAAATCACCTTGGTATTTAGAAAGTATTGTGCCATGAATCAAAACCTTTATTAGAATCATAAGATATCTTACTTACGTTACATCAGAGTGACTATGAAATATTACACAGGTTTTTCGGTATGAAGTTATGTAAAATTTTTCTGATACGAGATTTACCCGATACATATTAATATGACAGTCTTGTATTCTAAAAGCATTCTTACACTTGGGAGTGAGTCTGATAAATTAAGAATGGTCCTCCATGTCTATTCTGTACCAGGTGTTAATGAGACAATAAACAAATGATTTATCTTATCTAGGTCTCAATTTTCTAATCTGCAAGATGGATGGATTGACACAATCCTGACTTGTTTCTAAATTCTACCAAAAATTTCTAAATATTTCATACAATTTTTTTAATGATTAGAAATTATTATTCATAAAAATAATTCATTTAGTCATCATATTCTATATTAAATATCTATTGCATTCATACTTCACTATTGAAAATCCATCCTATGGTGCTACACTGCTGATGGAATTATATTATAAGCTGTGCTACTCTGAGCAGTTTTATAATTTATTCTACTTAGAATGTTTCTGTAATGAATATTGTCTTGATCATTATAGGAAAATAATTTCTCTATTAAGACAGCTTTCAGAGAAAAACTGATAAAATACAAATATTGCACATAAATTTTCTTTTTTTTTTAATTTATTTATTATTATTATACTTTAAGTTGTAGGGTACATGTGCATAACGTGCAGGATTGTTACATATGTATACTTGTGCCATGTTGCTGTGCTGCACCCATCAACTCGTCATTTACATCAGGTATAACTCCCAATGCAATCCCTCCCCCCTCCCCCCTCCCCATGATAGGCCCCGGTGTGTGATGTTCCCCTTCCGGAGTCCGAGTGATCTCATTGTTCAGTTCCCACCTATGAGTGAGAACATGTGGTGTTTGGTTTTCTGTTCTTGTGATAGTTTGCTAAGAATGATGGATTCCAGCTGCATCCAAGTCCCTACAAAGGACTCAAACTCATCCTTTTTTATGGCTGCATAGTATCCCATGGTGTATATGTGCCACATTTTCTTAATCCAATCTGTCACTGATGGACATTTGGGTTGATTCCAAGTCTTTGCTATTGTGAATAGTGCTGCAATAAACATACGTGTGCATGTGTCTTTATAGCAGCATAATTTATAATCCTTTGGGTATATACCCAGTAATGGGATGGCTGGGTCATATGGTACATCTAGTTCTAGATCCTTGAGGAATCGCCATACTGTTTTCTATAATGGTTGAACTAGTTTACAATCCCACCAACAGTGTAAAAGTGTTCCTATTTCTCCACATCCTCTCCAGCACCTGTTGTTTCCTGACTTTTTAATGATTGCCATTCTAACTGGTGTGAGATGGTATCTCATTGTGGTTTTGATTTGCATTTCTCTGATGGCCAGTGATGATGAGCATTTTTTCATGTGTCTGTTGACTGTATGAATGTCTTCTTTTGAGAAATGTCTGTTCATATCCTTTGCCCACTTTTTGATGGGGTTGTTTGTTTTTTTCTTGTAAATTTGTTTGAGTTCTTTGTAGGTTCTGGATATTAGCCCTTTGTCAGATGAGTAGATTGCAAAAATTTTCTCCCATTCTGTAGGTTGCCTGTTCACTCTGATGGTAGTGTCTTTTGCTGTGCAGAAGCTCTTTAGTTTAATGAGATCCCATTTGTCAATTTTGGCTTTTGCTGCCGTTGCTTTTGGTGTTTTAGACATGAAATCTTTGCCCATGCCTATGTCCTGAATGGTACTACCTAGGTTTTCCTCTAGGATTTTTATGGTATTAGGTCTAACATTTAAGTCTCTAATCCATCTTGAATTAATTTTCGTATAAGGAGTAAGGAAAGGATCCAGTTTCAGCTTTCAACTTATGGCTAGCCAATTTTCCCAGCACCATTTATTAAATAGGGAATCCTTTCCCCATTTCTTGTTTCTCTCAGGTTTGTCAAAGATCAGATGGCTGTAGATGTGTGGTATTATTTCTGAGGACTCTGTTCTGTTCCATTGGTCTATATCTCTGTTTTGGTACCAGTACCATGCTGTTTTGGTTACTGTAGCCTTGTAGTATAGTTTGAAGTCAGGTAGCGTGATGGCACCAGCTTTGTTCTTTTGACTTAGGATTGTCTTGGAGATGCGGGCTCTTTTTTGGTTCCATATGAACTTTAAAGCAGTTTTTTCCAATTCTGTGAAGAAACTCATTGGTAGCTTGATGGGGATGGCATTGAATCTATAAATTACCTTGGGCAGTATGGCCATTTTCACGATATTGATTCTTCCTATCCATGAGCATGGTATGTTCTTCCATTTGTTTGTGTCCTCTTTGATTTCACTGAGCAGTGGTTTGTAGTTCTCCTTGAAGAGGTCCTTTACATCCCTTGTAAGTTGGATTCCTAGGTATTTGATTCTCTTTGAAGCAATTGTGAATGGAAGTTCATTCCTGATTTGGCTCTCTGTTTGTCTGTTACTGGTGTATAAGAATGCTTGTGATTTTTGCACATTAATTTTGTATCCTGAGACTTTGCTGAAGTTGCTTATCAGCTTAAGGAGATTTTGGGCTGAGACAATGGGGTTTTCTAAATATACAATCATGTCATCTGCAAACAGGGACAATTTGACTTCTTCTTTTCCTAACTGAATACCATTGATTTCTTTCTCTTGCCTGATTGCCCTAGCCAGAACTTCCAACACTATGTTAAATAGGAGTGGTGAGAGAGGGCATCCCTGTCTTGTGCCAGTTTTCAAAGGGAATTTTTCCAGTTTTTGCCCATTCAGTATGATATTGGCTGTGGGTTTGTCATAAATAGCTCTTATTATTTTGAGGTACGTTCCATCAATACCGAATTTATTGAGCGTTTTTAGCATGAAGGGCTGTTGAATTTTGTCAAAAGCCTTTTCTGCATCAATTGAGATAATCATGTGGTTCTTGTCTTTGGTTCTGTTTATATGCTGGATTATGTTTATTGATTTGCGAATGTTGAACCAGCCTTGCATCCCAGGGATGAAGCCCACTTGATCATGGTGGATAAGCTTTTTGATGTGTTGCTGAATCCGGTTTGCCAGTATTTTATTGAGGATTTTTGCATCGATGTTCATCAGGGATATTGGTCTAAAATTCTCTTTTTTTGTTGTGTCTCTGCCAGGCTTTGGTATCAGGATGATGTTGGCCTCATAAAATGAGTTAGGGAGGATTCCCTCTTTTTCTATTGATTGGAATAGTTTCAGAAGGAATGGTACCAACTCCTCCTTGTACCTCTGGTAGAATTCAGCTGTGAATCCATCTGGTCCTGGACTTTAAATACATCAGCTACCTTTCTGGATTTGTCCTTATTTATCTCATCACTCAGTTCTTTGCTTCACAAAAGCTTGATTATTCCTGTTAGGATATATTAAGGAAAACATCATTTGAAAGGAAAAGGCAGAGCAAAGATCCAAGTAGTAGAGTATAAGAAGAAAATCTCCATTTGGCTTCACTGTTTTATTTTTTTATGATAGTGACCTTTACTATTTACTTACAGACTTTTAAAGCTAGAAAGGAAATGACACAATTATCTAGCTTACCTCCCTATTTTAAAGTAAATAAATTTTTGTTTCATTAATGAAATGCAAAAATCATTGCTGTACTATAATACAATATTTCCTAATATGAACATACTTTGATTCTGTCTCTACCATGCTGTTTATTCCAAAGAACATCCTTTTCAGCACAGTAACTCTTAAAATTGCAGAGCAATTGAAAACTTTATTTTCAAATATATTTGCAAGTAACTGTGTCCAATTTTGAAGCTCTAGACTTAGGAACATATGTGTAATTTTTTTAAGTTCCTGGTAACCTTAGGATAGGTTGCACCTCATCAAACTGGTTATATTATGTGCAGTTCAATGTCAGGCCTGCTGAATCAATTAGAAAAGACATAAACTGAAATATGAGCTATGTCTTGCTAGAATGAAAAATCAGATGTTATGTCTGTTTTTTAGTTTGATATGTGCCCTTGATCTTCAGCTGTCAGATCAACTTTGGACGTTTTGTTTTTTATGGTTTACAAAGTATTCACAGGTGTGAGACCGCAATTTTTTTCAACAAAGGGATTATTTCTTCACAATTCAAATAATCTTATATATAAAATACCTTGTCTATAAACTACATCTTACTGTTACCACTGAGATAGGATCATGAAATAGTAAAATAGAAATCTAGTCTTTTATGTTTCTATGTTTTAAAAATGTACATATATACACACATATGTATTTAATTATTATATACTTATATATATGCACCAACACTTGAATGTGTATCAGTTATAAGTCACAGAACTAAAAATCACACAGTACGTGTCATCTTTTATTTGTATTCAAAATCTGTAAACTGAACACAAAGTTTGACAACTTCTGGGGTTATAAACCACAAACAGGCATAAATGTGCCAGAAATTATGGTTTTTCCCTTTTAATTCTGAAATTAATTCTGTGAAATTTATTCACAGTATCAAGATAAAGTTTGGAGAGATAAGGAATCTGGAACTACTAACAACATCTGTGACCATTATCTCTATGATATGGGGGAAAAAAATCTTTAATAGAAATTTGTGAAAAAAATAACATTGTCAATATTATAACAATTAGGAAGGAAAGAATAGGGAGAAGAAAGAATAGGGAGAAGAAAGATTAGCCAAGCTAATTATGTGTTTAAGTAGATTTTTATCTTATACTTTATTGCACTATATTTATTTAAGGGTGCCTAGGAATATGCTTTTATTTACCTTTGCAATATTTTTCTCAATTAAAGATGTCTTCAAACATATGATTCACTAAAATCTGCATTGCTCCAAAGAAAATTATTTTCAGAAAATTTCATTCTATTCAGTGGGCATAATTAGTACCATAAGACTTCCAAGAACTTTTTAGAAAGTCCCCTTAAATCTTTGCAAATTTTTAAAATAAGAATTCCTGCCATGCACAGATTATTAGGTCAATATTTATATTAAAATAGAGAGAAACAGAATTGTAAAACATGAAATAATTATGTTTGGCTATAATAGTTTACATTCTCCAAAGTGTTTTAATATATTCAACCTTATTTAGTTGAAACAACTCTACATCATAGGTACTTAGTTATTATTACACGGCCTAAACTTCATCTGTATATCAATTTATCTCCGTGATTTCATCCTACCATTGTCTTTTGTACCCTTCCCATGGCAACAACAATGATAACAAAAAAACCATCTGAGCTCAACCTGGTAGGTAGGTTATAAAGAATCCATCTCATATGCATCTGTATTTCAAATCCCAGTTGAAGTATTCACAATCTAACGTTAATCGCTATTTTAAATATCTGAACACCAGTATGCCCAGTTACAGGGAAAGGCCATTCACTGTTGGTAGAGACATGGTATTGTCTTTGTCTTTGTTTGTGTTTGTCAAAATTCCTCAAAAAATAAGAATACTTTATATGCATTTTATATGTATAACATACCTCTGTATATATCTGTACATGTGATAACTATTTAAATTACAAGTTCAAAAGTGCAAAATAAGCAGCACCGGAAATCAATATGATGAAGAATATTTTATTTCTGGACTCAGAAAAATGTCTTTGTGACTTTGGTATACTACCCATCATTTGACAGAGTGGAGAAATACAGATTTTTATCTGAGGCCTTCAGGTGCTGGCTTCATTTAAAATTACAAGCATCAACAGCTCATTCAAGTGTTTTGATAATAAAATTGTCAGTAGTCCAAAAGTGATTTCAATATTTAATTATTCATCACATGATTAAAAATAAAATGAGTATTAACGTGTGAATGTGTAGTTTTCTCAACAATATTGGCCAATATTATTTTAAAGAACATCTCTGAAGGTTTTTACGTAAGAAAACAGACTGTCCCAGAAATCCTGGTCCCAGTTATCCTGAAGTTTCCTCTGATTCATCAAGTATTTAAGTTTCCAGGCCAACAGAAGCCTGGGGCTCAAATATTTGTAGCAAATCGGTGACTCAGGGCAACACAGCAGAACCCTGAGAAACAATCAAGAAGGAATTGCTTATAATCATGTGCTCAGTTACACAAAAGATACTCATTTCTTTTCACCACCACCCACCAAAGACCCCGGAGGACCCAGAGTCTATGATAATAGAATAGGTTACCAAAGGAAATTCAAGATGACCCATTAAATTTGAATTTCAGATACACAAACAAAAAATTTAAAGTATGCTACAGGCACTATTTGAAGTATACTTATACCAAAAGAAAATGTTTATCTGAAATTCAAATTTAACTGGGCAATTTTTATTTTTGTTTTTGTTTTATTATTTTGATAAATCTAAGAACATCCTTACCTCCACATACAATTCAAGGCTGATCAGTGAGGGAAGGATAAGAGTTTTAGACAAGAGGCTAGGCATAGTGGCTCATGCCTGTAGTCCCAGTACTTTGGGAGGCTGAGGTGGGACAATTGCTTAAGACCAGGAGTTTGAGATCAGCATGGGGAATATAGCAAGACACCACCTCTACAAAAAAAACAAATTAGCTAGTTATGGTGGCAAATGCCTGTAGTTCCAGCTACTTGGGAGGCTGAAGCAGGAAGATTGCTTGAGCCCAGGAGGTTGAGGCCGCAGTGAGCCATGACTGCACCACTGCACTGCAGCTGAGGTGACAGAGCAAGACCCCATCTTAAAAAAAAAAAAGAAAAGAAAAAAAGAAACTGAAATTCTAAACTAATCTAGGCCAGATTGGACTTTTTTCAATATAAAAGTGACAGGCAAGTTTTAAGTCTCCCATAAATCTCATTAAAGGGTGACAAGGAGAAAAAAAGTAAAACAGTTTCATGTTTTTATGCCCCTTCAATTTCAGATTTTCTCAATAAGACAATTAAATATCTAGAGCTTGATAATTGAGTTCAATTCTGCATCGTTATTAATCCTATCTTAGTCCATACAGAGTAATCATTACCATCCCTAGAAATAGATGCAACGGGCATTTTAGAATAAAAGTTGTGACATCCTTTGAGGACAAATGCAAAAGTTCTGATGTGGATTCTCAGACATCAGTGCAGGTTTGGGAAATACCGACAGCCGAGATGGTGCTGAAAATGAGAACTCTCCAGCCTCTCCTTTAAAGCCCCTGGGCAGACATAAAAGTGCTTGGCTGGATGTTTAAAGTGGGAATCTCATGAATGCATTCTTGATAAAGCTTGCTGAAGATGGTGATTCCTGTGCAGTTTCCGGGGAGCTCTTGTGAAAGAGGGATGTCTAGAAAGTAACATTTAAACACAAACTCAGATACTGATTTGTCTTTTAAAAATTGAGCCTCTTCCTATAGAAATAAGGAGGAAAAAAATGTATAAAAGTGGCCGAAGTCTTACATTCTGACATCCCTTCCTAAAGGGTTTGGGCATGCCATAAAAGAAGCAGGCTCATCTAGTAGAATGGGCAGAGCAATGTATGCTATCCAGCTACTTGGGGAAACTCAGAAGGCACAAAAATGCAGGGAATTCTAGACCTGTCCCAGGGAGACACTTTTCAGCCTTGATTAGAATAGGTCATTGAGATGCTTAGAAGACTGATAGCTGATATGAAAAAGAAAACATCTTTTCCTCTCTGTCCTAGGGACTGCCATGTGCCAAAAATGCCTCTACGCGAAAAGATGTAAGAAATATCATGAGAGAGCTGTAGGAATGAAATGTTTAAAGATACATCAGAAGGAAAGGGAAATAAATTCTCCACATATATGTCATGGTTATAAACTTTGCTCCAAAACGATGTCCAAAAAGTGATTAAAGATAGCAGAAATGGTAATCAGGTTCAATGGACAAAAGTTGTTGGTGTGGCCATAGTTAACATCTTTGAAGTCAGGTATAAACTGCAGGAATAACAAAGGAAGCCTACTGTTATAGACCAAATGTCTGTGCTATGGTTTGAATATATCTTCCAAAAGTGTGTTGGAAACTTAATCCCCAATGCAACAATGAGGTGAGGCCTACTCAGAGGTAATTAGGCCTTAAGGGTGGTGTCCTCATGAATGAATTAATGTTGTTATTGCAAGAGTGGATGTGTTATAAAAAGGGGAGTTCAGTACCCTTCTCTTTCTCTCTCTCTCTCTCTTTCTTTCTCTCTCATTCTCTCTCATCCTTTCTTACCTTCTCACAATCCACCGTGAGATGATGCAGCAAGAAGGCCTTTTCCATATGCCAGTCCCTTGATCTGGGACCTCTCAACCTTTGGAACTGTAAGCTAATAAATTTCTGTTCATTATAAATTACCCAGTCTGTGGTATTCTGTTATAGCAGCACAAAATGGACTAATATAGTTTGTGTCTCCCCAAAATTTATATATTGAAGTCTTAATGCCCAATGTAATGGTATTAGAAGATGAGGCCTTTGGGAGGTAATCAGAATTAGATGAGGTCATGAGGCTGAAGCCCTGTGATATTAGTATCCTCATAAGAAGAGAAAGAGACACCAAAGTTTCCTGTTTTAATTGCATGAGGACATAGTAAGAAGGCAGCCATCTGTAAGCCAGGAAGAGGGCCCTATACAAGGACCAAATCTGCCAGCACCTTGATCTTGGACTTTCTAGCCTACAGAACTATGAGAAATAAATGTCTGTTGTTTAAGCCACCCTGTCTATGGTATTTTGTTATGGAAGCACAAGCTGACTAAGACATCTACCATTCTCCTAAAGCTAATGAAATTAATTTTGGAAAAGAAGGATAGAGAGGTCAAAGTCACTGAAGAGAGAAAGAGAGAAAAGACCAAACTATGTACAATCATGAACATCCCTGTCAGTGCTTTAAGGGAACAGATGACGACTTCCTGGAACATTGTCCATGTGATGACTTCAGAGACTTGGGAGTAAATCAGACAGACTGACCCTGTTTCCTTGAATGAGTGCTTAAGTATTCAATACCAACTTGGTAGGTCTTCTGCTCATGAACTGATAGGATTCTACCAAAAAGTTAAAAATAATACAGAAAGCCTAACTTGTGCCAGGCAAAGCGATAAACTGGTCAGCATAAGATGCTTAGAGAAGCCCCCTCTAAGAATGCAACATTTAAGATGAGAAGGGGCTAGCTTTGAACAGTGGAAGGCAGAAAAGAAGAGCAGTCCAGACTGACGGGACAGTGCATGCAATCGTTTCAAGGTGAAAAAAATCTTGGCATGTCTGAGGTACTGAACAGAAGTCGGTTTAACTAGAGCATAATGAGAGAGCAAGTCACTCCAAAGAATTTAAAGAGGTAAGTTGTAAGTTGAACAGGAAAATAAATGAGTGAATAAATAAATGATTACTATGAAGAATGATTGCATTCCACTTATTAGACAGATTTGTGAAGGAAGGATTATTTAGGTACACAGTGAGTCATGGCAATTTTATAGAGGAAGCAAAACACAATGAATTTCTAAGACCTACAGAAAGAACAGCATTTGAAATCTTTGGGGAAAACAACATGTATGTCAGTGGACATGGAGCTCTGTGGTCTAAAGGCCCAGGAAGTAACAAATGGTAAGACAGACACACTTCTCCTGATGTGCCAAGAAAACTGATGGAGCAGAGATTCCTCATGCATGACCCCACGTTTGAAAAGTGCCAGTGCAAAGAAAAGCTCCAGTTGCTTTCCATGAAATTGCAAGATCATCTCTCGAGACAGGTGTTAAGCGATATCCTGTGTACTTACAATTTTCTTACTTAGCAAAGAATAGCTTGTAAAAACTCATTTTTGAGAAAATAGTGGTTATTCTCATTGACAATTATTAAATATGACATAGTTAACAGTGAGAAGAACTATCTAAATAACCATAACTGTAAATTTCTTGATGCTAAGTAGAATTTAGTCTTCAAGAAAAGAGGTTTTTAAATTATTAAAGTTTGCAGCTAGAAAATAACTTGAAGCAAACGTCATTACTCTCTCTATTTTGCAAATTAGGCAAGTGAAACAAAGATGCATTAATTTAAGAATAGCGATAACGCATTCAATATTGACTAGTTTAGTGTACACTTCCCATTGTTCCTCTTTTGTCCCCAAAGTTAGCATAAACAAGATTCCTAAGAACTCAGGAGAGTGCAAATGGTATACAAGCACAAGTTTTTCATTACTAAATTAAGTAAATAGAATGGAATGAAGGTTTTTATCTATTTATTTCTCACAAGAGAAAATTCGGGGGACTTGACATTTCCTCCTTTGAGAGTACACAGTCCTTTTTAGAAACGATGACCTCTAAATCATGCTTGTTGCCTAAGGAGCCATGCCTTAGCTAACTCAATAATCTTGCTGCAAAAGTAATCAGTAATCAGGTGAGAAGATAAGCAATACTCCGGTCTCAGAGACATGAGTCTCTAACAATTTTTTTTTTTTTTTTGCCAGCAAAATGTATTTCAGCAAATTAATTATTAATTTTGAATTAAATCATTCTTTTACTTAAATGACAAATATATATACTTTTAAAGTATAAACCGTAAAAGAAATTTATCTATTTTTACAATACAAATCATTTTAGAAGGTGCAGTAATTCAGGAATAATTAGTAAAATGAATAATTCCAGAGTTTGGGACCATGTGAATTTTAGGATATCCAAATTTCAAAGAAAAAATTTTGAAATACTGTATCTCAAAGTATACCTACACATTTTTCTTCCTAGAAGGTGAAATTAAAAACAGTAATATATAAAATTTTTCTTAAAAGGTTTATTATTTCTGATTCTTCCTAATCTATTTAATTGTTACGCAACAAAACAATGTGGTAGACGGAGTAACGACCCCAAACAGATTCTGCAGCTTAATCCTTAGAACTTGTGAATATGTTAGATTACTTGGCAAAGGGGAATCAAGTATATACATGGAATTAAGGTTGCCAGTCAGATAATTAGCTAACTTTAAAATATGGAGATTTTCCTGGATTACCTAAGTAGGCCCAATTAAGCACAAGGGTCCTTAAATGTGGAAAATGAAGGCAAAACTCAGTGTCAGAATGATACAACGTGAAACAGACTTGAATGGCCATTGCTGTCTTTGAAGATGGAAGGAAGCCAAGAGCTAAGGAGCATGGGCAGCCTTTAGAATCTGGAAAGGGAAAGAAAATGCATTCTCTCCTACAGCCTCCAGAAAAGAATATAGCCCTGCCAACATTTTGACTTTAGCCCAGTGAGACTGTTTTGGACTTCCGACCACTAGAACTGTAAAATGATCAAATTATGTTGTGTTAAGCTACCAAGTGCTAGAATTTGTTACAGGAACCATAGATAACTCACACACCAGACATAAAATCATCCAAGTTTGCAAACAATGTTAAATAAATTGGAATTGGGAAAAAGTAATTGAATTTGGGAGTTAACTTCTCAGAAATTTCATGCCACACATCCCAAAAGTAAATCAACAAATTCAGCTTCTAAAACAGTATGAGAAAAGTGACACGGTATCCACAGAACACGCAACTTGTTTAATGTTATTTTACCTTTACCACATCCTCTATTCTTTGAAACAATTATTTCTTTTATACCTCTAGTCATCTATTACACATTTAAGAAGAAAACTGTCACATTTTACTTAGGTATCCTAACTATTCACTCAATATTTCTCGAGTTCTCTCTGCCCAGCTGTTCTCATAGTACTTACAGTATAAGTTTAGAAACTAATATTTTATTTTTAAACATAAAAGAGTGGTACAATAAAAATAAAAGTTGTACAACAAACCAGATGGAGTGATTTGAGAGGATTCTAATAAATTTTCATGAAAAGGTTAATAAAATGATGTTTTTACTCAAGATTCTAAGGAATAGGATTATTCTGATATATTTGCAAGCCTTCAAAAGCCAGAAATAAAATGATAATTCTTTTAGATGCGTGATAAAAATATAAATGCTTGTTTTTTAGAAAAATAATTTGAATTATATTACGTAATAATGAATGTCAACTATAATTAATGAACAAATATAGCTGACAATTTGAACAATCTTATCCTTATAAGAGAAAACTACTATTACAAAATCTTTTATTAATAGGAAATTTTTGCTTTCACATTTGTTGTGTTTATTTTTTATGCTGTATTAGAACTTACTTTCAAATTACAAAAGCAATACATGATCATTTTAATATAGAATGACGTAAGTCATGTAAAGAAAAAAATAACAAATCTTATCTTATCTTATCCTAGCCTTCCTTTATTACCTTTAAAGTACCCAATATTTATAGCTTCACACATGTTCTTCCTAACTTTTTCCTATTTTAACACAAGCAGAAAAAAATAAATTCCTGAGAATTAGAATGTGGTGGTGTTGTTTTCACAAAATTGTGTTTTGTTTTGTTTTTTTTACTATACAAATTAGTCTTTGTCTTGCTTTTATTTTCCTCTTACTAATATCTTGTGCATATCAATATGATTACCAGATGCATGATATTCCTTAGATAAATATTTTAGTTTGTTTGCAAGTTTTGTCACAGAATACAATGCTGATTCACATATCACTTCATATACACTCTCACATATTTATGGTTTATGTCCTTAAGATAGATTTCCCAAAATATACTGCTATGTCAAAGGGAACAAATACTCTTAATTTTAGTAGATATTGTTGGATTGCATTCCAAAAACTGTGGCAATTTAACTTCTAAGAAAAATGCATGAAAATATTCATTCTTGCACCCTCTAAAAAACTGAATGTTTTCAGTCTTCTAAGTTTTGACTATCTTATGGGTGGAAATGAAATAATCATTGATCTTTCAATATGTAGTTATTTCAGATTAATATTTTTTGTACATTTATTTTCTGTTTGCATTTCTGTTTTTATTGGTGGCTTGCTTTGTCTTTTGTTCAATCTTGTACTAAATAACTTTTCCTTTTATTGTCTTCTTAACTTACAAGAGCTTTTTGTTTTTAGAGTTGATTACATTTATTCTACCATATGACTTGCAAATATTGTCTCACAAATGATCTTCTATATTTTAATGTTTTATGGTATCTTTTGCCATGTAGAAAATTTCAGTTTTTGTAGACTCAAATTTGTCAATTTTATATACTCATTTTTTACTTCTGAAGTACCATTTTTTATTAATAGAAAAATACTTATTAAGCACTGAATTGATCCTGCTAGCATTCTATTCATTTTTACTTCACTAAATTCAATACTAAAAGTGTTCTAAAACTTGCTTGTTTAAATACCAAATTTTCTTACATTATAGCTCAATGAAAATTCTTTTCAAAATACAGTACTTCTGCTTAAAATATTCTCAAATCATTTTTTAAATTGCATGCTTCTGTAAAATTTGAATTTTGAGAAGGTATATATATATATTTGTTCTTGTTGTTCTTTTCTTTTCTTTTTTCTTCCCTCCTCTCCTCTCTTCCCCTCTCCTCTCCTCTCCTTTTCTTTCCTTTTCTTTTGAGACAGAATCTTGCTGTGTTGCCCAGGCTGGAATGCAGTGGTGCAATCTTGGCTAACTGCCATTTCCACCTCCCAGGTTCAAGTAATTCTCATGCCTCAGTCTCTCGAGTAGCTAGGATTACAGATATGCACCACTACACCCAGCTAATTTTTGTATTTTTTAGTAGAGATGGGGTTTCCCCATGCTGGCCAGGCTGGTCTCAAACTCCTGGCCTCAAGTGATCAGCCTGCCTCGGCCTCCCCAAAGTGCTGGGATTATAGTCATGAGCAACCGCGCCTGGCCAATATATTTATATTTGATCGTTTATAGTTAATATTTACTGATGTTATAGTGGTCTTACTGGTTAATCCTTTCTTACAATGTTCAGAGTATTCTGTCATTATCAATATAAAATTTTTCACCTGAAAAAAGAGGAAATAAATTAATTACAGATAAATTAATAAGTAAATAAATAAATGTATGTAGGTCCATGTATTATTTTGCCTGCAAACAAATGAATACATACAGAGATAGGTTACTAGTCTAGGACCCAAGTAAATTAGCAGGCAAGGATAATATCATCTGCAATTTAACATGTGTAAAATTAAAGTTAAAGTAAATTGTATTATATTCTATGTATAGAAGATAAACCTCACAAGTAAACCCTCGCTATTAGAAATAAGTAAGATTTACAAGTAAATTGACAGGAAGTTCCTCAGAATTATCACATATTAGTTTGGCTATATGGAAGACATAGAAACCACCCAGTTGCCAAGTACACTGACTTGAATCAAGTGGCTTAGAGAGTAATTTACAAATTTGAATGGCATTATATAAGAGATATGAATATGCCACAATTCCAAAAACTATTACACGTTCCCATCCCATTCAATTGTATATTATCACTGAATGATCATTTTCTCTGTTCAGTAACCACGATCTGTTTACTAATTAAATAATAATTATAGAAAGAAGTCAATATAACAATACATTACAAAATTATCTACTAATTTTTTATGCATAATAATAATACATTATAGAATGTAATAATAATATTCAACACTTTATCATGTTGGATAAATGCAGGAATCATTGTAAGTGCTTTTAATTATTTAATTTATCACCCAAGCAAACCTTGAAGTAAAAACATTTATTATCCCCATTTCACAGATGAAGAAAGTGAAGTCTAAATAGGTTAAATTACATGCTTGACTTCACAAAAACTAGTGAGTTGCAGGTGTGAGGCTTGAATCCAGAAAATTTGATCCAGAGCCCATCTTAATTGTTATTCTATAGTACCTCAAAGTATACAGATAAATGGAAAAACAGCCTTTTCCAAAACATTGTCAATGTTTACTTTAATAGCTTTTAATATCAATCTATTACTGTTTCCTTGTTATTAAAACATCTGTGTGTTATACATTTATAATATAAAATTCTGCCTCATTTATAGATATTATTGTTACAAAAACACAGGTTCTGATTTCAGTAAAAGCATATCAGGTAATCTTAAGAACAGCTAGAAAATTTGGAGTTAACAATTTTTCTTTTAATCTATTGTGGATCTCAAAGAGCTAGCAAAGCAGTCACAAATTTTAGGGCAAGGGTCTAGAGGATAAGGAGAAAACCTAGGGTGGCTAAGACAGTTATAAATTTGACCAACGTTATATGAGAGATTTTGGGTTCATTTCAATCACATCATTCTGACGCACTATTACATCATTCTATCCTGTGCAGTTGAATAGAATGTGAGGGGTGAGCCTGGCATTTAGATCCTCTTTTCTCCTAGTGGAATCCACCTAAAAATGAAATAAATGTATTTAAACAATCTAAGATTGCTGGAATTTTTATCTACCTGCCAGATGCCAAGGCAAATCTTCTCTGAATAAAGATAATTTTATCTTAAGCCTCAAACTATTTCTACTAATCTTAAAAGCTAATATACAACACTCAATTATAAAGAAATAAACACATGAAGTGATAAATTAACTTGATCAAGAACAAAATAAGCAATAAATAGTAGAAACAGATCCTCAGAGAATGCAGGTAAGAAAAAGATAATTCAAAAGAAATATGCTGCCTAAGCTCAAAAAAACATAAACGACAGGATTAAGAATTTTGTCAGAAAACTGGACACTGTAAAAAAATTTAGGAACTCTAACTAAAAGGTACACTAGTCAAAAAAGAAAACTTAATGTGTAGATTCAACAGGAAATTAGACATGACTAAAGAACGAATTGGTAAACTAGAAGATAAGTGAGAAGAAAATAAGCAACCTAAAGCATGGAGGGACAAATGAATAGAACATATCGAAAAAAGTATAGAAGACATACAGGATATAGTAAAGAGGTAAAAGGGTCTATTATATGCGTAATTGGAGAAAAGAGAGATAATAGGGCATAAGTAATACTTGAAGAGACAATGGCCTAGAACTTTCACTGATTGTTTTAGTCATATATTGGGATACTATAAAACAGTGAAAATGAATGGCCTCCAGGTACGTCAGAACAACATGGGTTAATCTACATGTAATATTGAGGCAAGGAAGTCAAACACAAAGAGTACTATATGATTATGTTAACATAAAATGCAAACATAGACAAAATTATATTGCAATTTGAGAAGTCAGAACAGTGGTTATATCTTGGACAGAGGGAAAGAATACTGATTTGGTGGATCATGAGGCAGTCTTCCGAGTGTTGACAATCATCTATTTCTTGGTCTCGGCACTGAATACCCAGGCATATTTACTTCGTAATAATTCACATATTTTTTGTTTACTTTATTGTATATATGTTACATTTTACATAAAAGTTTAAAACAAAATAAAAATAATTATTATGTGTTAGTGGGAGAAAAATTATTAATTCAAGAAATAAAAAATATTTTTTCATTCTTTTTTCTTTTTTTTTTTTGAGACGGAGTCTAGCTCTGTCGCCCAGGCTGGAGTGCAGTGGCCGGATCTCAGCTCACTGCAAGCTCCACCTCCAGGGTTCCCGCCATTCTCCTGCCTCAGCCTCCCGAGTAGCTGGGACTACAGGCGCCCGCCACCTCGCCCGGCTAGATATTTTTTTGTATTTTTTAGTAGAGACGGGGTTTCACCATGTTAGCCAGGATGGTCTCGATCTCCTGACCTCGTGATCCGCCTGTCTCGGCCTCCCAAAGTGCTGGGATTACAGGCTTGAGCCACCGCGCCCGGCCTGTATTTTTTCATTCTTAAATCAAGAATTACATTTTAAGATTCATATTTTAAATATTTGATTATTGGCTGGGCATGGCGGCTCACACCTGTAATCCCAGCACTTTGGGAGGCCGAGGCAGGTGGATCACCTGAGGTCAGGAGTTCGAAACCAGCCTGGCTAACATGGTGAAACCCCGTCTCTATTAAAAATACAAAATTAGCCAGGCGTGGTGGCACATGCCTGTAATCCCAGCTACTTGGGAGACCGAGGCAGGAGAATTGCTTGAACCTGGGAGGTGGAGGTTGCAGTGCGCCAAGATCACACCGTCGCACTCCAGCCTGGGAAACAAGAGCAAAACTCTGTCTCAAAAACATAAAATAAATAAATATTTAATTATTAATAAGGCTATGGATTTTTCCAATTTTCTATTCTTTCTATAATTTCTATAATTTAGGACTTTCAAGATTTTATAAAATGGTCTAAAACACCTTACTTTAGAAAAAAGAAACTATGATGGTGCATATACAGTTTCTCTTCTACTTTCCATTTTTTCTGATTTCCAAAATAGTCAGATAGAATTTGTGAATAATAAAAGCTACATGTGAATGTCTTCACTTTTTCAGAATCATGACCCTCTTTTAAATGGTAATACATGCAAGAAAAAAACTTCTACCCACAATATTTACTCTAGTTTGGATATAAGGCAGCAAGTAACAAGAGGTGTTCATGTTAAATTATCTGATTAAGTCGAATCCTGATTGTTTGCTTGATATAGTATCCTTGTTGTATAATAATCTTTCTGATGATATCTGTGACCTTAAGTCATATTTGAATGAGGCTTGAAGAAAGTATATACAGTCAAAAACAGTTGAAACTATTTGATAATTTTCACAAGAAAATATCGGTATGCCAAATATAAGTAAATGCACGAAATTATCTTCACATTATTGGGTGTGAAGGCTAAAATCAAGGGGTCATTTCACTGTTTAACAAACTCTTGGGAACAGGACACTTAATCACTTATAATTGAAACTGTAAATAACTGTTGATTATATAAGACATGAATTACTCTGACACTTGCCGAGGGAGGTCTGAAAAAGCATTTATTCAATCAAGTATATGAAAAATAATACCTATCATCCTCAATAATAAATGGTGAAAATGCCAAGAGAAAAGTTATAAGAATTAATCTATATATCTCTGCATTCTTTAAAAATTTACTTTTCAGAAGCAAATCGATCCTCAAAAGAATTAGGAAAAACAAATAAATTCCGCTTTATAAATCAGTCATGGGTAGGATATCACCCACAATAACAAGAGACTTATAGAGGTCGCTCCTTTATTTAAAACAAGAGTTTATCCACATGCTATTGTTTCTCTACACATTTTACTGGGAGAATTGGAGGGATAGTTTCTATTCTCTGTACCATTTCTCTGGTTATACATGTACCAAATTATTTTTGAAAAATCAAATTTATTTGTGATTGGTTTCATAGAATAATAGTGTTTTCCTTATATCCTTGGCATTTTTGATTAGCCTCCATAGTTCTTTGAGTCACAGAAATTTCTTTTTCATGCTTGGTAATTAAATTATCATATTTGTTTTGACAATTTGAAAATATCTGTTTTAAAATAATGATGGATAAATACACTAAAAATGTACCTTTTATGTAATCTTATTCTTTTAAAGAAGGGTAACTTGCAAGAAAATGAAATTTAAATGTATATCACTCTAAGTTTTTTCATATAAATAAATCAATGAATGAGCAAGTGCTTAGACAGACAGTTGAACCTCTGTCAATGGGTTTATCACATCATCTTAAAATTGTTTATTTCTTTGTTCTTCTAGTGCATGTAAGCACTCCATACATAGGAGCAATATCTTATTTAAATCCCCAGGACCTTATACAATATGGTGCTCAGTAACAACTATTGAATGAAACTGAGCCTTAAAAAGTAGTCTTATTCCTAGAATGCCCCAAGGTTGAGGCAATATCTGCTGGATGTGTTTTTACTTAAAATGAAGATTGAAGAGATATAGAATGGCAATAGATAAGGCTATTGGGACAGGAACAGAAACAAATCTTTACTACATTCAGGCATAGACTATTACCAGACAGGTTAAACATTATATAGTTTCTATGAAAAACATTTTTATATTTTAAGAAAATATAAAAACTAAAGTGGAATTAAAAAGGAGGATCTGTCTGTAGTGTTCGGTAAATGTGGGTATTGACTAAACAGGAAAGAAACCACGACAGGGAGTAGCGGAGGAACAGGACTTCAAGGTATGTGTAAGTGGCCTGTCTACAGAAGTGGGAACCAGAGAGGGAAAAATGACTGAGTAATTATGAGTTTAGAGTGAAATGTCATCAGAATTCATGAGAGTAATAAACCAAGGGAAAATTTCCTTAGTCAAGGCATAATCTAGGAAAGGTATGTTGAGTTACTACTGCTGAGTGATGGTTATGGAACCTTAGGAGGTGCTCCTAGACCTTAAAGGAATTCCCTTTTAGATATTCCATTGGAAGCTCAGTGGCTTATTTCTGCCCTAAACCCCTTTCATCCTCACCTCCTCAATCTGTAGTTGTCCCAACATCCACAGATTCCTCTGCTATTTTACTTTCAAGTATTAGTGTTCTGGTTTTCCACCTAAAGTTGGACTCACATAAGGATATCTTTTCTTAGGATCCATTTCCAAGTATGTGCATCGAGCATTTGACTTATCCTGTAGGTCTAGGTAGACTCTAATTTAATCTGTTCTTCCACTTACAATCCCTGGTTAAAGCTCCAAGTGAGGTTTTGGCTGCACAAGCTGATGCTAAAAAAGTGCATTGAGTCTAAAAGTACCATGGTCAAGTGAGATTGGAAATTCTCATTCTACACATGCCCAATAATCTGTCTTTGGGGTAATTTCTTCCTAACCCACATTCTTTTCTCCATCAGCTCTGTGCCAATCCTACTCATAACATGCATATACATAATTGCATTTACCGTATGCTTTGTCTTGATTTTAAAAAGTAGTGGTGTTTTGTTTGCTTTAGGTATATACTTATTCTTTTACTCTTATATGAATAAATGTCACTAGATTTTAATAAATCAAATGTCAAAAAACTTTAGTACTCACCCATACTCTTTGACAAAATATATTTTGTGGAATGTTTCATCCTTTAAGAAATAATTTCTCATAAAACTAATATTTCTATCTGCATCTGTGAAAATAATCCAATTTTTCAGACTATTAAACTGTGAAACAAAATGTAATTATTTGATATTCAGCTCCTATTTTCTTAAAAACATATTATAATAAGAGAAATATTAATGCAAACAAGAGCAAGAGTGAGTCAAGATTTAATACATATTCTCACCTAATTTTAGAGTATTTATTGAGTATTTGTTATATATTTAGCATGATGCTAGGCATTATGGAGGCATGTGTATATTTGAATCCTCCTAATGTGTATAGTTACAGATGTTTGGTAGAGTAGATTATAAATTTATAGAAATAACTATAATAAAGGTAGGCCAATAAAGAGATAAGAGGACAGTTACTTATAAAACACAAAGACTTCCTTGATGACAAACAGGCATGAACATATATAGCCTATTTAAAAATAAATAAAAATGGCTGAGTGCAGTGGCTCATACTTGTAATTCTAGCACTTTGGAAGGCCAAGGCGGGATGCTACCTTGAGCCCAGAAGTTCAAGACCAATACCTGGGCAACAAAGGGAGACCTTTCTCTACAAAACAATTTTTAAAAATTATCTAGGTATAGTGGTACATACCTGTAGTCCCAGCTACTCAGAAGGCTGAGGAGGGAAGATCACTTGAGTCCAGAAGATAGACAGCAATGTACCCTGTGCTACTGTACTCCAGCCTGGGCAACAGAGCAAACCCTGCCTCAAAAATTAATTAATTAATTAATTAATTAATTAATTTAATTAAAGCAGCTGGTTAATATAAAAAATTTTAACCCCACTTGCAATCAACCAAATGGAAAATATGTTTAAATATACTGTTTTTTAATTGGCCAAAAAAATTTAAATTATGTCGTCCAATGGTATGATACAAAGCTATGCTGCAGAGCTGTACTGATAAATGCTTAAGGACTTGCTCTCTGGAGGGAAGTAAAACAACACCACCTCTTTGTAGTATTTGCTGATTTCTGCTTTATAAATACTTTCACCATGGCTGATTGCAAGCTACCAAATACACGTCACTAAACACTCAATTGGGAAGCTATTTATGATAGGCTTTCCTGAGCCAATCTGTGTAGACTCCAGCACACCTCTGATTGTGTGTACTCCTTGAAAAAACATGAATTAAGTAAATCTTTTGTAACACTGATTTGGCAATATGTTTCATTTGCCTTGAAACCATTTATGGCATTTTGACTCAGTAATCTTATTTCCAGAATCTATCCTAAATAACTTCAAATAATTTGTTAGCTTTACACAAATAGTTGTTTGCTGTCATATAATTATGATAGTGTTAATAATTAAATAGTAAGTAAGTATAACACATCTACAGTGTAATAGCCATCATTAAAAGCATGTTTATAAAAGGTATGAAATAACAGGGATGATGCTTTCTTTATACAATTGAATTTAAAAGGCAAGAAAAAGTGATCATGTGTGGTATGAACACAATTCCTTTTTAAAACCTGTACATAGAAAAAAGAAGTGATGATATATTGATAATAATGGGTTTTGGTGCAATTTTTTCATTACTTCATAACCCAGCACCTAGGAAATATTTGAAAAATATTTATCAATCTTGAATATTTTCTGCTACTTTTCTACATTTTCCAGATTTGTTCTAATATAAACTACTTCGATACGCATTAAAAAGAACTTTCATTGTGCTGGGTATGAGAGAAGTATAAAACCAGGGTTGCTGGCTTGAGAGGATTATGGGAAAATAAGATCTGAAACAAGTAGGAAATAACAAGTAGTGGAAGAAGAGAAAGAGTACAGAGGAAAGAAGGTATGCAAGATGATACTTAAGTTAGAATCGCATTTCCTTAACCACAAAACTTTTTTTAAGATTGAAAGGCTATATATAAGGACAGAAAATAAAAGAACTAGTTCATGGAGAAAAACAAAGTTCAAAGCAAGAGCCCCCATGATTTGTCAAGAGATTAATCTAAATCACATTAAGAGGTCTAGAGGTTGGCAAACTATAGCCAATGAAGCAAATTTATCCCATTGCCTATTTTTTTAAATAAAGCTTTTTGGAACACAACCATGTCCACAAATTTGTACACTGAGCAGTTGAGACAGAGAATATATGACCCACAAAGCCTATAATATGTACTATCTGACCCCCTACAGAAAAAGTTTGGCAACCCTCGATCTAGAAAAGAAAGTTCAAAATGTAAATATTCCACATTTTTAAACAAAATTCTGTGAAATTAGATCTATCTAATCATTAGAAAATATCTTCTGAAAAGTCAAAGTGTCTGACTTGACTTCTCTAATTTCCCCAGTCCTTTGTGTGAATGTGTGTGTGTGTGCACACGTGTGCTTAGTGGTAAATCCACTTAGAAAGTCAAGGCCACATACTGTTACATTAGAATTGGAAGATAGATATAAAATGCTCTAAACAAAATAGAGATTAATTACAAATTTGAATGCATTAACATTATATGAATGGCCAATTCAATAACTGATTATGTGAAAAATTAATTGCCTGCTGGAGTGGACAACCACACCCCACCACATATCCTCTCTCAGCCCACACAGGTGTTCCATGTCTCCTGGACTTCTCAAATGATTTGGCATTCATATGTCATGGCTTAAAAAGCCAGACACATGTTTTTAACATTCAATTATCTATTCATTCTACAAACATAATAAATGACAATTTTGCATTGAGAACTATATTAGTATTTAGGAATATAGTAAAGAAAGATGGTACTTGACCTCAAAAAGAATGTCTCTCCCCCACTCCCTCCGCCACCAATTTGTTATATGTTACAGGACTCATTCCAAAAAGTACACATTCCTAGGGCAATTAGTTTATGCCTCTATAATGAAATGGACGAATAAATAAAAATAGCTGCTGTTACAATTGATACTGAGAAAATGTGGTTTGGTTTGTAAAAGTATTTATCAGAGCCTTTTGCTTGTACCCAGAATTGCTCCCAGGATGGTGTGGGAAAAAGAGGTTGAGATTGAAAGGAGCAAATTTATTCTGCATAACTAAGTGTATTTAACTTTTGATTCTAACTGGTGACTTGGGAAGTTATTTCTAAAACTTGGGAATGGAGATGGAGGTGGATTTTGGTTAGTGTGAGGATGAACCCTGGCAGTGTGTTGGGGGTCTGGAACCAAAAGAAATACATCATGAGTGAGTAATTTCCATACGCATCCTGACCTAAGTGAGGAATTTCAAAATAACTTGGTACCCAAGTGTAGTTGGTGTCTATACTATAATGACCCTCCATTGTCTCTAAAGCCTGTTACCCAACACAATAGCCTCATATTTGTGCTTCTTTTGGAAAGGGAGACATGTCCACACTGGGGATAAAGCCCTGAGAACCAGGAAGAGACAGGCAGGAGTGGTGATAAGTGATCCAGGACTGACCCTGGAGTGAAAAATGCACTTGCTAGGTGATTGTCAGCACCACCAGGCAGGAATCACCATAAACAACAGAAATGGCACTGGACTCCTCAGATTGTGTGGGATGGAGCCTTGAGTTATTTTATTGGACACAAAAGAAGACTTGGAGACTTGGAAACTTTCAGCTTACTATTATAAACCTGATTTTTGTTTTATGTTATGCTTATTTACATCACATCAACCTCCTTCAGTGGGATGCAAGCAGAAGTCACATTTATCTTTACATTCCTCCTGTACCAAGCTTGGTGCATTATAGAGTAGGGGCTCATTAAATTAAGCAGAAAAAGAATTTCAAAATCAGAAAGAAGAGATGATCTTAGCTTCACCGTAGAAGCAATATAGAATTGACTGAGGGCTAAATAAACTACTTTTGTCTAGTTGGGTGTCCCCAACTAAAATAGTGTCTCTAGAGTTAAGACTGGAGAAGTTTGGGAAGTGTGAATGTTGGAGAGGAAAAGTTAGACAGGACTTTTCTGTAGCAAAACCTCAAGCTAAGAAAACAAAGGTTTTTAAGAAGGGGAATATATTTACCTGTTAGGTAAAGAGAAAAAGGTGTCCCTAATGTAAACTTGATTTATTCTGAGGATCACACACAATATGGGCCAGAAATTTCTGAATATAGCAATACAATAAAAAACACTAAAAACAGATTTTTTTCAGTTTATTAAAAGCATATGCTCATGTTCAACCTTGTGGGATTCTGATATCCTTGGTCTGGGTGAAAGACTAAAATCTATATTTTTATTGTATTTCCCACAACCCATTAAAATTCTAGAGGAAATTTCCTACTCCTCTTGGTCTTTTTAACTTGAGGTCTGGCATGTTTACTGAATTAATTAACAATGTGTTCACCATGCAAAATTGCTCTCTTGCCTTCATAAATTAGAAATTTGTCAATAAAAATACTTTAATGCAACCTATTTCTCACGTTGTTTTGCTTTAAATGAATTCTCATAATACCAGTATTATATATATTGAATACACTTCTCATTCTGCTTGATAAGTAGAAACTTAGAGAATGGCTAAAATAAGGTTGTTGGCTAGGAAAAATACATAGCAAAAAAAGAAAAAGAAAAAGACAAAAGAGTACTGAATAAACACGTTTTTATTATGTTATCAATGACCAAGATGATATTGAAAGCACATATAACAGAAAATATTATTTTCGTGCTTCGGATTTCCAATCTACAGTCATGTTCTTGCACTTACTTTGAATAGTATGATAGATGGATGGATGGATAGACAGATAGATAGATAGATAGATAGATAGATAGATAGATAGATAGATAGATAGATAGACAGACAGACACACGGATTCATAGATGAGAAGAGATAGATAATAGTTTGATAATAGATAGATATATAAACATAGAGAGATGGCTAGAGATAAAGTTGGAGATTTTTTTAAAAGTAAGAAATCTTGGAATTTAAGAAATGCCACACAAAAGTACAAAAGAGAAAGGGAAATAAAGATTTCTTTCAATGTAAAGTTTTTATTTGCTGTTTTACCTTAAAAATAATAATGTCAATTTCTGTCACACTGTCATGTGATTATACAATGAAGTTGGTTTCAGTATTGTCATTCATCTGTTCTAATTTCAGGTATCAGATGTATTAAGCAGTTCAAACTGAGAGTGTAACAGTACCTTTTTAAAACCGTATTATAGATTCAGGGGGTACATGTGCAGATTTGTTACATGGGTAGAGTTTGGGCTTCTAGTGAGCCCATCACTCAAATAATGAGCCTAGTACACAATAGGTAGTTTTTCAACTATCATCCCCCTCCTTCAATTCATTCCCCCTTTTGGAGTTCCCATTGACTATTATTTCCATCTTTATGATCATGTGTACCCATTATTTAGCAGCCACTTACAAGTGAGAACATGTGGTATTTGATTTTCTGAGTTATTTCACTTAGGATAATGGTCTCCAGTCCACTCATGTTATTGCAAAGGACATGATTTCATTCTTTTTTAAGTACTCCATGGTGTGTATGTACCACATTTTCTTTATCCAATCCACCATTGATGGGTGCATAGGTTGACTCCATAACTTTGCTATTGTGAATAGTGCTGTGATAAACATATGAGTTTAAGAGTCTTCTAGATAACAAAAAAAATATTTTCTTTTAGGTGGATGTCTAGTAGTCAGATTGCTGGGTCAAATGGTAGTTCTGTTTTTAGTTCTTTGAGAAATCACCATACTGTTTTCCAAAAGAGTTGAACCATTTTGCATTCCCACCAACAGTATATAAGCGTTCCCTTTTCTAGTCATTGTTGCCAACGTCTGTTTTTTTTTTGACTTTTTAATAATAGCCATTCTGACTGGTGTGAAATGGTATTTCACTGTGGTTTTAACTTGCATTTCCCTGATGATTAGTGATGCTGAACTGTTTTCCATTTTGTTGGCAACCTGTATGCCTTCTTTTGAGAAGTGTTTGTTCATGTCCTTTGCCCACTTTTTAACAGAGTTATCTGTTTTCATCTTGTTGATTGGTAACAGTACACTTCCAAAGACAGTAAAGAAGACATAAAAATTATTGCAAAGCTCCTTTTCTTATAGGACGTAGCACAGAAGTTTGGAGTCCACTCGCTACTTACAAATGTTGTGATGTAAGGGTGCCAATGATTTGAAACTATCAAGGGGGAGAAAAAATCCATCCCTCCCCCTTCTCCCATTGAAAGAGCACAATCCTAGGATAGCTGTGCTGACACTACCCCAAAGCTTTCAAAATTATTCATATATCATCATCTTGTTTCCTTATAAGTTGTACACTCTTAGTTTTCATACACACACACACACACACACACACACACACACACACTTCTGGTTCTAGAAAAAGAACGTTTTTCATAACTGTAGTTTGCTTTCCATGAAAACTACTATAAAATCAAAGGTATATTTTGCAACTGATGGCATATCAAACTTGAGAACATATTGCATTTATGCCCCCGAGTTTTAGTTTATGCTGTAAGCCTAGCTCTAGAGAGAAAGGAAGTTCTGTGGAAGTCAAGAAAAGAACTAGGGGAAAGAGCGAGATCGAGATTATGTCTGCTGTGCACTTACACCAGGTGCCATTAATTTAGCAAGTTATTAGACAATCCGAAGGTCACAGCTCTTCCATTACTTCTTGCAGTTCCCACACAGTCAAAAGAATACTGCCCTGTCCTTGCTAGATAATGAAAACCACTAAGATCAGAAAAGTATTAAGTTGAAAGAAGATAATTCAGACAGTTCTAATTACCAAAATAGGCCCTGTATTCCCATTTTCCCAGAGAAAGAGGATAAGTACTTTCTAAGGGTGCTAGAGCCTGCTCTTGTGGACTCACTAGAGCTGATTAATAAATGTTCAGGAATTTTGTGAGCCAGGCATTACATTGTCGGTCATTTGTAATTGGCCATAGTGGGAGTATGCACACAACAGAAAGCAGGGAATGCTACAAATCAGGGCCTTTTGTTCCCCCTGAGGGCCTATTTATTTACCCAGCACATGCAAAAATATATTATAGTAGAATGTTTACATTTTAAAAAGATGTAAAAATAACTATTCTATTGAAAAACGTTTACTTTTAGGCAACTGTTTCTCTTTTTCAAAATTCATAAACCTGTGTCTTCATTTTTAGAAATGATCTAGAAAACACAAGCAACTTTATTAATGAGAAAGTATTAATTATCTTTAAAGTAACATTTTGGATTAAAAAATAAATTGACCTAATTTTAACCTAGCCCAATCCACCCAACGTCATTTGAAAATATTTGCTTTTCAGTATTTCTAGGGACACATAGGGTGTTCTTTCCCTAAACCAAACTACTGACCTAAATTTAAAATTAAATTACACACACACACACACACACCACACACACACACACAGGTGTGCATGAAGACACTGAAGAAGGCCACATTGTTCCAATCCAAATACAGTGATTATTATCCACAAAGAAGACACCCCTTGGGGTGTCTGAAATTTACAGGGAAGACAGCTGAGCTCCCAGCAGGCATAACCCATCTGAAGATGTCTTCCTACAAATACCACAGGTACAAAACAATATTGCCTCACTGTTGAAATCTGACTGCCTGCTGCAGTGAAAACACAGGCCTCTGTGAACACTGAATTGAGGATAAAGGACAAAATGTTTAAGTTTATTATACTTTTTATATGTAGATGTCTTGAGACAAAATTACAAAGATTTTTTAAAACAAAAATATTTTAAAGCATTGAATTGAGTCCAAATATAGAAATAAATAGGTCATGAATATCACAGTTTACTTTTATAATTTTTATAAATATTAAAGAATACATATCTTGGGAACATAATGATCTTCATGCAATCATTTCTCATATTAATAATTAACTTGATCTCAGTTAATCTGGTATGGCAAGTCAATCTATGCACTGTATCAGGAGAAGAAGACTATAGCCAACAATACAAGATAAATGGAATATACACTTAGTGTATGTTCTATAGGGGGGAAAAGCCTTTTTAAAGCTTAACACTCTTTTTTTGAGACGGAGTCTTGTACTGTCACCTGGGTTGGAGTGCAGTGGTATGCTCTCGGCTCACTGCGACCTCCGCCTCCTGGGTTCAAACGATTCTCCTGCCTCAGCCTCCTGTAGCTGGGATAACCAGTGACCGCCACCATACTCAGCTATTTTTTTTTTTTTTTTTTGTATTTTTAGTAGAAACGGGATTTCACTATGTTGGCCAGGCTGATCTCAAACTCCTGACCTCGTGAGTCGCCCGACTTAGCCTCCCAAAGTGCTGGGATTACAGGCGTGAGCCACCGTGCCCAGCCAAGTTTAAGACTCTTGAATCAAATATTAGTAGCACCTTTAAGCAAAATTGTTTTGCTAAAGCATAAGCAATGAGAATGCTTGCCCCCCAGGAACTCAAATATATTTCAATACACTTATTTTGTTATTTATTTATAGAAATAAATGACGGCACTGAAGGTAAAAGTAACTGTGGATAATATATCTCTATTTCAGTTTTCCTTTTAACTATGAATTACTTTTAAACGATGAATATATTTAACTCAATTTTAGTTTGGTCATGAATAGTAAATATGCATATCTGAAAGTCTGCTCTAATATATATTCATTTCTTTGCTGTTCCTTAAATACTTGGATTATTCTCCCGTCTCAGGGCGCTTGCATCTACGATTTTCTCTGTCTGGAATGTTCTCTCAGACATCAGGATGGTTTCTTCCCTCACTTCCCCTATGCCTTTTCTTAAGTATCACACTGTTAGTAGGTCCTTCCAATGTGAAAGAGCAAATGACGCTTGCTTCCTCCATCCACATTTCATATCTCTCTTATCATTTCTCCACAGCACTTACTACCAACATACACACACTCACACACACATATATACTTTTAGTATTTTATACATACAGACATATATATATGCTTTTTAAAATTTTATATATATATAAAATTATATATATATATATGCTTTTTAAAATTCCATTGTCATAAATGCAGGATTATGAGCTGTTTTATTCGCCACTAAATCTTAAGCAACTAAAGTGATGCCCACATGTAGTGATAGCTCAGTTAATGAATCTTAATAGGGTCAGAAGGAACTCGAATGTTCTCTGATAGCTTCAGCATTACTTAATGGCAAAATCACAACCATAACCAGAATTAGTACCAAAAAATTCTTGTGTTTAAATACAGTAAACATGATTTCTTCACAATCCTGTTATGGAATCTATATAACTGTATCATTCTATATAAAGAAAAAAGGGTTGTTATAGTACTAAAGGAAAGCCATTAACAATTTTATTCCCCAAAGAATGCAAACTATAAGAGAACAAAAAACTCTATGACCAAAATTTTACCAAGGTGGAGAAAGTAAATAGGTAAATCAATAGAATGCTATAAATATTAAATTTATTTTTATATTAGCGAAGAAATTATTTTACAAGTGAAAATTATGCACCAATTTATAGTTTGAGACTCCATAATTTAAAGGCAGATCACCTATATTATATATGTAGCCCACAGTAATCATTGAGAATTTTTGCTTCTCACAGACTTGAACTTCTGAATTGGATAATAAACATTACTATGAGATAAGAATAATCACGATTACCAGAACACTCTGTATGTTCCAGGAGCTGTGCTTGCACTGGCTACTGTCCCAAAACAATTCTACAAAGTAGGTATTACTTTCCCATTTTTATAGATTAAAAAAAAGAGAGCTACTAGAATTTTTGTGCTGAATTAATATTGATGTTATCAGAGGGCATTTGGGTTCCTTCTGACCTTGTGGTTACATTAATTCATTTAAGGTTTATTAATTGAGAGACCATTACATGCAGACATTGCTTAGGGACTTAGCAATGAATAAAACAGATAATGATCCTGATACAAATAAGTGATTGAATAAATAAACAAATGGGTGGAGAAGTGCCAAATATCCTTTACAGAAAAATTCTGAATTATCTATGTAAATATTCCCTCTAAGGATTTGAATCTTAACTCTTATTTATTGATTGTAGACTAAGTGTATTGGCTTATTGATTTGCTTCTAAGGACTAGAGTGTGGAAAGTGAAGAGAGGAGAAAGAGTAACTTTACAGTGGAGAAACCTGGCAACACTAACTCAGCTAGGTGATCAAGGTCAACATTATTAGTGATGTCATGCCAATAACAAGTGCGCTTGACATGGTGAGATGAGAATGGCATCTCACCTTTGTGATCTTCCTCCTCAAAATACATAACCCTGGTCTAATTATGAGAAAAGCTTCAGGTAAGTCCAAATCGAAGGATAGTGTACAAAATACCTGTCCGGTACTCAACACTGTCAAGGTCACCAAAAACAAGGAAAGCCAGAGAAACTGTCACACAGGAAACAAAGGAGATTTGACAGCTAAATGTCCTGTGGAATGCTGGATCGGATCCTTAAACAGAAAAAATGGCATTGGGGAATAATTAGGAAAGTCTAAATAAAGTATAAAGTTGAGTTAATAATAATGTATGTTTAGTTATAAAAATGCACCATAGTAATATGAAATATTAACACTAGGAGAAACTGGGAAAGGAGTGGACAGGAACTCTCTGTACTATCTAGCAACTTCTCTGCGATTCTAAAACTATTTAAAAATAAATTCTTTTAAAAAATATATACTTCACACACACACACACACACACACACACACGTTCAGCCTCTTAAACAAACATGCAAAGAGGACATGCTCCCATTTCTGACCAAGCACATTTACTACTCTCCTAACAAAAAAATGAGTCAAAATGGACCCCAAGATATTCAAACTGGAACCACCATGGAGGACAGTGTTTCACCTTGGATGAGTGAGGATGGCTTTACTGGCTAAGCATAAGAGAGAGACTGTAGAGTATAATTACCTGGATGAAAGATTTTGGTTTTTCTAATGTCAGGATGGATGGGAGCTTCAAAATCTCAGCTTAACATTAGAACGTCAGGGAAGCTTTCTTGTGCATGAGAAAAGGCTCATTAAGAATTTCTGTTACTGGAGGTGAAAATCAGAAGGGGTTACTTTGGAGATATTGGGAGTAGTCTACAAAATAGGCCAGCTATGGGAGCAGTAAACCACAGGAAAACAATTGCCAGAGATGCCTTTAGGGTGCAGGGGCAGAAAAGCTTATCTGCTCAGTGGAATGTGATTGAGTCATCTCAGGGACTGATTCCTGACTGTGGAGACCAAGGCACCAAAGGCTCTGGTCTCCAAAGTGCCATAGGAACATTGTAGGCCTCAGGTTTAAGGGATTTTGCTGTTGTAATTAAACATCAAAAAACGTATGAAGAATGTTTGCTAGTTAGATTATGTTTTTCCCTTTATGGAACAAACCAGTGAACTTTTATCACCTCATAATATAAATTTGCAGTCTATGTTCCTGAAAACTTGAATGTAAAGATTCAGATATAATTCTCAATTTGAGAGAAGCCCAAACATAGAAATGGGTTATACAAAGCAGTATTATAAAGAGTAAATTCAATTTTTGCCTTGATTATTTTGTGTCTCTTGTCATGTCTACACTGATCAAAAGAAGTGGAATTTTTTTTTTCTTTTTGCTTCCAAAATGAAATTTGTCCTTCTGAAAAAGAGACACACACTTCAGGCAAAATAAAAATATGTACCTTTCTTTTGGGCACTGGCCATTTACTGCTCTTACATATGATTGCTTTTCTCAGGTGTAATAATTTATTGCCTATTAGTTCACTATTGTGCAGGATCACTTTTCTCCCTTTGGTTGCATGAGTAACTCCATTAGTGGTAATGAACTGTGTCATGGGTAATCACGCCATTAAGACCTATCTACCTTAAACCCCAAAGCTTGAAACCCTCTCAGCTCTCAGTCCGGCAAAGAGAAAAAGCAATAACCTGCAAAGGTAGAGACCTGAGAACCTCTGGAGATATTAAGTTTAAGCTTAATAGTGAGTCATTAATAAATAAGATGCAGTATAATTATCAATACGAAGCACATTTAATAATTAATACCTTGCAAACAAAAAAAGAAATGAAATACCGAGTGAAATTAGACAGAGGTTATATTCAGTTCCCCTTGACAATCCTGACTTGAAGGAGAATTCACAAACTGTTAAAATTATGAAAGAGCCATTTCCCCAAAGCTCAAGAAGTGAAGCCACTTAGTAAATAGGATTCTTAACACTCATCTTTCTGCGCTCTTACAAACTTTACCCATACTTGATTCTAAAAGTACAACTCCTCCCACATAATTACAACTTTTCGTCTTTCAATTAAATATAAAAATGTTTGGGTGTATGTGTGTAATTAATAAAAACAAGTGGCAAATGTAGCTGAAACACAGCCTCTTTCATCTCTCATTTTTATGACATGGGAGTCTCAGAATGGAATTTGCTGGCAGTAACTTCAGTTTCTACTCACTATCCCAATTTTTGATAACCTATAGTTTGTGAGTAAGGGAAGATAACTAATATTTATTGAGTATTCACCAAAATAGATTAATTTTGCATTGGTTATCTCATGTAATTATCTAAACAAGCACATGTAATTAAGCTTATTAACCTCAATTTTAGACCAGAAATTTGAGGCTAAGAGAGGCAAAATCACTTTCCCCAAGATTACAAGTAGTAGATTGACAATTTCATTACTGACCTTTCTGATCGTTAAGCTTATAGTTTTTCAATTCTGTTCCTAAATATATCTTTAAATAAGATATGAAAGTCTTCTTATTGCTTTGCAAATGATCATATCAAAGCAATGATGTGTTTGTTTATATAACACTTCAATCAATCACCTATATTATTTAGCAGTTTGTCAACAGGCGGGAAACCAAGGGATAATAGCATTTCCCAAGTCACTGATTTGAAAGAAAATCCAGTCATTGCCCTGCATTAGTGGCCAGTCAAATCTGTGATGAAAGGAAAGAATCAGGCTTTCACCATCATCAGTTCATAAACTTGGCCACATCACCAGCCTTCCCCACTGCATTAACCACTCAGCTCTCCTGAGAGGCTGAAAGAGAGAGTTCTAATTTCTTTCTATCACTTTCAGCCTAGCATGAGCAATTCTAGCCTTCATCATGAAATATGTTCACTTTAGGCTAAACAAAACCAGAGAGGTAACTCGGTATGTTTTAGAGTTCCCAACTGCACGGGGTTGTTTTGGTTTTTGTTTTTTGTTTTTCAATTCTCTTCTACTAGAAGACCAACTGCTTATAAGGATACGAGATTTTCTTAGGAATGGAATGTTTGTTTAGTCATGATGAAGCCACACTTTAACCATCTATGCTCCCAGTGACCCCAATCTTACTTTCTCTACCAAGTGTTTTCCAGCATGCTGTGAACAGTTAGTTGTTCCATACTTTTAAAATTGAATGCCTGAGTTTATGTTTGTATTTCAGATTCTGTTCAAAATACTCCTCAATTCTATTGACATTCTTTAAATTTTACAACCAAATCTGACTAAAAAACACACCTTTAAGGTAATGATGATAATAATTATGATAAAAATAGAGCAACTGCTGTCATAAAATAGTTTCTTACTTAACAAGTTTTAACAATTAATAAGTGTTAGAAAAATGACAGAATGCTTACTATCATTAGTGATTTCTTTCTCACTGAATTGAACAATACAAAGAAGCCTTAAGGTTTCAGAAATTCCCCTTCCTCAAAGGTCAGACAGGCAGGTAGCCTCATCCACTATGACCTAAAGGAAAATGAAAGAGAAACAAAATTGCCATGGGAAATATGAACTTGGTATAAACTTGTCAAAAAGAATTCATCTATCCAAACAGAATTAAATTAGGATCCCCCATATATGTAGTCTCTCATAATAACAGCTGCAAAATATCACATTCAGCTAATTTCAGGAAATGGCCTCCCTGCTCTTTGGTACTTATCTGAATTCTAGTCGTCTTTCAAAGCTTGTATCATTGCATTTTCCTCCTGAAGCCATTGGTTCTTACTCTGTTCCTTTCTCCATTTTGAGCTATTTTATATCTAGGATTGTACCACAGAAATAAACATGTAACACAAACTTATTTTACATTGTAAGGCAGATAATTTCATGTGTCATTCTCATCTCTTGCCCAAGAAGCTGAGCCTTTTGAATGCAGAAATGTCTCCTTCCTATATTTCCTCACTGCAACTAGCAATGAGCTAGGCACATGTATTATACTCAATAAATGCCCATAAACTAACTACTGGGTGAATATTAAATAATCATCTGATGTCATTGTGTGTTCCACTTGGAGCATGTTTCATTATTTGTTATTCTCTTAGAGTGTTTTATTTCCTTTTACTTTATGTTCTGATTTATATTTCTGAACCTCATATGCAAATGCTCTTTCCTTTCTTCTTGATCAATCCAAAAGCAACATTTCATTAAAATCCATCCTTAAATCCAGCTTCTTCCAGGAAGGCTCTGTGATACACCTGTGTGTAGTGCTTTCCCCTCCCACAGTCATGATTTCAATGATGCTAGCATGTTCTTAAACATCATTGCCTCACACTATTCTTCAGTGTTTTCTACCACAATTTTTTTTTTTTTTTTTTTTTTTTTTTGAGAAGAGTCTCGCTCTGTTGTCCAGGTTGGAGTGCAGTGGCGCAATCCTGGCTCACTGCAACATCTGCCCCCCAGGTTCAAGCGATTCTCCTGCCTCAGCCTCCAGAGTAGCCTGGATTGCAGGCACTTGCCACCACACCGGGCTAATTTTTGTATTTTTATTAGAGACAGGGTATCACCATGTTGTCAAAGCTGGTCTTGAACTCCTGACCTCATGTGATTTGCCTGCCTCAGCTTCCCAAAGTACTGGGATTACAGGCGTGAATCACCTATCACACATTTTATTTCTCCAATATAATATATCTCCAAGACATATATTATTACAGAAAATGTGTTTTTATGTTTGAATTAAGTGTGTCCATATGGAGAAAAGCATAAACCATTTTAAACCACTTAAAATTATTAAAATTGAGATAACTAAATGTTTTGTTATGTTTGTCTTATCTTAAAGAGGTCTCTAAAAAGTACAATAGTCAAAAATATGTAATATTCATTTTTAAAGCAAAGGAAGAAAAAATAGAGTGTTTATAAATGTTAGTGGATATGAATTTTATTGGGATGTATTTTACACTTTTACCACCATCTGGCATAGAAATATCACTATTTGATAGTTTAGGATTTTCAATAAGAAATTTTGGATGATGTATGTGTGGGGGTGTATATGTAATTATCAGGTGCTTAATGGAGACTACTGAACTTTTAATTTGTTAAATTAAGATCTGATTATAAACAAACAGTTCTTTCAATTGCTTTATTGGTTTTAAAAATGAGTTCTCTTACTATCCGTATCAGTGATTTGTAGATTTATGAACTTCTCTCCATTGTAAGGTACTTGCTTTGTAAATAATATATGCTTTCATCAAAGCCATTGTAACTCTAAAAGAAGAGATTGTAAAATTACCTTTAAAAACTTGGAGAAGAAACAGAAAATTTTGAAGAAGATAATATTAAAAAGAATAAATGTTGAAAACAAATATATATTTCATAATTAACTGTACAAAATATGACTTGAAGGCTTCTTTGGGTTTATTTATTTATTCATTTATTTATTTTCTTTTTCTTAGAGACAAGGTCTCACTCTGTCACCCAGGCTGGAGTACAGTGTCAAGATCATAGGTCACTGCAGGCTTGACCTCTTGGGCTCAAGTGATCTTCTCACTTCAGCCTCCTGAGAGGCTGGGACTCAGTGACTTGGAGAAGGGGTGTGGGGGAGAGAGAGAGAGAGAGAGAGAGAGAGAGAGGGAGAGAGAGAGAGAAACTGTGTTATAACAGGCATGCTCTTCGGTTGCCAGCCCAATCCCCTTTCCTTTGTAAGAGTCTCCTCTACCCTTCAGCATCAGCTCTCTTACGGCCTCCTTCAACTCTTTATCTCTTAGTTTCTCAATTTACAATTAATTTGATGAGAATAATAAATTATTTCCTGACCAGTAAAGCAACTGAATGAGGCAAACATCATTAGAGCTTAATTTAACAAATTAGTGTTCAACTGTGTTGACCCTAAGCAGCGAAGAGTCCTGGGCATAATAACATGCTGTGTGAATTCTGATGGTGTCTCTCTGTGACTCACAGTCATCACTGCTTCTTGTTGCTCTAGTTGAATCTGTTCTGTACTGGCACCCCTTCCAGTGCCTCCTAGGCCTGTGGTGCATTATGTTTTCCACAACAGTAAATTAAGTTGCAAAAGTCAATGACATTTCCACAAAGCTTTATGAATAATCAAAAGGGGGAGTATCACATCCGGGTCTCTTGATTCTATGCATGTTGTTTTCTGTGCCCCCAATCATGTCCCTTCTTGCTCCTTTGCTTCCTCCTGTTTCTCTGTTAAGACTTCCCTGAGACACCTTCTTTAGCAGAAAGTCTTTGCTGACCTCCCAGGCTAGTCTTGCTCTTCTGTCTCTCTGCCTCTGTGTCCTGTGCATCCATCATGGTACTCACCACCTCGGTAATTGCCTGTTTACTTGTCTATCTTTCAAAGCATTCTGTCACCCACATTGAGAGTTCTCTCTAAGTGTGTACTTAGAGATGCCTTTAACATCTGTGTCTCTGCTACAAAGCATCAGGGTGCCTGATAATATAAATTTGAATGAATGAATGAATGAATGAATGAATGAAAATTTGAAGGAAGGCATGAATGAATAGCCGTATTCATGAATAGCTATCTCCCTTTGTCTCACAGTCTAGGCTCCTTAGCCTGGTCACCAGATTTGCCCCCTTCCTTTTCATCTTCATCTCCTGTAACTTTTCTCAAGTTGCCTGGTTATTCAAGTAGTCCAGTCATCCAGGACTTACTCTTTCTCACTTAAGCCTTGTAGTCTTACACCACAAGTCTGTCCTGGTCATTCTAGTTAAAATGTTTTCTGTTTTGTATGCAGTGAAAATCGAGGTTAGGCTTACATGTTGCTGCCTCTACGTTCCCTGAGCATTTTGATCATAACGCTAAATTAGCACAGATTACATTGCATCCTGGCTGGTGATCTATCTATGTTTCCTGTCACACTGAACCCTTTCTTTAATGACCAAGAGCCATTTGTACCTTCAAAGAGATTAAATAATTTGCTTAAGACCGTAAAACTGGCAAAAAAAGGCATGCAGGCAAACCCAGGTATTTTGCCTCCAAATCCAGTACTCTAAAACTATTTCTTCTGAACATCTCTTTCTCTTCCACACTGGCTTAAGAATTTTATTACTTTTACTAATATACAAATACACACATACATACGCATATATTTTTCTTTGTATCTTCTTTTCAAATACATGTCTCATAAAACTCTGGAAACAAAAAAATGTAGTTGGTAAATGCAGAGACCCTTATTAGAGAAAATTCTGAATGGAAAACCAGGTACCAGCATATATTCCCAAAGTTATGCAAACTGCTGTAGTAGTATTTACCATGATTAGGCAGCTTCCTTTGCTATTATTTCCTACTCCTAAATAGTTTACGTTCCTATGAACAAGATAAAGACTAATGAAGGCTGAATAAATTGCTTTAATATTCCTACATTTGAAAAAAACCTTTTGAAAATTCCTATATGAAAACCAGTTTTGGAGGAGAAACTCTCTGTCAAGCTATAATGAAGCCCAACTGTAACTAGCCAATGTCGGATATATTTTCTAGGCTGTGTCTCCAGACCTCTTTCACATTTGCTGACAGCAGTTCAAATACTCAACAGAGTGCCCCGGGGGCAGGAGTAAGGGAAGGAGGAATTATTTTAAGTAGGCCAGCTCAGCTTGAAATAAGTGCAGTCTGATCATAGGTCTTGGAATTTGGGGCTTTCTGAACTGTAATCCTAGCTCAGACACTGATTCCTCCTGTGACCTAGGATAAATTACTCAACCTTTTTGCCTTGGTTTCCAGATCCCCTAAATAGGGATAATAATCCTGACCTCAGAAGGCTAGCATATGAATTAAATATCTGCAAGGTTTGATCTTAACGACAGGCAAATGAAGCATCTCGTTCTTGCAGATATAATAACTCTTTCAACTCAATTTAACAAGAACTATTTCTGCTAAAGAAACAAAAGGTGGCTGATTCTGGTATCTCACCAGCCTGAAATTGTTGATGCAGCCTCAAAAGGAAATCACCCTCATAAATGAAAAAACTTGAGGCTGAAAACAAAACATTAACAAAATATTGATTTTACCCCCAAACCGCCATGCTTGGTTGGTTCTTTTGCTGTAACAAGACGCTTTTGAGTTTGGCCTTCCTGAGCATTGGGACAGTAGTTAGCTTTCCTGAGCACTGCTCTCCCAAGGTAAGACTTATCAGTGTATTTCTGTTGTTTATTTCAATAGTTTGAAGATACATTTAGTTGGAGAAAGATTCAAACTATGATCACCAACAGTTCAAGGACAAGACTTTTTGACACCTGGAAGTTCTATCAAAAGTAATATTTTATACAAAAATTACCTAGGCATGGTTGTTGTGTGTGCATGTATTCCTAGCACTTTGAAAGGCCTAGGTGGGCAGATGACTTGAGCCCAGGAATTCGAGACCAGCCTGGGCAACATAATGAGACTGTGTCTCTAAAAAAAAAAAAAAAAAAAAAAAAAAAAATTAGCCAGGTATGGTGACATGCACCTATAATACCAGCTACTCAGGAGGCTGAAGTGGGAGGATATCTTAAGCCTGGGGAGGCCACAGTGAGCCATGATCGCACCATGGCACTCCAGCCTGGGTTGAAAGCAAGACTCTGTTTCAAAAAAAAAATATATATATATATACAGAGAGAGAGAGAGAGAGAGAGAGCAAAGTAAGATTCTGTTATTTTAGCAATACAATTAAATATGCATAGAATAAAGTTACTTTTAGAGTAAGTGAGGAAGGTGTTCTAGAACATCATATATAATTCCAAATTCATGCAGATTAAGATTAATATTTCTGAAGGAAAAAAATGTGAAAGGAAAAATGCATCCTTGAAAAGGTTGACTCCAAAACCAACAGAATATATCCTTACATTCCTGCTGCATTTTCTTTTCTTAGCATTATCTCTCTCTCATAAAACATAGAGTCAGCGGGGTGTGGTGGCATACGCCTGTAATCCTAGCACTTTGGGAGGCCAAGGTGGGCAGATTGCCTGAGTCAGGAATTTGAGACCAGCCTGGCAACATGGGCAACATGGTGAAATCCCATCTCTACTAAAATACAAAAAAATTAGCTGGGCGTGGTGGTGTGCGCCTGTAGTCCCAGCTACTTGGGAGGCTGAGGCAGGAGAATTGCCTGAACCCAGGAGGCGGAGGTTCCAGTGAGCTGAGATCACGCCACTGCACTACAGCCAGGGCAACAAAAAAACCCCAATCTGTCCTAAATTAACAATAAAATAGAACATCGTCAGTATTTGTTTTTGAATTAGTATCTATTCTGTGTAACAAACTACCCCAGAACTTAGTGGCTTAAAACAAGAATATTTACTGTCTCACAGTATCTGTTGGTCAGGAATCTGGGCATGGCATAATTAGGTCCTCTGGCTCAGCGTCTTACACAGTCATGATGCAATCAAGGTGTTAAAGAAGTTGCAATCATCTCAAGCCTCAACTGGGGGCCAGCTTCCCTGCTCACTTGGAACTTGGTTGCTGGCAGGATATACTTCTTCATAGGCTGTTGGACCGAAGGCCTCAGTTCCTCGCCAGCTATTGGCCTGAGGCCTCTCTCAGCTCCTTGCCACATGGGTCTTTCCATAGGGCAGCTCATAACATAGCAACTCATCTTATCAAAACACACAAGCAAAGAGTGCTGGAGAGAGAGAGAGAGGGGGAGAGAGAGAGAGAGAGAGAGAGATGGAATATGCCAACAAGGCTGAAGTCAGTCTTTTGTAACTTAATATCAGACGTGACATCCCATCCCTTTTGCCATAGTCTATTGATAGAAGTGAGTTGCTAGCTCCAGCTCACACTCAAGGGAAGGAGATTACACAAGGCTATAAATACCAGAAGGCAGAGGTGATCATTGGAGGCCATCTTAAAAGACTACCTACGGCTGACTTCCGCATACTGTGTACTACACCTAACTTCCTTTCCAACATTCCTGAGAGTCAAGAGTGTTTTTTTAGTATTAGCATAAGCTTTACTTCCCAGTAAATACTTGTATGACATTGCTATAAGATATTTAAAAACTCTTACAGATAACAGTATATGTTTTAGGAAAAAAAAAACAAAAAACAGGACAATAGTTAGGTGCCGAGACCAGCTCAGTCGGGGAGACCCTAACCCAGCGGCACTAGAGGAATTAAAAACACACACACACAGAAATATAGAGGTGTGAAGTGGGAAATCAGGGGTCTCACAGCCTTCAGAACTGAGAGCCCCAAACAGAGATTTACCCCCTTATTTATTAACAGCAAGTCAGTCATTAGCATTGTTTCTATAGATATTAGATTAACTAAAAGTATCCCTTATGGAAAATGAAGGGATGGGCCAAATTAAAGGAATAGGTTGGGTTAGTTAACTGCAGCAGGAGCATGTCCTTAAGGCACAGATTGCTCATGATTAAGAATGCCTTTAAGCGGTTTTCTGCGCTGGACGGGCCGGGTGTTCCTTGCCCTCATTCCGGTAAACCTTCCACCGTGGGTGTTATGGCCATCACGAACATGTCACAGTGCTGCAGAGATTTTGTTTATGGCCAGTTTTGGAGGGAGTTTTTGGCCAGATTTTGGGGGACTTGTTCCCAACAGTTAAGCAAATCATTCAGGGATGTGTCACTAACAGTCTAGGAGGTCTGGGTAAAGGATAAGGAAGCATTACCCTGTGATAAGAGCAACAACTTGTTTTATAATTCCTTCAGACCGATTCAATGGTTCTCACGTAATGCAATTCTTAAAAATTGGGGGAAGAAAGCTTAGATTTCTTTTAAAGCATTAGTTCATGCCCATAAACTGAGATTTTTACTAATGTGCTATGTTACATTATTTCAAGTTTATGCAAAATATGACCACATTCTATGTCTCTGTGACTATGTAAATAGTGACTATGTGAATGCTTTAAAAAATAAGGCTTGTATTCCATATATGTCACTGTGTGAAATGTTTTTGAAATTTAATCCATTAGCTCATTTGGACCATGGTGTTAATTCAAAGTCATATGCTTGATATTCAGGTAAGTTTTCTAGTTTTGCAATAGAAAACATTGTTGCTAAAAGTCTTATCCTCCTCTAGGTTGGTTTTAAATACTTATATACACACACACACATATATACACACACACAGACACATATGTATATATACCTAAACATGTACATATTTGTGTAACATGTATATTTTTGGGCATATAAAGGTTGTGGATAGATGGGGAGAATTTATCACCACCCTTATGAAAACAACTCAAGTTACATTACCTCCAAAAACAGGGTCAATATCATGATTTATATATTCCTCCTCAACAGTCATCATTTGTTTGCACAGAAAGTGGTTATCTGAGAATACTCATTCTACTTCTATTCTGATATTTGTGAATATGAATTTGATTAGAAACGCTACTTTTAATATGTTTGCTAAGAGTCCTGTTACAGTTGTGACAGATACTTTTACTCGCCAGTGAATTCTTCTTTTGTAAAAACAATTTTTCATCACTCTAAAATGTTTTGTACTTGTTATTTCCAAATTTTATGGCTATGTAGATTGCTTCCAGTTTAGTGATCTGAGATAAGATGTATTACAAAAACGTATTTCCATTTCTGTGTCATCAAAGAGAAAATGGAGAAAGATACAAAGTTCATTTTTTTTCCTCCAAATTTTGTGTCTGTGATTGAGCTGCTGACTTTGTGGAGAAGGATTCCCCTCTCCACAAGGGTTTCAAAACATTGCTTGTGAATCCGAAAAGCAGAAGCTCACTCTGAGTCCAAAGTTTCAGCTGTTTGAACTCAGTGCAACTCATAGTGTATTGAGGAACAGTAACCAGAAAGAAAGAGAAATTAAGTTAACCATTTCTCTCTTCTTTTCACTTGTCAGACTACATCTGTTTAGCCTTGACCTCAAATTTCAAATGGGGTATTGACATATTAAAATGCCTGTGGTCAAAACTCGACAGGAAACAAAGTGTTGTAAAAGATAGCTGAAGAATCTGTAGATGTATTCATTTGCTAGGGCTGCCATAACTAAGTTCCATCACGAACCGGCTCACTTAACAGACCTGTTTTGTCTCACAGTTCTGGAGGCTAGCTATCTGAAATCAACATGCTGACAAGATTAGTTCCTTCCGAAGGCTGTGAGGGAGGGCCCTTTGTCTGTTCCAGGCCTGTCTCTTAGGCTTGTAGACGGTGTCTTCCTGCAATTTCGTATCACCTTCCCTCTATGCATGTTTCTGTGTCCAAATTCCCCCTTTTTATAAGGAAATTTGTGATGCAGGATTAAGTTCCACCTTTTAACCTTACTTGAGCTTGATTACCTCTGTAAACACCCTATCACCAAGTAAGGTCACATTCTAAGGTACTCAGGTGTGAAGTCTTCAACACACAAATGTTTAGGGGAAACAATTCAGTCCATAACATTGTCTTATTCCATTCAGTCTAACATAACAAAATATCACAGACTGGGCGCTTTATTCCTCACACCCCTGGAGTCTTAGAAGACCAAGACCAAAGTGCCACTAGATCTGGTGTCTGGCGAGGGTCCTCTTCATAGATGGCTGTCTTTTCACTGTGTCCTCACATGGCAGAAGAAACAAGAGACTTCTCTGGGGTCTCTTTTATAAAGGCACTAATTCCATTCATGTACAAATGTTTTAGAGGGTATATAATAACTATTTTCAAATTTCGGAAGACTGTGCTGAAAAAGAGGGATAAGATTTTTCTGGGCTGCTCTGAAAGACAAAACTAAAATGAATATATAAAACTAGGGAAGTAAAAATTGTCATTAAACATAAACAATACATTATTTCAGAACTCGTGTATTTCATAAGAAAGGCTTTGGATTTTGCAGTCATTGAGACAATGATACAAAATCACATCACCAATAATTGCTAGCGGATGAGGACTTACATTTTTGCCTTCTCTCAGTCTTGGCTATTCCCTCTTAGTAAAACAGGGGTAATGACACCTATTTCATATGATTGCTGTGAAAGCTATATGAGATATGTATATTTGACATCTAGCACTGTCTTCAGCCCAGATTACAACCTTAGAGAAGATGATTAATCATATTACTATTACTATTTTGAGTTTTCTAATTATTCTAAAGTAAAGAGACTATTTCGAAGAATTAAAATACTGGATAGAGGGCCACTTTTCACGATATTACAGCAATTCTTATATTGTTTGGAGGTCAAATAAAGGATTTTTAAAAGTGACTTATACATTAATATTTTATGGTTCTAGGAGAAGCTGAAAGTAGATTGAGTAGCCTAGGTTTTATATCTTCCTCAAACCCCCACCCCCACTAGACAAAAACAAGAGTTTCTATTGCTTACTTTGGTTGTATCATTCCTCAACTACTTAATTTCATAACTTGTAGCAATATTTCCCCTGTCATTGTTTGATTAATGTTTAAAAATGCCTGTACAAACACCAACATCAATTTTAATGTAATCTTCAATGTCAAATATTATCACAAAATGCAGCACTGAATATTCAACTGTTGCAGCTCCTTGAAACTGAATGAATGCTCCTAAATACAAGTCTGCTGTGGGTTTATTGGAATACGTACAAATTAATCTCTTCCTCATAAAAGGAAATATAGAGGATCCATCATCCATTCATTCATTAATTCCTAAGTCATCAAGGAATTGTGTGTCCTGTTGTGTGTCCTGAGACTGCTAGGCTTTGGGAATACAAATGCTTAGCAGTCTCAGGGCACACAGCAGGGTATACATCAGGGAAAGTGCCATCTTGCAGGAGCTTTCAGTTTAGTGGAGAAAACATCCAGGTAGACATTGGTTTATGACAGTGTTGCTGCAGGTGATACGGTTTGGCTGTGTCCCCACCCAAGTCTCATCTCAAATTGTAATCCCCATGTGTTGGAGGAAGGACCTGGTAGGAGGTGATTGGCTCATGAAGGCAGACTTCCCCCTTGCTGTTCTCATGTTAGTAAGTGAGTTCTCGTGAGATATGGTTGTTTGAAAGTGTGTGGCACTTCCCCCCTTTGCTTTCTCTCTCTCTCTCCTGCCCTGCCGTGGTAAGACGGACTTACTTCCTCTTTGCCTTCTACCATGATTTTAAGTTTCCTGAGGTCTCTTAGTCATGCTTCCTGTTAAGCCTGTGGAACTGTGAGTTGATTAAGCCTCTTTTCTTCATAAATTACCCAGTCTCAGATAGTTCTTTATAGCAGTGTAAAAGTGTACTGGTATAGCAGTTACTAAAATGAGCACTTAGCCACAACTTTGATGGTCAGGAAGGGCTTGGCAGAAGAAGTGTTTCTAAGCTTAGACTATAATGGTTAGTAGGATTTCACAGGTAAAAAGGGGAGGAAAGAGTGCTCTGGAAAATATAAAAGTATACGTGAATGTTCAAGAAAAAATATGCATCAAAGAAGGAATTAACCCGGGGTGAGAAGGAACACGACATGGTGGAAAAACTGCATGAGTCCAGAGTCAGAAGACCTTCTGTAGCCGTTAAGTAGTGATGCCCCTTTCCCATCCATGAATGCAGGATGCACTGTGTAACGCTAAGAATGCGAGGCAGCTTTAGTGTTCATATATTATTTAAGATCTCTTATGCAAATTTTTTAAATGATGACACTCTTATAATGAGATATGAAAAACAGATTGGGGATGACTAGATGTTGAGTTGCTAAAAACCAAATCTCTTTCTTTCTCATCTTTGCAATAATTCACAGTGCCTAGCATGGTGAATTTATGTAAAATTGAACCAAGATATGCTTCTCTAGGCAAAAGGAGTTTAACGTGGAGTCACTCCACAAGTACTGGTTTTTCCATTGGAGAACTGAATAAGAATGGACTCGTTCTGCTAAGAGGAAAGCTCAGTCTTCCTTGGTGCAAAATGAAGCTCTCTGTGAAGTGCTCTGCAGAGTACTCAAACCAGAAGCCAGATCACGGAGGCCTGACGGACTTGTAGCAGTGGCTCTTAAACTATTTTACCACAAAATAAACTTGGTGATTTGTTTAGAATACAAGTTTCCTTGTTTTAGCTTCCTACAATCTAATTGTGTTGCCCCAGGCAGAAGCACATGAGTCAGATATACACTCAAGTTTCATTGCCAGAACCAAGTTCTTGCCCCTCACGTTGTATCTTTCCTGTGTTTTCAACCTTTCGTCTCACTTTAAACCCTACCTCAATCCTTGCTTCAACCACGTGGAAGTGGCTCAAACATAGCAGTTTATTCATGCCTCTATGCCTCTGTTATCAGCCCTCCCTCTATCTTAAAATGCTTTTGCCCTTAAAATGCAGTGTTCTGTTCCCCAGGTAACTGCCCACACATATTTCAAGACTCATCTATTTTAAATTTCTTCTCTGCCTTTCTTGTTTAGACTTGACCACTCACTCCTTAGTGTCTTTACTTTAACCCTGACCTGTGATGTAATCTATAAAACATTTCTCCACTTATTTTTTACACATTTCTTTCTTCTCTATTACAGTGTTTGATACAATAAGCACTTAATAAATGTTTGCTAAATGGATAAATGCATGAATGTATGAATGAGATACATTCTAAAACAGTGCTTAAAGCATGGATTCTGCAGTTAGACTGCCTGGTTTCAAATCCTTTCTCTATCACTTACCAGATGTGTGAATTTAGGAAAGGTACTTTAAGCCTCTCAGTTTCTCAATTATATATGAGAATGATAATTATAGTATCTGCCTCAGGTAGCTGTTAAGAGGTTTTAAATAAACTAATATTTGTAAAGCTATAAAGCACTTAAAAGAATGTCTGGAACATAGTGTTATCAGTGTTCATAAAATAAATGAATATACTACAGCAGAGATGAATGTTTACATTTATATCTAGAAACAGGGATTGAGAGCAGAGACAAATCCACAAGATGTAAGAAGAAAAAAGTGATGGGCTTAATGATTGAGGAAGAAAAAGGACTGGGATTAAGTCTTGGGATTCTAATAGTCACTAGGAGGGGTCGGCAAGTTTCTTCCATTAACTCATTACTTTTAATTATTTGATCATAAGAAAGGAGAGTCTGGCTTTGTGGAAAAACACACAGTCAGTTTCATTAGAAAAGAGAGAGTCAGATGTTTTTAAAACAACAACAACAATATGCCCTGAATAGTAGAGAAACAGAAGAGCGATTGATCTACAAAGGCAAGACTCAGATTGAGACCACAGCGAACCTGCAAAATAGAGGAGCCCCTGGGTGGGAGAGGATATAGTTGAAACTCTGGGAATGTAACATGCATGGTGTGCTCATCTGACAGACAGGGCAGTTTAGGGGAATGAGTCTCTGCAGCGTTGTAGTGAAGAGAGGATACAGGACGACTGTAGAACCACAGCTCAGCCAAGAGTAAGTGTAAATTTCTTGATCTCTCTAAAGTCTCTCTTTTCTGTTAAATGCAAATAATAATGCATGCTTCATTCAGCAAGTTATTGTGAGGACTAAAGGAGACAGTATTTGAAATTACTATGTAACAGAAAATAAGGTACAGATAATCCTCAGTACAAGCACAATAATGTGGGACTGCCAAGATGATTGTGCAAAGCAATCTTAATAATCAATGAGAAAACTAATGATTGGGCCTTGGCCTTTAAAAAGTTTTGCCAAAACATCAAAATCTTTCTTGCTGTCATTGACAAAGGTACAAGTAAATAAAAATAATAAAACTAATACCTAGTACAATATAACTTAAAACATGAGAAATGTTTAAAACTAACGTGTTTTACTTTTCATAAAAACTTATCAAAAGTAGTTTAAACCATGTTTGCCCCCTTGTCATGTAACTGGCAATGTGGAGCACCATCTTTCTTTACGCACTGGTGAACTGTCGTACGCTTTTCTAAGTTCAGAATGCCTTCCGGCATTGTATTCTTTGTTCTTTCAGTGTCTTGAAACACCTCCAAGAGTTTTTTCTAATGTGAAAATGTTCTGCCAGCATTACTTCCTCTAGGACATCTTCATTCTGTTCATCACAACTACCTTTCTCATTTATGTTAAGTTCTCTTTTAGTAAATTTTCGTGGCCTCATACCCAGAAACTCAAATGACAGCAATGTCAATATTCCATTGTCAGCTGTCTTCTTATTGGATCTAATTTCACATCCAGCATTATTGCTTTTCATTTCTTTACTGCACTTTGGTCTCTTGCACAATTTCTTCTTTTAATCATCTGTTTTGTAAAATGTCACGTGAGTTTATGATTGGAAGATGTGGAGGCAACACAATTACATGCTTTGCTGGGTGGTAACTGAGTAACAGATGTGCAGTAGCCATACTGAGGTGATCCGTCACTGATCATGGTGTGCATCTGCTATTTATGTAGTGATTTCTGAACTGAAGTGCTATCAGTGAGGTTAGAACTTCATGAAATTGCAGTTAATATACCATGGTTAATGAAACGTGAACCATGTTATTGAGGGACTGGTGTTATTTAACTAAACCATGGTAACTGAAATTGATACATATGAATTAGCAAATCGAGAGCTGCCAGTATTTTAAATTTCATCCTTTAAATGTTCTTAATTTCTTTTTAATCAGCAAGACTTATGTTTTTATGCACACCATTGTGATGAGGATCCCAAGATTTTGATGGCTAAGCTGCCATTTGAGTAAGAGGTTCAGAAGTAGGCTTAGTTCCTAACCCCACTCTCTGCGTGATCCTCCTTCCCACACCATTCCAAACATATCAGTGTGGCACACACCCAGGCTGAGAACCACTGCTCTAAAGCCTTCCACATAATTGAAAGTTTAGTCACTCTAGCTTTGAATTTTTCTACTTAAAAAAAAAAAAATTATTAAGAAAGTTCTTAATTTAGAATTTTTGTGTCTTTGCTTTTAGTTATTTCTTCTTATTTTGTTTTTGCTTATTTCATTTCCATTTGCTCATTTCATTGTAAAGAAATGGCTCTGAGAGAAATTTAAATTACCTTTGACTTTTCAGGCTGTGCCCCTAGATATCACGGCACCCCTTTTCCCTCTTTCCATCTCAAGAAACAAAATTAAGAATAAACGTAAGGGGAGACAATGTGAGTGAGAAAGAACAGAAATATAGCCCCATGTAAATTAAAATGTCAAAAATAAAATAATCACATATTTTAAAAGGATTTTTCCATTAAACACAGGAATTAAATAAGAATTTATGATAGAGAACGAGGTTTTGGGAGACAAAAGCTTTCATGAAAATGTTTAGATTTATTTTTTAATATCAAGTATTGCAAATATTCTAAATACTAAATAATAGGGAAATGGCAGAAAAATATACTAACTAGGTGGAATATTACATAAATTTAGTGACTGTAATTGTCAGTTTTAAATACATTGTAGCAAGAAGGAAAAATGCAAAAGATAGAATGTGAAGTGAAAAAAGTAGGAAACAGAATACTTTCTCTGTAAGACAACAATGCAAGGGAGTTGATGCTTCTGCCCCTTTCCTCAGAGCAGGAATGCCATTGCTCTCTCCCTCCCAGCACAAGCAACAAGGTGATGCTCGGCCAATTCCTTAGAGTTACTACTCAGAAGAAACACTTCAAGGAGAAATAGTAACTGGCATGGCAAGGTCCTGTTATCTTCAGGTTCCAGGCATTAATAGAATCAAAATAGTAGACAAAACCCATCCTGATGTTTAACTTAAGTTTAATAGTATGCTCCACTCTGAATTTCTAAGCCTAACCCCAACCACATCCCAAATTGTGTATCAGTGTGGCCCACTGCCAAAAAGAATATAATAATATTCCTAATAGTGGATCATAGTTATACCCAGAGGAATAGAAGGTCAATTTACCTGGAATTCCTTCTCCTCTTGTTGTGAAGCAGGTTCACTGTGTACTGGTCACCAACTTGTCTGAGTCCAGTGAGACAAAACACCTGTGCATACAACAAACTGCATGAAGAGACTTTTTACTACTTACAGATAGACAGCAAGGGACAACAGAAGCCTGTGACACCTTGTAAGCCAGTCTGCAAGTCTCGAGAAATTTGCTCAGGATAGATGTAGTGTCCTCAAAGACTCCTTAAAGAATTCCAGTCGCATCCTGGTGGTGTCCCAGCTGGCTTGAGACCAGAGAGGTTGTCTCTTCTGATAACTTTGCATCCTGAAATGGTGCAAACGAATGCATAAATAACTGATCTTTTGGTCTTTTGAAGGAATCTACTCCCCAGTGTGTTTCTAATTCTCTAGGGTAGAATGTTTAGAGGAGGACAAATAAACTCCCCTCTTGATAATATTAATCCTCTTTTATAACATATCTGGACATGTGTTACTTTTCTATTCTCCTTTTACCATGAGTGAGAAGAGAGAAGAATAAAAGGGATTCCAAAATATATGGACTGTGAAATACTGAAAGCTGAGGATTGGGAATTCATAGAGACTATTTCTCTGGATACTATTTTTCTTACAGCACAACTACATGACTGAAGACAGAGCTCATCTGGGTCAATGTTTCAGAAAATGTTGCCAAGTTACTTCTTCAAATGCAGATTCCTGGACCTCAGTGCAAACTACCATGTTAGAAGTGACAGTTGGGGTGAGATGGAGGAGAAGTGATATTGATAACCTGCATTTTTTTAAACTTTTATTTTAGTTTCAGGGGTACAGGTGAGGGTTTGTTATATGGGTAAGCTCATGTTACAGGGTTTTGTTGTATAGATTATTTCATCACCCACATATTTAGCCTAGTACCCAATAGTTACTTTTTCTGCTCCTCTCCCTCCTCCTATCCTCCATGCTCAAGCAGACCTCAGTGTCTGTTGTTCCCTTCTTTATGTTCATGAGTTCTCATCATTTATCTATCACTTATAAGTGAGAACATGTATATTTGGTTTTCTGTTCCTCTGTTAGTTTGCTAAGGCAAATAGCCTCCAGCTCTATCCATGTTCCCACGAAAAACATTATCTCGTTTTTTTGTTTGTTTGTTTGTTTTTATGACTGCATCATATTCCATGGTGTATATCTACCACATTTTCTTTATCCAATCTGTCACTGATGAGCATTTAGGTTGATTCTATATTTTTGCTATTGTGAATCGTGCTTAAACATTCATGGTCAGGTGCAGTGGCTCACGCCTGTAATCCCAGCACTTTGGGAGGCCAAGGTGGGTGGATCACGAGGTCAAGAAATCTAGACCATCCTGGCCAACATGGTGAAATCCCGTCTCTACTAAAAATACAAAAGTTAGCTTGGCATGGTGATGCGTGCCTGTAGTCCCAGCTACTCGGGAGGCTGAGGCAGGTGAATTGCTTGAATCCAGGAAGTGGAGGTTGCAGTGAGCCAAGATCGTGCCATTGCACTCCAGCCTGGTGATGAAGCAAGACTATGTCTCAAAAAGAAAAAAAAAAGCAAACAAAAACATTTGTGTGTATGTGTCTTTATGGTAGAATGATTTTAGCTCTTTGAGGAATCATCATACTGCTTTCCACAATGGTTACACTAACTTACATTCCTACCAACGGTGTATAAGTGTTTCCTTTTCTCTGTAACCTTGTCAGCAACAGTTACTTTGACTTTTTCTCAACCGCCATTTTGACCTGTGTGAAGTGGTTTTGATTTGCATTTCTCTAATGATCAGTGATATTGAGCCTTTTTTCAAAGCTTGTTGACCACACGTATATCTTAAAAAAAAAAACAAAAAAAAACAAAACAAAACAAAAAAAAGTATCTGTTCATGTCCTTTGCCTACTTTTTTTTTTTTTGGAGACGGAGTCTCACTCTGTCACCCAGGCTGGAGTGCAGTGGCCTGATCTCTGTCTGCTCACTGCAACCTCCACTTCCTGGGTTCATGCCATTCTCCTGCCTCAGCCTCCTGAGTAGCTGGGACTACAGGTGCCCGCCACCAAGCCCAGCTAACTTTTTTTTTTTTTTTTTTTAATAGGGACGGGGTTTCACCATGTTAGCTAGGATGGTCTCAATCTCCTGACCTCATGATCCGCCTGCCTCGGCCTCCCAAAGTGTTGGGATTACAAGCGTGAGCCACTATGCCCAGCCCCTTTGCCTGCTTTTTAACGGGGTTGTTTGTTTTCCTTTGGTAAATTTGTCTTAGTTCCTTATAGATGCTGGATATTAGACCTTTGTTAGATGCATAGGTTGCAAGTATTTTCTTCCCATTCTGTAGGCTGTCTGTTTATTAACAGTTTCTCTTCCTGTGCAGAAGCTCTTAAATTCAATTAAATCCCATTTTTTAATTTTTGCTTTTGTTGGGATTGCTTTTGGTGCCTTTGTCATGAAATTTTTGCCCATGCTTGTGTCCTGATTGGTATTGCTTAGATAAGAAAATCTAGAAGAAACTATAAGAAACCCCTAGAAGACACTAGGGTTTTTAGAGTTTTGGGTTTTACATTTAAGTCTTTAATCCATCTTGAGTGAATTTTTGCATATGGTTTAAGGATGGGATCCAGTTTCAATTTTCTGCATATGGCTAGCCAGTTATCCCAGCACCATTTATTGAATATAGAGTCTTTTCTCCATTGCTTGTTTTTGTCAGCTTTGTTGAAGATCAGATGTCTGTAGATCTGTGGCCTTGTTTTGGGGCTCTCTATTCTGTTCCATTGGTTTATGTGCCTGTTTTTGTACCAGTATCATGCTGTTCTGGTTACTGTAGCCCTGTAGTATACTTTGAAGTCAGGTAGTGTGATGCATCCAGCTTTGTTCTTCTTGCTTAGGATTGCATTGGTTATTTGGGTTCCTTTTTCGTTCCATATGAATTAAAATTTTTTTCTAGTTCTCTGAAGAATGTTGTTGGTAGTTTGATAAGAATAGTATTGAATCTATAAATTGCTTTGGGCAGTATGGCCATTTTAAGGATATTGATTCTTCCTATCCATGAGCACGGGATGTTTTTCCATTTGTTCGTGTCTTCTCTGATTTATTTGACAGTGTTTTGTAATTCTAATTGTAGAGATCTTTTACTTCCATGGTTATCTGTAGTCTTAGGTATTTTATTCTTTTTGTGGCAGTTGTCAGTTGTGAATGAGATTGCCTTCCTGAATTAGTTCTCAGCTTGGCTGTTGTTGGTGTATAAGAATGCTAGTGACTTTAGTACATTGATTTTGTGTCATGAAACTTTGGTGAAATGGTTTATCAGCTGAAGATTATGGAGTTTTCTAGATATAGCATCATGTCATCTACTAACAGGATAGTTTGACTTCTTCTCTTATTTGGATGCACTTTATTTCTTTCTCTTACCTAATTGCTCTAGTTAAGACTTCCCATACGATGTTGAATAGAAGTAGTGAGAGAGGGCATCCTTGTCTTGCATCAGAGAACCTGCTGTTTTTTTATTCAGTGTTTAAAAAAACTTTTTATTGTAAAATCTAACAGATATAGAAGACTATATAAAACAAACCAAATACCCTTGTAACCATAGCTAGGTTTAAAAAATATATTTTTTCCATCCATCTATCCTAACCACAGTCCCTTCCCTCTTTTCAACAGTAATCACAGTCCTGATCTTTATGGTAATCACGTCTTTATTTTCTTTTTAATTTTATCACCCAAATGTTCATGCCTAAGCACTAATTTAGTTATGCTTCATACTTCTTTTTCTAGAACAGGAGTGTTTTGTTTTTAATTATTCCTCCTTTTATTTATTTATTTTTTTTTCAATGTGTTTTTGGGAACACGTGGTATTTGGTTACATGACTAGGTTCTTTAGTGGTGATTTGTAAGATTATGGTACAACCATCACTCAGGCAGTGTACATTGTACCCAATATGTAGTCTTTTATCTCTCACCCCCTCCCATGCTTTCCCCCAAGTCCCCAAAGTCCATTGTATCATTCTTATGCCTTTGCATACCCCCATAGCTTAGCTCCCACTTGTAAGTGAGAACATATGATGCTTGGTTTTCCATTCCTGAGTTACTTCACTTAGAATAATGGTTTTCAGTTCCAACCAGGTTGCTTCAAATGCCATTATTTAATTTATTTTTATGGCTGAATAGTATGTCATGGAGTGTGTGTGTGTATATATATATATATATCATAACTTCTTTATTTACTCTTTGAATGATGGGCATTGGGCTGAAAGAACTTACATTTTTAACAACTTATTTAGGTGATCCTCAGGAACTCTAAACCATGGGAATCACTGCTAGCCTAACTCCGTATCACCTAAGGAGCAAGATCTATAGCCTCCGATGTATCACATTTTATTTCCGTAAGCCTTCAAAACTGATCAAGGGTGATGAAGATGGCATTATTTATCTCAATTATGTATTTTCATTCTCCTTCCTAAAAGAAAATTATATGCATCTATCTGTTAGCATGTGACTTGAAATACTTGTCTTTGTGAATACTCCATGGTCTGAGGAGGTCATTTATATCACACTTGGCCATGTAACTTACTATGGCCAATGCAGTGTAAGTAAAAGTGCTATCTGCCACCTCTGGGTAGATGCTTCAAGAGCCATCCCATGGCTCTGTCACTGTTCTTTCCCTTTGCCACAAGACCAAGATAAGGCTCTTTCCTTTAGTCTCAATCACCAAATAAGGAAGATATGTGAGGCAGACCCACAGCTCTCCTAGAACCTACATTGACAGAGTAGGAAATAAACTGTTATTGTTGTAAAGCACTGAGGCCTTGAACTTGTTTTTCTTTTTTAATGGAGCATAACATAAAGAAAGATTTCCAATCCATGGAGATAAAATAGTTTTTAAAATTTTCTTTCCTATGACAAATATATGGCCACATAAAAGCAAAAAGTAGCTTGTGCTGCCTCTAAGGTGGTGCAGTAAGTGCACCCACAAATGCCTAATGAAAGGACAGTCCCAATGTGTATACCAGCTACATACTAGTTTCATCCTGCCTTAGCACTCCCATCCTGCATTGTCTCAAGGACAGCAATAGAGCTTTAATCTGTCTTCAAAACAATGGAAGGATGGATTATTTGCCCTGCTCTCCTCCTATACATATATACAGTTTGGGCAAGAGGAATACCACCAGGCAAATTGTTTTCAAATCTATCTAATTTCTTCAAGACTTCTCCTGTTTGTTTTTCTAAAATCACTTTCTCTCCTTCCATGGCAACAGGACAAGACAAACAGTTCTCTTTTAATATTCAAGAGCTGTTGCTCTCAGACAATGTAGTGCTGTTCAGCAGAAAAGCCCTATTCAGCGTATTAAAAATCCCATTAACTCTTCCCTTCTCATCACTTGTGAATTACAGATACCCTGGTCAATGTCCTTGTCAGATACTGATTTCACCTCTTTTTAAACACATATCAGAATAAAAAACAAAGTATATGGCTATTTCTATCTACTCATGTCTCACTATAAATAAATGAAATGGCAGGGTTCTGAAGTTGATACATAACATTAACTTGATAAATACTATTTAAATCTGGAGACTTACACGTGGAAAGGAATTTTCAGAAGCTACCTTTCTTTAGCTCCCAGTCATCTAAATTAATGAAAACATTTTGCAGTTAAAAAAAAATCGAAAAGATACCAGAAGCAAGTTTAATATGCTGAAAATATACATGCAGGTCTACTCTATACATGGGTGACAAGTAAGTCACATAGAATTATATTAAAGCAATTATTACATGTCATTTGTGCTTCTTGATTAGTCCAGAGTCCCTATATAGTACAAAAGCAAATGTCTTTGTTTGATGATAAAAAGCGAATAATTCCTCCAGGTATAACTGGAAACATGTCATTTGACACAATATGCTTTAAAATGGTATCTGGCTTCCTTCAAAACCCAAAAGTTTATCAAATATAATTTTGCAAGTGTGCTTACAGGAGCTAACATAAACCAAATATAATTTTGAAAGTGTGCTTAAAGGAGCTAACATAAACCTTAGTTTCCAATATTTTGTTCAATGTAAGGAAAAGATGCTTCCATATGGAATAGAGCCATTTAGGAGCCACAATCAATCACTGAAGATAATCAAATGTCCCTGAGCTTCATGACCTGGGCTAACTGAGTTAGAGGTAATGATATTTGAATTTCCTCTTGTTGCCTGATTTAGAAGCCCATGATGCTGCTGAGATATTTATATTTAACTCTTAACAGGATTCCAGTGTGGTCCAGAAGCTTCTGAGACTGTTGAAGTTGGGGAAAAAAAAAAAGAGTGCTCTAAACTCCACTAGGACTACCTCCAAGGGGACAATTCTCAGGCCAAGATAACTAGTGGAAACCTGGCAAATTATTTATAGAGTTTTTCCTCTTCCTTTCTTAACTACAAGAATTCAAGACATTCCAAGAGGTTTAGGAGCAGTTTACTTGGTCCCACACTTCCTGGAATACCTCAGAGGACCCCAGGATTCTTTTATAACCCCAGGGAACATCCACATTTCTATAATATGAAAAAAAATACATGTACACTGATTATGGGCTAGACTGTGTGCCTTTCAGACTTTTATACAACAGACACTTGGATACATCCAGAATCCTTAAAGTCTGGGGGTGCAAAATATGAGGCTTCATTCATCAACTGGCATTCACAACCACAGGCATTGCCACCCCACCACATTTATTATCACTTTGATGGGGACATGTATGCCCTCCATTTCTCGGGTATTCTTTTCCTTCTCTTACACCTTCTTCTTATATCAGTTTCTTCCCCATCACACTTCCAAAATATATGACCATAATAAGAATGCCATCTAGACTGCTTAGGGCATTTGTTCATTAAAAAGCCAACTCTCAGCTGAATGAAGAGCCAAAGATCATTAGAGGTGACAGAGCATGGAATTTTTGAAATGAGTACCTCCCATAAGGCCTCAAATATCACCTTGGCCGTTTATGACTCTCTTGGTGTGTATTTTATACACCATTTATTTAAAACAGCTTTGAGAGAAGGTCATTCAGGTATTTGGATGTGGGTTAACATCTAAAATGAACCACGGTTTATTATTCTTCTTATTGTCCACTTACTAAGGATAGTATAGTAGATGGTTGAAGCCTATGGCCTCATTTAAGAAAGTGCAAAAACAGCACTTTTCCTCTGTTCATATTAGAATGAATATCTTGATATTTAAGGCTCTAACCCTTTAGGAGTGAGTGGTAATTTTGTGCATATAGTATATCTGCACTTCATCCTTCTAACTCTCGAGCATAATATTCTAACTCAGGCAGAGAAGAGCTGTGGCAAAGGGATGTTAGTGTCGGCAGCAATGTTCCCTTTAAATGAATTGGATCTATAAGACAATCTTATCAAGCTTGTCCTAGCACAAGTGGCAGCTTTATGTTTAAGAACAAGAGGAGTCAGTGAAGGATACCGTGATGCATCATAAACCTGCAGGATTTTTACAAGCCAAGATAGATGTTGAGATAATGAGAACAGATTCACTTGTCAGAGGCTCTGATGTCAAAACTGGAGTCTTCCATTATTTTCAAAAAGAATACTTTTTAATACATTCACAACACGAAAGCATGCAACAGCAATTGATGATACACAGAAATATATGTGGTTAATATCAAAAAGAAGCATCTACCTCTGATTGTCCAGAGTGCGTGTGGGTGATATGATAGTTACTTTAAACATTATATATTTTTGAATGTTAACTTTTGCAAGTCCATCTTGTTTGCTCTCATTAGTCTGGAACTACTTGAAGGGCCATTCTACAAAAAGCAATTCATTTCAGACTCTAAGCAGGATTTTTATGAAACTTCCACACAAGTGGGAACTGAAGAAATGTAGTCACCATAAGGCAAAAGATGAAGCTCCATCATTAAAATATCTTTGAGAGGAACTGAGAAGACTCACATGGGTAAGGCTCAGAATGTAAAGAGGTTAATGCTAAAATGACCCCAGAGTACAGTGTGAAACTGTTAATGTCCTATGAATTTGTTAACCTAGAAAAAGAATGGGTTGTGAATCTGAAAGTGTGGTCATGTTACAGAAGCATTGAGAGAATTCAGGAATGAGAGCATTGTGAGAGCCATCACCAAGGGCCATCTGATTTCTTTCTGTGATGCTCTCTAAGTAAAGCATAGAAATAGGCATGATGTAGAATACTTCTGCTTTAAGAGACCAAGACTGAATATCCTAAACAAGGACCAAAGAAAGTATCTTGGATTCTGAAAAGGAAGTAGGGGCAGAGGGCATTGTAGTCAGAACTCCACTAGAAAAAGAAATGTCTTAACTATTTGTTGCTTACTGATAAACAAAATTATTGGACATTTAGAAAAGAAGTTATTCAGTATCAGGGATCAAAAAGAATTTGGAAGGTTCGAACGGGCTTAAGAAATGAAAATAGAGGAAGATGTATGAATAGCTTGGGTCAGTATATAAACCAGTGATGTAGGCATATGGTGAACACCATTTTTTAGTTTGATGAGAAAACTTAGTAGAATTTTATTTAAAAATATAAAGGATGTCAAGCACTAGGTCCTATTATTTCCCTCAAGATCAGTACCCCCAGCTACTCCAAATGGAGCAGCATAGTGAAATTAGCCAATTCCCTTGAAAGGCTGTAGTGGTTCAGCTTCAGGAGGCTTGTTAATTTTCCTTCTCCAAGGGTTCCAAGTGAGGTCTGAGAGCAGAGCAGGGAGGCAGAGTGAAAAGAGGAATTAATAAGCTTTCTGAAGTATTGCTACCCCTACTTCTTTCAAGGGAATTAGTTAATTTCACTTTGTAACTCCATTCAGATCAGCTCAAGTTTGAGAAAAGCTCCAATTAAATAGAGGGAGAGGGGAGACAAAGGCAACTGGTAGGAAAGAGAGGGAATGGACAGAATTTAAATCAGTGACCCCAATCCAAAGCATTGCCCCAAATACTCAAAGTACTTTACAAATAAATATTACAAATATTTATGAAAGATCTGGCCAGGACATAAAAAGTTTTCATTTTTATTAATTGTATTCTTCCTTCGAATCTTGGTAAAACTTCTGAAATACAAATATTTTCTACTTCACCTGAATCACAGGGTTCACAGCAATATCTTTGTATCTGATCCATATAACATTCTCTCACTTTCTTCACACTTGGATGGTATGAATGTCTCTACCCATTTCTGATATGAAATAACATTATCAAGTGTTTTAAAATTGAAAACAAGAAATAAACACATAGAGGGGACTTCTCTTAAGCACTGCCTTGAATTATAAAAAGGGGAAAAATGACAAAAGAATGAAAGAAACTAATAGAAAAAAATAAAGAGATGATAAGTGGAAGAGGCTAAAAGGGAAGATATACATGAAAATAGTAAGCGCATATAAATTTCCTATGGACAGGAAGTATCATATGTTAAAGTTATTACAAAGGGCTTAAGTCAATACATTCATTCAAATTATAATATATAGGTAATGGACAAATTGTTCCTAAGAAACCCTCAAACACATAAAAATCACTGAAATAAATAATGTAATATAGCCCTTAACCTGGCGTAAATAAGTGTTCAATAAACTACTAGTATTTTAAAATTATTTTTCCATTATCTGTAGAACACTTCTGTTCATGCTTCTCTAGAATATTTAAGACCCTTTCTTAAAAAATAATATTTTACCTTTGACAAACTGGACTGACATGAACCAATAATATTAAAACATTAAGGATATACAGATTAGTCTTTTGATAGGCAGCATGATTAAATAGAAAAAGCACAGTTTTGGTGCCAGGTCACAAATAAAATTTATGTTTATTATTTTCTAGACAGACTCCATATGTGGCCTTGGGCAAATTCCTAGGCCATTCTAAGAAAGAAATGTCAACCTTCTTTCAGAAAATGAGGATAATAAGATCTGCTGTGTAAGACTAGGGGGCTAGGGGACGTGTATGTAAGGCACCCAAGACGGTACATATGCAGTGCTCAACAAACAATAGCTAGTATTATCGTTACTAAAAGTTAAATATGAGTAAGGCTAGAGTTGAAAAGCAATGTAAGAGCTCATCTTATCAGCAGACTCCCAAACTAGTTTTGCATCAATATAACTGGTATAAAACTTAACAAAAATAGAGATTTGAAGACCCCACTTCAAATGTGTTAGATCAGAATTTCTGTCCAGAAATCTATTTCCAAGTCACCATATTAATTTTATTAATAATACTTAGATGGGTTAGATCACTTGCCAATATCTCACAGTGTCCATGCAAAAACTAGAACCCTAGGCTTCCTTTGTCTCCATTTGAGCTTGCCTATTATATCACTGTATTTCTACAATCAACTATAATCTTGTACTCATGGTGTCCTTAGAAGTCTAATTATTATTATTAACCATTTTGTTGTCTGATTTTGTACAGTTGGTATATCTCACTATGTTTTTTTTTTCCCCAAACTCCAGACTCCTCCTGGCAGACATTAACCAAGCACATATTTTGCCCACTTTCTGTGGATTCTTCCTGTTACTTTGCCACTATTTTGTTTACAAACACAGAGCTGAATCAAGAATTCCTATATAGTAGCTTCACTGAAAGCACATAAAAACAATATTTAACCTAAATACAAACTTGTGCTTCTAAACAAGATAGAGTAGCAGGGACCAGATTTACCTTCCTACCTGAAACAACTGAAAATCTGGACCAATAGAAAACAACAGTGCTTAAGACATTGGCCCTCAGGCAACAAAGGACAGTGATTGCTAAAATGTGGGAAACAATGCCTCCCATGCTCCAGCTCACTTTCTAAAGTGAATTCCCAGGCCATAGTGTAGGAAGAGAAAAGATTGACAGAACTAAAAAAGGTTCAAATCTTACAATGTATTGTTTCTGGCCACAATAAAATTAAATTCAAAATCAACAACAGAAAGATTCCTAGAAAATCCCCAAATATTTGGAAACTGAATAACCCTCTACTAAATAACCTATTGGTCAAAAAAGAAATCAAAGTAAAATTAGAAAGTATTTTTTAATAAATGAAAATGAAAATGTACATATCAAAAATTGTCTAATATGGTCAAAGTAATATATGAGGGACACTTATAGCATGAATATGCCTGCATTAGAAAAGAAGAAAGGTCTTAGATTTCACCTTAAAAAAAAGAAAATTAAGTACTTAAGTATAGAAAAGGAAATAACAAAGATCAGGGTGCAAATTAATAAAATAGTAAACAAAGAAACAACGAAGAACATAAATCATGAAAACCAAAATGTGGTTATTATTTATGAATAAAATCAATAAACTAACCATACTGATCAGAAAAAAAAGAGAAAACACATAAGTTACTAATATCTGAAATGAGAGAGGTGATGTCATTACAGATTGTGCAGATATTAAAACAATTATAAAGGGATATTATTAATAACTTTATGGTAATAAATTTGATGACAGACAAAAATGGACAATTTCCTTGAGAAACAAACAACACTTACCGAAGAAGAAATAGCTTGCATAGTCTCATATACTTTAGTATATAGCCTCATATATACTAAAGAAATGAAAACTGAAATTTAAAAAACCTTCTCACAGAGAGAAGTGCTATGTATTTGGGAATGGGGAGGAGATTACAAAGGGAGAAAATTTTTGGAAATTAATGGCTATGTTTATTATTGTGATGATGGTTTCAAAGATGACTATGTCAAGACTTATCAAATTGTATGTTTTTAATATGTGCTGTTAATTGCATTTTAATAATGCTGATTAAAAATGTGATGAAAAAATACTTATTGTATTTAAAAAGCCCGTGATAGTTGGTAGTTCGTATTCACTCGAGAGGACTCCAAAAATCAGAAACATACAATTCCAATCTTAGAAAATAATCACAAAAAGAACCTTAAACTTGAAAGTGAGAATCCCTCAAGTTGGACGACATTGTAGATCTTCTAGAAGTGTTTTTTTCCTTTCTTTGATGAAAGGTGATTATTTGAATTTCTAATAAAAAAATAACATTTTCAAAGATAGTGTGTTTCCTAATGGTGAGGAGAAAATACCTAAAATCACTATCACTGAAATCAGAGAGGAATAATATCTCCATGTCAAAGTGTGTGCAAGTCTGTCTACACCTCTTTCAGCTATTCATCACCAGTATCTGTGCACTTCATAGGCCTCTCATGAGAACAGAATAAAATAATATCTAAAAGGAGGTTTTTGTATAAAATGTTTAGTGTTTCTAATACTTAGAATGAACAAGACTCATGAGGTGGAATGGAAAATAATTTTATTCATTTATCAAATCTGCCTTTACATATCAATTCACAGCTGATTATTCCACCCTTCACTGCCTCCCACATACCCAGTTTATATGGAATCTAGGGAAGGTCCCATGATTTTTCTGGTCAAACTCAAAAAATTAAGAAGTCTTCACTCTCCCAAGCTGTTCTGGGACGTTGAATATGTTCTGCCCAATGTAATACCAACCCTGGATGTAATTCAGTGTTAAAGCTTCGCTTCTGATTAACTTTGACCACCTACAGTGGGAGAAGAGAGAAGGAATGATTGCCTTCTTCCCTTTTATCCTCTTTGTGCCTCAGCATCTCCTCTTTCAGCTTGCTACTGTGGATTTGTTACCTCTCCAGGATCTAAACAGGAGGTAAAGTAGATAAAAAGGCAGGAGAGTTTTTACTTAGGCCCTGATATGGTTGTGTTGAGGTTTAAAGCAGATCCTTTCTCTTATGAAAATATTCATGGGTTCTTGGGAAACCCTCATCACAGAAAATCATGAAAATCTTTTTATTTACATTTTTGTTTTATTATACTTCAAGTTCTGGGAAAATCATGAAAATCTTTAACTAGCAGCCCTCAGTGGAAGCACTCCCTAGAGCATTACTCAGAACTCTTCTCTTCTTGGGTATACTTTCAACATCTCTTTGTTGAGTTTTCCTTGCATCACCAAGTAGTCCATTTGAACGAGATCTGAAATGACCCTGGAGCACTCTTTCTTTCTCTCATATGTCTCACAACCTGACCAAGGAAAACTGCCTATATTTTGTATCACTTGGAGCCTAACTACATTCTGTATTACTTTCCTAGGGCTGCTGTAACAAAGTAGCGCAATCTGGGAGGCTTCAAACAAGGGAAAGTTATTTATTGTCTCATGGTTCTGGAGGTTGGTAATCCAAAATCAAGAGGATGTCAGGGCCATGCTCCCTCTGAAACCTGTAGGGGAAAATCTTTGCCTCCCCTAGCTTCTGGTGCTTGCCAGCATTCCTTGCCTTACAGGTGCATCATGCCAACCTCTGCCTCTGCCATCACGTGTCCATTTTCTTCCCATGTGTCTTTGTTTCTCATCTTCAATCTCATAATTTCACCCATCACATAGACTGACCAACCCAATGGCAGCCCTGTGCTCTACTGCCACTGGATCCTCAAGGTGATACATGGAGGCACTATTCCTCTCTGACTTCAGTTATTTTTTTATTAGAAATTCAAATAATCACCTTTCACCCAAGAAAGGAAAAGAACACTTCTAGAAGATCTACAATATCATTAAACTTGAGGGATTTTCACTTTCTGGTTTAAGGCTCTTTTCATGATCATTTTCCAAGATTGGAATTGTGTGTTTCCAATTATTAATTTCTGGTCTTCTTGAGTGACTACAGACTAACTACTACAGGCTTTTTAAATGCAATAAGTATTTTTTATCACATTTTTAATCAGTTTTATTGAAATACAATTAACAGTATCTCCTTTTGGAACATGGGTATTGTTAGCATCTATTATATTAGGGCCTCAAGACTGAAGCTGAAATAGCTCCATATTTATTTACATACATAATTGTGAGGGTAGAATAACAATATTTCTGTTAAAGCAAATGCATACCAACCACATCTATAATCAGAAATTTGATTCTTAAAGATTAAAAAAAGAAGCATACATTGTGCAGAGAAGTGTCTATCTTCTCTGTTGTTTTCTTGGTGAGGGAAGCCAGATAAGTTTGATTACAAGTAATATGCTATTATTGGGTCATTAATACAGAGTGTGACCATGAGTAATAAACCCAAAAGCATAATCACTGAAATCAATAAATCATTCAGAAAACTAAAATTAGGCTGTAGTATAAATAGCTATCTCTCCAAATAACTTTTGGAGATAAATAATAAAAATGGTTAATTTGATATCTTTCTTTCTTTTTCTTTTTTTTTTGTGATGGAGTCTCTCTCTGTCACCCAGCCTGGAGTGCAGCGATCTCGGCTCACTGCAAGCTCTGCCTCCCGGGTTCATGCCATTCTCCCGCCTCAGCCTCCCAAGTAGCTGGGACTAGAGTTGCCCGCCACCACACCTGGCTAATTTTTTGTATTTTTAGTAGAGACATGGTTTCACCATGGTAGCCAGGATGGTCTCGATCTCCTGCCTCGGCCTCCCAAAGTGCTGGGATTACAGGCTTGAGCCACCACACCCGGCCAATTTGATATCTTTCACCAAATTGGTTTGCAGGTGAATGCAGATGAGAATCAAATGGCCAAAAACCAGCATAAAATAGCAAACATGGAAGGCTAAAAAACTTAAAGAATAGGGGCAATAAAAAATGCAATAATTGTGTTAAGAAATATTGAATACATTTAAAATGATAAAAAGTAAAAAGGAGAAAGTGGTTTTACTGCACATGACTCATGCAGACAACTAACTTTCTTAGCACCTATTTCTTACAGGAAAATAATTAGCTGCACACATAAAAACTAAGATTAAATGAGAACAATTTGCAATCATTCTTGAGATGTGGAATGTTCATGATCACATCCCTGTAACATGCACTACCACCCACTGCACAGCTTATGGCCCCATTGATCATAATTTCCATCCATTACAAGCCAAGAGCTATATGAACTCTTAAGAGAGAGAGGAATAATAGCTACTTTATCCTTTTTAAATTTCATCAGATAACACGTTTTCCTTTTCCTGCCAATATGCTAATATAACTTTGAGTCTATGTAATTGCATATGTCCAAACTATTGAGTCAAAAAAGCTATTTTGTACTATTTAAAATATTCTAAATACATGTACAATAGCACTCCTCCTCAATCTCAACCCCTCCAGTTACATGCTAGACTTAAACTGATTCCCTAATGTATGCTTTATTCAACCATATCAGCTCACATTATTCCCTACTTAGTACTTCCGTGCAATTCAGACCAGCATCAGTGACTCCTGTGACACCTATGTGGTTAGAATTACAAAGGGTTTTGGGGAAAACCCAGCTGTGACATTCTCCTTCTTTATTTCACCCCAGTCAAACGTTTGGCTCTTGGAGACCTTCCATTCTCACTTAGAATCTGTTACCAACAGGTTCTATTTAGTTTCCATTTTATGAATAAAAATTTTCAAACTTTGATCTCAGCTCCAGCTTCATTATCCCAAACTTTCTGTGACTTACAATGAAATTTCAAAACAAACACAGTGCTTGAGGAACAAACACTCCAAGCCATTTGGGGTCCAGGTATGTCATACTGAATGAACAACCTTAGGATATTTGAGAAGTGAATAGAGTTTCACTCCTGTCTGTCCACAGTCACCTTTTCTAAATCTTGTTTTCTCCCTCTTCTTGTCTGTTCTTCCCTGCCAGCAAGATGCTTTGTATTCTTCAGCTCTCTGTGACTGCCGCGATAATTCATTTTTTTTAAAAAAAGTGTTATTTGTGTAATAAGTTACATCTTAGGAATATTTAAATTTCTAAATAATACCAGACAAAGGGAAGAAACTCTTTAAAAGGGGGACCAGTACAAGAATCACTGAGTTATAAAACAGGAAGGGACACAAATTCTTCTTCCTTGGGTTTCACTGTGTGTGGTAGCTTATTCATCCAATTTTTCAACAAATATTTTTTGAGAGCCAATATATACCTTCATGGTGCTTGAATTCTTTTATCTTATTTCAATTTGTTCTGTACCAGTGTTAGCTGGACATTTGTCTGTCTTCCCTCTCACTTCTGGACTAGTTTCAAGAACAAATCGAGCTGATTATATGATACAATAGTGCCTTATTTATAGTATTTGCTCAATAAATGAAGAATGTAATTCATTCTCATCTAGTTCCCGTTGGGAAAAAAGTGCATTGTAATCTTAAGGGACTTCTCCAGTGTTCTACATCTGGTCAGTGGAAAACAAAATAATTCACTAGCATTTTAGGTGCCAGTGTAGAAAAACACTTTTTGCATAATGTTAACAATCAAATCATACCATATTGCCACCCATCTAACTATTCCACCTAAACAGAAGAATGGCCTTATCTTTAAAATGCATCTGATTCAAATTTGACTCTTTAGCACCAATTTATTTGAAAATTATACTTTTAATTTTTACTTTCTCATAACTATTAAGCTAACTATTCCTGGCTGGTCCTGTTGCATTATAGAGTTTTATGATCACTATGCAGTGCGGCCTGACAGGATCTATGGCAGGAACAGCCTCACTATGCTTAGAGTACATTTGTAAGAAAAGTCTCAGTTTTAAGAGGAATGATATAAACCTAGCATGACAGGGGAAGAGGGTGACCAGGTGTAGGATAAAAATACAGTTAAATTAAAACTGGCTAAGGAATCAGAGGATTTTGGACCTTGAATATCAATAATTTCAATGGCCCCATTAATGCTATTTTCAAATCTTTGAAGGTGTTGAATTTAGTATATGAATAAATGATGTATGTGTGTCTTCAGAGACAGGAATAAAACCAAAGCTGAAGAAAACGAAAATCAATTGCTATCAGTTTAAGTATAACTAATTTATTGAATCAGCTAGACTCAGTAGGATACAAAAAGGAAGAGCAAGAGAGTGAATGAATGAGAGAGAGAGAGAAAGAGAAAAGTAAGAAAGAAAGAGAAAGAAGAAGGAAGGAAGGAAGGAAGGGAGAGAGAGAAAGAAAGAAAGAAAGAAAGAAAGAAAGAAAGAAAGAAAGAAAGAAAGAAAGAAAGAAAGAAAGAAAGAAAGAAAGAAAGAAAGAAAGAAAGAAAGGAAGGAAGGAAGGAAGGAAGGAAGGAAGGAAGGAAGGAAGGAAGGAAGGAAGGAAGGAAGGAAGGAAGGAAGGAAAAGAAAGAGAAAGAAAGAAAGGAAAGAAAGAAAGAAAGAAAGAAGAAAAGAAAGAAAGAGGAAAGGAAAGGAAAAGAAAGGAAAGGAACAAGGGAGGGAGGGAGGGAGGGAAAGAAAGAGAGAGAAAGAAAGAAAAAGCAAGCAAGCAAGCAAGATTTTGCCCTCTTACCTTTCATATATACCCCTAGGATGTTTCTCTTTCCCCATCATTTGTTGGCATCTAGGACAAGCCTCTCTGCCCCCATTTAGTCACAAGAACAGTCTCATTTCAGTACTTTTCAAAGCCCTACCCAATAATATAAAAAGCTTTGAATCTTATCCTATTTGAAGCTTCTCCCTTCCCCTGTATCTGGCTGGAAATCTGAAGTGCATGAGTGATTGACCTCCTCTCTCTTCCCAGCTCCACTTCTTCTCTTCACTCCCTAGCTACTCTTTGATGGCTCCCAGGTCAGACCCAGGTAGTGAGAGAAGATTAGGCAAAAGTGGCTCAGTTGTATGTGGTTGGTTGAGTTACTTTCGGGGCTTTTTTGCTGACAGTGTCTCTCAACAGTGTTTCTGCAGATTCCGAGAAACTCTTCTACTGAAGATTCCTCTACTGCCGGTCAACCTGGGCAAGGCTGCTCCTCCAGCTGGCTGCTTAGGACTAATCTGGACTTTTGCTGGGTCCCTCTGCTGTGCTCTCCTTGTCCCTTCAGGCAGTCCTTTTGGGTGGAATCCTTTTCAAGCTGACCTACAGCCAATTCCTTTCGGTGGGATTCAAATCTAGATACTAGTAAGGACACGCATTTGCCTACAGCTGGAGCAAGTGCAGCTCATTCTATAGCTCACTCTCAAAGTCATTTTTCTTCCTTTTGTCACAAGCAAGGCACAGCTCCAGCCACAGCCTCTCCCATTAGACCAAGAGTAACTCAAGTATCACATCTTCACACATCAAGAGCTTGACCAAAACATTATTTCAGGGTTTTAGCCTGATTCTTCCTTGAAGGCTTCTCACTTAGAGTGGGATGGAAAGTACTTAATTCTCCCCTCATCCTAGTGACACAGAAAATGCTCCCCAAAGAAATGTCTTTCTGGAAGGCTTTCAACCCTGGCCTTTTATAGATGCCTGTGAATGAGTGATAACTACTGCAGGCAGGCCCAATTTAGGATCACCCCCTTTGCAAGTCTAGCGCCATGATTTAGAATGTTTTGTTCTCCAACTTTGGGCCGCTGGAGACAACAGAAAATAATTTTATTGAACATCCTTTGGCTTACCTAAAAATGTTTCAATAATTCAGAGGTTCAGAAAATTTAACTATCAGCCTTGTGAACCCCTGAATAATTCAAGTCGGGACTAAATCTCTATTCTAGACTGTGAGAGAACAGGTAAGTCTCCAGCATAGATTGAGAAGGTGATAATCTCTAAGGTCCTTTTAGCTCTTAGGATTTGCTGATCCACAGGCTGCCTCTGTCAGATGAGCCAAGAAGTCCCCTACTCTTCAAAAACAAACAAAAGGAAGAACATCAACAGAAAACCAGAATGTGATGCAACTCAATAAACATCTCCACATATCCTACTTGGCTATTATGTATTTGATCTCTTCTCATCTTGTTTGAGTTGGCAAATCATGATAGCACCAAGATTGTTATTTCAACTCTAAACTAAAATCTCTAGAGGGATAAAAGGAGAGTTCTGAGTTCAGATGTGTTAAGTATTAAGATAATCAGAAGAGGCTTAGAAAAGAAAATAGTGACAACATTGAAACAATTAAGCAATGTGGAAATCTTTGACTCTATTTAAAAATAATTACAATAATGATAATTAAAATAATTTTATTATCTCTTTCCTTTCCTTCAGGGTCTTTCATTTCAATTGCACTTAGGCATTTTCTTTCTCAGGCTGGATTTAGTATCCTCCCTGCCCCCCAAAACTTGCTTTGGTTTGATTTCTCTCCAGTAACTGAAAGAATTAGGTTAGCTTTTTCCTAATCTTCTTGATACTGAGGTGGTCAGTAAATGCACTTTTTGCTCTCTCTGAGAAAACTTGGGCGCAGAACTTGTTACTTCTCTGAGTGGTCTTATGGAATACACACACACACACACACCCCATAAGTGTGAAATGTAGATTTGTCACCAGAAAGTGGTGCTGATCCAGACCCCAAGAGAGAGTTCTTGGATCTCACTCAAGAAGGAATTCTGGGTGAGTCCACAGAGTAAAGTGAAAGCAAGTTTATTAAGAGAGTAAAGGAATAAAATAATGGCTACTCCAGAAGTAGAGCAGCCACAAGGGTAGCTGGTTGCTGATTTTTATGGTTATTTCTTGATTACATGCTAAACAAGGGGTGAATTATTCATGCCTCCCTTTTCAGACCATGTAAGTAACTTCCTGACATTGTCATGGCATTTCTAAACTGCCATGTCACTGGTCAGAGTATAACATTGAGATCAACCAGAGGCCACTCAAGTCGCCACCTTGGTTTCAGTAGGTTTTGGCCAACTTCTTTACTGCAACCTGTTTTATCAGCAAGGTCTCTATGACCTGCATCTTGTGCTGATCTCCTGTCTCATCCTGTGGCTAAGAATGCCTTATCTATCTGGGAATGCAGCCGAGGGGGTTTTAGCCTTATTCTACCTAGCCCCAATTCAAGATGGAGTTGCTCTGGTTTAAATGCCTCTGACAAATTTTCTAACATTTGCATAAAGAAGATGGAGAAGAAGGTTAACACTTTGCACCCTACATCAAATAATTTAAAATTTATCAGATATTCTTGCCTCTAAAACCCTGCTTCAGCTAAACTTCCATGGAAGATTATTTTCTTTTGACTTTTCACTTTCTTACTGCAATATCTTGACTTTGGATCCTTCTCTCCTCTCCCCCAGGTTTTCCTCAAAAATTTCTCATTCTTTCCTTTACATGAGGAGTCAATTCACTACCTCAGCACCTATTGTATATTTTTTATATTCAAACACATTCCAGTCGTGTTCAGCAAACAAACAGAGCCTCAAACAGCTCCTGCCTTTCTGAGAATACAATTTAGCAAAGACCTTTGGCTACTAAAACACACTGACCACAGTTTATCCTCCTCATCCCTAAGGTTTATCAAGGTAGTCATCTGAATGAGATGTTCTCCTTCTGTATTAGTCAGTTTTCATGCTGCTGATAAAGACATACCCAAGACTGGGAAGAAAAAGAGGTTTAATGGACTCACAGTTCCACATGGATGGAGAGGCCTCACAATCATGATAGAAGGTGAAATGTACATCTCACATGGCAGTAGAAAAGAGACAAGAGCTTGTGCAGGGAAACTCCCCTTTGTAAAACCACCAGATCTCATGAGACTTACTTACTATCAGAAGAAGAGCACAGGAAAGTCCTGTCTGCAAAATTCAGTCACCTCCCACTGCATTACTCCCACGACACATGGGAATTCAAGATAAGATTTGGTGGGGATACAGCCAAACCATATCATCCTGTCCCTGGCACCACCCAAATCTCATGTCCTCACATTTCAAAACCAATCATGCCTTCCCAACAGTTCCCCAAAGTCTTAACTCATTTCAGCATTAACTCAAAAGTCTACAGTCCAAAGTCTCATCCAAGATAAGGCAAGTGCCTTTCACCTACGAGCCTGTAAAATCAAAAGCAAGTTAGTTACTTCCTGGATACAATGTGGGCACAGGGATTGGGTAAATACAGTCATTCCCAATGGGAGAAATTGGCCAAAACAAAAGGGCTACAGGCCCCACGCAAGTTCAAAATCCAGTGGGATAGTCACATCTTTTTTTTTTTTTTTTTTTTTTGAGAAGGAGTCTCGCTGTGTCGCCCAGCCTGGAGTGCAGTGGCGCGATCTCGGCTCACTGCAAGCTCTGTCTCCCAGGTTCACGCCATTCTCCTGCCTCAGCCTCCCGAATAGCTGGAACTACAGGTGCCCGCCACCATGCCCGGCTAATTTTTTTTTTTGTATTTTAGTAGAGACGGGGTTTCACCATGTTAGCCAGGATGGTCTCCATCTCCTGACCTCGTAATTCGCCCCTTCGGCCTCCCAAAGTGCTGGGATTACAGGCGTGAGCCATTGCGCCCGGCCAATAGTCACATCTTAAAGCTCCAAAATGATCTCCTTTGACTCCATGTCTCACATCCAGGTCACGCTGATGCAAGAGGTGGGCTCCCACAGCCTTGGGCAGCTCCACCTCTGTGACTTTGCAGGGCATAGCCCCCCTCCTGGCTTCTCCTTTCCTGACATTGAGTGTCTGTGACTTTTCCAGGCACATAGTGCAAGCTGTTGGTGAATCTACCATTCTGGGGTCTGGAGAATGGTGGCCCTCTTCTCACAGCTCCACTATGCAGTGCCCCAGTAGGGACTCTGTGTGGGGATTCTGAACTCACGTTTCCCTTCTGTGCTGCCCTAGCAGAGATTCTCCATGAGGGCCTGCCACTGCAGCAAACTTCTGCCTGGGCATCCAGGCGTTTCCATACATCTTCTGAAATCTAGGCGGAGGTTCCCAAACCTTAATTCTTGACTTCGGTGCACCCGCAGTCTCAACACCAATAGAAGCTGCCAAGGCTTGGGGCTTCCACCCTCTGAAGCAACAGCTTGAGCTTTACCTTGGTCCCTTTTAGTCACAGCTAGAGCGGCTGGGATGCAGGGCACCAAGGGCGTCACACAGTAGTGCCCCACTCTACTGGTACCAATTTACTGTATTCATCAGTTTTCATGCTGCTGATAAAGACATACCTGAGACTGGGAAGAAAAAGAGGTTTATTGGACTTTTCAGTTCCACATGGCTGGGAAGGCCTCTCAGTCATGGCAGAAGGTGGAAGGCATGTCTCACATGGCAGCAGACAAGAGGAGAGAGCTTGAGCAGGGAAATTCCCCTTTTTAAAACTATCAGATATTGTGAGACTTATTCACTATCACAAGAACAGCCTGGGAAAGACCTGCCCCCATGATTCAATTACCTTCCACCGGGTCCCTCCCACAACACATGGGGACACAGCCAAACCATATCACCTCGCATTGATACATGTAATCTTCATGAAATAATGCAAATTTTCTTTTTGCTTTGTTTCTCTGTTCTGACAAATGAAGCTAAGTGGATAATGTGGGGTATTATTTTCGTCGGTAGTCACAGTAATCACGTTCAACCAGATGGCACAAATATATGAGGAAGCAGTTGTGCAAAGTGAAGAGGGTTCTTGGATCTCACACAGCTTCCCTGTGCTCTGCATTTTGAAAGTTTCTGAGTCAGCAAGCCCTGAAGACATCACCAATAGGATGCTATTTCTTCCCAGGGTCTGCCCACATTTCTCATGGCTCCAAGAACTACATTCCACAAGATTATTTTTATGTCCAACCATACATCTAGAAACTTGTTTAGATGGAAATAATGACAAAAATGACCCAGATGATTATCCTTTGAATTTATAGGGCACTTTTCTGAAGGAATCCAAATTCTTCTAAGGCTAGAAGGCTCCCCGTCACTTCTCCTCCCTAACCACCATATTCCAAAAAGTAGTGATTATACCTATACATGAAGACTTATTTCAAGAATTTAAATAATTTTTAAAAAGTTAACCATAAATACAGAGTCCTGGCATGTTCCACCCATACCCAGCGCTAGGAATTATGAAATAGGAAGCTGGCAGTGAGTTATGGTGCCTACTGTGGTTGTAAAGTGGTTTACTTTCTGCCTGAGTAAAGCATTAAGACATGCGTCAGGTATCATTAGGGAAGTTGTTCAGCAACTGTCAGCCCCCAAATAATTACAGACCATGGTTTCTTCTAAGATGTGCTCCCTACTTTCCACCATGGCGGTAACTGCCTTACACCACCTGTTCCATCAGCATTGCATGCGAGAATGTGAGGGACAGGCCTGCTGCTTGCCTGAGGTTAATGATTACCCTGTGGATTTTCTCTACGATTTACACATTCTAATGTTTTCCTGCTGTGTATGATCACCTGGCAACTTTTGCAGGGAAAAAAAGAAGTGCACTGTAGGTCAAAATTACCCATAGACTTTCTCACTGACTCTGAGTGTGTGTGGATGTGGGTGTCGGTGTGTGTGGTGTGTGTGTGTAATCAACAACACTGCTGCGGTACATTTGAACCACATTGGAAAAGGAGGAACCAAAGGCAAGAAAATGACTTGAATCGAAATCATCTCTCCAAGTGTGTTATTGATCCATAGAAGGAATGTTCTTGTAGGGTTGCAAAACGACTTTCCTGAGGGCTATGTGCATACTGCTTAGGACAGATATTACTGCTCTATATATTTAAATTGATGTTTTGCAAAATAAACACACATAAGCACATGACATTAACCTTTGTCAACATTCCTTAAATACAGGCTTTACTAAGGAAAGCACGGGTCTTCGTGTGGTTAAGAGACCATAATTTTAGCCTAGGAAAGGTAGTCTTTATGTTGAGAAAATGAAAGCCCTTTGAAGATTAATACTTCTGCATGTCTTCATTCACTTTACAAGGGCACAACCGTGCTGATTCCTGCACGGTAGCAATTTAAGAAGAGTAAGCATCAGCCTCACCTGAGAGAGATGAACCGTGATGTAATCTTCCCCAGATTGCCCCCCATTCTCCAGCCTCCCACAACTTCCCAGTTCACTAGAGTAATACACATCTCCTCCAGACACTTCTGAGAGTTGAGGCTGGACATCTCAGTAAATACGAACAGAGCCTCTTTCCCAATAAGTTAGCTAATTTAGGTTAGTACATTAAAATTCCCTGAAATGGTATTTGGAGTCTCTTGGAACATTTTATTCCTTAGGCAAATGTGGCCCAAAATAAAATTGCATTTCCCCAAAATGCATCCGTTCCAAGGTTCAGGCCCATCCGCAGAAAAATACAGCTGCCTCTCTGTGGCTTACCCTGCCTGGATCCCTAATGAGGCTCTGCTAATCTCCAATTCCTATAAGCGGCTCATTTCTTACTACATCTTGGGCTTACAGCTGTGTGGCTTTTGGGATGAGATTCTTTTTAAAAAGCTATGTTGAAAGGCAATCCATTTGATCAGAGAGTAATATCCTGACTTCATCTTTTATCAGTTCCCAGTGATACTTGGGCTGCACGTGGAATCCTGCAGTTACCTTGTTTAACATTAAAAACAATTTCATTTTCCTGCCAGAAGCTGGTCTTACTGATCATGTTGCTGCTTAGAAGCCTGGAGAATCATGACTTTTACCTAACTTTTAGTAGTGAGAGATGGCAGATAATCCTAATTAAGAAAGAAACACAGATGGGGAGAAAGACTGCAATGCAGAACAAGAATAACAAGTCTACTGTAGTAGTGATTTCCATAATCCAAAAGAGAAAGGGAAATTGTCAAGGCAGCAGGAATTTCTTTCAAGAGCAGTCTCTACCCCAAGAATAAAGTAGAGATGCAGCTGAACTTACTCAGATCCTCTACTTCTTTCTTCAGTACAGTTGAGGATTTCAATTTAATCTAGTGCTGCAAAACCAACAGTTCAGTAGAAAACACCACCGATTCTGAAGGAAAAATCAGTTTACTATTGCATTAACTATATTTAAATTCAGAAGGTCTGAAGACATTTTCCCAAAGGAATTACTTATTTTCTTTACTTCAAATCATTAGTTAATTCTTCTTTTCGAAGATTTAACATTGATATAGGAACTGTCAATGCCTGTAGTCCTGTGACTTGCTGGAGTTGATAGTCTGCTGACTTGGGTGTCTAATACTGTTGTCAAATGATTGAATGCTTATTAATTATATCCCTGGGCAATGGCCATGGCCATTACCCAGGGTAGCATAACATGAATGCTAAATCCGAATATAGCACAGAGAAAATCTAAGATTCTTGATAAATCAGAACATATTTGTATATATGGCTGTCAAAACAGATAATAGATCTTCTATGTACAAGCAACAAAAAACAAGAAGCAAATCTATCTCTAGAATTAGAGAAGTCATGGCTTTAGGTCAGCTAAACCTAACTCCATGTAAACACATGAAGAGTCTATGTTGCCTTCTAGATAATCCATATATTCACAATTTGAGTGGTTTATAACATATACAACCAACTCAATAACTCACAAATGGATAAAGTTGTGGAAATTGATCAAAGAAATACTAAACACCAAGTATCTCTTTCGACACTGAAAATTTACAAAAATAGTCTTTAAAATTCAGAATCCAAAGGACTATTAATGAGTCTAAAGGTCCTGTAACCGAATGTAGAGAGAAATCTGGGTTCTGTTTTGGCTAGAAAGGGATAGTGAAACAATTTCAATTGATTGACTATTGCATATCACACATTTTATATATAACTGTTTTACTTCTCATGGCAGTGCAGATATTATTGTCTTCATTTTAAAGAAAAATAAATTGGGACCAAGATAATAGTAATAACACTTACAAAGATTGTTTTTATTACTATTAGAGTTAACATTTGGAGGAACAATATGTCAGTCAACCATACTAAATCCTTTAACTGTATTATCTTACAGGAACCTTTCCAGAAAAGGTCAATATTTTCATCCTCAATTTATAGATGAAGAAATTGAGACTTGCAGAGTTAGAATAATTTGCCCAAAATTACACAGCAAAAATAATAAGGCCGAGATTAATAAATACCATAGTCAAGAGTTGCAGCTCTTTCAGAATTTGTCTAGCAGGATTTCTAGTTTTTACCAGAAAACCTCCCACAAAAATAAAACCAAATAGCAACACCACCAACAACAAAACCCAGTCACTTCTACTAGGCCACAACCACCAATTGGGACAGATATGACATGCTTTACTTGCTATAAATCTGATAATTTTTCAAGTTACTAGTAATGTGAAATGTAATGGTCCTCTGTAAATTACCAGTAACAAGTGCAATAATTGAAAGTACATGGTATTCACTAGGAAAATAAAGGCAATATTTAAAGTATGAAACCTAGACCAGGCCCAGTGGCTCACACTTATAATCTTAACCCTTTGGGAGTTGATTGCTTGAGGCCAGGAGTTTGAGACCAGCCTGGGCAACATAGTGAAACCCTGTCTCTACAAAAAAACCCAAAAACTTAGTTGGGCGTGATGGAAGACACCTGTAGTCCTAGCCACTAGGGAGGCTGAGGTTGGGGAGGAGAGACGATTTGAGCCCAAGAGTTTGAGATTGCAGCGACCTATGATTGTGCCACTGCACTCCAGCCTGGGCAACAGAGCGAGACCCTATCAAAAACAAATAAATAAATAAAGCATGAAATCTAGTGTCAGGTATTTGTGGTCTAGTCAGTGACATACTCAGCAGGAGTATTACAGTTGTTAGTCCCTGCATTAGTATAGCAAATAAACAACTTCCTTGAATTTCTTACCAAAAAATTTCATGGTGATACCAATATTGCTTTGAGCACCAATAAATACATTCATAGCTCATTTATCCTCATCAGTTAACCTTCATCTTGTAAAAGCACAATTAACTGTTGACTTCATTATTAAAGGTTGTTCTCAATTTCAAGAGTGGGGACCCTTGAAGATTTTGCCAGCCAAGGTTACATTTGTTTTTTGATTATTGCTGTCTCAGTAAAATTATGAAATGCTGGCCTAGCACAGTGGCTCACGCCTGTAATCCCAGCACTTTGGGAGACCGAGGCAGGTGGATCACCTGAGGTCAGGAGTTTGAGACCAGCCTGGCTAATGTAGTGAAATCCCGTCTCTACTAAAAATGCAAAAATTAGCCAGGCCTGGTGGCACACACCTGTAATCCTAGCTACTAGGGAGTCTGAGGCAGGAGAATCGCTTGAAATCAGGAGGAGGAGGTTGCAGTGAGCCAAGATTGCACCATTGCACTCCAGCCTTGGTGAAGGGTGAAATTCCATCTCAAAAAAATATATACATTATATATATATATATATATATATATATATATATATATATATATAATTTATATGAAATACCTTAAGATCTACAAATTGATAAACAAAAAATTCCATGAAGAAGTTTGGAAACATTCTTGAATTGTCCTAAAACACCTACAGGATTTCAAAGTAATTTGCCAGACATGTTTTCTAATGTAGGTTTTGTAGTCTCTGGGGTTTTTCTACTTACTGACTGCATGAGGGGCCCAGGAACTATTAGAGTGTGCCTACAACAGTGTGTGTCTCTCTACTTCCCAGGCTCCCTTGCAGCTGAGTTGGCCATATGACTGACAGCAAGCCCTGGAATGCAGCCAGAAGTGACAGAAGCCTCATTCACACCATACTCCTAAAATATTCCAAGAAATTTCCCAAACCCACTCTCTTTAGTCCATGCATCTGGAAGTGAAAATTTTAGAAAGGGTAAAGTCACTTAATGGAAGGGGCCCAGGTCTAGCCCCTTGGAGTCAAGCTGTCCAACTAGAAATTCTGCATTAACATTTGTGGGTGAGTATTAACCTTTGTTGGGCTAAGTCATAGAGAATTGTTTTAATTGCAGTCAGCCTGATTTTATAGTGACCTTGGATCCAGAATATTACTTAGATATTACTAGTATCTACTTCATAAAGTGTCTGTGAGGATGGAATACGATAATGAACTCAAATGTAAAGCAACTCCTTCTTTACATGAGTTTGAGTCTGTAGTATATAAACTATAAGTTATGTGTTCTATGATACATGCCTCTAAAAATAAATACACATGCAATTATATATATACACACACACAAGTATATATATATATATATGTTTGTAAACACACACCTCACTCAGTCCATATATTTCTCCACTGTGAATAAAAATGTATAGAAAGCGAGCATTCTTTAGGATGACCATTTGGTGGTTACCAGACATAGAAAAAGACGGTAATAAAATATAAATTTTAGGACGGTCTTTTGGTGATTATGCCAGATTCCTACCAGTATCTTTCCTCACCAGATCAATGGAACAGAAAATTCAATCATGTAGACCCATAGAATGGCAAGCCTACAGAGTGAATGAACTCAATATAGCTCTTTATTATCAAAAGATGAGAACTAGAGAATTCAGGTTTGTGTCCCAATATGATAGCCTCTGCACGTTATTATAAAGCAAATGTGAGCTTTTCCCAAGATGGAAAACTATTGTGACTGATTTCTGGGACTTTTAGAAGCCCTTCTATATGCAACTGAATTAAATAGCCAAAGAACTCTTCCTAACAGTGGCTATTTCTGCATCAGTTGGTAGAAAATAAGGATCACAATTTTAGAAAAGATCCCAACACTTTCTCACTAGAAGTTAGAGTAATCATCAGAATGACTAGCCTGAGTAAAATCAGTTATACCTATAGGTTTTCAGAAGTAAAAACATGTCTTTTGAATTTGCTTTTTTTTTTTTTTTTTTTTTTGGTTAAACAAACATATATCCCAGAATCTAAAGTAAAATAAAATTAAAAATTAAAAAAAGAAAGATGGACAAAGTACACTACGCGGTTAATTACCACAAATAAAATACACATTGCCAATAAACAGAAGAAATAGTTAACCAAAAAAATTTTCTAAAATTTAGTTTATCTTAAGGCAATCTGGGGAGCTTGGACATTGGGTATATACAAATACTGGGACTATTTAGCTAATCCTATCACAGGAACCCAACATTTTTCACTTTTCTCCAGTTCTGTTGAAAAAGAAAGGAAAAATATGTATACTCAGTACAACATTCACCTAATACCACCAAGGGCATTGTTTACATGTGCAGTAGATACCAGTTATAGTGTTGAATATAGAAATGTGTACATATGAGTTATACAGTTCCTATCCAAAAGTCAGGAGGCCCAAGATCCAGGAAGAGTTCATGTTCTTTGTAACATATGACATCAGATCACAAAAAATACAAGAACAGTTTTGTTAAATAATTTTCTTGAGTACTAAAATTTTATAAAATTATTCTATTTTTAAAATATGTTATCTTAATATACATAGTAATACTTTGAAAAATTGCTTGACTGTATCAGATATATTCCTATGTATATAGTTTTCTAGGAATACCATAACAAAATATCAAAAGCTGGGTGGCTTATAGAGCAGAAATGTATTTTCCCACAGTCCTGGAGGCTGGAGGGCCGTGTCCAGGGAGCAGCAGGGTGGCTTCTTCTGTGGCCTCTCTCCTTGACCACCCCTTGCAGTGTTTTCACATGGTTTTTCCCTCTGCACGTGTATCCCTGGCATCTCTCTGTGTATCCAGATGTCCTTTTTTTGTAAGTACACCAGTTAGATTGGATTTGGGGTCCACCCTAATGGCCCTATTTTAAGTTAATCATCTTTTTAAAGACTCTCCAAATATAGTCAGTCTGAGGTACTGGAAGTTAGAGCTTTAACATATGAATTTTGAGAATACACAATTCAACTCCTAACACCATGTCAAGAATTAAATAATATAGGAGAATATAATGGAATAATCATGGACCTTAGGGGAAATTGTATTACAAACAAATTCCCGGTTGATCCAGAAGTAGATGCATCCTATGGTGGTTTTTAATCCAATGGGGGTCTTCGCCACTGGCTAAGTCATTTAAGAACATGATGAGCATCTTCTTCAGGCCAGATACTGTGTCAGGAGATGTACACGTCAGCAACAGTCCCCATCTTGAAGAAGTTCAGAACCCAGTGAATACCCAGGAAAAGACATGAACTGTACAAATTTAATGTAATAATAAATAAGCACAACCACAGAAGAATAGACAGTGCATTAGAAGAGCAAAGGTAACTATATCATTCTTCCTGGAAATAAGGAAATTTCCACAGCATAAAGGACACTTCAGTGAAATAAGAAGTTGAGCAAGAAGAAGAAAAACAAAGAAAGACCATTTCCGAGAGAGGAAGCAATCTAGGTGAAGTTTAAAAAGTGGCTGTATGCCTAGATGAAGATGTAAGCTAGAGAATAATGATGATTTGGTCAGAAGAAGGAAAGACCTGGTGTACTCTCTAATGCACTTGGACGTATCTAGTGTAACGCTGCCAAATAAAACATTTTGCAATGAGGGAAATCTTCTATATCTGAGGTGGGTTAGATAAAGTGGTCGCAGCCTCTCTTAAAGAGGAACAAACCACCCAACAGTGCACAAACCACATCTTGGGTTCATGGTTAGAACATCCTGCCACAAGCTGGTAAAAGAGAAAGGGAGAAAGTGCCCAAATTTTTGCAAGCACAGAAGCCCATGAACAGTGTCTTTGGGCTGATCTATGCTCATTATAATAGTTAAAACACTGCTGTGTAGAGAATTAAGATGCTAAGGAGGCATGCAATATATGTACTAGCATGGCAGCAATAGTGCGTATGTGTCCAGAAGAGTACCCACAACATGCATTGCAACAATGCCCATTCCCACCCCTTCATGAAAATCATGTAAGACTCACATAAAGGGAGTTTCCCCAGCATCAATAGGTGCTGTCTTACTTTTGAGCAGCCTACTCTGATCAGCTGTCAGAGTGTACTTTTACTTTCCAATAAACTCCTTTATCTATTTATTATTATTATTATTATTATTATTATTATTATTATTTTGAGATGGAGTTTCACTCTTTTTGCCCAGGCTATAGTGCAATGGTGCGATCTCAGCTCACCGCAACCTCTGCCTCCTGGGTTCAATCGATTCTCCTGCCTCAGCCTCCTGAGTAGCTGAGATTACAGGCATGTACCACCACGCCTGGCTAATTTTTGTATTTTTAGTAGAGATGGGGTTTCTCCATGTTGGTCAGACTGGTCTCAAACTCCTGGCCTCAGGTGATCCACCCGCCTCAGCCTCCCAAAATGCTGGGATTACAGGTGTGAGTCACCACACCCGGCCTCCACTGTCTACTTTTATTTGGACTCACTCTCAAATTCCTTTGTGTGGTGAAATCAGGAACCTGAACTGGCCCATGGACAACATGTGTGTACTGTGCAATACGGTAGCCACTAGCCACATGCACCTATTGAGAATTTGAAATGTGTCTTGTGCCACAGAGGAACTCAATTTTTTTAAATTTTATTTGTTTTAAATTTAAATTTAGATAGCCAACATGACTCATGACTACTGTATTTGACAGTGTAGATTTAGAAAGAAAGGGTTTTTTTTCTTTTTTCTTCATCTATACTGTCCACATGCACAATACACTCAATTAGATACATTTTTCATTACATGTGAGATGTGTAGCAGGATGTTTAAGTGGAAATTTGACTGTGAATATATGGCAACAAGCATTAGAAACCAAAATGAGTTGCAAAATAGATCACCAAGTATATTAGTCAGGGTTCTTCAGGAAAACAGAACCAATAGGCTATGTGTGTGGATAGGGACAGAGCCAGCAAGCTGGAGATGCAGGACAGCTGAAGGTGGAGCGCCTGTCCGAGAGTCGGCAGGCTCAAGATCCAAGCAGAGCTAATGTTTCAGTTTGAGTCTAAAGGCAAGAAAAAGCTGATGTCCCAGTTTCAAAGGAAGCAAGGCAGGAGGAATTCTGTCTCACACAGGGAAGGGTTGGTGTTTTTGTTCTATTCAGACCTTCCACTGACTGGATGAACCCACATTAGGGAGGGCAATCTGCTTTCCTCCGCCTATTGTTTTCAGTGCTGATCTCATCCAAAACACCTGCACAGAAACACCTAGAAAGTTTGACCAAATATCTGGGCACCTGTAGCCCAGACCAGTTAACTCATAAAACTAACCATCACACCAAGTAAAAACTAAAAAGAGTACTTAATTAGAGACTCAAACCTCTCACACATGTGAAGAATATAAGAGTTTAGACAGCAGTTGTGGAGAGAATTTGTGGGGACTTTAGAGAAAGCTACTCATAGGTTAGTCTACTGTGAGAAACACCAGCTCCAAGGGAAAGGATTTGTTCACCTCTTACCTTGACCCTAATGAGAGAGCTTCAACCGAGAGCTTGGTAGCTGTCCTTGCTATTGGAGTGATGCAGTGGATTGAAGTCTGATTCCCACAGGGAAAATTTAAAAAGCAGAGTGGGACTGGCTAGCTCTTCCAAGCAGGAGGAAGGAATGGGGGGGAGCATATTTCAGTTGCCTGACTCCCAACTTTGGTTGACACAAAGCATGCAAGAGTGTTTGCCATAACTAGATTTGGGCTACATGTGAACTGCTTTATTACAGGGTGCATAGGGGCAAACAGGCCTCAGCACAACGATACTTAAATAGAGCATTCCTAGAGTCAGAGAAAAGTATATCACCTGCATCAAGGGAAATGTAGATGAGCACTCCCCAGTGTTGAGATTTCTAAAGAGAACCACAATTTCAGCACCCAAGAAGGCGGCTTTTAACTTCAGCCATGTCCTGAGAGTGTGAAATCAACTTTTGAATGTACCAGTCAAGTAGGATATTTCCAGTCCACATATCACCTCCTCCACTACACTTTTCAACTTGAGAGAAGAACTTGTCCAAAATGAAAAGGCTGACCACATCCACTTCCCCAACTGCAAGCTTTCCACCATTCAGCCTTAGTTAGGAGAAGGAGAATAGCTGTAATCTGAGCGCAGTTGGACATTTTACCTGTAATATGAAACTAGACAAATCCAAGAGATGTCTAAGAGGCATAACTGAAGGCTTTTGATGAACATATTTTATGTAGGTGGTGAGGAAGACAGGGTTTTGAATATCATGCTTGGGTTTCTCCTTGTGTAACTCTCCCCAGCTATATATATTTGATGATCCTATGACTTTGTATTACCTAAGATTAATTACAAAGGTCAGTGGTATGATGGAGTTTTCATCAAGAGCAGAGAGAAAACTAGCCCCACAGAACAAAGCATTAAGGGACCATGGAGAGAAAAAAAAAATCACTCTGTATCTAATAGTTGTGCTTATTTGTGTACCAGATACTTACACAATGGTATTCAAATGGTTCATCAATGAGGGGGAAGGGGTATGATCCCTAAAGCAACATCTTAGAAACTTGGGCTAGGTGAGTGAAAATTTACATTTGAGTAGTTCAAAATGCCTTTTTAGAAAGATTGTTATTCTCTCAAGATGAGAGTCTCTCCTATGAAGGATGGGGAGCCGTTACGTGATTACTAAAGGAGAATGACCTAAACAGCCTTGTGTTTTAGAAAGCCCACCCTGATGAGTATGTGGGAAATAGAGATGGGCTAACTTCAGACTTTAAACACAAACACCTGCTGGGAGATAAATGCAATTGTTCTGGTGAAAGTTGATGAGAACCTGAGCTAACAAGATAAGGTAAGAAATGCAACAAAGGGAAGAATTTCAGGAGATATTTAAGAGGCAAAATTAACAGATCTTGATAACAAAATCAGATGTAGATGATGGGAAGGAGAGGCTTTGAGGATGATGTTCAGGTTTCTGACTTGGTTAATTCTCTCTAGCTGTATTAGAGTAGAAACTCCAGAGGCATGAGCTGTGGCTTGGATCAAGGTGGTCCTTACATTTATCAAGTTAGAGCCAGTCCTGACTTTACGAGGTGGACACTCTGCTATATTACATCACTGTATCATATTACCTTCCTGTGATAGGCAGAATAAGGGTCTTCCAAAGATGTCTATGTTCTAATCCTGGAAACTAAATGTTAGGGTACCTATCAAAGGGAATGAAGGTTGCTTGTGGAATTAGGTTGCTAACCAGCTAACCTTAAAATAGGGGTAGTATTTTGGATTTATCCAGGTAGGCCCAATGTAATGAAAAGGCCCTTAAACTTGAAAGAGGGAGGCCGAAGAGTCAATGTTACGGTGATACGAGGTGAGACTTGAACAGCCTTTGCTGACTTTGAAAATGGAAGGGAGCCAGAAATGGAAGAACACAGGCAGCCTTCGAAACTGGGGGAAAAAAAAATCACATTTTTTCCCTAGAACCTCCAGAAAAGAATATAGTCAAGCCAATACCTTGATTTTGTCCCAGTGAGACCCATTTCAGACTTCTGACCTCCAGAACAGTAAGATGATAAATCTGTATTGTTTGAGTCCACTGAGTTTGTGGGAATTTGATACAGCTGCCCTGGGAAACAAATGCTCTTATCATTTATCCTTTCTCAGCAAATCCCTGCTCTCAGATTCATCCACACTTCTAATTTGTTTACCTCTAACTAATGCTTTATTTATAGTTTTCTTGACTTGTTATTTGCAACTTATTTAAACAGTACTATAAGCTAGTCATCGTGTGCCTACTTGCTGTGTAACTAACACTGGAGTAAGTTAAACTACCAGGTGTATTCCCTATGAACAGTTAGGCCCATCAAATTATCTCAGTGCATGCATGAACAATAAGAACACCTTGTGTTGCAGTCTCTTTTTTTCTGCTTATCCGATTGCCATACAACTAAAACATTTCCCAAGTAATAAATAATTTAGTTATAAAATTTAGGCAGCTTTCCGTCACAAGATATAATATTTATTTTGCTGTTGAATTAATTAATGTTTGGGAAATGCCATGTAAATGTTAGCTCTTATCCTCTTCTTATTTATAGTAAGTACATAACCTGAAACTTAATTCTATGCAATAGAAAATGCTGTGGACTATCAGTGGTAATGATGGATTAACATTATTTGTCCTTATGACTTTATCTGTAACCTGCATATAAAATTCAGAACTTGAAATGATGAAGATAATATCTGTCCATCCTAGCTTGGTCCAGCACTCATGAAACACAGATGTGAATGATTTTTGACTGGCAGATTTCCAAATGAATATGTAGCCACTACAACTTTTATATAAATTTAAAATTCTGGAAGAGGAGGGAAGAGGAATGCAAGACTCTGTCCAAATTGTGTGTTTGGGGCAATAAGCATATTGTACGCACAGTCCAAAATGTATTTCCAAATGCAGGTAAACAAAGGCTATTTTGATTCTGTTTTAAGGTCGCAAACAGTCTGTCATGGAGTTTAGATTGTGAGTCTCCCTGCTAGAAGATGGGTCACACTTGGAAGAGTGCTTTATATTCTCCATGCCACTGCCAAATGATCCTAGAGGTTAACAGAAAACAGCAATGGGGCTTCCAAAGACAAGGACTGAATTACATACTTGGTAAGACTAGGAATGATGAGAACGTTGTATTCTTCAAACAAAGTAACAGCCAGACAGATAGGCAAAAGAACAAAGAATCTGACCTCCAAGTAATCCTTAATTATAACTCTGCAACCTAAAAGGACAAGACTATAAAGTGGGTCAATAAGAAATGCATGAATTATGTAAGTAAAGAAAACTGAAACATATCTCCAGGCATAAAGCAAGCTAGCTATAATTTGCTACTATAAAATTCAAGAATTTTGCACCCTAGCTTATGCCATTAATGCATAAAGATACCAAAGCCTTCAATATAAAATGGTACTAGAAGCTGTAATTTAATTAAGGCCGAGGTACTAAGTTATTAATTACATGTGAAATAGTAAATATTTAAAATATTTGAAAATTGCTTATATTTCTTAAAATTGAGTAATATGCTATAAATCTCAAAAGGCAGGGTAATTCCAATCTCCGTGGCAAGTCTGTCTGTACAGCAAAACCTGTACAGCCTCTCTGGAGAACTAAGGTATAATCTGCCACAGCTGTGTAATTGAAGAAGCTCTGACACATGGAACTATACAAAAAGTTATTTTCAACTAGCAGAGCTTAGGATATTTTTCTTTCAGAATAAAAGCGCAGAATTCTGGACTATAATTATATTTCTACCACACTAAAAGAGCTCACAAATGCTTATTCTGTGTTAGAAGCAGGTCTTGAAATGGATAGTACAAATGTATGGAATTTCACCTCTTTTTGACAATGTAATTTTTGATTAACTTTCAAACACCATAAGCAAAATGCACCTGAACCCATGTACACAGTGAATCCTGGGTGGGAATGTTGATTTAAATGTGTGTTTGCAATAAGTAAACATCCTGAAACACATCATCTTCCTGATCACATTAACTGCCTCTCAAATATTGAAACCAAAGTACTTTGTGGCATATTCAAAAGAATATTGTTTTATGCCTATGTATGGATGGTTGTTCCAATCATCTTACAGACTCTGGTGCAATATGAGATACTTGAAAACTTCCATAGCCTATGCTATGGAAGCTTTGTAGTTTCTTCTCCACTTCCTTAATCTGAGAGTAGCTGGTTTGTCCCTGAGTTTTCCTGGGTGAATTGACTTTCCACCAAGTATCATCAAGAGAGTTTGATTTCTGGTTCTTGCCTTAATGAATAAGAGTTGCAATTCCAAGTAGTTAGCTGTGGACCACACCTAGGTATACCTCTGAAGTAACTTTAGCATAAGTTCAGTTAGTAGATACAACCCAGATCCTCTCTACCTCATGAGAATCTAGCTAAAGGAAAGGCCACAGGACCACCAAGGGCTCCTAAGAAGTTTCCAGCTGTTTGCTGGCCATTTAAAAAAACATCATATCATTTGTGGGACTTGGAACAATGAGGACTCTGCTCTTCATGAATGGACCTTGAGATTGTTTTAGAGGTAAAAGGAGGGAATTCAGCTCATTACAAAGACTTCATTCAAGGTCAGGACATGACTAGAAGAGCAGCCTCTCTAGGAACATGGTTTGAAAGGAAATCTTGTGAGAAAGTAAGAGAAAATGACTCACAAGCCAGCCGCACGCACATCAGTGCAAGTTAGCAGGATGGCAGATGTCACACGGAGGTAGAGTGCCTTTGGTGTCTTTTGGATCCCAATATTTTAATTTTTACCCCTTATTGTTATACAGTAATATCCCTAACCCTGCATGTGGCACAATTGCTTTAATAAAGACAGTTATAACAAGTGGATAAAGAAAATGTGGTCTATATACACTATGGAACACTACTCAGCCATTAAAAGGAACAAGATAATGTCTTTTGCAGCAACTTGGATGGAGCTGGAGACCATTATTCTAAATGAAGTTAACACCTGAGTGGAAAACCAAAAATCGTATGTTCTCACTCATAAGTGGGAGCTAAGCTAAGAGTGCACAAAGACATACAGCGTGATATAATGAACTTTAGAGACACAGAAGGAGGAGGGTGGGAGGGAGGCTAGGGATAAAACAACTACACGTTAAGTACAATGTATACTACTCAGGTGACGGGGACACTAAAATATCAGAATTCACCACTATATAATTCATCCATGTTACAAAAAAAACCACATGTACCCCAAAAGCTATTGAAATAAAAAATAATAAAGACACTATTATGAAGATACTAGAATTACTTCATACAAAACTAGCATGTGAGCTTCTTTGGTAGATGATGAACTCTGTGAGGGAGGGACATAGTCATTTTTAGATGCCCAAAATCTAGCATGATATTTGGCAGACAGTGGGTGCCAGAGAAGCATTTATTAATTTGGATTTTTAAATGTCCCTTAATTGTTTAATGTCTGTCTTCCTTAGCATAGGTATTTCCTAGTCCCTAGAAATCATGAATAATGAGGTATAAAGCACATACTTATGGTAACATCATACACAGTATCACAAGATTGATCATAACCTAGCTTCACTTTTATGCACCTTTTATTTCACTTATTACATAGATGCGAGTGAACACCCCAAGGAAAGACAGGTGTTAGGGCTTTAGACATATTTACGAACGTGAACTTGCCCATTAGCCTAAGACAGTTTCCCAAAGTTTGGGAGCAACACAAACACTAGAAAACCTCATTAGTCTCCTTCAAGGGTGTGTTCATAGTAGGTACCCAATAGATGTTAAGTGACTGACTGCTAAAGGAATAATGGGGGCTTTGAGCAACCGTCAAAAATAAAAGCTGAATTAATGATGAAAATAAATTTCTGACCAACATGGGAAAAATACCTGTACTATTAAATCCTGGATAGCTGTAATTGTGCCCAGGATCCCATTTCTTCCATTCCACTGGCCAATTCAAAAGCAGAGCAAATGTGCAAAAGATTCTGTGATATGATTTTCAGAGCACAGTTTTCTTCATCTTCCTTTCTTTCAGCCCGAGTAAAACAAAAAAGTCCCACAAAGAGGTAGGATCTCACTTTGCCTGCATTAATTCCCTGTCCTTTGCCCCGTTTCTCCTCTCTTGGAAGGCAGAGGCAGCTTCTGATTTTGAGCACTTCGTGTCCAGGTAAGCAGTGCTGGGAAGCACATGGGGGAAGTCATTGAAGAGAAGAGGTACCATGCTTCCAGCTTCACTCAGGACACAGACTGCAAAGGCTCAATAGTCCAGAACAAAACAATCTTGATCTGAAACTTGACAATCCCTATTTGCAGAACACTTGCTGGCATTAGTAGAAAATTTGCTTTTCTTTAAAACCTTTCTCCCCGGAAACGTCACATGCAGGGCAGCTCACCTCTGTCATGGGAATGGCACCTCCTCTAGTTGAGGTGAAAACTGGAAAGATGAAAAATCTGGCCTGTTCTTGACCTGAACTTCCATGAACCCTTAGGAGCATTCAGTAAGGTACTCCAAAGCCTGAGTGAAGGATGAGGTGGACACGCAAGATAAAAATGTGGTTATTCTTATGACTTAATATCTTGGAAAACTCAGATCTGTTGGTGCTTGATTTATTTGCAGATTTCCATAATGTCAGAAAACTAAGCAGAGTTCGTAGGATTAACATTTTCTCTATTTTTAGCACACACATATACACATAAAGCACAGTTACTCAATGAGCAAAGAGAAAACTTCCAAAAAACCTCTTATGCAGGAGAGCCCTACCAAGATTTTCAGGTCTTGATGTTCAGTTCCATTAGCATAGCAGGTTAATATCCATCAAGTGTAGACAGTCCCTCAGACAGTAAGAACCACTGTGGGTTAGTGGTTCACAGCATGGTTTTGGAGATGCACTGCTGGGCTTGGAATCCTAGCTCGTCCATTCCATATTATGTGACTCTTTGTACATTATTTAACCCCTTGGAGCTTCATTCTTATCTATGAAGTGGAGAGGAGATGATGATAATGTACCTCCCTCACAAGTATTTCATAAAAGTGATGAACTTGGAAAAGCATATGTAACATGGTGAGTGCTTCACAAGCAAGCATTAGTCATACCTGAATTGGCATTTGAACACTACATTAGAAAGAAAGTTGTAAAAGATAATGGGTAGGCTCTGTTGTCTTAGATAGGATGAGAAAGTACCGTTTAAATGATTTTTAAAAAGAAGAAAAAAAGAAAAAATCCTTGGGAGCATAAAAAGAAATAAGGCCCAAGACTGTTGTGATAACATATTATGCAACAAGAACAAAGGTCCTTTAACTACGGTAACAAAGATAAATGTGTTTTTCATGAACATTTAAAAATTTCTGTGATTGAATCAGCAAACCATTAAATTTTAAATTAAGAAAGACTTATAGTGAACATAGACAACCATCTAGGCAACAAAAATGAAGATTAAAAGAGGTATTAATATGATTTGTACATAATCTCTTTATAATATAAATGTCTGCAAAGTAGACTAAATTAGGTATACCAAAACTTCTGTACAAAAAAATTAAACTTAGATTAAGTATTCCTAACAAATCAAGCAACTAGCCCATAGGAAATATGTTTTTGCTTTCATATGTAAGCACATCTAAATACTATTACAAAAGAAAAAGCAAGAAAAATTCTTTCTTTTTAAATGCACCCCAAGGTAGCAATAATGTTGTTAGTTCCGCTTGGGATTTATTCACATATTCGTTATATGAATGATATATAGATATATACACATGTAGAGAGAGATCAGTTTCCTCACCACTATATTAATATTTAAGCATTGTGACATTTTAAAGGTATTTAAAGCATTATGACATTTTAAAGGTATTTAAAAATCATTGAACACCATCCCCAATTTTCAAGATTTAAAATTAAGGCCCACAAAGAAGAACGAATTTCTCTAAATTATATATAAGCTAATTCACAATCTGATGATCGTTTCTTTTGCTGTGTGGAAGTTAGTTTAATTAGATCCCATTTGTCAATTTTGAGTTTGTTGCAATTACTTTTGGTGTTTTAGTCATCAAGTCTTTGCCCATGCCTATGTCCTGAATGGTATTACCTAGGTTTTCTTCTAGGGTTCTTCTGGTTTTAGGTTTTACATTTAAGTCTCTAATCCATCTTGAGTTAATTTTTGTATAAGGTGTAAGGAAGGGGTCCAGTATCAGTTTTCTGCATATGGCTAGCCAGTTTTCCCAGCACCGTGTATTAAATAGGGAATCCTTTCCCCATTGCTTGTTTTTGTCAGATTTGTCAAAGATCAGATGGTTGTAGATGTGTGGCATTATTTCTGAGGCCTCTGTTCTGTTCCATTGGTCTATATATTTATTTTGGTACTAGTACTATGTTTTGGTTACTGTAGCCTTGTAGTATAGTCTGAAGTCAGGCAGCAAGATGCCTCCAGCTTTGTTGTTCTTGCTAAGGATTCTCTTGACTATACAGGCTCTTTTTTGGTTCCATATGAAATTTAAAGTCATTTTTTCTAATTTTGCAAAGAAAGTCAAAGGTAACTTGATGGGAATAGCTTGAATCTATACATTAGTTTGGGTAGTATGGCCATTTTCGTGATATTGATTCTTCCTATCCATGAGCATGGGATGTTTTTCCATTTGTTTGTGTCCTCTCTTCTTTCCTTGAGCAGTGGTTTGTAGTTCTCCTTGAAGAGGTCCTTCACATCCCTTGTAAGTTGTGTTTCTAAGAATTTTATTGTCTTTGTAGCAATTGTGAAACTATCATCAGAGTGAACAGGCAACCTACAGAATGGGAGAAAATTTTTGCAATCTATCCATCTAACAAAGGTTTAATATCCAGAATCTACAAGAAACTTAAACAAATTAGAAGAAAAAAAAACAACCCCATCAAAAAGTAGGCAAAGGATATGAACAGACACTTTCCCAAAGAAGACATTTATGTGGCCAAGAAACATACAAATGAAAAAAGTTTATCATCACTGGTCATTAGAGAAATGCAAATCAAAACCATAATGAGATACCATCACATGCCAGTTAGAATGGCGATGATTAAAAAGTCAGGAAACAACAGATGCTGGCAAGGCTGTGGAGAAATAGGAACACTTTTACACTGTTGGTGGGAGTGTAGATTAGTTCAACCATTGTAGAAGACAGTGTAGCAATTCCTCAAGGATCTAGAACCAGAACTACCATTTGACCAGCAATCCCATTACTGGGTATATACCCAAAGGATTATAAATCATTCTACTATAAAGAGACATGCGCATATATGTTTACTGCAGCACTATTTACAATAGCAAAGACTTGGAACCAACCCAAATGTCCATCAATGATAGACTGGATAAAGAAAATGTGGCACATATACACCATGGAATACTGTGCAGCTATAAAAAAGAATGAGTTTGTGTCCTTTGTAGGGACATGGATGAAGCTGGAAACCATCATTCTCAGCAACTAACACAGGAACAGAAAACCAAACACTGCATGTTCTCACTCATAGGTGGGAGCTGAACAGTGAGAACACATGGACACAGAGAGGGGAACATCATACATTGGGGCCTGTAGGAGGTTGGGAGCCAAGGGAAGGGAGAGCATTAGGACAAATACCTAATGCATGCGGGGCTTAAAACCTAGATGATGGGTTGATAGGTACAGCAAACCACTATGACACATGTATATCTATGTAACAAACCCACACATTCTGCACATGTATCCCAGAACTTAAAGTAAAATAAATAAAAAATAAATGACCAGATGCAGTGACTCGCACCTGTAATCCCAGAACTTTGGGAGGCCAAGGCGGGTGGTCACAAGGTCAGAAGATCAAGATCATTCCGGCCAACATGGTGAAACCCCATCTGTAATAAAAATACAAAAATTAGTCGGGCATGGTGGCATGCACCTGTAGTCTCAGGTACTCAGCAAAATAACCAGCTAACATCATAATGACAGGATCAAATTCACACATAACAATATTAACCTCAAATGTAAATGGGTCAAATGCTCCAATTAAAAGACACAGAATGGCAAATTGGATAAAGAGTCAAGATCCATCAGTGTGCTATATTCAGGAGACCCATCTACTGTGCAGAGACACACAAAGACTCAAAATAAAGGGATAGAAAAAGATCTACCAAGCAAATGGAAAACAAAAAAAAAAAGCAGGGGTTGCAATCCTAGTCTCTGATAAAACAGACTTTAAACCAACAAAGATCAAAAAAGACAAAGAAGGCCATTACATAATGGTAAAGCAATCAATTCAACAAGAAGAGCTAACTATCCTAAATATATACGCACCCAATACAGGAGCACCCAGATTCATAAAGCAAGTCCTTAGAGACCTACAAAGAGACTTAGACTCCCACATAATAATAATGGGAGACTTTAACACTCCGCTGTCAACATTAGACAGATCAACGAGACAGAAAGTTAACAAGGATATTGAGGAACTGAACTCAGCTCTGCACCAAGCAGACCTAATAGACATCTACAGAACTCTCCACCCCATCAACAAAATATACATTCTTCTCAGCATCGCATTGCACTTATTATAAAATTGACCACACAGTTGGAAGTAAAGCACTCATCAGCAAATGTAAAAGAACAAAAATTATAACAAACTGTCTCTCAGACCACAGTGCAATCAAACTAGAACTCAGGATTAAGAAACTCACTCAAAACCACTCAACTACATGGAAACGGAACAACCTGTTCCTGAATGACTACTGGGTACATAACGAAATGAAGGCAGAAACAAAGATGTTCTTTGAAACCAGTGAGAGCAAAGATACAACATACCAGAATCTCTGGGACACATTTAAAGCAGTGTGTAGAGGGAAATTTATAGCACTAAATGCCCACAAGAGAAAGCAGGAAAGATCTAAAATTGACACCCTAACATCACAATTAAAAGAACTAGAGAAGCAAGAGCAAACACATTCAAAAGCTAGCAGAAGGCAAGAAATAACTAAGATCAGAGCAGAATTGAAGGAGATAGAGACACAAAAAAACCCTTCAAAAAAAAATCAGTGAAACCAGGAGCTGGTTTTTGAAAAGATCAACAAAATTGATAGATCGCTAGCAAGACTAGTAAAGAAGAAAAGAGAGAAGAATCAAATACACGTAATAAAAAATGATAAAGGGGATATCACCACCAATCCCACAGAAATACAAACTGCCATCAGAGAATACTATAAACACCTCTACATAAATAAACTAGAAAATCTAGAAGAAATGGATAAATTCCTGAACACATACACCCTCCCAAGACTAAACCAGAAAGAAGTTGAATCCCCGAATAGACCAATAACAGGCTCTGAAATTGAGGCAATAATTAATAGCCTACCAACCAAAAAAAGTCCAGGGACAGACAGATTCACAGCCGAATTCTACCGGAGGTACAAGGAGGAGCTGGTACCATTCCTTCTGAAACTATTCCAATCTATAGAAAAAGAGAGAATCCTCCCTAACTCATTTTATGAGGCCGACATCATAGTGATACCAAAGCCTGGCAGAGAAAGAACAAAAAAAGAGAATTTTAGACCAATAGAGATTTCATCCCTGATGAACATCGATGCAAAAATCCTCAATAAAATACTGGCAAACCAAATCCAGCAGCACATCAAAAAGCTTATCCACCATGATCAAGTGGGCTTCATCCCTGGGGTGCAAGGCTGGTTCAACATATGCAAATCAATAAATGTAATCCAGCACATAAACAGAACCAAAGACAAAAACCACATGATTATCTCAATAGATGCAGAAAAGGCCTTTGACAAAATTCAATGCCCTTCATGCTAGAAACTCTCAATAAATTCAGAATTGATGGAATGTATCTCAAAATAATAAGAGCTATTTATGACAAACCCACAGCCAATATCATACTGAATGGGCAAAAACTGGAAGCCTTCCCTTTGAAAACTGGCACAAGACAGGGATGCCCTCTCTCACCACTCCTATTTAACATAGTGTTGGAAGTTCTGCCTAGGGCAATCAGGCAAGAGAAAGAAATCAAGGGTATTCAGTTAGGAAAACAAGAAGTCAAACTGTCCCTGTTTGCAGATGACATGATTGTATATTTAGAAAACCCCATTGTCTCAGCCCAAAATCTCCTTAAGCTGATAAGCAACTTCAGCAAAGTCTCAGCATACAAAATTGACGTGCAAAAATCACATGCATTCTTATACACTAGTAACAGACAAACAGAGAGCCAAATCATGAATGAACTCCCATTCATAATTGCTTCAAAGAGAACAAAATACCTAGGAATCCAACTTACAAGGGATGTAAAAGACCTCTTCAAGGAGAACTACAAACCACTGCTCAAGGAAATAAAAGAGGACACAAACAAATGGAAGAACATACTATGCTCATGGATAGGAAGAATCAATATCATGAAAATGGCCATACTGCCCAAGGTAATTTATAGATTCAATGCCATCCCCATCAAGCTACTAATGACTTTCTTCACAGAATTGGAAAAAACTGCTTTAAAGTTCATATGGAACCAAAAAAGCTTTTTTTTAAAGTTTATGTGGTACCGAAAAGAGCCCACATTGCCAAGACAATCCTAAGCCAAAAGAACAAAGCTGGAGGCATCACGCTACCTGACTTCAAACTATACTACAAGTCAATAGTAACCAAAACAGCATGGTACTCGTACAAAAACAGATATATAGACCAATGGAACAGAACAGAGCCCTCAGAAATAATACCACACATCTACAACCATCTGATCTTTGACAAACCTGACAAAAACAAGAAATGGATAAAGGATTCCCTATTTAATAAACGGTGCTGGGAAAACTGGCTAGCCATGTGTAGAAAACTGAAACTGGATCCCTTCCTTACACATTATACAAAAATTAATTCAAGATGGATTAAAGACTTCAATGTTAGACCTAAAACCATAAAAACCCTAGAAGAAAACCTATGCAATACCATTTAGGGCATAGGCATGGGCAAGGACTTCATGACTAAAACACCAAAAGCAATGGCAACAAAAGCCAAAATTGACAAATGGGATCTAATTAAACTAAAGAGCTTCTGCACAGCAAAATAAACTACCATCAGAGTGAACAGGCAACCTACAGAATGGGAGAAAATTTTTACAGTCTACCCATCTGACAAAGGGCTAATATGCAGAATCTACAAAGAACTTAAACAAATTTACAAGAAAAAATCTAACAAACTCAAAAAAAAGTGGGCGAAGTGTATTAACAGACACTTCTCAAAAGAAGACATTTATGCAGCCAACAGACACAAGAAAAAATGCTCATCATCACTGGCCATCAGATAAATGCAAATCAAAACCACAATGAGATACCATCTCACACCAGTTAGAATGGCCTTCATTAAAAAGTCAGGAAACAACAGGTGCTGGAGAGGATGTGGAGAAATAGGAACACTTTTACACTGTTGGTGGGACTGTAAACTAGTTCAACCATTGTGGAAGACAGTGTGGCCATTCCTCAAGGATCTAGAACTAGAAATACCATTTGACCCAGCCATCCCATTACTGAGTATATACCCAAAGGATTATAAACCATGCTGCTATGAAGACATACACACGTATGTTCACTGCGGCACTATTCACAATAGCAAAGACTTGGAACCAACCCAAATGTCCATCAATGATAGACTGGATTAAGAAAATGTGGCACATATACATCATGGAATACTATGCAGCCATAAAAAAGGATGAGTTCATGTCCTTTATAGAGACATGGATGAAGCTGGAAACCATCATTCTGATGAAACTATCGCAAGGACAGAAAATCAAACACCACATGTTCTCACTCATAGGTGGGAACTGAACAATGAGAACACCTGGACACAGGGTGGGAAACATCATACACTGGGGCCTGTGGTGTGGTGGGGGGATGGGGGACGGATAGCATTAGGAGATATACCTAATGTAAATGAGGAGTTAATGGGTGCAGCACACCAGCAGGGAACATGTATACATATGTAACAAACCTGCACGTTGTGCACGTGTACCCTAGAACTTAAAGCATAATTGAAAAAATAAAAAGAAAGAAATCATTGTCCTTTACCTTTTCCCTGCAACTTGCTCCTCTTAATTAATTGAGATTTGTTTGTAGAATATAGAGTTGTATTAACTCAGCAAACCAATTTTTTCTAGATCTCAGGGTTCTGGTTAACCCTTGGCCGGTGAGTTACAGTTAAACATGGCAGATTGGACACATCTCTGCTCATTCCTGGAATTCCACTAAGAAGGCCATTAAGTAATAAAACTGGTAAAGACATACATGTTCAAACATTATGGTAGAAGATACAAAAGGAGAAAAGTAATATCAGCCATATTTTGGAAGATGGAAAGCAGATGGACAAGTGGTATCAGATTCAACAGGGCAGAAAAAGACAACCCTAATCTTGCAAAGGGAGAAGCCAATAAGATGCACATGAATTCAATTTCCAGAAAAGCTGGAGAATTGGAGGCATCATTAACCATTAAGGACAGAGGGAGATTCAATCATTCTTTTCCTGCAGCTCCTAAATCCAAAATTTCTGAAACCCAAAAAATTTTATAAAACTTATTTGGCAGCACAATTTTACTTTATCCAGACGAATTTGCTGTCAAAATGTGAACTAAAATATGTAAAGCTAATTCATAGTCTTGATTTACCCCTCTTAGTATAAATATTCATGCTCCTCTGCAGGAAATTCAATGTGTTTGATTAAGGAGGCTACTACAGGTCCCACTAGGTACTACAGTTGAGCCTTGAACAATGTGGGTTTGAACTGTGCAGGTCCAATTATATGTAGATTTTTTTCAATAAATATCTTGGAAAGTTCTTTGGAGATTTGTGACAATCTGAAGACTCACAGATGAACCCCCATTACCTAGAAATATCAAAAATTAATAAAAAGTTATATATCTCATGAATGCATAAAACATTTGTAGATATGAGTCTATTTTGTGATTTACTACCATAAAGTATACACAAATCTATTATACAGAGTTAAAATTTATCAAAACTTACACACACGCTTACAGACTGTACAGGGTTCCATTTGCAGTCAGGAGAAATGTAAACAAACAAAGTTGCAGTATTAAACCATAGCTGAATAAAATTAACTGTAGTAATGCTGTAGCGCTGTAATAATTTCATAGTCAACTCCTGTTGCTATTGCAGTGAGCTCAAGTGTTGCAAGTATCTGCTTAGAACGCCATGTGATGCTAATCATCTCTGTGTGAGCAGTTCATCTCTCCAGTAAATTGCTTATCACAGTAAAAAGTAATCTCTCATGGTTCTTGAGTATTTCTTACTGTGTTTAGTGCAATACCGTAAACCTTGAACTACACCATGATACCCATTCAGAGTGCCACTAGTGATGCTGGAGGTGCTCCCAAGAAGCAGAGAAAGGCATGACATTACAAGAAAAAGTTGAATTGCTTGATATGTACCATGGATTGAGGTTTGCAGCTTCAGTTGTCACCCCCGCCCTCCATTTCAGACAGATGATTAATCTTCTAAACAGGCAACATAAACTTATAGTCTCGATAAATACAGTAAAGTACTATAAATATATTTTCTCTTCCTTATGATTTTCTTAACATTTTCTTTTCTGTAGCTTACTTTCTTATAAGAATACCATCATAACATGCAAAATAGGCATTAATTGACTATGTTATCAGTAAGGCTTCTGGTCAGCAATAGGGTTTTGGGGGAGTCAGAGTTATGTGGTAGATTTTCTGGTGCTTAGGTTTCAGCACCCCTAACTCATGTATTGTTCAAAGACCAAATTTATATCAGTTCTGCAGCATATTACTTTCTAAACTGTAAAAAAAATCTGAATCTTCAAACATGTCTGGCTCAAAGAGTTTCAGATAAGCGATTATAGAACTATGCAATGAGAAATTTCTAGTCCAAGATTTCTCCTCTACTGCTCAGCCTCCCAACAGGGGGTGAGGCTTATTCTTTGGTGGAATTGAATCTGAGAGGTCATAATCTCTGTGAGCCCTTGCATACCAATGGCTAATATAATGTATGGTACCATTCTAAAACAGGAGAATTAAGTGGAAGTTTACAGAGTGAAGAGTGAAGAACCCTGTCAATCCAAGTTCCCCTATTTGGTTCATAGAAAAGAGCAGCTGGATTTATGCTCTCTGGGCAGAATATTGCAGATTAGAGGAATTTTCCCTGAGTTGACCCAAAATAAAAGACCTATACAGTTGACACTTGAGGATTCCTATGCAAAACACTGGGAATGCTGTCTATTTGCCCTGTAGAGATGTCTCAGCCAAGAATAAATCAGAATGAATCAACCTTAAATCACACTGAATAGAAGTCAAGGATCATTAGACCTTTGAGAACATGAAATATTAAATAAAATAAATGAGAAGAAGAACTCTGAGTAAAAAATTTCCCCAAAGCTGTAATTAATATTCTCAGAAAGGAACAATTATATCCATGAAATGAGAACAGAAATTTTGTTTTTAAAAATCTTCAGAAAATAAATAACATAAGATGATTAAGAGTATATAATACTTGTATTCATTTGAAGTATTAGAAATTAAAGCTAGAGGAAACAACTGTCAAAAATAGAACAAAAACGTAATTACATGGAAAATAAGGAAGAAGTACCACATTAGCCTGTTCTCACACTTCTTTACAGAAATTACTGAGACTGGGTAACTTATAAATGAAAGGGGTTTAATTGGCTCATGGTTCTGCAGGCTGTACAGGAAGCATGGCAGGATCTGCTTCTTGGGGAGGTCTCAGGAAACTTACAATCATGGCAGAAGGTGAAGCAAAGCAGGCACGTCTTACATGGCTGAGACAGGAGAAAGAGAGGGCAGGGGAGGTGCTACACACTTTTAAACAACCAGATCTCACAATAACTTACTAACTACCACAAGAACAGCACCAAAGGGATGGTGTTAAACCATTCATGAAGGATATACCCCCATCATACAATTGCCTCCCAACAGGCCTCACCTCCAACACTGGGGATTGCAATTGAACATGGGATGTGGTAGAGACATAGACCCAAACCATATCAAGTACCTGCACCAAGGCATACATTAGTGAGGTTTCAGAACATCATGGATTGTTTTTAAACCTCAGAAACTCCCAAGGATAACAAACATGCTGCATGGAAAAAATCAGAAATCAAAAAGGCATACCACTAGGCACTAGAAGATAACTGGCAAGTCTTCAAAATTCTCAGGAAAAACTAATTTCGAACTAGACTTTTATATCCATCTAATATATTAATTAGAAAAATAGTATATAGACATATAATCTTTTAAGACTATTACCTTTCAAATATCAGAGTAAGTTCCTTGGAGAACATACTTCAAGAAAACCAAAGAATAAAGAGAAAAACGTGAAATCAAAGAAACAAGAGTGTCCATTTCTTTAAAAGGCAGTTAGAATTTCAAAGACAATATGGCTTATAGTAATATATTATCCTAAGAACGATCTTAGAAAATATTTGCTCCAAATTGGTGCCTTAGACTTCATAGTGTGCTTAACCACATTGAAAGACCTATGGAAAACTAAGTAAATAAAAAACAAAGCAATTATTACCTTCAACAAAAACAAAAAGTTGTGTAAGAAAGAAATTGTGATAATCATAGTAGACCATATGGCTTAGCCATTGGTCTAGCCATTATTTATGATAAATTTGTAAACATCAAATATTGATTAGCAAAAATGATTACTATATCTATACTAGACAGATGGGGAAAATGAATTATGGGAGTGAGTATAAGGGATTATGATTCAGTATGAGAAAGTGAAATGCTCATTTTTCAGAGTGGAGAGTCAAAAAATAGTACATAAAATTTCAAAATTAAGAACTAGTCATATGTGTTTGAAACTTAAAAATAAGGAGGTAAATATTAGAATAAATGGTTAAAAGAGTTGAAAGCTGCTGTCTTTGTTACGGAGATACTGGGGTTGTTCTGCTTGAACAGGAGACTGGTATTTTTCATCATAAATCACTGATTTTTATAAGGTGTTAATTTGACATAAACAAAAATCAAATTTTTAATAAAAAGAGCCTAGTGATTATTTTAGCAAACAAATAAGATTACTATAATTATAATTTCTGACTTGTACAAGTTTAATATTTTCCTTCATCTCCCTTTCCATCTGAACTGCTTTTTTTGCCAGATTAATCTTTCCACAGAGCAGCTCAAATCATGTTGTTTTGCTTAAAAACTTTAAGTGGCTAAACTCATTAATTTGGCATCGGAGATCTTCACAACTTATTTTCCGTCTATTTTTCCTTCCATTAATCAACAGATATTTGTGGAGCAATTGCTGCATGTTTTGTTGGACGCAAAGAGGATATAATGATGAAAAAGGCAGACATAATTCAGGTGTTCAAGGCACTTTAATTCAACATACTTCTGCTAACATCCTCTTTTCCTAGGCCTTTGTTCTAATACTTTTGGCTTGTCAGTCTTCTGCTTCACCTTCAAGCATGCATGTACAAGCTCTGGTTATATTTCAAGGCAGAATACAAATGCTACGTCCTTCACAAAGTCCCCAAGTGGAAGTTCATTTTTCTATTCCGAATGTCCTTTGAACTTTAGCCTGGTGGCTTTTATGCATTTTCTCACTATTATAGCAACTCACAAATGTGTTATCATCCAAACTAGAACTTGGGTTCCTTGAGAAGGGGGATCCTGAAAGATTCATTTTTATATACCCTACGGTTCCCCTGTACATGGTAGATAACTTAATAAAGTATTACCTGGATCATCCATTTGGCATTTGTATAGTTTTACCTACAACATTGGAACACCATTTTAATAGTGGCTTATATACTAAGACATTTACTTTTTATTCTTTGTTAAATGTTTCATTTTAGAATAGTTTTAGGTTTACAGAAAAATTACAAAGATAGTACAGAAAGCTCTCATGTACCTGACAGGCAGCTTTCCCTATTGACACTGCACATTTGGCACAATTAATTAATTAATATTTATACATTGTTATTAATTAGTATCCACATTTTGTATGGATTTCCTTAGTTTTTACTTAATGCTCTTTTTTCTGTTCCTGGATCCCATCCAGATACTACATTTCATTTAGTTGTCAAATCTTCTTAGACTCCTCTTGGCTGTGACAGTTTCTCAGACTTTTCTTGTTTTTGATGACAGTATTACTTTTCTTTTGCTGTAGTAAAATATCACCACAAACTCAGTGGCTTAAAATAATCTAAATGTATTATCTCCCAGTTCTGTAGACCATAAGTCTAATACAGGTCTAACTGGGCTGAAATCAATGTGTCAGGAGGGCTTGGTCCTTTCTGGAGGCTCTAGAGAAGAGTCTATTTCCTTGTCTTTTCCAGCACCTAGGGACCATTCACATTCCTACCGCAATGACCCTTGATAGTTTGGAGTAGTATTGTTCAGGTATTTTATTGAATGTCCCTCAATGGATGTGCCTGGTATTAATATTTTTCTCATGATTAGACTTGGGTATGGTTGGGTTGGAGGAGGGAAACATCAGAGAGGTAATGTAACACTCTCATCACCAATCAAATGTACATGATTTATCAGCATGACTTACCACTATTGCTGTGAGCCCTGACCACCTGGCTAAGGCAACATTAGCCAGATGTAGTAGACAGAATACTAGCCCCTGCTCCCGGCAAATGTTTCTATGCCCTAATCCTTGGAATCTGTGAATATGTCAGGTTACATGACAAAAAGAAATTAAGATTACTAATGGAATTAAGCTTTCCAATCAATGGACCTTCTGATAGGAAAGCTATCCCAAATTACCTGGGTAGGCCCAATGCAATCAAAAGGAAGAAGAGAGAGTCAGAGGAAAGAAGAAAGCAGATGAAGGAAGCAGTCCAAGTGACGTAATGTGAGAAGAACTGGACCTGTTGTTTTATGACTTTAAAGATAGAGAAAGGGGACCTTGAGCCAAGGAATGTAGGCAGTCTCTAGAAGCTGGAGAAGGCAAGGAAACTGATTCTTTCCTGGAGCCCCCCAAAAAGAATGTAGTCCTGTCCACATCCCTGCTAAGACCTTGATGTTAGTCCAGTGTTAGAACCCCAAAACTGTAAGGTAATAAAGTATCATTGTTTTACATCACTAACTTTGTGATCACTTGTTACAGCACCAATAGAAAACTAATACATTGGGCTTTTCCACTGAGAAGTTACTCTCTTCAACCTCTTTCCATACTTTACTCTTTGGAAAGAGGCTACTGTGTGTACCAGCCAAACTTAAGGAGTAGGAGTTATCCTCCACTTCCTTGGGGCTGGAGCAGCTACATAAATTCTTTGAAATTCTTCTGTAGAAGAAATTTGGTTATCTTCCCCCATTTGTTTATTTATTTAGTCATTTACATCAGCATCGGCTCATGGATATTCATGAATATTTAGGATTATAACCCAATATTGTCTCATTTGTTTTATTGCTCCAATTTTTTTTCAGTTTTAGCTATTGACAGTTTTCTCAGTTGGCTTCTGTGTCTCTTTGACATACCTATACCATTGTAGAGTTTTTTGAGCATTTCCTTATTTTCTGGCACTATAGTATGGTCCATACTTGTAAAGTCTGATGGTGGAATATGCAGGTTAGTTCAGTAGCTCCAGGGTATTATCAGAATATGGCTCTTCCCTTTTGCTCTGCTATCCACAAAGTGCCAATAATGTATCCTTTTATGATCACATGTTGTCTCCAGAACTTCAAGCATTACAGTATCAGTCCAAAGTCTTCCCAAGTAGGAAGAGGGCAGGACCAAAAGAGCTTCATTCTTTTGTGCCTCTCTCATAGGGATGTTAAATCCTTCTGAAAAGCTTCCATTTGATCTCCATTTATATTCCCTTGGCCAAAACTGGGTCACATGACTATTCCTGGCCCAGTTACTAGCAAAAAGATCTCCATGACTGGTTTTAACTGATCATGTCCACTGGGGCTGGATACAATATCTAACCCCTGCCATCAAGAATAAACAAGTTGGAATTTGCTTGCAAAAATGAGGGAAGGAATGTAGTTTGTTCTTCAGTGGGCAAAAAACTCTGCATTTGACTAACAGATAATCTGTTTCATCTTGCTTTATTTTTAATATGAAATGAATTTGAAAGACATAGCAGAAACACTGCACTGATTCATTAATCATCACATTTAAAAATACATTTCTCATGGTTTTGACAAGTATTGACAGCTGAAAAGACAAAAGTGTACTTTTCACATTGAAACAAAAAAAATTTTTTTTTTAAGTTAGAAGCCTTAAAGGGAAAGTTACATATTTCAGAGCATTGCAATACATATCCCAATTAAGATTCTCAAAAATCAGATTTACAAGGTGACTCATCCATTTTTGTTTTGTTTTTGATGTGTCAACTTATCTAGGCTACAGTGTCCAGTTATTTGATCAAACACCATCCTAGGTGTTGCTACGAAGGAACCTTGCATCTGTAATTAAAGCTCCTAGCCAGCTGACTTTGAGTGTGGTGGATTATCCATGGTAATCTAAATGGGCATGATTGAATGAGCTAGAAAAACTTAAAAGCAAGGCTGATGTTGCACAGAAAGAGAAGAAATTCTGCCTATGGAGAGTAGCTCCCACTCATGCCCCATATGTTGGAGCTTACCCATGAGCTTCCTTTCCTTATTGCCTGCCCAGTGGATTTCAGATTCACTTAACCAGCTCCCACAGTCCAGTAAGTCAATTCCTTGTAATAAATCTCTCTTCCTCCCTTCCTTACTCCCTCCCTTTCTTTTCTTCCACTCCATCTAGCTTTCTAGCTATCTACAACCTATCTATCATCCATCTATCTGTCTATCTATCCATTCTACTAGTTCTGCTTCTTGGGCTGAACACTGACTGAAACACTTAGAGATGAACTACTTCAGACAAGGTCATCTTCTGCTTCTGTATTCTAGTAACATTCCTTCTTCACCCCAATATTTCTAAAACGCTTTTTCTCTGAAAATTGCGGTAACTCATATAGATAAAGAATTAGCAGTTTTACTGTGATCCATTCAGTGTTCAGTGCACTCTACCCAAAACACATTCTCCACAAGAAAATTTCTTCCAAGCTTGGCTAAATTAGAAGGGAGGATTTGAGGAATGGTTGATATGAGGGAAAACTAGGGCAGAGTGCAGAAGGTGAGGACACATTCACAAGATGAAAAATAATACATGTTGACTTTTCGACAAAGTAAATATGTCAGAAACATCTGCTGGTCTTTGGTGTTTTGAGTACTCCACAGGCTTGTTGACACAATGCTAGAAGTAAACAGGAATCCAACGCTGACTGATTCTAACTCTGGCCTTTCAACAGGGGCCAAATAGCAGTGCTTGCTTTTATTTGTTTGAAAACAACTCCTCTAGCTTCCTTATTTGTGATGATACTGCAGCCCTTCTTCTTTCCGGGACACTTATTCAGATTTATTGCTTATCTTAAGAGTAATTCATGAACCACAGAAGTTATTCTTTCCTATGAATCCATCTCAGGCAGTATCTTCAGATGAAAATCTCTGGTTCTTTGTATCTTACTGTAATCAGAGTAGCAGAGGGTTTGAAGACAGAATACCTAGATTTGAGACCTGTCAAATCTTATATCAGAACACTCTCTATAGCCCCTTCTTCTTTATTTTTCACCATAATACTCACTACCTTCTTGCACTTAATATATCTATTCATCTCATTGGTTGTCTATCTCCCCTACTAGAATACAAACTCCAAGAGGGCTAGGATTTTCTTCCATGAAATCACTGCCATATCCCAGTATTCAGTGCATTTCCTAAACATAGTAGATGCTAACTATTGAACCAACAAACCTCACTCTGTTACTCTAATTGTAATGTGGACATAATAATAGAATCTAATTTACTACATTAGTATGAGGGGAAAATATTAATGCATGTGGCACTCTGGGATATCTCAGTCAGCCTGAACTCAAACTTTCTATAAGGATTTCAACATCTGCTTCTTTCCAAACAGAGTCTATGGAAGACAGAAAAACACAGAGCAGAAATAAAGCATTAATTAATTTTAGCCTTTCTCAGAATTTACTATTCTGCTATCTATAATTTTTTAATTCTTTATCTACAACATTGTCGTGGGCTGCAATTCATTGAGAAGTTTGTTTATTTGCTTTAGCCTGTCCCATACTAAGTAGGGATTTAGGAAAAGCCTCTTCTGCTTATCATTTAGTCAAGTCAGTCATCCAGTCAACAAATAGGATAATTGCTGCCTGGCTTGATGCTGGAAGTGCGGAAGTATTAATGATCAATAACATGTTTGTTCCAGTAACTAATAATAATATCAAGCAAATTTTCTTCAGACATAACCCAAATACCTTAGGTTACACTTGGCAGTTTATATATCTTATTCTTTCTTTAGTGGAAATGAAAAAAAAGAAAAAAGATATTCCCCCCTTGCAGTAAAATACTGAACAGAGCTTGCAAATAAACTAATTTGAATATTCAGATTTTAACCCTGAGACCAAAAAACAGAAATTTGCAAGGCTTCATTCTCTAATACCCCATAATTGAGAATGAATGATCCAATGTTAAATAAAATATATTCGTGTATTAAGTTCACAGGAACGTAAACAAGAATGTTAACAGTGGTTCTCTCTGGGTCATGGGCGATGTTTGTTGTTGTTGATATCTTTATTTTTTTTCTGCAGTGAGCATGCATTATTCATATGCTAATAATAAAAAGAAAAAAGTATTTTTTCTTTAAAATTGCATTTTAGATGTTGGGGTAATAGAAATTTTGCAACTGTCTGCAAAGTCTTATTACCATTAAATAAGTAGAATAAGGGGGAAAGGTAAAAAACAAAACAGGAGTTTAACACTTGAAAATAGGTGACCACAGGTCATATAAGAAATGTGCAGTCAAAAGTTCAATAAACAAACGGTTTTGGCAGCACAGTTAAACCATTTATAAGCAACTTCTCTTGGCCCTTCTGATATTTTCCCGTAAACACTAGGATATCACTGTGGTTACGGACTGCCAGGCTATTGGCAGGGGACAAAACACAAAGCACATTTTTTACTAATACTATTTTATTTTAAAATGCAATTGATCTTAAGTTACCTCCACAATTGCAAATTGGGGGCTTTTCAAGTAATTTATAGGGAAAAACTGTGAAGTTTATCTTTGAAATGAAATGAAATAATACCTGCACTTCCTACTTTGGGGAAATTTTATGTTAAATCACGCCGACAGGCAGAGATGACAAAACATTGAGAAATATTTAAAGATTTCATTTCTCTTCCTGATAACGACAAGGTTCATTTTGTGCTCTCAGAGGGGAAATCAAATCTGATTTACCGTCAACTACCTCAGTGCCATGATCCACATTTCATATTCTTTAAGCAGCCTCAGCATAGCAGCGATATTACTGTCCTTTCACAATGTGGCTGATCAACTGCCAAAGGCCTGACAAATCATCAAATGCTTTCATTTAAAACTACCGTTTCTTTATCATGATAAAGCATGATGCGCAGCATGTGGCAAACTATCATAATTTTATTGGCAAAAGGAAGCTTGATTTACACAATCTTTCTTTGAAAGGGAAAATAGTAGCAGTGAAAGGGACAGACTACATCTAGATGTATTCTTCCATTCATCTCACTTTCCCTCCATTCTTTGTTTCACCTAAACAGCAAAATATCTCACTCCCTTCCTTGGCCCTGTCTGAGAAAAGCTCAAGAAAGATAACCAGAAAAGCATCTGAAAAGTAACATTGATCAGCCTTATTCTCATAATCCTCAAATTACAATTCTGATCTTGAACCCCAAGCAGGCCAGCAGTAATCTAAAAGGAAATGTTAGTGAACAGGCAATGAACTTAAACATTCAGCAGAGAAGGAATTAAAATGTCTAATCACCCTACCAAGCTCATAAGATGTAGCAAAGCAAATGCTACCTGCCTAGATTGAATTACTGCTTGGAGCAGAGATTGTTTGCATCTCTTTAAAGATATGTGGGGGTTATATTTTATTGTTTCTAGTTTTCTATTGGAGCTAGATCCAACTTAGTCAAAATTGTGGTGCTTGATAAAACTCCCAGGGGCACATCCACATTCCCAAGTCTGCCCCAAGTCATCATTATGGCCTATTTGGGTTTTCCTTTTTCCTCCGTGACAACTGCCATAAATTTCCAGTGATAAGATTCGGAAGTGGAATGAGGAAGGTAAGAGACAATTTTCTGTGTTCTTGAAGAGATATCAAGATGAAGAATATACTTTATCCTTCAATGTTTTCCTCCTGGATAACTGAGAGCAAAAAGTTTAAAAAAAAAAAAAAAAAAAAAAAAGTTTGGAAAGCCAGGTTGGTGATTCAAGGAAACTTTATAAAGCAAAACAAAACAGCATGGTGAATACTAACTTTAACACAAAGAATAACTAATTGCCCATTTTTCCTTTTCCAGAATCTAAAATCATTTGAAAGAGTTGTATCAAACTTGCTTTGCCTTTCTATTCAAAATCATGACCTCTTTTTAGAATCATATGCTCCCTACCAAGACCTGGACTCTTGCCATTCACTGAAGACAAACATAGCTTTCTATTTAGTAATTCAGTCTTGTTATTGGACCACCTTTTAATTTAAAACATTTAAAGTTCAACTACTTCCCTTTATCTCAGAATTACTAGGAAATACAGAACAAAAATTATTCATATTACCAACCCCTTCTATGTGGAGAAAAAAATTAAAATGTAAAAATAATGTTTTATGAAGGAAAAATGTTTTCCCAGATAAACAAAAGCTGAGAGATTTCATCAACACCAGACCTGTCCTACAAACAATGCTAAAGGAAATACTTCAATCTGAAAGAAAATGGTGTTAAAGAGCAATACAAATATCATCTGAGGGTACAAAACTCCCTGGTAATAGTAAGTACACAACAAAACCCAGAATACTATAATACTGTAATTGTGATATATAAACTACTTATATCTTAAGTAGACAGACTAAAAGATGAACCAATTAGAAAAAAATTACAACAACTTTTCAAGACATACATAGACAATACAATAAGATATAAATACAAACAACAAAACATTAAAAAGTGGAAGGATGAAGTTAAAATGTGGAGTCTTCATTAGTTTTCTTTGCTTGTTTGTTTGTGCAATCAGTGTTGAATTGCCATCAGTTTAAATTAATGGGAGTATAAGATATTATCTGCAGTCCTCATGGTAACCTTAAATCAGAAAACATGCACAAATACACAAAAACTAAGAAGCAAGACATTAAAACACGTCACCAGTGAAAATTACCTTCATGAAAAGGAAGACAAGAAGGAAGGAAAAAAAAAAAAAGATAAGACCACAAAACAGCCAGAAAATAAATAACGAAATGGCAGGAGTAAGTCCTTACTTATCAATAATAACATTGAATGCAAATGGACTAAGTTCTTCAATCAAAAGATATGGAATGGCTGAATGGATTAACAAAAAACACCCAATATCAGTCACCTATAACAAACACTTCACCCCATAAAGACACACATAGACAAATAAAAGGGATGAAAAAATATAGTCCATGCAAATGGAAACCTATTAAGAGCAGGAGTACCTAAGACAAAATAGACTTCAAGACAAAAACTGTAAAAAGAGACAAAGAAGGTCACTACATAATTTGCTATTATATTATTATACATAATTTGCTAAATACTATTATACAAATAATATTTGCTAAATGTATACAGCAAATATTATTAGAGCTAAAAAGAGAGATAGACCCCAATAAAATAACAGCTAGAGACCTCAACACTCCACTTTCAGCCTTGGACAGATCATTCAGACAAAAAATCAACAAGAAACATCAGACTTAATCTGCACCACGGACCAAATGGACCTAACAGATATCATGCAATGAGTACAGAATACACTTTCTTCTCCTCAGTATGTGGATCAGTTTCAAAGATAGACCATATGTTAGGTCACAAAACAACTCTTGAAACATTCAAAAAATAGAAATTATATGAAGTATCTTCTCTGACCACAGTGAAATAAAACTAGAAATCAATAACAAGAGGAATTTTGGAAACTATACAAATACATGGAAATTAAACCATATGCTTCTTAAGGACCAGTGGGTCAATGAAGAAAAAAGAAGGAAATTGAAAAATTTTTTGAAACAAAAGATAATGGAAACACAACATACCAAAACCTATCGGATACACCAAAAGCAGTACTCAGAGGGAAGTTTACACCTATAAGCACTGTATTAGTCTGTTTCAACACTGCTCATAAAGACACACCTGAGACTGGGTAATTTATAAAGAAGAGGTTTAATGGACTCAGTTCCATGTGGCTGGGGAGGCCTCACAATCATAGTGGAAGACACATCTTACATGGCAGCAGTAAAGAGAGAATGAGAGTCAAGTGAAAAGGGAAATGACGTATAAAACCGTCAGATTTCATGAGACTTATTCACTACCACAAGGACAATATGGGGGAAACTGTGCCCATGATTCCATTATCTTCCACTGGGTCCCTCCCATAACACGTGGGAATCATGGGAGCTACAATTTAAGATGAGATTTGGCTGGGAACACAGCCAAACCATATCATCCTACCTGGCCCCTCCCAAATCTCATGTCCTCACATTTCAAAACCAACCATGCCTTCCCAAAAGCCTCCCAAAGGCTAAACTCATTTCAGCATTAACTCAAAAGTCCACGGTCTGAAGTCTCATATAAGTCAAGGCAAGTCCCTTCCATATATGAGCCAGTAAAATCAAAAGCAAGTTAGTTACTTCCTAGATAAAATGGGGATACAGGCATTGGATAAATACAGCCCTTCCAAATGGGAGAAACTGAACAAAATAAAGGGGCTACAGATCACATGCAAGTCTGAAATCTAGTGGGGTAGTCAAATCTTAAAGCTCCAAAATAACCTCCTTTGACTCCATGTCTCATATCCAGGTCACGCTGATGTAAGAGATGGGTTCCCATGGTCTTAGGCAGATCTACCCCTGTGGCTTTGCAGGGTACAACCTCGTTCCCAGATGCTTTCATGGGCTGGTGTTGTCTGCAGGTTCTCCAGGTGCATGGTGCAAGCTGTCAGTGGATCTACCATCCTAGGGTCTGGAGTACAGTGGCCCTTTTCTCACAGTCCTGCTAGGCAGTGCCCAATGGGGACTCTGTATGGGGGCTCTGACCCCTCATTTCCCTTCCACACTGCTCTAGCAGAGATTCTCCATGAGGGGCCCACTCCTGCAGCAAATTTCTGCCTGGACCAGGTATTTTCATACATCCTCTGAAATCTAGGTGGAGGTTCCCAAACCTCAGTTCTTAACTCCTGTGCCCCCGCAGGCTCAACACCACATGAAAGCTGCCAAGGCTTGGGGTTTGCACCCTCTGAAGCCATGGCCCAAGCTGTACCTTGGACCTTTTTAGTCATGGCTGGAGCAGCTGGGCCACAGGGTACCAAGTCCCTAGACTGCACACAGCAAAGGGACCCTTGGCCCAGCCCACAAAACCATTCTTTTCTCCTAGGCCTCTCATCACCGTGTGATGAGAGAGGCTGCTGCAAAGTTCTCTGAAGTGTCCTGGAGACATTTTCCCCATGGTCTTGGTGATTCACATTTGGCTTCTCGTTACTTATGCAAATTTCTGCCTCTAGCTTGAATTTCTCCTCAGAAAATGGGTATTTCTTTTCTATTGCAATGTCAGGCTGCAAATTCTCTGAACTTTTATGCTCTGTTTCCCTTTTAAAACTGAATGCCTTTAATAGCATCCAAGTCACCTCTTGAATGCTTTGTTGCTTTGAAAATTTCTTCCACCAGACACCCTAAATTATCTCTTTCGAGTTCAAAGCTCCACAAATCTCTAGGGCAGGGGCAAAATGCTGCCAGTCTCTTTACTAAAATATAACAAGAGTCACCTTTACTCCAGTTCCCAAGAAGTTCCTCATCTCCATCTGAGACCATCTCAGCCTGGATTTCATTATCCCTATCATTATCAGCATTTTGGTCAAAGCTATTCAACAAATCTCTAGGGAGTTCCAAATTTTCCCACATTTTCCTGTCTTCCTCTGAGTCCTCCAAACTGTTCCAACCTCTGCCTGTTACCCAGTTCCAAAGTCGCTTCCACATTTTGGGGTATCTTTTCAGAAGCATCCTACTCCCAGTACCAATTTACCGTATTAGTCCATTTTCATGCTGCTGATAAAGACACACCAAAGAGTGGGTAATTTATAAAGCAAAAGAGTTTTAATGGACTCACAGTTCACATGGCTGGGGAGGCCTCGCAGTCATGGTGGAAGGCACATATTACATGGTGGCAGGCAAGAAAGAATGAGAGCCAAGTGAAAAGGGAAATGCCTTATGAAACCACAAGATCTTGTGAGACTTATTCACTAGCGCGAGAACAGTATGGGTGAAACTGCACCAATCATTCAGTTATCTCCCACTGGGTCCCCCCCTGCAATGCGTGGGAATCATGGGAGCTACAACTCAAGATGAGATTTGGGTAGGAACACAGCCAAACCATGTCAAGCACCTACTTTTAAAAAAGTCAAAAAACTTCAAATAAACAACTTGATGAATTTTAAAGAACTAGAAAAGCAAGCAAATCAAGTCTAAAATTAGTAGAAGAAAAGAAATAAGATCAGAGCAGAAAGAGTTGAAAGGAAGAAAACAATACAAAAGATCAACAAAATAAAAAGTTATTTTTTGAAAAGATAAACAAAATTGACAAACCTTTAGCCAGACTAAGAAAAAAAGAGAGAAGATCCAAATAAATAAAATCAGAGATGAAAAAGAAGACATTACAACTGATACCACAGAAATTCAAAGGCTCACTGGAGGCTACACTGAGCAATTATATGCCAATAAATTATATGCCAATAAAAGTGAAAAAGAAGACATTACAACTGATACCACAGAAATTCAAAGGCTCACTGGAGGCTACACTGAGCAATTATATGCCAATAAATTGGAAAATCTAGAAGAAAAATGGATTAATTCCTAGACACACAGAGCCTACCAAGATTGAGCCATAAAGAAATTCAAAACCTGACGAGACCAAAAACAAGTAACAAGATCAAAGTTGTAATAAAAAGTCTCATGGCAAAGAAATACCCAGGACCAGATGGCTTTACTGCTGAATTTTACCTGAACGTTTAAGGAAGAATTAATACCAATCCTACTCAAACTACTCCAAAAAATAGAGGAGGAGGGAATACTTCAAACTCGTCCTATGAAGCCAGTGTTACCCTGATACCAAAACGAGACAAAGACACATCAAAAAAGGCAACTACAGGCCAATGTCACTGATGAACATTGATGCAAAAATCCTCAACAAAAAATATTAGCAAACAGAATTCAACAACAAATTAAAAAGAATATTCATCATGACCAAGTGGGATTTATTCCAAGGATGCAAGGATGGTTCAACATACTCAAATCAATCAATGTGATACACCATATCCACAAAATGAAGGACAAAATTACATGATCACTTTAATTGATTATGAAAAAGGCTTTGATGAAATTTAACATTCTGCCATGATTAAAAAAAAAAAAACCTGGATAAACTGGATGTAGAAGAAACATACCTCAACACAAGAAGAGAAATATATGACAGACTCACAGCTAGTATCATACTAAATGGGGAAAAACTATAGTCATTCTTCTAAGATCTGGAACATGACAAGGATGCCCACTTTCACCACTGTTATTCAACATAGTACTGAAATTCCAGCTAGAGCAGTCAGACAAAAAAATAAATGAAGAGCATCCAAATTCGAATGGAAGAGGTCAAATTATCCTTGTTTGCAAATAATATGATCTTATGTTTGGAAAAACTAAGACTTCACCAAAGAAACTATTAGAACTGATGAAAAAATTCAGCAAAGCTGCAGGATACAAAATCAGCATACAAAAATTAGTAGTATTTCTATATGCCAATAGCAGACAGTCTGAAAAAGAAATCAAGAAACTAATCCCATTTGCAATAGCTACAAATAAAATAAAACACCTAGAAATTAACAACCAAAGTGAAAAATCTCTAAAATAAAAATTATAAAACATTGATGAAATAAATTGAAGAGGACACATGAGAAAAGGAAAGCTATATCATGTTCATGGATTGGAAGAATCAATATTGTTAAAATGTCCACACTACCTGAAACAATCTATAGATTCAATGCAATCCCTATTAAAATATCAATGACATTATTCATAGGAATAAAAAAAACAATTTTAACATTTACGTGAGTGCACAAAAGACCAAGAATAGCCAACACTATCTTGAACAAAAAGAACAAAAGTAGAGGAATCACATTATTTGACTTCAAATTATACTACAAAACTATAGTAACCAAAACAGCATGGTACTGGCATAAAGAAACAGGCACATAGACCAGTGGAACAGAACAGGAAACCCATAAAAAAATCTATACAAATGATTGAACCCACTTTTGACAAAGTTGCCAAGAGTATACATTAGGAAAAGACAGTCTTTTCAATAAATGGTGCTAGAAAAACTAGATATCCATATGCAGAAGAATGAAACTAGAACCCTATCTCTCACCATATACAACAATCAAATTGAAATGGGTTAAAGACTTAAACCTAAGACCTCAAACTATGAAAGTACCAAAAGAAAACATTGGGGAAACTCTCCAGGACATTGGTCTGGGCAAAGATTGCTTGAGTAATATTCTACAAGCACAGGCAACTAAAGCAAAAATGGACAAATGCAATCACATCAAGTTTAAAAGCTGCAGCAAAGCAAAGAAAACTATCAGCAAAGTGAAGAAACAACCCACAGATGGGAGAAGATATTTGCAAACTATCCATCTGACAGGGAATTAACAACTAGAATATATAAGGAGCTCAAACAACTCTATATGAAAAAATCTAATAATATGATTTTAAAAATAGGCAAAAGATATGAATAGACATTTCTCAAAAGAAGACATGAATGGCAAGCAGGTATATAAAAAGGTGCTCAACATCACTGATCATCAGAGAAATAGAAATCAAAACTGCAATAAGGTAACATCTCACCCCAGTTAAAGTGGTTTTTATCAGAAAGACAGGCAATAACAAATGCTGACAAGCATGTTAAAAAAAAGGAACCCTTGTACACTGTTGATGGGAATGGAAATTAGTACAACCAGTAGGAAAAAGAGTTTGGAGGTCCTCAGAAAACTAAAAATAGCACTACTACCATATGATCTAGCAATCCCACTCCTAGGTATATACCCAAAAGAAAGGAAATCAGTATGTTGAAGAGATATCTGCACTCCCATGTTTATTGCAGCACTATTCACAATAGCCAAGATTTGGAAGCAACTTAAATTGAATGGATCAACAGGTAAATGAATAAAGAAAATGTGATATATATACACAATGGACTGCTATTCAGCCATAAAAAATGAATGAGATACCATAATTTGTAACAACATAGATGGACTTGGAGTACATTATGTTAAGTGAAACAAGCCACATACCAAAAGACAAACTTTATATGTTCCTACTTACTTGTGGGAGCTAAAATTTAAACGATTGAACTCATGGAGATAGAGAGTAAAATAATGACTACCAGAGGCTAGGAAGGGCTATTGGGTGGGGGGACAGAAGGGATGGTTAATAGGTACAGAAATATAGCTATATAGAATGAATAAGATCTCATATTTGATAGCACAACAGCATGACTACAGTCAACAATGTTATTGTACATTTTAAAATAACTAAAAGATATAATTGGATTGTTTATAACACAAAGAAAGGATAAATGCTTGAGATGATGGATATCCCATTTACCCGAGTGTGATTATTACATATTGTATGAGTGTACCAAAATAGCACATGTATCCCATACATACACCTATTATGTACACACAAAAAACTCATGTAACCCATAAATATACACTCCTGCTATGTACCCACAAACATTTTTAAATTTAATTAAACATTAAATTTAAACATTAGATTTAGTTAAATTTAAAAAAACTTAATAATGTTGCCATGTTTAGACAAAAGAAATTCATAGCAAGATTTGGGGCACAAATTCGGGCCTGTCAATTTTTCTGTTTTCTGAAAGTATATATAGCAGATTTTTTATAAAGTAAAATGTTATCATTTGTAGTATTTTTGTTTTTATGTATTGTTTTGATTTTTTGAGATGGAGTGTTGCTCTGTCACCCAGGCTGGAGTACAGTGGCACCATCTCGGCTCACTGCAACCTCTGACTCCAGGGTCCAAGTGATTCTGCCGCCTTAGCCTCCCAAGTAGGTGGGATTACAGGCGCCCACCACCACACCCAGCTAATTTTCGTATTGTTAGTAGAGATAGGGTTGCACCATGTTGTCCAGGCTGGTCTCAAACTCCTGACCTCAGGTGATCCACCCATCTTGGCCTTCTAAGGTGCTGGGATCATAGGCATGAGCCAGCATGCTCAGCCTCATTTGTATTTTTAAATATGCAAATTACCTTTTGACAGATTTGATAAATTGATCATTACATTCTTTGTAAATCTCTTTTTCCTTTGTTTAGGGAACCTCTAGTCTTTTGGATTTCCTCCTCCCTTTCAAGTTGCTAGACAATAGCTCCTTTAATATCTCTCTCTCCAGTAGTAAATTTTTCAAGTTGAGATTCCACTCATAGCTTACATTATCCTGAATATGTAATTAACATGTTTATTTTGCAGGAAAGCATTTGTTTACTCTTTACAGTCTTCCCTGTCCTTTCAAACTTCACCATTCTTTGGCAGGTAGCTTCTGAACTGGATCTTTGTTTTGATGAGAAGGTGAGTGGTGACTCTATTGATGACAGGAAATAAGGGAAAGCTAAACTTACAGAAATAAAGATTTATTGTGGAAGATGGGGGTGAGGCAGTGGTAAAGGTGAAGTTGAGGATTGTAGAAAAAGAGGGTAAGAGATGAAGCAGCTGCTGTTGAGAAAGAGCCCTTGGGAAAGTGCTAAATATTTCAAGGGAGCTAAATGAGAAGCTTTGCTATGCCATGAACATCCTTTCTTGCCTCCCAAAACCTTGCTAATAAATGCATATTATTCATCAACATTTCTGAAACTGAATTTGTGCGGGGGTACTTTTTATTTTTTGTCTGTTTAGTTTTGGTGTACAAAAGTATGCTGAAACTGCTCTCATTTGGAGAAAATTAGGAACAAAAGTGGCTCAAATTCTGTGTCCTGTTCAGTACTGCTGTCTCAGTTATCCATTGACTATCCAACTGCATTCCTCCCAGCCCCACTTTAGGCAACTCAGGACCCAACCTGGCCTAAACTAAACTCAAAAACCTGTTTCTTTTCTACCATTTCCCATTCAGTAAATGACAGTACCATTCATCAAGCTGTTTCTACCATAAATCTTGAAGGACAGCTCTTCTCTCTTATCCTCTACCTAACAGCAATCACCATGTTCTACCTCCCTGATCCATCTCAAATCCATCCCCTTCTCTCCTGACTCAAGTACCTTCATCTCTCTCTCTCTCTCTCTGAAAGTATTGCTAAAACTTCCTAGCTGATCTCTTGCTTCCGGTCTTTTTCCTTTCAAAAATCAGAGTAATCTTTAAAATGGATCATGTCATTAGAGTAGGGCTTCCCACTCTCTTAGAATAAAATTCAAACTCCTTATGTTTACTAACAACATTTTTTTTGTGATATGGCCTCTATTCACTTTTTCATCCAGCCTCACATATCCTCCTTTCTTTTCTCATTATGTTCAAGGCACATGATTACTCCTTCATTACTCTGAAGAGCTAAGTAACTTCTTGCCACTAAACAAGTTGTTTCCTTCGCTTAAAAGCCCCATCCCCACTCAATCCCCGATCTTCACCTAACCCACTCCTTTCTTCTACTCACACTTCCTGTCTCTTTGAATGTCACTTCTTCAGAGAAGCTTCCCTGGCCCTGCTCCTCCCCTAATTCCCCTGTCCCTCCCAGACTGATCAGGTCACTGTTATGTACTCATTTTGTTCATAGCACTTATTTCATCTATAATTAAATAACCTTTGCTATAATTACTAATGTCTGCTTCTACTGCAGACTCTCAATTATATGATTTGTGATGTTGGTGGTGGTATTATGGTGGTGAACTGCTAATTATTTAATGTTGTGTAGACAGACATTCCTGGGACCAGTAGTTCTGTGATAGATTCCTTTAAGGCTAAGACATTAAAAATTAAAAGTTCTATAGATAAATCATATTTATATTTGCTATTTATCTTTCTCTCATTACTTTAAAGGAAAGAGAACACCTGAAACATCCAATAAGTATAGGAAATTAAGATTGAGATGAGGATAAGACTAAAATAAAAATTCTGGGAATTTCAGCAGAATGGCATTCTTTCATCAAAAAAACACATCAATCACAGGCAAGGACAGGATCTCACACCTACAAGTGCAATTTTTGCACCTCTAGAAATAAAGAACCATGTCCATTTCAATTGTCCATTTCAATTCAAATATTACCCTCATTTCTTAGGGAGCTCACAAAAGTAGTTCATTAGTGCCACCTCGGGTGACAGGTTTATGGTTCTGTCATTATATCTTCTAATAAATGAACTGATGATATGAATCAAATTCACTAAAATCTCTGTTCATCCTGAATACATTGTAAAAAATCAAAGTCAAGATTATGTGTTCCATGGTATTTCAGATGTAATAAAGCCTGAAGCTCTAACTGCAAAATGAGAATTATGTGCAGTGAGATATCTTATTTAACGCAAAATGTTTTGGGGGCTAATAGTCCATGGCATACTGCTCATCAAAATGGACCAAGAGAAAAGACATGTGTTAAATCAGGGCTGACTCTATTGGCACTCACAACTATTTCCAATTCTAAGAGAATCAGTATAAGCACATCTACCCACAGATATCTTAGAGGTCTTTCCCTGAGAAGTCACTTTGATCCATTTCTCCATTTAACATATACTACTTATAATTTTTTATTTCATCATTTGATAGGAATTTGATGTGTGTTTAATATATGTTCATGGTATACACTGCTTTAGATTCTATGGAAAATTGTAAAATGAAATATAGAGTCATGGATTTTAAAATAGGAAAGTGATGTTTGTAACTTTTACATACACACGTAAACAAACTAGTGGACAGCTATTTTAAAAAGTGGATATTCTTTTGACATAAATCACATGGTGGGTTTTAAGTTAATTTCAAAATAAAAGAAAGGTTATTGTGGGATAAGTTAGGTCTAAGAAACATTCTTGGAGGGACACAAAAGATTGTAAGATTTTACCTATACTGGTACCTATAGCTTGTGTGTTGGGTTGAGGGGAGTCAAAAGGAACAAACTGGCTGACATTTGGAAGCAGTAAGAGAAAATATTGATAAGTTGGGGCCACATTAAGAAAGATTTTAAATACTGGATTGAGAAAATCTGAACGCATTGAAAGGATTAAGTGTTATATTCTTAATGAGAGTGACATAAAAGTATACGAAAGGAAATTACAGATTAAGGACTATATATGCAAATATTAGAAAGACATGTTAAGAAGTTGTGGCAATACAGGTCTAAATTGATGAGGGCCTTGATTGGACAGATGAGAACAAATAACATAATAATTAAGAGTGACACTGAGAAACAAGAACCGGTAGGCTTAGGTGACTGGTGAGTTATGAGAGATTTTAGGAGAAATAAATATGAAAAAGATGAACGTTTTGATACTTGGAATTGGGAAAAGTGGTATTTTAATCAATGAACTTGGAAAATTAGGAGGCAGGCATCCATTTGAGAACTACTTGAGTTTTGTATTTCGAATTTTGCAGTAAAAACAGATTCTAATGGAACTGCCAAAATGTTAAGAGTTGAGAGGTTTATAGGACCTACGGGTTCAAGTCCTCAACAGGATTCAGGAATCCTTTCTATAGTATTCCTCACAGAAGTATGAATACTTTCTGTATTCAGGAACATTACTAGGAACCCCTTCCTTAAGTTGAATTAAAAAGCACTCTCCCATAACTTACACCTAAATTTTTCATTTCTACCTTCTGGCTCAAAATTGAACAAGACTATGTCCTCTTCCATGTTATAATTTTCAACTATATTACAGTCTTTGCATCCTCCTTTAGTTCCAGCTTTTCAAGAGTCCCCTAGTTCCTTCAGGTGCAGCTCATTAACATAACTTCGAAACTCTTTATTAACAGAGATGAATAAGGCATCACAAATATCTCCCAACTATGAGAACCACTGATCCTATTTTAATCTTATACTCGAATTTTATAATAGTCTCTTACAAAAAAAAAAAAAAGGGCAGGCAACTTTCTTTTCCCTAAAAGCAAAAACTATAAAAGCTACATTCAAAATTAAAACACCTTGAGTCGAATAAAAGCCCAAGCTCAGCAAGTCTGAGAAACCTGTGATTGGACTTGTAACTGGAATGAACAAATAAATTAAAAAGAATCAAATTCAATTTACCAAAGGATTGTGATTTTCTGCTCTTTTCATGCAACAAATTTGGCAGGCCATAAAGATTTTTGAAAAATTATCGTTTTTATTATCTGATCTTTCTAACAATGCATTTGCTTCTAAACTTTGAAGTGCCTTCATGAAATAGAAAAATCCATTTAAGTATCTATTATCATGGAATGGAGACTTGATTTGATGAAACCTCCATACAACTAACAAATGTTTGCCTCCCCAAATGACTTTTGCACTGGCATTATGCTTCAGAAAATAGATTATTATTATTTATTATCATAATAATGTATATTTACATAATAAGTTTCTCAGAGGAGTTAAAACCCATTTTTTGCTTATTCTACAGCACTTTTCGTTTGTAAAAGTCAGAAAACTGCAACTTTGTTATTGCAAGTGAAAAAATGTGTTAGGAAGGCACAGGCCCCTCAAAGCCAAAGTCAGTATTCAATGTGCCAGCAGTCAGAGGATACTTGTGAATCAGCATTCCTGTGATGTTTAATTTTTCCATTCAGTATCAGCAATTCTTATAAAATACAAAATTTTAAAAACTTTTAAAATATATATCAAGGACTATAAGCATTTACTGTATGATCAGTGTTATACGATATGGAAGAAGCGGCCCAGTCCCAAATCTAACTGAGAAGACAGGATTTCAAAATAAGAAATAACTTGAGACACTTGCGAAAGAGAATATAATGACTTGTTAAGGGAAAGCAGTAGCCAAATTACAGGGTAAGAAGTAAAAAGAGCTCTGTTTTATTCCCTACTCCAAAAACAACGTGAAACTAGTTATTTATCCCACCTGTAAAACACAATAAAACTGCACACTACAATCTTACCCCAGAAGGATAGGTGTGGATTAAATGTGGGTGTCTGGAGGCTCGCAAATTGTGTTGTGATCTACAAATTGCAGTACCTTCACTTTGCTTTTATAACACATTCGTGGTCCTAACACACCACAGTCTACCTTTACCTGTCTAGATACTATATCAACATGCATCCAACATCCCTCTTTAGAATCTCCTGAGGATGAGCTGAAGACCAAGCTAAAACTATGATTCAGTGATTGCATATTAAATCATAAAAGGTTGAAACATACAAGGTCTCAATTTACTTTTGTAATACAAAATTAACCTTGTAGGTGCAAAATCGCAGTATTATTTTATAATCATAGATATATATCCTCTATATTTATTAGACATTACAAAATACCTGACCTTCCCAATGTAGGTTAGCTAATTATTTTATATCTAGCAAGAGCAGATTCATTAAACCTGCATCTCAGTATAAGTGGGACTAACACTTTTTCATCTTACCAGTTTCTATTACCATTGTTCGTGACACATTAATTAGATTTCATATTTAAATATTAAAATTTAAAAATTTTGCTGAGTGCACCACAGTGACAGTTAGTTGTTTATAGTATCAAACTGTTAGTGATAATGGTCATAAATAACTTTATGTTTATTTATCTCTGTATTTTTAATTCTCTCTACTATAAGCTACTTTGGGGCAGGAAAATTAATTTTTTAAAATTCACGTTTGTAGCAATAGCTCCTAGAAAGACACTTTGCACATGGTACACAAATAATACATACTCACTGCAAACTTGAAAAATAGTTGTACTGAAATGCAAGATACGCCTTTTTCAGTACATTGTGTTGTTATGTGAGTAGAATGTCGTCCATTCATATTGCTCAGTTTTAACTATTTGATCATATTCTTGTTTCTATGAGTTTTAAACAACTGCAAATCTAAAGGCTAAGATACAATCTGATGAAGCTGTGTTTACTTGTCTTTTCTTTTAATGGTCATTTCTTAAAGTACATATTTTAAGAATATAAAATAAAATGCCATAGTGCAGGCATATAATTTACAATATTGAGAAATTTACTTTTCTCAAAATGAGTAGAATCAAGGTGTGAACTCGTTTTAATTACTGCAGATTGCAAAAGATATAGACATCATCCTTTCTTATTTTTTAATTTCAAATATTCATTTTGAGAAGAAACACATTAATATTCAAATGTGCACAAAAACCTTCAAGCAAATAAAAATTAAAACTTGAAAGTTATTTTGTAAGTATAAAATCAAGAAATTTTTTGATATATATATTCCCCCAACCATCATATTTTCTTTTTTAGAATTTTCTCATCCTGCAACATTATGTTTCACTTTCTTTTCTGTAAAAAATGCAAGAAGAATTTACTTGCTACTTCCTTTCTCGGAATGGAACCATAGGCAACCTGTATTTTTAATATAAATGTTTGAGTTTTAAAATAACTAAGAAAAAATTTCAAATAACTAAGAAAACAATGGGTGGATGAGATGATGGATATTTTAATTATCTTGATTTAATCAACCACATTGTATACATATATCAAAAATCACATTGTACCCCATAAATGTATACAATTATTTGTCACTTAAAAGTAATGTTAATAATAAGAATTCTAATGTATATTATAGAAACCCTTTATATAAAATAAGAAAAATGAAGGTCCAAAGACAAAGCTTTGGAATTAGGTGAGATGTTCACTTTTCACCATGTATGTTCTATATCCCTTTGTAACACTGGTGCACTATCAATTTGACTTTACTCGAGTGAGCTACAATGTTAATTATTTTCAAATAATTTATTTAGTTTTCACTAAGAGTAGAAAACTATTAGGTGCTGGTAGAAATGCAAATGAAATGAAGACCCTGGATCTTAAAAAGTTTAATGTACATTTGAAGGGACAAAACATAGACCCCAGAAATGAGGAAGAAGAATTATAAATAAGAAGTCAAGAGGTGCAAATCATATTCTAATTCTACCTATTGAATACATCAGTCCTTTAAAAAATAAAAATAAAAAACGATGGCTAACAATAGAGGTGGTTTCACAGGTTAGCAAGGCCTACAAGTAGACTTCGCAGGTTTCAGCAGATGAGGATCAGCTTTCTTTCACATTCATTTGAAGCAGTCTCACTGGCTACAGTGTTCATATTGAAACAGTGGATTAATAAAGACAGAAAGATGACCAATAACTAACTTGTAAAAGTTGTCCCATGACACACCAGCTTTGATCCTGGAGCACTTCTATGTTCAATCCTCTCTTGCTTTCCTCTCTGTTTTACATCAATTCACTTTATTTCTAAGTAAATACAAAGTAAAATTATATTAAATGTCAATTAGTAAATAAATATTAACCCTCACTGAAAGTCCAGAAATCAGTACAATTTATTTTGCATCTTCTTTTTATGCCACTAGATAAAAACACTCCTTTTTTTATTATTATTCAATTACAGTGAATATCAGAGTGGGTTTGCTCACTAATACTGTGATCAGAGAATTTAATGAAACTGTAAAAAACAAAACAAACAAAAAAAAAAAACAAGCAACAGATTTATTTTCCTTATGGAAGTTAAATTACATGTGGAGAAACAGTGGCATTTTTCTTTTGCTACTTTCCAACTCTGAAGTTCAGTTTCAAGTTATTGATTCTGTTGTACGGCATTTCAAAACTTAATGAAGCACCTCTCAGGTTTTGAACCTGGAAAACAATATCCAGAACCGCAACTTGAAACTACTGGTCAATATAAAAATAAGGAAATCCAAAGGAGAGCAAGTATTAGCAAAAGCACCAAGCAGACAAAATCTAGCAATTGCTGCAATATCTAAACTACAATAGTGCACTCATTTCTTCTTAAAAAAAAAAAAAAACTTAAAGTGAGAGCTCTCTGTATTTCAATTATAAAATTATGCTGTTTTTCCCAGTGGTGTGTATTTGGGTCTGTTGAACCAATATAAGCAGGAACAAAGAAAACTTTCAGCCTTATTTGCCTCTAATCAACTTTATCAAGAAGTCAGTATAGGCCAAAGAGCTGGTTCCCAACCCTTACCTGCAGCCAAGCTTCAGAATCACACGGAGAGCTGCTTAAGTGGACTTCTGAATCTGCCCACTTAGGGGTTTTAGGTTAGGCTTAGGGATTGGGGACTGACTGTCCAGATTTTGTTTTCCAACAAGTTCCCAGGTGGCTGGTGCTGCTGATATTGTAATCACCCTTTATAAACACTGGGCTAAAAGAATTGGGACAAAGGAGATTGTCAATAACTGAGATATGTCAATATTTGGGTTCCTCGGAATCTAGCTGAACTGAGAATTTCAATCAAGGAATTTAACTGCTGATGAATGTACTATGTAGAGGCAGCAAATATTTTTAAATTGTTCTAGATATTACCTAATAAATACTTACCAGATGTAATGTCTAAAATTAATCTCATGTACCGAAGAATCGATTTTATTTTGACGACAAAGAATGACAGGTCCAAGAGCAATGCTGGAAAATTGATTTGTCTTACATCCCCACCCCCTCCACTCCTGTTATCACTGTGTGCCTCTTCAACAAATGTGTGCATATGTGTACACACAAAACACACCCTCTGCCAGCCCAGCGGGAAACCGCACGGCAGGCAGGGACAAGCGCACAAACGGAAGCCCACATACCACATGTCTAAATAGTTGAAAGGTGTAAATCCAGCTAAAAACTACTAAATAAAATATGCTCTATCCACTTAACTTGATAAATACAGTTTCCTAACAACTTGACAGGGCAGGTTCTAATTCAGAATATGCAGACTCAGTGCTTTGTGCCTAAATATTGAGGCTCTAGGAAAAGCAGTTCCCCACTTTCAAGACATTCACCTTCTCTTTGGAACTTCGACTTCAGCTTTTACTATGACCGGCCTGGGAATTGTGTACACCCCACAAAAACAGCCACCATCCCTTGGCCACCCTTTGGGTCCACTGCATGGATGCCGTGGCATGGTCTGCCTTCGAAGGGTGGTCCCAGGGAAGATACTTGCCTGCATCTGAGGAATGGGGGCAAGGCCCTTTAGCAGGGCAACTCTGGGCTCTCTGGTAGCTGAAATATGGTCTAAAGGGGAAATGTGGGCTCTGGGTGGAAAAGGTATATTGGCCACTGCACAAGTCTCACCCTACAAGGGTGGTGTGGCCAGAGAAAGTAAAAGTAGGACCTCTAAAAAAAACAGAGTCCAGGGAAGCACTATACTCCTCTTCAGTGACCTAGGATCCTCAGTTATTACATATTTTTCCATAACTTTTTTTCTTTTTTTCTTGAGACAGGGTCTTACTCTGTTGCCCAGACTGGAGCATATTGGCCTGATCTCAGCTCACTGCAACCTCCTCCTCCCAGGCTCAAGCAATTCCCCTGCCTCAGCCTCCCGAGTAGCTGGGATTACAGGCATGCACCACTACCACCTGGCTAATTTTTTTTTTTTAATTTATTTATTGTATTTTTAGTAGAGACAGAGTTTCACCATGTTGGCCAGGCTGGCCTCGAACTCCTGACCTCAAATGATCCACCCGCCTCAGCCTCCTAAAGTGCTGGGATTGCAGGTGTGGGCCACCACGCCCAGCTATCAAAACCGTAAATACTTAATTCATCCTAAATTGCAAGCAATTGCTAACAGAATAAAGTGTTTTTCCTCCTAAAGACTTTTTCACTTGTACTGAAGCTTCCATTACAAACACTCTGATGGCTGAGTTTCAGGTCATGGTATAATGGGAGGGCAGGAGAAGTGAGTCAAGAAGGGAAAAACAGGCATTGCTTCTTCTTTTATTTTATTTTATTTTTTGAGTTCCAGGGTACATGTGCAGCATGTGCAGGTTTATTACATAAGTAAACGTGTACCATGGTGGTTTGCTGCACCTATCAACCCATCACCTAGGTATTAAGCCAAGTATGCATTAGCTTTTTTTCCTAATGCTCTCTCCCCCACATCCTCCCCCAACAGGCCCCAGTGTGTGTTGTTCCCCTCCCTGTATCCATGTGTTCTCATTGTTCTCACTTATAATTGAGAACATGCGCTGTTTGGTTTTCTGTTCCTGCATTAATTTGCTGAGGATAATGGCTTCCAGCTTCATCTATGTCCTTGCAAAGGACATGATCTTGTTTCGTTTTATGGCTGCATAGTATTCCATGGTGTATATGTGCCACATTTTCTTTATACAGTCTATCATTGATGGGCATTTGGGTTGATTCCATATCATTGTTATTGTGAATATTGCTCCAATGAACATATGCATGCATGTATCTTTGTAACACAATGTTTTATATTCCTTTGGGTGTATACCCAGTAATGGGATTGCTGGGCCAAATGGCATTTCCAGTTCTAAATCTTTGAGGAATCATCACACTGTCTTGCACAATGGTTGAAATAATTTCCATTCCACCAACAGTGTAAAAGTGTTCCTATTCCTCCACAACCTCGCCAGCATTTGTTGCTTCATGGCTTTTTAATAATCACTATTCTGATTGGTGTGAGGTGATATCTCAGGCCTTGCCTCTTGATGCTATTAACCATCTGCTCACGTATTCCCCTAAAGCAAACTTTGATCAGCAGAGGTAAAGGACACAGGAACCAGGAGGCCTCAGTTCTAGTTTTGTTATGCTCTAAACTCATTTTGCTGCCTAAATTAAGAGACTTTGAGAAAGCTCCAATCTCTCTACCATTCAATTTCCTTTTTTCTTTTTTTTTTTTTTTGAGACAGAGTCTCACTCTGTCGCCCAGACTGGAGTGCAATGGCACGATCTTGGCTCACTGCAACCTCTGCCTCCCGGGTTCAAGTGATTCTCCTGCCTCAGCCTCCTGAGTAGCTGGGATTACAGGCACCTGCCACCAGGCCCGGCTAATTTTTTGTATTTTTAGTAGAGACGCGGTTTCACCATGTTGGTCAGGCTGGTCTCGAACTCCTGACTTCAGGTGATCCACCCACCTCGGCCTCCCAAAGTGCTGGGATTACAGGCGTGAGCCACCGTGCCCGGCTCAATTTCTTATTTTAAAAAGTATAGGAAAATTAGAGTAAACCAAAATTTTGCAAAAGGTATCCTAAAGGCTGTTAGTAGATACTGCTTGAAAATAGGTGGCAGGGGAGGAAGTAGCAGGGGGTGACCCATGGTCAAATTAATGTACTTGACATTTGAGTTAAATCGTGTGAAAGTTTATTTCCTACTAATGTATATTTTAATTATCCAAGAGTAGGCATAGAGTATATAGTGCTCCTTAATGTTGTTAGAACAAGGAATCACTGTTTAAAAGAGCATCTAATTGAATTAGTGACCCTCAGAACACATGTCAAAAGTGAAATTCTGTGTAGTCTCCTGAGAGATGAAATATGTCCTTCAAAATAATTTCACTACAATACATTTTCTGACTCAGGGGATTTTTGTCAGTTTGGTCTCAAGGCAAACATTGAGTGTAAAGAAATAAAATGCAATGATAATGATACAGGGATGGCAAATTCCATTGGCTAATATTCTACGTTTATGTGGAATAATGAACTAATTCAAGATTTTAATATACTAAAGTATTTAAAATTTAAATTATTGCAGTGATTACATAGTTTCCTATTGCTGTTATAACAAATAACCACAGACTTAGTGGTAGATCATATGATGCATTAGTTTTCTATTGCTGTGTAACAAAATACCCCACACTGTGACTCAGAGTCCTGTGTCACAATGTCAATGTCAATCTAGATGTCAGCCAGCACTGAGTCATCCAAAAACTGGACTGGGACTGGAGGATTCACTTGGCCCCCACCGTCGCTGGTTTTGAAGCTGGAGGAGGGGGCCAGTGATGCCAGTGGTCTTTAAAAGCTGGAAAAGGCAAGAAAATAAAATCTCCCCTACGTTCTGCAGGAAGAAAGCAGCCTTCAGATGCTTTGATTTTAGCTCTGAGAGACTCATGTTGAACTTCTGATCTATGAAGCTGTAAATACACATAAATTTCTGCTCTTTGAAGCCACTAAGTCTGTGGTTGTTATAGCAGCAATCAGAAATGATGCAATCACTGTAGTAATTTAATTTTTAATACTTTAGTATGTTAAAATCTTGAATTAGTTCATTATTCCACATAAATAGAGAATATTATCTAATGGAATTTGCAGTCTCTGTATCATTAGCACTGCGTTTTATTTCTTTATATTAACACTCAAGGTTTGCCTTGAGACCAAGTTGACAAAAATCAAAATCTCCTGAGTCAGAAAATGTATTGTGGTGAAATTATTTTGAAGGACATATTTCATCTCTCAGGAGACTACACTGAATTTCATTTTTAACAACAATTCTTGTGGGAACTGTTAGAAGAGATGGTACTTAAAAATTGCAAGGACAAGTCTGAATAGGATAGAAGGTTGAAAATGCCCACTTAAAAATAAACTTTATTGTTCAAAAATTTGTGTATAAAAATAGTTGAAACCATTTTATGTCAGTATTGGAGTTAAATCAGGGTAGAAAAGAAGATATTAACTTACCCAGTAAAATGTACTTAATATTTATCATTTGAAACATGTTTTCATTTGAATACCTAATAGCAATGTAGTATAAAGTTTAGGGCAGACTATAAAGAAGCTTAAGACCTAATCGCTAATCTTGGAACATGGACAACCTAAATGAGAATACGAGACAAAATATTAAACATTAAATTACAGTTAAAATTGATATCGGAAGAAATGACAAACTAGTGGGTGATTAATTTCCAAATAAATGATTCAGAGAAAAAATTATATAGTACTTCAAATGAAGGAAATATGATCAAAGAGACAAGGAAAAACACCACAATGTAGATGGTATTATATCTAGGTCTTTAAAATGGCAAGAAATTGTGTAGTATAAAGAGGAAAGGAATGCTAAGCAGCTGCTTTAGAGGTAGGAAAATACTTATATCATTATACAAATCACCCTGCATTATAGTTATGGGTTACCTGTTTAGGAATTGCTTGAAGACAAGATCATGTTTCACATTTGTACACCAGAATTTATGCAAGTCCCAAGCACATAGTACAAACTCAATACATATTTTTATTGTATATATTTCAGGTATATAACATGATGTTTTCATATACAAAGTGAAATGATTACAACAAGTAAGCAAATTTTACATCACCTTCCATAGTTAATTCATGTGTGTGTGTGTGTATGCGTGTGTGTGTCAAGAGCATGCAAAATATATTCTCATAACAAATTTTTAATACGATATTATTTAGAGTCCTCCTGCAACACATTAGCACTCTAAACTTATTCATCGTACATAACAACAAGTTTTATCCTTTGAACTACATCTCCCTATTTTCTTTGCTTCCCTGCTCCTGGTAAACACTATTCTACTGTTTCTATGTATTTGATTTTTTTTCTTTTTAAGATTCCACATATAAATGAGATCATGCCACATTTGTCTTTCTGGGTCTGGCTTACTTCGCTTAGCATAATGTTCTCCAGGTTCATCATTGTTGTCAGTATGTCCTTTTTTAAGGCTGAAAAATACTCTTCTCTGTGTGTATATCACAGCATTTTTATCCATTCTTCAGCAACAGACACAGGTTCTTTCCGTGCCTTGGCTATTGTGAATAATGCTGCTGTAAACATGGCAGCACAGATATCTCTATGAGATATTGATTTCATTTTCTTTAGGTACATATCCAACAAAGGGATTCCTTAGTCATATGTAGTTCTACTCGATGAATATTTAGTGAGTGAGACAGATGACTGTTAAAACAGTGAGTCTTTTTTTTTTTTTTTTTTTTTTTTTTTTTTTTTTTTTTTTTTTTTTTTTTGAGATGGAGTCTCGCGCTGTCGCCCAGGCTGGAGTGCAGTGGCGCGATCTCGGCTCACTGCAAGCTCCGCCTCCCGGGTTCACGCCATTGTCCTGCCTCAGCCTCCTGAGTAGCTGGGACTACAGGCGCCCACAACCGCGCCCGGCTAATTTTTTGTATTTTTAGTAGAGACGGGGTTTCACTGTTGGTCTCGATCTCCTGACCTTGTGATCCGCCCGCCTCGGCCTCCCAAAGTGCTGGGATTACAGGCGTGAGCCACCGCGCCCGGCCTGACTGTTAAAACAGTGAAGTGATACTGAAAAAAATTTTTTTCACAAAAATAAATCTGAAAGTATTTTATGAGATGAATTGAAATCCAAAAAGAGACTTAGATCCCTGTTAAAAGGTTGTATTAACTTTCTGAGAAGAAGACAATAAAAACATGAACTGAGGGTTGACAATGAGAAAGGAGGGGATCTAAGAGGATCTAAGACACAACAATAAGAAGGAAACGACATAATTTGATGAATCTTTAGATCTTGAGGCAAAAGGAGAGTCAAGACAGAGTTTGAAATTCGGATCCCATCTAACCATAATAGTGATGCTTCAGTTAACAAGAATGAGGAATCGAGAATGAGAAGACAATTTTAAGGAACTTCAAAATGGTGAGTGAAGTATGATAGATATGAAACACACAAGCACCATGGGAGTGTGTTCCAGTAATTCCGGAGGGAGGACATAAACTTGAGAGCTATTTCACACAAATCGTAATTGGAGCCATGTGAGAGGATGAGATTACCAATGAACACCAAGAAGGAAAAGAGTAAAGACACAATTTAGGAAGCTCCTGCATTTAAAGAAATAAAGGAAAAAAGAGAAGCTAGCAAAGGAAAGAGAAAAAGCAGAGATGCCCACAGGAGGCATGGGACAGATAGAACAGGTCAGCAGTCAGGGCCAACTCCTTCAAAGTGAGAAAAGGGGTCTTTCCATTTAGGAAGTGGTTTTGGATTCGTGTTAGGTGGCAACTTGTGACCACGGAGGAAGTACTTTCAGAAGAATGACTAAGAGAGCAATTAAAATCATGTATCTCAAAAATCTTTTTGATTCTGAAATTTATTAAACCAAAAATTGACATTTGGAAACTAAAATAATGGCACTCTCCAATAAGAAGTATCCAATATCCCATCACACCTTCACTTTTGTAATTTCTCCTGGGTGTATATTCAAAGTAGCCCAAGTAACTGCATGTTAGTGGAGCAGTTAATGGCCAACATGCCCATCCATCTGTGTAAGCTCAGGTGTGTGTGTACTGGAGGGCTAGGGTTCCCTACACCTTGAATCCAGTGAGGTTGAGAACAGAAAGGACCCAGGAAATTCAGTTTTATCCTGGTAGGAACAGAGATCTATAATCTAGGTGATCCCAGTGCTCTTCTAGTAGGGCATTCAAGTAAATTGTGGGCATTCCTTTATTCTTTTGGCAGAGAGCACCTAATGTCTGAAGCACAGAAGAAAGATAGTCACCCCTCTCCCAACCAAATGATTGATGCAGTAACATTTTCCCATGATATACACCATGATATAGAATAGAAACAGTTTCTTTTAAGACAAGGACTACCTTTACCAAATTTATAGTAAGAATATACAGTGTGCCTGTAAGATGAAAACACGTTAAATTAGCAAAACTTTGGGTTCAAAAAGGTGTATCTCACACGCCAGTAGATGAAGTACACTGCCTCCGCTCATGCTGACATTTTTGTCAACACACTCTGCTGATTATTCAGGATAACATTTTTCATAATTGGCAAGGCCATGCCCCCTGCGTGGACTTTCTCAGTGAGTGTTGAAAATTGCTAAATACAATTTATGTAATTTATTTTTGTCAATGACCTTATTAGTACTTCCACTGCCGAACTGTATTTGTGGGTGGATGTGTGTATGAAAATGCAGCCTTGACTTTTTCAAAAAAGAAGTTATGTAACTTTACACTTCATAAATTTAACAACCAAAATGTTATCTGTAAAAAGTGTTTCGGAGAAGCACTGTTTTACCACTGACTGGTTTGATGGGAGTTGATTAGATAATAGTTTTTCATCTGTGTGTTGTTACTGATACTGGCCACATTCCAGTTGGCTGCTAAGGTGTCTAAATGCTCCCAAACAAAAATTACCCATAAAACCTGTGACAGAGTTCTCTGAGATCATGGATACAAATCACTGCACATCTGGATGGGTTGTTTTGACTGAGTTTATAATGTCACATTCCTTGTAAACATGATACACCTGTCTCTGTTTAACAGCTAGTTTTTGAAGCTAAAGCATTTATTTTCTCCCAGAACTCAGCAATGCCACATTATTTACCGATATTGAACCTGGGAGTCACTAAAACATTCCAGGATTCCAACTATTTCATCTTCAGCTACAATAACCCTTTGCTTAGGTAAATTAGCAGGAAAAAAATCTGCTTTATTTTGTCATAAAAGGGGAAGTAAAGGAGAGACAATGAGAGGATCAAATAGTTAAAGGTTTCCATTACCTTTTAGAGATTAAAGACAGAGATTTGTAACTATTTTCATGTTTTACATGCTGAAAGTTATGTTTGCTGTTAGTGTTACAAAGAATCAATCACAAAAAACCTTCTGTGAGCATCAAGTATATACAAGGCACTGTGCAACAGACTTACAAATCTACAAAGAAGTGTATCCCTGTTGTCACACTGCTCCAGAGGGGCTTACAACCCATTTAGGAGGATAGGATTGACACACATGAAAAGATACTAAACTGGACAGTAAATAGGTGTCAATCATGTGCAAGGTGGGAATAAAGCAGCTGATGAATGGCAGGTGCCTGGGTCCATAGGAAACAAGGATGAAAGCTGCCCTTTGATTTAAGACCTGATCTGCTGCCTGCCGAGTCAATCACTGGTTGCTACTGTGCCCCTCATCTCAAAATCACTGACTTCAAATGAGCCACTTTATTAGTGTAGACCTCAGGATTTATTTGCAGCCAGGGCCACAAAATATATATCAGATTTTCAGCTTCTCATCCCCAGCGTTCTGCTGCTAAGCCCCGACTACAGACTTCCATTCCCAAGGTGCATACACACACTCACACTCATCTCTATATTTACTGGATATATCAATCAAAATAATAACATTAGGAAGGAAACGTTGGTGCCAATACTTATATACTGCTAGGGCATTTGGAGTTGGGGTTTGAGTAACTTTCAGAAAAAACCCTTGGGGGCGTAGCTTCATAATTATGATGTATATAAAGTGGTGTAAGACAGCGGCATGGAAGATGAACAGTTTCTGAAGAAGAAAACACACTCATGGATTTTCTTTGTGACTATAAGACTTAACTGCTATAATTCAGTATTGGTGGATTAAAAATTGATCTTAGCTCTTAGATCTTCTCATAATTCATTACTCCATTCCAAATACCTTTATCCAATACCTACTGTATGCCAGGTTCTGTGTGTGATAGGCACTGGGAAGACAAAGATTAACCCATCAGTCTCTGCACCCAACAAGCTTGCAGTTTAGTGGGGGAGAGACAAGAAAATAAGCTATGGAGAAGGAAGCATGTGATTCCACAGGAGCACAGAAGAAGAAAGGAGGAAAACCAAGAGGGAATGATGCCTGAGATGAATATTTAAAAGACAAAAAGAAAGGAAAAGACACAGCAGGAAAAGACAACACGTGTTGTAGTTTCATGGGAGCCCCAAAATAACACCCCTTTTCTCAAAATAATAATCAATTGAGACATAATCCAAAGAAGACAGCAAATGGGGACTGTTATAAACTGAGTGTTTCCCCCTCAAAATTCATATGTTGAAATCCTAACCCCCACTGGCATGGCATTAGGAGGTACTAGGAGGTGGGCCTTTGGGACGTGATTAGTTCGTAAGAGTGGAGGAGTCATAAATAGGATGTCTTTGCAAAAGGGACCCTGAGAATTTCTTCATCCCTTTCTTCTATGTAATGGTACAGAAAGAAATTGGCAACCTGGAGGAGGGCCCTCATGAAAACCTGACCATTCTGGCACCCTGATCTTGGACTTCCAGCCCGCAGAACTGTGGGAAACAAATCTATGTTGTTTATAGTCCCCTCAGTCTATGTCTATGGTAGTTTGTTACAAAACCCCCAACTGATTGAGACAGGAGCCACGAAGAAAACCTTAAAAACAGGCTCAGGTGGAGGATACAGGTGGCATGTGTGGGCAAGCGGACTCTAGACTCTAATAGTGATTTGGTCAGACAACCAGTTGCAGGCAATGCTGGACCAGGAGAACATGAGGAGTCAAGGAGAATGGACCAGCTCCTGATAAAAAGAAAGAGAAGGAGCTGGCATACTCATGATCACTTTCTCTTTCCAAACCCTCCGACTAGAGAAGCCATAATCTACCTGCTCTGGAGTGAAGAGTGTGAGGATATGAAAAGGGAAATAAAGTCAGGAATGTTATTCTAGCAGAACTTCCTCCCTCATCATAGAAACACCAGACTAGAGAAAGAAATATTATTCCCTAACACTGTGCAAATGCACAGACATGGAAGAGTGGCATGACATGAGAGAGAAGCCTTCAATAAGTTGACACGGCTGAAATAAAGTACATATAAACAGATGTAGCTGAGGATGAGGCTGTTAGAGGCCATCTCATAAAGCACTGTGTTGTGGGCTGAATGCTAGTATCTCCTCAAAATTCGTATGTTGAAACCTCATCTCCTAATGTGATGTTATTAGGAGGTAGGGTCCTTGGGAAGTAATTAGGATTAAATGAGGTTGTGAGATTAGAGCCTTCATAAACCTGATTAGTGTCCCTATAGAGTCCCCAAAGAGCTTGCTCTCTCTTCACCATGTAAGGATACAGTGAAAAGTCAGCAGTTTGCAACCCAGAGGAGAGCCCTCACCAGAACCTGACCATGCTGGCACCCTGGTCTCAAACTTCCAGCTTCCGGAACTGGGAGAAATACATATCTGTTATTTTAAAAGCCTAGTCTACAGTACTTTATTATAGCATCCCAAATTAAGACATATTGAAAACAAGAAACCAGAAATTCTGTATATTTTAGACATCATGACCACAATATGAAGAACTTATTCCTTATACCAAATATAATCAGAGTTTTAATACTCTTAGGCCTGTGACCAAATGTTGGTGATGCTTTCATTCTGTAGGGAATATACAAGTTACCAAGAGTCAGCAGGTGAATAATGGCTAAATGATGGAAATAGTAAAAATAATACTAACTAGAAGCAACAAACCATCCCTTCTGCCTGTCTATTCCTTTTTAGTGTCTTCTAAACCACAGTGTTACTGTGAAAGTTTTAAAGTGGTATACAGTTATAGAAATTTTATTTTCTATATCATCAAACAATCATTCTTAAGAATATGAGTGGACATAGTTTTAAAGTTATTAATTGTTGACTATATTATTAAAAAAAAAAAAAAGATCAGGCTGGCCGCGGTGGCTCACGCCTGTAATCCCAGCACTTTGGGAGGCCGAGGCAGGTAGATCATGAGGTCAGGAGTTCAAGACCAGCCTGGACAAGATGGTGAAACCCCATCTCTACTAAAAATACAAAAAATTAACTGGGCTTGGTGACAGCACCTGTAGTCCCAGCTACTCGGGAGGCTGAGGCAGAGAATTGCTTGAAACTGGGAGGCAGAAGTTGCAGTGAGCCGATACCATGCCACTGCACTCCAGCCTGGGCAACAGAGCGAGACTCCATCTCAAAAAAGAAGATCAATTCTGCCAAAACATTTCCTCTCAACTTCCAGCAAAATTAAGATTTTGTTTTGGCCAACGGAAACAACTTCTGAAGGGATGAAGGGACATTAATACAATTGATTTTATTAACTGCATTGTTAAGATGAGTACCCTGAAACATTTTGTCTGGTTTTATCTATAAAAGATAATATGGAAGGCCTTAAATAAAAATGTGTAATGTGTGTGTGTGTGTATGCACATGTCTGTGTGTGTATAAGAGACAAACATGAGATACTTCAAATTCTTTTCAGAAGAAAATGTTTAAATGTTTAAAAATAAGAAGTTAAACATAAATACATACACGTAAACACCAAATACAAAGCAAAAACATTCTAACAGCGGTCCTCTGTTGTTTCTCTGTCCATTAAATAAAAATTGCATCCGCCTGAAGTTTTCTCCTCTAATGGTACTCAAAGATCCCGAACAGAAAACAAAGTACAGGTGCCTTTATTTGCATAGTGTCACCTCACCTAAAGAAAATCCCTCCCCTGCTCCTCTCCACTCTCCTGGGCTAGGGAAGTCCTTTGATTCTTGCTGCTGAAGTTCCTGTTTGCTCTCAGTATTGTTTGATCACTCAGGGCACAGCAGAACAGCATGTAGCTGTTGCCTTTTTGGCACCGGCTTGATATTCAGCAGTAGGTGGTTTCTCACCAGTTTGGTTTTTGCTTTAGGACAATGAGTGACAAGATGTTAGTTCACACAGTACGACTTATGTAACTTACAAAAGAAAAAGATCAGGCTGGAGGTTTGTTCAGCAAATCAGCAAGATTTTCAAAACAAGAATAAAAGTCTTTTCCCTGCATCTCAAAATAAGGTTGACTTGGCCAAACTAAAAAAGGGCAACTCAGTCAAGAAAATGAATCGATATGTTGGGTTAATGCCATTCAAAATAGCCAGACTGGATTCCCTAAAGAAGATGTCTTTTAGGTGGAGGGGGTTGAAAACAGAAAATATTATTTATCAATGTGTTTATTTATTTACACAGTGGCCATGATACTATAAGGAGTCTAAACCTAGAGGAACAAGAGTTCTGCCCCAGAGTTTCAAGAAACTAAAATTACATGGGAAAATTTTGCTTGATTCTAATAAACTCACGTAAATGCTTGTCTCTTGCTTAGAATATTTTTAGCTCCACAAAGATTGGTTGTTAGAAAGTCAAACATTCCTTCACATGAAAGCACTGTAATAGTCATTTTTTAATTTGCGAACTAGTGTATTTGAGGTGTCAGTTGTGATTTGTTTTCACAGCTACAGGGAAAACTTCCTGAGAAGTCATATAAAAATTGTGAAAACTCAGAGTCTAGATTTCTGAATGAATCATGAATGTTCACATTTGACTCTTCCTCTTTGCTTCCTAGAAATAACAGTCACATAGCAAGAAAAATTTCCAAGATTGTTCAATGTTTAATTACTATGTTTTCATGAGTGTTTTTCTAAAAAAAAATAGAGTCTATGCATTCCTCTGGAGTCTGTAATTCTGACCTCAGTATTCTTTCCTATAGTTATGTCTTAAGGGGACAATGTTTCCCCACATTTAAAAAGGCAGGTTGGTTTTAACAGGCAATTTATTGCCCATACCCACTACCCACTAGCCATATGTATATATTCCTTTTTAGGATTGTCACCCAATATAATAATAGACATGTAGGATTTTTCCCCTTATACCTCTAAGAAGTTAACATTTCCCACATACCTTTGAAAACAAAGTAAAAGCAAAATAGCTTCCACAACAATTTTACAATCTGAGTTTTAAAATATAACTAGAAGTCAAATACATTGAAAAGCCAACGAAACATGGTTTCAGGAAGCTAAAAGCAAATGCACATCTTTTATATAGCAAGGTTCTATATTTTTCTAAGTCAGAAAAAGTATTAGAAGGGTTATTAGCAGTAAATAAAGCATAAAGGTAGGGTCATACCGTGGAACAGTCATTGTGTTAGTAACAAAAGAAATGGACTCATGCAAGCTTACCACTAACCACTTGATCTCTCTGACTTGACCTTTCTGAGATGCTGGACAATAGCTGCTCTATTCACCCACTAGACCAGGTGGTTGTGAAGTTCAACTCGCATCATGTATGTAATGGTGCTTCACAAATTGTAATATACTTAGAAAAAGGTTAGCAGTTATTGTGTAAATGTGAGGTGTTATGATTTTGTTAAGATGAGGTGAAAGCTGCTATTCTTATTCTTCTATTCTCACTTTAATTCCTTATAAAAGAGAATGACTTAAAAAGTCAATTCATGATAATAAAATCTCCATGAATCAAAGTAGCAATATTTTCAACTTATTTCTTAAGTTCTCACTTCCATCCTGTAACCCAATTATGTCACATAACCCTATGCTTTTAGATATGGAAAGAACATTTGTCATTTTGTAGTCCCAAATCATATTATAGACAAGGAGACAGAGGTACAGATATAAAATGATATGACTAAGGTTATGCCTAAAAGGACCTCGCCATAAGCATAAGAAGTCAGTAGGCAGTGAAGAGTGAGGATTCCTTCTCAATGTTTGGGCTACCACTGTGGCTGATGATAGTTTTAAGAAACAGTACTGGAGTCATTGATGGCCAATAGGTATCTGCAAGAGCACAAACATCATTTCTATGAAAGTTACAAATAACAATCAAATTTGGTCACCTGTTTTATTTTACTTGAAAAGTGTCCATGCTGATTGAACAAACACATTCAGGCACGGCACATCTGTGCTGTGTAGTGCTGCATAGCTTTCATCACCCTAAGGCTGTTCGTTGAGAGAGACCAGCTTCATGCTGAACTCAGCATGAGGACAACAGGGCAGGACACCAATTAGTGGAGGCATTTGCACCAACTTGACAGAACACTGTGCAGGGAAGTTCACGGGAACCAAAGCAATAGTGAAAGCATGTCCTTTGGCAGTAAATAATTAAACTGGAAGTAAAAACTTTATCCTTCATAGATGGAAGTTTGATTTATATTCAAGAAAATCTGCAGCCTTCAGAAAAATTAATCAGTTACCAATCCCACGTGATCTTGATGAAGCCATGAGAAATTGCACTGTTCTCCTGTACTGCACTTTCTATATAATCTAAATTCACTTTTTTGACCTTCAGCAGAATAGGATTGGAGGCAGAGGTCATGACCGTGAGTTAGCATAGTATCAAATAGATGCTGTCAGGACCCCAAATCCCTACTCCCTGAAAATAAACACTATTTGCTTGTCTGGCCAGCTAATGCCATATTTTGTAGTTCACAAGTTTCATTTAACTATAATTTTTAACTTTATATTTGCTAAGTTTTTACAACATGAATTGTTTTTAGAGAAAAAAAGAGTGAGATAAGTAGCCATGTATTGGCTGTGTTTTTTGTAGTACATGTTTTGCTTTTAATCCTAATTTCCTGATCTAATTCCCTCTTGGCCTATTTCCATTCAGAGTGCTCTGCTAGAAAATACTAGGAAAAGATCACAAATCAAATGTCTTATGATAATATCCTCAGAAATTTTAAACAGCTCTAAGAGATTTGGCCTCAGACCCAAACATTTACATGATCGCTCAATTTTAATGAGGTCAAACAAGCTGCTTGGCATCTGGCCGGTGCTCAAGGTCTTGGCCTGAGTGGGGAGGGCCATCTTGTTCTTACAGAGAACGTAAGATACACTGACAGGTGATAATGTAATGCATGAGGCTGCTGCCCTTGGCCATTTCATCTTTTCAACCCTCTGGATTCCCAGAGGCAACATTTTGGCCAGATGTAAACAGTTTTACCAGTAGCTAAGGATCTGAAGAATAACCACATTTTGCAGAGAAGCATTTTAGAGGATTTAAGTAACCCCCTAATATTTGTCACAATGGGTTCATCAACCTGAGAAGAGAAGAAAGAAAACAGACCTCTGGAAGTGCTAAGCAGAGTGACGGAGGCTACTAAGGAGTCAAATTAATACAGCTGTATTTTCATCTTGATTTTAGACAGCCAACTCTCGAGTATTAAAGTCACATCAAAGATATATGTTCCTTTATAACTCCTCCATTGTAAATATTATCTTTGAAAAAATTAAATTATTCTTGAGTAGGCTGTTTTTTCATCAAGTAACAGCAATGTATTTAAGTCTACTTAAATCTTATTTAAATAATTTACTAATTCTATAGGGTTATTCAATAGAAACCAAGATTGAATTAAAAAAAAAAATTTAAGGAGAGCAATCTCAGATGTAACTCACTTGACAAACAATTGCTTATGTTTTTTATTCTGATTATCAATACGAAATTTTCGTCTTAATATCTTGATTAGTACAGAGCCTGCCATGATACCAGTGAGGGGCCTTGTCACCAAATGTGGGAAGGAGAAAAGCACCTATAAATAATCTTAACACTTACTTTTACAATAAAGCATTGAGATTAATACATATATATGGTGTATTAATCTGCTCTCACACTGCCATAAAGATACTGCCTGACTCTGTAATTTGTAAAGAAAAGAGGTTTAATTGACTCACAGTTCTGCATGGCTGGGGAAGCCTCAGGAAACTTACAATCATGGCGGAAGTAAGGGGGAAGCAAGAATCTTCTTCACAAGGTGGTAGGAGAGATAGAGAGAGAGAAAGAGAGAGAGAGAGCACACCAGGGAAACTGCTAGACATTTATCAAAGAACCAGATCTCATGAGAACTCCCTGACTATCGTGAGAACAACATGGGGGAAACTGCTCCCGTGATCCAATCACCTCCTACCAGGTCCCTCCCTCAACACCTGGGGATTACAATTCAAGATGATATTTGGGTGGGAACACAGAACCAAACTATATCATATAGGAACCCAAAAGTAAAAACAGTAAAATCATTCTCTACTAATATGATGTTACCTTAGAATCCACAAAATCCCACTTTTTCATACATTTAAAGGGTTATGAAGAAAGTAGAATTTTAAATCACAGAAATGAATATTAAAACTTGGTTCAGTTGACTTGTAAATAACAGCAAACTACTTTATTATGGAGGTTGTGAATGTTCTCTAATAGAATTTCAGGCCAGGCATGTTGGCTCACACCTGTAATCTCAGCACTTTGGGAGGCTAAGGTGGGCGGATCACTTGAGGCTAGGAGTTCAAGAGAAGCCTGGTCAACATGGTGAAACCTCATCTCTACTAATAATACAAAAACTAGCTGGGCATGGTGGCACGTGCCTGTAATCCCAGCTCTTTGGGAGCCTGAGGCAGCAAAATCGCTTGAACCTGAGAGGTGGAGGCTGCAGTGAGCTGATTTCGTGCCGCTGCAGTGAGCCAAGATTGCATCACTCCACTCCAGCCTGGGCAACAGAGCAAGACCCTGTCATGAAAAATAAAAATAAAAAATAATTTGAGAAAGTACTTATTATAAAATGATGTTGAAAATATAAGGCAAACAAAGTAAAAAACTCAGTGGCTTTCCTAATTCCTAACAAGAGAATTACCATATGGATAAGCAGTCACGCAGGAAAAGACTATTTTCTGAGACCAAAGAGAAGCTCTGTAAGTCCCTCTCATGTTAAGTCTGTCCTACTGTCGAGAATATGTGTATGGGGTAGAAATTATTTCCCCATCTCTAATATTCTTTTGCCACGTACTGAACAGCCTAAGGACATGGTCTTAGGTTGTAGAGATCTTTAAAAGGTACTTTTCTGTGTCACTACAAGCATGCAGGCAGAAGACCAGGGTTGTTCTGCACTAGGAGCACCCTCCATCAGAACTTCCTGCAATGTTAGAAATGCGCCATAACTGTACCATCCAGTATGTCAGCCATTACCCTCATGTAATCAAATGTAGCTACCATGACTGAAGAACCAAATTTTTTATTTTATTTTTATTTTATTTTTGTCTATTTTAAACTTAAAAAGCTACATGGGTCTAGCGACTTCGACATTGGATAGAACAGTTGCAAAAGCAAACATAAAGCTTGTGGGTCAGTAATCAACTAGATCTACTAAAAACATGCGTCAGTCTGTGCCATAAAGAATAAACTATTCCTCTTTGAAACATCTATGTTAGTTCTATCACCGCCATTGTTTCGGTTCTTTAATATCATCTGCTGCGGATTTCTAAAAATTGGGAAATTGAAAGCCAGGGTAGAAAATCTCATCAATTAAATCAGCACATTCCAGGTGACAGAAAATATTGGGAACCTGTTCACTTATCCACAGATCCCAGGTGTGAAGTTTACGTCATGTACTGCATTGTGTGGCCCTCTTCATATGTATGGCAAACTAGCCCATCAGCGACTATGAATAACAAAAGTTTTTTAGCTTAAAGAAAGAAATATAAACTTGACTTAATAAGAGTACTCTGACCAATGGAGGAGTTCTTTTAAGAATCAACTGTTTTCACCTCCCAGACAGACAGTCCAAGAAGAAACAAACTTGGTTGCATAAAGGAAAATAAAGATCAGATACAAGGAGCTTCTTTCCAACTTCAGTATTAGGCAATGAAATAGGTTCCCAAAGGGTGACTTCAGAATCTCTAATAGGGGACATTGTCATACATGCCATCTGGTTTAGCTTACTGCTGTCATCCACTATATGGTATTTCTAGAATCGGGTATTTTATTTTAGCTGAATATGTTTCGTTGAGTATCTTACATAAAGGTCTAGCTATATTTTTTCCAGATTTTCAACTCCCACATAGTCTAGTGTGTATGCATAATTATTTCCTTAAAAGTATAAGTTCAGAGCTAAGGTTAATAAGATCTCATATATGTTGGTACTAAGGTTGTTATTTAGTTGTAAAGTGTAGCAATGTGATTGGCACTGCATTGAGGTGCAAAAGATACAATTCTTCACCTAAGGGCATAATCCAAAATCTAGCCAAGTGAAAGATAAAGACATGATTATGATTTTATTATTCAACACTTCTATTGGTAGAAAAACTCTAGGAAAAAAAGTTTCTAGAAGCATTATTGAGTAGTATGAAATAATATGGATTTCAACTTTTAAAAATTAGGGGTAAGAGAAAAGAAATAAGATGGAAACAAGTTGACATATTGGGCAAGAATTTAGAGAGAGTAATAAACTTGGTATGTGTTTATTAGTGGTAGACAATAAGTTTAGAGGATTAATTATTAACTGTGATGCAGATAATAAAATCCTGCTATGGGCTGTATTTATTAAGTGCGGTTTTGACAAGCAATAATTATGTAAGCTCAACATTCTCTTTCAGAATTAGTTGGGGTTTTTTTTAAGCTTTCACCATTCACAATTTGACCCCAAAATATTAACCATAATACAATACCACAGATGCAAAACATTCAGGGTGTCCTAATGCACACTTTCAGCCTTCTGCAAACACACTCTGCCCTCAGGAATCAGTGAATATTTGAGACAAGCTCTTCCCTAAACCATTGCCTACCTGCACCCCAGGCCACAAGCAAAATGGAAGATATAAAACGAGGTGATCCAGGATGGTGAGAAAGAGAGCTTTGGGTAGTGACCAAAGAGAAAGTAGATCTGAGAGACCGCAGGTGATGAAAGAATTAAAAATCCGAGACAAAGAAAGAGCTAGGAGGGTCAAAACTTCAGGAGCCCTGCTTTCCTGTCTCCAGTCCTTGATCTGGCTGAAACTGTGCAGAAGTGAAAGCGAGGGCCTGTGACAGGTGACTCTCTGATAGTACTTTCTGCAAGAGATCATCTGACTCCTGCCACCAGTGTGACAAAGACCACATGGAGGTCTGGGCTGAAAATCAGATCACCAGCCTTTAGCAGGTAAGGCTGCTGCTATTAGATTTGCCCTAAGACTGCTGGATATTTTTTATGACAGGTACCATTGGGTAACTCATTGGTTAAGAATGTGGGTTCTGGAGTCAGACTGCCTGAGTTCAGGCTTCAACCCACTGCCTGGTTGTGTGACCCTAAGTAAGTTAATTACACTGCCCAGGCCTCAGTTCCCCTAACTATGAATAGGACACAGTGACATGACCTGTGAGTACTAAAGGAAATTGTGCTCAGGAAAATGTTAGAGTAGTGGCTAGCTTGCTATAAACACTCAAAAATATTATATTACTCATTGTTATTATTTGTAGCTTTCTGACTCTCTTGGAATAATTTAACTGTATTTTCCATAGCGAACAAAATTACTGATATTTAATGGCTGCTTAGCTGATAGACATGATGGTTTTAGTGGTTGGTAAATCTCATTAAACAGGTTTCTAGTAGCCAAATTGTATTTAATGAGCATATTAATGGTCTTACTGTCTTTAAATTAAACCTTATTTCAACCATTTAATTTCTGTTTATAACAGACTTCCATTCTTTTAAAAGAAGCACATAAAGCTTCTCTTGAAAAGAGTAATGCTGTCCATTGACTTTTTTCTTCCCTCTTTTATTGACTGCCTAAATTCTTAGCAGTATTTGGGCAGACACTTCGTGCTATTCAAGCCTATTGAGTCATAAGATTTTGTGAAATTGTTTTCTACCTAACCACAAACGCAATATGCTGGTATAACTTCCTCTTTTACATTTCAACAGTTTTCGATTGTCAGACAATCCTAAACATATTTTCTTTTCACTTGACAATACAATATTATCTATATGCCCTTCTTTCTTATTTACCTTTTTATCTTTGCCCCTTGTAGATGACTTCAACTCCATCATTACTACTCCTGCCTACTTACAATATTAATATTATTTATCATTGTGTTGATCTGTGCTTTCTTCTATTCCATACATCCTGTCAGTATAAACTCTTTCATTATATTGATTAACCAACTCAGTTTATGGTACTGTTTCTTTATCTGTCATCCATTGATTATCACACATTCATCAGGCACTAGATAGAATTCATGGGATGTGCCACAAAGTGAAAAGGGATCATTTGCTTCTAGAGGAAGACACATTTACTCATCATACTGCAAAGAGAAACCTGACCCCTGCTTGAGATCTTACAGAGAACCGCAGAAAATTCACAAAAGCCCCCACAAAAGAGTCTGCTGTGACCATCTGTCAAGTTGTCAGCTGTAAACACCTGCCAAAATGCTAGAGCACCTCACAAGGAGCTGTGAAGTAACATCTTTGCTGCCTTTCTTACTTCTTCTTCCTTCCTGGTGCCAATCCTTGAAGAGCCAGAAAACTCTGCCGGTGAATTGGAGAAGGAGTAGAAGGAGTATTAGATTAGGTAATAAATCTTTTCCACCCCTACTTCAACTTCTGGCTCCCCACTCACAGCAGACTCAAGCTGCCAGAAAGAAAAAAAACCTCAACTTTAACACAAGATCAAAGTTTTTACAAATACACGCTTCTGACAGTTAAATTACTAAACCGGGGCAGTTTTCTGTGATCTGAAGTAACGACAAAACTGTATTACTTAACAGTGACCGGAAACATCATGGAGTTTGCCTAACTTTTCACAAAGAAATGAAAAGGCTAAACTCACACACTACGTTTAAAAGGATAGAGGGAGAGAACATTTAAGCTACTTCTTGACTATATTCCACAAGTTATCTCTGTTCAATGTAACAGCTGTTTCTTGGAAGAGAAAATGGTGATATCAGGGTACAGGATGGCTTCCTCAAGAATGAAGTTGTCATGCCCAGGCCAAACTTAATGACAGCCCTTGAATTCATGGAAATTATCCCAGGCAGAACACACGTCCTTGTCATCATTGTCAAGGATTACTGATTACACCATCGTGTTTCATCTGCACCTATGGACATAGGAAGGCATCAAATTACAAGTCTCTTAATGTCTCCAAGCTGCTAAAAAGGAATCATCTAAAATGTCTCTTGCTGGCCTCTCAGGAAGGTGTTGTAGAGAGTCTCATGAAGAATTGTTATTATCATTTTTAAATAATAGCTCGGCATTTAACAGAAAATTTTCTCTGTATTATTGCCATCACTTAAAGACAGAACTTATGACACCACAAATGACCAGAGAAAAGGTAACTCTAAATCAATGCAAAATAACAAAAGGATAAAAAGCATATCCCCAGAGACACGCCAGGAGATACATGCTGAGTTGCATTTATTAAAATGCAGGTGTAAGCATAAGGCATAAAATGACAATATTAAACCAAGAATTTAAATTATGTAGAATATTTTATAAGATTATAACTTTAATTTCCTTTGGGGAAACTAAGGTGGAAAATTGTAGTTTCATGAGACTGTTCACTGTTGATTTGAAAGCCATCTGGCTAATCCTTAGCATTTATTTTTTAATGAATAAATGAAAATCAAAAGAAGGATGCAATATTATTCAAGAAAAAGATTTGTACTCTGAAAGTTTTGAAATAATATTGCAACTCCAAAATTATATGTAAATTCCTCAGAATAGACCAAGTAGGCATGTTCTCCCCATCTAATGTCTGTTTAACTCCTTTGAAACAGGGGATCTATTTTTTAATATTGCCTATGTATGGGCAAGAAATGTGGGTATTTGCTCTGTTTTGTTTTAAATAGAAACTTCTAATTGCCTATTCTTTCTCTGGGAATCACATCTCCAAGGTGGTACACTGTAGGAAATAGAACAATCCTAGAGGCCATGGGCCTTCGTGAGAGGAATAAGTCTTGTTCCATCCCATTTCAGATGTGTAAGATGTTTACTCTGACACAGCCTATGTATCTTTAGGAAGCTTAAATAATACTAATTCAATGCCATTCCTAAATTATCAAGAGGATCCAACAAGACAGTGAGCATAAAATTCTAAAGACAAGTAATCTAAAATGGTGATTATTTTATTCTTTTTGTTATAGTGTTTCAGTGAGGAATTATATTTCAGTAAAGAACAAGGAAAGTAATAGAAAAAAGAATGTATAATGCTATAAATAAGGACCACATATTTCTGTTTATGCCCTGTTTACCCTAATATGTAAATATAGAGGGCTACAAAGAACAAATAACAATTCAAAGAAATAAAGGGGCCATTTAATATTGAATCACAAAGACCTCTGATGAACCCCAAACCCACTCTCCTGAAGCAAATCACCACTTTTCAAGCCATGGGATAACCTATTGAGTTTCTCTAGCTCTTCAAAGTTCTTTCTTCTCTTGCCTTTCTGTGTCCACTTCTCCAAAAGAGGGACTGAAAGCTTACTATAAAGTAACTTTGAATGTCCACATTTTATTCTCCCTCTTCCTTATGACTTGCTCCACTAAAGGGAGATTTTGTTTCCTCCATTCCGATTCTACATCAAAATAAAACTACTGTGTTTCATTACTTCCATGTTTGAAGCACTTGCCTTGATCATTTGGGTATGCGTAAATTTTTCACCTGCAATTTGATCATTCTTATTTCCTTAGCAGTAATTTACAGTTTTGGAAGACCTATCAGAAAACCAAAATTGTTCTGAAAAAAAATTGTCTTAACTTTATCTTCCAAATTTTAAAAACAATAGGGGCACATTGTGGAATATGTAAAAAAGTGTAATTTTTAAAAAGCAGAAAAATAATTTTGGGGATTTTTCGTCGCTGGTTTATTCTTGCTCTTTAGTAAAGTCAAATTCTTATTGCATATATATTTGCTATCCTACTTTTTACTTACTACCATATCATTCACACTTTTCATGTCAAAAATTATTTGTAACATAAAGTTTAATGCTAGTTATAGTTGATTATTTGGATATAGTGCCTAATTTTACAATAGTGAAATCTCAATTGCTTTGTATTGGTTTATAATAAATGCAAGCTAGTTTGCTATGGAAGCTTGGATCTACTCATAATTTGTTTTTTAAATATCGGAAATAGTTTTGAATTCAAGCAAATGTCTTTGTAGCACTAATTGAGATATTCATCAATTTTTCTCTGTTACCTGTTAAAACATGAGCTGTTACCTTCATTTTCCTCCTTTTCTTTTTTCTTTTAAAGTGTTGCAGTTGGGAAATGTGGTCAGAAACATGTCTTGCTTTTTAGAATGATCTGAGATTGTCTTTGGGAGTATCTTGTTTATAAATACACACGTTCAGTGGTATTTTGAGCTTTGGTAATGGAGAACGAAGCTTAAGGTTATTTTTCTTAAACTTATAAGGTCACTTGCAAGTCTCTCTGTTTTCACTTTCATAGTTTATCTACGAATAAAAGGTATAACTATGACCAAGTAGTGAATTGGTTCAATGCAGAAGGCCAGATGGCATGCCACTGTTTTCTCCCTCGTTTCCTAAGGAACACTTTTAAGAAACTGTGGACAGTGACTAACCATCCCAGTTTGTACCGGACTGAAGAGTTTCCTAGGATATAGGACTTTAGGTGCTAACACTAGGACAGTTCCAGGCAAACTAGGATGTTTGGTCACCCCTAAACAATTTTCCAGAGTTAAGTTTATTCAACATCAGACTCTCAGAATGAAATCCAACTAAGGGAACCAGTTCCTGCTGAAGAGATTCATATTTGTAATCCCCTTGCTGTGACAGGGAGTCTTCACAACTGAATCGACTGAATCATCACAATAATCTTGAATGATGGACATTGAGCTTATCATCTTAGTGATGATGTTCTAAAAACATTTGTGAAGGGTACATGTACCAATTATAATATGCCATAACCAGGTGACCTGGCCACCAGTCCCTCTCATTCTCTGTCCCCTCCACTGCCCCTGGCTTCTTGCCCACTCGGCTCCAGTCACTCTGGCTTCCTGCAGCTCAAGTGTTTCTGCTTGCAGTTCCCCCTGCCTCTGTCCTTACTCTTCTGCCAAATATCACGTAGTTTGCTCCCTCATTCAAGTCTTGGCACAAATCTCACCTTATCAGGGAGGACCTCCCTGACAACCCATTATAAAATAACTCCTTTACTCGCTATCCCTTTACCTTTTATTTATTTATTTTGAGATGGAGTATTGCTGTGTCACCCAGGCTGGAGTGCAGTGGCATGATCTTGGCTCACAGCAACCTCTGCCTCCTGGGTTCAAGCGATTCTCCCACCTCAGCCTCTTGAGTAGCTGGGATTACAGGCGCCCACGACCACGTCTGGCTAATTTTCTGTATTTTAGTAGAGATGGGGTTTCACCGTGTTGTCCAGGCTGGTCTCAAACTCCTGAGCTCAGGCAATCCACCCGCCTCAGCCTCCCAAAGTGCTGGGATTACAGGCGTGAGCCACCGCACCCAGCCCTACCAGTTTTTTTAAATCACAGTTACAAACCCCTGACATTTATTTATGTATTTGTTTAGTGTTTGTTTTCACCCCCACTAGACTGTGAGCTCAGAGGATAAGGTAGGCACTTAACGAATGAAGGGATATGGTAAACACCACTGATGCTGGAGTTGGAATGGCTAGATTGAGAACTCAGCTCTGCCTGGAATAATTATGTGACCCTTAGCAGGTTACCTCACTGAAATTCTCTACGCCCCAGGTTCCACAAGGATAAAATGAGGGTAACAATAACCCCTACCTCTAAAGGTTGTTTTGAAGAGGAAACAAAGTAATACACGGGAACCAGTTAGGACCCTGTCAGGTGTGTGGTAAGTGCTTAGGAGGTGTTGTCCTGTATTGCTACTATTTCCCTCATTAATGAATATGTTTCCACATATTGAATTAAACAGAAGCATCAAGCCTGGGGTTATCTGAATATGAATATGTAAACTATCAAGATCACAAAATGGCAGATGTTGTATATTGCTATTTAATATTTGCTATAAATATACATATATATGAATATTTGCTATATATGTATATATATATATACACACACACATATACATATATATATGAGATGGAGTCTTGTGTTGTCGCCCAGGTTGGAGTGCAATGGCACCATCTTGGCTCACTGCAACCTCCACCTCCCGGGTTCAAGCAATTCTCCTGCCTCAGCCTTCCAAGTAGCAGGGACTGCAGGCGAATGCCACCACACCCGGCTAATTTTTGTATTTTAGTACAGACGAGGTTTCACCGTGTTGCCCAGGCTGGTCTCAAACTCCTGAGCTCAGGCAATCTGTCTGCCTTGGCCTCCCAAAGTGCTAGGATTATCGGCGTGAGCCACTGCGCCAGGCCAACAATATTATAAAATGTTTTGAATGCCGGATTATTTCAAAGTACTTTTCATTTTTGCAAAATTGTTCACTTTGTAATCGTTACTCTGGTTTCAAGCAGACTTGCTAATCCAACACTTTCGAGCTGGGTAGTAAGTGACTATTTAAGCACATCTTACAGGTTTCCCAAGATGGGCTGGTGTTGGGTTTTACTGAGCACATTTGCATTGTGAGCAACATTTCTATTGGGAATTGTTCCTTTAATTTCTAAGGCATTTACACAACCAGTTTCCCTGACCAGAATCATTTTCTGGGCCATAAAACACACTAAATTTGGTTTAGTAGGAGGCATCAGTGGAAGCCTTTGTCATGAACTCCACCAGCAGGGTATTCCTACAACACGTTACCTAAATATTTCTGAAATTTTACAGAGTTGAGCAGATGGTTGAGCTCTCTGATATTGTCTATAATGGCCCCACAAAGCTTTGATTTCATTTGTAAAATTTTAATCTTTAAACAATAAATCATGGACAGGGGGATTAAGAAGTACTTTTTAAAATTATTCAGGGGTATCATCCTATGTGCCTATAAGGAGTTAGATACAGGTTCCTGTTTACAATCTTAAAATCTATTGGCTTGAAGATGTTTTGGAAGAAAGAAGGGAAGCATGCAGATTTGTAATTTTGGAATTTTGAGTTTTGTCACTGTATTAGTTCATTCTTGCATTGCTATAAAGAAATACCTGAGACTGGGTAATTTATAAAGAAAAGGTTTAATTGGCTCATAGTCCTGCAGGCTTTACAGGAAGCCTGGCCATGGCATCTGCCTAGCTTCTGGGAAAACCTCAGGGAGTGTTCAATCATGGCGGAAGGTGAAGGGGGAACAGGTACATCACATGTCAAAAACAGGAGCAAGCTAGAGAGAGTGGTGGCAAGGTGCTACACACTTTTAAACGACCAGATCTCACATGAACTCAGAGCAAAAGCTAGCTTGTCACCAAGGGGATGGCCCAAGCCATTCATGAGGAATTCACCCCCATGATCCAAACACCTCCCACCAGGCCCCACCTCCAACATTGGAGATTACAATTTAACATGAGATTTGATGGGGATATGTATTCAAACTATATCAGTTACTCACTGAAGGAAGAACGAGCCCACCAACCAAAAGCTAGGCAACTACCATACCTCAGGGCTCCCACATCAATTGCATGACTCACTTTGATATGAGGGCAAATCATAACCGCTCCCTCTCTAAGAGCTACTTTGTGGTCCACAGGAGAGTAACGGCCTCGTGACACTCAAATGGCCCTGGTACTCACAAGTTAACAAACTTCAAAATGCTATTTGAAAGGGAAACTAATAACATTAAAAAGAGGTCACAGTACTGTTTGAAAATCTACAAAGGAGTCATGATCTTTGTTCAAGGAAGTAAAATATTAAGGAAATTTGTGTTAGTTGAATTTTTGACTGAACATGTGCTATGAAGTTCTGATTGTAGAAGCTGCTTCCTATTTGAAAATAAAATAAAACTCTCTTGATATGCAAATGGTAAGAATATGCTTTGGTATCAAACAATATCTAAAAGCAAACTCTCTGCAAAGTATTCCAGAATGGTTTACTTAAGAACATCCTGGCTGAACTTCAAAGTAGAGCCTACTGAAAAATATTTACCCAGACTATTTGAAAAGAGATTTGAAAAGAGAGTTTCATTGATTTCCATTGTCCAGCTTTATTTCATGGATTTCTATCATTCGACTTTATTTTTTATTATCAGATCATTACCACAAGAAAGTATTACAGTCAAGAGATGACAGATAATAATGATGATTGTAATTGTAAATCCAAAAACTTTTACCTGTTAATAACTCTATAACTAACTACAATGAACTACCTTTAGTATACAAATAGGCCTGGTGTGGTGGATCATGCCTGTAATCCCAGCACTTTGGAAGGCTGAGGCAGGCGGATAACTTGAGGCCAGGAGTTCGAGACCAGCCTGACCAACATGGCAAAATCCTATGTCTACTATGAACACAAACATTAGTCAGGTGTGGTGGTGCATGCCTGTAATCCCAGCTACTCAGGAGGCTGAGGCGTGAGAATCATTTGAACCTAGGAGGCAGAGGTTGCAGTGAGCTGAGATCATGCCACTGCACTCCAGCCTGGATGACAGGGTGAGACTCTGTCTCAAAGAAATGAAAAATAAAAACAAATAAACCTGTAACTTGTATTTACCAATGCCACATCAAGTAGGACAGCATAACTGACCCAGTAAAAATTACTCCCTGGCTCAGCACAGTGTGAAAGTAGCTGGAAATTCATAATAAAGCCTTCTGCAACTAGATCAAGGGGCTTTCCAGGTTCTTTTGCTTGATTTTACCACATGATTGTGGCCACCATCTTCCCTGATTTGTATCCTCGATTTCCTCTGTTGTTCCCTCAAGTAGCTCTCTGCACATGTGATTATATTCCCGTGACAGCTGTTGCTTCTCTTGGTGGGCCTGTTAGTCTGACTGAAACCAGGAACTCTGGCCTGCAGAGATATGTTCTGTGTTGAGGACATAGTGGTTCTGTAACTCATCTGAGTTCCCGTGGTTGAGCTCAGTTACTAGGCAATACCACCACAAGACCACGGATCCTGGCTGCACATGTACATGCCTTCTCTGGCTCACCTTCTTCAGTAGCCTCCTTTCCCTGGGATTCAGAGAAAAGTCTTTGGAGACTGGGCCAGAAGACAAATAGAGTGATTAACAAAGCTTATCTAAAATTACTAATGATCTTTCATAGCCATGCTGCCATCCTACATCCCAATCTCTGTCAGAGGAAAACCCTAATTCCAAATAATTTATTTAAAATTGTCACAGTTCTGTCACGGCAAAAAAAAAAAAAAAAAAAAATACACAGGAGATGGCAACCTTAAAGCCTGGTGTACCTAGCTCTTTTGTCAAGATGCAAGCCTGAGGCAGAGCCTGAAAGTTCACTGTCAACTCTTCTGTACCTGAGGCTCTGAGAGGAGTATGAAACCCACTCTACTGAAGCCGGTAGTGCTTATGGTGCCAATCTCTGAAAATAAAAGAATTGGAACCATGTTAGAAAATAAAAATGGATTACCTTTGATGGCTCAAATGATAAACGTCATTTGGAATATACTTTGTATTTCACTTAGCCTCACCTTTTACCCATTGCATTAATTTTCCCTAGATATCTGTGAATCCAGGCACTACAAATTCACAACTTGCTGATAAGATGTGTCCAATTTCTTAAAGAATAACAATGTATCTTCAAATACTCAGATTTAAAATGCTGTAGTCCTAGTTTTTTCATACTTTTCACATTTCTCTTGCCACATTTTGGGTGACATAAAATGTCCCATGTAGCCACTAGTAATTATAAAACAGGTACACATGGAATTGGAAAGCACATATTTCATGCTTGATTATTATTTTTCTATCCTTGTCCACCAGCGTAATCTATTCTCTCAATTTAGTAAATTGGGCATCATAATAACTACGGCAGGGCTAGTGCCATGCAGCCTCCTTTGAGAGTAGGGAGTTTGGGAAGCCAAATAGAGGTGAAATATGAACCAACAGGGTAATACATCTGAAAGTATAAAGATAGTGACATAACTTTTATTCTGGTTGACATTGGTATTACAATTATCAGATCATCAGTGATATCAAATGTGCAGTGAGTCAAATTTGATATGAACAACCTTTCTAATGATATGATGCTTCAAACTTTCATTTGCACTGTCATTCACCATAACCTTTACTGGCTTCAGGCTGATTAGGTTATTGATAGTTAAAGTCATTTCTTCAGAGAATGCTGCTGGAATCTTAAACACACCCCAATATTTAAATTATAAATTGTATAGATACTTTAAGACTACTCAAAAGACCCCAAATAATAGCTAGGTAAATTTCAACTCATCAGCTGCCAGAAGTATAGACACATCAGGATTCTCCCAGGATTCTGGTACATTTGTGAGATTAAACCAGCCATACATTGCCAAGTGCAACGTCCATCCCAGATGATATCCAATCAATATTTATCAAGCTTCTCTAGAATGAGACAGACAAGGCTGAGAGCTAAGAGATCTGTCCAACTTCTGCCACTAATGAGCTGTGTGGCTTTGGGAATGTCACTTAGTGTTTCCTGGCCTTGGTTTCTTCTGCTGCAAACTGGGCAAGATAATCTGTGGTCCCATCCAAAGAATTTCCCTGCTCAGTTAACAAGGTCATGGTCATTTACAGAGAAGTTTCATTTTGGAGTCCATGGGAGGCCAGAACATAAAATTTCATAATTTCCAGCACTTTTCTATTTTAAGCATCATTATGTTTGAGGGAAAATAGTCCCAAATGTGTTAAACTAATTCTTCTTAGCAACTTTCTAACAGTCCCCAAATTTATTCAAATTAAGTAGCAAATTGAGATATCCTAGAGCAGATATACATTTAGTTTTAAATTGCTGCCTTTATATTTTACATATCATTGAATTTTCAAATAATACAATTAGCAAAAGTGTAAAAATATAAGTGAATTGAATTTAAACTGTGAAGCTAGAGGGATAGAAGTTTTTAATCACTAGATGTTCCATAGCATAACTGAATCAAGTTGTTTATGATAATTTTATTACCTCAAACCTCTTTTTAACAGAGTTATTGCATTTTCTCATGATGTATGATATCACACTTTCGAAGCCCTTTCAGTAATTGGAGCTCCATGAAACTGGCTTCTAAGGCTCATTAATGTGAAAAATTATCTTAAAAGTTAGGCAAATGTGGTTTTACTTGGTTTTAGAACTACCAACTATGAAAGATATTTTCTATATCTTTGACAGTATTTCTGATTAAAGTATCTTTTTTTGTCAACATTGTATCTTCATGAAGTTCATTTACATTAAACCTATTTGTAACAGGATAGATTTAATTTTTCAAACTAAAAATGGGAAAGTGTTCATTTTATCAAAATTGTAAAATTTGTTTCAGAAACCTGACAGCAGGGATATTATCCTTGACTGCTGTTTAGAATCACCTAGGGAATTTGGAGAGAAAATAATTTATATATGGCTGGGTCTGCCCCAGAATATTTAAATTAGAAACCCTAGACGTGGGAGCAGGTATATTTTAAATGCTCCCCCAGGGATGTGCAGTCAAGACTAAGCTGCTGGTCTAGAGTAACTTCTTATCTCATTCACGCGACAGTCTCTGTTGAATTTTACCATTGGCATTCCCCTCCCGATGCCTACTCCACCACAATGCCCTCTATTTCTTCTGTTTCTAACAGTTTTCCAAAGTGCTTCTGAAATAGCAGTTTACTTTATTTTCTCTTCCTTTATAACAGTTCTGTAGAGTTGGCAGCACATGTATTATCCCATTTGAAAGCCTTGATTTGCCCAAGGGAGCACAAATAATAAGTGATACGGCAAGAATAAGGATTCAGGCATTCTTATATCAAGTCTAGCGCACTTCCTGCTGTACCACACCGCCTTCCATGCTTGCAACCCAATGTCTGACTTTAATCACTCCTTGTCTGCACACAAAACCGTAGTTTGATGTTATCCAAAGAAAATGCAAAGAGGGGCCGGACACAGTGGCTCATGCCTATAATCCCAGCACTTTGGGAGGCTGAAGTGGGCAGATCACCTGAGGTCAGGAGTTCGAGACCAGTCTGACCGACATGGTGAAACCCCATCTCTATGAAAAATACAAAATTAGCCGGGCGTGGTGGCGTATGCCTGTAATCCTAACTATTTGGGGAGTGAGGCAGGAGAATTGCTTGAACCTGGGAGGCAGAGATTGTGGTGAGCCAAGATCGCGCCATTGCACTCCAGCCTGGGCAACAAGAGCGAAACTTCATCTAAAAAATAAAGCAAAAGCAAAAAAAAAAAAAAACCAAAAAAACAAACAAAAAAAAAAACACACACAAAGAGGAAAGGAAGGCAACTCATGCTGTGTGTAGTTGAGGCCCACTGACTACCTGTATTCAGCCCATGATAATTCCTTCAAGGGCTTTGGCAAGACCTTCAATGTTTAATTATAGACATTTTATCTTACTAAAGATGAGTCATTTTAATAAACAATTAATTCACTAGCTTTTAGTCAATCATCAATTAGTTGAAGAGTAGCAGCTAAAATTATGCTCTAGTCTGTTTTTCTCTGTTACTTTGCCCCCTTGTTTCCAAACTCCTCTTCCCTAATTAAAAAAATTCCCAACTCTGACAGCTCTGGCCCCCACAGCTAGAAAGAAAAACAAGAACCTTTACATTCCTGGCAACATATTTTAAATGTATATAATTAAAGCATTAAAATTAAAGAAAAAAACATATAAGAAATGCTTTCAGAGCAAAGTACCTTGACTTCAAGATCTGCTAACATTGAATTACATTAATTGTTCAGCAATTTTGATTTTCATAAATCACTCCAAAATCTCAACACATTTTCCTCAACAACAGATTATATTATTTTGCTTTAATAATCCAAATAAGTGTTTAAACTACATATTTCTCTTTATTTCTGTATAAAAGCCATACATAATAATATCTCAATAGTGTAATTAACTCAAGAGATTTCTAGGTAATAAAATACAAATCATATTTTAATTTTAAAAAAATATATGTAATAAAGAAGACTTACAGATTAATTCTCATTTATTGGCTAGTGGTAAGCTAAAAAATCAACATCCCTGGCCGTCCAAACATAGCAGAAAGGGGGCAAAAAATTTCCCACAAGCACTACATACATTAATGTGGAATGTCAATGAAGAGTAGAAATCATGCACCTAGTTCCAATGCTTCTCTATGTTGCCTTAGTTTCCTCATCTACGATATAGGGATAATAAAAGTTTTTGCCACACAGAGTTGTTGTGAAGATTAAACGAAGTCATGTATATAAAAGTCTTGTAACTGCCTGGCACACTGAACAAGGGCTACCTTCCTAAGTGTAGGTAGGACTCGTATTATCAGATTGTCGGCATTTGGCATTTTTAATTCTTCTTTCCTAATTCTTGCTCTCTTCAAGGTTGCTTCACAGCCAGAACTTTTGTTTTCAAACTCTGAATTCATCACAGGTACGTGAACTTACATTGAAGAGTGACTATGCTGGATTCATATAGCCAATATGTAATAGTCCCAAAATTGGATGATGACTTAAATGAAAGAAACCTCATTTATCGGAATGACTGGATTCGTTGGACAGATATACAGAGCATTGCTCCACTGAAGATAAGGTGATTCCTAAGATGTCCCCAATGATTTCAGAACTCCTTACCCTAAGCACACAGTCATACATTCATACTGTACCCCACACCACACAACACACACCAGAAAACACACACGCACACATACATACACGTCATACACCAGGCAACACACACACACATACACACAACACCACTGCCACATACACACACTGCCAAAAGTTTTTGTAGCAATAAGAAGGGAAAAGGCTGAAACTGGAACACAAAGGCTTGTGGCAAAATTTTAAGAATATCTCTACTGATTTAGATCTATATTACTTCAGCCAGTATTAAACACTCTTCAAGATACATTCTTTCATTTGATACTGACTTCAATCTGTGTTTTCCCTCTTTAGAATTCCAGAACTCTCTGACTCTATAATAAGGCCCTCTGACCTCCAGCCTCCTGGACAGAGTCTTTTGACTATCCATAAAAAACTTGTGAAAGACTTGCTGGTAATGAATGCTATCTTAAATGCTTTACAAACATTATTGAATTTAATCTTCACAATTAACCTTTTGAGGACTATTTAGTGAATGAAGTGAGTTTTGAACTCAGGCTGACTTAGATTGTACAAGCCCACATTTCTACTCCCGCCTCAACCTCCCAAGTAGCTTTGACTACAGGTGTCCGTGTCACCAGGACCCAGCTAATTTTTGTATTGCCCAGGATGGTCTTGAACTCCTGGGCTCAAGCATCCTCCCGCCTCAGCCTCTCAAAGTGCTGGAATTACGGGCATGAACCATCATCCCTGGCTTAAAACAACAGATCTCTTAAACTTGACTTGAGTTATTCCAAATTAACCCACTAAGTAGTGGGAATAGAATTTCCTGCTTTGGGACAGAAAACATCTTAATACTTTGTACCCAAACACATAACTCATTCAAATCCTATAATATCCATTTCTTCCAAGCAGAATGAAATTCTATCAGTTGTAGCTCATACCTTCTTTTATTATATGAGATGAATAAAACAGATTTGTACATTTTTAGGGATTTAAAGCGTAGCAATAGAATTACAGTCTTTATACCTTTTGACAATGACCCTGATACTGCATAAATGTCACCAGTGAATGAAAACTAATTACAGTTCTTCCAGGCTAAAAAGCAGCAGCTGAATACCACTAATTATGCAATGAAGCTAACAATACAACTAAAAATACTGGCAATAAATGTATTCACAGGGAAGACAAATAAAGAATAAATGCAGCAAATCAACCATTGTAGAAAAAAAAATGGCAAATGTTGAAATCTTTCCACATTACACAAAAATTTTAAATAAGCATTTAAGTATTCATTTTGTTATTATACAATGATTACTTCTATCTCAGCACAAAAGTAATTTTCATAGCTGACACATACCCCCAAATGCCCAAATGCCTCTTTAACACATATTGATAATTGTGAGTTTAGAATTAATGGAGATATGCCTAGGCTCAGATGGCAAACAGCTAGAGTTGACATTCAGGTATGCCAATAATCATAGACCAGTTTCTAAGATCACAGTTATCCAAATGATTGAGAAGAAAAAAAAATGAGATTTTGTTTGGATTTGGGAGAAATAATTGCAATTCAACTTTGTTAACCTGGCCAAGTTATTCTTCCACACAGACTTCTATTCTAGTCAAATTAGATGCTACATAAAATCCTAAGGATTCAATTGGGACCATATGCCAATTTTATCCTTAATATGGTCTGATTCAGGAGAGACTGAGTGGAGAAAAATAAGTATTGTTAATTTGAATATAAACCTATCGTAGCTGGGTATCTATTTGAAGAGTGCCATAGGCATCATTCCCGTTGTCAGGGAGCATTTGCCCCAGAGTGAGTGTGGGATGAGAAATGTGAATCTGCTCTCACCCCCACCTTGGCTCAGTTTTCCTCTGTCTCTTGAGCATCTCACTTGTTATAGACTATTTAAGGGACTTTCAAGGGTAATTTGGTAAATTTAACTTCATGTGATTTTTACCTTACATGCCCTTTTTAGAATCTAATTGTAAGGAGATTATTAAAACTGAAGGTGAGTTTCTCTATAATAATGTATATTTTATGTAAAGAGGCTGAGGATTTTAATATAGTCTTAATAGTGAGCTTGGGGTAAGTACTAAGCTCTGTAGAAAGAAACTTGCGTATGTTTGTAATATTTTAGTGAAGGAATAGATAGAAATGCTGAAACTAATGTTAGCATAAGAGACAGCAAACTAAGTGCTACACCTAACTCTGAAATTAATTATATGTGACCTTGAAAAGTCACTTATGGTTTATTTACCTGACAAAATAAGGAAGTGGGAAAGAAAGAAACAAAAGAAAAAGTGAGGATGGAAGAACCCAACACCTTTTTTATGTCACTAGGAGTAAAAGTTCCTTCTTATACCAAAACCTGAAAATAAAGAGCTACCTCCAAACACAGTGCAGGGTCATGGCAAACCCTTAATGGACAAGCATAAAACAGTCATGACTCCAAAGACTGGGAAGATCAAAATCTCCTGGACTTCATGCAGAGGGAAGTGGGGCTTAGAAAGAGCACAAAATTATGAAAACAATTAGCTACAAAAATGAGTATGTATTTTGAAAGAGTAAAGCTATTAAAATAAGTTACAGATTTTAAAAGCTCTTGAAGGACAAACTAAAGATCAACTTTGAAAATAAAATAAGACCTTTATTTTGCTTGCAAGTCAAAGGAGAGCCTAATAAATCAAGAAACAAATGCCGAGGGACTCTCAGAGCTAAACAGCAAAAGAAGCATCTTCTATATTGGGGGGATTCCTAGACAAGAAGTTCTGATTGTTTAAGGACAGCATGGCAAAGTCCTTAGAACCCATCATTGTACCCTCCATTACAAGAGACCCGGTACAGTTTCAAAGACCCCAGGCATCTGTGTTAGGGACAGGGTCACATGGGAGGAACTACCGCATACTTACACTTAAGAGTTGTTAAGATTTTCCTATAACAATACAAATAGCCTTGGTTATCTTTCATATGACAATTATTTTGTAACATAAATTCTAAAATCAATATTTTCTCCCTTTTATTTTATAATTAAAATCAATGATATGGATCAGTTGCACAATAATATGAACAGACTTAACACTACTGGATTGTACACTTAAAAATAGTTAAGATCTTCAATTTTATGTTATGTATTTTTAGCACAATTAAAAAAATTTAATAAGCAACAATTGTTTAGAAAAGTTTCTTTCAGCTTCACTCTTCATTATTGGTAATGTACGTTTTTAGGATTGTTGTGAAATTGGGCCAAGCTGCTGTATAAGTGAAACTGTTTTGAGTTTGGCTGTGGAATAAAATACATAATAATAATAATAATAATCTTAAATACTCCAGATTGTTGAGTCTTTTTAAGTAGTTTGAAGTTGATAGTCTCACTGCAGCTGTGCATAGGTTTATTTTATTTCCACTTATGTCAATATTTATGTCAAAATGCCAAGAAATCTAAATATTTTTCCAATGTTTTCATATGCTTCATTCTTGTCCATTAATTGGATTATCAAAAATCTAAAACCCTATCTATTATCTCTACCCAAAATGTATCTCTTCCCATAAATCAATTACTGCTTTGGATGTGATTATTTAAATATAATAGTTTATTTTTATTTTCTTGTTGAGATGGAGTCTCACTCTGTAGCCCAAGCTATAGTACAGTGGCGCGATCTTGGCTCACTGCAACCTCCGCCTCCCAGGCTCAGTGATTTTCATGCCTCAGCCTCCCGAGTAGCTGAGACTACAGGCATGCACCACCATGCCCAGCTAATTTTTGTGGGGTTTTTTTTTTTTTTTTTGTATTTTAGTAGAGACAGGGTTTTACCATGTTGCCCAGAGTGGTCTCGAACTGCTGAGCTCAGGCAGTCTGCCCACCTTGGCCTCCTAAAGTGCTGGGATTACAGACGTGAGCCACAGCACCCGTCCAGTTTTCTTTTTCTTTTCTTTTTTTTTTTTTTTGATATTCCATCTTTATCTGAATATCCTCTTAGCTCCCTAAAATTTAAATCTAAAGATGATGAAAGAAATGTTTATTGAATCATTACAAAACATTTTTCCAAAATGCATTTCAAATGGAGTATTTGATCTTTATAAATTATTTTGAACAAATTTTTTTAATCTACATAGTGTTTTGGTTTCTTTCAAGTGTCCTTATGTCATTAAAAACATGTTGCAAGGCACAAACCACTTTAAAATTCAAATCATCCCATTAACCACAGCCTCCAAAGACAATCCATGTTTGCCCTATCCAAGCAAAGAAAGAGAAATGCAAAAAAGGACAAAACTCTCCACTGAAGTAGTCCACAGTCTCTAAAACTGTGAAGGGAGCAGTGCAGGGGGAAGGGAGGGAAGCCACCAGATGATGGGGAGTGAGTGGCTCTGGCCTCAGATGCCAACGCCTCCCACTGAGCAGAGCTAGCACGACAATTTGGGAGACAGGAACAGGGTCTTTCTCCCTGATCTTTGCTGTATATAGCACCCTGGGAAAATGACTTTCAGGCAAATATGGCCTTTCAAAGGGAGGTTCCTGAGAAGGGAAGAGACAATTAGCTATAGTTTTTTAGTAATAAAATAATTCACCTTAAAAGCTCCCAGTTTCCTGACTTTTGAGGGTAAGAGTCATCCTGGGATCAGAGCAGTCTCCAAGGCCTCACCAGACCCTTCTCAGCAGATTTCCTTGCTCACTATAATTGAACCATTTACGGAAGTATCTACAAATCAGGTAACTATATCCTGCTAACCCCAAACAAATTGTATCCCAACTCAACTGCCCCTTAGCTGAATGCAAAAATGCCAGTAGCCATTTAAACACCACCCAAGAGGAAGAGAATTTTCAGAGGAGTCAGAATTAGATGTCAAAAGTTCTTAACCAAATGCAGGCTAATTGGCCTACTTTTGCAAAATAGTTTCAAATGTATGACCATATGAACCCATTCCTAGGGCCCCCTCTGGAGACCTGAATGGGACCAAGACAAGTGAGTGACCCTGAAACTCAACCTTTGTATTCACAGTAGGACCTCCTGCTTCAAACTCCAAGCTTCTGGAGAACAGGAACTACATCTTTTCTATTTCACATACCCAACTCCTCACACAACGCATGATGCAAGTGGGAATCTACATAAAATATCCTGTGGATAAATGGAGTAACACTGATGCATATGAGACCCAGTGTTAACCAGAGGAGGCAATCAACTCCAAGACCAACTGCCAAGATGAAAACCAGGACCAAGGAAAGCTTCTGAGATAAAATGATTTTTAAGATTAATATAGTGGATATTTCCAATTTTTATACACTTCATCTGACCTCTCCTTCCTAAATTTAAGAGTTAGCCATCAGTTGAGTCTTGTGAGAGGCTGTACCCTGCCACTAATTACAGAAAGAAAAAAAGGCCAGCTACCTGCTTTCTCTGACTCTAGGAGGTAAAGTTACAAGAACATGAACTAACCTTTGTCAATAAGATACAACCATCAGGGAATTGCATCTGGAGTTAATGATCAAATCCATTCTAGAAGTGGCAAGAGCATCTAGTGTCCAATGGCAGAGGGCCAGCCAGGGTGTGCTGTCTCGGAGGCATGATGTGGTGATGGTACCAGGGCCAGAATTTTTTCTCTAGAAGCATTTCTCAAGATGAATGGCTGTACAGAAACATATGTAGCCTCTCTTCATTTGTCTCCATGACTACATACTCAACGGTTTCTTCCTTGTCTCCTTTGAGGGCATACCAGCCTGTTGTTCTCCTGTCTCTCTGACCATTTATCTGTCACTCTTGAAGGCTCTTTCTGATCTCCCTGGTCTCTAACTGTTAGATCTTCAAAGTTCATCATTAGGCTCTCTTCTTTCCTCATGCTATGATCACCCACTGTCAATCTCTTCCACCCCTCTCTGCTTTAGTTCCAGCCATCATCACCTCTAGGCAAGACTACCCCAGTAATATCCTTCCTGTCACCCCACATTACCGTCTTCCACCCAACCTCTAAAATCCAGTGGCTACGTTGAAACCAGAATAACCTTGCCTAATGGCAATCAGATCAACCTCTGTGTAAACCCCTCATTGGATTCCCAGTGCCTTGGGATAAATACCAAAATTCTTACCACTTGTGATGGTTAATATTGATTGTCAGGTTGATTGGATTGAAGGAGGCAAAGTATTGTTCCTGGTTGTGTCTGTGAGGATGTTGCCAAAGGAGATTAACATTTGAGTCAGTTGAAGACAAAGAAGCAGATGGGCACCATCTAATCAGCTACCAGTGCAGCTAGGATAAAAGCAGGCAGATGAACATGGAAGGGCCATGACTGGCTGAGTCTTCCAGCCTTCATCTTTCTCTAATGCTGGATGCTTCCTGCCTTTGAACATCAGACTCCAAATTCTTCAGCTTTTGGACTCTTGAACCTACAACAGTGGTTTGCCAAGGGCTCTTGGACCTTCAGCTACAGACTGAAGACTGCACTGTTGACTTCCCTACTTTTGAGGTTTGGGGACTTGGACTGGCTTTCTTGCTTCTCAGCTTGCAGACGACCTATTGTGGGACTTCACCTTGTGATTGTGTGAATCAATAATAACTCCTTAGTAAACTCCCTTTCATACATACATCTATTCTATTACTCTGTACCTCTAGAGAACCCTGACTAATAGACCATGGTGTATAAAATTCTACATAGTCTTGCTTCTGCCTAATTCTCCAAACTCATAACATGATGTTTGTATTTGATGAACCAGCCTACCTCCTCTACCCCTGACCCTCCTTTCATCCAACTATATATTTTCATAACTCAACTCTCCGTTCAAATATGACATACTTCAGGAAGTTAATATTGCCCAACTGTCCCACTCTCCGCATGCTCAAAACCTGGAAGCTGTCATTGACTCTTCATTTCCTTAATTATTTATTTCATCATCTGGTCTCATCACTTCCTTGACAATTTTCACCTGCATCTTCACTTCATCTTCATACTGTCAACATGCTAGTACAAACATCATGCTTTCAGAAATAAATTTTTATAATTGCTTCCTGCATGCTTGAGGCTCTCCATCTCACTGTGCATCCTACATACTGCTGCAAAATTTAGAATAGCTCCAAAAAATAAAGTGAAATATTCATAATATTACAAGCTTATAGTGATAAGTATAAGGGAACTTATCAGAGTTCTTGAGTATATTAAAAGTCAGCTTCTCAACATAATCATCTTAGTTCATCAGTCTGCAATCAATGCACCTAAATAACTTCATTGCCCAAATGTTTCTGATATAAATTACAACTTTTTCTAGAAAAGTGTAATTATTTTCTGATTAGCATAACCTGTGACTCTCATCTCTTCCTCTTTTTTCAAATTGCTCTCACTTTTTAGAATGTCCTCATCTTTTGACTGTAAAAATGCAATCCATCTACATGTGGAGCCTCACTCAGCCCGATTTGTTCATAACTTTCAAACGAGAGAAAAATTGTAAATGAAAGTGATGCCAGTTCTTACTCTCTACCACCAAGGGACAGGATGGCAGAGGTAAGATCAGGAAATATTCAACACATTCGAAAACATTATAAAATCTGCTCTATTTCTACTACTTTCCATAATACTGTCTCCTTTACTCCCAATTTTTAACACAAAACATTTTCTAAATGTAGCCCATAACTCTCAACTAATCCCCCCATCCTCTCTATTTAAAATATGTCTGCCTTTCCCCTGATAGAGATACCTAGTAGGTCATTCCTTTTATTTTACGATTCTGCTTAACTGGATCAATATACTCTTTGTCTACACCTCCAACACACAAGCCATAAATAAATGCACAGCAAAGTCATCCTTAAGAACCAAGACTTCAGTAAGATCACAAGTTTCAGAGTTTTATCCTCAGCATCTCTGTCCTATTTAAATAATCTTGTATTTCCACAGTTATCGCTCTCTGGTTTAATTGATGCATCCATGAAACTTACTGAGATAGAACAAGATTTCTTCCATAGCTCAAATGGGATGAAAACAAATGGCTATTCTCATGCTATCTACAAGCAAAGATTCTAGCTTTTAAGGAAGTGCTCATGAGACCAGGATGTGGTACAGGAAAGCATTTAATTTGCTGAGGGAATGAGGAGATGAACAATAAAGTAGTTATACCACTTACACGGTCTTTTTTCCCTCCAGTATTTAATTATTAAATTTTCAAACCTACAGAGAAGTTTAAAGAATTGTATAGTATTCACCTACATACTTACTACCTAGAATGTGTTTTGGTTTCATATTTTTCTAATTGTTTTTATCATTTTCTATCCATTAATCTGGCTTAATTGGGGATGCATCTAAAAGTAGGTTGTATTAGAGATACCAATGCCCATCACCCTGAAACCCTTCAATACCACTTTTATTGGGGTTTTTGTGACATTAACAATTTATTACCTGTGAAATACACAAAACAGAAGTGTACCACTTGAGAAGTTGTGAGAATGCACGCAACCCAGCAACTAAACCACTATCCATCACCCCAGCAAGCTCCCTCTTGCTGCCTCTCAATTTCTACTCTCCATATACATGAAAAACTGCTGTTTTGACTGTCTCACATTGGCTTTGACTAACATAGAACTTCATATAAACGGAATTACACAGTATTCATTTTTGCATAGGGCTTCTTTCACTCAGCATAATGTTGCTTTATGCATCACAAGAGCATTCAGTTACATTGCTTAGTAGTATTCCACTGTATCATTGTATTTATATAACACTTTTGTTTATCCAGTCTCCTTTCCATGGCTAGTTTAGGGCTATTAGGGATACCCTAAAACTATTCTTTTCACACTCTAATATAAGTCTTTTTCTGGATATTTGCTTTGGTTTCTTCTGGGTAAGTTTCCAGGAATAAAATTGCTGGGTCATAAGTAAATACAAGTTTAATTAAAAAAACAAAAAGAGCTGCCAGAAAATTTTCCAAAGTGATAATAACATTTTACACTGGCACCAACAATGTATGAGTAGATCCAAATCCCCAGGGACATGGTATTGTCACAGTCTTTTAAGATTTTAACTAAATCAATAATAGCTTCCTTTAAATGTGGCAAATCATACCATGTTTTCCTAGATATCTTCATGAGCTAAATAATTAGGTTGAAGTGGTCTGGTATTAAAGATAAAACTACAGTAAATACATGCAGTAATTATATGAAGTATCAAAATGATTGTTACTAGTTCATATAAGCACCGACTGCTAAAATTTTCTGAGAGTCTCATTGCTGTTCCTCTCTCAACTGCAGCTCTTGAAAGACTGGTATTTTATTCTTTCTTATATTTCTAACATGTTTGTTGATTTCAGCAGTTTACATAAAAATTATAACCAGATTAATTATAGATGCAAAGTTCCAAGAGAGCAAAAACTAGGCCTGTTTATCCACCATTGTATTCCCAGTATCTAGCACAGTGTCTGGAGCCCAGGAAGAACTCAATATGTATTTTTTTTATGAATAAATGATTTATTTGGCAGATAATGTAACATTTCTCCTCCCGTTCTTTATCTCGAATAATGCTGACTGTTTCTCAGGGTTCCTTTGAAGTTTGAGATAATATATGTAAAAGTATCTCACACAATATGAGATACGTAGTACACACTCACCAAGTATCTTTTTGAACTACTACTTTTTATAACTGTAAGTATTATTATAAAATGTAGCTTGCTTTTCCCTTTTCTTTTCTGAAATTTATGAAATCTCATCCAGTCTCACAGCTGGAGTGCTCACCACTAAACCTGATGTCTCTCATAAGTTCTGGTTCTATAGTCCCAAAGGACTGCTGCACATCTATATTTACATAAAACTCCCCATGTTTCCAAATTCGACATGTCTAAAACCAAATGCTCCCACTTCATTCCTAACAGAAACTATAAAGGAACCACTGCATACCCAAGGAGCTACCAAACTTTTCTGATTTCTTTTTCTTCCTATAGACCTTTGTAAAATTCAGTGAACTCTCCCAACATGACATATTTATATTTTGCTTCCCAATCCTCCTTTATTTTCAATGCCAGTACCCTAATCCAGGTCACTACTTACCTACGAATTGTACTGCTTGAAATGGCATCCCAACAAAGTTCCTTGTCTCTCGTCTCTCCCTGTTTTTAATCCATACACTTTGCCATGGTTAATCTCCCTAAAGTATTGCTATACTCATTTTACTCAGCCCTTTTGAGGAAGCTGAGGATCAGTCATATACGTAGTAAGTAAGAGAGACCATCATTCATGTTTGTTTCTCATGGTACCATGCCATGTACATAATAGGTTTCTAGTTAACAAAAGATAGTCAGTGAATGATTCAAATTGTTCAAAGCAAAAGACAAACAAACAAACAAAAACAGAAAGAAAATACTGAATTCTGACCAAAACCAAATTAAGTAGCTATCCCAATAAGTCAGTTATAGTTAATGTTTTAAGTTACATTTCTTTATGATGTGGAAAAAGGCTATGACAACATATACTTAAAAGTAATTATAAATTTGGGAGTGGTCATGAGAAACGAGGAAGGAAATAAGAAAATAATGTTCTGCTTCAGACAAAGCAAACAATGTATCTTAGGTAAAATAATCCAAAACACCGAGAAGGCAGTAATGACAAAAAAGACCTGGAGAAAAGAAAGGATAACAGATGATATATGGGCTTGCACTACAATACAGAAACAGAAGGATGAAAGAAGAAAAAACTAATGTAATTTTGCTGTAAGCTCAGAGGATTCCTGAGACTGAGCAGAATTTCACCTACAAAGCTCTGGTCAGTGCTGGATATCAAGGTGTGTAATAATTGGAAAACACTGGAGGCATTAGAAAAAGAAAAAAAAAGAAAGCAATAAAAGTAAGCCCAAGAATAGTTGGATATGGGCTGAATCTACACATTGCTTCTGTGTGCAAGTGGACTGTAAAATTCAGTCCCAACCATTTATTTCCACTAACACAGTAGCAAAGAACAGATCGACTTGAAGAATCAAACAGTTTTGCAAACGTCTACATTTGTGCGTGAAAACTTATTACCTCTCCAAAAAGTCAGTATGTAGTCTTTTTTCAGAATTTAAAACCTAGAGGAGATGGGTCACTTTCCAGGTTTCTCTAGATATAAGACAGGTAAACTCAGATAGATTTTTGTTTCTAATGAACATTTTTCCTGCTACAAGAAGTGGTCAACCGGGCAAAATTAGCATTAACAAGGAGGGAATGAGTGCATTGGTAAAAAAGAGGCACAGTACCTAATGGTTTAAACGAAGCGGGTTTTCTAGTTACATGCTTGGGTTCAATCCTAGCTCCACTAGATATTAAGCTATATTAACCCTGGGCAAATTACTCGACCTCGCTGGACCTCATTTCACTCAAGTGAGACTGATGTCAGCACCTATCACCAAAGGAGGTAATAAGGATTAAATAAACTAATACAGCTACTGCACTTAGAACAGTATCCAACACACAATTAGCATTTACTAAGCGTTAGTTACTACATATTTTTCAAAGAATAGGCTTAAAATCAAATGACAAAGAGCAGCGACGATTAGGGGGAACCATTCAAAATTTATAGTCAGAAATTCTGGGTTCAAGTCAGAGTTGTAAGATTTACTTCATGTGTGTTGCCTTACTCTTGTTCTTTGTGCCTCAGTTTCCTTGGATGTGACAATATTTCTTATATCAAATGATTGTTATGATGATCAAATTATATAAAATAAGGATTTTTATAAAAGACTATACAGGTTATTATATTATGATGATGATCATCACCTTACAGTACATGGTGCTTAATAGCTTTTCAGTAAACGTTGAAGTTAGATGAATCTCATGACAAACCAATTGTTTTCAGGTAATTACTTGAGAAACTTTTTTGAGGTAATTATTTAAAAAATAGAAAACAGAAGACTTCACATAGCTAACATAAAGCAATGCTTATGGGGTTTTAGTTTATTGATTGATTTGTTTTAATTTTCCAGATTATCTCTAATTTCAATTTTTGCATATATTAAGTGCTTGTATATACACAAAGTTAAGGTATTTTTCTCATTAAGAAAAGCAAAACAGGAAAGGAACCAGCATGGCCGAATAGAAACAGCCCTGATGTGCGGCTCCCAGGGAGGCCAACGCAGAAGGTGGGTGTTTTCTGTGTTTCCAACTGAGGTACCCAGTTCATCTCACTGGAACTGGTTAGACAGTGAGTGCAACCCACGGACAGCAAGCAGAAGCAGGGTGGGGCATTGCTACATCTGGGAGGTGCACAGAGCTGGGGGACCTCCCTTCTCCACCCAAGGGAAGCGTGAGGGACTATGCTACCTGCCTGGGGCACTATGCTTTTCGCACGGATTTTTGCAATCTGCAGATCAGGAGATTCTCTCGTGAGTGTACACCACAAGGGCCCTGGGTTTCAAGCACAAACCTGGGTGGCTGTTTGGGCAGACACTGAGCTGCAGGAGTTTTTTCATACTCCAGTGGCACCTGGAACTCCAGTGAGACAGGAGAACCATCCGCTCCCCTGGAAAGGGGGCTGAAGCCAGGGAGCCAAGCAGTCTCACTCAGCAGGTCCCACTCCTACAGAGCCCAGCAAGCAAAGAACCACTGGCTTGAAATTCTTGCTGTCAGCACAGCAGTCTGGAGTCAGCCTGGGTCAATGAGTTTGGTGGGGGCAGGGGCAACCACCATTACTGTGACTTTAGTAGGTGGTTTTCCCCTGACAGTGCTGAGGAGACTGGGAAGTTTGGACTGGACAGAATTGCTCCTCTACATGACTCTTCAATGGGCAGGGAATCTCTGCAGGAAATCCAGCAGCTCCAGTCAGAGGCTTACAGACAAGACTCTCATCTCTGTCAGAGAGAGCACCTGTGGGGAGAGGTGGCTGTAGTCACAGCTTCAGTGGATTTAATTGTTCCTGCCTGCTGGCTCTGAAGAGAGTGGCTTATCCTGACAAAGGGGTTTCTCCCAGCACAGCGTACCAGCTCTGCTAAGGAACAGGCTGCCTCCTCAGGTGGGTCCCTGACCCCGTGCCTTCTGACCAGACCTCCCAACAGGAGCCAACAGACATCTTAGAGAGGAGAGCTCTGGCTGGCATCACGCTGGTGCCTCTGTGGGATAAAGCTTCCAAAGGAGCAGGCAGCAATCTTTGCTGTTCTGCAGTCTTCACTGGTGATACCCAGGCAAACAGGGTTTGGAGTGGACCTCTGGCAAACTGCAGCAGAACTGCAGAAGAGGGGCCTGACTGTTAGAAGAAAAACTAACAAACAGAAAACAACAACAACATTAACAAAAAAGACCCCCATAAAAACCCTATCCAAAGGTCATCAGCCTTAAAATGAAAGGTAGATAAATCCAAGAAGATGAGGAAAAACCAGCACAAAAACACTGAGAATTCCAAAAGCCAGAATGCCTCTTCTCTTCCAAATGATCGCAATGCCGCTCCAGCAAGGGTGCAGAACTGGAAGGAGCATGAGATGGACGAATTGACAGAAGTAGGCTTCAGAAGATTGGTAATGACAAACTCCGCTGAGCTAAAGGAGCATGTTCTAAACCAATGCGAAGAAGCTAGGAACCTTGATAAAAGGTTACAGGAGCTGATAACAAGAATAATCAGTTTAGATAGGAATATAAATGACCTGATGGAGCTGAAAAACACAGCACGAGAACTCTGTGAAGCATAAACAACTATCAATACCTGAATTGACCAAGGAGAAAAAAGGATATCAGAATTTGAAGCCCACCTTGCTGAAATAAGGCCTGCAGACAAGAATAGAGAAAAAAGAATGAAAAGGAATGAACAAAGCCTCTAAGAAATGTAAAACTATGTCAAAGATCAGACCTATGATAGATTGGAGTACCCGAAAGTGACCAGGAGAATGGAACCAAATTGGAAAACACACTTCAGGATATTATCCAGGAGAACTTCCCCAGCCTACCAAGACAGGTGAACATGCAATTTCAGGAAACACAGGGAACACCACTAAGATACCCCAAAAGAAGATCAACCCCAAGACACATAATCTTCAGATTCTCCAAGGTTGAAATGAAGGAAAACATGTTAGGAGCAGCCAGAAAGGTTGGATCACCTACAAAGGGAAGCCCATCAGACTAACAGCATATCTTTCAGCAGAAACCCTACAAGCCAGAAGATGGTGGGGGCAATATTCAACATTCTTAAAGAAAACAATTTTCAACCCAGAATTTTATATCCAGCCAAACTAAGCTTCATAAGTGAAGGAGAAATAAAATGCTTTCTGGATGAGAAATGCCAAGGGATTTCATCGCCACCAGGCCTGCCCTGCAAGAGCTTCTGAAGTAAGCACTAACTATAGAAAAGAAAAACCAGTACCAGCCACTGCAAAAACATACCAAAATATAAAGACCAATGACACTATGAAGAAACTGCATCAACTAGTATGCAAAATAACCAGCTAGCATCATGATGACAGGATCAAATTCACACATAACAATAAAGCCTCAAATGTAAATAGGCTAAATGCACCAATTAAAAGACACAGACTGGCAAATTGGATAAAGAGTCAAGACATATCAATGTGCTGTATTCAGGAAACCCATCTCACATGCAAAGACACACATAGGCTCAAAATAAAAGAATGGAGGAAAATTTACCAAGCAAATGGAAAACAAACAAACAAAAAAAGCAGGGGTTACAATCCTAGTCTCTGATAAAACAGACTTTAAACCAACAAAGATCAAAAAAGACAAAGAAAGGCATTACATGATGGTAAAGAGATCAACACAACAAGAAGAGCTAACTATCCTAAATATATATGCACCCAATACAGGAGCACCCAGATTCATAAAACAAGTTCTTAGAGATCTACAGAGAGACTTAGACTCCCACACAATAATAGTGAGAAACTTTAACACCTCACTGTCGATATTAGACAGATCAACAAAACAGAAAATTAACAAGGATATTCAGAACTTGAAATTAACTCTGGATCAAGTGGACTTAATAGACATCTACAGAACTCTGCACCACAAATCAACAGAATATACATTCTTCACAGTGCCACATGTCTCTTACTCTAAAATCAACCACATGTTTGGAAGTAAAACACTCCGCAGTAATTGCAAAAGAATAGAAATCATAAAAACAGTCTCTCAGACCACTGTGCAATCAAATTAGAACTCAGAATTAAGAAACTCACTCAAAACCACACAACTACATGGAAATTGAACAACCTGTCCCTGAATGACTCCCGGGTAAATAATGAAATTAATGCAGAAATCAAGAAGTTCTTTGAAACCAGTAAGAACAAAGAGACCATGTACCAGAATCTCAGGGACACAGCTAAAGTAGTGTTAAGAGGGAAATTTATAGCACTAAATGCCCACTTATGAAAGCTGAAAAGATCTCAGATTGACACCCTAATATCACAATTAAAACAACTAGAGAAGCAAGAGCAAAAAAAATCCAAAAGCCAGAAGAAGACAAGAAATAACTAAGATCATAGCAGAACTAAAGAAGATAGAGACACACAAAACCCTTCAAAAAATCAATGAGTCCAGGAGCTGATTTTTTGAAAAAATTAATAAAATAGACTGCTAGGTAAACAAAGAAGAAAAGGGAGAAGAATCAAATAGGCACAATAAAAAATGATAAAGGAGATATGACCACTGACCCCACAGAAATACAAACTATTCCTATCAAGCTACCATAGACTTTCTTCACAGAATTAGAAAAAACTACTTTAAATTTCATATGGAACCTAAAAAGAGCCCGTATAGCCAAGACAATCCTAAGCAAAAAGAGCAAAACTGGAGGTATTACGCTACCTGATTTCAAACTATACTGCAAGGCTATGGTAACCAAAACAGCATGGTACTGGTACCAAAACAGACATATAGAACAATGGAACAGAACAGATACTTCGGAAATAACAGCACACATCTACAACCATCTGATCTTCAACAAACCTGACAAAAAAAAGCAATGAGGAAAGGATTCCCTATTTAATAAATGGTGCTGGAAAACTGGCTAGCCCTATGCAGAAAACTGAAACTTGAACCCATCCTTACATCTTAGCAAAAATTAACTCAAGATGTATTAAATACATAAATGTAAAACCCAAAACCATAAAACCCTAGAATAAAACCAGGCAATACCATTTAGGACATAGGCATGGGCAAAGACTTCGTGATGAAAACACCAAAAACAATTGCAACAAAAGCCACAAGTGACAAATGGAATCTAATTAAACTAAAGAGCTTCTGCATAGCAACAGAAACTATCATCAGAGTGAACAGATGACCTATAGAATGGGGGAAAATTTTTGCAATCTATCCATCTGACAAAGGTCTAATATCCAGAATCTATAAGGAAACTTAAATAAATTTACAAGAAAAAAACATACCCCATCAAAAGGTGGGCAGAGGATATGAACAGATACTTCTCAAAAGAAGACATTTATGTGGCCAACAAACATGAAAAAAAACTCATCATCACTGGTCATTAGAGAAAGGCAAATCAAAACCACAATGAGATACCATCTCACACCAGTCAGAATGGTGATCATTAAAAAGTCAACAAACAATTGAGGCTGGTGAGGCTTTGTAGAAATAGGAACACTTTTACACCATTGGTGGGAATGTAAATTAGTTCAATCACTGTGAAAGACAGTGTGGCGATTCCTCAAGGATCTAGAACCAGAAATACCATTTGACCCTACAATCTCATTACTGGGTATATACCCAAAGGAATATAAATCATTCTACTATAAAGACACATGTACGTGTATGTTTATTGCAGCACTGTTTACAATAGCAAAGACATGTAATCAACCCAAATGTCCATCAATGATAGACTGGATAAAGAAAATGTGGTACATGTACACCATGGAATACTATGCAGCCATAAAAAAGAATAAGTTCATGTCCTTTGCAGGGACATGGATGAAGCTGGAAGTCATCATTCTCAGCAAACTAACATAGCAACAGAAAACCAAACACTGCATGTTCTCACTCATAAGTGGAAGTTGAATAATGAGAACACATGGACACAGAGAGGGCAACAACACACACCAGGGCGTGTCAGGAGCTGGGGGGCAAGGGGAGGGAGAGCATTAGGACAAATACCTAATGCATGCGGGGCTTAAAACCTAGATGATGGGTTAATAGGTGTAGCAAACCACCGTGGCACATGTATACCTATGTAACAAAAAATAAAAGAAAAGCAAAATAATATGTAAAGTTACTAAATATAAATAATATTCCACATATTATATGTCAAGCTATACATCATACATTTCATCTATTCCAGAAGTGACAGATCAATGGATAACATCAAAAATATATTAAAGTCAACAGATTCAATTTATTTCTCTACAGTCCTCTTCTGGAACTGATTACAAGGAGCGAAATGGACTAATTTTAGAATAAGCAACTCTACTATGGAACATCTGGAAAAAAAGAGCACTTTTTAAATTACAGCAAAATATTTTTTGATATAAATTTGTGTCTGGCTTCTGCAGAAAACAGTAGACACATATAAGGTATTGCTCCAAGAACAGACTGGAAATGTGGACAAATGAAATAACTTATATATATCCACAAGGGACACTTTTTTAACGCAGTTGTCAGAGGAGAAAGAGGAGAAGCATGTGGAAGGAGGGCTTCCTGATGACTAAATTATATGTATGTTTCTGCATGTCTCATTTCATGGGAACTATCTCTACTTTCAAATGATCATTTCTTCCCAACATTTCAATCTATATTGCACTTCTCTTTGTAATGAAAAGCATGTCACTTTTCTAACTTTTGACCTAAATACTAAGAAATAAAAATTTATTCAATGGTCCATTAGACCCACTTATTTCTGTATAGTGACACCAATGAGATATTTTATAGAACACATAGTTCTGTTTCTTATGCCATTAAACACAGGAGGTTATTAATTATTAACAACAATAATAATACTGAAAAAGTTTGTGGAGTGCATGCTATATGCCAGACAAATACGGTATAGCTTTTTACAATTACTTGGCATTTTGATATTTATTAGTGCATTTGATGCTTATAACAATTTTACAAAGTAAAACAGACGTCATTATCCCGATTTTAAATTTGAAAAATCACCACAGGCAACACCATACTTAATAGTAAAACTGTAGCAGCATTCCCATTACAGTCAAGAATAAGAGAAAAATGTTGCTTTTGTCATCCTTATATAGCACTGCTCTGAAATTTCTAGCTAATGAAGTATAAACACTGCAAAGGAAAAGAGAAAAATTATTTTCTTTGTGCGCAGCATTATTGCTCAATGTATATAATTCAGTAAAATTACCTTGAAGACCTGAACAGAAAAAAGAAAAAACACTGTAGCTGTTAGGTTTGCATATGGCTGCAAATGATAAGGCAACTGTAATAGGCAGTGGCTTACACATGCAAAGATTATGCTCTCAAATAAAGAGTGTGGAGGTAGATGACAAGGCCACAAAATCCTTAGGGAGCTAGCTTCTTCCAGGTTTCTACTCTACCATTCCTAGGGAGCCTGGTCAGGTTGGCTCCTGGATCTCACAATCACTGCATTCCAGACAGCAAAGCTTAAGAATCACTGTCCAAAAGTGACATATGGCATTCTGTTCATATCCCATTGGCCAAAATTTAGTCACATGGCCACACTGAATGTCAAAGGAGGGTAAGAAATGTCTTTATCCAAAATAGCCATGTGTACAGCTATTTTAAAAAATCAAGAGTTCTGTTAAGGAAGAAGGGGAGAATGCATTCTAGACATCAGCTAAAAGTCATGCTCCCAATACAGTTCAAAATATCCACAAAAAAGGAATTATGAAGGAATGAAGTTAATTAAAAATGCACTAGAAACTATAAAACCTTGTGGAAAATGTTCAAATATCTTAAATAAATGAAAATAAAGATTATGTTCCTGGACTGGAAGATTCAGTAATGTAAATATCTAAATTCTTCCCCAGAGTTCAACCAATTAGTGGTGTGCGATTAGAATAAAATTCCAAAGAAGTTATTTGGAATTTAACAAAATGATTCTGAAGTGCTAGAAAACAAGTAAATGACAGTAGGTGAGAAAACTTAGGGGAAGAAAAAGAAGTCTAGTCATCAACTCACTCTATCAGATTTTATAGCATACAATAAAGTTACAATCATTACAGAAGTATGAAATGGCACAAGAATAGACACCAATAACAATAAGCATAATATTAAATCTAGAGAGATAGGTAATTATTTACAAAAATTTAGCAAATGATAAAACACTGGTATACAGGCATATGATGATGAAGTAGCAATACGATTTTTCAAAAGACAGTCAAACCCTCAAACATCTAATTCTATGCCTAATTATTTATTTCACCTACCAAAGGTAAAATGGTTCTCACCTCTTTCCTCCCAGTGGCTAAATCCCAGTGGCTAAGACCTCAGGTTCTAGACCTAGAAAAGGCTGAAGTTTAAATGCTGCCTCTGTATGTTGGCTGCATAACACTGAGGAACATCCTTGCCTTTTCTAGATCTCCATGGATTAAAGAATTAAGGTTGCCCAAAGAAAAGTGTACTCCTTGCCCAGCTCCTAGGAGTGAATGTCTAAGATTTTTTCTGCCTGTTAAGAGTATCTTTGCTTACCCAGGGGTCTTGGTCCATGTCTCAGGATTATTTATGGTGGGGAACTTGGGCTATGTGCTATCAGCTTGACCTCTGAGGGAGCTAGAACTAAGATCACCCATGTGGGCAGTCAGCTATATCTATATGACCAACCTCCAATAAAAACGCTGGACACCAAGGCTCAAGTGAGCATCTCTGGTTGTCAACGCACCATGCATATTGCCACAGATCATTGCTAGGAAAAATAAACACTGTCCACATGACTCCACTGCAAGAGGAGAGCTGAAAGCTTAAACCTGGTGCCTTCTGGTTCCTGCCCTATGTGTCCCTTTCCTTGGCCAATTTTAATCTCTACCTTTTTGCTGGAATAAACTATCAACATTTAGATAACAGCTTTTAAAAGGCTTGTGGGCTCTTCTAGCATATCATTCAACATGAAGGTTATCTTGGAGACCCCTGAGCTGCAGCCTGTCTTCACATCTATAACAGGGGTAATAATAACAGTACAACCTGATGGGTTTTTCTGAAGATAGATGAGACAATGTCTGTACCGCACTTGCACAAAGCCTGCCACACAATAATTACTCAGTAAATGTTAGCTTTTATTACTTTAAGTCAGTGGGGGGAAATGGATTATTCAATGACTCATATTGAGATAGCTGTTTGACAATTTATGACCAAAAAAAACCAAAGTTAAACAATACCTCACATTTTATCTTCAAATGAATCTAGGGAAGTTTTAATATTTATTCATAAAAAACAAAGCCACAAAGTAATTTTGGGAAAATACAGATGAATATATTTCTGTAGTCAGTAAGAGGGTGCCTTGTCTAAGCAAACAATTGGAGAGAACTCCCTGAAAGGAAATGATACATGATCTTAAAATATACAAAAATTTAAGACATTTGTATGCCCCCAAACGCACCTTGAACAAAGTTAAAACAAAAAAACAAAAGGTGACAATATTTGAAACACAGATAACAGACAGTTTATATATTTAATACACATTTTAAATAGCACATGTAAATCAATAAGAAAAATTTCAAAACTCCATAGAATAATGGGTAAAGGACTTGAAAGACAATTGAAAAAGATTAGCATATTTATATCATTAATAAACTCATAAAAATATTTTCTCTTACTAGTAATCAAAGAAATACGGTATTTTTAAAATGCAGGGTTTTTTTCTCATTCAAGCAGAAAGTTTATATTTTTAAATTATAATATGCAATGTTAGCAAGGGTAGGTGTCATAGACATTCTTGTATTGCTAATTGGAGTATTAATTGGCATAATTCTTCTGGCTGGCATAATGGAGAAGGACTGGCATAATCCTTCTCCACTGTCATCAAAACTCTGGCAACCACTCTTCCAAACTTCCCTTCCTCTAAGTTAAAATTAGTATCTGACTTTGCCTTCTATTTCACAGAGAAAACAGAAATTATAAGGCATATTTTCTTGCCAACAAATCTACAACTCTATCATACTTATACTGATTCTTCTTCTCTTCTGGCAATTAGAGTTCTACCTTTCCTCCTGGCTAGAGCCAATCCTGCTTTCCTTGTTCCAGACCCTAATTCCCACTCCCCTTGTTCAAGAAATTTATACCACAATTTATACTTCTTCTCATTGAGAGATCTTCTCTAGTATCTATCACTTTAATGTACCTCTTACTTAATTGACTTCTTGTCAGTCTTATTTGCTAGTTCCTTATTCTTTATCTGACTTTGAATTACCATGTACTGAGTATTCATTATTTCTGGCAATCTTATCTAGTGCCATGGATTTAATATTATCACCGTACTAATGAGTCCCCAAATTATGTCCCCATACATATCTCTTTCTTGAAACCAATACTCACACATCCAGCTGCCTGCTTGATATCTCCACTTGCATATCCAACAGCAATCTCAAGGTTAATAAATCTCAAACAGATTTCTTAATTTACAACCCCCCAACATACATGTTCTTCTGGCTTCCTTGTCCTGGTCTTGGCAAAAATCTAGATATTTTCTCAGATTCCTATTTCTCACATTCCCCCATCCACTACACCATCCGTCAACTCCTATCAGTTCTACTCCATAATGATATCTCTTTTCACCATCCTGTAGGATCAATATGAAACCAAAAGAGCTCTTGGTTATCCTATGGAGTCATAAGAAAGAGCTTCCACAACTGTACTAAGGGGTTGAACTAAACATCTGGCCTGTAACATCTCTACCTGGAATGGTAGAGCAAAAATATTCTCTTTTTTATAGGTCTTTCAATGTAAGTGTGTATCATTACAAAGATAAAGAAAGAGAAACATGCCATCATGTTAAATAAATAGTGATTATCTTGGAGTGGCAGAATGATTGAAAAGTAATGTTTATTCTTTGCATTTCTTGTAGTTTTTACATTCTTAGCTATGTGTGTTTATAATTTTCATGTGAAACTACTGAAAACTAGAAAGATGTATCTAATAAAATAGCCTCAAAATATAAAAATGATAGAACTACTCAAAGAAATTGATAAATCCACTATTATGATAGATTTCAATAATCATCTCACAATAATGAGAAATCAAGCAGACAAAAAAGTCAATACAAATATAAAGGATTTTAATAACAGAAGTAACAAGCTTGATCTAATTGGGCAGAGATATAACTCCCAACCCAACAATTACAGAACATACATTTTTAACATACTGTGATTAATATTTGTCAATGTTTTTTGTGCTTGAAAAAATGTATATTCTGTAACAAGCAAGTCTCAACAATTTTTTAAAAAAGGTACAATATGGACCATGTTTACTGACCAAAGTGCAATTAAGTTAGAAATCAATAACCAATAAACATGTGAACAAGCAAAATATCCACGTATATTGGGAAACCAAACACTTCTAAATACCTTAGGAACAAATAAGAAATCTTAACAAATGTTAAAATTATATTTCAATTTTCAAAAATTCCAAAAATTCACCTTGTTGATGAAACTGTTGGGAAACTGACTCTCTCATACTCTGATGATGTTAAAACAAAGCAATTCCCATATGGAGGCAATTTTGGTGATACTAATAAAAATAGATATAAATCTACCACCTGACCCAATAATTCCATTTCTAGGAATTTTTCTTATGCATGTGCTCATGTACAAAATGACTTATGTACAAGATTATTCATTACAGTACTAGTTACTGTAGCAAAAGATAAAAAGTAGCACAAGTCTCTCAACAGAAAACTTGTAAAACAAGTTTTCACTCTTCCTCACAATGGAATATTATGCAGCCATAATAAGGATTAGGAACTTTGTATGAAATTTTCTATAGATAAGGCACTCTGTCTAGAACAAGGGCAAGAAGTTTACAGTATATTTTCCCTTTTGTGTAAGAAAGAGAAAAATCAAGAATAGGTGTTCATATTTTCTTGTATTTACATAAAGAAACAGTGGAAGAATGCATGAAAAATTAATAAAAGTCATCACCCACAGAATGTCTGGGAATAGGGTGGGTAAGGAAAGGCAGGCACAAGATTCCTCAGTCTACAGTTATTCTATAGTTTTGATTTTTAGGTTATATGCATGTATTAGCTATTCAAAACTAAAATAATAAAATTTTTAAAATAAAAAGACAACATAGAATTTGTGGAATTAATGAAAGTAATATCAAGATGTAAATTTAAAGCCCAAAGTACATATTTAGAATAGACAGAAGGTCAAAAATTAATAACCTAGATAACTAACTTAAAAAGAGAGACAACTAAGTTGAAAAAATTAATAACTAAAGTTTCTAACTTTAAGGATTAGAAAAATAAAACCAAGAAAGTATAAGGAAAGAGATAAAAATAAGTGTAGAAACAATAAATATTTTGAAAATCTGAAAATAAAATGGAACAGGATCAATAAGGACAAAAGTTGTAACCTCTAGACAAAAATGATCAAGGGTACAGAAAGAAAACACAGAGAGGCAGAGACAACAAATATTAGAAATAAAGATAAAAATAAATAAATCTAGAGAAAGTGCAGCTCAAAGTGTAGGGGTATTTCAAGAACTGCCTAAGATTACATATGCAATAACGTTTAGAGGTAGGCCTCAAATTCAAGACTTCCGACTCAAAACTAGTGTTTCACTTATTCATCTCTATGTTCCTGAGATATATCTTCCCATAATCAATTCAATCAATAATCGTTGACCTGCATAAGAGAAAGGAAAGCTAGGCCAGGAGCGGTGGCTCATGCCTGTAATCGCAGCACTTTGGGAGGCCGAGGCAGGTGGATCAGGAGATCAGGAGATTGAGACCATCCTGGCTAACACGGTGAAACCCCGTCTCTACTAAAAATACAAAAAAAATTAGCCCCGTGTGGTGGCGGGCGCCTGTAGTCCCAGCTACTCAGGAGGCTGAGGCAGGAGAATGGTGTGAACCCGGGAAGCAGAGCTTGCAGTGAGCCGAGATCGTGCCATTGCACTCCACCCTGGGTGACAGAGCAAGACTCCATCTCAAAAAACAAAAATTAAAAGAGAGAGAGAGAGAGAGAGAGAGAGAGAGAAGGGAAAGCTAGCAAGTACTTGATTTTTCTTCTCTCAAGCTGCCTCTCATTCTTTGTATATACTTTGTCCCACTTCTTTCTGGCAAGGAATATCACACGAAGATGTGACTGCTGTACAGATTAGGATTCCAGCAGCTGTCTATTTCTACTTTTCTGGAATTAAAAGTCTTGTAGGCCAACCCTGAAACTTGAAAAAAAATATCTTTAATATTAACAGAATTTTAAAGACCGTGACTCTATCCACCTCACTCCTGTTGCTATTGCAGCAATGTGTATGCTTCAGACATTCACTCTAAGGACTCACTGAGCCACATCAGCTGCATCACCTTCCAAGGCCCTTCGGACATCTGGACGCACCATGCCATTCACAAAATCTAAGGTACTGTCCTGGGTACTCTGTAAATTTCCTTCCACTCTGACATTCTGTGATTCTGTGCTTTCAGGAATGTGAGAAATCACTGAAGGATACGTTTCAGAGATCTAGACTGGTTTACCACTGATTAGGTTTACCACAGAGCATATGGGAATGAGACTCTCAAAATCTAATAGAAATTGCTAATGCTGAATATTTACTATTATTCAAATATTCATATTCTCTACTCTTGTTGATCTACAAGTTTAAAGATAAAACACCAAGGGAAATGGCATCAAAATAATGATCAGTAGATCCATATATTGTCAAGATTTCAAGTTTCATTTGTAAACTCCAGCCTAATTTTGGAGGAGAAGTGGTGCCTACAGCTTACAGGAAAAATAAATGTTAAACTTGTAATACAAATTTATACCTAGATCTACTGTAATTAAAAAAAAAAAAAAAAGCTGTTCCTAACTGCATTATCTTTCTTTTTAAGAAGAAGCAAGTAACCTAAAGACCTTAATCAAAAAATTGAATTACTGTTCTCAATTCCTTCATCCCCTGAAATAAACAGTACACATCTTACCTACAACATAGCAGGTAAGATATACGTCACTGTCCCTTGGTTTGGTGTTGACCATGTGACTTACTGTGGCCAACAGGATGTTAGCAAATGTACAGTGATGCAAGTGATCTTGCATTCTCGTACTCTGCCTTTGTCCATGAGAAGAACATACCTCTGGAATCTGCTGGCCCCAAAATAAGAAGGAATACACACAAGCCAGGACTCAACCATTAACCTTAATCCAAGTCCAACTGAGCCTATCATAAATCAGCTTTAGCCAGCTGATCTCATGGGTGAGAACAATAGGATTTCATCTGTGCCACTGAGATTTTTATGGTGGTTTGTTACACAGCATTATTATGGCAATATTTGACTAATACACTTACCTACCCAATACACTTATTAAGATAAACTTAACTATGAAATACTTTTCCAAAAGAAAACATGCTTTACAATTTCAGAGCACTAACAAAGGAAGGAAAAACACCTGTAAAAACTAGATCTTAGGAGGACAGGGTGGGACACAAAAACACGGTGATAATGTATTACAGTAACAAAGCCCTTTTTAGTAAGTTTTCTTACTACATCTGTTTTGGAGATCATAAAACAGAGGCTCAATAATTAACTGGAAGTGGTAAAAACAGCATTTCTGCTTAGGTTTTTCTGGTTCCAAATCCTGTGCACCTCCACTAAGTAAAGCTCTTTTCAAATATTCTTTAAAAATAAATAAACAAAGATGTCATCTTGCTATATTTCCCAGGCTGGTATCAAACGCCTGGGCTCAAGCAATCCTCCTGCTTTGGCCTACCAAAGTCTTGGGATTACAGGCTTGAGCCACTGCATCAGGCCTCAAATATTCTAATGAGTAGAAAGTATAGAAAGAAATCTCTACACTTTGGGGAAAGCTGTGTGTCACTCAGAAATTAAATACGGATGTGTTCTAAAGCAGGTGCCTCCAGGTTCATTTCAAATCACTAAACCATTGATGGATAAGCTTGGTTTCTCAATGAAAACATCCAGCAATGGGGTGAAAGACATTTATGCAGTGTTTTGTAAGAAAACCCTTAGAGACTAGATGAAATAGAAGTTCCTTAGGGAGGGAGGGTGAAATCTCCACTTCAAAACACCCACCTCCAAGACATGAATTTATTGTCTTTCCAAAATAGAAATTAAAGTTTTCTCAAGGATACTCATTTATGAAAATGCTGTTTATTGAAAACATATGGTCTGCAGCTGATTCAGGAATGCTCATCTATGTTGCCATTGGGTGTATATCATTATGTAAAATTCTTATGATCTCTATGTCCCTAGAGCCATATAGAGTTTTCTCTTTCATTCTTGTATCTCAAGAGGAAAATACAGAGATGTTACATGAATTACTCTTTCTCGAGTGTGAACATTTGGCAGGGATGATATCATTTCCAGATGCTTTCTTATTTTTCATCTGTTTAACGACCTTACTCATCAGAGAGTTGAAGGGTTTCTAAGTTTGGCTCTATCTAGGTATTATGGGGAAGAAGTTGAAAGCATTCTTGCCAGCAATGTCTCAATTAAGACTGACAAACAAAGCTTTTGGTGTATAAAATGATTTCTGTCCCCTTCCTGTTCGGTTATGGAAATATATACATACACACACACACACACACACACACACACACAACTATTAACATCTATCTTCAAGGCCAATAAGAGAGAGTTAAATGTAAGCAGCATGTTGTGATCCTGCTATTCAGGTAGTAATTGATAGTTTCGTGGATATCAATAATTGTTTCAGGACCGGGATGAATACAGACTTCAGATTTATAAGTTATTAAAAATACATAGATGTGTACACAGTGATGAAAATGTTGGACATAGGCTACTCTAGAAAACACGTGCTTGGAAAAATTTTTAGCAGGACTGATCTCCTGAGATTCTCCAAGTAATTATAATCTCAAATTTTGTTGAGAATCTGTGTATACCATTTAGATAGCTTAGTGTTACATAATGGGTTAAATTTATTTCCAATAAAGTAATGAAAAAATATATAGATGAATTTAATTAACATGAAGAAGCACAGAAACAATTTACCTACACAGAATTCAGCTATGCCTTTGTCTTATTCAACCAGAAATTATACCTAACAAAACCAAAATTAGGCGGAAAAGACCAGTTTCAGGGGAACTAAGTAGGTGTGACAAAATAGATCCTCCTCTCAAAGAGCATTTATTCTTATTTTTAAACATTTGTAATAATTCAGATTTTCCATTCTCTGTATTCAGAGTTGATCATTTGAAATGATTTAGAATTCAATTTAGAATGTCATCTTTTTTTTCTTTTTTTTTTGAGACAGGGTCCCGGTCAGTCACCCAGGCTGGAATGCAGTGGCATAATCATGGCTTACTGAAACTTCGGCTCCCCAGGGTTAAGCAATCCTCCCACCTCAGACTCTGGAGTAGGTAAGGTGCTCACCACCACTCCAGTCTTTTTTTTTTTTTTTTTTTTTTTTTTTTTGTACTTTTAATAGAGACAGGGCCCTTGCCATATGGCCCAGGATGGTCTTGAACTCCCGAGCTCAAGCAGTCGGCCTGCCTAAGTCTCCCGAAGTGCTGGGATTACAGGCATGAGCCAATGTGCCCAGTCAGAATGTCTTATCTTTTAAAAAATATTGTTTTAAATTTGGTGTTGCATTTTCTTTGAATGTGTAAGATTACATTAATGAGAGATTATGCTGTTTCATTCAGAAGACTTTGGAGACCTTCATTCTAAGAGCAACATACTTACAAACTGACTAATTTTAAAAAATTAAAATATGCTACTGTGCTTTTTCTCACCTAGAGAAGGGATGATCTCAGCAGTCCCATATCTGTATAGCACCATGAAGGCCGGGACTGTATATCTCACTCTGTATTCACCTAGCACTCCATAGAACTTACCTGGGCATTTATGTTTTTGATGCTAGTGCTAATGACAATGAAGAAACATGGGATGAATATTTCACCCATCCCTAAGCATTTACAATTTTCCTACTACTGGAACTACTATGATTTGGGAAAAAATCATATAAAATTATCATTTATTTGTGTCATCATTTTAAACTTGCTATTACCCTGATTAGGCCAATGCATTTGCACTTGTCTTTCAGGTTTTTAAGAAGTATACATAACTTTTTTTTTTTTTTTTTTTTTTTTTGAGATAAAGTCTCACTCTGTCACCCAGGCTGGAGTGTAGTGGAACAATCACAACTCACTGCAGCCTTGACCTCAGGGGGGTCAAGTGATCCTTCCGCATCAGCCTCCCAAGTAGCTGGAACTACAGGCACATGCCACTATGTCTTGATATTAAAAAAAAAAAAAAAAAAAATCTATAGAGGTCATGTCCCACTATGTTGCCCAGGCTGATCTTGAACTCCTGGGCTCAAGCAATCCTCCTGCTTTAGCCTCCTAAATTCCCCGGCCCCTAAGTTTCATGTTATGTGATTACCATGTCTTTACTGGGAGCCTAAGGACAGGGTAGTAACAAGTATACCACCATGTAATGTCTTTGACATAGGCTCTGCATGTATTGACAGAATCTAGGAGGGCTGATTGGAAGTCATTGGTTTCCTCTTTTCCCACTTCCTTGTCCCTCCTCCAGGGTCCTGGCTTTATCCTTGCTAAAGCAAACTAAATATGGCCTGAGAAAGAGTTTATATTTCTATATTTAGGTCCTTGTGGACAAATTGTAACCTCGCTTAATAATCAGACAAGATTGAAAACCTAACTTAGGAGCTTGTGCCTGTAACAATAGCTGAGTCTTGGCCAATCCCAGTGGCCATACTTCGATCATTTACAGACTGCAAAGTGTTCAAACTGTGTTCAAATTAAGGCAAATGCCAACCTGTAACCAATCCAACTGTTTCTCTACCTCACTGCTGATTTCTGTACACCAATTTTCTTTCTTTGTCTTTAAATTTGTTCTAACTACGAGGTATCCCTGGAGCCTCTCTGAATTGGCTATGATTCTGGGGGCTGCCCAATTCATGAATCATTCATTGCTCAATTAAATGTATTTAAATTTAATTTGACTGAAGTTTTTCTTTTAACATCCTGAATTGAGCCTTTTGACCCTTCCTAGTTTCAACCTGAGAAAAGAACAACAGGTCTTTCTTCTTCAGAGACCAACATTTACCAAAAGAAAAAAAAAAAAAAGTTTATCTCCTACTAATGCTCACAGCATTTATACACGAAAAGATCCCTCCTCACCAAGACTGAAATAGAAACGATTAAATAAGTAAAGAAATGAAGAGATAGATAATCATTTTCTATTCATAGGCATGTTCATCAAAAACCACAAAGTACGAAAAGGACAATGATCAGATAAGAGCCAGGCCTTTTTGCATTCAATAAGGCATAGCATGAACCTGGCAGAACTTTTATCAATAGCATCTGTTATTTCTCATGACAGTGATAAAGCCGCAACCTCAAGTCTACACCATCAAATAGCCATCGAGATGACAAATCTTCCTTTGTGATATAATGTATTTCCAAATGTAGAGATTTCCGTCATACTTGCAGAACAACATATACATAATAACATATATAATTATCTCCTGAGACACCAATCAATGTCTGTCTAAAATTTAGATGCTGTTGTTTGGGAGATGTATTTTTTTTTTCTTAAAACATACATAAAAATAAGTTTTTAAAAAGCTTTACTTTCTCTGTGAAAATCTCCAATCTAAAAAAAAAAGAGTTAACATTAAAAATTGAATAGATCCCTATTTCAAGTATCCATTCTTTTTTATATTTTTGTAATATTTTTTAGTCTTTTTTTTTTAAGGGACGGGTCTCACTATATTGCCCAGGCTTCTCTTGTACCCCTGGGCCCAAGTGATCCACTCGCCTCAGCCTCCCAAAATGTTGGTATTACAGGCATGAGCCACTGCACTCGGCTAAGTATCCATTCTGATTTTAAAAATCAAACTTAAAAATACATAATTACTCTTTTAAAGCTATTTATTAAAACTTCTAAAATTTAATAGGCAACCTAACCTTTTCAAAAAGAACTTATAGTGTGAACCATGAAATAAGTCACTTAGCAGATTTTATTTTCACATTGTCCTATGCAAATAATAAGCTAAAGTATTTTTTTCATTTAGAACAAGTGAGATGAAATAGTTGTTATTCTTATTTTGATGTTCTTGAAGGGCAGATCAAATGAAGCTTATCTACTATAATAATGATTGATGAGCTTCATCTAATGATAATCTTTAATACCTTAGAGAACAATCTCAATAGATCCAAACAGCAACAACATTCTGGCTCAATGAAGGGCATTGTGAGTAAGCACAAAGAGGTGAATTAGTAATTTACATAGAAGAGTATTTAAGTCAATTCTAGCAAAGCATAAAGAAAAGAGGGTTAACATTGTAATTTAAAATTTCTGGGTGTTTATTCCTGCAATGACACTTCAGAACAGTGAATGTTAAGGAATTTAGTTAATTTCTATGAAGTTTACAGTTTACATGTATTAAACAGGCATTTGCTTAATTATTTTCTCTCTTAATTTTAAGTTCTACCAGCTTACAGTCCTTGTCTTTCTGGTTCATTTTAGTGTTCCATGTGTCCAGAATAATACCCATATCTTGGTAAATGCAGAATAAATATTTGATGACTGAAAGAATGAAATCATTCCACATTCAATAAAGATTTATTGTAAGCCTCATCTGGTCCAGAAACTCTTCGAGTTGCTGGGTGGGGATGGGACAAAACAGAGAAAAATCCCTTCCTTTGTGGAGCTTATACTCTAATGGAAAAGACAATTAACAAAGCAAATGGGCAAATTTGATACCAAAAAAAAATCAAAACTGGAACGGGGGATATGAAATGTTGAGTGTTGGAGCAGGTGGTGAAATTTTAGTTAGGATTACTAAGAAAGTCCTTAGCAAGAAGGTGGCTTTCAAGTAAATACCTGAAGAAAGTGGGCTGCTCCCTGTGTTGCCATCTTGGAAGAGACCATTTCAAACAGATGGGACAGAAAGTACAAAAACCCTGAGGCAGGAGTGATGAGAAAACTGCTCAGGGCCAGTGTGATTCACCAAGCAATGAATGGAGGGAAGGAGGATGAAATCAGAGATTTCATTGGCCGCCCTCAAAAAATGAAAAAGGAAAGAGGAAAATCATATGACTTGTTGGCTAAAGCAAGGACTTTGGCTTTTATTCTGATAGACAAGAAGCTACTGGAAGGTTCTGGGCAGAGGAGTGACATAATGTGACTTACGTTTGAACATGAACACTCTGGCTGCTGTTAATAATAGACTTCAGGAGGCCCAGCGCGGTGGCTCAAGCCTGTAATCCCAGCACTTTGGGAGGCCGAGGTGGGCGGATCACAAGGTCAGGAGATCAAGACCATCCTGACTAACACAGTGAAACCCCGTCTCTACTAAAAATGCAAAAATTAACCAGCGTGGTGGTGGGCACCTGTAGTCCCAGCTACTCAGGAGGCTGAGGCAGGAGAATGACGTGAACCCAGGAGGTGGAGCTTGCAGTGAACCAAGTTCACACCACTGCACTCCAGCCTGGGCAACAGAGCGAGACTCCACCTCAAAAAATAATAATAATAATAATAGACTACAGGAAGGCAACGATGGAAGTAAAATAAACACCTACTTTGTAGCATTTTTATAAAAATTACACAAAAAAGTATATGATGAGCCCAGCAGAGACCTGTCACTAATTGCCCTTACTCGCTTAAGGACAGCTGTGATAATTCTCACAAGGAATGCCTTTCCTGCTCCGACAGACGTGTATACAGAGGCTCTGGGTTGTCACCATTAACAATCCCAAGAAACTACACCTCCTTTAAGGCAGCCCGGGAATTGGGGGTGTTGGCTTAATACAAGCAACAATAATCAGTGGACTTTCCCTTGGCCTCCCTCCAAAAAAGAAATGGCTCTGGCATCCAATGGAGTCATTCCGACAAAGTGAAGCAGCCATCCTATCTGCCATCTCTGCCCTGTACCAAGGGAGCTCAATCACTTAATGCTGAAGCATCAAAGGGTTGTGAAGATGCTGGGAATTTAGCTGTTAACAAAATGTTTATATCCAAATTCCACAGTACTAGCATCAAAGGGCAGCCATTCACATCAACACCAACTAACAAAGCACACAGGGGTGCTTTACACTCACTTCATGTCTAATATGTTTTCCGGAGGAAAGGCTAAAGGCTACATGAAACATGACAAAAATCCATGAACCCTAATTAAATTTCACCTTAACACACCACCATTAGACATTAACTAGGGATGTTTTACTTTCTGAAGGAGTAACCGCTTAGTTTTATTTCTTAATAGTATAAACAAGAACTTAGCAATCTGAGGGGAAGCAGTCCAAGCAGTCCTGACTTTGCAAACAAACAACTGAGCAGGTAGTGTTTCCTTCCCATTCTGTCCCCTTGCGGCTCGTACATGTTGAAAGATTTCTGTTCCTAATTCTGGCCTCATTTCACTGCTATTCCTGGGAGGGTTTGCAACAATTCATTCAACAATGGTTTACTGAGTGTCTACTTTGTGCCAGGTGCTAGTCTAGCTGTTAATGATACAACAGTAAACCAAACAGACACTGCTCTCTGGGAGTTTAACTTCAAGTACCTATAAAGGTTAAGGGAGAGGAAGAGGTGAGATCAAGAAAGGTTAATCCACCTTCAGATTCTCCCTTGACTGCATCTCTTCAACCCCAGCCACCCTCATTGGTGGGCTACAGTAGGCGCCAACAATAGCCTTCTTTCAGAAGGAAAACACTTTAGAATAAGTCAGGGCTATCCTCTGAAATGCTGAGGAGTCACATACCACTTCAAAGGGATCTAATCACCCACCACATCATCTGTGTGCATTTGTGGCTGCATACATAATATTGAGCAAAAAGAAAGAGAGACAGAAAAAGAAGACAGAGGAGACATGTGTTGGAAATTTTTGCATAATAAAAAAGTGGAATACAGGAATATCAGGGGTTTTTTTTTTTCATCTTTTGAAGTATCTTTTATAATGTGGTGACTTGCCCTTTAATAATTATTATTATCCCCATTCTGATTTTAGTTTCTACAGTTGCCACATCATTCAGAGCTATTCTTCTCCAGAGGATGTTTACTAGAATTACCTACTATGCAAGACACTTTTTGTTACCTCCTCAGCCTCCTTTCCTTATTCTGCCTTCCTACCAGAACCCACATTTTATTCAGAGATCCCCTGCCTATTCACGATTCTGGGCAACTTGACATTCCCAGCTCCAGCAGTATTCAATCAGCTTGGGGCATTCCCAGGGACATGTTGATACTTCAGGAGTGGATGCATGACCTAAGATGACTGAATGAAAGAAGACCACAGCTAGGGGAGAAGTTTTTTTTTTCTCTCTCTCCTGCTAGATGAAAACAAGAGATTAAAGCTAACACTTTGAGAGACAGAAACTTAGCCCACCATTCAGTTCTTAAATGAATCAAACCTGAGGCTACAGGAGATGATAAATGTCCTTATTGTCTAAGCCCATCTGAACCAGGTACTCTGTTACTTGCAGCCCAAAGCATTATATCAGATACACAATGGAATTGTCACAGCTCTGGGCAGAGGCAGGATTTATTTGCAGCTCAGATTCCAAACAGGAAGAGATTCTTCACATCACAGGATCTTTTAAAATCACTCCTGTTTTTCATAATATGAAAAAAGAAAGCTGTGCCAGAGCACAATAATCTGATCCCAACAGAGAACATCCACACAAAACTCTCAGGTTAGATTTTAACACTACAATGCTACTGCATTATGGTATTACTTTGGGTACTCAAAGATGGAATTCAAATAAGTGCTTAACTAAACATCATATTATAGAAACAGGGTTCTGAAATGGCTCTGCCAACAGCTTAACTGTGTAGGACAAGAAAAATGTGGGACATGAGAAAAGAATTGAATCCAAATTGGACTATCCATATTCCCTAAAACCAGTGATCCCATTTCTTAAAGGAGAGGAATGGGAGACAGACAACAGAAACTGTATATCTTATATATTGCATTATACCACAAAATATATACACCATATACATGCAGTAAATGTTGTTGTTTTTCTTATAGCCTGTTCAGTCATTCTTAGCAGGACCTGTTCTTAAAACCATAAATAAATTCTAAGTATTGTTACCTGTAGACATATTGATAGATTATGGGAAATCCTTTCTGACAGATTGTTTGCAAAGATGGCTGCATCAATTTCTCCAGTTCCTAGAAGCCTATGTCTCTGGAAGGTGACTTTGTTACTCTTCTCCAGATGGAACTATTTTCCCTCCTCTTGATATAGGCTAACCCTGTCCTGTGACTTGCTATAACTAATAGTTGCAGCAGAAGTGATATTGTGTAACTTCAGAGCCTCAACTTCAAAAAGCCTTGCAGCTTCCTCTCTTGCCCTTTTGCTGCCCTGAGACTGACATATAAAAAAGCTCAGACTAGCCTCCTGGAGATGGGCCATGAGAGAGATCTTGTGATAAACCTGGCCCCCTATCCTGAGGCCCCAGCCATGTTACCGAGACTATCTGGCACCAGCGAACTCCCAGTCAACATGACAACTGACAGCAGCCTCATCAATGACGCTGGTGAGACATTCAGAAGGGACACCCTGTTGATCCTAGTAAACATTTCAGAAATGTGAGCAATTAAGTTATTTACAAGCCACTAAGTTTTGGGGTAGAAAACTGATGCATCCTCCGTGTCTACCAAAGTCAGGATTCTGGTATAAAAGTCAATCCCTTGCAGGACTTTACCTTAAGGAAATTTTTTTTTCTTGTTTCGTCTCCTTGAATATGCAATGTGTTATGCTGCAAGTAAATGTCTTGAAAACCTCAAAGTGTTTTTAAGGAAGGAGTCATTCTGGAAAGAGAACAACTCCCTCCTCAATGGAAGATCCCGTTCTCTCCATTCTATACCTCTGACGCCTTCCCTCTGTCTATACCTCTGATGCTCTCCTCTTTTCCTTCCACCTGCCTGCCATAGGTCATAAGAAATGTGTCCATAATTGGAGCTAGAATAGTGGAAAGACATGTTCCTATTCCAAGAGCGCCAGCATCTGGATGGCCGTGTCACACATTCTAACAATACAACCATTTAGGTGCACTGCGTGGTGGGCTTTGGTGAGCTGGTCTGAGACCTAATTCACATATGCTGTTTTAATTATAAGTCCCAAACCATTAACTTACAAGCCGATTTTGTAATACCTGTAGCCAACTAATTTATTTTATTTTATTTTTTATTCTACTCTAAGTTCTAGGGTACATGTGCACAACGTGCAGGTTTGTGCCGTGTTGGTTTGCTACACCCATTAGTGGTCAGTTAATTTAAAAGTGAACTCAGGAGGGTGAAATCAAGAAATGGCTCTATTCTGCCAAGCTGACTTTTGGCTCATGCATCCAGTCTCCCTCTTCTGTTCCTTGACAGCATGGGATTTAGACTCCACAGTTTTCAGATCACTTTCAAGACTTTCAAAACTCCAATCAATCCCAAAGCATTAGTCTCTGTGTTAATTCAAAGCTTCTCTCCTCTTTTCAGCATAAGCCTTATTCTGGATATTCAGTCTAGATGTTCTAGACTCTACTTGAGAATTTCTGAACCTCAGTATCATTGATATTTAGTATTAGATAAATCTTTGTTGGAGGAAGCTGCCCTGGGCATTGTAATATGTTTAACATAAAACTGGTCCCTACCCAACTGATTCCAGTATCACTCCCTAGTTGTGAGAACCAAAAAATGTCTCAGATATTGCCAAATATCCCCTGGAAGGCAAACTTGTCCCCAGTGAAGAATTACTGCTCTAGACTATCCATTCTTAATAAGGATGATATTGTCCCCATGGGGATGGTAACTGGCTCCTGGGGGGCAAAAAAAATGTGTTCCAATGATTTGTGGACCCCAAAAGACCACACTACCCAGCATACAGTGTGCCTGTGGCATACAATCCACAGAGGAAGGGGAAGGCAGTGAGAAGAAAGGTCAAAAAATAGCACTTTGGGAGAGCGGAATGAAACAAGTTTATGAAACACAGCACTAGACGAATGGTGGGGTGTGAGATCTGTTCTTTCCCTCTTCCCTCCCTCATTTGCTTTGCCGGTGGGGGTAAGCAATGGAGGGGCAAAGTCTTTTTACTTAGCTGGTGTTATGTAATTCCCCCCAGCTGTTGAATTCTCCCTGTTATGTAAAGCATCAAAAGCAGGTCTCCTTGCAGTCCTGGGCCTGGGTGGCTGTTCATGGATTCCTACTTTGAATATCTATGTGATATGGCTAGAACACTCTCCAATTTCCCTCTAGCAATTAACCACACACAGCATCTTTCTGCTGGGGACCCTCAATTCCCGTGGAATGCCCTTGGGTGGGATTATTTAGAGATGGCTTTAGTTTGGCTACCTATACTGGCTCCAGTGATCCAGGAGAATTTCCACTGTCTTATTCTGCCCAGCAGCGAAGGCAGCTCCAGCCACCTCTAGCTTTCACACTTCTCCCAGACAAAGGCAGTCACTAGTCGCTGTGCCTACCACACCTCAGGGAGCTCACATCTGGATCTCTAGTTCTCTGCTTTGGTAATAGTACAAACGGCAGTGTCAGAAATACACAACAGGTAGCTCAGCAAGCCTCCAGGCAGGAAGTAAGACAGAGGACTGCCTGCTGGCACGCAGCTTTCCCAGGGGTCCCACTTGCCTTGTGGGAAAAGTATCTCCCTCTCCCCTCTCTCATCCACTGCTCTTTCTGCTCCCATTCCATATACCTTTACTTATGTGGGCGGAAGCTGGGAAAGCAGGGTTGATATTTTGGCTACCTTTTAATACATGTTTTGAGGATCTGTCTAAAACCGCCCTATAGAACATTTTGTTCTCAACTTTGTGGCCATTAGAAATTCTTAGATGACAGGATAACACTCATTACATGCTCATTTATATGACCCATTGGGGTTGATTGGGACTACATGGGGAGAGAAGAATCTAAGCCGGTGTTTCCCAGTCTGTCAGCTGAAAAATTGGGACTTTATTAAGAGTTCTGCAAACTGATTTGTATTCTCTTTTATTCAGTCAACAAACACTTAGTGAACTCCTTTCAGGAGCACCTGTGGATACTACAGGCAACAAGAAAGGCAAGGTCTCTGCTATCATGGAGAATAGTTTAGCAGAGGAACATAACTAATAAATAATATAATGCCAGATTGTAGTAAGTGCTGTGGAAAAAATAAGGCACTTAACATAACAGAGTGATTGGCGGTGCGGGGGATAGGTGGAGGAGAGTGCTGCTTTGGAATGAGTGACCACAGAAGGGTTCTTTGTGGAGGAAATATTTGAACTGAAATCAGAATAACAAGAAGGGGCCAATCTTGTGAACATTTGGGGGGAAAAAAATTCCAAGGAGAGAAACAGCAGGTGCAGAGGCCCTGAGCAGAAGTGAGCTGGGCATGTTCCAGAAGGGATGCAGCCATGGCGCTGGGGGTGGTAACATTGGGAGAATGCTGTGAGAGGACACAGAAGCAGCAGGGAAGAAGAGGAGATCGTGGGAATGACATGAAGCCAGAGGATTTGGATTTTTTTTTTTATAAAAGCGCTTTAAAAAAAATAATTCTGGTGTACATGCGTAGGAAGTGAAGGTTTGTCACATAGGTAAACGTGTGCCATGATGGCTTGCTTCACCTATCAACCCATCACGTGGTATTAAGCCCTGCATGCATTAGCTATTCTTCCTGATGCTCAAGCCCTGCCCCCCTCCCCCGACAGGCCCCAGTGTGTGTTGCCCCCTCCCTGTGATTCATGCATGCATGTGTTCATTGCAGCACTAGTCACAATAGCAAAGACATGGAATTAACCCAAATGCCTATCAATGTAGACTGAATAAAGAAAATGTGGTGCATATATACCATGGAATACTATGCAGCCATAAAAAGGAATGAGATCATGTCCTTTGCAGGGATATGGATGGAGATGAAAGTCATTATCATCACCAAACTAACACAGGAACAGAAAACCAAACACCCCATGTTCTCACTTATAAGCGGGAGCTGAATAATGAGAACACAGACGGATTTCAAGTGCAACAGTCGCACTACTCACAGACTGAATCTGTTTCACACACGGCCACAATTGTCCAAATGCATGTAAATCTTGAAAATGATGCAGACATGCATTGAACATGTTTCTAAATGTCTAGCAGCTTTCTGTCATGAGGAGAGGGATGGTGACATATGTTGATGTTAAAAGTCCTTCTCTCTGAAAATATTAGAAACCACTGCCTGCTCTGACTTTCTGATTTTAGATATCTTTGTGTAAAATTGAGTTCCTATTCTTTCTTCTATACTGAGAATAAACAAAACTTTACAAAGAGGAAAACGCATACAGACCTACTATGTATCTTTCCTGAAAGGACCCCATTCTATATACAACAGACAAACCTGAGTGTCATAGATGGGACAAGCACAGAAATGAGGTATCACCCTCAGGCAAGTATCTGCATTCTTGAAACAAAAATTACTCCTGTAGAAACACAGTATCTAATATCTCCAGGGATTCTGCATATTTACATTTCAAATAATTCGGAGTGAACCAAGAGTGGTACTTTATCACCTTAATGGGCATAGATTTTCACTAATAGAGATTATAAATACAGTTATTTATAATGATTTAAATTGCAAGCAGGCTGTTTTTAGTGGCTGATGCCAAAATCATCCTGGAACTACCTCTAACTTACTATCAGAGGCTTATTTACCATAATTGACTGTCTCATTGTTTTACCTTGTCTTTGACCCTGTACACCAAGCATGATGCTCCTGAATTTAAAGAGAAAGTGATTAATGTGGCAAGTGCAGAGACAGTCAGGCTTGCATAGCCCAGTGGGGATACGAGAGAAGTCTGATAAATAATAAACACCACCACTTTCTCACACTCTGACTCCCTCTTTTGCTGCATCTTCCAGGCAGCCCTTTAAACGAGAGGTCACTTATTTTAAAGCCAAATATACCTTTGTGCTATTCTAAACTTATTTATGCCCTGGTCAGGAAAAAAATATTTACATCTAAAAATGCTGAACCATGAAACTCTAGCTACAGGAAAGGTTGCTTCTATAGAAAACAGTGTTAGCATCAACATAATTTCCATAATCATTATTTCTTCTCATGAAACAATTCTTACCTTAAGAGATTAACTATGGGTATTCTTCCTGCTAAAATTTCTCTGAGACAAATCCCAAATGAAAAGCTTTTAAGGTTGAATGTAAAAATCCTTTAAGTATGAGGAGAAAATAACAAAGAAAATCAATTCTGTGAATATATATGATAGAACAATGGTTTTCTGAAATTAAAGAACAACAATAGTGAATTTTAAATTCATTGTGCATACGATTTACAGAAATAGAAATGTAATATCCAGTTTCTAATTTCTTAGTAATCAGGAGTTAATGAATACTATAATTCACTTTTGCTTTCAAAGATCATTTATATCTCCCTCCCACTACTTACCTCTTAGTTTCTCATCCTATTGCTCCTAGGGTCTATTCTGATAGCTGTTAGTTTACTAGAAATTGTGCTGTCTCTTTCTCATAAGGAGTAATGTAAGTCAAGTTACTGGAAATTAGTGGAATATTCAGTTAACATATGTGGTACACAGGCATAACTCTGAGATACTGACGGTTTGATTCCAGAACACCACATAAAAGTGAATATTACAGTAAAACAAGTCACAAAAATGTTTTGATTTCCCAGTACCTATAAAAAATATGTTTGCACTATACTGTAGTGTATTAAGTGTACAATTGTATTATGTATAAAATAACAATGTATATAACTCAGTTAAAATTTCTTTATTGCTAAAAAAATGCTATCATCTGATCATTTAAGTCATAATCTAATTGCTGCTGGAGGGTTTTGCCTCCATGTCAATGGCTGCTGACTAATCAACGTGGTGGTTGCTGAAGATTGGAGTGGCTGTGGAAATTTCTTAAAACAAGACGACAATGAAATTTGCCTCATCAGTTGACTCTTCCTTTCATGAAAAGTTTCTGTGTAGCATACAATGCTGTTTGGTAGCATTTTACCCCCAGAACTTCTTTCAAAATTAGAGTCCATCCTCTCAAACTCTGTTGCTGCGTTATCAACTAAGTTTATGTCATATCCTAAATTCTTTGTTGCTATTTCAAAAATGTTCACAGCATCTTCCCCATAAAGACTCCATCTAAAGAAACCACTGTCTTTACTCATCCGTAAGAAGCAACTCCTCCTCCATTGAAGTTTCAACATGAGATTGCAGCAATTCAGTCGCATCTTCGGATTTGACTTCTAATTCTAATTCTCTTGCAATTTCGACCATATCTGCAGTTACCTCCTCCAATGGACTTTTCAAACTCATCTATAAGGATTAGAATAAACTTCTTCCAAGCTCCTGTCAATGTTAATGTTATGACCTCCTCCCAAGAATCATGAATATTTTTAATGACACCTAAGATGATGAATCCCTTCCAGAAGGTTTTTATCCTCCTTTGCCCATACATATCACAGGAATCACTATCTATAGCAGCTATACCTTAATAAAATGTCTTTCGTCAGTAATAAGACTTGAAAGTCAAAATTACTCTGATTCATGGGCTGCAGAATAGATGTTGTGTTAGAGGGCATAACAACAACATTAATCTCCTTGTACATCTCCATCACAGCTCTTGGATGACCAGGTGTGTTGTCAATGAGCAGTCATATTTAGAAGAGAATCTTTTTTTCTGAGCAGTAGATCTCAAGAGTGTACTTAAAATATTCAGTAAACCATGTTGTAAACATATATGCTGTGATCCAGGCTTTGTTTTTCCATTTATAGAGCACAAGCAGAGTAGATTTAGCATAATTCATAAGGAGCCTAGGATTTTCAGAATGGTAAATGAGCACTGACTTCACCTAAAGCCACTGCTGCGTTAGCCCCTAAGAAGAGAGTTACCCTGTCCTTTGAAGCTTTGAAGCCAGGCATTAACTTATCCTCTCTAACTATGAAAGTCCTATATGGCATCTTCTTTCAATATGAACCTGTTTTGTCTACATGAAAAATCTTGTTGTTTAGTGTGGCCACCTTCATCAATGATCTCAGCTAGATTTTCTACATAGTTTGCTGCAGCTTCTACTTGCTGCTTCACCTTGCAATTTTATGTCATGGAAATGGCTTCTTTTCTTAAATCTTATGAAGCAAACTCTAGCTTCAAACTTTTCTTCTTGCAGCTTCTTCACCTCTTTCAGCCTTCATAGAATTGAAGAGAATTAGGGACCTGCTCTAGATTAGGCTATGGCTTAAGAAAATGCTGTAGCTGCTTTGATCTTCTATCCACACCAATAAAATGTTCTCCCTATCAGCAACAAGGTTGTTTCTTTTACTTATCATTTGTGTGTTCACTGAGGTAGCACTTTTAATTTCCTTCAAGAACTTTCTTTTTCTGTATGTTCACAACTTGGTTAAGCATTTGGTACAAGAGGTCTAGCTTTTTGCCTGTCTCAGCTTTTGATATGCTTTCCTCACTAACAGTAATCATTTTCTAGCTTTCGATTTAAAGTGATACAACTCTTCCATTCACTTGAACACTTAAATGACATTGTAGGGTTGTAAATTGGCCTTTTATCAATATTATTTTGCCTCATGGGTTAGGAAGGCCTGAGAATAGGAAGAGAGGCAAGAACACATTAATTAAGTTCACCATGTTATATGGATGGGTGTGGTTCGTGGCATACTGTAACAGTACAATAATAACATCAAAGAAGATGGGTCATAGATCACTATAACAGATATAAGAATAATTTAAAAGTTGAAAATATTGCAAGACTGAGCAAAATTGACACAGAGATACAAAGTGAGCATATGCTATCGGAAAAATGACACTGAGAGATTTGCTCAACACAGATTTGCCACAAGCTTTCAATTTGTAAAAAGCACAGAATCTGGGAAGTGCAACATAGTAAAGCACAACAAAACAAGGTGTGCCTGTATTAACAGAGGAATGTCATAAATGCTGTGTGGAGGGAAGTAAAATAGGGGAGGGAGGGTCAGCTATTGGTATTTAGATTATTGGGCTAGAATAAACTCATATGCTGCTGTCAGCTTCAAGTTTTATTCAAATATGTTAAGATTATTCTATTTTAGTGATAATTTCTTCCTCTTCCCATCAAAAGTTACAAAGTTGCATCTCCATTAATGCATGTATGGTAACTCTGTAGTAAGTTGGGAAATGCATTGGGTTTAAATCTTGCCTGTGCCCTGTAGCATCAAATTGTGTAAACCTGTCACGTTTCAGGTTCTCTTTCTACATCATGTTATATGGCAACCTCTGTGCTTGGTACAAGGTAATTATTTACATCAGTCATTGAAAGTGATTCTAGGATACCCACTCTCTCTGTTTGAGGGAATTCTTTCATTCTTTCTGTTATTCTTCTATGAGTTTAAATATTTACTGAGCTCCAAATATACACCAGGCTTTAAACCAAGTGCAGAAATACATGGGCATGACAGAAGTCTCTAACTTTAAGGGGCTCACAATCAAACGGGAATTTTATTTTTAATTGAAAGATGTTCTCAAATTGAGAGTCTTCATATTTGTTAAGACTTCTGCACTCATACTGGAGCTTGGTGGCTCACTAGACTTTTTCAAAGCAAAAGTCACTGTCTCAGAATTACTCAAGCCAAAACCTCCTTAGCAGCAACCAGTATAATTAAACATAAAATATAGATCAACAAAGCTTAAAGTTAAAACCTAATAACAGAATACGTGTATTTATACACCTTTTCAAATATCCAGATATAATTTTAAAATTCTGTTTTTGACAGACTTTTCAAAAGAGTACCAAACTCCTTCCATCTCCTCTTGGGTATGATGTAAAGCCCACACATGTCAAAGCCAACATCACCCAGAGAATACCAACAGAGAGAAAACAGGAGAGGAAGAGGCCAACACAGTGTTTTATTAGTTTGGGATATTATCAAGATAAATGACATTGGGACATTCCTCCAACACCTTCTTGATGCCTGAGTTCAGGTAGAGAAAATTACTGCTCATCTATTTATTCCTCGATTTTTCCCTACCAAACAAACAGACATGAAGTGCCAGGATGACATCATATCTGGGTTGACACTGACTGTAGTAAGAAACAGGGAATCTGAAAAGAATAGAAACATGACTTGTCTACTCCATTTGGCATTTGATTAACAACTTACTAGTCTTTTGAACTCTATCAAGCATCTTAAGTGTTAGCATGTATTCAAATTCATCAAGATAAGACCAATTAGCTTTCCATTTTCACTGAAATGACTGATGAATTACATTTAAATATGTGATGTTAATGAAGAGGGGATGCATGGGAATGCCTTACTGAACCTATTTTCTTAATCTACTGATTGAATTATCACATCACTTTTCCCCCAAACCATTATTTTCCCAATGCTGTACATTGGTAGGGCTGAACGGCACCCACAGCCAGCACACTTTTAAAAAGCCAAGATCGACTAGATAATTTTGGGAGATTGTCCCAAGGCCACAAAACTAAAAGCTTTATTGACATGAAGCTCAATGCTCCTGAACTGAACCTCCAGCATAGACCATACTCCAACAGGGAAGACTTGGATTAGAGATACTGGGGCTTTCTCTCCAGCACCAAAAGAGCCAGTGAATTCCGTCAGTGCAGTGGTGGAAACGCCAATTGGATTGTTCTATTGATCTGGAACAGAGTTAAATCAATCAAAAGAATCAATCCTCTTAGTCCGCACACTAAGGAAAAGAGCAGAATCAATTATTTAGGGACTTTATGTTAAAAAAACAAAATAAAACTTTTGTTCTCTAATGGATATCGGACATGTGCAAGTATTTTTGGCCTGATTTATTCTAAAATACACATTAGTTCCCCACTGAAACCAGAATAAGTAGATGCCATTAAAGCTACCAGTGAACAGATCTTACTCTCATCTAAATGAACCATATTGGTTTTATCCTCTCTGACACACACACACACACACACACACACACACACACACTTTAGTCATCAACTGTGTCAGCTTGAGTAAAAATTAATTATTCAAATGGATTTTTTTCAACTGAATTCAAGAAAATGTTATTTATATCCTTCCATCAGGGACTTTTACTCTTTTTTGGGGGGGCCTATGGTCCACTTTCAGAATCTGATGACAATTGAAAGAATGTCTTTGTAGATAAATTAGATATTCGCATTGATGCATTTATATATATTCACACACTCAAATGCACAAAATATTGCATATTAATTTCAGGAACATCACAGATTCTCAGAGCCATTAACTCAGGGTTAAGAACCCCTGTTTCATGTACTTGCGATTGAGTTAGACACTGACGGTCTGAAGCAAGGAAGACAGGGTCCCATGTACAGAGATATGAAACAAAATGGTATGACTGGAGGAGAAATAACAGCTTGATAACCCTGAAACACAAACAAATGGGAAGTAAGAAGACAAATTGTGGGCAAAAGCAGGGTATTAAAAGCCATGTATGTCATGCTAAGGAATTTAGACAGGATGCTGTAGCCCCCAGTTTCTTATTATAAGCCAAGAACATTTGCGAAGAATCATCTAGGGTCATTTACTGAATTAAAATGGGCCCAGGAATACGCATTTCAAGATCACTATTCATGTTACACTGGAGCATATACAATTTTAGAACCCTTCACAGGGCTTGAGGGAGGGAGGGAGCAACACAGGTAGTAAGAACAGCAGCCCAAGGGTTCTGAGCAGGGCTGGGGATGACGATCAGGTTTTCATTTTAGGTACAGCAGCCTGCAGGCTACAGGATACAGGTTTAATGAGGCCAGACTGAAAGATGGAGACTAGCTAAATCAGCTTGCAGAGAGATTCTGTGCCGTGTACTAAAGTGGAAGTCGTCCTCAGGACAGATGTGGAGGATTCTTAGGGACTGAAAATTAGCAGACTCCATTATTGAGAAGTACAAAGAGGAAATCAATGATGACTGGGTTTTCCGGCTTGAGAGACTAGCCCAATGGCAGTATTACTATCAAAATGGGTATAAAAAGCAGACTTAAGAGGCAAAATAGAGTACAGATTTGGATTCCTCACAGATGAGATATGTAAGGAACATCTGGTGGAGATAAACACGTGTCTGGAATTTGATGGAGGTGTCAGTGCATGCCTATTTTGTCAGGTTTTTCTCCTAGGACAGCTCTCTCTGAGGACACCACAATCTCCTCTGCGGGCAGCAAACTGCAGGCATTCTGGGAGCCCACCTGGGAGGTGGTGGGGGCCTCACCAGTTACTTAGTCCCCTTGTGCTCAGTCAGGATCTCCTCCACCTTCCATTTGCCTAAGCTGCAAGCCTGGAGCTGCTCTGGCTCAGTTCTCCTTGTGCCTCTCAAAGCCTCGAGGACTCAGCTTTTCTCTTGCCACCATTCTCCCTGCCCACATTGTCTTCTCTGGCTCTACCATTTCAGCCTCCACCTTTCCATCACCTGTTTATCCTCACTTAGGGTGATTTCAGGTTCTACTTCCGTCCTAGAGTTTCATAAGTAAATTTCTGCATTTTTGTCTTCAGCCTCATTGTTACTTGGGAGCTAGTTTCTCAAAAAGAGAGGGCGAGGAAGAAAAGACTTAGCCATCTTAAATGTAATTAGCATTGCTCTTGAATTGCTCTTGAATAACACAGACATTTATTTCATTGACCCAGCAGTTCCATTTCTAGGAACCTATCCCAAAGAAATTCTCATTTTAAGTGCACAAAGATGTATGTACATTGATGTTTTTTGCATCATTATTTGGAAAAGAAAATTTTGAAAAATGGAGGCAAATATAACAATCATTAAAAATAGAGTGGATGAATAAGTTATGACTCATTCATACCATGTAATACTACATGGCTGGCAAAAAGAATCACGTGAACCTAAAAATTCAAACTAATAATATTTTGTAACATTGTAAAATATTATACACAATTATAATATTTCATAATATTTTATAAAAAATATTCTTATTTATAACTTAATTCATTAATATCTCCACCAATAAAAGACTTAGCCAGAGGAGAAGCAGTCACTTGTGCCCAGAAATACTAACTTAAGTAGGAAAACAATGAAAAATTTGAAGCATTGGGGACAAGTGAGTACAATCAGAATTCAGCTGCTGAAAGCTAGAAAACTGAAAAATAGTGGAAAAAACAAAAACACTGTTTTTGAGAATTCAGATATGAAGACACAATTAAATCAAGAAAAAGTCCAAGTTTATACTGAGCATCCGCAGATATTGCTCTCCAGACAGCAAACCATACTAACATATTCTACTAATTGAGACAATTTGGTATCATGCAGAAATCAAAAAACAAGTCAATAGAATAGAGACCAGAAGCATACCCACACATACATGGGAATTTTAGTTATAAAATTTATAATCAAGTTGATATTTCAAATTAAGGGAAGAAATGGACTATTCGATAAATGGCATAAGACAATCAACTGTTTGTAAGGAAAAAATAAATTTAGATCCCAGTTCCACAACTAGGGCTGTAACATTGCGTACAGCATTTACAAACTACAGATGGATTAAAGAACTAAATTTTTGTGTGCATTTGTTAAGGGGAAATTCAGAAGGATGTTTCTATAATTTTAGAATGTAAAAGGCCTCCCTAAGCAAGCCAAAAAGTGGAAATGTCCTAAAGGATAAACTGAGAGTTTTTAGCTCATAAAAATTAAAAGCCTGTTTATAACAAAAGACTAAAAACTGAGTCCGGGACAAGTGACTGACAGAGAAAAAACATCTGTAGCATATTCCACAAAAGCTTAATATCTATACTATATAAAAATTACTTGACCTTTTATTAAACAAAGCCAAACAGCCCAGTAGAAAATAACATAACAAATGAATAGGCAATTCCCAGAATAACCAACAATGACCAACAAACTTATGAGATGAAACCACCTCACCAATTATTAGGGAAATACAAAGTTTTAAAATAAAATATCAGGGGGTGGGTATTATTGTGGTAAGAACACTTAGGATGGCATCTACCCTCTTAACAAATTTATATGTGCACAATACAGTATTGCTGACTACAGGCACAATGTTGTACAGCAGATCTCTGGAAGCTATTCATCTTGCATAATTGAAACTTACCTATTGAACAGCAACACCCTTTTTATCATTTTTTATCTCTCAGATTGGCAACAGTTAAAAAAACTTAACTATGTGTGAGAAATGCAAGAAACAGACATTCTTGTACACTTTTGAAATGAGTATACATTAATGAAATCTTTTTGAAAGGCAATGTCAGGAATAAAATTCAAGAATTTAACATCCAGTTTGGCACAGGCATTAGCTCCTCTGAACAGGTGTCAGCTACCACCAGTTGTTAAGGTCCTGCCAACACACTGTCCCCAGTATACACCAGCTGAATATCAACTCCAGCAGAATTTATCCAGTCTTAAATCATGTGTGCTCTTTGACTGGGCAATTCCATTTCTAGGAATCTATCCAAAAGAAATTCTCTTTTAAATACATAAAAGATGCACACACATTTATGTTAATTTTGTCATTGTTTTGAAATGCTAAAAAAGAAAAGAAAATAGAAACATCTTAATGATCACCAAAAAAAAGGGAGTGGTTAAATAAATTATGACATTCATGCCATGTAATACTATACAATCACTGAAAAAAAAAAGAGGTGACCCTAAATAGGTCAATACAGAAAAATACAGCATGATACTAAGAAAAAAAAACAGCGAGTTGCAAATCACAGACCAAAATTTACATATTTAATCCCATGTATTTTTAAAATATTTCTGTCGTGATAGTTAATTTTATCATCAATGTGACTGAATTACAGGATGCCCAGGTATGTGGTTAAACATAATTGCTGGGTGTGTCTATGAGAGTGTTTTCAAAAGAGATTAGCATTTAAATCTGTAGACTGAGTAAAGAGGATTACCCTGCCCAATGTGGATGGGCATCATCCAATGCACTGAGGCTCTGGATAGAAAAAAATGGTAGAGGAAGGGATGATTGGCCCTCCCTCTCTGCCTAAATGCTTGAGCTGGAACATCGATCTCCTCTTGCCCTTGATACTCCTGGTTCTCACGTCTTCAGACATTAACTGAAATCTACACTATTGGCTCTCTAGGTCTCAAATCTTCAAACTACACCACTGGCCTTCCAGGTCTTCAGCTTGCAGACAGCAGATCATGGGAGTCCTCAACCTCCATAATTACATTAGCCAATACCTTATAAATTACTTTAGTGTATACACACACACACATACACACGTGCATCAGCTGAGAGGGATACATTCTGAGAAGTGCATCATTAGGTGGTTTTGCCATTGTATGAACATCATAGAGTATACTTATATAAACCTAGATGATATAGCCTACTACATACTATTCAGGACAGTAACATTTGTACAGATTTGGAGCCTAGGAGCAATAGCATAGGCTACATGCAATGGGCTATTGCTCCTAGGCTCCAAATCTGTACAAATGTTACTGTGCTGAATAGTGTAAGGAAATAGTAACATAATGATAAGCATTTATGTGATAGGAAATTTCAGCTTCATTATAATCTTATGGTACCACTGTTGTATATGTGGTCCATTGTTGAACAAAACATCATGACTGTTTTTTAAATACACACACACACATACACACATATATATGCATATACACACATTTACATATATAAACAGACACATATGTGTGTGTGTATATATTTTTATTGTTTCTGTTTTTCTAGAGAACTCTAATAGACATATATGTGTATGCATAAGTTTTCATATAACATAATGTGTATGAATCCATAATCATAAATAGAAAAGAAGATGCAAGAATCTGTAACGCTAGTTATAGGAGTTATAGTTAGGAAAGAATATAGAATAGAAGGGTGGAAAGCAGAAGAGAGGCTTAGCATTTTGTTTTGCATACTCTTCATTGTATATATCATCTACAATGAGAACACATATACAGACACACCTCAATTTATTTCACTTTGCTTCACTGTACTTCACAGATACAGCATTTTTTTTTTTTTTTTTTTTTTAACAAATTAAAGATTTGTGGCAACTCATGTCAAGCAAGTCTATCAGCACTGCTTTTCCAACAGCGTTTGCTTACTTCTTGTCTCTGTGTTACATTTTGGTAATTCTTGAAATATTTCCAACTTTTTCATTATTGTTGTATCTGTTATGGTAATCTGTGATCAGTGATTTTTGAGGTTACTATTATAATTGTTCTGGGGCACCACAAGTTGCACCCATATAAGACAGTGAACTTAATAAATATGTGTGTTCTGACTGCTCTGCTATCTGGCTCTTCCCTTATCTCTCTCCCTCTATTCAGGCCTCTCTATTCCCTAAGATACAACAATATTGAAAATAGGCCAATGAATAACCACACAATTGCCTCCAGGTGTTCAAGTAAAAGGAAGAATGACATGTCAAAAGCTAGAAATGATTAAGCCTAATGATTGAGGCATGTCAAAAGCTGAGATAAGCTGAACACTAGACCTCTTGTGCCAAACAGCCAAGTTGTGAATGCGAAGGAAAATGTCCTAAAGGAAATTAAATGTGCTACTCCAGTGAACACACAAATGATAAGAAAGAGAAACAACCTTATTGCTGATAAGGAAAACACTTTAGTGGTCTGGATAGAAGATCAAACCAGCTTCAACATCTCCTTAAACCAAAGCCTAATCCAAAGCAAGGCCCTAACTCTCTTCAATTCTGTGAAGACTAAGAGGTGAAGAGACTACAGAAGAAAAGTTTACAACTAGCAGAGAGGTTGCTTCATGATGTAAAGGTGCAAGGTGACGCAGCAGTGCTGATGCAGAAGCTGCAGCAAATTATCCAGAAAATCTATCTAAGATAATTGATGAAGGTGGCTATGCTAAACAAAAGATTTTTGATGAATGTAATACCAGCACTTTGGGAGGCTGAGGTGGGCGGATAACTTAAGGTCAGGAGTTCAAGACCACCCTGGCCAACATGGTGAAACCCCGTCTCGACTAAATAAATACAAAAATTATCTAGTCATGGTGGTGGGTGCCTGTGATCCCAGCTGCTTGGGAGGCTGAGGCAGGAGAACTACTTGAACTCGGGAGGCAGAGGTTTCAGTGATCCGAAATCACGCCACTGTACTCTAGCCTGGGTGACAGAATGAAACTCCATCTCAAAAAAAAAAAAAAAAAAAAAAAAAAGATTTTCAATGTAGACAAAATAGCCTTCTATTGGAAGAAGATGCCATCTAGGACTTTCACAGCTAGAAGTCAATGCTTGGCTTCAAAGCTTCAAAGGTCAGGGTAACTCTCTTCTTAGGAGCTAATGCACCTGGTGACTTACAGTTGAAGACAATGTTCATTGACCATTTTGGAAATCTAGGGCCCTTAAGAATTATGGTAAATCTATTCTGCTTGTGCTCTGTAAACCTAACAACAAAGCCTGTTTGATAACACATCTGTTTATGCATGGCTTAATATTTTAATATTTACTGAATACTTTAAACCTACTGTTGAGACCAACTACTTAAAGAAATGTTTTTCAAAATATGACTATTCATTGGCAATGCACCTGGTCATAAAAAAAATCTAAAGGAGATATACAAGGAGAATTTTTTCATACCTGCTAACACAACATGCATTCTGCAGCCCATGGATCAAGGACTTATTTTAACTTATTTCTTCTTCATCTTTTATTTTTAAGTTCAGGGGTACACGTGCAGGATGTGCAGGTCTGTTACATAAGTAAACATATGCCATGGTGGTTTGCTGCACAGATCGTTTTATTACCTAAGTATTAAGCCTAGCGTCCATTAGCTATTCTTCCTGATGCTCTCCCACCCCCACCTAACCAACAGGCCCCAGTGTGTGTTATTCCTGTTCATGTGTCCATGTGTTCTCATCATTCAGCTCCCACTTATAAGTGAGAACAGGCAGTGCTTGGTTTTCTGTTCCTGCATTAGTTTGTTGAGGATAATGGCTTCCAACTCCATTCATGTCCCTACAAAGGACATGATCTCCTTCCTTTTTATAGCTGAATAGTATTCCATGGTGTATTTTTACCCCATTTTCTTTATCCAGTCTATCACCGATGGGCATATATATTGATCCCATGTATTTGCTATTGTGAATAGTGCTGCAATGAACATACCCCCGTGCATGTATCTTTATAATAGAATGATTTATATTCCTTTGGGTATATATCCAGTAATAACATTGTTGGGTCAAATGGTATTTCTGCCTCTAAGTTTTTGAGGAGTTGTCACACTGTTCTCCACAATGGTTGCACTAATTCACACTCCCACCAACAGTGTAAAAGCATTCTTGTCTCTCCGTAAACTTGCCAGCATCTGTTGTTTTTTGACTTTTTAATAATAGCCATCCTGACTGGTGTGAGATGGTATCTCATTATAGTTTTGATTTGCACTTCTCTAATGATCAGTTATGTTAAGCTTTTTTTCATGTTTGTTGGCCACATGTATGTCTTCTTTTGAGAAGTGTCTGTTCATGTCCTCTGCCCACTTTGTAATGGGGTTGTTTCTTTCTCATAAATTTGTTTAAGTTCCTTATAGACTCTGAATATTAGACCTTTGTCTGATGGATAGATTGCAAAAATTTTCTCCCATTCTGTAGGCAATCTGTTCACTCTGATGATTGTTTCTTCTGCTGTGCAGAACCTCTGTAGTTTAAATAGATCCCATTTGTCAATTTTTGCTTTTGTTACACTTGAAATCTTTGCCTGTGCCTATGTCCTGAATGCTATTGCCTAGATTTTCTTCTAGGGTTTTTACAGTTTAAGGTTTTGGGCTTAAGTCTTTAATCCATCTTGAGTTAATTTTTGTGTATGGCATAAGGAAGAGGTCCAGTTTCAATCTTCTGCATTTGGCTAACCAGCTCTCCCAGCACCGTTTATTAAATAGGAAATCCTTTCCCCATTGCTTGTTTTTGTCTGGTTTGTCAAAGATCAGATGGTTGTAGGTGTGTGGTCTTATTTCTGAGGTCTCTATTCTGTTCTATTGGTCTATGTTTCTGTTTTTGTACTAGTACCATGCTGTTTTGATTACTATTGCCTTATAGTATCATTTGAAGTCAGGTAGCATGATGCCCCCTGCTTTGTTCTTTGTGCTTAGAATTGCTTGGCTATTTGGATTCTTTTTTTAGTTCCATATGAATTTTAAAACAGTTTTTCCTAATTTTCTGAAGAATATCAATAGTAGTATAATGGCAATAGCATTCAATCTATAAATTACTTTGGGCAGTATGGCCATTTTCATGATATTGATTCTTCCTATCCATGAGCATGGAATGTTCCTCCATTTGTTTGTGTCCTCTCTGATTTCTTTGAGCAGTGTTTTGTAGTTCTCCTTGAAGATGTCCTTCACTTGTGTTCCTAGGTATCTTATTGTGGTAGCATTTATGAATGGGAGTTCTTTCATGATTTGGCCCTCTACTTGCCTGTTGTTGGTGTATAGGAATGCTAGCAATTTTTGCACATTGATTTTATATCCTGAGGCTTTGCTAAAGTTGCTTATCAGTTTAAGAAGCTTTTTGGCTGAGACAATGGTGTTTTCTAGATATAAGATCATGTCATGTTCAAACAAAGATAATTTGACTTTTTCTCTTCCTATTTGGATACACTTTATTTCTTTCCCTTGCCTGATTTCTTGGCCAGAACTTCCAGTACTATGTCTAATAGGAGTGATGAAAGAGGACATCCTTGTCTTGCGCTGGTTTTCAAGGGGAATACTTCCAGCTTTTGCCCATTCAGTATGATGTTGGTTGTGGGTTTGTCATATATAGCTCTCATTATTTTGAGGTATTTTCCTTCAATACCTAGTTTATTGAGAGTTTTTAACATGAAGGGATGTTGAATTTTGCGTAAGGCTTTTTCTGCATCTATTGAGATAATCATGTGGATTTTGTTGTTATCTCTGTTTATGTGATGAATCACTTTTATAGATTTGTGTATGTTAAACCAATCTTGCATCCTTGTGATGAAGCCAACTTGATTGTGGTGGATAAGTTTCTTGATGTGTTGCTGAATTTGGTTTGCCAGTATTTTATTGAGGATTTTTGCATTGATGTTTTTGCCTGAAGTTTTCTTTTTTGTTGTTGTTGTGTCTCTGCCAGATCTTGGTATCAGGATGATACTGGCCTCATAGAAATAGTTAGGGAGGAGTCCCTCCTTTTCAATGTTTTGAAATCATTTCACCAGAAATGGTACCAGCTCCTCTTTGTGCCTGTGATGGAAATTCTGCTGTGAATCTGTCTGGTCCTAGGGCTTTTTTTATTTTTTTGGTTGGTAGGCTATTTATTACTGCCTCAATTTCAGAACTCATTATTGGTCTATTCAGGGATTCAATTATTTAAGAAATACATTTATCAAGTTATAGCTGTCACAGATAGTGATTCCTCTGATGGATCTGGAAAGAGTAAATTGAAAACCTTCTGGAAAGGATTCATTATTCTGGATGCCATTAAGAACACTGGTAATTCATGGGAGGTGGTCAAAATGTCAACATTGACAGGAATTTGGAAAAAGTTTACTCCAACTCACATAGATGACTTTGAAGGGTTCGAGACATCAGTGGAATAAGTTATTGCAGATGTGGTAGAAATTGCAAGATAACTAGAATTAGAAGTGAAACTTGAAGATGTGACTGAATTGCTGCAATCTCATGATAAAACAATGGAGAAGGAGTTGCTTGTAATGAATGAGCAAAGAAAATGGTTTCTTGAGATGAAACCTACTCCTGATGAAGTTACTGTGAACATTCTTGAAATGACAACAAAGTATTTCGAATAGTATATAAACTTAATTGATAAAGCAGTGGTAGGGTTTGTGAACAATGACTAATTTTGAAAGTTCTTCTGTGAGTAAAATGCTCTCACACAGCATCATATGCAACAGAGAAATCTTTCATAAAGGGAAAAGTCAATCAATTCAGCAATCTTCACTGTTGTCTTATTTTAAGAAATTGCCACAGCCACCCCAACCTTCAGCAACCATCGACATCAAGGGAGCACCTTCCACCAGCAAAATTATTATGGCTCACTAATAGCTCAGATGAACATTAGCAATTTTTAGTAATAAAGTACTTTTAATTGAGATATGTACTTTTTTAGATATAATGCTATTGCACACTTAATAGACTACAATATAGTGTGAACATATAATTTACACACACATTTATATGTACTGAGAAATCAAAATATTCAGGTGACTCACTTTATTGCAATATTTGCTTTATTGTGGCGGTCTGGTACCAAACCAGCAATATCTCCAAGGTATGACTTCATTGTAATTTTTTTTAAAAGAACTAAAAACATATATGAGAAGCTCTCAAATTATGAGCCACATTCTTCAAAATCAAGCATAACTAAATTACGCATTCACCTTTAGAACTTAAAGTCATGTCACTTCTCAACATATAATCTGAAATATTCAAAGTAAATGGAATAAGCCACATCTCAAGGGCAGCATTCTAAATGGAATTTATTGAACCATTTTTAAGTTAACTAATTTTCAGTTTTAAATATTTGACCTCTAGGTCCTTACACTGTCTTATATTCCTAATTTTGTGCTTTTCTTTAAGGAGAATTCCTAGAAGCACTTAGGGAAAACAAGCTAGCTCACTTGTTAAACATGGAATAATCTGAACCAAAAGCCCAAATGCATAATTGTCTCCATATTTTTTGGAGCAGAACATCGTTTGCAATTGATATTCCTCTCCATAGTAATGGTGTTTTATTTCATATTCTGTATCTCTAACTCTACAAGGTGAACGACCAGTCTTCCAGTTATAAAATGTCTGTACCTAACTCTTTAATGTCTATTATATCTGCTATCTAATGTGCCATAAATGTGAAACTCAGTCCTTAAAATATTAAACAGAATTTAAAGCTAACAAAAATATTCAACAAAAACACTATATATAACCAGATCTCTCTGCCTTATAGTCAACAATACAACTATTCAGGGGATTTTTTTTTTAATTGGATAGCCTTAATTAGTAAGGAAAAAGCCATTAGGTGATGGAGGGGTCCATACCCTGAGAAACTCAGATCTACAAATCCTTATCATCTCCGCCATGTGAGGTGACATAAAAAAATAAAGATATCAAGTGCTCCAGTGCTGGTATATTCTGAAGAGCTGAATTTCTCACAAGCAAACCTATTCTATCTAATTTACAGCAGGTTCTAGAACATATTTCTGTTATGTTTATTAAATACATATTTTTAATATCACATATTCACCAAATTAACTGTTCTAGGATATTTTCAACAAGGAATAAAGGAACTAAAAGAATCTCATCTCAATTCTATGTCATATTCTCATTTAGAATGCCTGGAGAACAAAACAGTAATTTAAATAAATTGAGTATATTTTCCTTAGGTAATTAGAGTGTGTTTTCATTTAACTTGCCTGATGTATGTTCTTCCTAGATTCCTATGAAATAAATGAGCCATTGTTTTTAAGGTGACAAGAATACTCAATGAACTTGGGACAACCTAATGAAGTGATGGCTGAAGTCTAAATACAAGACAATCTAAACTCTCCTACGCTTACAGTAATTTTGGCCCATGAGTTTTGCCTCTAGTTTTAATTGTGAATTTGACTTTTTCGTGAATGTACTGTGTGAGATTACAGTTGTTCGAATGATGGAATTCAAATGGTATTAATGCAGATGTCTTTATATCCTTTAGAGAAGAACTTTTTCACTCTCATTAAACCAGTAGAGTGCAACACTTCTCTTTTCCACATAGCTAAAATCACAGAAAATACAAATAACCGGATATTTTAAACCAAAAATATTGATAATGTAGGATGAATTTTTCATTTTTTTATTGTTCTACCTTAATCTTTAAATGACCTTCTATACTTAAGTTTAACAAATCTTTTGAGAACAAAATGTACGATTACTGGATGTCATAAAGAGGCCTTTTGTTGCCACTGCAATTTGAAACATGATGTTCCAGAAATCAAAAGTGCATAACAGAGCAAATATTCATACATTCTCAGCTGTTTCAGGTTATTTCTTTCAAAAGGTTATGGCTTTAAATGCTCACAGGCAAAAGCAAGATGCCTATTAGAGTGGCCAAATGGAGAAAGACAAGGTACATAGAAAACAAAGCATGAACTGCCTCCCTAACCCTAATTATTCAGAATAGAGAAACAAAGAAGAAAGTGTGCATTGCTATGCTGCTAAATCAAGGATTATTCCACTTCAAATCTGGTCAAATCTGATCTTTGGAGGTCTATATTTTGTCAGGTATCCAGACAACAAACCTGACAGGTGGCTTGCAAAATGTAGGGAAGCGAAGACATATTGTTTAACCCACATTCTTGACATAGATAGGAAAATATAGCATATCTGAGGTTATTCACTCAGCCCTTCGGAGAGCTGGTCCCCCATTTCTCCTTCACCCAGTCTTTCCAGGCTGTTACTCTGATGCAGCATCAAAGCCAGTAAAAGCACATTTGAAAATGAAAGGTCTATCACATTCCACGCTTCTTTTGAAACATCAAAAAGGCACAAAAAGAAGCGGTAGGACTAGAAAAAGCGGACAAGGAGCAGGACAGTGCCTGTTAGAACGGCAGGAATAGCTGGAGGTGAACCAATGTGAGGTCTATGAAAAGGCAAGTGAGAGAACCAGAAATTTGCTGCTGACAAGATGAAAGAGCCCACAGCTGTGTCATGCTAATAAAAAGTTAATTTCAACTTTCAGACACTCTTCATGGTACTTTACAGTTCAATGGCACCAAGCTCATCCATTGTGCTACATCACCTGCAGAGGCTGGGTCTATTTACAAGCTCTCAGAATCCAGATAGAATTGGAGGAAACTATTTTATTCCTGGAAGATGTCCATGGGGATAAGAACATTTGTGATCAGGTTGCACTGCTACCCCAGTAAGCTTGCAAACTGGAGCTTCAGGCATTGAATAAGTCCTAAAACACAAACACGGGTGGATCAGGAGCTTTTCCTTAGCCCTAGTTCATGCCATCACTGTCAAAATCTGAGGATAAGCAGTTTCAGCTGAAATAAAAAAAAATCTTAAATACCTTGATAAATCTGTGGTCACCCTCATGACCCACTTCTTTCAGGCTGAAATAGACAACCTACGAAACTCTTTAAAAAGTCATATCCCTAAGTTTTCTACTGTGTTATTTCCTGAGACCATAAATCCAAGTTGTTATGTATACATAGAAGCTGCCTCTAGAAATCTTGTGCTAGGTGATGTTTAAAAAATACGAGTAGAAAACAAAAATCTAATAATTCTTCACATGCACATCTTCTCAGCGCCATTGTACCCTGACCTCAGAAAATGTCATAGTGGCTATTTCACTCTATAAGGTAGAATAAGCATTACATTTCCTGCAGTAGCCATGTAATTTAGAAGAGCTATGTATTTGAAATTTTAAATCCTGGATGTGAATTTCAGCTTTGTCACTGATTGTTTCACTGTAAGCAAGACATTTAACTCTGTTCCAACCCACATGCCCCGATGTGTAAAATGAACTATAAAAGCTGCCCTGTCCTGCCCTATTCACTTTACAGGGATGTTATCAGGAGCTAATGAGAAAAAACCTTTGCAAACTGTATACAAAAGTATACTATTATTACACATAACAAGATATTGCTGTGCCTAACAAGGAGTATAGTCAACATATTTGTTGAATTAATGAAAAAATTACTCATAAAACTAAGTAAGAAAAATTTACCATATGATTTTATTTCAACAAATATATTTCAATTTAATGTACTTTATGGCTCATGGTTGCAATATCCTTGAAATTCCATTGCATAGCCCTGAAGGTATTAATTATATTTACTCTAATATTTCTGTTTGCTATATTAACTCTTTTTCTTAGATACTAGTTCTTCTAGTGTATTTAGTGTCTCACATACACTGATGCTTGTTTTCTTCTTTTTAATATCCATTCAATTTTAATTATGTTACCTTTTATTATTTTACAATGTATTTCAAAAAATGCTGTTACAGATGCTTTAACTGCTCTATATGATCTGGAATAAAAGAACACTTAGAATTAGAACACACAAACATCAAGCTGTAATACCTACTTATCCTGAACAATTACTACCAAAGGGACGTAGTTTTTAAATAAGCACATATGTGGCAATGCAAAATAAAATACAAATTTGTTAGAAGAGTAAACTTTGCTTTAGTGGCTATAGAAAGAAGGTGGTTTTATTTTCTTTTTTTCAACATATCTGGTTCCGGCAGCAAGTTATATTATGCATTTAGAGCAATAGGTGCCCTGCAAGTTTCTTATTTTTTTTCAGTTTGTGCATGCCACTTGAATCAGAAACAAGACACATGAAAAAAATACCATCCTCAATAACCCCCAACAACTCTCCCACCAGAAGGTCACAATGTTAGTGAACTCAAGACTCTCACTGGTGATGGTATTTTACAATGAAAACATAACAAAATCCTTTGGGATTATAAATCACGCTGCTATAAAGACACATGCACACGTATGTTTATTGCGGCACTATTCACAATAGCAAAGACTTGGAATCAACCCAAATGTCCATCAGTGACAGACTGGATTAAGAAAATGTGGCACATATACACCATGAAATACTATGCAGCCATAAAAAAGGATGAGTTTGTGTCCTTTGTAGGGACATGGATGCAGCTGGAAACCATCATTCTCAGCAAACTATCGCAAGAACAGAAAACCAAACACCGCATGTTCTCACTCACAGGTGGGAACTGAACAATGAGATCACTTGGACTCGGGAAGGGGAACATCACACACCGGGGCCTATCATGGGGAGGGGGGAGGGGGGAGGGATTGCATTGGGAGTTATACCTGATGTAAATGACGAGTTGATGGGTGCTGATGAGTTGATGGGTGCAGCACACCAACATGGCACAAGTATACATATGTAACAAACCTGCACGTTACGCACATGTACCCTAGAATTTAAAGTATAATAATAATTTTAAAAAAAAAAAAAAAGAAAATCCTTTGGGGTCCAATTTTAACATCACATTCTCCAAATAGTAAAATAGCAGCTCTATATGTGGATGAAAAGGAATTTCAATGTCTTCCTATTTGTTTTTAGTCATATCATATTAACATGTATCTGGATTTAGTTAATTTCCAAAAAGAAAATTTTAGTTACAATATTTCATAAATTTAATAAAGCATTACATGCATGTAATTAGCACTTATCTGCCAAAAAGTATTCTATGTAAATGTATTTATTTATCTTACCTTCACTGAAGTTCTTTTTTTCTGGCTAGACATGAAAAACCGGATTAAGTGATCAATGCTGGCTTTATTTCTTCATAAGCAATAATTTGGGTCTTTTTCATTCAATACAACTGCAGCATTTTCATAATAAATTCACAAAAGGCAATACAAAGAAACATCTACTGAATAGGCTTCTGCCAAGCAATTCATGGTTTAAAGTTAGGCTCTACACCAAAATGGCGTTATGGTATTATAGGCATTTGATTTTTGTTTTTTCAGTTTGTCAGTTCTTTACTACCATTATTTTTTTCTAGCAGGAGATAACGTATAATCACAATGTAAGGCCTAGAGACCATTTACAGTTGTTTGCAATATCATGGTCAGACTTAACTCTCAAGAGCTGATATAAACCAAAGTGAAAAGAAGTCAACTAGAACCACATTTATGTCGTCACATTCAAATAGTCTCCAAAAACACTTTGCTATCATACATGTTTCCTTCTTCTTGACTGATTTTGTTAATTTTATTAAAATTATAATGAATAAGGCTGCAAAATTTTTGTGGAGTTGTTTTTTCTAGGGGACTACTATGTTCAAGTGAATGTTTTTAATTTGCAAAATGTCATTAGTAATGTCCTTTCTACAAACATGGTTGGCAAAATAAGAAAGCACAAAAGAGGGTAACAAGAAATGTTTTCAGCTTTCAGTGAAGAATACCGAAGCATGTATCTTTCATAGTAAAGTATGTATATTTCATAGAGTAAAATATTTGGTAATTCATGCACAACTTGAGCTACAAGGAAACTTCTCTTCAGGTAGGTCCTGAGGCTTGAGGAGAAAATGAGTGTTCCTAATGACAGGCTTCATGTAAAATAAAATGTAAAGCTGTACATACATTTTTTAAAATTATTATTACACTTCAAGTTCTAGGGCACATATGCGCAATGTGCAGGTTTGTTACATACGTATACTTGTGCCATGTTGGTGTGCTGCACCCATTAACTCGTCATTTACATTAGGTATATCTCCTAATGCTATCCCTCCCCCCTCTCCCCTCCTCCCACCCCATGACAGGCCCCAGTTTGTGATGTTCCCCACCCTGTGACCAAGTGTTCTCATTGTTCAGTTCCCACCTATGAGTGAGAACATGCGGTGTTTGGTTTTCTGTCCTTGCAATAGTTTGCTCAGAATGATGGTTTCTAGCTTCATCCATGTACCTACAAAGGACATGAATTCATCCTTTTTTATGGCTGCATAGTACTCCATGGTGTATATGTGCCACATTTTCTTAATCCAGTCTATCATTGGTAGACATTTGAGTTGATTCCAAGTCTTTGCTATTGTGAATAGTGCCACAGTAAACTTACGTGTGCATATGTCTTTGTAGCAGCATGATTTATAATCCTTTGGGTATATACCCAGTAATGGGATGACTGGGTCAAATGGTATTTCTAGTTCTAGATCCTTGAGGAATGGCCACACTGTCTTGCATAATGGTTGAACTAGTTTACAGTCCCACCAACAGTGTAAAAGTGTTCCTATTTCTCCACATCCTCTCCAGCACCTGTTGTTTCCTGACTTTTTAATGATTGCCATTCTAACTGGTGTGAGATGCTATCTCACTGTAGTTTTGATTTGCATTTCTCTGATGGCCAGTGATGATGAGCATTTTTTCATGTTTCTGTTGGCTGCAGAAATGTCTTCTTTTGAGAAGTGTCTGTTCATATCCTTTGCCCACTTTTTGATGGGGTTGTTTGATTTTTTTCTTGTAAATTTGTTTAAGTTCTTTATAGATTACTTTGGCCAGTATGGCCATTTTCACGACATTGATTCTTCCTATCCATGAGCATGGAACGTTCTTCCATTTGTTTGTGTCCTCTTTTACTTTGTTGAGCAGTGGTTTGTAGTTCTCCTTGAAGAGGTCCTTCACATCCCTTGTAAGTTGGATTCCTAGGTATTTTATTCTCTTTGAAGCAATTGTGAGTGGGAGTTCACTCATGATTTGGTTCTCTGTTTGTCTGTTATTGGTGTATAGGAATGCTTATGATTTTTGCATACTGATTTTGTGTCCTGAGACTTTGCTGAAGTTGCTTATCAGCCTAAGGAGATTTTGGGCTGAGACGATGGGGTTTTCTAAATATACAGTCATGTCATCTGCAAACAGGGACAATTTGACTTCCTCTTTTCCTAATTGAATACCCTTTCTTTCTTTCTCCTGCCTGATTGCCCTGGCCAGAACTTCCAACACTATGTTGAATAGGAGTGGTGAGAGAGAGCATCCCTGTCTTGTGCCAGTTTTCAAAGGGAATGCTTCCAATTTTTGCCCATTCAGTGTGATATTGGCTGTGGGTCTGTCATAAATAGCTCTTATTATTTTGAGGTATGTCCAATCAATACCTAGTTTACTGAGAGTTTTTAGCATGAAGGGCTGTTGAACTTTGTCGAAGGCCTTTTCTGCATCTATTGAGATAATCATGTGGTTTTTGTCTTTGGTTTTGTTTACATGATGGACTACGTTTATTGATTTGCATATGTTGAACCAGTCTTGCATCCCAGGGATGAAGCCAACTTGATCTTGGTGGATAAGCTTTTTGATGTGCTGCTGGATTCGGTTTTCCAGTATTTTATTGAGGATTTTTGCATCGATGTTCATCAGGGATATAATCTCCTGGTGTGCCATTTGCTAAAACCATTGGAAAAGCACAGTATTAGGGTGGGAGTGTCCCAATTCTCCAGGTACCATCTGTCATGGCTTCCCTTGGCTAGGAAAGGGAATTCCCCAACCCCTTGTGCTTCCCAGGTGAGGTGATGCGCCCCCCCTGCTTCGGCTCACACTCCGTGGGGTGCACCCACTGTCCGACAAGCCCCAGTGAGATGAACCTGGTACCTCAGTTGGAAATGCAGAAATCACTCGTCTTCTGCGTCATTCACACTGGGAGCTGTAGACTGGAGCTGTTCCTATTCGGCCATCTTGGAACCTCCTCCCATGTTTGGTTTTAAAGGTGGACCCATGGTTTATAAAATATGAAGCAATTAAATGAAAGGAAAAAAAAGAAAATACTTTCAAAAACAAAGCAACTCCCTCCATAGCCTCTGTTCTTTTTACCACTCGGTGGGGTAAAATGTCCAATAAAATGTAAAATGCAGCATATGCGATCATGTAATCTAAAAGCTTTTCATGATAACTTATTGCAAATTGCACTTGACAGTTCACCACAACAATGGAAAACTGACCCCTGGTTGGTTCACACAGTCCTTGAGCCCCAAATTGAAGTCACCAATAAAACGATCTTGATAAAAAGTTTTCAACTGTGCTCAGCCAGCTAGTTCCACCCACTGGGTGTGAGCTGACCCAGGACACCACTTTGTCCTGTTCCTTTGTGGGACTCTCATCTTCAGACAGGTAGTCAGGTAGCTCTGTGTTCTGTTCTACCACAGGAAGGTCTTGGAATGCGACCAGCATCTCTTCTCCACTTTCACTTTTCACAACTTACTGATCTTTCGTAAACTTGGTTGATGCTTTCACCGATGCTAAAGCCTCAGCTTTCAAATCTGAATGGATTCGCACCACACCTTTGACAGCCATTTGAAAAGTAAAACTAATAACACCTTTAATTTTTAACAAAGCCTCTTCACATAGATTTCTCCAAGACGTATCATCAAGGCCATCTGTATGCAAAACCACTGTTTTGGCACATTTGTTTGTAGTTCCCAGAAAACAACTGAGCTTCCTTTCGACATGAATTCATTTCATTGACACTATCACCATCTGCCTTATTGGAGGACTGATGTATGTCATAGATTTCAGAGGCCAGAAGTTTTGTTCCTCCTAGAGTTACAGTTTTCTGTATGACATTTTGTAGGCTCAACATCATACCCAGTTCTCCTTTCATCTTTTCTCTGTTTGCACGGCATTCTCCCAAGTATGGAAGAGCAAGCAAAGCCGAATGGATGACTGGAGGGTTGGGGTGGTCCATAAATAAAACAAGGCCAGGCAGATATCCCTGATCCTGGACGACGGCTCTTCTGTTTAATGGGTCTGCTGCTATATCCCATAACTAGTTAACTACCGATAGAGCATCAGACTCTTCCACTCATGGTGAAGGTGGAAGAATTCATCTTCTATGCCAAGCTCAAGAATAAAATCTTAAATTCGATCCAGAGCTTTAGGAGTCCAGAGCCTGCTGTACCATCAGGGCCACACCTACAGATGAGGTAGAAACCCAGAGGGCGCAAGCCCCTCAGTTCACAGCCACAGCCTCGGGGATCACAAACAACCAGACTAACTCAGGGAGCTAAAGAGCAAGGCGCTCTTTGGTGGTGGGGAACGGAGATGCTTGTTTTCACGTGTTCAATGAGTCACTGCTGTTTGAGCACCACTTTTTTTTTTTTTTTTTTTTTTTGATACAGAGTCTCACTCTATCATATAAGCTAGAGTGCAGTGGCGCGATCTTGGCTCACTGAAGCCTCCATCTCCCAGGGCCAGTTGATTCTCCTGCCTCTGCCTCTCGAGTAGCAGGGATTACAGGCGTGTGCCATCATGCTCCACTAATTTTTGTATTTTTAGTATAGACGGGGTTTCTCCGTGTTGGCCAGGCTGGTTTCAAACTCCTGACTTCAAATGATCCGCCTGCCTCGGCCTCCCAAAGTGCTGCGATTATAGGCGTGAGCTACTGTGCCCAGTCAAGCACCTCTGTTTTTGAGAATGCCAGTTCTATGGCTTTGCTACTCTATCCTGCCCAAGGTTATTGTGGAAGAATGGTGAGACACAGTATCTAGTGAGATGTATTGGTAGAGTCTCTTCTGTGAAGGTGAATTCCTCATTCTCCTGATCTTGGTAACTACCAAGGACACCGCTCTACCGTTGCATAGCCAGGACACACAGTGACTTTATTTGTACGTCCAGTGCGCACAGTGACCTCATAATGTGGGCACATATCGTTATTGACCCATTCTCAGAAAAAGCAGGGTCCAGAAAGAGGCAAGCACCCCAGCTGTGCCACCTAGTAGATAGTACCTGGTGATTGCCCCAAGGCTGCTTCCCTCCTGCTCTCTGTTAACTGTGAGAGAGAGGACTGGCAGATAGCTCAGCTTGCCCAGGAGACCTTTCCCTCATGGTGTATCACTTTGAATCTCTCTCTTTCCCATTTTTCAGAAATGCTTCAGTATTTCCCATCGTGTGATAATAATTCATTCTTGTTTTTGATTTGATGATATGAAGGAGACACTAATTGCAACATGAACAAAAGAAATTAGCTTAGAAAGATTCCCAAGCAACTGATTTGCTCATCACTCTGTCTCTATCAGTTCATCGACTTTTCATGAAAATAACACATAATTTGAATTTTGGTTGGAAATTCAAAATAGCACCAAAAGGTATCCACAGTAAAGTAAGTCTTCTTCTCAGCCCAGTTCCTGAATCCCACTCCCTGTAGATAAACACCATCGACCATTTCTTACACACTCTTCCAGAAATGTTCCATGTAAATATATGTCTATAGACATTATTAATACCTTCCTTTTAACTTAATCATATATCTTGAAGATCTGTCCATATCAGCACATGTAGATACACTAAATTATTTCTAATGATGATATAACAATTTATTATATGACCACATCAAAATTTGTTTAGTCAGTCTCCTGTTGATGGACATATGGCTGTTTCCTGGTTTTTGTTTTTCAGATCTCTCTGTGTAGAGGTGAAAATAAAATCAGAGGACAAATTGCTACATTTGCTAGCAGGCCTTGCAAGATTGGCATGTTTTAAATTTTAATAATATTGTCCAATTGCATTTCAAAGAGGGTGTACTAATTTTTACAGCACCTACATTGCATATGTACCTGTATCCTTACATCCTTAGCCACTATGAATTTCCATGTTTTATAACTATTGCCACTATGATAGGCAAAACATTGTTTCATGGGCTGAATTTGTATTTCTTAATTATGAATGAGATTGAGATTTTTTAATATGCATAAAAATATATTTTTCTTTCTGAACTCCTCTTTCATACATATCCTTTGCCTATTTTGTGAGGCCATTTATATTTTTCTTGTTGGCCTATACTAATGTTTTATACATATCTAGAGAGGACATAGTACATATAGAGTGCAGATGTGGTAAAAATTCATACAACCTCTCTGGAATGCAGTTGGAGTTGAAGATGCATGTGTACAAAGTACAGGGTTTTTTTATTTTGTTTTGTTTTTTGAGACCGAGTCTCGCCCTGTCACCCAGGCTAGAATGTAATGGTATGATCTTGGCTCACTGCAACCTCTGCATCCCGGGTTCAAGGGATTCTCCTGCCTCAGCCTCCCAAGTAGCTGCGAATACAGGTGCACGCCACCACACCAGCTAATTTTTTGTATTTTTGGTAGAGACGGGGTTTCACCATGTTGGCCAGGCTGGTCTTGAACTCTTGACCTCATGATCCACCTGCCTCAGCCTCCCAAAGTGCTAGGATTACAGGCATGAGCCGCTGCATCCAGCCCAGGTTTTTTTTAAAATTTTGCCTTTTGCCTTTAATTACTGTAGTTTTCCATGAAAGAAATTTAATATTTTATAGTAAAATGTATTCCTCTACCTCTATTGCTAATATCTGCTTAGATTTTTTTTCTTAGGAAAATATTACCCACTCCAAGATTACTTTAAATTTTTTTCATGATGCCTTATAAAATTTTTTAGTTTTGCATTTTATCTTTAAAGCTTTGGTAGAAAATCAAAATAGCAAATCTAGAATGTACTCTAATGCAAGGAGGGAGACACAGAACTATTTTTTTTCTAAATGGCTGAAAACGTCTCAATGCCATCTATTAAATAATCCATCTTTCTTCACTGATTTAAAATGCCACCTTTATGGTATCCTGGATTCCCTGAAGTGTTTGGACCTACTTAAGATTCTATTCTGTTCCATTGATCTGCCTGCCTATGCAGATATTTTAGAAATGAATGCATTTATGTAGCTATAATTTAGCCTCTGTGGGTCTATTTCCAGGCTTCAGTTATTTGCATTCTACAGTATGTTTATTTGTCATTGTGTACCTCGGTTTTGACTTCCTCAAGGGTAAAGATTATGGATTCTCTTCCCTCTGTAATTCCCTAAAACATGAGTCTCTGCCAAGTTTGGCATTTTGAAAACTGAAATCAAGCCATGTCCTTAGGCAGAACCAGTGGTAGTCTGAGTGGTTTCAGTGACTGAAGCCCCTGCTCAAAATATTCAACCTCTAAATGTAATATATAAAACACTATGACAGCTTATTCCTTTCATTAAAGGGATGTTCCTTTAAACACTAATATTGTGCATGGTGCTGAGAATACGTTCACCATAATTTCTCCTTGGTCTAAGTTTTAGTAGAAAGGCAACATGAACTAACATTTAAGATCCATGAAATCTGTTAAGAATAGCACATATTCCATCTCATTTAATATCACAAATAGCCTACAAAATTGGTGTTATCAATCTCACTTTACAGAGAAGGAAACAGGCTTAGAAAAGTAAGTTAATTTGCCAACTTAGTTAGTGGCAAACCCTGGATTCAAACCAAAGCCTGTTTGATGCCAAATATCATGTTCTTCTTACTCTCCTATGCCGCCTCCCAGAGACAGAGATCCTCAAACAATTATGGAAAATAGTTTTCACTTCTCGTCCTAGCCCTGCAGTGCCTCCCTTGATCACTGAATGGAGAATAATTTCTAGCTACAACCATGCTTAGCAGAAAACAGGACCATGATAAATGATTGACATCTGCCACAGAAGTAAAAGGCAGCAGTGGCCATACAGGACACTGTATTTGTCATTATTGTGCTACAACACAACGTAGGAGACCAAAGGAACATTTTCCCAACTTCACAGTTAAGTTTAGGAACAACCCTAAAAATCAGTTGATTGATAAAATTTCACTCCCTATATAAAGCCTAAGAAGCCAACGCTAAAAATAAATTTTGAGAAATATGGTAAATAAAAGAGAGATTTATATGTGGTATCCAAAGTATACCAGTCCTGCCAACTTGACATGCTAAATATTCAGCCTCTTTTTGTAATAATCAACTTGGCTCTAGTAGTCATAGGAAGGCACTACCTCAAACCAGTTTTCCGCAGGCAGAAGAGAGAGAAGAAACTCTATTCCATTCTAGAGCTATGTATCAAATCAAGTACCTGAACTTTCAATCAAGCTCTACCCAGATCGACCAGTTCTAAGAACCGGGCCCCTGGGTTTGTGTGATACTCAATAGTTCCGCATCTGGCCTCTCTAGAGTAGCCACTGAGTGGCCACCCAACTCCTATTCCTCCTTCCTCTCCCTTAGGGATCTGCAAATTTATCTAAGTTTTCTGCCCACTTCCCCAACTTCATATGGCTCAGGTAAGATTAGCCCCACTCCAGCCCCTCAGAGTCCACGTATAATCCCATGCCCTTTGTCAGTAACTGGATTAGCAATGGGACTAATTGCTATTTGCCATTAGCAATATGATTGGATTCAGAGTCCTGAATTGTGGTAGAGGTCTGCTCTAAGCATAAAAAAAGTTCTGCCTTGCTCCTCTGGAACAGCACCAGGGAACAACCTTTACTTTTCATCTGGCCAGTCTTCTTTGCTGATATAAGATCCAGAACTGCTGCAGCACATTCCCACAAGCCATCATTCAGAGAAGGGCAGAGCCAAAAGGATCACAGGGAATTGAACCTGTAGCCATCATGGACTCAGCCATGATGCCCACAATAGCACTGAACTTGCAGTTACTGAAGCAGTAAACAAATTTAAATTGTAAGCTATTACTGGCCTCCAAATGTTTCCTAACTGACCTCACTCATACACCTCCACTATGAATCTCTGAGGCAGTCACTCTCTAAACTCTAGACAAGGACTGCCAAAGTATTTACCTACTTAAAGGACACTGTAGGAGTTAAGAGGATAGGCTCAAACCCTGCCCCTGCCACTTATTTTCTGTGTGATCTTGGCAAGTTATCTAAACTCTCCAAGCATGTTCCTTCACCTGTAAACTGGGGATAATCGTCACATCTAAAAGTTGTGAGGATCGAGGCAACTCATGCCTAGTGCTTAAAATCCAGCCTGGCATGTAAATACTGTCCTGATTATGTATACTTTTGTCAATATCTATGCCTGATTTTCCTCTCCCAACAGTGACCCAAATTCCACACTTCCTGTGTTTATTTGGATTTCACAATCTTCAATTCTGAATCTAATCCATGTGTCTGTCTACACTGCACCACAGTGATTCCAAGTTCGGACCCTTTTCAAATATAGCCATAGTCATTGACATTTTCCCATCTAGGAATCCCAGGGATGATATAGCTAATGTGAGCCTGAACCCTAATGAAATACAAGTCTAATGCTAATTGGTATCTTGTAGATTTTAATCCATTCCTCTTACCACAGCAGTACTTCTTAAGAGCCTGTTCCTGTGGGTTAATGTGTACAGAAAAATGAGATACTAATTACTATGGATATTTAGCTCTGTTTCTCTATGAACAATCATCCTACTACAGTAATCCTCCCTTCCCGTTTGGTCCCAGCTGTTTAATTCATTAGGTATTACTTTTTTTTTTTTTTTTTTCTCTATGAGCTGTTAGGCTGAATTTCAAAAAGAGACTGACCAGGAAAATTTTCAAATATATCTTTCAAATTTCTTTTCTCCTTGAAAATAAAGTTGAACAGTCCTCATACCACTAAACGTGGCAATTGAGTTGACGGGACAGCTCCTTTCAAAGCGCATACCTACAGCTATTTTCCACACCCTGGCATTGCTTGTCCGCTGCTTTCCAAGCAGGTTCACTGGGAACTGTGCCATGCTCAGCTATCATTTTCTGCTTATAAGAAGGAAGTGAGAGATCAGGGTCGTTAGAGTCTATAAACACTTAAATGCTCAGAAATGCAAAGCAATGAGCTATTTTGCAGGGCTGCCGGAGAAAAGGAGTGGAGAAAAGAGAAAAGAAATCATGTCTTGAAACTCCAATGAGTACCATTCTTACATGATGTCTAAACAGACAGGAATTCAAGTTGAGCATTTGAATGTTAAAAGAAAATAGACAATGCAATGATCTTCCCAGCAAAATAGCAGCCATACATGGGCTGCCTTGAATGGAAAAGGGAAGAAAAAAGGAGAAACAAAGATAAAATGAGACACAGAGAAAAGAGGCAGACAGATTGTCCAGGGAGGGTACAGTTAAGATTTTTGTAGTTCTACATGAAAAAAAAAAAAAATCTGTTTCATAAAAGGAATTCAAATGAGAGAAATAAGAAAAAGTCAGGCTGAACTTCAGAATCCATGATATCCTGACCTATAATATTTCCTCATCTAATTCCAACAATTTCAGGTAGCCAATTCAATGCTATATAATTCTGAAAATGATTCATGGGACCAAAAAAGCAACTTTGGAGCATCTAAACTACCTGGTTCAAATTTGAGAACATTATTTTCATATTTTTCTTTATCTGCTCCACAGTTCCATGGCAAATTAATAGAAAGCCAACGAGATTTCTATGTGTGGGCTGTATTGTTCTTTTTTATGTGATATGTATAACCTTTCCCCATCTGCACAGATACAGAGAGGCCTATTTTGGTGTGCTTTTTTAATTTGCTGCTTGTCCATGAAATGGAATGCTCCTGAGAAACTAGAGCGGTAAAGAACTTAGAACAGGTGATAAAACCTCATTTTTGCACTGTCGCTCAATGACATTGCACTGCTGAAGCCGCACAGCAGTTAATGGCCATGGAAATTATACTGGCCCACAAGCCCTTGGACAGGAAGAAAACTAACTGTGAGAACTTGAATTTTATTGAAAATCAAAAGCCAACTGACAGGATGCTCGCTGAACTCACCCAGGAAATGCTTAGTCAGACTCATCAGATATAACAATACTCAGAAAAAGATTCAAGCGCAAAACCTAGGGAATTGTTTTTTTGTTTTTTTTTTTTTAAAAAAAAACCTATCACACACGTCAGGGTGAATTTTATAAAGTATACGAAAGGCTGTAGGAAAAAGTAGATTGCAATGCAGTATACCACAGCCATCAAACATCTAGTGCATTTTTAAGTTCAATAAATTCCTAGTCACTGTAATTGTGCCTAAAAACACAGAGTAAAAAAAAAAAAATGGCAAAATAAGCAAAGAATTATTTTAAGGCTAGAGGGTAATATTTTTATAAAAAAATGTAAGGGAGGTATGGGTGTATACAAAGACACATATAATGAGTATGACTATGTAAAACAGTAATTCCGCACTCACGAGTTCCGCAAGTGTCTACTGAGTACCTGCTCTGGGCTAGTATCTGTTCTATGTGCTGTGGTTATAACTACGAACAACACAACAGCTCTACTCCTACAGAATTTATTTTCTCATTAGGAAGAAATGCAAAATAAATATATTTATGAAGCTACATTCAATAATTGTAAATGATCAAGATCAGCCACTTTGCTTAATATTTTTTCAAATTTATTTTGTATAGACAATTCCACCAGAATTTACTCTATATTCATGCCAGCTATCATGAGGAAGAGAGGAAGAAATCTATCTGGGTCATGGCACCTTTTCACACACTTAAAAAAACATGGCTTCTTTAAGTGGAGTATGATTATATGTACGAAGTGTACATTTTTAAATTTTTTCAAATATATGGGTTGTTACACAGAAATCATCTTAGTGCCAATAAGTATTTAACATTTCCACTTTCAGCAGGTAAAAGAATTTCTATCTCTGTTTCATTATAATTATGCTAAACACTTTCAGGCTTCCATTTTCCTTTTTTTATAATAATGAAACAAAATGCAATCAAATATTCAAATCATTGGACAAACAACCATACAAAAGGCAATACTGCTGAAAATGAATTGTTACCTAGCCCACAGTTCCACTATGCAACAGCTTGAATTTTTGTCAGCTGACATAAGAGAGTCCAAATTTAATAATGAAAGGCAATTAAGAAGGGTGAGAGTATAACCTAATAAAAAGGTGGAATGTATGGAAATTGAATTTTTAAAAGTCTCTATACCAAGTGAGGCACAGGTGCTGGACTGCCATAATTGACATTGGAGCCTTCTATTGGAAGGCTATCCTGGGACCCAGTATTCCAACTCTTGTCTCTCTGGGGTGGGAAAGACAGGGGTCTGAGCCCTGACTGAAGTCCAAAGAAGTCATTAACATAATGTCTGCCATAATACAGTTCCACCCAAAGAGTATGGAAGACCAGACACATTAATCTTCTACTCAGAGTCAAAGGATAGGAGAACAGGGAATCAGGTGATGGGTGCCATTTCTCTCTCTGTCTCTCTTTTTTTTTTATATATCCACACTTAATCCAGTGAAATCACATATGTGGGCTAGTCAGATCTGAAATAGGCTGCACATTTTTGAAGATGGCCCACAGAAGCTTTTCTGTACCAATGCCCTTCAATGCCTCCTTTACTCTCTCTGAGATTCAGTTTTCTGACCTATATAATGAGGAAGGATAATTACATGAAATAACCTTTGTAAAAGTAACATACTATTGGCCGGGTGCAGTGGCTCACGCCTGTAATCTCAGCACTTTGGGAGGCCACGGCGGGCAGATCACCTGAGGTCAGGAGTTCGAGACCAGCCTGACTAACATGGTAAAACCCCATCTCTACTCAAAATACAAAAATTAGCTAGGCGTGCTGGTGCATACCTGTAATCCCAGCTACTCAGGAGGCTGAGGCGGGAGAATCACTTCAACCCTGGAGGCGGAGGTTGCAGTGAGCCGAGATTATACCACTACACTCTAGCCTGGGTGACAGATTGAGACTCTGTCTCAAAAATAAATAAATAACATACTATTAAGCAGGGACGCAGAAAATCCTCAATGTGAGTTACTGAATAAACAAGCTAGTATCATTCTTAATAGGTAACTAAAGCTACATATACTGGTGAGAGTAAAAATTTATCTAACCCTAGATATATCTATCACCTATTGCTAAGATAACAGAATAATCAATAATAATTTTTATTTATTTTTATTTTATTATCATTTTTTTTGAGACAGAGTCTCACTCTGTCACCCAGGCTGGAGTGTAGTGGCACGATCTCAGCTCACTACAACCTGTGCCGCCTGGGTTCAAGCAATTCTCCTGCCTCGGCCTCCTGAGTAGCTGGGATTACAGGCACCTTCCACTGCTCCTGGTTAATTTTTGTAGTTTTTTTTTTTTTTTTTTTTTTTTTTTTTTTCAGAAGAGACAGTGGCCAAACTGGTCTTAAACTCCTGACCTCAAGTGATTCACCCACCTCAGCCTCCCAAAGTGCTGGGATGACTGGCATGAGTCACCATGCCCAGCTAAGAATAATTTTTAAACCAACATTGGAACTTAAGACAATTGTATTTAAAATACAGCAAACTGGATATGATCGGTGAATACAGAACTTTAAAATGTCCTATGAAATACAGAATTTAATTGCTGATAAATCAATTGCCTGTCTTCCTTTTCATATTTTTAGTTAAGCTTTTGAAAACTTCAGTTTTTCATATTATTTATGTCAATTTTTGTAATGAAATTTGTTAATCAGAGAAATTACTGCTTATGAATCCATGGTTTTGTCTATTTATGTCTTTCAATCAGCTATAGAATAACATTTTAAGTGTATAAAATACAAATTTTCTATCCTAGAAATAAATGCACAATACTTTAATTGTTTTCTAAACTCTTTAATATTTTTCTAATCCTGTTAGGCTTTTAGTAATGTTTTTAATTCCCTAGTTTCCAAAGGATTTTTTGTGAGACACTTGTCTATTTTCTTTAGAGTGGGTTTAAAACAGTTCGGAATATAGCAATCATTGCTGCATTGCATGTACATCACCTTCTCATAACACCATACATAATGTGTAAGAATCAATCATGATTTATATCTGATTGCTGGCTCAATGTCACGTTATAAAAAAAAATTCCTTTGTGTGTACTCTAATATTCTTCTATTTTCTCTTGAGAAAATTAGTCACTTTTGCAGTTTTTTATTCTCAGTTTTACTTGGAGTTCTTCAGAAATGAAAGAGATTGAGGGTCATATACAGAAACATATTCAACCTCAAACATTTTAAAATGTATTCAATATTCAACCTAACTAGAGTCTGTTAGAGTATTCTGTTCTTAAGTCAAGAATAAAAAAGCTAGACTTAACTAGGCAAGATTAATTTACTAGAGGCCCCATGTTTAATTTTAAGACATGTAATTATGTTTTAATATGTAATATTAATTACTAAAGGCTTACTATATAAATTAATTTATTAACATAATACCTACATTTTCTAATGTTAAAAAACTCAGAAGATTAATATATACAAGGAATGCCACACACTGACCATCTCCAGAACATAATCTGCCACTTTCATTCACAGCATCTCTCAGAACCAACACTGTGTAATGCCCTCACAAGTTTCCCTAAGGAGTCACATTGGGCAAGTTATGCTGCAATAAGAAGCAACCCTCGAAATCTCAGCAGTTTGAAACCACAGAGTTTTATATCTGCCTCATGCTATGTGTCCATCATAGACCTCTGCTCCTCACAGCCTCTCAGGAATCCAACTTGCTTGTGTTTAAACAATCACTGAAGAAGTGGAGAGAAAGCTTAATTAATCAAGCAGTAAAATTCTTCCTAAAAGTCATAAACATCACTTGTTCTCACACTTCATTGGCCAAAGCAAGCCACATGGCATCACCCAAGTTCATGTGGGCAGGGAAGTACAATTCCTCCGTGAACTGGGGATAACCAGATATATTTGGTGGCAGCTCCCACTCACCTTGTGATAAAGGAAAGAAGTAAGAAAGCAGAAGTTTTAAAAATTGGCCCAGAAAATACCCAAACTCTTTTCGATGACATTCATCCTATTTTTTTTATAATGCATGCCAGGAAGAAGAGGATGAATGGAGTAAAAGTTACCATTTCCCTCATAGTACATTCTACCTATAAATGCAGGGTTTAAATCATCTTTTCATCCTCTTTTGTTTCCATGATAAAGCTAAATGTGAACTTGGCTGGATTCAGACCTTCCCAGCAAAATTAGGAATAGGGTAGTACAAACTTGAGGCTATTAGATTAAAATGGATAGTTCCTAATGTTTATTTACCGTCTATCCCAGATGCTATTCATAGTGGCTTATGTGGATCATCACATATAATCTTCATAGCAATTTATATGAAGTAGGTAGATACTATCACCATCCTCATGTTCCAAGTAAAGAAGGTCAAGAAGAACACAGAACTCATTAGTGAAAGAGGGTAGATTCCATTTCAGGCATGGACTCCACACCCCATACTCTCAATCAACACACAACAGTGAGTAGCACTGATAAAATATTTTATTATATAATGCCATTTGAGCTTGTGTATTTATATAAATGCCAGTGAACAATTGTAATCCTGAGAAAGAGGTTCCAAAACAGCATTCCAGCACATTCCTCCATTTTTGAAAAAAAAAAACACTGGTTTTTCACTTCTTTAGATTTCATACATTAAAGGGAAAAATATGTAAAGAGTGTTTTGGAGCTATTTTATAAACTTTACATGACTCTAAACTAATTAGAGAACTTAAAATTTTACTAAAAATGAGTAAGACTGAAAATTTATGAAGAGCATACTGGGATCATGACAATATTCACAGATGCCACATTTATAACTCTGGAATGGCATCCATGGAGACCACGTAAATGTCACCCCCTGAAGTTGTGCAATGCACAATGTGTGTGACCATATGCTGAGGCTCTAATGTTTTTATGGGAAATCTGCCATCACTTGTATTTCTATTCTGATGCTGTGTCTTAATATGCAGTCTTATTTTGATTTTTGTTTCCCAAATAGCTTCAAAATTTTAATACCTTAAGTTATTCTCCAAATTGGAAGTAGAGAATGTTGTCATACTGATATGATAAGCATTATAAAAACCAGTCTTAAATGAGCACATCTCATGTTGTCATTTCATTTGCTTAAAGAGTCAGTGTCTGGGTTTACATATGTAAATTATATTAACTGAACTGGGGAGCTGCAAAAACAGTTGAATTTAAGGAACTATATTTACTCAAGCATACAATAACAGCTAATCAATTCAAGTATTTTAAAACTTCTTGGAAATATGTCATATTACAGACATTATATGTACTGGTATCTATGGGGGGAAATCATAATTATTTTCAAACATGCAAGAAAGAAACACTACTTCAGTTCATCAACTTCAACAGCTTCCTATTCCAATCTCAGGAAAACTGCTCGATTATTCCTCTCCTTCCACAGGACCCCATTATAGGCCCCACGGGATCTCTCCACCATTGCTATTGTGTCTTAATTTTGTTTTAATCATATTTTCAATCCTCCAACCCTCTCCAATGTCAGCAAAGTGCTGTTGATCTTGAGAAGTCCTTTGTTGTAAATCCCACTGAGCCACTTTCTGCAGAGACGCTCCCCTTTTGAAGACTTGCCCCAGTGGTCTTTGTGTTGGCTGCTTCACTGAAGGAATAAAGCAGCATGCCTTAGGTAAAAATTTTTTGCAGTGCCTTTTCAAACAGTATTTGTACACTTTAGTAGTCATCACAGAGTCTCTGTTGACCTAAAAGATTGCAGTTTTATAAAAGCTGTGGCAGATGCTAAGAATATTCATCAATCCTTTTCTTCTTTTGAAACAGGCCCAAAGATGAATGACTTGTGGGCAAATATTGATTTCATTTCCCAAAGATCAACTATTAAGCATGAAAGAACACTTAAACACAAAATCAAAAGGTTTACCTTGTCAAACTGGGACAGAACATAGACCACCACACTTACCTACCTGAGGACACAAGGGCCAGGGAACAAATCAGAAATGTAATGTCTGTGGCACTTCCTATGAGTCTTCTCTGGCAACCAAAGCTAAATAAACGAAGCAACATAAGGCTGTGCTTCTCCAACTTAAACTTTAATGTGAGTATGAATTACCAGGGATCTTACTAAAATACAGATTCTGATTCACTGGGTCTGGGATAGAGTCTGGTATTCTGCATTTCTGACTAGCCTCCAGGTGATACTGATTCTGCTCATCTAGAGACCTCACTTTGAGTAGCAAGTATTTAGGCCACTTACTAGCAGGAACTAAGCACAATATCCTACAACCGCAAATGTCTGAGCTCTTTCCAACAAGAAAGACAAGAGCAAATGCTGATGCCACATCTGCACTGCCTCAGAAAATAAAGAAGGGATGAGGAGCCCCCCTGTGGCACTCTGTGCCCATAAAAAGATCACATCAACAGGAGAAGGATTGAGTGAGGCAATGGGGTTGGTGAAAGGAGTTCAGCAATCCGTCTGCTGCGCGCTGGGGGCGCTTGGTTTGGTTTCCACATTACCAGCCTCAGTGAGGTGGAACAGAGGATTACAAAGGGATAATCTAAATGGCAATTGCAAGTGTATTGTTGTGGTCACCAGCACCTTTTCCATCAGTATTTTCCATTTCTCCAAAGCCATATGGAACAGTTAATCTATGTGGGTGATTTCTTAAGAGAAAATGAACAACACATGGTCCCGAGTGGCAACTGTAGTGAAAGTTAAAAATGATATTTTCTTTTATCCCGAAGACTCTATAATGTTCACAGATCTTAATATTACCATAACAATAAATGACAAAAGGGATTTAGTTCAGTTAGAAAGCATCCTGCTATTGGCCATGTGGAGAAACTTAAAATAAAACACACTGTCTTCTAGCCTTCAGCAGCTTCTAGCCTTGAGCATTGAGATAAAAGTCCAATATGAAGTTTCCTAATGATTTGAAGAGCTGGCTGTTTTAACAGAGATCATGGGAAAAGAGTTAGAAAAAGAGAGATTTCAAATCCAAAACTAAAAAAAAAAAAAAATGGTAGATTTATGCTTCAATAGATTTGTTCCTTTAGCATATGCTCCATTGATCTTTCTGAAATTCTTCCAGGTGAGTTACCTGTTCTGTCCAAAAGGAATCACCATCAAAAAAACAAGAAGTCTTTTTAAACTAACAATTCCCTTTAGCTGAGGCAGAGTCTTTGGCAAAATTTACAAAGAAGCATTTTTCACTGACTTGCCAAAGATATATATCAAGAGTATAGGTAAAAATGTAAAAGAAATTAGACACAATTGTTTAAAAGCCAAATATGATAGCACCAAATCTACAGTGGTAGAGATTTGAGTTGGAGCTTGATTAGAAGGAGAACAGCCAAACAGAACCTGGCCTGATTTAGAATATTACATCCAAAGCAGGGACAATCTAATTGGTGGGCTGAGTAGGTAGCCACCTACATGAAATAAAAGGGTTATAGGGAATCTTCCACTATCCCAGTCCAAAAGCATCTTTTGCCTAAAATTCCAAATTAGACACCCTATTCCTATTAATATATCCATGGGAGAAGTAATACCATAAATTCTCTTGAATCCTTAATATATTTCATTGGTTTGTTATTAGAGCCTCTTCGCATTATCTAGCCATAGATACATTTTTAATAGGTTTTTGGGGGAACAAGTGGTGTTTAGTTACATGAATAAGTTCTTTAGTGGAGACTTCCAAGATTTTGGTGCATCCATCACCCCAGGAGTGTACACTGTACCCAATGTGTAGTCTTTTATCCCTCGCTACCCCCTACCCATTCCCCCAAGTCCCCAAAGTCCGACATATCATTCTTATGCCTTTGAGTCCCAATAGCTTAGCTCCCACATAGGAGTGAGAACATGCAATGTCTTATTTTTCCTTCCTAAGTTATTTCATTTAGAATAATAGTCTCCAATTCCCTCCAGGTTGTTGTGAATACCATTGTTTCATTCCACTTTATGTCTGAGTAGTATTCCGTGGTATTATGTATCATGTTTTCTTTATCCACTCATTGATTGATGGGCATTTGGGCTTGTTCCGTATTTCTGCAATTGCAAATTGTGCTGCTATAAACATGCGTGTGCAAGTATCTTTTCTCTATAATGTCTTCTTTTCCTTTAGGTAGATACCTAGCAGTGGGATTCGCTAGATCAAACAGTAGGTCTACTTTTAGTTCTTTAGGAACTGCCACACTGTTTATCATAGTGGTTGTATTAGTTTACATTCCCACCAACATTGTAATATTGTTTCCTTTTCACTGCATCCTCATCAACGTCTATTAATTTTTATTATGACTATTCTTGCAGGAGTGAGGTGGTATCACATTGTAGTTTTGATTTGCATTTCCCTGATAATTAGTGACGTTGAGCATTTTCTCATATGTTTGTTGGCCATTTGTATATTTTCTTTTGAGAATTGTCTATTCATGTCTTCTGCCCTCTTTTTGATGAGATTGTTTGTTTTTTACTTGCTGATTTGTTTATTAGTCTTTTGTAAGATGTATAGATTGTGAACATTTTCTCCCACTCTGTGTCTTGTCTGTTAATTCTACTGATTGTTTTCTTTTGCTGTGCAGAAGCTTTTTTGTTTAATTAAGTCCCATCTTTTTATCTTTGTTTCTGTTGCATTTGCTTTTGGCTTCTTGGCCATGAAGTCTTTGCCTAAGCCAGTGTCTAGAAGGGTTTTTCTGACGTTATCTTCTAGAATCTTTATGGTTTCAGGTCTTAGATTTAAGCCCCTGATCCATCTTGAGTTGATTTTTGTATAAGGTGAGAGATGAGCATCCAGTTTCATTCTTCCACATGTGGCTTGCCAATTATTCCAGCACCATTTGTTGAATAGGATGGGTGTCCTTTCCTTGCTTTATGTTTGCTTTGTTGAAGATCAGTTGGCTATATATACTTGGCTTTATTTCTGGATTCTCTATTCTGTTCCATTGGTCCATGTGCCTATTTTCCTGCTAGTGCCATGCTGTTTTGGTGACTATGGCCTTATAGTATAGTTTGAACTCAGGTAGTGTGATGCCCCCAGATTGGTTCTTTTTGCTAAGTCTTGCTTTGGCTATGCAAGCTCTTTTTTGGCTCCATATGAATTTTAGGATTATTTTTTTCTAGTTCTATGAAGAATGAGAGTGGTATTTTGATGGGAATTGCATTGAATTTGTAGATTGCTTTAAGCAGTATGGTCATTTCCACTAGCTACTCCTGCTTGCTTTTGGTGTCCATTTGCATGGAATATCTTTTTCCACCTCTTTACTGTAAGTTTATGTGAGTCCTTATTTGTTAGGTGAATCTCTTGAAGACAGCAGAAATTTGGTTGGTGAATTCTTATCCATTTTGCCATTCTGTATCTTTTAAGTGGAGCATTTAGGCCATTTACATTCAATGTCAATATTGAGATGTGAGGTACTATTCTATTCATCAGGCAATTTGTTGTCTGAGTATCTTGGGTTTTTTTTTTTTTTTTTTTTTCATTGTGTTACTGTTATATAGACCCTGTGAGATTTATGCCTTAAGAAGGTTCTATTTTGGTGTTTTTGGAGGATTTGTTTCCAGATTTAGAGCTCCTTTTAGCAGTTCTTGTAGTGCTAGCTTCACAGTGGTGAATTCTCTCAGCATTTGTTTGTCTGGTAGAGATTGTATCTTTCTTTCATTTATGAAGCTTAGTTTCACTGGATACAAAATTCTTGGCTGAAATTGTTTTGTTTAAGGGGGTCAAAAATAGGACCCAAATCCTTTCTAGCTTGTAGGATTTTTGCTGAGAAATCTGCTGTTAATCTGATAGGTTTTCCTTTAAAGGTTACCTGATGCTTTTGCCTCATAGCTCTTAAGATTCTTTTCTTTGTTTTTGCTTTAGATAACCTATGACTTTAGATTTCTCTTCTTCCTCAGGAACACCAATTATTCTTAGGTTTGCATGTTTAACATAGTCCCAAACTTCTTGAAGGCTTTGTTCATTTTTTTAATTCTTTTTTTGTCATTCATGGATTGGGTTAATTCAAAAGCTTTGTCTTCAAGCTCTGAAGTTCTTTCTTCTGCTTCTTCAGTTCTATTGCTGAGACTTTCTAGTGCACTTTGCATTTCTCTAAGTGTGTCCTTTATTTCCAGAAGTTGTGATTTTTTTTTATTTATTTATGCTATCTTTTCACTGAAGAATTTTTCATTCCTATCTTGTATATTGTTTTTCATTTCTTTAAATTGGACTTTACCTTTCTCTGGTGCCTCCTTGATTAGCTTAATAATCAACCTAAATTCTTTTTCTGGCAATTTGGAGATTTTATCTTGGTGTGGACCAATTGCTGGTTAGCTGGCATGATCTTTTCAGGGTGTTAAAGAACCTTGTTTTGTCATATTACCAGGATTGTTTTCCTAGCTTCTTCTCATTTGAGTAGACTATGTCAGAGGGAAGATCTGAGGCTCAAGGGCTGCTGTTCAGATTATTTTATCCCATGAGGTGCTCCCTTGATGTGGTGTTCTCCCTCTTTCCCTAGGAATGAGGCTTCCTAAGAGCCAAACTGCAGTGATTATTTTCACTCTTCTGGGTCTAGCCATCCGGTTGAGCTACCAGGCTCCAGGCTGAGAAGTTTCTGCAAAGAGTCCTGTGATGTAATCCATCTTCACATCTTGAAGCTATGGATATCAGCACATGCTCTGGTGGAGGTAGCAGGGGAGTGAAGTGGACTCTGTGAGGGTTCTTGGTTGTGTTTTTGTTTATGCACTGGTTTTGTGTCAGTTGGCCTCCAGCTAGGAGGTGGCGCTTTCAAGAGCACGTCAGCTGTGGTACTACAGGTAGGACAGAAACTTGCCCTAGGGAAACCTGGTTAAGTATTCAGGTTTCTCAGGCAGTGGGCAGCGTCATGGAGCTCCTAAGAGACCTTTTTCTTTGGCTACCAGGGCAAGTAGAGAAAGACTACCAGGTGGGGGCAGGCATAGGTGTGTCTGAGCTCAGCCTCTCCTTGGGCAGGGTTTGCTGTGGCTGCTGTGGAGGATGAAGATGTGGTTCCCATTCCAATGGAGTTATATTCCCAGGGGGGTTATGGCTGCCTCTGCTGAGTCATACAGGTTGCCAGGGAAGTTGGGAAAAGCCAGCAGTCACAGGTCTCACCCAGCTCCCATACATCCTGCAGTTCTAAAGGCGGGGCTCACTCCCACCATTCCCCCTACAACAGCACTGAATCTATTTCCATGTACCTGCTGGCCAGGGCTGAGAACTTGCCTCAGACCACGAGCCTCTCCACTAAGAAAGCAAGCTGACACACAGGTTTTCAGCATCTCAAGGAGCCCACAGTGGTGATCCAGTTCCCTCAAAGGGTCTGTAGATTCTCTCGGCTTTCCTAATGTGTTCCTGCAGTAGTTCTTGGAGCAAAAGTTCACGATGTGAGTTTCCACATGCTGCTCTGTCCATCTGAGTGGGAGCTGCAAGCTAGTCCAACCGCCTATTCACCATCTTAATCCTTACTCTAATAAATATTTTTTTTATGAAAAGAATAAGGGGAGGAGCAAAAGAAGTGTCCAGAGTCAATGCAGGGCTGATTAGCAAGCCATCTGGGGGTGATTATAAGAGTACTCAGGTATCTGATTCTTGAATACAGAATCAGACATTTACCAAAGGCAATATTCTTTAAATTTTTGCCTACAATGTCAATCACAGCAGTCACAGAACGTGAGCAACAGGCCACAGCTGATGCTCCACACCTCAAGCTAAACCTTGTGGAACACATATAGTGGCTCTTTTAAATTAGAAATACAATAACTGACATTAATTGTTTGACAAAATTTGAGTAAAACAACCTCACTGGATTTTGTCCACTGTAGTTTAGGTACTCCAAATAGACAGGAAATAAAGCTCTTCATAACCTGGATTATTTATATTCACTTAGGAGACATGTTTTCTTCCTCTGGCAGGATAACATTTCTGGTAGTAAACAGCTGCTTCCATCTTCACATAACAAATGGCTTTGACTCACCCCTGTTCAAGTGATCTAGTCAAACTCTGTCAGGAGTAACTTGAGGCAGAAAAGTACACATGTTGCTTTTTATGGAAATGTATATTAAAAGTGTAAGGGAATGGGTGCCACAGGTAATGCTGTCACACCAAAAAGACTTTGAACAGATGCCAGAGACAAATTCTCCTGGTGCTCTGCATCTCCTTTTTCTACTTAACTACATTGTTCCCCCCTCAGGTGTCCTTGAGGCGACTCTGAACATCCTGATAATGATTTTCAAACCTAATACATTTCTACGATTATGGAATAAATGCCTCTATGAAACAGAGAGATGAGCTTGAAAGAAAAGATGAAATTTGCATGTTTCTTTGCAGCTAGGGTTTTCTTTTTTTTTTTATTTCCTTTTGGAGCTCCAACTTTGTCTTTAATCATCAAAAGTTGCCCCTTGACAAAAGGATGGTATAGGAAAAAGCAGTGATGTTTTGTGGGTTTTAGCTGATCACCACTGACAAAGACCCTCTTCATGACCAAACTTTAGTCAGGCTTCTCTGAGCCCACTTCTCAACTAGGCCTCAACTTTGGCCTGTAACAACTGCAACTTTCAGCACAATTTTGTCCACCCACCCCACCCCCCACAACACACACACATACATACTAAGAGGCCTGAACAAACACTAGTGTAGTTTCTATCAACTCAAGGCCATTTCCCTAGTATGGCAATCCCAGCCCCCTTAAAATGCCTTCCTGAGATCCTGAGATAATTCAATGCTGCCAAAAGGCCATTTCCCTAGGATGGCAATCCCAGCCCCCCTTAAAATGCCGTCCTAAGACAGTTCAATGCTGCCAAAAGAATTTACCATTTGTTCAGGCCAAAACCTGACTACAGGCCCTGAGTCCCTTTCCTGACAGCAAGTACTTTAGAAAACTTACTATTGTAAATTCTTTCTCTCTTCTTTTAAGATCTATCTTCTAAGACAACCCAGGATGGTCTTAACAACCTAGAAGCCATCCCTTTGTAATGTAATGATCAAGAAAAATAGGGTCCATGCCTTCCTGTCTCTGTGGGAAGATAGGAGTTTAACTTTCTTTTCTTTTCTTTGATTTTACTTTCTTTATTATTTCATTTCTTTTTTTATAGCTCTTAATTTTTTTAATATACTTTAAATTCTGGGATACCTATGCAGAACATGCAGTTTGTTACATAGGTATACATGGTGGTTTGCGGCACTCATCAACCTGTCACCTACATTAGGTATTTTTTCTAATGCTATCCCTGCCCTTGCTTCCCACCCCCCAACAGGCCCCCATGTGTAATGTTCCCCTCCCTGTGTCCATGTGTTCTCATTGTTCATCTCCCACTTCTGAGTGAGAACATGCAGTGTTTGGTTTCCTGTTCTTGTGTTAGTTTCCTGAGAATGAAGGTTTCCAGCTTCATTCATGTCCCTGCAAAGGACGTGAACTCATTCTTTTTTATGGCTGCATAGTATTCCATGGTGTGTATGTGCCTCATTTTCTTTATCCAGTCTATCATTGTTGGGCATTTGGGTTGGTTCCAAGTCTTTGCTATTATGAATAGTGCTGCAATAAACATATGTGTGCATGTGTTTTATAGTAGAATGTTTTATAATCCTTTGGGTATATACCCAGTAATGGGATTGCTGGGTCAAATACTATTTCTAGTTCCAGATCCTTGAGGAATCACTGTCTTCCCCAATGGTTGAACTAATTTACACTCCCACCAACAGTGTAAAAGTGTTTCTATTTCTCCATGTCATCTCCAGCATCTGTTATTTCCTGACTTTTTAATGATCACCATTCTAACCGGTGTGAGATGATTTTCATTTCTCTAATGACCAGTGATGATGAGCTTTGTTTCATATATTTCTTGTCCGCATAAATGTCTTCTTTTGAAAAGTGTCTGTTCATATCCTTCACCCACTTTTTGATGAAATTGTTCTATTCTTGTAAATGTGTTTAAGTTCCTTGTGGATTCTGGATAGTAGCCCTTTGTCAGATGGGTAGATTGCAAAAATTTTCTCCCATTCTGTAGCTTGCCTGTTTACTCTGATGATAGTCTGCTTTGCTGTACAGAAGCTCTTCAGTTTAATTAGATCCCATTTGTCAATTTTGGCTTCTGTTGCCATTGCGTTTGGTGTTTTACTCATGAAGTCTTTGCCCTTGCCTATGTCCTGAACACTATTGCCTAGGTTTTCTTCTGGGGCTTTTATGATTTTAGGTCTTACATTTAAGTCTTTAACCCATCTTGAGTTAATTTTTGTATAAGGTGTAAGGAAGTGGCCCAGTTTCAGTTTTCTGCATATGGCTAGCCAGTTTTCCCAACACCATTTATTAAATAGGAAATCCTTTACCCATTGCTTGTTTTTGTCAGATTTGTCAAAGATCAGATGGTTGTAGATGTATGGCATTGTTTCTGAGGCCTGTGTTCTGATCCATGGGGCTATATATCTGTTTTGATAGCAGTAGCATGCTGTTTTGATTACTGTAGCCTTGTACTTTGAAGTTAGGTAACATGATGCCTCCGGCTTTATTCTTTTTGCTTAGGATTGTCTTGGCTATGCAGGCCCTTTTTGGGTTCCATGCGAAATTTAAACTCGTTTTTTCTAATTCTGTGAAGAAAGTCAATGGTAGTTTGATGGGGATAGCATTGAATCTATAAATTACTTTGGCCAGTATGGCCTTTTCATGATATTGATTCTTCCTGTCCATGAGCATGGAATGTTCTTCCATTTGTTTGTGTCCTCTTTTATTTCCTTGAGCAGTGGTTTGTAGTTCTCCTTGAAGAGGTCCTTCACATCCCTTGTAAGTTGGATTCCTAGGTATTTTATTCTATTTGAAGCAATTGTGAATGGGAGTTCACTCATGATTTGGCTCTCTGTTTGTCTGTTACTGGTGTATAGGAATGCTTGTGATTTTTGCACATTGATTTTGTATCCTCAGACTTTGCTGAAGTTGCTTATCAGCTTAAGGAGATTTTGGGCTGAGAAGACGGGGTTTTCTAAAAACAGAATCATGTCATCTGCTAACAGAGACCATTTGGCTTCCTCCCTTCCTATCTGAATATGCTTTATTTCTTTATCTTGCTTGATTGCCCTGGCCAGCACTTCCAATACTATGTTGAATAGGAGTGGTGAGAAAGGGCATCCATGTCTTGTGCCAGTTTTCAAAGGGAATGCTTCCAGCTTTTGCCCTTTCAGTATATCGGCTGTGGGTCTGTCAGAAATAGTTCTTACTATTTTGAGATATGTTCCATCAGTACCTAGTTTATTGAGAGGTTTTTGCATGAAGCGGTGTTAAATTTTATCAAAGGCCTTTTCTGCATTTATTGAGATAATCATGTGGTTTTTGTCGCTGGTTCCGTTTATGTGATGGATTATGTTTATTAATTTGCATATGTTAAACCAGCCTTGCATCAGAGGTATGAAGCCAACTTGCTCGTGGTAAATAAGCTTTTTAGTGTGCCACTGGATTCAGTTTGCCAGTATTTTATTAAGAATTTTTGCATTGATGTTCATCAGGGATATTGGCCTAAAATTTTCTCTTTTTGTTGTGTCTCTCTGCCAGGTTTTGGTATCAGGATGTTGCTGGCATCATAAAATGAGTTAGGGAGGAGTCCCCCTTTTTCTATTGTTTGGAATAGTTTTAGAAGGAATGGTACCAGCTCCTCTTTGTACCTCTGGTAGAATTCAGCTGTGAATCCGTCTGGTCCTGGGCTTTTATTGGTTGGTACACTGTTAATTACTGCCTCAATTTCAGAACTTGTGATTGGTCTATTCAGGGATTCAACTTCTACCTGGTTTAGTGTTGGGAGGGTGTGTGTGTCCAGGAAATTATCCATTTCTTCTAGATTGTCTAGTTTATTTGTGTAGAGGTGTTTATAGTATTCTTTGATGGTAGTTTATATTTCTGTGGGATCAGTGGTAATATCCCCCTTTATCGTTTTTTATTGAGTCTGTTTGATTCTTCTCTCTTTTCTTCTTTATTAGTCTGGCTAGTGGTCTATTTATTTTGTTAATCTTTTCAAAAAAAAAAAAAAAACTCCTGGATTCATTGATGTTTTGAAGGGTTTTTTGTGTCTCTACCTCTTTCAGTTCTGCTCTGATCTTAGTTACCTCTTGTCTTCTGCTAACTTTTGAATTTGTTTGCTCCTGCTTCTCTAGTTCTTTCAATTGTGATGTTAGGGTGTCCATTTTAGATCTTTCCTGCTTTCTCCTGTGGGTATTTAGTGCTATAAATTTCCCTCTAAACACCATTTTCGATGTGTCTCAGAGATTCTGGTACATTGTGTCTTTGTCCTCATTGTTTTCAAAAAACTTATTTATTTCTGCCTTAATTTCTTTATTTACTCAGGAGTGGTTCAGGAGCAGGTTGTTCAGTTTCCATGTAGTTGTGCAGTTTTGAGTGAGTTCTTAATCCTGAGTTCTAATTTGATTGCACTGTGGTCTGAGAGACTGTTATGATTTCCATTCTTTTGCATTTGCTGAGGAGTGTTTTACTTCCAATTATATGGTCAATTTTAAAATAACCACCACATGGTCAGCTATGCGGTGCTGAGAAGAATGTATATTCTATTTGTTTGGGGTGGAGAGTTCTGTAGATGCCTGTTAGGTCCACTTGGTCCAGAGCTGCATTCAAGTCCTGAATATCCTTGTTAATTTTCTGTCTCATTGTCTATCTAATATTGACAATGGGGTGTTAAAGTCTCCCACTATTATTGTATAGGAGTCTAAGTCTCTTTGTAGGTCTCTAAGAACTTGTTTTATGATTCTGTGTGCTCCTGTATTTAAGATAGTTAGCTCTTCTTGTTACATTGATCCTTTACCATTATGTAATGCCCTTCTTTGTCTTTTTTGATCTTTGTTGGTTTAAAGTCTGTTTTATCAGAGACTAGGATTGCAACCTCTGTTTTTTTTTTTTTTTTTTTTTTTTAACTGTTCATTTGCTTGGTAAATCTTCCTCTATCCCTTTATTTTTGAGCCTATTTGTGTCTTTGCACATGAGATGGGTCTCTTGAATACAGCACACTGATAGGTCTTGACTCTCCAATTTGCCAGTCTGTGTCTTTTAATTGGAGCATTTAGCCCATTTATATTTAAGTTTAATATTGTTATGTGTAAATTTGATCCTGTCATTATGATACTAGCTGGTTATCTTAGTTGATGCAGTTTCTTTATAGTGTCGATGGTCTTTACATTTTGGTATGTAATTGCAGTGGCTGGTACTAGTTTTTCTTTTCCATATTTAGTGCTTCCTTCAGGAGCCCTTGTAAGGAAGGCCTGGTGGTGACAAAATCTCCAGCATTATTGTCTGTAAAGGATTTTATTTCTTCCTCACTTATGAAGCTTAGTTTGGCTGGATATAAAATTCTGGGTTGAAATTATTTTCTTTAAGAATGTTGAATATTGGCCTCTACTCTATTCTGGCTTGTAGGGTGTCTGCCGAGAGATCCACTGTTAGTCTCATGGGCTTCCCTTTTTGGGTAACCTGACCTTTCTTCTGGCTGCCCTTTACATTTTTTCCTTCACTTCAACCTTGGTGAATCTAACAACTATGGGTCTTGGGGTTGCTTCTCAAGGAATATCTTTGTGGTGTTCTCTGTATTTCCTGAATTTGAATACCGGCCTGCCTTGCTAGGTTGGGGAAGTTCTCCTGGATAATATCCTAAAGTGTGTTTTCCAACTTGGTTCCTTTCTCCCCATCACTTTCACGTACACCAATCAAACATAGGTTTGGTCTTTTCACATAGTCCCATATTTCTTGGAGGCTTTGTTCATTTCTTTTCATTCTTTCTTCTCTAATCTTGTCTTCACACTTTATTTCATTAAGTTGATCTTCAATCTCTGATACCCTTTCTTTCACTTGATTGATTCAGCTCTTGATACTTGTGTGTGTTTCATGAAGTTCTTATACTGTGTTTCTCAGCTCCTCAGGTCATTTGTGTTCATCTCTAAACTGGTTATTCCAGTCAGCAGTTCCTGTAACCTTTTATTAATGTGCTTAGCTTCTTTGCATTGCATTAAAACATGCTCCTTTAGCTCAGAGGAGTTTGTTTTTACCCATCTTCTGAAGCCTACTTCTGTCAATTCATCAAACTCCTTCTCCATCCAGTTTTGTTCCCTTGCTGGCAAGGAGATGTGATCCTTTGGAGGAGCAGAGGCATTGTGGCAACCAGTATTTTCTAGGGTATTGCTTGATTCAGGAGAATATTCTCCATGTTTTTCCATGTTTGAAGTAAAACATGCACTCAAGCAGCCAATGGATCTGTTTCTGGCCACAATGCCATCTTTGGAATACAAACCTTGCAGAGTTTGCCTCAGACTGAACTTTGCCTCCATGCTACTCTTGATCTTGCTTCATACTGATATGTTCTTCCAGAAAGATCAAAGGCATGAGGGCTAAACAATCCAGCAGATATTAAATGAGAACATTTTTTAAATTCTATTTTTCTTTAGGTAACTAACTGCAGCCTCTCTAAGGCTGCAGAATCATTTACTCATATATTAATATCACATGCATACATATTACTTTGAACTTTTCTAGGCATATCTAGGGGATAAAAGATTAAGCAAGACAAAGCCTAAAACTTCATGGAACTTACACTGTAGGGGAGATAGACAACAAAGAAACCAAAATTGTCTGTGTACCTGTCATGCAGTCTTGTGTAGTCATAAGTATTGTGGAAAAATAAACCTGGGTAAAGGGATCAAGATGAAGGGACTGTGCACACCCACAGTAGGTTCATCTGAGAAGGTAATCTAGAATAAAGACCTATATGAGTCAGGGAAGCAGTCCTTACAGAGGAAATTATATGTCCGAAGGTCCTGATGGAAATGGAAATGTAGTATTTTTGAGAAACATGAAGAGCCAGAATGGTAGAGCCTAAAGCGAAAGTAGTAGGAAATGAAATCGTGTGAACAGAAAGAGGCCAGATCTAATGGATCCTGAAAAGCCATAGTAAGAAGCTGTGTTTTTGTTCTGAGTGAGCTGCTGCAGGATTTTGAATAGAAAACTGACTTATATAATCTAGTTTACATTTTACTCAGCTAACTCTGTAACTCTCAACTTGGAGTAAAAGTCTTGTGGGTACCATCAGAAGCAGAGAAACCAGTTTGGAATCTAAATGGGGTCTTTTACTAGGAAAGTAATGGTGAAAATGGTGAAACTGATCAAATGCTGGAAACATTTTGAGGGTGAAGTGAAGATTTTCTAATACATTAAATGGAAGATTTGCAGGATACAGAGGCATCAAGGATTACCACTTGGTTTTTTTACCCATATCACTTGGCAAATGGTGGTGCCTTTCTCTTAAATGGAAGGAAGAAATGGTTAGGAAAAGGGAATCCAGAGCTATAAACTGAACATGTTAAATTTGAATGTCCTCTTTAGACAACGAGTGGAGATGTTGAGGAGGGAGTCTGACATAAAAGTCTGGAGTCCAGATTAGAAGAAATGGTGGAAGTTATAAATTTCAGAACCACTGAAAAATAGATGATATTTAAAGCTATTGTACTGAATAAACTTCCCTAGGAAGAAAGCATAGAAAAAGAAGAGAAAGCACCCCAAAATCCTTAGGTCAGGGAGAAGAGGAGCCAGCAAAGAAGAATGGAAAGGTACAATCGCTGTAGAAATAAAACAAGGGGCCAATAGAATTACCCAAGCCAGTAAAAAAATATGCTTCCAGAGGGTGGAATTGGACAACAGGGTTCAGTGCTACTGACATGTCAAGGAAGATTAAGACTGAGAAATGTCCACAAGATTTGGCAAGAGGCGAATCATTGGTAACTTTGATAAGAAGGATTCCAGTAGTGTGTTAAGGATGAAAGCCTTAGTGGAATGGGCCAATGAATGAATATTAAAACATTCTTTCAAGGAAATCCCACCTGAAAGGGGATGTGACATCTGATCTGCAGTAAAGGATTTTGTCAAGGAAGATTTTAGAATGTCTTTGGATGTTGGTAGAAATGATTGTATAGGGAAGGAGAAAATAATGTCAGAGAAAGAGAACATAATTGCAGGAGCAAAGTCCTTGAGCAGGCAAGAAGGATGGGATCCAGCATATAAATGTGGAGTTGGGCTTCAAAAGAAACAGGATTTTTCATGCATTATAACAAAAGAAAAGGCTAAGTATATGGATACAGGCACAGGTGGACTCATAATGTAGTGGTAGGAAATAGAAGAAATTACCTTGTGTTTGTCTTTATTCTCTCGGTGAAATGAGACAAGACCATCAACTAAATGTGAAGGGAAAGGGTGTCAGATGCTGGAGGAGCAAGAGAAGGTGTGAAGCAGTGTCCCAGAGGGTGCTGGACTGAGCTGACCAGGGAACACCAACAGCTGCCCAGGCAGGGCAAACTGCCCACTTGAGATTTATGGTCAGAAGCTAGATGATCCTCTGACTTTCATTGTTTCAGCAATGTTAATGGATGGGAAATTTGGATATAATCTTTATATTCTAAGAAGACTTTTTAAGTCTATTTTAAACTGGGGGGGATAAAAATAGAATAGAAATCATGTTATAATAGGCAACTATTCATAAATGGAAGGATGCTTAAAACCAAACTTTCTAACCTAACTTTAAAATAATAATGATCTTTATTCTCATTTCCCTCTATATACAACTTTGCTCCATATAAGATTAGAGGGTCATTTTCTTTGATTTAAAGAGTACTGTACCATGAAGGGATATACTTCTAATCTCTGCCACTAGAAAACTGTAAGATCCTAAGCAATTATTTAATACCCCTGCAGCAGAGATAGTAGGTTAGCACCTCTAGGTCTTGTTTGCCTTTCTCTTAGAAAGAACTCTCAACTCCTTAGCTGAGCAGATGGCTCCAAGAATCAAGACTACATTTCCCAACTTCTTTTGCAGCTAGGTGCATCCATGGAACTAAATTTGGACCAATGAGACATAGAGAAAAGTGGTATGAGACAGCTTCTAGAAAACTTACTTTAAGAACATGACATGTTCTCCTTATCTTCCTTTTAATCTCTTCCTCCACAGGATGGCTAGAGTTCTAGTCATCATCCTGGACCATCCTAAAAATGGTAAAGCAGTTAGCTAGAGGAGTATGAGTCATTAACTGTTTTCTAGAAGCGACATCAACCCTGGACTACAAACCTTCAGCCTTCAACAATGTGAGAGAGAATGCTATCTCTATCAAGCCAACTGAACTGAATCATGATTGATATGCTTAGTCTCAAGTCTTAGTTTTCTCTTCCTTAAACTAAAGCTATTGTCAAGTTTTCTGTGCGAATGTAAAATTCTCATTTACAATGCCATTTCTGTTTCAGAGATCAAAGTGGAATCTACAGTAGCTAGCATCCAAAATTTCTGGCTTCAATCCTAACTTTAATGCCCTCCTGAAATCTATTTAGTGTTGCCAAGGAAGGTGACACCCAGAATTTTAAGTCCTCTCTTCATGTGTGTATTTCCACAGAGTTAATGATCATAATATTTGATCTCTGAGGTTCAGCAACACAGTTCTGACTCCAGACTTGGTTTGACATTTAGTGCAAAGAGGCATTGTGGGGTATTTTCTATGAGCTACTGGAACACCCTCCGCCCAACAGTTTCACTAGTTTTGATTCGTGTATTGTCCTATGTGGAAAACAAAAATTGAAAATAATACCTCTTGTGAAAATTTACTACCAAAATCATCCTTTCTTTTGCCATTCTGAATAAAATGATCAGTATCTGCTCATAAAGTTTATTAACTAAGGAAGGATGCCTTTATTTTTAGTTCTAAAATGCTAACACAAAAACTGCAAAAGGAAACATGCCAGATGAAAACAATTATTCAAAATAAGTTGACAAAAGCTATGATCTTTAGGAAATAAAATATTGAACTTACATTATTTTGATAATTCGTAAGTAACTGTGTAAAAATATTTTCCACATTGCATTATTACTAAACTGGACTAGAACCCTTTCCCTATCATTTATTAAAAGTCTCCCTGGATTTTCAAGCAATGTAGAGAAATGTAACTTGCAAGAGAAAAAACTTACAAAATACAGTATTTTAACAAAATTTCTCTTTTTGCACACTACACAAATAATATTGAGCCAACAGAAACTTTCGTTATTTTTTGTTTGTTTTTTGTTTTTTTATCTCTCTCTGGATTTAATGCCCTCATGAAGCTTGAATGGAATATATGCATGTCACAGCATAGCAGAGGGATAATGTATTTTCCCCAGCTTCACTGAGCATGAGTTGTGTATCATGCCATCTTGAAAGTCCACAGTGCAGTACGTTTATCCCTATTAGAAAAGCTCAGTCTAATAATATATGGATGCTGCAGCCATTTAGGACAAACATGTAAAATCATAACCTTATATGTATTCTGGAGATGGATGCATATACGTTGAATCTATTAACTATGCATTGACAGATTTTGGTTAAAACTAGGTTTGCAACCTCAAAGACTAAAAGGGCAAATATATTGACTATATTTGTAAATTTATGTAGCCTCAAACTTAATTTCAAGACAGAAAAAAAGAGCAGTGCCACTGTTGCCACTTTGGCCATACTTGGATTCACTTTACCCACCCTGAATCACACAGCTATTCAGATCAGGGTGCACGTTTATAAATATTTGTGATTTATAAATTTGATTAATTTGATAATTTGTGATAAGACATTCAGCTTCTTCTCATCTCATTTTAGAAATGAAGATCACAGCAATGAAAGAGTATATTTGTAAAAGTGACCAAAAAATAAGCAAATACTTATGGTTCAAATCCCAACATTTTCTAATTATATAACCTTGGGCAAATTTACTTAACCCAAGTCTCAATTTGCTCACCTATAAAACAGGGATGATAATCATACCTAACTAATAGGATTGTATGTAAAGCATTTAGCATGTCGTTGGGACTCAATGAATGTTGGCTGTTTTCATCATGACTAGTCCCTCAGAACCCTTGCCAGTATACCAGTGGGGAAAAGTAAGCATAATCTATGAAAGAGAGTAGGTAGGAGAGCTATTATTAACTGTGCTCTCCAGTTACTCTTATCTGCTCCCAAGGGGTATAATGTGATACTGTCTCTAAACACACCTGAGAAAGACACAAGATCCTGAGAACAGCACAAAGGCCTGATAATCCCTGCGGAAGTGTTGTTTTAACCAGACTTTAAACCATACACTCCAAAATTTAGGTCTGCATCTATATCTAATTAATACACAGAAAAACAAACAACCTTACAACCAAGAGAATAATGGCCAGGGGTCACTTGAAGAGCACGATAGGATTAGATGTTTTTTCTCCCCTCTATAACCATAGGTTATAGAATTTGCATCTTTCCCATCTCAGATTTAGCATTTCTTGGAACAAATTGTGCAAAAATATGTCAATTAGTTGATCCTCTGTGTTGATAAGGCTATAAATTCATTCCTCAAATTTTTTGGCTTTGAGAGTCCAAAGCCATAACAGTGAAAAATAATGTTTCACACCATTTTCCATAAAGTTAAGCATTCAAATAGGTTGCCACTGTTAAAGTCTCATATTTGTAATATACCTGTTTCTCTAATTAACACAGCACAGTCATTAATATACTATATTATGTTAGGAAGTCATAATTGCAGCCAAGCAGAAAATAATTACCATCTATCAGCCTTTATGTTTTATAAAAGCAAAATTATTTTTCCTTTGTTTTAGAACTTCCCCAGGACAAATAATAGTTTTACAGTGGCAACACTTTCATTTCACGACCCAACTGCCAAATGTCTCTATAAAACTGTCATATATTCTTCTGAGCTCAACTCACATGCAGCTGTTTCAATTTTAAAATCTAATCAAAGAGCAAATCCTTCTCATTCCACTGTGAACAGCTGGTAATAACAACAGTGAAAAATATAGTGTCTCTTTCAAATGTGTCTCCCTGTGAAAACAAGTTATTTCATATATCTTTCAGGTCAGACCTATAAAACAATTCCTTGAAATTAATTCATGTCAGCAAATCTGTAATGAACACCCACTCTAATGTGCGTTGTTGGACAATGTGCTCTTGGAGGTACACAGCACATGCCCTCAGGCAGCTTATAGATCACTGGAAAACAAGACAAGTAAGGGGCACAAAAAACTGTAACACAAAGGCAGAATAAGATAAAGGCCTGAAAGATAAACATTGTTACAAGGTTCAGAGGCAGGACAATTCAAGATCATTTAATTAAATAGATTGGCATCATTGAATGCAATGTAAGGTTGGTAGCACTTCATCCAGCAAAGGGCTGGGCATTCCTGGCAATGGACACAATATTATCAAAGATCCTAATGCAAGAAAGCACATGATGTTTTGGGGCCAACAAGTAGTCCACTGTGCTTGAGTCAAGAAGAGCCTCATGTAATGGACTTCTGTTGTTACCACTATCCAGGATTCATTTATTTAACTTCTAGGAACAGCCATATTTGTCTCACCATCCTTTTCCCTTCAGTGGTCCATAGAGTCTGAGTGACCCTATTTTGCTCCAAAGAGAGAAGTGAGATTTTCATAGTACACTTAATTGCAATGACTGATGGAGGAGTGGGTAGGCAGCCTAATCTGCCCAATCAGCATTATTAGAGCCAACAGACAAGACAATTGCTCGTCTTCTGCTAATGAACCAAGAAGTTTATGACTCCCCAGTCTGCTGACAATCATTTTGTAATGATAATGGGACCAACAATGAAGCAGACCAAGAGATGGCAAGAGAGAGGTCAACTCCTTCTACTGTAACTGCAGGTAGGTGTGTCTGGCATGGATGCTCCAAGGGCGTTTCAAACTCAATGTGTCCCAAGGCAAACTCATTATCTCCCCACTATAATTCCCTTACCCATCCACCAAAACAAATTATTTTGTGCTCTCTACATTCATCAATGGTGTCACCATACAACCAGTTATCCAAATTAAAAAGTTGAGAGTCAGCCACAATTCCTTCTGCTCTGTAAATTCTACATTAGTCTGGATCACCAACCCCTGAGGAGTCCATCTTAGTAATAACTTTCCATTCTCCCTCTCCATCCCTAAACTCCTGCATTCATGTCCCCCCAGAGGCCTCTGAGTCTGGAGATTAAGAATTTAATCTCTGCTGTCAGATATTCCTACTTTGGTCCTTATTAATTCCAGGATCTTTAACAAGTTCCTTAATATCTCTAACCTCAGTTTGCTTTTCTGTAAAATGGGGATAGTAATTATTCCTACCTGACAGTGTTGCAATTAGGATTATGTAAAATTATATGTAAAAAGCTTAGAAAAGCACATGACACAGAGTAAGCAACCATAAGTACTATTATTCTTATTCCGATAATCTTCTAATTAATCTCTCTTCCTCCAAACCCTCATTATTTTTTATCCTCTAAATGATTTCCAGAGTTCTGTAAATATGTCACTTATCTGAATAAAAAATGTTGGTGGTTCTTCAAGCTACACAGACACAATACATTTGTTTCTTAAAGCTACACAGACAGAATACATTGGCAAATTGTGGAATTAATTTACTTTGTCTATCCACCATATAGTCTACTTGAAGAGAAATGATATCAGAGTGTGGCACATGTGGTTGACTAGAACAGTTTGACAGAACACTTTTTTTCAGGTTGGCGTGTGCATGTATATGAAATTGCATGGGTGTGTGTGAATGAGAGAGACTGGGTCACAATATAAAATGTCTTACTGTGGTCACGGTAAACAAATTGAAATCCATTGGCCTATGGAGTAGAGTCCAATCACCTCAGCATCTCTCTTCACCTCAGCATGCCTTTCAAGATAGTGATTCCAAGCAAAGTCTGCACAATGACTGCATTGGACCCCTTGCCATGTCTCAAAGGTACATTTCTACATCTCCTTGTTTTGTTTCATTTTGTTTACTTTTTAAATAAATTTTATTGAGAAAAAAATTATACACAATAAAATGTACCCATTTTAAGTATACAACATGGTAAGTTTTAACAAACACAGGCAGTCACAATCCAGATATAGAATATTTCCACCACCCCAGAATGCTTACTCATGTCCATTTGCAGGCATTCACTCTCCAGCTTCTGGCCCTAGATCACCACAGATCACCTTTCTGTTCATTGATTTTGTCCATTCTCGAACTTTATATAAATGGGAACATACAGCATGTACTCTTGTGTCTGGTGTCTTTCACTCAGCCTAATGTTTCTGAGATTCATGCATGCTGTTGGGTATAACATTAGTTTGTTTCCTTTTATTCATGAGGAATATTCCATTTTATGGATATACTATGATTTGTTTATCCGTTTTCCTACTGAGGAACACTTGAGTTATTTGCAGTTTTTGTCTATTATGAATAAAGTTTCTAGGAAAACGTATGTACAGATATTTGTGTGGATATATTTTCATTTCTCTTGGGTAAATATCTAGGAGTGGAATGGCTTGGTCTTCAGGAAAGTGTATAATTAACCCTATAAGAAACTGCCAGTCTTCCAAAATGGCTATACTATTTTATATTCCCACCAGCATTGTATGAGGGTTCCAGTTACTCTACTTTCTTGTCAGTCAGTACTTGATATTTAGGTCTCTTTAATTTTAGCCATTCAAGTGGGTATACAGAGGCATCTCACTATAGTTTTAACTTAAGTTTTTCTCATGTCTAATGATGTTGAGCAACTTTTCATGTATCATTGGTCATTCTTTTATCTTGTTTCATAAAATATCCTTTCAAATAATTTGCCTATTTTTATTGGGTTGTCTTCTTATATCCTTCAAAAATGAAATATTTACATATTCCTCATTTGTTTTATGTGATTCCCTGTGTGTTTGACGACCATCCACTCTATCTCTATCTGACATACTTTTTAAAGTCTGGCTCATAGGTCTCCTCATTGGAGGCTTTTCCCCACCTCCCCAATGACTACTTTCTCTGGGCCATCACAACATCTGGTTTCCACATTCCTCTGTAGTGGTTCTTACCAGATTGCATCATAATTCAGGGTTACATCCTGAACCCTGATAGGATAGAGCCTCTATCCTTCCCTAGATTGTGAACTCCTTGAGAGCACAAGAGGAGTAATTTTCTCCTTTGAATCTTCCCAGGGCTTACTACAATATCTAGCCTATTTAAGTACTCAGGCTTACCTGAGTACATGAATGATTTAGATTTAGAAGCTAAGAGAAGGAAAAGTGAATTATTGAGATTAAAGCCATGGAAGGGTGAGTATGGCTTCAGAGTATTCTGGGAAAATATACAGGAATTAATTCGTTCATTCACTTATTTAACAAATATTCATTTGACTCTTACTATGTACCAGACACTTTGGATGCTAGGATGCAGAGATATATGAGCTAGACCAAACTCTGCTATGGAATAACTTAGCCTATAGCAAGAAAGACAGATCCATTAATCAAAAGTTAAAGTACAGTGTGACAAGTATGATGACCAGGGAAACCCAGGATGCTAAGGGAGCTCATAGCAAAATCCCTAACTCAGGCTTTGAAATCAAATGGGACTTTCTGAAGAAGTGCTATCTAAGCTCTGACCTAACGGATGCATCAAAGTGGCTCAAGTCAAAAAAACAATAGAACAGCAGGTTATACAAAAGCCCTGAGATAACAAAGAAAAAGTTATTTCAGGGAATTGCAATAAGTAAGTAGAGCTAGAGAACTAGTTATTGGATATAGGAAATGACTACAGAGGAAAATGTTGGTGATAATTCCATGAAATTATCAACAGATATAGGATAAAGAATGCTTACAAATTTTTTATTTTTGTCATTTGTGAGAATCTCTTTGTCATTCCCCCTCCACCATAATCCCACCTCTAACAACTACTTGTTTGATCTTGAGAAAATGAAACCTCCCTGTATCTTGGTTTCCTCATTTTTATCATGAAAAGAATAATTTCATAAAGTTGTGTGAAGTATGAACTAATGCAGGTAAAATACTTTGCCAGGAACTAGCTAGACACTCACCAAATGTATCACTCCTCTTGGACACAAGCTCTGTTTTGCAGCAACCATGTATCTAGATGAGCCAAGTAACTACTTATCAACAATAAGATATGAGCCCAAGGGTCGGGTCAGTTTTGGGCTAAGGCAGTTAAGATTAGGTGTGCCTTTCTCATGGTCTCTCACCTTTCTTTTTATGGTCACTTTGGAGTACACATGTTGAATATTCACTAGGAAGAAGCCTAGTTCTCTGAATGACTGCATGGAGCAGAGCCCCTTTGCACCATCCACACCTACCTTCTGCTTACCTCACTGGTCTGTGACATGTGGCAGCAAAACAAAGAAAAAAGAAAAAAAAACTTGTATTATATTAAAAGACACAAAGGATTTGGGGTTGTTTGTTACAGGGGTTATCCTATCCCGGTTTATTCAAACATTTAGCCCAAGCAAGGCATGGTGGCTCACCCCTGTAATCCTGGCACTTTGGGAGGCCGAGGCAGGCAGATGATTTGAAGTCCGGAGTTTGAGACTAGACTGGCCAACATGGCGAAACCCCATCTCTACCTAAAATACAAAAATTAGCCAGGTGTTGTGGCAGGCACCTATAATCCCAGCTACTCGGGAGGCTGAGCCAGGAGAATCACTTGAACCCAGGAGGCAGAGGTTATAGTGAGCCAAGATCGTGCCACTGCACTCCAGCCGGGCTGACAGAGTGACATTCCATCTCAAAAACAAAAGACAAACAAACATTTAGCCCAATGTTTAGTGTATACTAAGCATGCAAAACATGTCAGCTGAGGATGCTGTAATTATTTGTTGTTTTTTTTTTTTTTTTATTACACGAGGCAATATGAGATATTCAGGATCAAGCTCTGAAGTCAGACAGAATTGGGTCTGACTCCTGAAACTACATTTACCAATTTTGTTTGTTTCCTTGGCTAAGTGGCATAGTCTCTTGTGCTTATTTTACTTACTTATCTGTAAAATGCAGCTAATAACAGTGCCTACCTCATAAGGTCATGGTGAGCACTGAATGAGATAAAACATACAAATCTTTTGCAACAACCCCACATAGTAAGTGCTCAGTAAATGGAAGCTACTGATAATATTGAGAATGAAATCTGATATTAGGGAACATTGAGGATTTGTTGCTGCATTTGTACTTCATGAAATCACTCCAGGAATGTTGTTCTTAATGCATATCCATAGTATTTTCAGGTCAGTAATTACTCTGACTGACAAAGATAATAACGTGTTAACAGATCAGGCCTCCAGTGCTCATAAATTATTCTTTGTCTCTTTCCTCAGGAAGTCAGGGTTCAAGGGATTTGAGTTGTTATTGGCCTCAGAGGTTTTTTGATGGCTGGTTCTCTGACTACTAATGCTCCTGGCATGATTCATTTTCCCCAGTGCTACAAGTTGCAATCAACTCGTGCTGGCAGTTGACATCTTTTAATATTTGTTGCTCTCTTTCTGCCTAGTACTTGTGGCTCTATCTTGACATGAAGCCATTCCTGTTATTGCCATTACTAACTAAAAAGCCCTTGGACTCTAGCTGGGAAGCAGTACCATAAATTGCTTAGAGTTATCCTATTCCCTGCAAACAAAAATCCCGGCAGCTTTAGGCCCATTTTTACTTTATTATTTATATGCCCAGACCATTTATTGCAGGATACGGCCGCTCCCTGGGTTGAAGTAGGGAAATTATTCCATTTCCTATTGTAAATGGTGCAACCCCTGATTCAGCAGCCTAGACAAGAGGCATACTTGGAATGGAAGAATTTGCACATTTGTTGCTGAAAGTACAAATTCATTATCTGTGCCCTGTTCTTCTTTGGCACTTAAGACAGAGTGGGATAAAGAGACAGGTTTTCATATCTCTGTAGCCATTCGGTCAGGTTATTGCTGGAGAAAGAAAGATGAAGATAGATAGCGTGGACAGCACAGATTCATTTTAATGGTCTATTGGTTCCACTTAGTGAAGGCCTATTAATTGCATAACATGCATCTGTATCTGTGTCTTTCAAATAACATTTCTAACCACCTGGGGAACTGCTAAGAAGGCACAAAGGGACATATAAAGAATGGGTGCAATTAGAAAATTATCATCAAGAATGGAGAAAGGTTTGAAGGAGAAGGGGAAGATGCTCCTACTTCAACGCTGTAGGATTTTTTTTTTTTTTTTTTTTTTGGAGATGGAGTCTCAGTTTGTCACCCAGGTTGGAGTGCAATGGCACGATCTCAGCTCACTGCAAGCTCCGCCTCCTAGGTTCACACCATTCTCCCGCCTTAGCCTCCCAAGTAGCTGGGACTACAGGCACCCACCACCCCGCCTGTTTAAGTTTTTGTATTTTTAGTAGAAATGGGGTTTCACCGTGTTAGCCAGGATGGTCTGGATCTCCTGACCTCGTGATCCGCCCATCTGGGCCTCCCAAAGTGCTGGGATTACAGGTGTGAGCCACCGCGCCCAGCGAATTTTTTTAATAGAAAAATAATCTGTTTCACTATGAAAGGCTTTATTTGTAAATTGCTCCACAAGTAACAGTGGCTAAGGGAAATAAATTCATCAGTGAAGGAGAGGGTGTATTGTGAAAAGTAGAAAGTGAGCTGGGAGGTTTCTGATTGAAAAAATTTTCATTTTTCTATTTTGATAAAAATCTGCTATAATTATAGTTTTCATTCCTCTTTATTATTTCCCAGTGAAATTCCATTTTAATGAAATGTGGAAATTAATAACTATTTGGTATGTGTTAACCCTTCCTAGTATCTTGTGTCCACTGAGAGACCCCAAATATCTCCTCTTGCCAGTGATTATGCATCTCTGTGGAAGAGGAAACATCCTATTCTCCCTGTAAGAGAAGCTGCCAACTGGTGGAATACTTGTCATTTCCTGACAGTACCATTCATCTAGCATTTATTATTGCAGTATTATCTCCTGTAACAGACTATAAACTGCTAAAGAACAAAGGGGTTTCTTTAAATATACTGTTTTGACATACCTTAGGAAAAAGGAAATAAGTACCTGAAAATTTTTGAAAATATTTAGGTTTATATTTATTTGAGAGAAGAAAATGAGTAGCAACAGATCTTTTCTATTTTTGAGATTTACTATATTTTTCTCTGCTAAAAAAGGCAAAGCATTCAATAGAAGTATCTCTGTTTCTAGAACATTCTCAAGCAGCAGAAACAAGCTGATTAGGAGGTAGTTTTTTTGTGATGTGGCCAGTTTGAGGAAGAGGATCAGTGAGGATCAGCCTCTCTCCTCTGGTACAAAGGGACTGAGAAATCACTGGGAGAACCAGAAACCAGCCTCTGACTAACACACTTCTCTCCTTTGGATGATGCTTTGAAAACTAAGTCAACTCTTTGGTTTCTGAATAGAAGCCCAGCAGCAGATAAGCTGCAGTCCAAAAGGCTTGATGGATATGGCACCTATTGGCAGCCAGTTTCATTAAAGAAGGATACCTGGACAGCAAACTTATTTTACCTTAAGTCTAGAGGTGAATATTAAGGGAATAAGTGGTTGGTACCTCTAATCTTGGTCCTTCATATGTCCAATAAGTAAATAAGTCTCTGTTTTAAAACTGTAAGTACTATCAGGAGTAATTAATTCCATTTTCTCTCCTGAGAGTTAAGGCACTATCGTGAGCTAGTTCTGCTACTAATGTGGGTCTTCTTATGAATCCAGAACAAGATTTAATGGTAAAACTGTGGTGATGAGACCCAGGGAGGAAAAGGTCATGGTGTCTTAAGCTCCATCAAAAGCAATTATGAACAGTAACAGGCTATGTCATTCAGGACATCAGTACTAGGGCACAGCACTTAGAATTCAGACTTGAATTGGGTTTGTTAAAAGTATTGCACATAAAGACTTCCACAGTGTCTCTTATAGCTTATACTAAAAAGATTTTGACTAAGCCTAATATACTACCAGCCAGAAACCACCTAATCTTATGCCATAATGTTATTTTGGACCATGGATAACAATCATATATGACTTTATTTTACTTATATAAACAAGCCTAGTGTTTTATAGTTGTTAATTAAAAAGTACTTGTTAAATAAAATGGAATGGAACTAAATAGATCTTCTTTAAGAATCTGAAACTTGGCTGGATGCCGTGGCTCATGGCGATAATTCCAACATTTTGGGAAGCCAAGGTAGGCATATCGCTTGAGCCCAAGAGTTTGAGACCAGCCTGGGCAACATGGTAAAACCCCATGTCTACTGAAAAATAAATTAATAAAATATATTTTTAAAAACCTACAATTTAGTGTATTTTCCATCATATGATCATGCTTTGGGTGACTTTGTTATGGAGAAATGATACATTCAAATAGAAAACATATAGACTTTGCCTTCCATCTACTACAAGAGTGATCAAAATTGTTACCTCTGAGGAACAAGTTTTCAAAGGCAGGTTTTCTGTCCTCATATACAAGACATAGTGGAAAATCATAACTAAGTCATGTAATATCATTGATTAAACAAATGTATATCATGGAGACTAAAAGAAACATATTATATGATAGCAATTTCTGTAATTCCAGCTACTTAAGAGCCTGAGGCAAAGTATTACTTATGCCCAAAAATATGAGGTTGCAGTGAGCTATAATTGTGCCACTGCCCTCCCACCTGGGTGACAGAGTGAGACCCTGTCTCTAAAAAAAAGAAAAAGTGCTATTGGGGTGAGGTGGACAGACAAGACAGCTGACTAGACACAGCCAGGAAGTGTTGCTCCAACCAAAAGAAACCAAATTATCAAATAAACCACCACATTTTAGTAGATCTTTGGAGAGAAAATGTCAAAAGTGGATGGAGAGGCAATGCTGAAGCTGAGGCTGAAGTGGGAGGAAGCTGGGAACCCTGCATGGGGTACCTGAACTCCAGGGCAAGTTTCTGGTCCTGAATGGCTCCTGGGAAAGGGTGAGTGAGGGAACTGAGGGACAGCTCACTCTTACCATGGACCTCTGGGATCCAAGCTATAAGGGGACCCTGTATCCCCCATGGATGTGTGAGCTGGCAGGGGGAATCTCCTGGGGGTACAGGCAGAGATAGGTCTTTAGACAGTGTGGAGCCTGGGAGCTTTTGGGCATTGGGCAGCTCCAGCAGTGAGTGGCCATAGACACCCGCCCAGGGCTTCTCATCCCCCTCCAGGAGGCACATGCCCTAGTTGTTCTCCAAGCCAGGAGAGAGTGGAGCCTGCTTTGCTGAGGGACTGGGACATGTCTGCTCAGTGATGTCTTCTACCTGGCAGCTCCTCCCAGGGCCCATACCTAGCTGCCCTGCAGGAGTGGGTGGACAGCACAGCCCCCAAAGCCCAGCCTGAGTGCAATGCTGCACCTGAGTACTTTCCCAGTGACCCAGGAGCACATTGGATCCCCCAGTGCAGCTAGAACCTGACTGCGAGCCACAAGGCATCCTGCTGCCCCAGGACTGCGGCACACAGCTTGGGAGTATGAAGCCAAGATCTGTGGCCAGCACTAGAGCTGTGGAGGAGCCTGCACCCTCAAACCACTGAGAGAGGTGAGATGTGCAGGTTTTCTGGCCAGGGCAGAGTAGGGTGTACCTCCTCCATAGGGCCAGTTTAGAAAGGTTATGGCATATCTCCCTGCAGCAGCTTCTACCTGGCAGGGCCCCACCGCCCAGGAGACCTAACAAAAGAAGTACATATACAGTGCAAATCTTCAGAGGGAGATCCACCAAGGCCCAGGAGTGGATCTGGTGAGGGGACCATCTCTCTCTCCCCCACAACCAAAACAGAGCATCCTTGCAAATACAAAGAAATACAAAAGAGCCCCATGGCTGGGTATTAACCTAGCTACCAGCCATTACACTTAACCGCCATCTATTGGATCACAACCCAAACTACAACAACAAAAAATTATCCTGCTAATATATACACCTGTGAAACCAAGTTCAAGAATTCACCCACACATGGAGATACCACACAGAGCTCTGGCCCTCTGAAAGCATTCATAAATGAAGCCAACTGACTATACTCAACTTTCACCGCAATTTAAAAAAGAACACCAACCCCCCCACCCCCCGCCCCACCACCACCAGATGAGAAAAAAAGAGTTCTGGCAATTCAAAAAGCCAGAATGTCCCCTTACTTCCAAATGAGTACACCAGCTCCCCAGCAATAGTTCTTAACCAGTCTGAAATGACTAAAATGATTGACATAAAGTTCAGATCAATGGCAAGGAAGTCCATCAAGATTCAGGAGAAAGTTAAAACCCAATCCAAGGAATCCAGTAAAATGATCCAAGAGCTGAATGAAAAAAAAAAATAGCTGTTTTAAGAATGAACCAAAGTAAACTTCTAGACTGAAAACCTCACTGCAAGAATTTCATAATACAATTGGAAGTATTACTAGCAGAATAAACCAAGCTGAGGTAAGAATCCCAGAGCTTGAAGACTGGTTCTTTAAATCAACTGAGTCAGATAAAAATAAAGAAAAAATAATTTTTAAAAAATGAATAAAACCTCCAAGAAATATGGGATTATGTAAAGAGAACAAATCTACAACTCATTGGCATTCCTGAGAGAGAAGAAAGGATAAACTATATTTAAGGATATAGTCCATGAAAATTTCCCTAATCTCACTAGGCACATTGACAGACAAATCCAAGAAATGCAGAGAACTCCAGCTAGATACTATACAAGGTGGCCAGTCCTAAGTCACATATTCATAAGATTCACCAAGGTCGACACAAAAGAAAAAAGCTTAAAGGCACCTAGACAGAGGGGTCAAGCCACATAAAGAGATAACCTCATCAGGCTAGCAGCAGACATGTAAGCAGAAATCGTATAAGTCAAAAGAGACTGGGGGCCTATTTTCAGTATCCTTAAAGAAAAGAAATTCCAACCAAGAATTTCTCCTAAACTTCATAAGTGAAGGAGAAGTAAAATCCTTCTCAAATGAGCAAATCCAGAGGGAATACATTTTAACTAGATCAGTCTTACAAAAAGGTCCTTAAGGGATTGCTAAATATGGAATCAAAAGAATGACACTTGTTACCACAAAAACGCGCTTTAGCACATAGCTCGCAGGCACTATAAAGCACCTATACAATCAAGTCTATATAACAACCAGCTAACAATGCAATGACATGATCCAAATCACACATATCAATACTAACCATGAATGTAAATGGACTAAACAACCCACTTAAAAGTCATAGAGTGGCAAACGGGATAAAAAGACAAAACCCAACAATCTGTTGTCTTTAAGACACCCATCTCACATACAGTGACACCCACAGGCTCAAAGTAAAAGGATGGAGAAAGAGCTACCAGGCAAAAAAAAAAAAAAGAGCAGGAGTTGCTATTCCTATATCAGATAAAACAGTCATTACACCAACAAAAATTAAGAAAAGCAATGAAGAACATTACATAATGATAAAGAGTATAATCCAACAAGAAACTTAACTATTCTAAATATATACACACCCAACACTGGGGCACCCAGATTAATAAAATAATTTCTTTTTAACCAATGAAAAGACTTAGACAAGCACACAATAATAGCGGGATACTTCAACACCTCATTGACAACATTACACAGATCATCAAGCCAGAAAACTAACCAAAAAACCCTGGACTTAAACTTGACACTTGAACTGGACCTAAGAAACATCTACAGAACACTCCATCCAACAACCACAGAAGATTCATTCTTCTCATCTGCACATTGGATCCAGATAAAGCAGTGTTAACAGGAAAGTTTATAGCCCTAAACACTTTTATCAAGAAGTAAGTTAGAAAGATTTCAAATTAACTACCGACATTTTTTCCTAAAGTAACTAGGAAAAAAAAGAACAAACAAACCCCAAATCTAGCAGAAGAAAACAAACAACTAAAATTAGAGAGGAGCTTAATGAAATTAAGATGCAAAAATCCATATGAAAGATCAATGAAACCAAGAGTTGGTTTCTTGAAAAAATAAACAAGATCAATAAACTGCTAGCTAGATTAACAGATAAAAAAGAGAAGATTCAAATAAGTACTCTCAGAAATTACAAAGATGATATTACCACTAATCCTACAGAAATACAAAATATACAAAAGATCTTCAGAGAATACTGTGAACAATTCTATGCACACAAATTAGAAAATATAGAGGAAATGGGTAAATCTGGGAAACCCACAATATCGCAAGATTGAATCAGGAAGAGATTAAAACTCTGAATAGATCAATATTGAACTCTGCAACTGAATCAGTAGTAAAATGCCTACCAACTAAAAAAAAAGACTGGACCAGATGGATTCACAGCCAAATTCTACCAAATGTACAAAGAAAAACTAGTACCAGTCCTACTAAAACTATTCCAAAAGGTTGAGGAGGATGAATTCCTCTCTAATTCATTCTATGAAGCCAGCATCAGCCTAATACCAAATCTGAAAGGGACGTGACAAAGAAAGAAAACATCAGGCTAATATCTCTGATTAACATAGACACAAAAATCTCAACAAAAAAAGCCAAATCTAGTACCACATCTAGTACCACAAAAAAAGCCAAATCTAGTACCACATCAAAATATTAATTCACCACAATCAAGTAAGCTGTATTCCTGGCATGCAAGGTTGGTTCAACATATAGAAATCAATAAATGTGATTCACCACATAAACAGAATTAAAAACAAAAACCATATGATCATCTTAAGAGATGCAGAAAAAGCTTTTGATAAAATCCAACATCATTTTATGATAAAAACCCTGAACTTATTAGGCATTGAAGGAATATACCTCAAAATAATAACAGCAATGTATGACAAACCCACAGCCAGTATCATACCAAAAGGACAAAAGCTGGAAGCATTCCTCTTGAGAAACGGAACAAGACAAAGATGCCCATTCTCACTATTCCTCTTCAATATAGTACTGGGGGTGCTGGACAGAGCAATCAGGCAAGAGAAAGAAATAAAGGCATCCAAATAGGAAAAGAAGAAGTCAAACTATGTCTCTTCATAGATGATATGATTACCTACCTTGAAAACACTAAAGACCCCACCTAAAGTGACTAAAACTGATAAATGACTTTACTGAGGTTTCACAATACAAAATCCATTTACAAAAATCAGTTGCATTTCTGTACACTAATAACATTAAGGCTGAGAGTCAAATCAAGAACCCAATCCCATTCACAATGGCCACAAAGAAAATGAAATACCTAGGGATATAGCTAAGTAAGGAGGTGAAAGATCTCTGCCAGAGAAACTACAAAACATTGCTGAAATAAATTAGAGATGATACAAATAACTGGAAAATTGGAAGAATTGATATTGTAAAAATGATTATACTGCCCAAAGCAATTTACAGACTCAGCAGTAGTCCTATTAAATCACCAACATCATTCCTCACAGAATTAGAAAAAACAAAATTCTAAAATTATTTAAAATTATTTTGGAACCAAAAAAAGCCTAAATAGCCAAAGAAATTCTAAGCAAAAAGAACAATGCCAGAGGCATCAAACTACCTGAATTCAAAGTATATTATAAGGCTACCGTAATCAAAACAAGATAGTACTGGTACATAAACAGACTTACGGAACAAAGTAGAAAACTCAGAAATACAACCGCACACCTATAACTATCTGATCTTCTATAAGACCAACAAAAAAAAAGGAATGGGGAAAGGACTCCCTATTCAACAAATGGTGCTGGGATAATTTATTAGGCATATGCAGAAGAATGTAACCAGATCCTTACTTTTCACCATATACAAAAATTAACCAAGAAAGTTTAAATATTTAAATATAAGACCTCAAATTATAAAAATTCTAAAAGAAAACCTAGGAAATACCCTTCTTGATATTGGCTTTGGCAAAGAGCTTTTGGCTAAGTCCCTAAAAACAATGATAGCAAAAACAAAAATTGACGAGTGGGGCCTAATTAAACTAAAGAGCTTCTGCACAGCAAGAGAAACCATCAACAGAGTAAACAGAAAACCTACAAGATGGAAGAAAATATTTGAAAATATGCATCCAACAGAGATCTAGTATTCAGAATCTATAAGGAATTTCAATAAATCAACAAGCAAAAAGCAAATAACCCCATTTTAAAAATGGGCAAAGGACATGAACAGACACTTGTCAAAAGATAACATACACAAGCAGCCAACAAACATATAAAAAAATTCATTGTCACTAATCATTAGAAAGATACAAGTCAAAACCACAATGAGATATCATCTTATACCAGTCAGAATGGCTACTATTTAAAAGCCAAAACCAACAGATATCGGTGAGACTGCAGAGAAAGGGAAATGCTTATACGTGACTGGGGGATATGCAAACTGGTTCAGTCACTATGGAAAGCTGTTTGTAGATTTCTTGAAGAACTTAAAACAGAACTACCATGGGACCTAGTAATCCCATTAGTGGTTGTATACCCAAAGGAAAATAGAACATTATATCAAAAAGACACATGTACTCATATGTTCATTGCACACTATTCACAATAGGAAAGACATAGACTTAACCTAGGTGCCTATCAATGGTGGACTGAATTTTAAAAACCATGATACAGATATGCCTTAGAATAACACATAGCCATAAAAAAAGAATGAAATCATGTCTTTTGCAGCAACAAAGAGGGAGCCATAATACTAAGTGAATTCATGCAGGAACAGAAAACCAAATACTTTATGTTCTCACTTATAAGTAGGACCTACACATTGAGCACACATGGGTAAGCATGGGAACAATAGACCTATGGACTATTAAAAGGGGATGGGTTGAAAAACTACCTGTTGGGTACTATACTTAGTACCTAGGTGCAATATACCCATGTAACAATCCTGCACATGTACCCCTTGTATCAAAAGTAAAAGCTGAAATTTTTAAAAAGAGAGAAATATAATGTGGATTGGTTTAAACAAACCTTCTGAGATATAAATGACTAAGTTTTAGTTTCTTGTCAGTAGGACCCATTACTGATGAACTCATTCACGTATTTTCATCTGCCTGTTCTTAACATAGGAAAATAAATATGAAAGAGGAGTTTTCTATCACCTTTATCTCAAAATCCCAGATTACTCTAGTCATTGGTTGGGGATGGAAGGAGAGAATCCACCTCCAAGTAGCTAAAGACAAGAAAAAAAGGGAAAGAATTGATGTTATTTTAGTATAAAATATAGTCAGGAAAATCTTCATTGGGGAAAAATCAACCAAATCAAAATCTTTGTTTGAGAAAATATAAAATCAACAGATAAAACCAAACCAAACTGAAAAATACTGGAAAGAAAAATCCCTAAGTATCCCATAAGACATTATATCACTTATTACCACTTAATATACTAGGTGATGCAAGGCCAGCTCTACAGTAGCTGAATCATTCTCCTAATGAAAGGCTTTCTTATATTTCCAAGGCATGGAACACATAGAAAATAATATATCTGGAAAGAGTAGTAAATACTTACTGTGCACACAAACAACCTGCAAGGGTTCAAGAAACCCCAAGGCCAATGAAGTGTACATTTCAAAACTATTCTCTCTAGAGAAGTGATCGGCAAATATTTTTTGTAAAGGAACAGATAGTTAATATTTTATTTCAGTTTGTTCTAAATAGCTCTCTGTCTCAACTATTCAACTTCAATATTTTAGCATGAAAGCAGCTACATACAGATAAATGGCCATGGTTGTGTTCAATAAAACTTTGTTTATAAAAACAGCAAGTGCTAGGGCTTGGTCCACTAGCAATTGTTTGCCAACATTCTCTAGAAGAATGAAATGATAACTGAGTGAATAGGCTCTGGACCTCATCATCCCCAATACACCACACACACACACACACACACACACACACACACACTCTTCAACCAAGGAAAATCTATATTTATCTCTTCTACATATTTAATTTCCATGTGAGGTTTTGTTTGAGAATAGTTAGTTCAGCAAACATTTATTATAAAATATGTGTTTATTATAATAGTAGTATTATTCAACTAAATTCTACTATGTTTCTCAAAATATAAGTCAAGATTCAAGATAGAAACGTACTTGAAAAGAAGTTTCAGCGCTTTTAACGATTGATGAATTTAGAAACATCAATTTAAACAATTGATGAATTTAGAAACAAACTTTCATGGGGTACCTGAATATGGGGAAAGTTTCTGAAAATTTAGGGTGGGAGAGATATCATCAATATGGCTGACTAAAGGCGCCCAAGATTTGCCTCCTCCACAAAGAAGGACCAAAACAGCGAGAAGATAACAATACATTGAATAGAGTGCCAAAGGAGAATGCTAGAATTCAGCAGGAAAGTGACAGGAACCCTCTGAGGCATAAAAACTCAAAATGACAGTATAAAGAGGAAAGAAAATCAAGGGCAAGGATTGGCTCAGAGCCAGGAGTGACCCTCTAGTGCAAGGAAAAGATAAGCAAGAGATCCCCGACAGTTCACATTTCCACCACCAATGTTTGCAATATTAGCTACAGAAGAGCACCTCAGCCCTCATTTGCCCTGAGCTGGTACAGGGAGCTTCTTGAAGTCTATGCAACTGCATTGTCTCAGAGAGAGAATTCATTCTATGTCTCACCCACATATCCTGAGACCCAAGCAGTTGTATAATGACACCATTTTGAGGTCTGAGCAAACAGCAGACTACTTTATGCTCTGGGGTCCAAGAACTCCTGCATTCCCCCACATTCCTGGTGGGCCATGCTGACATCCCCCCCACATCAGTTCAGAGGGCTTCAGTGTTGTGTTATGTACTAAACCCAGCAGTGTGACTGCATCCCTAGCACCTGAACCCACACAGCTCCCTAAACCCCAGGGAGCAAATGGTCCAATACCCCAGGGAGGCTACCCCCAGGGAATACAGAATCATGAAATCCCCAGAACCTGAACATAACCTGACTGGGGCCACTGCCACTGAAATTGACCCTGCCCCCTCCAGCAACAAGGCCACCACACACCCATGCATGCCACCCAGGTGTATAAAACCCAGCCCATCCATGGCATTGACACCACCACAGGCACCCACGTATACCACCCAGAGTCCCATGGACCAGTTCACTCAGCCCATTGTCATTGGCACCTGTCCATATCACCCAAGAGCCCAAAAGGGGGCCCGCATGGCCCACTGCCACCACTACACCCATATGGCCCACCTGAAGCCCCTAGGACCCATCTGCCCAAGGCCTGCTGCTGTTACCACCAATGACTGCGTGCATTTCTTGGGAACCTAAAGACTGCATTTGGGGCGTCTGCCACCACCGCACATGCCTATATACAACAAGCAGTGGTTTAGGGATCTCATACAGGGCCGACCACACCACAGCCAGTACCCACCCATGCCACCCAGGGGCCTAAGGTCTGGCCCACCCAGTGATCGATTCCCCAGCAGAGCCTCACCACAGCCTCCACAAACAACTGCAGCCTAAGTCACTGAGGAACCACCAGGAACTGATGACATTGATTACAGTAGAAAAAAAAAAAAAAAGTAACACAGAGACTACACTACAGGACCCATACAGAACCAAAGCCAAAATACCCTACCCAACTGATACTATAGATACATCTACAGGAAAATGTGTTTCCCTATAAAAGCTACTCTATAAAAATGAAATCAAGTAATCATTAAAAAGTCAGGAAACAACAGATGCTGGAGAGGATGTGGAGAAATAGGAACACTTTTACACTGTTGGTGGGAGTGTAAACAAGTTCAACCATTGTGGAAAAGAGTGTGGTACGGAGGTTGAGATCTGAGAATGGACAGACTGCCTGCTCAAGTGGGTCCCTGACCCCTGAGTAGCCTAACTGGGAGACATCCCCCACTAGGTGCAGACTGACACCTCACACCTCACATGGTGGGGTACACCCCTGAGACGAAGCTTCCAGAGCAAGAATCAGACAGCAGCACTCACTGTTCAGCAATATTCTATCTTCTGCAGCATCTACTGCTGATACCCAGGCAAACAGGATCTGGAGTGGACCTCAAGCAATCTCCAACAGACCTACAGCTGAGGGTCCTGACTGTTAGAAGGAAAACTAACAAACAGAAAGGACACCCACACCAAAACCCCATCAGTACGTCACCAGCATCAAAGACCAAAGGCAGATAAAACTACAAAGATGGGGAAAAAGCAGGGCAGAAAAGCTGGAAATTCAAAAAATCAGAGTGCATCTTCCCCTCCAAAGGAATGCAGCTCATCACCAGCAATGGATCAAAGCTGGACAGAGAATGACTTTGACGAGTTGAGAGGAGAAGGCTTCAGTGGATCAAACTTCTCAGAGCTAAAGAAGGAACTACGTACCCAGCGCAAAGAAACTAAAAATCTTGAAAAAAGAATGGAACAAGGGATAACTAGAATAATCAATGCAGAGAAGGCCATAAATGAACTGACAGAGATAAAAACCATGACACGAGAAATACATGAAAAATGCACAAGCTTCAGTAACCAACTCGATCAACTGGGAGAAAAAGTATCAATGATTGAAGATCAAATGAATGAAATGAAGCAAGAAAAGTCTAGAGAAAAAAAAGGAAAAAGAAATGAACAAAGCCTCCAAGAAATATGGGATTATGTGAAAAGACCAAATCTACATCTGATTGGTGTGCCTGAAAGTGAGGGGGAAAATGGAACCAAGTCAGAAAACACTCTTCAGGATATCATCCAGGAGAATTTCCCCACCTAGTAAGGCAGGCCAACATTCAAATTCAGGAAATACAAAGAACTCCACAAAGATACCCCTCGAGAAGAGTAACTCCAAGACACATAATTGTCACATTCACCAAAGTTGAAATGAAGGAAAAAATGTTAAGGGCAGCCAGAGAGAAAGGTCGGGTTACCCACAAAGGGAAGCCCATCAGACTAACAGCAGATCTCTCAGCAGAAACTCTACAAGCCAGAAGAGAGTGGGGGCCAATATTCAACATTCTTAAAGAAAAGAATTTTCAACCCAGAATTTCATTTCCAGCCAAACTAAGTTTCATAAGTGAAGGAGAAATAAAATCCTTTACAGACAAGCAAATGCTTAGAGATTTTGTCACCATCAGGCCTGCCCTACAAGAGATCCTGAAGGAAGCACTAAACATGGAAAGGAACAACCATTACCAGCCATTGCAAAAACATGCCAAAATGTAAAGAACATCGAGGATAGGAAGAAACTGCATCAACTAATGAGCAAAATAACCAGCTAATATCACAATGACAGGATCAAGTTAACACATAACAATCTTAACCTTAAATGTAAATGGACTAAATGGTCCAATTAAAAGACACAGACTGGAAAATTGGATAAAGAGTCAAGACCCATCAGATTGCTGTATTCAGGAGACCCATCTCACATGCAGAGACACACATAGGCTCAAAATAAAGGGATGGAGGAAGATCTATCAAGCAAATGGAGAACAAAAAAAAGCAGGGGTTGCAATCCTATTCTCAGATAAAAACAGACTATAAACCATCAAAGATCAAAAGAGACAAAGAAGGCCATTACATAATGGTAAAGGGATCAATTCAACAGGAAGAGCTAACTATCCTAAATATATATGCACCTAATACAGGAGCACCCAGATTCAGAAAGCAAGTCCTTAGAGACTTACAAAGAGACTTAGACTCCCATAAAATAATAATGGGAAACTTCAACACTCCACTGTCAACATTAGACAGATCAACGAGACAGAAAGTTAACAGGGATATCCAGGAATTGAACTCAACTCTGCACCAAGTGGACCTAATAGACATCTACAGAACTCCCAACCCCAAATCAACAGAATATACATTCTTCTCAGCACCACATCGTACTTACTCCAAAATCGACCACGTAATTGGAAGTAAAGCACTCCTCAGCAAATGTACAAGAACAGAAATTATAACAAACTGTCTCTCAGACCACAGTGCAATCCAACAGGAACTCAGAACTAAGTAAATCAATCAAAACCACTCAACTACATGGAAACTGAACAACCTGCTCCTGAATGACTACTGGGTACATAACAAAATGAAGGCAGAAATAAAGATGTTCTTTGAAACCAATGAGAACAAAGATACAACATACCAGAATCTCTGGGACACATTTAAAGCACTGTGTAGAGAGAAATTTATAGCACTAAATGCCCACAAGAGAAAGTTGGAAAGATCTAAAATTGACACCCTAACATCCCAATTAAGAGAACTAGAGAAGCAACAGCAAACATATTCAAAAGACAGCAGAAGGCAAGAAATGACTAAGATCAGAGCAGAACTGAAGGAGACAGAGACACAAAAAACCCTCCAAAAAATCAATGAATCCAGGAGCTGGTTTTTTGAAAAGATCAACAAAATTGATAGACCATTAGCAAGACTAATAAAGAAGAAAAGAGAGAAGAATCAAATCGATGCAATAAAAAATGATAAAGGGGATATCACCACTGACCGCACAGAAATACAAACTACCAACAGAGAATACTATAAACTCCTCTACACAAATAAACTAGAAAACCTAGAAGAGATGGATAATTTCCAGGACACTTACACTCTCCCAAGACTAAACCAGGAAGAAGTTGAATCCCTGAATAGACCAATAGCAGGCTCTGAAATTGAGGCAATAATTAAAAGCCTACCAACTAAAAAAGTCCAGGACCAGATGGATTCACAGCCGAATTCTACCAGAGGTACAAGGAGGAGCTGGTACCATTCCTTCTGAAACTATTCCAAACAATAGAAAAAGAGGGAATCATCCCTAACTCATTTTATGAGGTCAACATCATCCTGATACCAAAGCCTGGCAGAGACACAACAAAAAAAGAGAATTTTAGACCAATAGAGATTTCATCCCTGATGAACATCGATGCAAAAATCCTGAATAAAATACTGACAAACTAAATCCAGCAGCACATCAAAAAGCTTATCCACCATGATCAAGTGGGCTTCATCCCTGGGGTGCAAGGCTGGTTCAACATACGCAAATCAATAAAGCAGTCCATCATATAAACAGAACCATAGACAAAAACCATATGAATATCTCAATAGATGGAGAAAAGGCCTTTGACAAAATTCAACAGCCCTTCATGCTAAAAACTCTCAATAAATTCAGTATTGATGGAATGTATCTCAAAATAATAAGAGCTACTTATGACAAACCCACAGCCAATATCATACTGAATGGGCAAAAACTGGAAGCCTTCCCTTTGAAAACTGGCACAAGACAGGGATGCCCTCTCTCACCACTCCTATTTAAAATAGTGTTGGAAGTTCTGCCTAGGGCAATCAGGCAAGAGAAAGAAATAAAGGGTATTCAGTTAGGAAAACAAGAGGTCAAATTGTCCCTGTTTGCAGATGACATGATTGTATATTTAGAAAACCCCATCGTCTCAGCCCAAAATCTCCTTAAGCTGATAAGCAACTTCAGCAAAGTCTCAGGATACAAAATTAATGTGCAAAAATCACACGTATTCTTATACACCAGTAACAGACAAACAGAGAGCCAAATCATGAATCAACTTCCATTCACAATTGCTTCAAAGAGAATAAAATACCTAGGAATCCAACTTACAAGGGATGTAAAGGACCTCTTCAAGGAGAACTACAAACCACTGCTCAGTGAGATAAAAGAGGACACAAACAAATGGAAGAACATACCATGCTCATGGATAGGAAGAATCAATATCGTGAAAATGGCCATACTGCCCAAAGTAATTTATAGATTCAGTGCCATCCCCATCAAGCTACCAATGAGTTTCTTCACAGAATTGGAAAAAACTGCTTTAAAGTTCATATGGAACCAAAAAAGACCCCACATTGCCAAGACAATCCTAAGTCAAAAGAACAAAGCTGGAGGCATCACGCTACCTGACTTCAAACTATACTACAAGGCTACAGTAACCAAAACAGCATGGTACTTGTACCAAAACAGAGATATAGACCAATGGAACAGAACAGAGTCCTCAGAAATAATACCACACATCTACAGCCATCTGATCTTTGACAACCCTGACAAAAACAAGAAATGGGGAAAGGATTCCCTATTTAATAAATGGTGCTGGGAAAATTGGCTAGCCATAAGTAGAAAGCTGAAATTGGATCCTTTCCTTACTCCTTATACGAAAATTAATTCAAGATGGATTAGAGACTTAAATGTTAGACCTAATACCATAAAAACCCTAGAAGAAAACCTAGGTAATATCATTCAGGACGTAGGCACGCGCAAGGACTTCATGTCTAAAACACCAAAAGCAATGGCAACAAAAGCCAAAATTGACAAATGGGATCTAATTAAACTAAAGAGCTTCTGCACAGCAAAAGAAACTACCATCAGAGTGAACAGGCAACCTATACAATGGGAGAAAATTTTTGCAATCTACTCATCTGACAAAGGGTAATATCCGGAACCTATAAAGAACTCAAACAAATTTATAAGAAAAAAACAAACAACCCCATCAAAAAGTGGGCAAAAGATATGAATAGATATTTCTCAAAAGAAGACATGCATATAGCCAACAGACACATGAAAAACTGCTCGTCATCACTGGCCATCAGAGAAATGCAAATCAAAACCACAATGAGATACCATCTCACACCAGTTAGAATGGCAATCATTAAAGTCAGGAAAGAACAGGTGCTGGAGAGGATGTAGAGAAATAGGAACACTTTTACACTGTTGGTGGGATTGTAAACTGGTTCAACCATTGTGGAAAACAGTATGGCGATTCATCAAGGATCTAGAACTAGAAATACCATATGATCCAGCCATCCCATTACTGGGTATATACCCAAAGGATTATAAATCATGCTGCTATAAAGACACACGCACACGTATGTTTATTGTGGCACTATTCACAACAGCAAAGACTTGGAATCAACCCAAATGTCCATCAGTGACAGACTGGATTAAGAAAATGTGGCACATATAAACCATGGAATGCTATGCAGCCATAAAAAAGGATGAGTTTGTGTCCTTTGTAGGGACATGGATGCAGCTGGAAACCATCATTCTCAGCAAACTATCACAAGAACACAAAACCAAACACCTCATGTTCTCACTCATAGGTGGGAATTGAACAATGAGATCACTTGGACTCTGGTAGGGGAACATCACACACCAGGGCCTATCATGGGGAGGGGAGAGGAGGGAGGGATGGCATTGGGAGTTATACCTGATGTAAATGACGAGTTGATGGGTGCTGACGAGTTGATGGGAGCAGCACACCAACATGGCACAAGTATACATATGTAACCTGTAAGTTGTGCACATGTACCCTAGAACTTAAAGTATAACAAAAAAAAAAAGAAGAAAAAAAAAAAGAAAGAAAAGAGTGTGATAATTCCTCAAGGATCTAGAACTAGAAATGCCATTTGACCCAGCAATCCCATTACTGGGTATATACCCAAGGATTATAAAACATTCTACTAAAAAGACACTGCATGCGTATGTTTATTGTGGCACTGTTCACAATAGCAAAGAATTGGAACCAACCCAAATGCCCATCAATGATAGACTGGAGAAAGAAAATGTGGCACATATACACCATGGAATGCTATGCAGCCATAAAAAAGGATGAGTTCATGTCCTTTGCAGGGACATGGATGAAGCTGGAAGCCATCATTCTCAGCAAACTAACCGAAGAACAGAAAACCAAACACTACATGTTCTCACTCATAAGTGGGAGTTGAACAATAAAAACACATGGACACAGGGAGGGAAACATCACATACCAGGGCCTGTCAAGGAGTAGGGGGCAAGCAGAAGGATAACATTAGGAGAAATACGTAATGTAGGTGACAGGTTGATGGATGCAGCAATCCACGATGGCACATGTATACCTATGTAACAAACCTGAACGTTCTGTACATGTACCCAGAACTTAAAGTATAATTTTAAAAAAATGTAATCAGTGACTGTTACACCAGATGTGTATACATTGACATGAAAAAACAAGAAACATGAAAAAGTAAGGAAACACAACACCCCAATGGAACACAATAATTCTTCAGTAAAAGATCTTAAATTACAGGAAATCTATGCAGTGCCTAAAAATAATTCAAAATAATAATTTTAAGAAATCTCAGCAAGATACAAGATAACACAGATAGACAATATGAAGAAATTAGAAAAACAAATCATGATCTGAATGAGAAATTTACCAACAGGATAAATATCATAAAAAAGAACCAAACACAAATTCTGGAACTGAAGGAAACAATGAATGACATAAAAATATAATTGCAAGCTTCAACAATATAACAGATCAAGCAGAACAAATAATTTCTGAACTTGAAGAGGTCTTTTGAAATAACTCAGTCAGACAAAGAAAAAAAGAACTTAAAGGATGAAAAAGTCAGTGTGACATATGGGGCACCATCAGGAAAACAAATATTTGAATTTGGGGAATACAGAAGAAGAGATGGGAAAAGACGTGGAAAATCTATTTAGTAAAATAACAGCTGAAAACTTCCCAAGTCTTGTAAGACATATAGACATTTAGATACAGAAAGCTCAAAGGTCTTCAAATAGATTCCACCCAAAAAGGTCCTCTCTGAGGCACACCATAAGAAAACTGTCAAAAGTCAAAGACAAAGGAAGAATTCTAAAAATAGCAAAAGAAATACTGCCAAGTCACATATGAGGGAATCTCCATCAGACTAACAGCACATTTTTTATTAGAAATTTTACATACCAGGACAGAAGGAGATAATATATTCAAAGTGCTGAAAAAATAATTGTGAGCCAAAAATACTATATCCAGCAGAGCTGTCCCACAGAAATGAAGGAGAAATAAAGTATTTCCCAGATAGGCAAAAACAGAGAATTCATCACAGCTAGACTAGTACTACAGGAAATACTTAAAGGAGTTCTACATCTGGATGCAAAAGGACAATCAACCATCTACCATCACTAAAACACACAAAAGTATAAAACTTACTAATAGGGCACATGCACAAATAAGAAATAAAAAAGAATCAAACATTATCAGCACAGAAAAACACCAAACTGCAAAGATAATAAGTGAGGAAGAAAGGAAAAAATTATATGCAAGACAATCAGAAACCATCTAACAAAATAGCAGGCCTAATTCCACACACAAAATGACAACCTTGAAGGTAAATGATTTGAATTCCCCAATTAAAAGATATAGACTGACTGAATGAATTTTAAGAAAAGAAAAAAAAAAACAAGATCCATCTATCTGCTACCTACAAGAAACTCACTTGATCTGTAGATAAACAAGCTGAAAGGGAAAGGATGGAAAATGATATTCCATGTGAAAAAAAAACCCAAAAGTGTGAAGAAAAGCAAGCATATATCACATAAAATAGACTTTAAGTCAAAAACATAAAAAGAAACAAAGAAAGTCATTCTATGATAAAGAGATCTATTCAGCAAGAGGATAAAACAAGAGGAAATATATATGCACCCAATACTACCCAAATATCAAATATTATTAGAGCTTAAGAATGAGATAGACTCCAATACAATAATAGCTGAGGCCTTCAATATCTCAGTTTCAGCATTGAACAGATCACCTAGAGAAAAAAAACAAAGAAACATTGGACTCAAACTGGGCTATAGACCAAATGGACCTAACAGCCATTTACAAAAAATTTCATCCAACAGCTGCAGAATATACATTTTCTCATCAGTACATGGAACCTTCTCCAGGGTATGTTAGGCCACAAAACAAATTTCAACAAATACAAAATTTGAAATCACATCAAGTATCTTCTCAGACCACAGTGGAAAAAAACTAGAAATCAATAACAAAAGGAACACTGGAAACCATACAAATACATAAAAATTAAACAATATGCTCCTGAATGATCTTTGGATCAATGAAGAAAAAAAGTCTTGAAACAGACAAAAATGGAAATACATCATACCAAAACCTATGGAATTAAAAACATTACTAAGAGGGAAGTTTATAGTAATAAATGCCCACATCAAAAAAGTAGACAGATTTCAAATAAACAACCTAACGATGCACTGTACCTCAAAAAACTGGAACAATAAGAACTCCTACCCCAAATTAGTAGAGGGAAATAAATAATAAAGGCCAGCACAAAACTAAGCAGAACAGAGACTTTAAAAACAGCACAAAAGGTCAATGAAATGAAAAGTTGGTGTCTTGAAAAGATAAACACAATCAACAAATCATTAACGAAACTCAGAAAAAAAAGAGAGAAGACCCAAATAAATAAAATCAGAAACAAAAAGGAAACTTTATAACTGATAGTAGAGAAACACAAAGGATCATTGAGACTATTATGAACAGCTATACACCAACCAAGTAGAAAACCTTAAAAAATGGATAAATTCCTTGACACACATAACCTACCAAGATCGAACCAGGAAGAAATACAAAACCTGAATGGACCAATAATGAGTAATGAGATTGAATTAGTTATAATAAATCCTCCAGCAAAAGAAAGCCCATGATCAAATGGCGTTACTTGCAAAATTCTAACAAATTTCTAATGATGAACTAATACCAATTCTCCTCAAACTACCCCAAAAAATTGAAGATAAAGGAATTCTTACTAACTCATCCTACAAGGCCAGCATTACCCTGATACAAAAATCAGACAAAAATACAATAAAAAAAGAAAACAGAACAATATCCCTCATGAATACAGTTTCAAAACTCTTCAATAGATACTAGCAAGCCAAAGCCAACAGCACATCAAAAACATAATACACCAAATCAAGTGAGATTTATCCCAGGAATGCAAGGATAGTTCAACATATGCAAATCAGTAAATGTGATATATTACATCAATGTAATGGAAATAAACCATATAATCATCTCAATAAATGAAGAGAAAGCATTTGATAAAATTCAAACCACCTTCATGATAAAAACTCTCAACAAATTAAGCATACAAGAAATATACCTCAACACATGAAGACTTTATATGACAAATCCAGAAATAACATCACACTGAATGGGGAAAAAGCTGAAAGACTGTTCTCTAAGAACTGGAACAAAACAAGGGATGCCCACTTTTACCACTTTTATTCAACAGAATACTGGAAGTTTTAACCAAAGAAATTAGTCAAGAGAATAAAATTAAAGGAATCCAAATTGATAAAAAGGGAGTTAAATTGTTCTTTGCACATAACATGATCTTATATATAGAAAAACCTAAAGACTTCATGAAAAAATTCTTAAAACTAATAAGCAAATTCAGTGAAGTTGTAGAATACAAAAACAACATACAAAAGTCAGTAGCAATTTTATACACCAATAATGAACTAGCTGAAACAGAAATCAAGAAAGTGATTCCATTTATAATAGCTATAAAAATTAATATACCTAGGAATAAATGTAACCAAAGAGGTAAAAGGTATCTGCAATGAAAACTACACTGATTTAAGAAAGTAAAGAGGACACACACAAAAATGTAATGACATTCCATACTCATGAATTGAAATAATTAATATTGTTAAAATGATTACACTACCCAAAGCAATCTACAAATTTAGTGTAATTCCTAATAAAACATCAGTGTCAGAAATAGAAAAAGCAATCCTAATGTTTGTATAGAACCACAAGAAAAAAACCATGAATAGACAAAGGAATGCTAAGCAAAAAGAACAAAACTGAAGACGTTGCACTATCTGACAAAGTGTGAAACTACCTTACAAATTCATATTAACCAAAAAAGCATGATGAGACATGTAAAAGCAGACATATAGAACAATGAAACAGAATAGTTACCCCCAGACATAAATTTATGTGTTTACAGTCAGCTAATTTTTTACAAAGATTCCAAGAGCATACATTGGGATAGTCTCTTCAATAAATGCTGTTGGGACAATAGAATATCCATATGCAGAAGAAGAAAACTAGATCCCTATTCCTCACCATTAAAATGGATTAAAGACTTAAATATAAGACCCAAAACTATAAAACTAGTAGAAAAAATCATGTATAAACACTTCAGGACATTGGTCTAGGCAAAGATTTTATGGCTAAGACCTCAAAAGCACAGGCAACAAAATCAGAAATAAACAAATGGGACTATAACAAACTAAAAAGCTTCTGCACAGCAAAAGAAAACAAAAAGTGAAGACAATCTGTAGAATGAGAGAAAATATCTGCAAACTATTTATGTAACAAGGAACTAATATCCAGAATATATTTTTAAAAGCTTAACATTACTAATCGTCAGGGAAATGCAAGACAAAACCACAGTGAGATACCATCTCATCTCTTTGGGGAAAAAAAACACACATTTTTCCTCTGCTTTCACACCACAACAATCATAACACAGATGAAGACTTCTGTGACAAAATGTGAGGGGGGTTGGAAGGGGAGCAATTCACCGAGTGCACAATCAGTTCGGTGTAGATATCAGATGGGTGTCCTGCTATTCAATTCCAACACTATCTACCTGGAGATAATGTCAGATCCCACAGGTTGTGGGCTCAGTCCCAAAAACTGTCCTACCCCCTTCAGAAACCAGTTGCAACTCCAGGCCTCCAGAATTTCTGATGAATGGGGTTTAGGTTGGGGTTCCCATGACCCCCTCTTTGGGTTTGATTAATTTGCTAGAGTGGCTCACAAAATTCAGGGAAACACTCACATTTAACAGTTTATCATAAAGGATATTGATATGGTTTGGCTCTGTGTCCCCACCCAAATCTCATGTCAAATTGTAATTCCCAGTGTTTGAAGAAAGGCCTGTTGGGAGGTGATTGAATCATGGGGACGGACTCCCCCCTTGCTGTTCTCATAATAGAGTTCTCATGAGATCTTTTTGTTTGAAAGTGTATAGCACTTCCCCCTTTGTTCTGTCTCTCTCCTGCTTGCCATGTGAAGATGTGTCTACTTCCCCTTCACCTTCCGCCATGATTGTAAGTTTTCTGAGGCCTCCTCGGAAGCAGAAGCCTGTAGGAGCCCACAGAACCATGGGCCAATTAAACCTCTTTCCTTTATAAATTACCCAGTCTCAGGTATGTCTTTATAGCAGTGCAAGAACAGACTAATACAGATATTATAAGGCAAGGTATGTGGGAAGAAGCATGGAGATCCCATGTCCTTCCTGGATGTACCACCCTGTGGTAATCTTCATGTGTTCAGTTATCAGAAAGCTCCCCCAAATCCTGTCTTCTTGCACCTTTTACGGTGACTTCATAGGATAGGCATGATTGACAACCATGTAGAAATGTGACTGAACTTAAAAGGTATGATCTAAATGCAGCAAGTCCTGTCTTTACAGATTCTTCTTGGCCTCTCTGTGCAGTGTTTCTTACTCCCAAGTTTGGGGCAGGACCCTGTCTTAAATGAGGGTCTTATCATCTACAAGTAAATACAGTCCTAAGATTCTGCTTCATTACAACAAAAAAAAAATGGTAACAAGGGATATGGGAGTTATAAGCCAAAAACCATGGACAAATATATATATTTGTCCTCCAGAACTTCTCTTGAACTGGGTTTAAGTTGGGGTTCCCATGACCCCCTCTTTGGGTTTGATTAATTTGCTAGAGTAGCTCACAAAACTCATGGAAACACTTACTTAAATTTACCAATCTATTTATATATAAACATATATATAAATAATATCATATTACCCCAGGTAGACAAGCTATTATCAAAAAGGCAAAAAATAAGAATTCCTGGTAAGTATGCAGAGAAACGAGAACTCTTGAACACTATTAGCACCAATTAAACTACTACATTATGGACAATGGTATGTAGGTTTCTCCAAAAACTAAAAATACCATTTGATAAAGCAATCTCACTACTGGGTATTTATCAAAGAAAAAGAAATCAGTGTGTCAAAGGGATACCTGTACCTCCATGTTTATTGCAGCACTATTTACAATAGCAAAGATATGGAATCAATCTAAATGTCCATCAGGGGATGAATGAATAAAGAAAATGTGGTATATATTCACAATGGAAGACTATTCAACCATTAAAATAATGAAATCCTGTCATTTGTGGCAACAAAGATGAGCCTGGAGGACATTATGTTAAGTGAAATAAGAAAGGCACAAAAAGATAAATACCATGTGTTCTCACTCAAGTATGGGAGCTAAAAAATATAGCTCATCGAAATATTATGAGCTATATTTATTATTATAGTATTATTATCCTCTGTTATCATTAGGGAATGAAAAGGGTGGCAGGAGAAGAAGATAGGAAGAGACTAGTTAACATATACAAAGTTACAGCTACATGGGAGGAATAAGTTCTAGTGTTATTTAACACTCTAGAGTGAATATGGTTAACAATAATTTAGTGTATATTTTCAAAAAGCTAGAAGAGAGAATATCGAATGTTCACAACTCAAACAAATGATCAATATTCTAAGTGATGGATATGATAATTGCCCTGATTTGATCCTTACACATTGTATGCACTGTATGCCATAAATATACAAAATTATTACATGTCAACTAAAAATAAAAGGAAAAAAATTTAGGGTGAGATGAGTAGATATATGGCACTTTTAGCTAATTAATACCTAGACTTCTTTAAAGAGCTTCCTTGCTATTCCCAGGGAAAGCTTCAAGTAGACTTTTCTTTCTTACCTAGTTTGCTAATAGTTTTCAAACTTCAGTTACATACAATTTACTTAGGAATGATTACAGAAAATACATAATCCAATGACTTTCATTTCAAAGGTCTGGGGTTAGGGCCAAGAATCAGCAGTTTTAACAAATATTCCAAGTTAGTGTACCACACTTTGAGAAACATCACTGTACAATGAACTAATAATATAAACTTCCTGTATTGACAAGAGGCTCTTGCCCTTATGAAAGTTGGAAAAAATAGGATAATAGTATATTTTTTAGACCCGCATTCTCTGTATTGTGATTTTTTTCAAAGACGTGTTTGCCCTAGGGGTCTGAAGAATATTTTAACTCCTTTGTTGTTCTATTCACTGGTGTTTACTGATGTGTACTCCTAAAGGAAATGTTTTTAAAATGTACAGAAACACAACTACACACAGATACGATCTATATTTTAAAGTAAGACTTGGTTTTAGACCTTTCTCAGATGTGTTTAGGGAGTTCAGTTCATATCCAGTTCTAAAAGCATCAACCCTCAGTGGACACCAGCGTTGTAGTCAGCCAAGTTGAAATCATTGTACAAGGACATTATTTTCAGCAAGTTCCAGACTTCATTCAAAAGAGAAAAAAATGTTTCTTATACTTTGTCTTCAAAAACAGTAGCTGCTGTAACTTCGAAGGGGAAAAAATCACTGGAACCAGAAGTATTGATATCTGATTTAAAATGCAAAAAACAAAAAAGGAATACAAGAGAAAAGGAGCAAAATATGTTCAGTGTGCCAAATGCAAGCATAGTAATAATCTGTAAGTGTTTAGAAGATATAATGACTATTTCCTTAGGAGGAAGAGTCATCATTTAGTTGAGTGCAGGGTGCTAGGACAAGGAGAAACGGGTCCTGATTTCTGTGTAATTTTCTATCAAACTCAAAGTTGCTGATTACATAGTTTCAGCCATTTTTGAAAAATGTGTTTTGGCACACACAAGTAAAGCTCTTAACTAATCCAGGACTGCTGATGTGAATGCAGCAAGAATTTATTTACAATTAGGCCTAACAGTCCCAAAGGTAAAGCCATTTTTTAAAGTCTTTAGGAAACTTACCTCTGCAAAAATTCTACTTTCCCCTCCCTGAAGGGTGTCAACTTGGGATAGGTGAATCAAATAATAAATTTGCTGAGTAGCACAAATATTAGCGAAGACTTTGCAGCTCTCATGATTTCTGCTACCTTTTAAAAGCTTACAAGTTCTATGCTTCCCTTTCAGTAAGCTATGTTAACCAAGAAACCCAGGAAAACATAAACGTTTGCTGGTATGAAAGATAATTTATAATTCCAGAGTAAAAAATGCTATTTATCTACTGTCATCATCATGCCTCATCTGCATTCATATTTTAATGCTGATTGAAAATATTGCTTGCTTCTTTCATTGTAGTTTCCTCCCCGAGATATATTTTCTCAAAAACGTCACTTCCATACTACTGTATTTCTGAGACTACATCTTTCTACCCTGCCAGGATATTTTTTTTCCTTATTACGTTACCACATTATGTTTCATAAATTTTTTTTTTAAAAACTGATTTTAAGTCGTTTGTAGTGTAGTCAAGTGTTTGTCTAAGGATATTTCCATGCAATGGGAGTTTTTTGAGTTTGGTCTACAGAGCAGAACCATCAGTATCACCTAGAAGAAATGCACAGTCTCAGGATTCATCCCAGATCTGCAGAATAAGAATCTTCATTTTCACAAGATCCCACAGTGATTTATGTATACTTTAAACTCAGAGAAGTAGAAGGTTTTACAAGGTCAGGGGCTGTGGGGAGGAGCCCCCATCTAGCCCAACTCCTCCTAGGATTCTGTGTCTGCCACGCCTTAAAAGATTGTTCTCTACAGATTCAGTGGTGGATCTGCCAGAGATATTTCTCCTGTGTTTTCTTTAGTGGGAAGAGTAGCAGGGTATCATTTAGCACTCTGTCACTCTGTCCATGGCAAGTCCCATAGACAGTAACATTCTGAAGAGAACCAACTAACTCTTCTTTACCATTATATCTCTACCGCTAGAAAGCAGTGACTGGCATATAATAGTTGTTTGCAAATAAAATGCAATTGGAATCCTAGAAGCACCAAAATCATTGGTGAAATATGTAAACATTTCAACAACTTGAAAGAGACGTATGTTCAACATGAAATAACCTACTCTCGTAGTTTCGTTGTTACTGATCAAGACAAAAATATTGTTTTGTAAGATATATAGTCTACTCCAAATCTAAGTCTCAACAAAAGCATAGTACACTTTGGTTAGGTTACTGACTCCAAGCTGCTTACTGACATCATAGAACATGTATTCTAAACTTTTGAGGACTTGTTTAGACCTAATTATATGATAATCAGATGGTGGAAACCCAATAAATGCTGCTGACAGGCTGACAAGATTTACTCACCACTGGCTTGAGTCTTCGTGACTCAGTTCAACCTCAAAGGAAAAGAATTCACGGCCTTTACCATCCACTCTGTAGCTGGGCAGCCTTTCACCAATGCAGAGAACTAATTGCTTCTTTGTCTTTGGCTTTCATATCGTTTATTACTGGCATGATGTTCCAGTACCCAAGAAGCACAAATCGTGATCCCCGAAGCTGCTTTAACCTTTTCAAACTGTAACAACTTGATTGTATGCTTCATTACACTCCTCAGGATGACAGTCTGAAACAGAGAAGTCCATCAGCATCCTTCATTAGTACCTTCTCCCACTTCCCAAGATAGCAAATGTCCTGCAAGTACAGGCAGAAACTTCAGCATCCATCCCTCAGTATTTTAGTGTTTCCCATTCCTGGGCACATTTCCTAACTATTAAATCATGTGTGTGCTTTGAAAACCATAAGCTCAATGAGCTTTGCCCACCTCAGCTTGCCCCAGGGCATTTAAAACTTCACTAGAAAATTCCTCTCTATGGGGGTTTTCTATCACAAAGCAAGAACATTAGCAAAAACTCAAAAGCTCACAAAACTGAGATAAGGTATATAGAAATGAAAACAATTCTAAAAGGGCTGGAAAGGTTTACTGAAATTATAATTACCATCATATTTTATATAGGATATGAAGTTCCTGCTAATCTGATCCTTGCCTTGCACACTCACCACCAGTGGTCCCCGTATCCCAGCCCATGCACTGCATCCCCTGCCAGCTATGCATCCTTACAAAGACACACTATAACTGTTTACACTTGGGTCTTCCACTCTACTGGGTAAATGTCTACTCTTCTGTGACAGCCTTGCTCAAATAACTTCTATCAATGCTACTTAAAGCACAGGTCATTTTCTATCCTGCAAGCAATGTATAAATTTACATAAACCCTAGTTTAGTGCATTTCACATTTATTATAATCATTTACATATGTCCCTACCCTAGAATGCAGGATATTTTCACATTCTAGTGAGAATAGTAGTAGGGTGCCATTTAGCACTCTGTCACTCCGTCCAGGGCAAGCCACATAGACAGTAACATCCTAATAAGAAACAACTATATCTTCTCTACCATTATATCTCCACTACCAGAAAGCAGTGACTGGCATGTAACAGGTGTTCACAAATAAGATGCAAATGGAATCCTAGAAGTATTTAGTTAGTTAGCACTACATATTCATTGCCCATTTAAGTAAGTACTTGACACTGAATAAACAAGAAAACAAAAAAATCACTAGGTTATGCCTAAAATTAGAGACATTTTAGGAAACATTTAAGACCCACTAACATGCCTTCATAATTAGAAAACATTCTACTAATAACATAAGTGTAAAAATGTTTCCTGTAATAAAAGCGTAATAACACAAACATATGAAACCATTAGGTCACTCACCTTTGAGAAGTTTAAAAATAAAGCTACAGAAATTGCTGCTACTTGGCAGGAGTAAATGAATTCTGTTTCTCTAAACTAGAAGCAATAATCCTATTAATTTGAATGACTGAGAGGCATCTCAGTCTTTACATAAGCCAATTTCATCGTATAGTCCCATAATCATATTACTTTTCTGAAAATGTTGCTTAAATACTAATATGAGAGCATCCCAAAGCAAACCAAAAATGATATAATTTTATTATATTTTCAAGTTAGCGATGCAGTAAAAAAAAAATTTTTTTAAGAAATAAAATTAGGGGCTGGGCGCAGTGGCTCACACCTGTAATCCCAGCACTTTAGGAGGCTGAGGCGGGCGGATCACGAGGTCACGAGATCGAGACCATCCTGGCCAACATGACAAAACCCCATCTTTACTAAAAATACAAAAATTAGCTGGGCATGGTGGCATGTGCCTGTAGTCCCAGCTACTCAGGAGGCTGAGGCAGGAGAATCGCTTAAACCCAGGAGGCAGAGGTTGCAGTGAGCTGAGATTATGCCACTGCCCTCCAGCTTGGGCAACAGAGCGAGACTCTGTCTCAAACAAAAAAGAAAGAAAGAAAGGAAGGAAGGAAGGAAGGAAGGAAGGAAGGAAGGAAGGAAGGAAGGAAGGAAAGAAAGAAAAAAGGAAAGAAAGAGGGAGGGAGGGAGGGAGGGATGGGAGGGAGGGAGGGAGAGAAGGAAGGAAGGAAGGAAGGAAGGAAGGAAGGAAGGAAGGAAGGAAGGAAGGAAGGAAGGAAGGAAGGAAGGAAAGAAAGAAAATTCGGGTCTAGAAAAATACCTTCAGTGGGCCAGGACCAAGATGGCTGACTAGAAGCAGTGGCGATCAGAGGATCCCATAGAAAATAACCGTAATAGCTGTGAATCCTGTACCGCAACTGAGGTATCTAGGTTCTCTCATCAGAACTGACTAGGCAGCTGGCATGATCCACGGAGAGGGAGGAAGAGCAGTGTGATTCAGTGGCCCAGCTGAGAGTCACATGGAGCAGAAGAGCCTCCACCCCTTAGCCAAGGGAGGTGGTGAATAAGCATGCTACCCAGCCAGGGAAACCTTGCTTTTTCCATGAAACCATGCAACCCATAGATCCGAAGATCCCACTCATGAATTCATGCAACTGAGGCCTAGGGTCCCAAACTTGGAGGCATGCGATTCTCAATGGCCTCTCAGCTAGAATCTGCTTAAGCAAGCTGAGTTTTCTGGGGGAGGGGAGATCAGCACCACAGCTGTGGCTGCCTGATATCTAAGCCTTTTAAGTTCCTCCTGGGAGGTGCAGCAGCCAGCACTGCGACTCATAACTGCCTAACACGCTAAGCTCCCTGGGTGGGGGAAGGACAGCATCCATCTCTATAGATCCAATCTATGCTTTTCCCCTGCTGGAGCCAGAGAGACTGGACAGCTTGGTTCCAAGAGTGTGCCCCACAGCCCAACATACCAGCTGTGGCAGACTGCAGCCAGAGCACTTCTTTAGGCCTGACCCTGACTCATCCTTCCTCACTGGGCAGGACCTCCCTGCAGGAAGGCCAACAACTCTAGCCAGAGGCTCAGGGACAGAACCCTGAGCTCCCTGGGCCTGAGCCCCTAGTGGGAAGGGTGACCACAGTCTCTGTGGACCAGCAGATTTATCCTTTCCTCCTGGTAGTTCTGAGGAATCAAGGCAGCCCAGATGAGTGGGTATCCCCCCAGCGAAGCACACCACCTCCATCAAGGCACAGTCAAAGTGCTTTGTTAAATGGGTCCTGTTCCCCATGCCACCCAAATAGGTGAGACCCTTCAACAAGGGTTTTCAGACACCCTATACAGAAGTGATCCTACTGGCATCAGGTTTGTCCCCCTGGAGGTCAGAGATCCCAGAAGAAGAAGAAGACACCCATCTTTGTTATTCTCCAATCTCTTTGAGTGACATCTCCAGGCACGAGAGCAAACCAGAAGAATAGAGCCTGAATTGAACCCCAATCAAACTGCAGCAGCCCTACAGAAGAGGGACCTGATCATTGAAAGAAAAACAAACAAATAGAAAGCAATAACAATAGCATCAACAACAACAAAAAAGTCCCACAAAAACCCCATCCAAGGGTGAGCAGCCTCAAAGATCAAACCTAGACAAACTCATGAAGATGAGAAAGAATCAATGAAAATATGCTGAAAACCCACAAGGCCAGAGTGTCTCTTCTCCTCCAAATGATCGCAATGTCTCTCCAGCAAGGGTGCAGAGCTGGACAGAGGATGAGATGGACAAATTGACAGAAGTAGGCTTCAGGTAATGGGGGAAAAAGAACTCCGCTTAGCTAAAGGAAAATGTTGTAACCCAATGCAAAGAAGCTAAGAACCTTGATAAAAGATTAGAGGAGCTGCTAACTAGAATAACCAGTTTAGAGAGGATCATAAATGACCTGATGGAGCTGAAAAACACAGCACAAGAACTTCATGAAGCATATACAAGTATCAGTAGCCAAATCAACCAAGTGAAAGAAAGGATATCAGAGTTTAAAGATCACCTTGCTGAAATAAGGCATGCAGACAAGATTAGAGAAAAAATAATGAAACAGAATGAACAAAGCCTCCAAGAAATATGGGACTACATAAAAAGACCAAACTCACAATTGATTGCAGTACATGAAGGAGACAGGGATAATAGAAACAAGCTGGAAAACACACTTCAGGATGTTGTCCAGGAGCATTTCCCCAACCTAGCAAGACAAGACAACATGCAAATTCAGGAAACATAGGGAACACCACTAAGATACCGCATGAGAACGTCAACCCCAAGACACATAATTTTCAGATTCTCAAAGGTTGAAATGAAGGAAAAATGTTAAAAGCAGCCAGAGAGAAAAGCCAGGTCACCTACAAGGGAAGCCCATCAGACTAACAGTAGACCTCTCAGCAGAAACCCTGCACACCAGAAAAAAAGGGCCAATATTCAACATTCCTAAAGAAAAGAATTTTCAACCCACAATTTCATATCCAGCCAAACTAAGCTTCATAAACAAAGGAGAAATAAAATCCTTTACAGACAAGCAAATACTGAGGGAACTCATCACCACCATGCCTACATCGAAAGAGCTCCTGAAGGAAGCACTAAATATGGAAAGAAAAAAACAGCAGCAACCACTGCAAAAGCCACACCAAAATATAAAGATTAATGATATTATGAAGAAACTGCATCAACTGGTGCGCAAAATAACCAGACAGCATCATGATGACAGGATCAAATTTATATATAACAATATTAAACTTAAATGTGAATGGGCTATATGTCCCAATTAAAAGACACAGGCTGGCAAATTGGATAAAGAGTTAAGACCTATTGATGTGCTGTATTCAGGAGACCCATCTCACATGCGAAGACACACATAGGCTCAAAATAAAGGGATGGAGGAAAATTTACCAAGCAAATAGAAAAACAAAGAAAAAAAAAGCAGGGGTTGCAATCCTAATCTTTGATAAAACAGACTTTAAACCAACAAACAGCAAAAAAGACAAAGAAGGGCATTACATAATGGTAAAGGGATCAATGCAACAAGAAGAGCTAACTATTCTAAATATATATGTACCCAATACAGGAGCACCCAGATTCATAAAACAAGTTCTTAGCGACCTATAAAGAGATTTAGACTCCCACACAATAATAGTGGGAGACTTTAACATCCTACTGTCAATATTAGACAGATCAACAAAACAGAAAATTAACAAGGATATTCAGGACTTGAACTCAGCTCTGGATCAAGTGAACCTAATAGATGTCTACAGAACTCTGCACCACAAATCAACAGAATATACTTTCTTCTCAGTGCCACATGTCACTTATTCTAAAATTGACCACATAATTGGAAGTAAAACACTGCTCAGCAAAAGCAAAAGAACTGAAATCATAACAGTCTCACAGACCACAGTGCAATCAAATTAGAACTGAAGATTAAGAAACTCACTCAAAACCACACAATTACATGAAAATTGAACAAACCGCTCCTGAATGACTCCTAGGTAAATAATGACATTAAGGCAGAAATCAAGTTCTTTGAAATCAATGAGAACAAAGAGACAATGTACCAGTATATCTGAGACACAGCTAAAGCAGTGTTAAGAGGGAAATTTATAGCACCAAATGCCCACATCAGAATGCCAGAAAGATCTCAAATTGACACCCTAACATTGCAATTAAAGGACTTAGAGAAGCAAGAGCAAACTAATCCAAAAGCTAGCAGAAGACAAGAAATAACTAAGATCAGAGCAGAATTGGAGGAGATAGAGACACGAAAAAGCCTCCAAAAAAAAAAAAAATCAATGAATGCAGGAGCTCGGTTTTTGAAAAAATTAACAAAATAGGCCACTAGCTAGAGTAATAAAAAAAGAGAGTAAAATAAAATAGACACAATAAAAAATGATAAAAAGGAATACCACCACTGACACCACAGAAATACAAACTACCATTGGAAAATACTATAAACACCTCTACACAAATAAACTAGAAAATTGAGAAGAAAAGTATAAATTCTTGGACACACACACCCTCCCAACACTAAACCAGGAAGAAGTTGAATCCCTAAATAGACCAATAACAAGTTTTGAAATTGAGGCAGTAATGAATAGCCTATCAATCAAAAAAAAAAAAAAATACCTAGGACCAGACAGATTCACAGCCAAATTCTACCAGAGGTACAAACAGGAATGGTACCATTCCTTCTGAAACTATTCCAAACAGTCGAAAAGGAGGGCCTCTTCTCTAACTCATTTTATGTAGTCAGCATCATCCTGATATCAGAACCTGGCAGAGAAACAACAACAACAAAAAACTTCAGGCCAATATCCCTGATGAACATTGATACAAAAATCCTCAATAAAATACTGGCAAACAGAAACCAGCACCACATCAAAAAACATCCACCATGATCAAGCTGGCTTCATCCCTGGGATGCAACGCTGGTTCAACATATGCAAATCAATAAATGTAACCCATCACATAAACAGAAAAAAAGACAAAAACCACATGATTATCTCAATAGATGCAGAAAAGGCCTGTAATCAAATTCAACATCCCTTCATGTTAAAAACTCTCAGTAAACTAGATATTGATGGACTATATCTCAAAATAATAAGAGCTATTTATGACAAACCCATAGCTAATATCATACTGAATGGGCAAAAGCTGGAAGCATTCCCTTTGAAAACCAGTACAAGACAAGGATGACCTCTCTCACTACTCCTATTAAACATAGTATTGGAAGTTCTGGCCAGGGTAATCAGGCCAGAGAAAGAAAGAAAGCATATTCAAATAGGAAGAGAGAAAGTCAAATTGTCTCTGTTTGCAGACAATATGATTCTAAAGTTAGAAAACCTCATCATCTCAGCCCAAAAACTCCTTAAGATGATAAGCAACTTCAGCAAAGTCTCAGGATACAAAATCAATGTGCAAAAATCACAAACATTTCTTTCTTTCTTTCTTTCTTTTTTCTTTTTTTTTTTTTTTTTTGAGACAGAGTCTCACTCTGTCACCCAGGCTGGAGAGCAGTGGCGTGATCTCGACTCACTGCAAGTTCTGCCTCCTGGGTTCAAATCATTCTTCTGCCTCAGCCTCCTGAGTAGCTGGGACTACAGGTGCATGCCACCACACCTGGCTAAGTTTTTTGTTTGTTTGTTTGTTTGTTTTTAATAAAGACAGGTTTCACCATACTGACCAGGCTGGTCTCGAACTCCTAACCTCATGATCTGCCCACCTCAGCCTCCCAAAATGCTGGGATTACAGGAGTGAGCCACTGCACCCAGGCAAAAATCACAAACATTTCTTTACCCCAGCAATAGACAAGCAGAGAGCCAAATCATGAATAAACTCCCATTCACAATTGCTACAAAGAGAATAAAATACTTAGGAATACAACTTACAAGGGATGTGAAGGACCTCTTCAAGGAGAACTACAAACTACAGCTCAAGGAAATAAGAGAGGATACAAATAGAAAAACATTCCATCCTCATGGATAGGAAGAATCAATATCATGAGAATGGCCATACTGTCCAAAGTAAATTATACGTTCAATGCGATTCACATCAAACTACCATTGACATTCTTCACAGAATTAGAAAAAACTACTTTAAATTTCATATGGAATCAAAGAAGACCCCACATAGCCAAGACAATCCTAAGCAAAAAGAACAAAGCTGGAGGCATCACACTACCTGACTTTAAACTATACTACAAGGCTACAGTAACCAAAACAGACATATAGAACATGGTACTGTACCAAAACAGACATATAGAACATGGTACTGTACCAAAACAGACATATAGAACAAGGGAACAGAACAGAGACCTCAGAAATAACACCACACATCTACAATCATCTGATCTCCAATAACCCTGACAAAAAACAAGCAATGGGGAAACACTCTCCTGTTACATAAATCATGCTGGGAAAACTGGCTAGCCATATGCAGAAAATTGAAACTGGAACCTTGCCTTACACCTTATACAAAAATTAAATCCAGATGGATTAAAGACTTAAATGTAAAACCCAAAACCACAAACACCCTAGAAGAAACACTAGGCAATACCATTCAGTACATAGGTGTGGGAAAAGGCTTCATAACAGAAACACCAAAAGCAATTGCAACAAAATCCAAAATTGACAAATGGCATCTAATTAAACTAAAGAGCTTTTGCACAGACAAAAAAAAAAAAATTATCATCGGAGTGAACAGGCAACCTACAGAATGGGAGAAAATATTTGCAATCTGCCCTTCTGACAAAGGTCTAATATCCAGAATTTACAAAGAACTTAAACAAATTTATAAGAAAAAAACAAACAAATGCATCAAAAAGTTGGTAAAGGATATGAACAGACACTTCTCAAAAGAAGACATTTACGTGGCCAACAAGCATCAAAAAGTTGGTAAAGGATATGAACAGACACTTCTCAAAAGAAGACATTTACGTGGCCAACAAACATATGAGAAAAGCTCAACATCACTGATCATAAGAGAAATGCAAATCAAAACCAAAATGAGATACCACCTTACGTCAGTTAAAATGATGATTATTAAAAAGTCAAGAAAAAATAGATGCTGGAGAGGCTGTGGAGAAGTAGGAACACTTTGGGATCAAGAACCAGAAATACCATTTGACCCAGCAATCCCATTACTGCGTATATACTCAAAGGAACATAAATAATTCTACTATAAAGACACATGCACACATATGTTTATTGCAGCACTATTTACAATACCAAAGTCAAGGAATCACCCCAAATGCCCATCAATGATTGACTGGATAAAGAAAATGTGGTACATATACACCATGAAATACTATGCAGCCATAAAAAGGAATGAAACCATGTCCTTTGCAGGGACGTGGATGAAGCTAGAAATCATCATCCTCAACAAACTAACACAGGAACAGAAAACACCACATGTTCTCACTCATACGTGGGAGTTGAACAGTGAGAACACATGGAAACAGAGAGGGGAACAACACACATGAAGGGCCGTTAAGGGGTGGGGGGAAAGGGGAGGGAACTTAGACAATGAGTCAATAGGTGCAGCAAACCACCATGGCACATGTATATCTATGTAAAAAAATCTGCAGGTTCTGCACATGTATCCCAAAACTTGAAATAAATAAATCATTTAAAAAATCTTAAAAGAAAGAAAGAAAAATACCTTGAGGAGATAAATGTCACCTTTAAAAATAACCATTCTCCTAATTATTTTCCAACACTTCCTATGAGAAAAACATGTGCTGTGTTATCTAACTATGAGTTTTGAGTACTTAGGATCTTCTTCACAAAGTCACAGTGCATGACAGGGTGAATATTTTCAGCCTAAGAAATAGGTAGAATGTCCTTTGCCAAATAGGAATAAAGAAAAGTGGAGGAAAAATTTATTCCCATTTATGTGCTTTACTTTCTAATTAACAGCCACAATAGCATCAAAGAAAAACTCTCTTTTTTAGGGGAAAAATGCGATTCTGGAAAATTTGAAATTGTCTCTGGCAAAAGCATGATGAGAGGGACAAAACATAGGATGCCAAGTTTCTGGCCATTCTCATTTCTCTTATATGACACCTAAGAAACCCAGTCGAATTCTCTATCCTTATGTATGAAGTTCTTTCCTTTATTTTATGGCACATATAACTAGTGTATACAATTGTTTCCTCATAACACATGTTATTTATACACTAGGCTACTGTCATCTTCTAGAAGTGGAAATGTATAGGGCTCAAATATATAGGCTCTGTATCCCTACTCTCCCATTTAGTAAATTTAGATAAGTGGTTTCATCTCTCTAGGCTTCACTTTTCTTTTATGTAAAATAGAGCTTATAAAAATACATATTTCAAAAGTTTCAAGACAAAAGTTTTCACATTTTAACATTTCTGAAATCAGGATGTTCCTTACAATTGCGATCAGGCTAACCTGAGGTTGGGTTTTGCCCAAGAGGATTTTATCATGCTCCTGCCCAGAATTTTCTACCCTTCCTGAATCCAGTGCAAAGATTGAGTCATGCAAGTGCTCTTGCTTTACCCTTCTGGGTGATGGATTTATTTTCATTTACCCTTATCCTGAAGGTACAGATAGCCCTTTGTTGTCCTGGATTTATAGAAAGTTCTCCTATCTTAAATGATGTTTCTTTCTTTATATTGTATAAAATAACAGTGCATCTTACAATTGAAGACTCTTAGGTGTGAATAACTCTCTCAGAGGGTAGATGTGAGGAGTAAATAAGATCATGCATGAAAGAGCCGATAGCAGTGCATGCCACATGACAAGCACTCAACAAGTGCTATCATTTCTTACTATCAATATCTAGTTGTCGCTACACAGAGAAACACATTAGTTACTTAATTCTCTTAAACTATGTACAAAATGCAAGCCTCAAAATGAACCAATAATGCCTTTTAAAATAGACCAACTAAAGCAGTGCCCCTGTGAAATCCAGGGTAGCCATCACCTGTGGCTAGCGATGGCCTCCACAGGGCAAGACTCAAACTCAAGTCTATTTTCCAGAAATGATCTTGCCAAATGTTTCAAATCCCCTCTGCTGGTTAAGACAGGCTTTACAGAAAGTGTTCCCGTTTTTGTTAATGGAAAGAGGGATTTAATCTTGCAGAGTTCCTCCTTAACATGCTCAAAATGGACTCCCCGGAGTTCTACAGATGCTGCATCAGCAGGGCAGGCGGGCTGGCTGGCAAAGACGCAATTCTCCTGGTATCCCAAAGACTAACTCGAAGGTCATGCTACTTTGCTAATTCAGTAAAATGTAATTACACTGCAAAAAGCTGGTTATTTTTTGTTCCTCTTATTGATGTACAAAGTTCTTGCAATTTAAATTGCTTAAACACCAGGATGCTCACATACATACATATTCAGCGGCAGTGCATCTGCATCTATTCAAAGAGCTCTAGATTTGGGCTTGAGAAGGAACGAGTCAATATACACCATCTACAGCCAATGGCAATAATTTATCTTCCTTTTCTGGGTCCAAGCCCTTTTCCTCTGCCACTCAAGCATGCAGGAAGCAGCCTAGTGATGGCAGATTATGTATTACTTTCAGAGCTGCTTCATTGCACAACTCCAAGGGGTGCTATTCACATCACAGTCAGTGTGAACAGTGCCTCCTGGAGTTACACAGGCACTATTTGTGAGGCCATAAATGACAGCTCTGGTACTAGTAATTGGAGCTAAGGCAGGATCATATGGATTCTTTATAAACTAAAATATGCATTGAGGTTATTTGATAGTGTCCTGACTAATAAAATATCATACCTTAAAAACAAACAAATAAATAAGCAAATAAATAACTTGAAACTACAGTAACCATGGTTTTAGAATTACTATCTTTATGAAAGTGTATTACTTATCTATACAGTAAATAATCTAAAGGAGAACCTGTATAAGGCTTCCAGTGTTTAAAACAAACCAGCTTTTTTGTTTATAAGCATCAACCTGATATGGGTGTAAGTGGTACAAAACACCAGAGGATTCATCCAGCCTCCAGTTTATACCTCTGAGTTCTCTCTCTTTTCAAAGGCCTCCACAGAAGATCTTCACCTTCTATAGTTACTCATCTGAATGTCACTCCTCTTAAGGTCACAATTTCTTCCTGTTGTATAATAAAATCCATTCTTTTAACACTAAAGGCACTTTCTGAAGGTAAATCTTGAAGGAAGATAAAGACAGTTCTTGTTAGTATAAAGTAGTTCACACTTCCAAATTTTAAGTCCTTGTTAAAGAAATCTGATATTGTGCCATACCTCCTGCCCCAAATAAGTTTCCCAGACTACTGTTTGGCAATATGTTCTCTAAAACTCCTAAATCATAGTTGGCCTTTTCTGAGTAACAATAAACTAAATGCTCAAATATAATGAAATGTTATCCATCAAGCATTTCTTTCACCAGGTTATTTGATATTCTATGATTCTTTTTTAATTAAACAGCCTGTAATGTCCCCCAACAATCCTGGATTTGAGATGAATGAAAAAGAAAGTCTGTACTTCCTAGTTTACCTTCTCTAATATTAAACTTCAGAGAATGGAGTGGGTACACTCCTTCCTTTTTGGCAGAACAAGTAGGCACCCACGCCACAGTAGGAATAGCTCCCAGGGCCCAAGGGTGTCACAGCACAAGCAAGATGAAAGATTGTTCCCATGAGGGGCAGCCTGTATGAAACATCGGAGCTATAGCAGTGGGAGGAGCAGCCCTCAACGTGGAGTCAGAGCCTGATAAGTATGTAATATGCAGTGTCGGAGTCCTCACAAGGGCAGGAGGGCATCCACAGGGGTGGCCTGGTATAAGGTATCAGGAGGGTATGAGTAGGATAATAAGGGTTTTCAGCTGATGGAGGAAAGAGGAAGTGGTATTGAGGTATCGGAGCCTACCCAGGGTGAAGGTGAAGGAAATGGCAGTGGAGATGGGAAACTGGTTACATACAAAGGATAATCAAATATGTAAATAACTAGATAAGGATGATGGGTTCCAGGTTTCTCATTATTGGAGAAGTGAGTTTCAAATATGGAAAAGAAGAAAACTAGAATGATCTTTGTAATGTTGAGTGAGAACTGGTGGTATCCATGTGAACCCATGTTTTTCAATATATGTAGAGAAAAAAGAAATAAATATAATGTAAATATGCATTTGAATATGTGGGAGGGGGTCAATGAGATGGTATCTGTGAATATATATTATATACAATACATATATACACACACATACACATACACATATACATACATATACACATTCCGTAAGGCTGGGAGGTATATGCCAACAGCAACAGTATGCCTGTTGCTCAGACCTGGGTCCCTGAATACCATTCTTTACCAAAAAAAAAAAAAAAAAAAAAAACACAAAAAACTGGAACCATTTGGAGACCTGTCTGAATATAGGACTGGGGCAATGTACCTGACAAACATGTCTAACCTATATCATGAGAAAATATCAAACAAACTGAGACTGAAGGACATTCTATAAAATAAATGGCCTGCAATCTTCAAAAATATCGAGGTCATGAAAGTCAAGGAAAGTCTGAGAAACTCTTCTAGACTGAGAGAGACTAAAGAGATATGACAACCAGATAAAACACATAATTCTGAACTAGATGATTCTCTATAAAGGATATTATTGAGGCAATTGACAAAACTTGAATGGAGTCAGAAGATTAAATAGTGGCAATGTATCAATATTAATTTTCTCTATTTGATGCTTATGCTATGTTTATGTAGGACAGTCTTTGTGGGAAACAATATACTAAACATTAACACTGTATCTATGTTAAGTTTCCTGAATTTGACCTTTGTACTGCAATTATAAAAGAGATTATCTTTGTTCTAAGGAGATGAATACTGCAATTATAAAAGAGATTATCTTTGTTCTAAGGAGATGCATACCGACATGTTTTGAGGTGAAGTGTTATGATGTATACAGTTTAATCTCAAATGTTTAAAAAAAAGGTATTTATAATAGTAAAGCATACACACTCACATATATAACATGTGTGTGCGTGGAGAGAGAAAGGGAGAGTGAGAGCACAAATTTGCCAGTGTGAACAATTAACGAGCCTAGATGAAGAATATGTACAGATTCCTTTTGCTCTTTTGGAACTCTTTTAGGATTGAAATTTTTTTCAAAATAAAAATTTCAACAATAAAATAGCAAAGCAAACTGAAAATCACTTCGATCATGCTTCCCAATCTTAGTGGCATCTGAATTCCCAGGGGTGCTTTGTATAAACTAAAGATTCCTGGCATACACCCCACATTTACAAATCAAAATCTCTGAGAATTCTGACTAGAAAGTTTTCAAAGTTTCTCAGGGGTCTGAATACATCTCATCTACTGACCAGCATTTGGGAGCCACTAATCTGTCTCCCTCATTTTACAAATGAAGAAACTGAGACCCCAGGAGTCTATGGAACTTGCTTAAGGCCACATTGATAGGTAATGACAGACAGATCAGAATCTAGGTCTCCTAACTCCCAGCCCACGTTTCTTTGATCACAATTCATAAAGGGATGCCCTGCAGTAGGATTGCTTTTAAAAATGTATATATATTGCTCTTTATAGTTTTCTCAACTTAAAATGTTGTTGAGTTCAACGCCGAATCTTCCTAGAGAGCTCTGCAATGCAATTGTGACTATCCTCAGAGCACAGAGCTAAGTTGGAGACCTCATCTTGGAAAATATATAAACTGGTTTTTAACCATCTTTTTCAAGTCAAAACGTCAAGCCTTTTAATATTTGCTAGTTAATGGGTTTCATCCCTAAAGGAAATAAAAGCAGTTGGAAGAAAGAAGTGGGGCAAGCAAGTAAAGAGCCTATGTTGATGAAGATAATCTCTGATGAAGACTCCACTAGCTTGACTGAAGCATTACTCTTTCCGTCTCTCTAGAATGCAGAAGCAATTCTGTCAAAGAAACTATGCATTTGCACTGGAATCTTGTGGTAAAATATCTGTGTATTTCCTAGCAAGCATCTCTTCTCATGAGAAACAGGGAAAGGAAAAATTACATCAGTTTATTCTTTTGATTCCCTCTGCTGAGCCAGTTCCTGCTTCAGTGAGAGAAATCTTATAATCAGATTTGTGCAAGTATTTCTGTCCAGACTTGCTGAGCTTTGTCAGCATAAAATGTTCACAAACTGCTAACATACAGTAGCATTTTTTCTGTCGATTTGTACAGTATCATTTAATTTCACTTTTTTCCACCTATAGACCACATATTTTATTCCCAAGCAGAGAAAAGGAAAAGCTACTCACCTAGGAAACCCACTATCCTCTCATCACATAAGAATCTGGAGACCAGAGAATGCAGTTAACATGAGTGGAGTTAAAGAAATCAAGCCCCACTTCCTGACAGTTGAGTAAGTGTGGAATTCACAACAGCAAAATATTTCTACTAACTTGGATACACTTAAGGTAACACAGTAAATAGGATTGTCAAGCATTATATTTGAGCCAGAAGTGAGTCCACCAGCTAATTCCACTACCTACTCACTCAGCTACACTATAATCTTGGATTTTCCCCAAAACCATCATAAGTTGGGATATTTGTAGCAGAGGAATGGGGCAATGCCATGCCAATAGTCAGTGATAACCTGTCTTTCCAAGAAAGTACAGGCGGTCCTTGACCTACCATGGTTTGACTTGCAATGGTTTAACTTGGGATATTTTGACTTTATGATGATACTTTCTGCTGTGTACATTAGTAGTCAGTACCTATAATCACTTTGTTTTACACTTTTAGTGCTGTAGTCAACAAGTCACATGAGATATTCAACATTTTATTAGGAAATGGGCTTTGTATTAGATGATTTGCCCAACTGTAAACTAATGCAAGCACATTTAAGGTAGGCTAAGCTAAAGTAAGATATTTGGTAGGTTAGGTGTATTAAATGCATTTTGACTTAACAGTATTTTCAACTTATGATGGGCTGATTGAGATGTAACCCCATGGTAAGTCGAGGAGCATCTATATTATCAATCCAACCAAATATCCTCCTCATTGCTGAGGTCAGAAGTCTGGGACTTCTCTTCCCTCTTATGTAATAAGTCTTAAGGTTTTGTAAGTGTGACTTTTCCTTTTCTCACAGATCTAACCTGTCTCTTCTGTTTCTACTGCTTGGGTCAGTCTCTCAACTATCTTTGATTTAGACACTTTGAATAGCATTCTAATGTGCTTCCATGTCATTAGTCTTTCCAGTTTCCATCCATTCTTTATGATGCTCCTGAGTTAGCTTCTTTAAAATATAGATTTGATTATCTATATACTTAATGAAAAGTCTTTTATGGCTCCCTGTGATCTACAGAATAAAGCCCAGCTCTTTGCACAGCTTCCTACCCCTTTGCAAAACACATTCCCTCAACACACAAGAAATCAATCACTTGGTGCTTCGGTGCTTTAGGACTTCTGGTAACATGAGGGACTGAAACCATATTAATATAAATGGGCTTACATCTCACAAGGAACATGTAAATGCTGATTAAAAGATCCAAATATATATCTCATCTCAAAAGAAAGAACAATAAGAGCTGGGTTGGGGAAACAATAAGGAATGGTAAAGCCTGTGTAGTAAGCAGAAGATGCTTTCCAGCCATATAAAAGGGTTTCAGCCCCAGATAAGGGCTGTACAGGTAAGGGCTGAGTGTCTACTCACCACATATGGAGAAAATATGTAGCTTTGGCCCATGTGAAAGGAAAATGGACCTAAAACACTGAATGAGTTCAACATCCTCTAAGGTCTGGTCTATCTGTGGAAATGAGACTACAAAAATTCTAACCATTAGCCCAGAGGAAGCTGTAAGAAAGGCTGCCGTTTGATCAGGCCACCGTTTGATCAGGCCAGTGGGAGAGGGAAGGTTCCAATCAGAAATCAAAACCTCAGGCCCATGCCAGAATGGGTTTCGTTCTAAATTTGCATTGCCTGTGTTGTAAAGAAACCCCAAAATAAACATTAATCTAGGCTGTGAAATCCACAGAGCCCAGGCAGAAGCAAATAGGAAGCTATTCAGTGAGGACATGTCTACAATTCAATGCTCATGGACATTTTCCAAAAAAAAAAAAAACACACACACAGAAGATGATTTTTCCAATAAAATATTACAAACCCTAGGAAAAAGCAATCCACCATGAGCCAGGGAAGATGCAACAATTGAGAAAGAAGTTCACCAAAAACTGGAGGTAGTATAACAATTTGGTAAAAGGAAAGAATATAGAGTTTGATTGGACATCATCGGACTAGTCTTGGAAACCAAAAACTACCAAAACAAAGGCAACGGTTCTTTGAAAAGTTGTCTCTTTCAGGGGCCATGTGCTATCTTGATGTGGCTTCCTAGTGTACATTTCTTTAATTCTCTGCTCCCTTCAGATTACCTTTATCTACTTAAAAATAATAACTCTTTGCTCCTTACTTCCATTTGAATGTATTCTTCCATATGCCATATGGAAGCCAGTATAGCTTAGTGTTGTAACATTAGATTCTGTGATTAAAATTTCTGAATTTACCTTGATTCTGCCACTTACTGGCTGTATGATCTTCAACTTTCCCTCTTTTTTTTTTTTTCTTGTTTAAGAGAAGTCTCACTCTTGTCTCCCAGGTTTCAGTGCAATGGCTCAATCTCAGCTCACTGCAACCTCCGCCTCCCAGGTTAAAACGATTCTCCTGCCTCTGCCTCCTAGGTAGCTGGGATTAAAGTGCCTGTCATCATGCCTGGATAATTTTTTGTATTTTTAGTAGAGACGGGGTCTCATCATGTTAGTCAGGCTGGTCTCAAACTCCTGACCTCGTGATCCACCCACCTCGGCCTCCCAAAGTGCTGGGATTACAGGCGTGAGCCACCGCGCCCAGCCAACTTCGCCTCTTTTTGAAGTCTCTTGCTTGTGAAGTAAGGATAATGGTTTGTATCTAGCAGGATTAATGAAGAGATCTGATGACATAGCACTGTAAAGCTCTCTGCCTAGGACCTGGCACAGAGAAGTAATAAATAAATGTTATTCATTATTATTCTTACAAATTACCTTGCACACATTATCATATATCCTTGCAACAATTTTGTAAAAAAAATATTACCTCTGTGTTACATATTGGGAAACAGTTCATGGAGGTTAAATAATATTCTTGAGATAATATTGCTAGTAGGTAGTGGAGCTTGAGCATGAACCCAGATCTCTTTGACTCTGAGACCTATGTGGTCAACCTCTACATGATACTGTACTGATGAAACTATTCATGAGCCCAAAATGATCACCCACAACCTTGTCTGCTAACTCTAGGATTCACCACTGACAGGCAACAATTTCTCTATGGCTTAATTTAAATTCATTTATTTGCTGAACTTATCATGCTTCTAATATGAGTCTAAGCACTGCATAAGGCATGGAGGTCTACAGTAGGGAGCAATGCTGCTACAATCTAGTGAGATAATCAGACAGTACCTACCCTAAGTGAGAGAGAGAGAGAGAGAGAGAGAGAGAGAGAGAGTGTGTGTGTGTGTGTGTGTGTGTGTGTGTGTGTGTGTGTGTGTTTAAAATTGTAAAAAGTATTGCGAAAAATATCACAGGGCACAGTAACAGGGTGACAAGTGAAATCTCCCTTAACAAGAGTGTCACAGAAAGGCATCTGCCAGAAGATAAAATTTAGGCTGACACTTTTAAAGTGTTTAAAGGAGCCAACATGTGAGGAACAAAAGGCAGAGTAATCATGTGCAGCGGCCGTAATATGGAATTGCCTAGGCATATTGGAGGAATGCAGCAATGCTGGAGCCGCTGAGGACAGGGGATCTGAGGAGAGAGAGCAAGCAAGGGAGAAGAGTGATGAGGGAAAAAGGAGCTGAGTGGTCATGGAGGCCCATGTTGTGGAGTTCAGATTATACATTAAGAGCAATGAGAAACCACTGAAATTTTTTAAGTAGAGGAATGACATGATCTGATAGTACTTTTTAAAAAATTACTCCAACTGGAGAATGGGCTTAACAGATAACACGCTACAAATGAAGAAACCAAGTAGGAAGCAATGGCAATACATCACTAGTGATAGGAGAGTAACAGAGAGAAATGAGTAGAGGCAAGATATATTTTTGAGAGAAAATGAAGGACAGTGCTGTTGGATTGAAGAGATTCTGACATAATAGGCTCTCACCCATTCAAGAGTAGGCCTAATACATCTTGAGTCACTGCTTAGTCAGTGATTGGCTTCCTCTGAGTTCTGTGTCTATTCCCAACCAACCAGCTATGATCAGGGACCAGAGGCAGCATGAGTGGTAATCGTTGGAAAGGCTGTGGATGAAGCAGGCTCTACGAAAAAATGTCACATTTCCTCTATTCAATCTCATCTCCCATACTAGAGAGTGAGCTCTTCGTGACATGGATTTTTATATTGTCAAATTTTACCCCCACATCAATTAACAATGTTTTTTACATAGTATGTGCTCGATAAATATATTTTCAATTAAACTAAATTACTCAAGACTAAATCAATGTCACATGAAATTGAAAATCTGTCTCTTTTCTTCTCCCTCTTTTTGTCTGTTCCCTTTCTGTCTCCATGTTCCTTTCTCTTCCATGTAACTACTATTTTTTTTTTACTGGCTGTCAGACTTTACCATTCAGAAATGACCAAAACAAAAGGAAAAAAATGGTACAAAGAGAAAATCAGCAGTTCTGTTCAATAATAGCCAATTGTTTCCCTGACAGCATCCAGACAAATAGTCTAAATCACAAACGCATTTGTGACCCTCATTTTGGAAGGGCTGCTCTAATCTTAGGGATGGAATTGAACTTCAAAAATGGGTATCAAGGTCCTTGGGGGCCCCTCAATTTGCAGTTCCAACACCCCAGTGGCTGAACTGCTACTATCCTTTTTCATTCGCTTAATAAAAATAACAAGAAAAACCATAATAGCCAAATTTTTCTCTCAAATGCCAATGTAGCGAGCAATCATTCCCAAATTCTAAGGCAGTAAAAAGACTACTTTGAACAATGCTTTATTTTTACCTCATTTATTTCTCAATTTTTATCCCTAGATTAGATATATACCTATGAAATAGGAGACAATACCTCGAACAGCAGAATAGTTTAAAGTTGTGAAGCAGATTAAGCAAAGAAATATGTATAATCACTATAGAATCCCTATGTTAATCATTCTTCTCTCATGCCTTTGTGTAAGACAGTCAAAAGGCAGCCTAGGTTTAAAATGGAAAAAATCACAGCATGACTGGACATGGGTTCCAGGAGTTCCTTTTTAGGAAACAGCAGATCATAAAGTAGCCCTCATTGGATAACATAAAATTTGGGTAAAAAAATAACCACAATCCTATGGAAACTTGAAGATATTATCTACTGATTTTACACTATAATTGCTTTCAGATTTTCACTGAACAACATTTTCAAAAATGCACAAATTTCTTAGCTCTCCATGCATGTGTAAACACTAATATATCTGTAAATACAGGAGACAGATGTTTTCTAAAGATGCTAAAAATATATTTTTGAGAATATTATCCCATGGTAATATTTTACAGAACTAAATTTGAAGGACTTATATGATTAAAAAACTAAATTGTTCAGCTACAAATGCTTACATATTTAATATCTGGATGATAGCAAAGTCTTTTAATGGGTGTGGTTTTTGGTTAATGAATGGTTCAATAAGTCATTTAATGAAAAAGATTCTCATGGACTCACAATATGGATTTAAATTTATTTTATTTCAATATGTGCACTGAAAATTAAATAATAAATAAAATTAGGTATAAACATATGTTTACTATTCTTTATAAAATCACATTAATTTTTCTTTTTTGTTGTTGTTGTTGAGATGTAGTCTTGCTCTGTCACCAGGCTGGAGTGCAGTGGCACAATCTTGGCTCACTGCAACCTCTGCCTCCCAGGTTCAAGAGATTCTCCTGCCTCACCCTTCCGAGTAGCTGGGACTACAGGCACACATCACCACACCCAGCTAATTTTTGTATTTTTAGTAGAGACAGGGTTTCACCATGTTGACCAGGATGGTCTTTATCTCCTGACCTCATGATCCACCCGCCTCGGCCTCCCAAAGTGCTGGTATTACAGGTGTGAGCCACTGAGCCCAGCCAATCATGTTAATTTCAAATGACAAATGATGTTTTGTTGAATCCAAATAGCACTTTTTAGGTTTAATGAAAAAGATGTATTTCAGGTCTAGTTTCCTATTCATTGTATCTACAATTAGTTTTAATGACAATAATGCAAAAGATGACTTTTACATAAATATGTTTTTCAGAAAAGGTAATACCCTAAAATCTTTGTGCTGTATTTCAGGATAATCAGATCTTGCATTTACCTAAATCAGCAAATAAGAAAAAGGTTTCTCTTGATAATTCTCTACAACTGTCTTGTTTCCTTGAATATATTATTACACTTGTGGCATTACTAAAACCTTAATTAAAAATTGGTATCTGATCAATTATAGAAGGAACTTGGAAAAGAAAATGTCCTTTATACATATTTATATATTATATATTTCTTATATAAAATTAAGTATATATATATACTTAATTGCTAATAAATTGTTGCAGATTGATGTGAACAAAGGTGGGATCCTCACAATACATTCACACCAAATCATAATATATCATTAAGTTCTATGACCCAGCTGCTTTTGAATTTAGCATACCTGTGTTGAAGCATTCCATATTATAATCATTAGTTCACTGTTTTTCTGTATTTGAACAACTGTGGAAATCTCCATGTGTGCAGTGTGCTAACACACTATTTAGCCTTCACATGTTATGAAAAAAATATACACAGAAGCACCAAAACTATATGAAATTTAGTTCAACCAGAATGTTTATGCCAATTTATAGATAGTAATCCAAATGAAACACTAAATTTAAAATATCTTCTGTATACTTCAAATCCCCAAGAACCCCCCCCACACACACACACACATACCACACACACACACTACACACACATGCCCCACACACACAGCAGTGTGAAAACTACTAGTCTTTTACAGGAATGCTGGTAACATTTTTTACCCCTTAACACACAGGCAGGACACTTGAGGAAGTATCCCAGGGTTATGCTTAGTTCTGGATGGTTATTTATAACTCCACTCATTTCTCTCCCACTCAGAAAAAGCGTATCAGAATTCAAGTCACATGAATTCATAGAGATAACCCAAAATATGATCTAATTTACTTATAAAGTAAAGCATTTTGCTAAATTAAATATTTAAACAATAATTAATAAATTATTTATTGTACATTTTAGAATACTAGGAATATCATTGATTTTACTATAGTTACAATCAAAAATCAAATAAAATTTAGAGGAGAACCAAAGGGGAGGGGTTAATTCACTATTAGTTTAGATATAAATTTTATTTCATTCATCATTTAAATACCAAAATAATATTTTAAATGAAAAATAAAATAATCATTTAATTGTTTCAAATCTCCATGCCCTTGAAAAACACAAGCTGTTTGGTTTAGTTCACAGTTCTCTTAAGTATCAATTTCTAATACCATTTTAACCCTAGGCGTGTTTTTCAAAAATAATCTGCATGCAAACATACCGCTCATTTCTAAAAGGGCTGAATAATGTTAAATTCACAAGTCAGATATCACATGATACATATCCCAACAAAGAATTATTTCTCTTAATTTACAAAAATACTTCCTTATGAAATTCAAAAAAACCGATTTTTTTTTTCGATTTTTAGGTTTTTTACTGGCCGATTTACCCTTAAGAATCATTCTTACAGCTATATGGCATTTAGAAGCAGTATCCATAAGAATCAAGAGCATAGAGGTTGGATTTGGAGAGATAAAAGTTTAAATCCTGACTCAGTTTACTAGCTATATGGCCTTGGACTCGTTAGTGACTTCTCTGTGCCTGTTTACTCTTTCATAAAATGAACATCATAATACGTAATCACACTAAGGAAGGGTTCTTAAATCAAATAATTTTTGTGACATTGCAACCTATAAAAGCAACAAATGAGGGCCAATAATTATTAGCACACTAGGATTTAGTATTAGTTATTTTAATACTCTCTCTTTTCTAAGATCAGAACCAATATAATTATTCACATTTTATGAATGAGACTGCAGTCATGCATCATTTAATGGTGGGAATATGTTCTGTGAAATACATTGTTAGTTGATTTCATCATCAAGCTAACATCAGCGTGTACTCACCCAAACCTACATGGTGTAGCTTACTATACACCTAGGCTATGTGGTATAGCTTATTACTCCTAGACTACGAACCTGTACGGCATGTTTCTGCACTGAATACTACATGCAATTGTAAAACAATGTTTAGTGTTTGTGTATCTAAGCATATCTAAACATAGAAAAGGTAAGGTATAAAAGGTTAAAAAAAAAAAAAAAAGTACACCTGTGTAGGGCGCTTAGGAATGGAGCTCGCAGGGCTGGAATTCGCTGGGTGAGTCAATGAGTGAGTGAATGTGAAGGCCTAGGACATTACTGTACTGTAGACTTTAAAAATACTGAACACTTAAGCTACACTAAATTTATTTTAGAACATATTTTCTTCCTTCAACAATAAATTAACTTAGCTTACTATAACAGTTTTACTTTATAAACTTGTTAAATTTTTTAAAATGTTTTATTCTTCTGTAATAACACTTAGCTTAAAACACACATTATATAGCTGTACAAAAATATTTTCTGTCTTCATATCCTTCTTCTATAAGCCCTTTTCTATTTTTAAAATATTTAATTCTTTTATCTTACTTTTTAAGCATTTTAGTTAAAAACTAAGACACATTAACCTAGACCTACACAGCGTAAGGATCGTCAATATCACTGTCTTCCACCTCTACATCTTACCCCACTGAAAGGTCTTCAGGGGAAATAACATGCATGGAGCTGTCATCTCCTATGACAACAATGCTGTCTCCTGGAATACCTCCTAAAGGATCTCCCTACGGCTGTTTTACAGTTAACCTTTTTTATAAGTAGAAGTAGTAAGCTCTAAGTAACAATTAATGGTATAGTAACGATACAAACCAGTAACATATGTTAACATCTGTGATGGGAGGGGGCTGCCACAAAGGTCTCTGACATATGTTAACATATCTTACTATGTTATTGGTTTATACTATACTTTGTTATTTTAGAGTATATTATCAAGTATATACTGTATATAATTGTATGCAATATACTTTCATATGTCTGGCAACACAGGTTTGTTTACACCAGCATCACCACAAACCCATGAGTCACGCATTGTGCCATGATATTACAATGGCTATGATGTCACTAGGCAATACAAATTTTTCACCCGCATTATCATCTTATGGTACCAGCCTCATTTATGCAGTCTATCATAGACAGAAATAACTTTATGCAGTACATAACTATATTGAAGTTCAGGAGATCAAATCACTTGTCCTAGAATCACACAAATAGAGAGTGGTGAAATCAACAGAATTCTAAGTCTGTCTGACTCTAAAGTACATGCTCTTTCCTTCCTACCTTAATGCTTCCAGCCAGCTAAACACTGCACCCAAGAATGAGTCTTGGTGGCTTCTGCAAGGTGGTGATGGTCAGTAACCCAAAGATGCACCTCTGCCACCAGGATACCCAAGTTCTCATCCTCCTTCTGCCAAGCACTAGCTGAGTACCCTAGGGAGAGTTACATTATGTCACTGTGCCTGTTTCCTCAGCCATCAACCCAAGATTATATATCATCTATCTCAGAGGGTCGTTGAGGGGATTGAATAAGGTATGCCATACAAAAATCTTAAAACAGTGCCTGGCATTACAATTTTTACTATCATGATTGTTTCGTAGGGCCAGTAGGATAATGAACTGTAGTATTCTGAAAAAGTTACTAAATAGATTTCCCCGTGATGTAAAAAACAGGTTGCAGAGAGAACTGCCTTTCTTAAAAGTCTCCTGCAGCACTCACTGACATCTCAAACTTCCTCTTGTGACACAGTTATCAACAGCATAAGGGGGATCATTTTTCTAGTAACTGTGCATGCTTAAGCCAACTGGAATTGAGAATTTGTTCCAAGTTTCCAGCAGGTTCAAGGATATCTATTCTCTATAGAGAAAGCCAGTCCTTCTTCTTTTTCAAGAAAGCCACATTCAGAATCAGGAGAGACACACACAGGAAAAAGGAGCGGATACTCAGCTATTGAGCTGCATCGACATTTACGGGTAACAATTGTCAAGCATGCCTGAGTCACCCCCAAAGCTAGCTAGAATTGTCAGCCAAAGCCTCCCTTCAGGGAATCCAGGAAAGTCCATAGGAAACATCAGTGCAGTTTTTCTTTGTGAAAACCTCCAAATATATCATTAAAGTTCCACAGGGAATATTCAAACTTGTGGTATTTATTTTCTTAAAAGAGTTTAGGTGGGAAGTGCCTGAGTACTGAGGATGAAAGGCTGTATTTATAATTACATAAGTTGTGGAAAATTGTTGTCATTCAGAGACTGGCCAGGAGTGTGGATGAAAAACTAGGATAGGTTTTTTCCTACCCAGAGGCTACTTTAATTCTTTCAGTCTCATAGCTTTATAAATTCTCAAATTAGGGACTCTTAAAACAGAAGCTTCTATTTTGGCAAAGATTCACTAATATTCATTTTATGTCCAGTTTCTCATACCTGGGGTAGTTATACATAATGTTTCTAATGTTTTAATTCTGGCCCATAAAAAATATTTTAAAAGATACATTCTTTATACTTGTATCATGTATAATATAATTACAGTCTACAGGGTTCTTTTTTTGTATATCAGGTACAGAATGTTCTCTTAATCATACTATTCAGTTCACAGCTAATTATCGCTGGTCTACACAAGGCACTATCTTGTTTTATTTGACTCTGGTTTCTGTTTTCTTTTTGTCTTGTTTTTGTTTTGTTTTTAGACGGGTCTCACTCTGTCACTCAGGTTGGAATGCAGTGGCACGATCATGGCTCACTGGCTCACTGCAACCTTGACCTCCTGGGCTCAAGTAATCCTCCCAGGTAACAGGGACTACAGGTGTGCTCCTCTGTGCCCTGCTAATTTTTTTGTGTTTCTTGTAGAGACAGGGCTTGCCATGTTACACAGGCTGGTCTTGAACTCCAGGACTCAAACGATCTGCCCACCTCAGCCTTCCAAAGTGAGCCACTGCACCCAGCAGTGAAATCACTTTCTTTTAATTCTATAATCCACTCACATTTTTCTCTTTCCTCTTAGACAGCTACTGTAATGTATTTGATGTCTTTCGGTTTTCATGAATTCTTGTAACATGTATATTACTCATTTTGCATGTATTGTCTTATAAAATAGTATACATTTTAGTCTGCTTATTTCATTTTTGAATAAGCAATAGGTTTTTAAGATTAACCCACTTAAATAACATCTAATTATTTGATTCTAACTACTGCATACAACTTAGTCTGTGTATATTTCCACCATGTTTTCCCTATTCCTTCTTCCCATTAAGGACCCTCTCTATAACTGTAATGAGTACCTTCATACACGTATACTTAGAGGTTAGATGACAGACTGTCCAATCCAGAATACTTCTGAGAGAGATTAGTGGTACTATTACTTAACCTGCCCAGGTAAACTAGTTCATATGGCTTACGTGACATGCTTTGGGATCTACACCAAAGCAAGTATTCACATAGTATTCACATGTTTTAATCTAACTACTACCAGATTACTCACCAGAATACAGTATTAGGCTACACTCCAATCAGCACAGACACAGTCTCTATATTGTTTTCACTATAATCTTTGCCTGTAGTTGTGTTCTTAGGATTTTTAATTTATAAAAGGCTCTCTTAAGTCAATGTCAAGCAAAACTAACCCAAATATCTAATTTTAAAGTCATTAAAAAAATGGATCAGTCTAAGATACAGCCAGGAGCCAAACGTAATCTCAGAGCCATATGTTCATTTTTATGTACAACTGACTAAAGGTGTATTGGTAAAATCTTGTATCTCAACATTTCCAAATATTTTCTTCATGAAGATACACTTGATGACATTCACATTTGGGACTACTAAGATTATTTGCCTGTGATTTGTAATCTGCGCGCATAAGCTGTGAAATCACCTCTTTACCTCCCACTGACCCTTACTGATAGTATATTAGAATACTAGCTTTGAGAACCAATGTTATGTCTTTCAGTATGTAAATACACAGTGCATAAGTGATCCTATGTAAGGAAATCTTCCAAATTACTAAAGCTTATTCCTTTAAGTGCCCAAACTTTATTTTAATTCTAACTATATTTCCACAAAAGCATAGCCAAGTATAGAAACAAGTACTTTAGGATATTTTTCCTTTACCAACCACCCTATGCCAAACCTCTATTTTTTTATGGCTCCTTGGATAAAGACTTTGTTTTCTAAACTTTGTTGCCTGAAATCTATGACAGATAGGACTTTTTATATATAATAAATGCCTATATTATGGGTTCACTAGGGAGTCTGGAATCACTGGAAATATATAACTTGTTCATTCAAGGTATTATAGACTGTGGATGTGAGGGAAAAAAAGGCGGATATCCAGCAATACAAATACTAAGGTATTCCTCCTTCCCCAAAATATTTTGGCATATGATAGATAATGATGATGAGAGAAAGTATAATAGGAGTATGAATCCTTAGTAAATATTTTTTCTTTGAGACAAAACTGGAGCATGATAGATTATGTTTGCTCTACATGGCGTCCATCACAAAGCCAATGAACTCTCTTAAGAGTCTATGAGCCAGACTAGCCTATGTCTTCTCTATGCTACTCAGAACCTTAAAGGGCTATAACAACTATGTCAGCAAGAGGGTCCAGGTATGAAAAAATCAGTATAATCAGAACATTTGGCAATGGCAGAAAAGACAAAAAATTTGCTCCTGATTTGTGACCCTAAAAAAAAATTAACTCATTTTTATATTGCCAAGTAATAAGTGCCACAAACATCTTCAATACATGCTTGTCCGCCTCACCTCAGTTACACATGATTAACCTCCACTTCATTTTTCATAGTTCATAGTTTCTTTTTCTTTTGGCTAGCCTAAATCATGTTGCTGCTTTTGAATAGAAGAAACTTGAATGGGTACGAATGTAGTCAATCCTAGGTCTTTTTGGGAAACAATCTGGCTTCACTCTCACCTTCCTTCCCTAGAAAACCAAACAAATATCTAGCATAACAATTATCACCAGCAATACTCCAAAACTCAAAGCTGAGGCTAAGGAAATTTCTGGGGCCACAGAAAAGTAAAAAACTCCAAGCAGATAGTAACAGAATTGGACTTCTGTATCTGCAACACCCTCTCCCAATCTGCTAGGCACCATACATGGAAAAATCCCCCTGGATTCAAGAGTTTCTACACATGACAAAGTGAGATCAAGGTGGACAGCCAGTTTCCTCACCATTTTGAGTTCCCTTTCAGAGAAACCTTTTCTACCTCAACCCACAGAAACACTGTGCCTGTAGAAAGACAAACCCCTGAAAGCAGCCAAAGACAAAGTGGGAAACAGGACTAGCAATCCCGCCCTGTTAAATTCTACTATTTATCTCAGCTAAAGACAATGCTAAATCAGAGTGGCTATCCAGCAGCACCATGCTGTAGGAGGCAGCTCCACAGGTCTTCTAAGCATGAACCCTGACCCAGATTTTCAACATAGTTGGGTGGCCTTTAAGACCTTCTCGCCAATTTGAGACAGACAGCGCTCCAAATCTTTGCAAGAGCTGAACAAAGCTGGGTTTGTGGCACCATCTAGTGATGAAAAGGAGGCAGTGATCAACTATAAAATGGCCTCAAGGGAACTGCAACAGATATCTAAGGAAACATACCTTAGGAAGACCAAAGAAGCCAGAGAGTAAAACCTGGAATAAATAACCAGTCCTTCAATGCAAAGCCATAGACATACATCCACAAGAAACTATAGCAAACAGGGAACCATAGCATCCCTAAGCAGAAAAACTAAGGAGTCAATGATCAATCCTAATGAAATGGTGATACGTGAGCCCTCAACTCAAGAACTGAAAATAGAAGGTCTAAGATCCCTCCAAGATAACACTGAAAAATCAATTCAGAAATTTATCAGAAAAAATTAACAAATAGATTAAAATAATTTTTTAAAAATCAAACAGAAATCCTGGAACTAAAAATATATTTGCTGAACTGAAAAATGAATTAGAGGCTCTCAACAGCAGACTAGATGAAGCAGAAGAAGGAATCAGTGAGCTCAAAGAGAGTCTTCAAGAGACCTTGAATTTCTCCTCAGAAAATGAGATTTTCTTTTCTATGGCATTGTCAGGCTGCAAATTTTCCAAACTTTTATGCTGTGTTTCCCTTTTAAAACTGAATGCCTTTAACAGCACCCAAGTCACTTCTTGCATGCTTTGCTGCTTAGAAATTTCTTCCACCAGATACCCTAAATCATGTCTCTCAAGTTCAAAGCTCCACACATCTCTAGGACAGGAGTGAAATGCCACCAGTATCTTTGCTGAAACATAACAAGAGTTACCTTTGCTCCAGTTCCAACAAATTCCTCATCTCCATCTGAGACTACTTCACCCTGGATGTCATTGTCCATATCATTATCAACATTTTGGTCAAAGCCATTCAACAAATCTCTAAGGAGTTCCAAACTTCCCCCATTTTTCTGTCTTCTTCTGAGCCATCCAAACTGTTCCAACATCTGTCTGTTACCCAGTTCCAAAGTCACCTCCACATTTTTGGGTATCTTTTCAGCAGTGTCCCACTCTACTTGTACCAATTCACTATGTTAGTCTGTTTTCACGCTGCTGATAGAGACATACCCGAGACTGGGCAACTTACAAAAGAAAGAGGTTTAATGGACTCACAGTTCCACATAGCTGGGGAGGTCTCACAATCATGGTGGCCACAAAACTCCCCTTTATAAAACCATTAGATCTCATGAGACTTATTCACTATCATGAGAAAGTGAATAAGCACAGGAAAGACTTGCCACCATTATTCAATTACCTCCCACTGGGTCCCTCCCACAACAAGTGGGAATTATGGGAGCTACAATTCAAGATGAGATTTGGGTGGGGACACAGCCAAACCATATCAGGAAGGTTATAGATTACCATACAGAATCAGTCAAAATAAGACCACCCCAAGGAGTATAATAATCAAACTCTCAAAGGTCAAGGACAAAGAGAGAATACTAAAAGCAGCAAGAGAAAAGAAGCAAAATAACATAAAAAGGAGCTCTGATTTATCTGGCAACAGACTTCTTATGTAGACCTGGAAAAGGTAGAATGGCATATTCAAAGTGCTGAAGAAAAAAACTGCCAACAGAAAATACTGTACCCAGAAAAAAAGCTTTTCTTTAAAATGAAGATGAGATAAACTCTTTCCCAAATTAAATTTGAGAGAATTCCTCACCAGTAGATTCATCTTACAAGAAATGCTAAAGAGAATTCTTCAACCTGAAAAAAAGAGAATGCTAATGTGCAAAAAGAAAACATTTGAAAATGTAGAGTTCGCTAGTAAAAGTCAGTATACAGTCAAATTTAGAATAATCTAATGCAGTAATTATTGGGTGTAATCCACTCATATCTCTAGTATGAAAACTAAAAGACAAATCTACCAAAAATAATAACAACACAGCAACTTGTTAAGAGATAGACAATATAAACAGATAATTGAGACAATAAAAAGTCAAAATGTGGAGAGAAAGAAATTAAATTGTAGAGCTTTTTTAGTTTTTCCTTCGTTTGTTGGTCTTATTTGTGTGTGTGTGTGTGTCTGGTCAAAGTTATCATCTGTTTAAAATAACTTGTTGTATCTATAAAATGTTTTTTAAGCCTTTTAACCACAAAGCAAAAACCTATAATAAATAAATTAAAAGTAAAAGACAATGAATTAAAACATACTCCCAGAGAAAATCACTTAACCACAAAGAAAGATAATAACAAAGGAAGGAAGAGAAGAGTTACAAGTCAATCAAAAAACAAGTAACAAAATGGCAATAATAAGTCCTTATCTATGAATAATAACATTGAATATAAATAGACTAAATTCTCCAATTAAAAGACATAGAGTGACTGAATGAACTAAAATAATAATAATAAGACCCAATAATATGCTGCCTACAAGAAACTCACTTCACCTAAAAAGATACACATAGACTGAAAGTGAGGGATGGAAAAAGATATTCCATGAAATTATAACCAAAGAAGAGCAAGGGTGGATATATTACATAAAATAAAATGGACTTCAACTCAAAGTCTGTAAAAAGAGACAAAGAAGGTTACTATATATTAGAAATGTTTACACCATGAGCATTAGCAAATGCAATACTATATAATAATAAAGAGGTAAATTCACCAAAAGATATAACAATTATTAACATGTATGCACTCAACACCAGAGTACCCAAATATATAAAGCAAACATTCATCGATCTAAGGGGGAGATAGACTGCAATACAATAATAGTAGGGGACTTCAGTACCCACTCTTCATAATGGACAGATCATTCAGCCAGAAAATCAACAAAGAAACATGAAGTTATAGGACATTTAATCAAACTGCTGAAAACACATTCTTCTCATCAGTACATGGAACATTCTCTAGGATAGCCCATATGTTAAGCCACAAAACAATTCTCCACAAAGTCAAAAAACTCAGCTCATATCAAGTATCTTTCTGATCATAAAATGATAAAACTATAAATCTATAACAACAGGAATATTTGAAACTACACAAATATACAGAAATTAAGCAATATACTTCTGAACAATTAGTGGGTCAATAAAGAAATTTTAAAAATAAATTTTTAAAATTCTTTGAAATAAATGAAAATTAAAACACAACATCCCAAAATATATGGGTACAACAAAACCAATACTCTAGGGGAAAGTTTATGGCAATAAATGCCTACATCAAAAAGTAGAAAGATTTCAGTTAAACAACCTAATGATGTACCTCAAGAAACTAGAAAAAGAAAAAGAAAACAAAAATTAGTAGAAGAAAACAAATAATAAAGATCAGAGCAAAAATAATTGAAATTGGGATGAAAATAAAACAATACAAAAAATCAATGAAACACACACTTGAATTTTTGAAAAGATAAACAAAATTGACAACCCTTTAACTAAACTAAGAAAACAAGAGAAAACCAAATAAAATCAGAAATGAAAAAGACATAACAGCTGATACCAAAGAAATACAAAGGATCATTAGAGACTATTATAAAAAAATATGCCAAAAAAATTGGAAAACCTGGAAGAAACAGATAAATTTCTGGACACATACAAGCTACCAAGATTGAATCATGAAGAAATAGAAAATCTGAACAGACCAATAAGAAGTAACAAGATGTAAGCAGTAATAAAAAAAAAAGCATCCCATCCAAGAAAAGCTTAGGACCCAAGAACTTCATTGCTGAATTTTACTAAACATCTAAAGAAGAACTAATACCAATTCTACTCAAACTACCCCAAAAATTTGAAGAGGAAGGTGATATGGTTTGGTTGTGTCCCCACCCAGATTTCATCTTGAATTGTAGTTCCCATAATCCACACATGTCTTAGGGGGCATCCAGTGGGAAATAACTGAATCATGGGAGAAGTTATCCCATGCTGCTGTTCTTGTGATAGTGAGTAAGTTCTCACAAGATCTGATTATTTCATAAGGGTTTTTCCCCCTTTTGCTCAACACTTCTCCTTCCTGCTTTCATGTGAAGAGAGCAGGAAGCGCTATCTTCCCCTTCTGTTGTATTTGCTTCCCCTTCTGCTGTGATTATAAGTTTCCTGAGGCCTCCCCAACCATACAGAACTGTGAGTCGATTATACCTCTTTCCTTTTTAAATTACCCCAGTCTCCAGTATGTCTCTGTCAGCAGCATGAGAACAGACTAATATGGAAGGAATACTTCCAAACTCATTCAGAATGAGGGCAGCGTTACCCTGATACCAAAACCAGACAAGAACACACATGCAAGAAAAGCTACAGGCCAATATCCATTACAAACATAGATTCAAAAATCTTCAACAAAATATCAGCAAACGGAATACAGCAATACATTTAAAAAAGCAGTAATCATGATTAAGTGAGATTAATTCCAGGCATGCAAGCATGCTTACACAATCAATAAAAATTATATATCACACTAACAGAATCAAAGACAAAAACCATATAATTATTTCAATAGATGGTAAAAAAGCAGTCAAAAAAATTAAACTCCTGATTATGGAAAAAAAAACTCTTAATAAACTGGGTATAAAAGGAACATCCCTCAAAACAATAAAGGACATAGATTAAAAAATTCACAGCTAACAGAATAGGGAAAAATTAAAAATCTTTCCTCTGGGATCTGAAACAACACAAGAATGCTCACTTTTACCATTTTTATTCAGTATTTTACCGGAAGCCCTAGCCAGAGCAATTGGGCAAGAGAAAGAAATGAAGGCATTGCAAATGAAAAAAAATCAAATTATTACTGTTCACAGATGATGTAATACCATATTTACATTTACAAAGACATATTCTTATTCTCAAAAATTGATACATAATGGTTGTACATATTTGGGGGTATACATGGTATTTTTACACATGCATACAATGTGTAATGATCAAACCAGGGCAAGTGGGACATCCATCACCCCAAACATTCACTCTTTATGTTGGGAACAAATTTTTCTTCTTCAGCAACTTTGAACTATATAACAAATATTGTTAACTATAGTCATCCTACTGTGCTGTCAGACACTAGATATTATCATTCTGTCTAAATATTTTTGTACCCATTAACCAGCCTCTCTTCTTTCCTCTCTTCCTTCTACTCTTCCCTCTGGTATGTCAAATCCACTCTCTACCTTCATAAGATCCACATTTTTATGTACCATGCATGAGTGAGAATCTGCAACATTTGTCTTTCTGTGCCTGGCTTATTTAACCTAACAAAATTACCTCCAGTTCCATCCATGTTGCTGAAAATGACAGGATTTTATTCTTTTTTATGGTGGGATAATATTATCTTGTGTATATGTACCATATTTTCTTTATCCATTCACCTGTTGGTGAATACTTAGGTTGATTCCATATATTAGTTACTGTGAATAGTGCTGCAATAAAAACGGGAGTGCAGATAATTCTTTGGCATGCTCATTTCCTTTCTTACACTAGATCCTAGCCAAAAGGCTGAGAGGCGATTCTAATTTCCTTTCAGATATATACCCAGTAGTAGGATTGCTGAATCATGTGGTAGTTCTATTTTTAGTTTTTTGAGGAATGTCATACTATTTTCTTTAGTGGCTATATTAATTTACATTGCCACTAACAGTGTATGAGGATTCCCTTTTCTCTGTATCTTCATCAGCATGTTATTTTCTCTTTTTTATGAAAGCCATTCTAACTGGGGTGAGATGATATCTCATTGTGGTTTTGATTTACATTTCCCTGTTAATTAGTGATGCTGAGCTTTTTTTTTTTTTTTTCATATATTATACCTGTTGACTATTTGTATTTCTTCTTTTGCATGATGTCTATTCAGGTCTTTTTTCTATTTTTAAATTGAATTATTTTTTTTTATTTTTATTTTGCTGAGTTGAGTTCCTTATGTATTCTGGTTATTAATCTCTTATCAAATGGGTAGCTTGCAAATAATTTCTTCCATTCTGCATGTTGTCTCTTCACTTTGTTGATTATTTTCTTTGCAGGGCAGAAGGTTTTTAGCTTGCTGTGATCGCATTTGTCTATTTTTGTTGTTGTTGTTGCTTGTGTTCTTGAGGTCTTACCCAAAATATCTTACCCCAGACTAAGTTCTGAAGCACCTCCCCAATGTTTTATCCTTTTCTTTTCTTTTCTTTTCTTTTTTTTTTTTTTTTTGGTTTTTGTTTTTTTGAGACAGGGTCTCATTCTGTCACCCAGGCTGGAGTGCAGTGGTGAAATCTCAGCTCACTGCAAGCTCCACCTACCAGGTTCAAGCGATTCTCATGCCTCAGACTTCCAAGTAGCTGGGATTACAGGTGTGTGCCACCACACCTGGCTAATTTTTGTATTTTTAGTAGAGACAGGGTTTCACCATGTTGGCCAGGCTGGTCTCAAACCAGCCTTAAGTGATCTGCCCACCTCAGCCTCCCTAAGTGTTGGAATTACAGGCATGAGCCACTGTGTCCATCCCCCAATGTTTTATTCCAGTAGTTGCCTAGTTTCATGTCTAAGGTTTAAGTCTTTAATCCATTTTGATTTTATTTTTGTATATGGTGAGAGATAAGGACATGTCTTCGTTCTTTTGCATATGGTTATCTAGTTTTCCCAGCACCATTTATTGAAGAGACTGTCCTTTCCCTAATATATGTTCTTGACATAGTTGTCAAAAGTTGTTGCCTGTAAATACATGAATTTATTTTTGTGATCACTATTCTGTTCTATTAGTCTATATGTCTGTTTTTATGCCAGTACCATGCTGTTTTGGTTACTATGGCTTTGTAGTATATTTTGAAGTTGGGTAGTATGATGCCTTTAGCTTTGCTCATTTTGTTTAGAGTTGCTTTGGCTATTTGGGTTCTTTTGTGCTCCATACAAATTTTAGGATTTTTTTTTTAGTTCTGTGAGGAATGTCATTTATATTTTGATAGGAATTGCATTGACTATAAAGGTTGCTTTGAACAGTTTTGACATTTTAACAATATTAATTCTTCCAATCCAGAAGTTTGGGATATCTTTCCATTTTTTGATGCGCATCCTTTCAATTTCTTTTATCAGAGTGTTTTAGCTTTCCTTGTAGAGGTCTTTTACCTCCTAGGTTAAATTTTTTCTTAGGTATCTTAGATTTTTTGTAATTATTGTAAATGGGATTGCCTTATTTTTTTTTAAGGATTGTTTGCTGTTGGCATATATATAATTGCTACTGTATATTGATTTTGTATCCTAAAACTTTACTGAATTGGTTTATTAATTGCAACAGCTTTTCAGTAGTAGGGTCTTCCAGATTTTTCTAAATATGATATTATATCTTCTGTGAACAATAATAATTTGATTTATTTATTTTTTTCAATTGGGATGCCTTTATTTCTTTCTCTTGTCCAATTGCTCTGGCTAGGGCTTCCAGCAAAATATAGACTACTTTTGCCATTTTCATCTCTAGTTGTTTTGTGCCTCTATAAAACACTGTTGAATATTGCTGATAGCAACAACTCCTATTTAGTTCTTGATTTTAACTGAAATGGTTTCAGTGGGTCCATATTTAAAGTTGTGTTTATTTAACTGGCTTTTAGCAAATATAATTTATCATATTTAAGTAATAACCCTCCATTAGTTATTTAGGAACGGGTGCTTGGATGATTAATACTGAGTGTCAACTTGATTAGATTGAAGGATGCAAGTATTGATCCTGGGTGTGTGCGTGAGGGTATTGGAAAAGGAGATTAACATTTGAGTCAGTGGGCTTGAAAAGGCAGACCCACCCTTAATCTGGGTGGGCGCCATCTAATTAGTTGCCAGTGTGGCCAGGATATAAAAGCAGGCAGGAAAACATGAAAAGGCTACTAGACTGACCTAGCCTCCCAGCCTACATCTTTCTCTCGTGCTGGATACTTCTTGCCCTCAAACATCGGACTCCAAGTTCTTCAGTTTTGGGGCCTAGACTGGCTCTCCTTGCTCCTCAGCTTGCAGGTGGTCTATTGTGGAACCCTGTGATTGTGTGAGTTAATACTTAATAAACTCCCCTTTATATAGATATCTATCCTATTAGTTCTGTAGGATAGAGAACTATCTCTAGAGAACCTTAATTAATACAGTTGCTAATTCATCAAATGCCATTTCAGCATCTGTCTGTATGTCAGTGGTGTGCCGGAACCATCTCACCCTGTTCCCAACTCATTCAGAATCATCACATTGGCCAAATGGTTGAACTGTTTTTAAATGGTCATGGTGAAAATATTTACACCATGAATATCAGCAAATGCAATAAATCAGGGATTTTATTTTTTGAGGGCTGGTCTTAAACATTTATAGCCATTTACAGCAGCCAATGGATATAATCATATAGTTTTTCTCACTGATTTAATTAACATGACCCATTCATTCAAAAAGTACCTACTAAGCAGACACTATCATGACAAGTGCTGTGCACTGGGGATACAACAGTGAAGAAAAAGGCATGCAAAATTCTTACTTTCATGTAACTAAACATCTAGTAGAGTTTGTAGTCTACAATGTGATTGTGTTAGCAGATTTCCTGATATTCAACTGTATTTTTATTATGGCATACAGCCTAATTAGTAAGAAGGTATGTTACTTTGATATACTGCTAAACTGAGTTTGCCTATGTAATCTAGAATTTTAGCATCCATATTCGTAAGTGTTATCACTTTGGGGGTTGTATTTTTGTATTATATTGATCAAGTTTTGCCATTAAGGTTAAGTTGTTTACATAAAATTAATTGGAGAACTTTCCGTCTATTTCTGAGGTCTGCAATAGTTTAAATAACATTGGAATCATCTTTAAAGGTTGGATAAAACTCAGCTGTGAAACCATCTGGACTTGGGTACCTATTTTAATGGCAGATCTTTAATTGCCCTTCCAATCCCTTCTATGGTAATGCATCTATTCAAAGTTTCTATTCATTGGCATATCATACCTTTGATCAAAATCATGCATCCTGTCTAGATTTTCAAATTTATTATCAAAAAGCATCACTATGTATTATTTTATAATTTTAAGGCCCTTTCACATCTGTGTTATATCCATTTTATGTTTTGTGTTTTGTTTTTTGTGTTTTGTGTTTTGTGTTTTTTTGAGACAGAGTCTCATTCAGTCGCCCAGGCTGGAGTGCAGTGGTGTGCTCTTGGCTCACTGCAAGCTCCGCCTCCCGGGTTCACGCCATTCTCCTGCCTCAGCCTCCCAAGTAGCTGGGACTACAGGCGCCCGTCGCCACGCCCGGCCAATTTTTTGCATTTTTTAGTAGAGACGGGGTTTCACTGTGTTAGCCAGGCTGGATTTTTTCTTTTACTCTTCATCAGGCTCATGGAGAATTTTGTCTATTTTATTAGTCTTTCCAGAAGATGAGCACTTGGATCTATTGTTTTTCATTTTGTTTGTTGTTGTTTCTCCTTCATTAATTTCAGTTTCTACCTTTATGTTTCTTCTCAATATCTTCTGACTAATTTTATTTATCTTTTTTCTAATTTCTAAATTTGTATATCGAGTTCTTCTTTGTTTTTAATAATGACGGTATTCAGTGTTATATGTTTTCCTCTGACTATAGCTTTAACTGCAAACAGATTTTGTCATGAAATGATACCCATTTAGATAATGTATATGGAAATGTCCTATTATAATTGCACATTTATCAGGTCTTCCGTGTATTTCTGAAAGCTTTTGCTTTATTTATTTAAATGTCCTGATGTTTAGTGCATACAGGTTTTTAATGTACTCATAAATTTTGCCTCCCATAATTGCATCATATCATTATTTATCCTGCTAATATTTTTATCTTGTTTAGTGTTTTTAACTTTAATTGGATTAATTATGGCCTTATATTAATATTGCTGCTATTGCATTCTGTTTGTATTTCCTTGTATCTAACATATTTTTACACATTTTTTCTATTACTCTGCTTTAAGTGTTTCTTGTAACCAATATATTGCTGAATTTTGTTTTTTAACCTAATACAACAATCTTTGTGTTTTGAAAGAATTCAGCCTTTTCACATTTAATTTACTAGGTTTTATATTTTCCATGTTTGATAATTATCAATTTTATTGTTTCCTTTTTCTTTCTCAGATTTTAGGTTGGTTTAAGAGGATGGCATTTATTTATTTTTTTCTTTTTATTTGGATGTTCTACTGTGCTCTTCACTTCTACCAATGGAAACTTTCCTTCCTGAAATTCATAATATGCCAATTATCTTCACCAATGAGACATTCTATATCCCAATTGCTTGCCACCCTAACCCAATTAGATTATTCCTTTCAAATACTTTGATTTCTGTGCTCATCCAACCAGATGAAATCTTTAGAATGATTATTTCACACCTCTCACCATACCCTACAAATCCCTAGGCTTTGCTTAGACAATTTAGTAATGTAATTCTAGACTACCACTGTTTCCATTGCAACATGACTTTTCCATTTCGATAATTTTGGTTTGTATTTCTATCACATTTTCAAGTATTCTATCATATTAAATTTAACTATATATGCGGCAAGTTTCATTGACTACCTCTTCATTTGCCTCTTCATTTTCCCCAATATTAAAGTTTTTTTCTGATTTATTTGTTGTCTGGATAGTGTTCTTCCTCTAGTCCTTTTGTCAGGCAGGACAAGTGAATAACACATTTTTTAAATCCTTCCACATATATAAATAGATTTCTTTCAGCCTGGAAGATGAATTCCAGCCCTTTCCTCAGGAGTCTCATATTTTTTCACTTCTAGTTTGTAGATGAGAAGTCTGATGATAGTGTGATTCTTTCTTATCTTAGAGGTAACCTGTTCTTTTAGCCTGTAAGATTATAAAATATTATCTTTACTCTTGGAGTTCAGGAATGTTCCCAGGATATGGAGTATCAGTTTCACATTTAACTTTGTGAGCTCCTTTAATCTGTAGATTCCATCTTTTTTCAGATGAGAGAAATGTTAATCTATTATTTGTCTCTCTTCTATCTGTTGTTTTTTGGGTTTTCCTCCTTCCGGGGCCCTATAAATTGCTTGTTGGAAAACACAAATGTGACAACCAAATCCATTATATTTTCCCTCATGATTCCCAATTCCCTTTGGTTTTACTCTGCTGTTAAGATTAGTTCTTCCAGGCCACAAATTCTGGCCTCACCAATTTCTCTTTCAAATTATCTACCAAATTTTAGACTGAGAAATCACGGTTGGTTTGTTTTCCTTTGATCAAATGCGTCTCTTTACTCAGTAACTAAATTTTCCTCATGCTCTAATAATTTTTAGTTCATGCCATCATCTATCTCCTTCAGCAATTGTGCTCCATTAGGAGATTTCTGTTCTGTGTGTTCATTTTTTAATTTATTCACCTTTTCAACTAGCATGTGTTGTGTGCCCACTATGTGTTAGACACTTTTATGGATGCTCAGGATAGAGCAGTAGAAAAGACAGAAAAAGGGCTCTTCCCTCATGGAGAAATGAAATTGATAAATAAAATACATCATGTATCAGAGTGATAAATGACACAGAGGAAATAAAGCAAGGAAGTAGAATAAATGATTAAGGGTAGGATAGATTGCTATTTTATATACATAGTCAAGGAAGCCTTCACTAAGAAAGTAAAGTAGAGCAAAGACTTGTTGAAGGTGAAAGTCTTGGGAGATGAGTGCTCTAGGTAAGGGAAACTAAGGTCAAATGTAATTAAAAGCAGAGTGGGAGAAGCGGGTGGGAGTAGGAAATATGGTTTGAAAGCATAAAAAGGGTCAGATACTGTAAGCCAGTCTCAGGGCTGCCACACTGTACAACTTTAGGGGAAATGTTTGTATTAGAGTCTATGTGAATGAGAAGCCCTCCAGTATAAGCAAGTATGGACACAAAGAGGCCAGTTAGGAAGCTACTGCAATATCTAGGTAATAAATGATAACAGCTGGTACCAAATTTGTAGTAGTAGACATGATGAAGAGTGGTCAGATTCTGCTGTGTTTTGAAAGTAAAGTCACCTGGCCATCCATCCAGGGCTGGCTTCATGGGCATGCGACCTGTGCAGGAGCCCAGGGCCCTGTGCTTAGAGGGGCCCCATGTGTGAATAAATGCTCTGCTGTGGTCATCTTGAAATTCTTGAAAAGTTTTGAACAAGGAGACCTGAATTTTCACTTTGCACTGGACCCACAAACTATGTAGCACATTATGCAGTCCTGTATGCAGCAAATATTTGCTGGTCATTCACTCCTGGAAATAGGATCTGACAGTCCATCAAGGAACAAAACAGAAAAATTATGTTCTCATGGGATTTACACTGTGAAGCAGATAATGGAAAATAAACATAATAATAAGCCAATTAATTAGTATATTCGAAGGTGATTAGTGCTATGAAGAAAAGTAGAATCTGGTAAAGAGACTTCAAGAAAGGTGTAGACCTCAACTTACATGATTAAATGGAGTAGTCAGGATAGGCCTCCTTGAGAAGGTGAGTTGTCTGAAGACACTTAATTAAGATAACAGAGTTGATGAAGAGAATACCTGGGAAATGAGACTCCCTAAGAACAGCTAACAAAAGACTCTATTGTAGGAGTATCCTCACTATGTTCCAAGAGTAGCATAAGCAAGGGAGAAAGTAGGAGATAAAGAGGAACAAAGGAGGATAGGCAGATACCATAAGGTCTTGTAGCCATTGAAGCACTTTGACATTTACTAAATGAAATGAGGAACTATTGAAGAGATTTGAGCAGAGGAGTCCCATCTGATTATGTTTAAAAGGATTATGGGTGTATAGAGAATCAACTATAGGAGGGCAAGGATCCAATCAGTTTGAAAACTATGCAATAATCCAGATGAAAAGTGATGGTAGTTCTGATCAAGTTGATAGCAGAAGAGGTGGTAAAAAGTGGTCAGACATTTGACATATATTGCAGGTAGAACCAACAGAATTTCCTACAGGACTGAATGTGGAGGTGAGATAGAGGAGTTGAGAATGGCCCTAAAGTCTCAGCCTGAGAAACTGAAAGAATGAAGTTGATGAGAAGCTGGAAGGATGAAAATGAATAAGTAGGTCCAGAGAGGAAGATGAGAGTTCAGCTTTGGACATGGGAATTGTCTATTAGACATCCAAGAGGATGTGGGTTAGTGTTTCATCTAGAGATCAGAGTAGAGGTCTGTGCTGGAAATATAAATATGGAATCATGGAAATGTAGATGAGATTTAAAGTGCTGAGACTGAGAAGATCAAGGGACTGAGTGTCCACAGAAGAAAGGGCCAAGCACTGAGCCCTGGGGCACTCTAACATTAAAGAACTGGGAAGAAGACCAACCATCAAAGGAGACTGAGATACAGCAAGCGGTGAAGTAGAAAGTAGAGTCACAAAATAATGGGAGGAATGGAATTGAAAACAGTGAATGTAGACAACTCTTTCAAGAAGTATTTCTCCAAAGTGGAGGAAAGAAATGGGGTAGAAGCTGGTAAGGGAGTGAGATCAAGAGAATGAATGTTTACAATGGTAGAAACAGCAGCATGTTTATGTGTTGGGTGGAATAATGCATCAGGAAATAAAAAATTGATGATGTAGGAATTGGGAAGAATTGCTGGAGCAATGCCCTTGAGTAATTGAGAGGGGATGCAATGTATTCCCCAAGTGAAGGAATTGACTTTAGATAGACACATAAATTGTTTATCTATGATTCTGTTGTAACAGGTAGGACAGCAGAGTATGTGGCATAGATACCGGTAGTGAATTAATGTGGTGGTGGAAATGTGTAGAAGTTTTCTTCTAACTTATTTTACTTTCTCTATAAAGCAGGAAGCAAGGCACTAAGTCAACAGGATTTGCTGGTAGACTGCATGTGGAATATGCACACAAGAAAAGGAGTGAAGGATGACTCCAAGTTTTTTGTTGTGAACAGTGGGAAAAATAGAGTTGCCATATGCCAGTGGAGTACTGGAGCTGACTTATACTGGCTCAAAGCCAAACATTAAATTTCCAAGAATTCTTTGAGCCAGTTGTTAAACACAGTCATTATTAAAAATTAAATTATACATGTTTTCAATTAATTTATATTAAAAATAAAAATAGTAAATACTCAATACTGATTAGTTTATTGCATTTTACCATATTGATGTTCTTGAGGTTATTTATACCTATTATTTCTGTGTGGTGTAAATACTGTATAACAGCACACTACTATGCATCTCTTCCCAACTGTGCATTCAGTTACATAAAACTAGTATTTTGAAATCAGCCACGATTAGAGTATTTACACCACAGAAATTGGAAAAATGCTAAAAATAAGAGCTTGATTTATTGTTTGGTTGCTTGTCTAGACTTAAGAAAGTGAAAGAAAAAATGTTAATGTTATAGATTAAATTTAAAGATATATAGCTGTGTCTGTTATAATACACTGTGAATACACAGAGTTGAGGAAATATTCCAGTATTCAAAACCTTCATCTGATTTAGCAAAATCATTGTATCATTGACAAATGAGTAAAGTTCCAACACACATCTGCATTGTTTCACTTTGATCTTAGTCATTAAAGTGCATAAAAACGGCAACCAACATTCCTGTTAGAACTATGCTTGTTCATCAGTTGCAACCATAGTTCAGCTACAAACACAAGAGTTCCGTCAACAATCAATGAAAGCATTCTGTAAGAATCAACTGGCTATCAGTAAAATGTATATAATACATTTTATACATTTATACACTATAATACATATAATAAATGTATATGCGAGTGTATTTTTTTTTCAAGAAGCCAGTTGTTAAACATTTAGTAACTCACACTGCCTTCACTAAATAGAGGGAAGAGCCAATCTGTGGGGCATTTCTGCCAGTACTGCATGTTCTTTCTCTGCCTACTGACCTAAGGACATCCTTAGGTGCATCATTAATTTCCTTTCTCTACTCCTCACTCACTTTTAGGACAGCAATAATCCAAAGAGTACCAACAGAAAGAGCAGAGGGGCATCAGCCAGTCTCTTCTCGGTTCCTTTCATGGGCCACAAAATGCCTTAGAACTCCTTCTCCCCCAGAGGTTTCCCTGAATTGCCAGGACCAGTAGAGATTCAGAGAAGACTCCAAGGATGATGGAAAACCTTTAGGCTTACTCCAGCCTAACTCTTTCCCCACTGTCAGCTGTCTAAATCACATAACTTTCAGAGGAGAATATAGAATTATTGGGCTTTGTGTACTCATCCACTTGCATTGTGCTGTTTGCAAGACTGTGTGGGTAATGGAAGTGATGCTGGACTTAGACACAATAGACATAGGCTCTGGTTGGCCTCTCAGATATCAGACAAATCACTAAACATTAACTGGAGAGTTTGGTCTAGAAGAACTTTAAGTCCTTTCTAACTAAATTTCTATCAGATATACTCGTAGTGGGTAAGGGGCATCAGGAGATGGTAGCCTGGTGACTACTTACTATAAAAGGATATAGGTAATGCTCTAAGATTAGATTATATTTTTTTAAAACCTCCGATACATATTATTCTATCAATGAGAATTTCCATTTATATGGAAAAAAATTCATTGGTAGTAGAAAGAAAGTTTGCGATAATAATTGACTGTATATACTCAATGAACCTTACTCAGTTTTCATTAGCATTTTCATGCGTGTGCGTGTATGTGTGAGTGCGCGCGCTTGTGTGTAGGTAGGTAGTTCTATGCAGTTTGTTCCCATGTAAAACTTCATCACAACCACCATCAGGAAACAGAACTGCTCCATCACCAAAAAATACTTATACTACTTTATTTTCACCCAACCCCACCCCTGTTCCCTAGTAGCCACTGTTCCCCATCTCTATAGTTTTATCATTTCAAGAATGTTATGTAAATGCAATTATACAGGGTGTAATTTTTCAATATTGGCCCTTTTTTCACTAAGCATGATGTTCTTCAAGTCTATTCAAGTTTATGCAGGTCTCAGTCGTTTGCTCCTTTCCATTGTTGAGTACCATTCCACTGGATGAATGCACCAGAGTTTGTTTAACCATTTACCCACTGGGGAGCATTTGGGTTGTTTTCAATTTTTGACTATTGCAAATAATGCTGCTGTGAACATTCACATGCAGATTTTTGCATGAGCATAAGTTTTTATTTCTCTGGGATAAATGCCAAAAGTACAGTCTTTGGGGCATACACAAAATGCATATTTAGTTTTATAAAAAATTGCCAGACAATTTTCAGAGTGGCTGTACCGATATACATTCCCACCAGTAATGGAAGACTGATCTAGTTTCTCCGCTCTGCCATTCTCCACAACATTTGACATTGTCACTATTTTTAATTTTACCTGACCTTATAGGTGAGTGGTAATATCTCATTGTGATTTTAATTTGCATTTTCCTAATGGCTAATGATGTTGAACAACTTTTCATGTTTATTTGCCTTTCATAGGTCCTTTTTGGTGAAATGTGTCTTCATGTCTTTTACTCATTTTCTAAGTAGATTGTTTGTTTCTTTACTCTTGAGTCTTCATTTTTCATATATTCTAATCTAGATACAAGTCCTTTATTGGATATGCGGTCTTGCAAACATTTTCTCCTAATATTCTTATTGTTAATCCATAAAATGGTGTCTTAAAGAACTGCTGAAGATCTCACAAATTCAAATGAGTTTGAAAGAAAATGTTGAAAAATAAGGAATACCTTAAAAGACTATAAATAACAGTCATTTCCCCAGTTTTTCTGAAACAATGAGAAATTAGTATTACATTTTAGGTAGCAGATGCATGAAGGTCATTGAGACCCATGGGGAAAAGTTACATTTTAGTGTACCTACACCAAACTGATTTATTCTCATTACCTTAAATTGAAGACAAGGGGATAAGAACATTGAAGTGGTTTACTAAGAAGTTTATCAAGCATATGCCAATATAATTATTTTTTTTAATCCTACAAGAAAATAGGTGTCAATAAATAAGTCATTTATAAGCTAATGGGACTTATTTCCAGTGTATTGAAATTGAAAGAGAAGCTTATTTAAAGATTAAGAAAGACATTAAGGAATGCGTTTCAGAAACATTAAATGGTACTAATAATGTGCTAAGTATTTACCTCTAAGTGAAAGAAATGTCTAGAATTAAAAAAAAAAAAAACTAAGGGAAAGAAAAGCATTTTATTAGCAAACAAAAACCAAACCTTGTGCAATATACTACCTAAATATCAAGAATAATTATCACTATTACTATTTTTTAAAAACTGATAAGAAAAAGCAAATCTTTTTAATAATAGTAGGAAAATGGATATTTGCTTATTACCTGAGAAAACAAAATAATCCTCTAGGGTAGTTTCAAAAATGCAACACTTTAGTAATTAAAATAAAATTATAATTAATGGATTAGATTCTGTGTATTTGCAGATAAAACAGTAATATAATTAAGCATAATGATGAAAATGGAATAGGGTGTTATTGGTTAGACCTTGCTTCATATTATCTAATTCTAGAAAAACACTGGACAATAAAGATAATGATTTGTAACAGATGTCTTTCCCTTGCATTAATGGAAATGTTAGCATAGTTTTTAAAGTTATACTAAAATCATCAGCTAACTTGTCTAATCTGAACTACTCTGAAAACTGTATGTTCTGAAAGCTATTTCAAATAAGAAGTCTGTTTTTGAAAAACCAGTGTTACAGAATGACTCCTATGTTTGGGGGAACCCTGAACCACCAAAATTGAACAAATGTCTCACCTCCATATCCTAAAATGAAAGCCTGCTTTATTGTTTTCTGATGACAGGAAAACATTGGATGGCTATTCATGTTTGCTGCAAGATTTGGATACAATCAAAGCCAAAGATCCATCCAAGTTATACATCTGGGAATTGGAGTTCGCCAAACAAACAACAATAAAAAAGTTATTGATTAATGAAGTTTTTATCTCACTGCCTAAAATCATTCTCCCAGAATTCTTAGCACTGCATACCTATCAATAATACACACTATTCTATCACCCATATTTGAAAACATTAACATTTCTTCCTCTTTCACGGTGACATCAGACAGCCACATGTTCTACCAGAATTATGTAAAGGAAGGGGTTTATTTTATCACTGAGGACTGGAAACCAAGGTTTTTGAAGCCTTAATGAGTAGAAGTCAGAAAACCTGTCATTTCAAAGCTTCAAGGCCTTTTATTAAGCCTCCCGAGAGGTTGAAGCAGAAATTCATCTGTGGAACACATAATTTGTTTGGGGGAAATCAACAGAATGAATCCTTTAATTACACAATGTAAAGGATTGATTCCTTGATCTTGTGGAAAACGTTGACATCACCGTCAGCCTCCTTCATGCTTTAGAAAAGGTGTTTTAGGCAATTGAGCGTGCTGTTCAGAAATGCAGTAGCACTCTGCCTATGAGCCAGCCTTGTCTGGAGAGGAGAGAAGAAAGGGAGGTGTGTGAGAGACAAGACATTAGGTCAGGTTCTGTCTGATTGAGGCAATGCACTGCATTACAAATTATTCCTTGTTATTGTACTGGAGTTTTGGGGTTGTTTATTTGTTTGCACTTTGTTTTGTTTCACTGCCTTTTATTTTAGTAAGTGGAGATCTGACATTGAAAAAATTGCCAGAAAAAAATTTCAATTCACATTGGAGGAAAGATGTGGCTCTCCTCCACAGGTTCTCATGCTGTGATTTTTCAAAAGGCAATTAAGCCAGAATGCACAGATGTGGGCCTGCTGGGCACTATCCTACAAGACCTTGTGTGGTTTTCTCTGAAGGGAGAGGACATTCCCATTGCCAGCATCTTGAACCAGAAAATAGTCTAAGAAATTCCTCCCCCTCTCTGAGCTGCATGGTAATTGGGCTTAGGCTCCAAAGCAACTTGCAGACTGGGGGGATGTCAAGCTGGGGGGTTCAGGCCAGAGGTCAAATTGGGACTGTGAGATGTGAAAGAATAGTCAAATCTCATAGCTGGTGGTAAATTAAGTTCCATGGTATTTTTCCCTGTTTTCCCTGAACTTTCAATAAAGTCCTAATAAAATACATGGTTTGGTCTCAACTCTGTATGGGGAGTTAAGTGAACTTCCTAACCTAATTAGGAATGATGGAATGAAAGACAAAGCAGGCCAGAACAATGAAACCTTTGTTCCAGGCTGTAAGAGTTGACTGGAGCTTCAGAAGGTAATAGACAGAGGCTTTGCTGGGGCTGCTTGACAAGGAGCCTGGAGCAGAAGGGCTGGTGAGAAATATATCACCAAACGGACATAAGACAGGGCTCTCAGGAAGAACAAAAAGGTGAGGTGGGCAGGCAGGGTGAGGGCCTAACATTCTAAAATTCCAAGCAGTTGCAAACCCAACATCAATTATCATTTATGCTTAAGTAGAAAATTCAGACTGACATGGGCTGAAAATGCACTTGCTAATACAATATCTTTTTAATTAATCCCTTCCCACTGCATCCCAGCACCATCACTCTGGTCCAGCTCCTCACTGCCTGACGGCCAGATTCCTGCCACAACCTAGAATTCAGACACCGAATTACTCTCCCTGACATATGGACTTAACACCACCATGATGTTAATCTTCACAAAACATTGACTTCATCCTAGGACTCTTCCGCCCACACAAATCATATGCAATGGCATAAAATTCCACATCTTGGATCATCAGTGATGATGCTGACAAGAGTGACAAGAGGCAGGAAAACATAGAGTTAACCAATAACCTGGGCTGAGACCTTTGAATGAGAGTAGCGATTAGGAATAGACTTCACACATCTCAATCCTGAGAGATCAGCAAGAAGGAGATTGGGAACAAGAGTTCTTATCAATGAGGACTGTGAAGGCATATGGAAAAGACCTGTGCTGGAGACCAACAAGCAAGCATATGAGACCGTAGCTGCCTTAGCTGAGAACTGGAGGCTTCAGCAGTCTCTACCCTCCAGCAGGATGCAGTGCAAACTTGCCCAGATGTCTTGAAAACAACGTGTGTGATTTATTTCCCCACTCAGAAGTTGAAAGGAAAATATAATATGGTAACATTGTTTTCCAATTGGGATTGCTGGTGGCTAACAAAACACTGTAAGCCATGTGTAACTGCACGTTTATGAAGAACCTGCTGCATGCCGGTCCCTAAGGCAACGTGGAGGAAGAATTGGAAGCCACAGGCCATGTCCTCCTGTTGCCAAGACCTAGAAGTAAAATAAAGAAGAGACTTTTATAGGAAAATGTAACAGGCTCCCCAATAAAAGTGAGTATAGGCTACTGTGGGAACGTATAAGGAGTCCATGAAACTGGGACCCAAGGGGGACATGGGAGAACTTGCCGGAGGAAGTGACATCTGATCTGAGATACCATGATTAAGCAGGTGCTGGCCTAATATAAAAGGAGGGTCATTTCTTAGATTGCTGCAACAAATTACCACAGGCTTGATCAATAAAAGCAACAGGAACTAGAGAGAATTCTGGAGAGAATTCTCCAGGTTGTGAAGGGCAAAGTCTGAAATCAGCATCATCAGGCCCCAAGATGTCAGGGTTGTGTTCCCTCTGGCGGTTTTCAGGATATCTCTTCCTTGCCTCTTTCTGCTTCTGGGGGTTGCTGGCATTCCTTGGTCATGTCACTCCAGTCTTTGCCTCCACCTTCACATTGCCCTCTCCTCTGTGTAGGTCAAGTCTCCCTCTGCCTCCCTCATTAAAGGACACTGAGGATTACACTTAGCATCCCCAGATAATCCAGCATAATCTCTCCATATCAAGATGTTTAACTTAATCCTATGTCAAAAGATTCTTAACTTTTTTTCCATAGAATGTAACATCGCTTGTTCAGGAATTAGGACATGGCTATTTTGAGGGGGGGGGGGGGTCACTTTTCCACCTGCCAAGGAAGGGACGTGGAGGGGCATTCTAGAAAGTAAAAGAGGTGTGCACAAAGGCTCAGAAATGTGAGAGAGGGATGGGGAATTGGGGGAGAGTAGGAAGTTTAATATGGCTTGGGTGTTGGTTGCAAGAGTGGAGAGAAAGAAAGCTGGAGACGTAGGAAGCATCTACAATATAAAAGGTTTTATGGTTTATTCTCCTGCAATCTGAAGGAGAAATGCCCAAGAAAACAACACTGCCTGAACAGCCCTGTGCCTTACTGAGCATTAGAAACTGCTCTGGGGACATGGACTGAGCAGGAGAACAGGTTGCAAGGATTAGTGTTGTCATGCATCAAAGGAGTACATGGGCCTCTTCTGCAGGGAACCACATGCACCCCAGGGGACTGGGTCCCTTTGGGGGAGCTTAAAAATAAGAGTTAACTGCTAAACCCCAGCTGCTTCTCACCACAGCCCCTCAGCCATTCTTCTCTGAAATATTTCAAGGTGGAATTTGTAGTTCAGGTAACGTAGCTTATGTAAGCTGTATTTCTTTATTTTTTTATTTCTTTCTTTTTTTTTTGAAACTGCACATCTTTGGATATGTTTCTTTTTTCTTTTTTTATTTTTATTGTTATACTTTAAGATCTAGGGTACATGTGCACAACGTGCAGGTTTGTTACATATGTATACATGTGCCATGTTGGTGTGCTGCACCCATTAACTCGTCATTTACATTAGGTACATCTCCTAATTGTAAGCCGTATTTCTCTAGGAACTCTTGTTCACAAATAAATATATAGATTGCTAGAGAAATATTTATCCCAAAAGCTTCTTCATCCTGTCCAGTCACCACACCCACCAAAATCTTTCATTCTTCTGGTAAAGGAGCAGTGACTGAAGGGCCCCTGCATCATCCTCCTTATTCCCTTATAGTTTGGGTTTCCTCTGGTGGAAGAAAGACACAGAGAGAAGGACAGAGAGAGATGGGGGAGGGAAGGACAGAGAGACAGAAAAGAATACATGAGTGCGTAAGTTCACTAAGTATTTACCAAACACCTACTGTGTGCCAGGCACTATTCAGATTATATAGAAAATAGCAGTAAGCAAGACACAGGGAATTCACATCCCAGAAGTTTCGGGTTGTCCTTCCTGTGTCCTGCTCCATGCCTAGCACTGTGCTAAGCTCTTTGTACGCATTATTTCTTTATACCCCACAGAAATGGAGATGAAACAAGAGGTCAGACAGAAGGATAGACCTACCCTCAAGATAGAGGTAGAAGTAGAAATGGAGAAGGCTTACCTGAAAATTATCTGGATGTTACCTTGCCTATAGAACTCAATTTCCTACAGCCATTTGTTTCAGACTCCAGGCTAGAATCAGATGGTTTTCCAGAAACCCCAGCCAAGTAAAGCAAAAGAGTTCCAAGGATAAATAAAGGGAAAAGTTCATAAGTTTGACCAGCACTTTTGGCCATGGTAAAGTAATATGGACTTGGCTGGACACTCCTGGTTATTTATAGAGCAAGTGAACACTAAAACATGCTGCAATTGCAGATGGCTGGGCCAGATGATCTGTCACGGTCCCTTCCAACTCCATTTATTTTGTGATATTTTATTTTTGCCCTAGTACCTATCACAAGGGCTAATAAGTGAACCATTATTATGAAGGAGAAAAAAGCCCAGACAAAAATTTTACATAGATTTTGTAAAGTAAAATTAAACAATATGAAGGGAGAAAATACACTTTTTAAAGGAAGGAATAATTGCATTTCTAATTTGATGAAACCTAATCAACAAGAAGATCTTCTAGTCACTTGTGCGTAGGGAGATGGCTATGACTACAAAACCATAAAAGATCTGAGAGTTCATCAGAAGAGCCCCTCGCATTTTACAGAAAAGGCTACTGTGGCCCAGAAAGGTGACGTGGCACGCCCAGGTCTTCTGACTCCTGTCCAAAGGTCTTTTATCCAAACCACTGTTCAAATCAGTTCAATATAGATTGTCTTCTCAATTAAGGAACTCCTAGAAAATTCTAGTCCTAGTAAAAGTTAAAATAGATACATTTGATATGCTAATGTGTGTGATTTGTGCTTACAATATAATTTTATATATCAATTCATATAAAATTTAATGGTTATCTATAGAGACAACTTCTCCTAACTCATAAGCTATACCAAGAAGCTATTTAACTCTTTTACAACAAGTACATAACAATGAAGTAAATGATGGCCTCAGTGGTACATTATGTTACGTCTTGTTTAAATAATTTCTAGAGAAACAACTTAAATCTAAACCTTGGCTCACATCTGATCTCCCCCTGGAATTGTGAGGAATAATCTGGCAATGAAATATCCTAGCTAGAGACTGTTATTCATCTGCATAAACATAAGGAAAATATTTTATTTGAGGTACTATAGGACTCAAGTATTTTTTCCTAGGTTCCCTTGTTTTTAACAAGAATATGAGATTTTCAGGCAAGAAACATCTTCGTGGGTTTTGAGACTAAGAGAAGATCAAGATGTTGTTATCTAGAGCAAACAAAACAGCATAAACATGCCAGGTGAGAAACCAAGTCAATCAGTTGTTGATTATTCTCTTTCTTCCTGCTGTTGAGCAAAATAATATTTCAATCATACCACTAAAATGTCAAACATCTTCCAAAACATAATTGGACAGAAAGATTCTATTGAGCCATGGTCCCCTCTCAATCTGATACAAAAAGTAGAAGGGAAGGCCAGCGATCAGCCTGTGGCAGATCCATTATTACCTCAACAGGAAGAGTCTGTCTTTATTTACGAAGAAAATCAATGCCCACTAGAGGTTCTCAGTGCTAGTTTTAGGAGAGAAAAGTCTATTATGATCATGATAAAATAACTTTGTGGTGAATAGCATAAAGAAATTAACATTTATTGAGTACTTACAATTAGTTCAGTACTTGAAGTACTTATTTAGTCCTCATGAAAATCTTTTAAGGTGCCCATCTGGCAAAAAAAAAAGAAAAAAGAAAGAAAGAAAGAAAGTAAAGAAAAGAAATGAGAAAGAAAAGAAAACAAGTCTACAATGGTTAATAGACCAAGTCTACAAATAAGAAAAGCTGTGAATAGAAAGTCAAGTCTCTCTTCCCCCAGGTTTATACCCCTGCATCACTTAGAGATTTTTCTCATCAAACAGTCCAAAAGGAGCATTGGAATAAGCTTTTGAGGATATGAGGTGACCTTCTCCTTTCAATACAAGAAAAGAAATTTTGAATAAGGAAATCTGAAATTTCTATTGTTATAGTTATGTGTTAATTTCAGAATTCTTTACCCAAGAATTCTGAGGATTTTGTAGTCATGAATCTACAGCAATCATTAAGGAAAATCCTAGATGATTTCTTTTGCCTCAGATTCTGTAGTCCTTGCAGAACGAAACTTTTGTCATCTGAGAACACCAACATTTGTTCCCAGTTCTCTGCAGGGCATTAAAGTTAAAAAGAGTTGTATGAGTAGGTTCTCTAAATGGATTTTCCTCAACAATCACTGAACACCTAACAAGACAACAAGAACTTGTGATGTATAAGAGTTTCTAGCTGATGGAATGTCTGTGGACATCCACACATTCTGGATGTCCTGGAGGAAATTGTACGGTATCTGTCACAGGGTTTCCCATGCTATTTTAAACGCTTGTGATGAGGAAGATTTTCTGCCGAATAGGATGCACCCAAGGGAGACAAAAACTATTAAAGTTTTTGGTTGCTCTAAAAAATCCTATTTAGCATTACTTTAAAATAAGTTATTACTGAAAAGAGAAATAACAACTTGGAAATCACAGTATATGTGTAAACCTATTTATGAAGCCATTTCAGAAAAGTTTTATAATAGATAATAACAGGCTAATTTGTGTGTGTGTGTGTGTGTGTGTGTGTGTGTGTTTCCTTATATAATTTTTTTGCTGTATTGTGAATGTCAAGTTAATTAAAGACAGAAACTATACAATCCAAAATATCATCTCTATGTGACTCCAGGTTAGGTGTTGGAGTTAGCCAAAAAAATAAAGGAACTTGTACAAAAAAATTGGAATGCAGAAGTAAAACTGTAGACATGGTTAAATTTGTTTATGGATGGAGGTAAAGGCGCCCTGGAGGGTCCCAACTGGCCCCCACTCCCTTCTGTCCTGTATCTAGCTCTCCTTCCTGACTAATGGCAAAGCTAATCCATAGTGCCCCAGGCCCACAACAAGATGCTAAGCCATGGACCCACAGAGGCCTCTCCATGCGCTCCCCTGTTGTGAGAGCTGGACATGGAAGCTCTGATTTGTCCACCCATGCCAGGGCCTCAGACAGACTAAGGATGCTTTCCTGATTTTCTGACTTTCACGTTGAGATCTTCACTTCACTTCCCCAGTCCCTCTCACAGCTGTGTGAAGCACTAATTTTTATAATTTATTTATTCCACAATATGCATAGTGGCTCTGCATTTCCAAATGAATTTTGACTGATACAGTTGTACATATTACACACATTACATACATACCTACATGTACCCATGCATTTATCCACATATACATTATATAATTCTTTACTAAATTCCTTATATATTACATGGTTCTTATAAATAGTTCCCTAAGTCATTTTCTATATCCTCAATACCTAGCACAGTATCTGATATAAAATATATATGTAGTATTTATTGAATGCAAAATGAATGGCAAGCTAATTTTTAGATCACTGAAAAATATTCTTCTACCCAATGGAAGTTAATGCTCAGTAATTCTGGGAAATTATGCCAACATCAAAGAGTTCTTAAAAGTACAATTCAAATTTAATTTATTATTATATACAGTGGGCTTATTAAAAGTAATATTCAGAGATAATAGATTCCAGACCTGCTCAACTAGAGTGTTTTTCTGCAATATCATGTCAGCTCTTTTCTCCCTAAAATCAGGAAATTTCAAGTATAGGCATACCTCATTGCATTATACATCACTTTATTGCACTTCACAGATAATGCATTTTTCATAAATTAAAGGAATGTAGCAACTCTGCATCAAGCAAATCCATCAGCGCCATTTTTCCAACAGCATGTACTCACGTCGTGTCTCTGTGTCACATTTTAGTAATTTTGCAATATTTCAAATTTTTTCATTACTCTTATAACTGTTTTGGTGATCTGTGATCAGTGATATTTGAAGCTGCTATTGTAATTATTTTGGGGTGACACAAACCATGCCCATATTAGACAGCAAATTTATTTGATAAATGTTGTGTGTGTGCTGACTGCTCCACAGACTAAACCAGGATTCGTCCATTTCTCTTCCTCTCTTTGGGCCTCCTTATTTCCTGAGACACAACAATATTGAAATTAGTCCTATTAGTAACCCTGCAATGATAACTAAGAGGTCAAGTGGAAGGAAGAGTCCTGTGTCTCTCATTTTAAATCAAAAGCTAGAAATGACTAAACTTAAGAGGAAGACATGTTGAAAGCCATGATAGGCTGAAAGCTAGGCCTCTAGCACCAAACGGTAAGACAAGTTGTGAATGCAAAAGAAGAGTTCTTAAAGAAAATTGAAAGTGCTACTCCAGTGAACACATGAATAAGAAAACAAAATAGTTTTTATTGTTGATAGGGAGAATATTTAAGTGATCTGGATAGAAGCCACAACATTCTTGTAAGCCAAAGTCTAGTTTAAAGCAAGACCCTAACTCTCCTCAGTTCTGTGAAGGCTGATAGAGGTGAGGAAGATGCACAAGGATGGCTGGGCATGGTGGCTCATGCCTGTAATCCCAGAATTTTGGGAGGCCGAGGCAGGTGGATCACCTGAGGTCAGGTGTTCAAGACCAGGCTGGCCAATATGGTGAAACCCCATCTCTACTAAAAATACAAAATTAGCTGAGTGTGGCAACGGGAGCCTGTAATCCTAACTACCTGGGAGGCTGAGGTGGGAGAATCTCTTGAACCCAGGAGGCAGAGATTGCAGTGAGCTGAGATGACGCCACTGCATTCCAGCCTGGGCAACAAAGTGAGACTCTGCCTCAAAAAAAAAAAAAAAAAAAAAAAAAAAAGAAGGTGCAGAAGGAAAATGTGAAGCCTGTAGAGGCTGCCTCATAAGGCCTAAGGAAGAAGCTATCTTTATAATGTGAAATTGCAAGATAAAGCAGCAAGTGCTGATGTAGAAGCTGTAACAAGCTATCCCGAAAATTTAGCTAAGATAATTGATGAAGGTGGCTACACTAAACAACATGTTTTCGATGTAGACAAAACAGCCTTCTATTGGAAGAAGATATCATCTAGGACTTTCATAGCTAGCAAGATGTCAATGCCTGGCCTCAAAGACCAGGCTGACTGTCTTGTTAGGAACTAATGAAGCTGCTGATTTAAAGTTGAAGCCAATGCTCATTTACCATTTTGAAAATCTTGGGGCTCTTAAGAATTATGCAAAATTGACTCTGCCTCAGCTCTATAAAGAAAACAACAAAGTCTTGATTACAGCATATCTGTTTACCACATAGCTTACTAAATATTTTAAGCCTACTGTTGAGAACTACTGCTCAGGGAAAAAAAAAAAAAAGATTGCTTTCAAAACATTTCTACTCATTGACAGTGCACCTTGTCACCCAAGAGCTCTGATGTAGCTGTAGAAGGAGGTTAATGTTATTGTCATGCCTGTTAACACATCATGTATTCTGCAGTGCACGGATCAAGGAGTAATTTCAACTTTCAAGTCTTATTATTTAAGAAGTACATTTTGTAAGACTATAGCTGCCATGGGTAGTGATTCTTCCAATGGATCTGAGCAAAGCAAATTGAAAACCTTCTGGAAAGTATTCACCATTCTAGATGTCATTAGAAATATTCAGATTCATAGGAGGAGGTCAAATTATCAATGTTAATAAGAGTTTAAAAGAAGTTGATTCCAACCCTCGTGGATAATTTGAGGATTTCAATACTTCAGTGAAGGAAATAACTGTAGATGTGGCGGGAATAGCAAAATAACTAGAATTAGAAGTGAAGTCTAAAGATGTGACTGGATTGCTGCAACCTTATGATAAAACTTTAATGAAGGAAGAATTTCTTCTTATGAACGAGCAAAGAAAGTAGTTTCTTGAGGTGGAATCTCTTCCTGATGAAGATGCTTTGAACATTGTTGAAATAACAACAAAGGATTTAGAATATTACATAAACTTAGTTGATAAAGCAGTGGCAGGGTTTGAGAGGACTGATTTCAATTTTGAAAGAAGTAACACTGTATCATGCTATCAGACATCACTGCATGCTACAGAGAAATCTTTCATAAAAGGAAAAGTTCATTGATGTTGCAAACTTTATTGTTGCCTTATTTTAAGAAATTGCCACAGCCACCCTAGTCCTCAACAACACACAACCTGAGCAGGAAGCAGCCATCAACATCAAGGCCAAACCCTCCACCAGGTGAAAGATTATGACTCCCTGAAGGCTCAAAGGATTCTTAGCATTTTTTAGCAACAAAATATTTTTAAATTAAGCTATGTATATTTTTTAGATATAACGCTATTGCACACTTAATAGAGTACAGAATAGTGTAAACATAAGTTTTATATGCATTGGGAAACAAAAAAATTTCTGTGCCTTGCTTTATGGTTATAATCACTTTATTGTGTTTGGTCTGTAACCAAACCCACACTGTCTTCAAGGTATGCCTGAATATAATTAATTGCTAAGTGACACTCCACCACAATCCCATGTCTGTGTCATGCATCTAGGACTGTTATGTTGCATTCTACTATGTTTATCCTTTGAAAATGGACCAAAAGGATGCCAGATACCTGTGGTTAGGAGTCTCCCTAGGTAAGAAAAATGTCTTCAAAGGGAAATAAGGGCTGGTGAGGCTGACTCATGGAGACTGGGGAAAAATCAATCCTGACGCCTCCACTCTTGGTCCTGGAATTTTATGTATTTATTGTTTGTTGTTGTTGTCATTGTTGTTGTTGTTGTTTTGTTGAGATGGAGTTTCGCTCTTGTCACCCAGGCTGGAGTGCAGTGACATGATCTTGGCTCACTGCAACCTCCACCTCCTGGGTTCAAGCAATTCTTCTGCCTCAGCCTCCCAAGTAGCTGGGATTACAGGTGCCTGCCACCATGCCCAGCTAATTTTTGTATTTTTAGTAGAGATGGGGTTTCACCATGTTGTTCAGGCTGGTCTTGAACTCCTGACCTCAAATGATCCACCCGCCTCAGCCTCCCACACTGCTGGGATTACAGGCGTGAGCCACTGTGCCCAGCCAGTCTTGGAATTTGAAGGGAGCAGATGTCTCTCTAGTCATGGATAGTTAGGGCAGCTTCCACCATCTGGAAGAAGGCCAGGAGCTAAGAATGATATGTATAATAGAACATAGGACAGTGGTCAAGTCATGTGTTGTAATTGAGATTATTTAATCTGTATCATCCCACATTGATGAGCACTGGAGTAGTACCACAAAGGCAAAAGCTGTGGCTATTTCGCTCACCAATAAACTTCTAATCCTAACTCAATGCCTGGCATAAAGAAGCACCCCATAAATGTTTGTTAAATGATGAGTTAAAGAATTTTTTCCCTGGCATCACTCAAATCTTATTTAAGCAGTATAACCTTGTCTAGTTGTGCCATGGAGACAAAGAAAAAGAATTTGAACTCAATTTTGGTCTAGAGCATTAAGGAGCAACAGTATCTGCCTCCCACACTACAGCCCTAAAGCCAGTTAGAGTGACCAGCACAGCGGTCAGGAGCAACATACTCCCAAAAATAGATGAATTCATGGAGAAAAGGTGAGAATCCTATAGTCCAGTTATTTCTTCCACCAGAACATTCTGTTCTATGGTCAATTTTAAAGATTCTAATTTCTTTACTAATATAGGAAAGTCATTCATTAAGTACTTACTACATCAGTGTATTGAAAAAATACCACTGTTTTCTTTTATCTGCTGCAAATTCATCAAAACTAAATGAAATGTGTCCCTCCCCTCCTTAGAAGAATAGTCCAGCATTTAATTTATCCTCCCAGTATCTGAGTTTTCCTGGACATTAATAGACAGGAAGATCCCTTTTCACTGTGAGTATTGAAAAGGAGATATCAGGAATGGGCTCACTTTTGTAGACAATCCTTAAGTAGGCATTTCGGTTTCCAACAGTTTCTCAAAAATTCTCTAACTGGTAGCCCAAAGACATATTTTGTTTTGTTTGTTTGACATGTGTTCAGTGTTCTAAAAGTTGTGAATTAGCTACAACGAAGATAAAACAATAGGATTGTCCAATGAGAGAAATGGAGGTCAAATTCTTTTTTGTAATAAAAATTGTATATATTTAAGGTGTATGACATGAGGTTTGGTTTCTATATACACATATAGTGAACTGAATATTACAGTCAAGCTAATTTACATATACATTATTAGTAACTACAGTCCTCATGCTGTACATTAAATCTCTAGAACTTATTCACCCTGCATGAATGAAACCAGCATTTGACCCACATCTCCCATTTCCCCCTTTCCCTGGCAACCACCCTTCTCCTCTCTGCTTCTAAGAATTCAACTTTTTTATATTTCACATATAAGTGAGATCATGCAGACTTGTGTCTGTGGGCTTTTAATGTGCATTTCCCTGATGATTTATGATGTTAAGTACCTTTTTATATACCAATTCACCATCTGTGTGTCTTCTTTAGAAAAATGTCTATTCAAGTCCTTTGCCCATCTTTTTAGCAAGCTTATTTGTTTTTTTGCTGCTGAGCTGTATGAGTTCCTTATATATTTTAGATACTAACCCCTTATCAGATAAATGGTTTGCAAATATTTTTCTCCCAACCTATAGGGTGCCTTTTCATTTTGTTGATTATTTCCTTGGCTGTACAGAGCTTTTTACTTTAATGTAGTCCCACTTGTTTATTTTCACTTTTGTTACCTGCTTCTGTTTGTTCATTCCAATAATAGAAAACCCTAAGGATTCTATTAAAAACTATTAGAACTAATATATTTAGTAAAGTTTCTTTACAACAGGATACAAAAATCAACATACAAAAGTCAGTAGCATTTCTTTAAACCAACAGCAAATTGTCCAAAAAGGGAATCAAGAAAACAATCTCTGTTATGATAGCATCAAAAAGAATAAAATAATTAGGAATAAATTAACCAAGGAGATGCAATAACTGAATGCTAAAAACTATACAATATTGATGGAAAAAAACTGAAGAAACCAATGGATGGAGACTTATCTTGTGTTCATGGATTAGAAGACTTAATATTGTTTAAATAGCTATACAAACCAAAGTGACCTTTACATTCAATGCAATTCTTATTACAAGTCCAGTAGCATTCTTCACAGAAACAGAATAAAAGCAATCATATAAAATTTGCATGGAACCACAAATGACCCCAAATAGCCAAAGCAATCTTAAGAAAGGAGAACAAAATATGAGACATCATACTTCCTGATTTCAAGTTATATTACAAAGTTATAATATTTAAAACGTTATAGTACTGGAATAAAAACAGACAAATTGGCCAAACGAACAGAAACAGAGCCCAGAAATGAACTCAGGCATAGATGATCAACTAATTTTCAACAAGGGTGCCAAGAATACACAATGAGGAAAGAGTAGTCTCTTTGTAGGAAAACAGTCTGTTGAATGGCAGAGTGATGCCATCTTGAAGCAGAACCACTATGATGATCAATGTTTGACTCCTACATACCAAGGTGTTCTGCAGCACGATCTTTAAACTGCAGCACAGATAAACACTCATAAAGATGCTTATCCAACCTCCTCAGTGGTCACAAATTTCACAAGAAAGTCTGAGATGTGATCAACTGTACATGTTTTGTCAAAAGAGCCTACTATATAAAGGATATTTTCTATGTGTAAGTCTCTATTAAATATTGCTTTCTGAGAAACTAGATGTGTTAGCCTCTTTTTTTGGCCTCTCAGCTCTCTCAACCATTAGGGGCAGGTTTGCATATGTCAGCTCACCACAGAACACTCTTCCATAAATGGTGTTGGAAAAACTGGATAGCCACATGCAAAAGAAGTTGTACCCTTGTCTCATACCACACACAAAAATCAACACAAAATGGATTTAAAGACTTAAACATAAAACCTGAAACCATAAAATTCCTAGAAGAAAACATAAGGAAGAAGTTCCTTTCTTAACATTGGTCTTGGCAATGTTATTTTGGATATGACACCAAAGGCATAGGAAACAAGAGCTCAAGTTCTTGTCAAGGAGTTGACCAGCACTTGGTGAGCCCAACTTCCCATGGAACCAGGAGTTCCTTCCTCAGGAGGGCAAATTCAACGTCTCATGACTTTGCTAGATAGCAGCTACCATTCCCAAACAACTTCCTGCATAGTTGCTCTTTTACTCCAGGCTGCTTGGTACCCAACCTCAATTCTTTATTCCCTGCACCCAGATCATTCCTCATACTTGCATTATGAGAAGGTAAGGTAGCATGTGTCCATAGTTCATCCCCAGAAATGTAAGTCCTATGTATCCAGAAGCCTCACCTGGCTCCAGCCTGTTCTCTGGGGTGATGAAAGAACAGGAAACTTTATGCCTATTTTTTGTAAACTTTTACTCTATAAACTACCCACTCCATGAAAAAGTTTATTTCTTAATCCCCTTCACGCAACATTGTGGTATTTATCTTCATTTACCTTGTCATGCCTCCTCATTACCTGCATTTAAAAACTGAGAGGTTCCACATGAAAATCTGGATGGCTGGTATGTCTTAAAATAGCCTACATTCCCCAGTGGCAGCAAACAGCTAGATATCAAAAGCCAGTGGTCCACTATTTCTTGAATTTAAACTTCAGCTGTCATGTAGCATCATGCTAACCCTGCGATTTACCTGACTGTAGAGTAAGAGGAATGTGAATTATTTCTTGGACCTGGAGCTCTACCCTATATATACTCCAACACACACTCATTGTATTCCTGTCTGGTCCCTGTAGGTTATGAATAGGTTATGATGCTGATCTAAATCCACTAAGAGATGTAACCAGATTGTCTAAAGGGGAAAGTGAAGGAGACCTTCTGTTTTAAGTGTAGGTAAAGGAGTCACCCTGAAGAATGGGAAATAGGAGAGAGTTCATGGTTTCCAAAGAGACAGACCTGTGAACTGTGGGAAGGGACATTGCCAGCAGACTTTGCAGCAGCCTACCCTGAGCAACAATTCCAGAGAGATGATAGAGGACCAGCCTTGCACAAGGCATCACATGGAGCTAGGTGTGATGGCCAGAAGACATCCTGCATGACCTCAGAGTTTGCTTTATGTAACCCAAAATAAAGAGCTATGAAAACCAACTAGCACTGGGCTTCCCACCCACAGTAGTGAGGCTTAAGGGATCTTTAATTGTGCCTTCGATGAAAAAAGAGCTAGCCTATCCCTGTGCCAATATCTTCCATTTGCCCCTCCAGAGCCACTCTCCTCTTTTCTCCATTTTGGTCACTGCTCCAAGGCAGCTTATTTATGGATGACAATCAGAAAGCTCCCAAGTACTCTGAGTTCCAGTTGAGTTTGGTTAATGGGGAACCTCAGGTGATTCTGTGAAGAAGAGTAGGGGCTCTCTCCCTGCAAAATCATCTCAAGCTGGAGATGCCCCGCCATCCAAAGATTACTGCTTTTCCCAAGGTGGCTAAAGCTACCCCAGTCTCTCTAAGTTCTGCATGCCTGAGGGTGGTAACAACTCTGCTGCTAGCCTCAGGTTATGACACCATGGCCTGCAGTTCCCCTATACCACACCTTCATTAAACAGAGATTTTCAAATGGATGAAGAAACCCTCAATGGATTAGCCTGTTTCAAACACACCATCTGTTTCCTGCTGGGACCTTGACGGATACAACCCCAATGTGATGGAACAGTTCACACCTGTCACACTACAAGAAACAGCATTACAGTGGTAAGAGTAGCAGGGCTGGGATCAGAAGCTGACGACTGAATGAGATTGCTCCCAGATCCAGAACAGATGTAGTTTCACCAGGGATCACAGAGCTTCGTAACCAGATGCACACACTTGATTATAGCAGAAGTTATAAGTTATATTGGTATCAAAGCTGCTGCCTTTATATTTAAATTAAGCACTTCAAACATAGAACTCTATTCAATTAGAAGATTCCAATAGTAATTGCCAACTAAAGGAGAAAAATAAGAGGGAAATAGAAAAGGAGATATTTTATAGAGCGAGATAAAAACACACAGAACTACAAAGAAAAAGAGATGCAAAAAACACAGCACAGAATTTGGGCTTTCCACTAGGACACGGCCAGGGGTTCTCTGGGTTTGGCGGGCGAAAGGCTTCTATATAGCAGTTGTATGCTTTAAGGCGAAGCATGGGCTTCAAGGTGTTGTCTACTGCTGCACAGACCTCTTGTCCCCCAGATCCTGCATCCTTTGTAACCCTTAAGCAGGTCATGCTGAATATGGGGCACAAGGCAGGATCCAGAGAGGTTAATACACACTTGGAAGAGGGAGCAAGAGAAGGGCTATGTTTATGACTGGAAGGGCTGTCTATGACTGGAATACTTAAGAAGGGTCTAGGAACTTACCTAGCTTTCAGTTCAAAGACCATGGATGTTGCGTAAGAAGACCTAAACCCTGTTTTCTACCTGGGGCCCTTTTCCTCAGGTGTGGTGCCTCAAAGGCATAGCTTTACAGCTGTCCCTGCCTTTGTTCACACACTGGGCACCAGATCCTCTCTGTACAGTGGAAATCTTAAGGTCAGGTATGTATGGGTCAGGAAATCTTAAGGTCTGCTAGTATGATGGAATGTTCACAAACAGCATGGAACGCTGTGTGTAATTGTGTGAGGGACTTGTTTTGTGTGAAGGTTTAAGAAATAGCTGGTATAAGATTTAGTCTTGGCCAGATGCAGTGGCTCAAACCTGTAATCCCAGCACTTTGAGTGGATTGCTTGAGCTCAGAAGTTCAAAACCAGCCTGGGTAACATGACAAAACCCCGTCTCTACTAAATAAACACACACACAAAAAAATTAGCCAGGCGTGGTGTGCACACCTGTGGTCCCAGATACTTAGGAGGCTGAGGTGGGAGGATGGCTTGAGCCTGGGAGGTGGAGAATGCAATGAGCACAGATCACGCCACTGAACTCCATCCTGGGCTACAGAGCAAGACCCCGTCTCAGAAAAAAGAAAACAAAAAAAGATGTAGTCTCATGGAGGTCAATATAGCCTGGTTAAGCTGAAAATAGAAAGTGGAACATCTGAGTCGTGGTGCTAGTGCACAGTTTGGGCATTGTTCACGACTGCTGGCTAGGGCTAGTGTTCAGAAATAATATGTGGACTTGGAACTGGAGCACTTCACATAGGACTCTCCAAATTCTAGACAGGACTTGCAGTCACTATTCACAGATGAAATCATCAGATGACAATGGAGCCAATTCTCCTCGTTAGACCAGCCCCCTGGCTCCAAACTTCACAAAGAATTTACAGCATTGTAACAGAATTTAACTGTATTCAACTCAGTGTGAATCACACACATAATATTCGTGCTATGGTTAAATGATTAAAAGAATCCAACTTTTATGTTTAAGACAAAGCCTCCTGGAATTGGTTCAAAGGCTGGAATTAATTCAGGAGCTGGTACATAACTTTGGAGATGCATTTATCCATCATTTGCCAGTGGTTACACATTGCATCAGGTAACATTACCACCCCAAAACCCTCACTTCTGGGCTCCCCCTGTGTCCTACATTGTGTCATTTGAAAGCCCTAGAGCCAAAAGCAAAAGTCACACAATGTATGCTTGAGGCATGTTACTGTCAGTACAATGTGAGTCAAAGACTGCCCAAATCCAGCTAGTTCCTCTATCTATAGCTCAAATCAGAAGTCCAGGAGTATGTAAGGTAAAGTAAAAGGGGTATCTGGTACACAAGGCATCTCCAGAAACTCAATTTATAATAAGAGGTGTGCTTAACAAACAAGGAATTAGAGCAGAAAGAATTGAACAGTCTTGAGGCATATTTGGTCCTAACTGCAACGGACCTTAAAAAATTAGATGCGCTTTAGCATAACACATATCTTTGTAAAAAACAGGATATTTTTGTCCATGAAACACAGTTTTTTCTTTATTGATTGTTAGATAATTGCATATTTTGGTTATATTGACTTTGCTCTTTTATGTTTACTTTTTACATTTTTTTAATAGATGATACATTCAAATATCAAAAAGTCCGAAAGCAACTGTTTTAGAAAACTAAACAGAACATCTGCATGTCCTGTGACCCAGAAATTCCTCTTATAGATACACACCCAACAGGAATGTATACCTACATTACCAAAAGACATGTATGAGATTGTCCATCACAGTACTATTTTCATAATAGCTCTGCCAAATGCCAGCTTCTGCAATATATCACCAAATTATCTGTTCAGAAGATAAAGCTGAGTTTACTGCTTACCACAGTAAAGGAGAGCATTATCTTCCAGACTTTTAGTAGCATCTCAGGGTAGGGGAGGAAAATTATGAAGATTTGGGTTTGGCTTGTTGACCTCCGACCCAAACCTACAAATTTATTGTTTGTAAATTGTAGGATGCTTGATGGTATAATTCAGCATTCATTCTAAAGGCCTAAGAACAAGTGAGCCAATTATGTAAATCCCAACCTGAGGACCAGAGATGAGAGGAAATGAGAAGTCTCAGCTCAATGTAGAACGCGTGATTAGGGTTCAATAATATAAAGATATAGAAGTTTAGGATTGATGGACATAAGGAGGCAAGTATTTTGAGGTGAAGCTTTCCAAGATTCTTGGAAAGTACACCATCCTTGGGTGCTATCTATTTAAAAGTAGAACAGCCTGATATTTGTTTAAATGCGATTTTTGTAAGAGTCTTAACAATAAAGTTTTCTGCACCTTGTATCTACCTGGTCAAAGGTTTTCTGAAATATTTACATTAAAATAAACAGTACATTTGTAGAAGGTTTGGGGCAGAGGTCAGCAAACTACGTCTGTGGGTCAAATCCAGTCTGTTTTTGTAAATACAGTTTGGAACACTGCCAAATCCTTTCATTAGGTATGGACTACAGCTGCTTTCCTACAACACAGCCCTCTCTTGTCTGATTCTACTGGCAGCCTGTGCCTTTCATTATCTTTGTGCTACTTTACAGCTTAAAAAGTTGTAGACAATGAATAGTAATGCAAATTACTCTTGTCTGTAGATACATAAATGAATTTTGTCAGCTGAAGGTATAATTGATTATTGCCTTGTGGATATTGGCTAATTTTGCATCTATTAGCTAATTTATTTCAGCATTCCTAATTGCCTATATATGTGTCTGTTCTTGGATTCTGTTTGAAGTGGTTTCTTAAATATATATTTGGATTAGTCATCGTTCTCCAGAGAATCAGAACCAATAGGAGATATACACATACACATACACACACACACACACACACACACACACACACACACACATATATATATATATATCCTGGACATCAAGAAGTCCCATAATCTGATGTCTGCAAGCTGCAAAGCCAGGAAAGCTGGCAGCATAATTCAGTATTCATTTTGAAGGCCTGAGAACCAAGTGAGCCAATGATGCAAATCCCAATGAGAGGGCCAGAGAAAGTGAGATGATGGGATGATGAGATGAGGTGAGGTGAGATGAGATGAGATGAGATGAGATGAGATGAGATGAGATGTCCCAGCTCAAGCAGTTTAGGTAGGAAAAAAGGAACAAACTCCTTCTTCCTCTGCTTTTTCTTCTATGCAGGCCCTCAACAGATTGGAAGATGCCCAGGCAGTTGGGGACAGCAATCTACTTTCTCAATCTACTGATTCAAATGCTAATCACATCCAGAAACATCCTCACAGACACACCCAGAAATGATCTTTAATCTGGGTCAGTGAAATTGACACATAAAATTTAACCATCACAATATCTCATCAGTATCCTCATTAATTGATGAGTTAAAATCTTTGACATGTGTGCATTTTATATTTGTATGAGAATTTTGATTTTGCCTGTTTTAGAGGTTAATTTTTAACAGAAGTGGGCAGTCATCCATGTAGTTATCAGTCACTGGGGAGCAAGTAGTGACCAGAGCACACCTGAGCAGACTGGTGAGGTGCAGGTAACGCTCTATTCCTAGATATGGGTGCTGATTACACAGGTGAACACTTTGAGCTGTAGATTGAGGTTCTTTGCAATTTTCTGAATACATGTTGTACTTCAATGAAAAGCTCATTTTTAAATAAATATATGAATAAACAAAACATCTAAAGGCATCTAGAGAAATATCTCCCCCCGTCTAATGATTTTCCACCTCAGCATTAGTCACTGTTATTAGGTATTTTTATTTATCATTCCAGACTTTTTTAAAGGATATACAAGGAAATAAGAATACAGATTCTTATTCCCTCAGCACTTTTTTCACAAAAGATAGCATGAAAGATACAACATACACACTGTTCTGTGCCTTTTATTTTTCACTTAACAATGAATCTTGGAGATCTCTTCTTATCAGTACATGGCGCTCCTCCATTCTTTATTACAGCTCCTTTGTATTTCACTAAATGGATGTGCCACACTTTATTTAACCAGCCCTCACTATTGATGGGCATTTGGGTTGTTTGTAATCTTTTGCTCCACAGAAATATATTGAGCTCCTAGATAATAATAAGAAAAAGAAAGGAAGGGAGAGGAGAAAGAGAGATGGAAATTGGGAGTGAGAATGGGTTGTCAGTGGCACAAAGGCCTGAGCACGTGTGGGGGTAGGGAACGCCCAAGATTAGGGTAGGTAGCTGTGACACCAAAGACCGATTATTTTTCCTTTAAATTTTGCCCTCTACCAGCCTTGACATTTGACTTTTTTTAAGGTTACCGACTTTAACAAAAGGAAGTCAACACACACTGCCTTTTTTCCAAAGAGGCTGGAGAGTATGCATATATTGGACATACAGGAATTCATATAACAATGATTCAAATAGCGGACTTCCTCAACTGTGATAAAAACAAGAAGAGCTGATTCCAAACAGCTAGTATTTTATTTTCAGAAATGAAATGCTAACAATTTCCAGCTTACCACTTACCCTAAAGCAAAGAGAACCACTTACTCAGTGAGCCACAGGAGGCTGTGACTCCCAAAGTCACTGCCCAGCAGAATGACAAGCCTAATTTGCGATTCCCCCTTATTTTCCATCCCTCTGGGATTGAAATGCCTAGCTGCTTCTTCCTAACCAAAATTTATTTTATCAAGGAAGCACCATGTTCTTTCAGGTCTAGAGAAGCCCACTATGAACTGGAAAAGACAAAAAACAATTGTTCTCATTTGCACAACTGCTTGGAAGGAAAATGAGATTACTGGCATCGAGGGAAATTTTAAATTTTTCCCCAGGCAAGAAGAATTGACTTTCTCTGCTCCAGGAGGAAGGTAGTTGAGAATTTACTGCACAACCTAGCTGGAAGAAAATAAGGAGCCTAATAAACCCAGGCAATTTAAGCACATACATGCACATGCATCCAGAAATTCTCTGTGCTGTGATTTATGCAAATGTATTAATTCATAATTAAAAGGTAATTGGGATCACTTTAATGGCCTTTTCTTCCTCTTAGACTGCCTCAGTGGCAGACCCCTGTCACATCAATTGTGAGTGTTAATATATCAGTTCCAATGATTATATTGTCTTAAAAATAACTTAGCTGCTGCACAGGCTGCCTTAGGGAGCTCAGTCTCCAAGGAGGAAGCTATCTAACAGCCAGTCCATTCTGATCTCCCAGTTATTGACAAGCAGAAAAAGAAACATTCACTTTTAATAATAGGGCTCTCTTTCATGCAAAGATAGTAGAAGATTTCTAAGAATAAATAATTCATGCTCCTCCAAGCTCTCTGAGAATAAATTTGTTCCTTTTCTGTTTTGTTTTTCTTCAAGATATGACATCTTAGGAAGAAGGGACTGGGGGAAAGAAAGCACTTTCTGCTTCTGTGGATATAAACACACAGTGTTTTATTCCCTAGTGCAACAAAACCTCAAGATCAACAGACAAGAGCTGAAAACCCTCTCCCACCAGACACAGTGCCATCTAAATGTTATCTCAAAAGATAGCATTTCATAAATAGTTTCAACAAAAGGATGTCAGTTTTTCCTTTATGTGCATGCACAAAATCGCTTTTCAGGAAAAAAATGACCATTACCAAATCCATCATAAAATTAATTACATTTAGTTGACCACATTGGCTGGCTGGCTATAACTCTTGCTGTATTTTCAAAAAGTGTGTTTCATTTCATTTGTCATTAAAGGAAAAAAATTGTAGTTTTCTAACATACTGTCTATTGGTGGTTCTCAAACTTCAGTATATGCCACAATTGCCACAGAAATTTAACTAAATACAGATTCCTTGGCACTCTCCCTCAAAATTCCTATTTACTTTTTCTGGTATAAGGAACAGGTAATTCTGGTTTACTTAAGCTATGGTTTCAGAAACACTACACTCTGATTCTAATTATTCATGTTAGTTCTCATGAAAATATTCACATTAATTCTAATGAAATATAATGTGACTTAATACTATATGTAAGAATTTCCTCCCTGACTTAATTTTGATATGAATAGGAGGCAGCGAAATACTGGGTAGAAGGGGGCAGTTCCCCAGCAAAGGCCCCACCCTGAAGCCGGGAAACCCATGGCCCTAAATGGGAACAGGCATTTCTGTTTTTGCACCCAAATGTTGCCTTTTCCAAGACCACTCTGGCCTGCCATGCAACTATCCTGTGTCCATATAAACTCCAAGCTCCACTGGCAAAGTGGCAAAATGGCATGACAGAGAAGGAGAGAAGAGAACGAGTGTCTGAACATCGGGAAGATTTTGGCTGGGGACAGTCGGAGAGGAGATCAGCTGCAGGACGACTGAACTCCCAGGGGAAGATCATCTTCCCACTCCATCCCCTTTCCAGGTCCCCATCCATCCCACTGAGAGCCACCCCCATCACTCAATAAAATCCCCACATTCACCATGCTTCAAGTTCGTGTGACCTGATTCTCTGGATCCTGGACAAGGACCTGGGTACCAAGATGGCAGGGTGTAAAAGGCTGTCACCCTGACTCTCCACTGAACTGGAATAGCCATCCATGGACAGCAACTGCTAAAAGAGCATTAAGTTTAATATATCCCTAGATGCTACAGTGAACCTGGAGCCCAAAAGTGCTTACCCCAGCTCCTGCACCTGCCCATCTGCATGCTCCTACTCCCATAAGGGGTTTGAGCATGCAGCGGCCCAGCAAATGAGCCACACCCCTATTGCAAGTCCCACAACAGGGTCAGGGAACTCTCCCATTTTAATTTCATTGGTAATTTCCTAAAATTGACTGTTGATTCCTATGTTCCTTTCAATGGACTGCTCCTTTGAGGAAATTACCTATTTAGATTATCTAAATGACGCTATGGAGCCATAATTGTTGACAAAACTGAAGCAAGAAAAGAAAACTGCCACAAAATTGGGGAGTCAACAAGTTCATTGAAGAACTGATAAAAGCTATGTGCCTCTTTCCAAGGAAAAAAAAAGGCACATTCACACAAATTTTACAACATTTCAATAGGTTCACAGACCTTAGACTAGAGATTTGTATCCTAATGTGTTCATAAGTCACAAATTCAAAGACAAATTCTTATTTGAGTTTAGGAATATGAAGGCAACATGTTCTGTCACACAGTGTGGCTACAACTAAATGTAGTATTATGGAAGCTTCATGAAACATGAGGCAGATCTTGCAGTTCTAAGAAACATAAAAGACATTTGTTAACAAACATGCCACTTCCAAACTTTCTGATGTAAAATAAAGTTTAGCAGTTAATTATTTCCTATAATTCATGGAAGTAGCCAGAGCCGATCATTTTAAATCCAAAAGTACAAGAATTTAAGAGGGAAAATGTTAAGAATGGGATAGAAACAGGATGAGTTTTTGTACTTGATTTCTTATATTCCTGAAATAAACCCCAAAATCTCTAATTTTGTTGATACATTAGTACTGTGTAAACAAAGTAAAGCATTCTGTTATGCATTAGTGACTAATTGTACATTGACTGCCTATTATATCATATTTAGTAATTCAGCAAAAGAGAAGAACACTAGCAAGGTCTAAGCAGAGCCAGAAATTTCATGAAGATATTAAGTTTACTCATCATATTTTATCTATCTGATTGCACAATTAAAGGAATGGTGAGATCATGTCTACAAAGAAAAGTGAGCCTCTCTAAAGAAAGATATTACAATAATGCAAAGCATTGCTTCACCATCTTAAAATGGAATATCATTGCCATTCATTTAAAAAGTTCTAGGATAATTAAATAAACTGAGAGTTTTTTAAAAGACTTTGTCCAGAGGCAAAGGTAGATGAGGGACTATTAATCCAGACTGTGACCAGTTGCTTATTGCTGTGTAAGAAACTAACGCAAAATTTAGTGGCTTAAAGTAACAATTTACTTATGCTTCTGTGGGTCAGTATTTTGGGTTGTATTCATCAGGAACAGTTTCATCTATGCTCTATGTGGTGTCAACTGGGCTCACTCATCTGTCTGAGGCCTCAGCTGGAACAACTTGAATGATTGAGATGACTGAGCTATCTGGGTCTCTCTCCACATGGTCTCTCATTCCCCCATAGACAGGGCTCCAAGAGGACTAAAACAAAACCTTCAAAGTCTCTTAAGGCCTCAGCTCAGATCTCACATAGTGTCACTTCCACTGTGTTATGTTGATCAAAGGAAGCTACTAAGTCAGTCAACAGTGGGAAAATAAACTCTACCTCTTCACAGGAGGAATTGCAAATAATTTGTGGCTGTTTTTAATCTAACAAAGACACTATTCCATAAAACTGTACTACATGCAATGCAGGATTTTTTTTAATAGAAAAGAAAATGCACTTCATTAAGACTATTGACCTGAATGCTAAAGAATGATAAGTGGATAAATGTAGTTTGTGACAACTTAATAAGCTATTGTATTTTGTTGGGGATAGGAGGTACAGAAAGATGGATGGAATGCTAGATACATGATGTATCCATTTGGATAAATTATTCTGGTAAGTTCCAAAAGCTATGAGAAACTGTTATGTTTAATTTTAATAACTATTGTTAAGTTGATGGATTAGCAAATATCTTGCCAATATTAATATCTAAGATAAAATGGTTTTGTTTCAACACTGATTGCATGACATGAACCTATGCACTAGTGAACTAGATCCAACGGTCAAATGACATCACAGAGCTCTTTTAAAAGAAGAAACATGTTTCAAGTACATAGAATGGGTTGTGATGTGGAATAACAAAAAATCTTTTCACACATTTTCAACTATGTCTCCACTTTAAACAGAAGAAAAAATACAGAAACAAGCAAATAGGAAAATTTAATAGACTTGTAGTTATGTGTATTCTAGTCCTAATAAACCAGGAATTTGCTTCATGACATTACATAAAATAGAGATTTCTCCAACACAATTACAGTAGCAGTAGATGATATCTGTATAGTTCTTCCAGTCTTAATATAACTACATGCACAACTATGCACATATAAGCATAGATGCATATACACATAAACATACATGCAGATAGAGAAAGAGAAAGAACTTTCAGAAAATAATATTGTGTTTGAGAAAAACACAATTAAGGAATTCACTTTCTGTTACTGTTCTTGGCCCTTTATTCCCAAACTAATTACTCACTAAATACTTATAACTCTAAATCTTTCATTTTAGCAAAAACCTTTGATACTCCATTTATGCTATCATAGTAGGCTTCTTTTAAAGAGTTCTTCTTAACAAATATTTTTTTTAAATAGCTCTAAATTGGATTGTCCCACCATGACAACATCATAAAAACTAAATTTTAGAATTCTAGAAATGGAAGGATCTAGCTTTACTTTGTTTTTTAGCCATTAAGAAGTATACTAATAGAGCTTGAATTGAGTGTACTATTTACAAATATTTTAAACCATCTCTTAATGTTGTTTATGTATATTTAGAACACTTCTTTAAAAATTGAAGGCTAATGTTATTGTACCAATTTTCCTTATAGAAAAATTGAGTAATAAATTGGTGGAGAACTTGCTGCCATATTCTTGTTAACAGATGATGGATCAACAGATGGGAGCCCAGATAATGGGAAATTTTAATCAGATTCAACATACTTCTTGCTAAGACAGGCAAAACTTTTTCAGTTCTAGAAATGTACTTTGGTAGGCTGACAAACTTTATATAAAACATGATTAACAGAGATTTTGGCTATCAGCTGTGATACAGTATTAGAGAACTGACTTACCCTCCTACCTGAAACAATAAAAAAACCAGACAAAATACATAAAACAAAAATTTTAAGACATTGAACGTCAGGCAATATAAGACAATGATTCCTGAGAGAAGAAAAACAAAAGAGGTATACCTTAGATATCCCAACTAACTGACTAGAGAGAGATTCTAGGATATAACACATGGAGGAGGAATCCAAAAGGAATCCAGAGGTCTCCTTGTATTGAGGAAATAGACCTTGAAATCCACGGAGGCCAAGACTACTACAGTTTGTGGAGCAGAATACCAGAAAAGAGACAACTTCACAGACAACTACAGAAATCAGCAGAGGATCCCATTTGGATTTTCAGAGTAGTATTGGTCAGTTATACGTGTAAGAAAACTTCTTGAAGCGACAGAAAAAAGCAAAACCCAAAAGAAATAAAAGGAACAGTCTTTGGAGATCACACAACTCAGAAATAGTCTCTGTTCCTCAGACAGAGTGGAAACTCACTTAATCCATGAGATACCTTAGAATATCAGAAGGTATTACCCCAACAATGGGCCAAAAAATAGCTGCAAACTAAATGCAGTTGTGGTCCTGCCTAACAAAGCTCAAAAGCAAGCCTAGATGGATCAAACTATTTTTAAATTTTTAAATTACATTCCAAAAGAAAGCTCAAAACTATGTATTAATTTTTTATTAATTAAAAACCACCTTTGCAAAAATTATAACTGAGAAACTCATGATAGTGAAAAAGATCTAACTCCATCTTGCTTCTAACCATCAAGTTGTCCTTGTTCATTCCTGGGCCTAGGTCAAACTTCGAGAGGAACTTAGTTTACAGTTGGCTATTTATTTACCTCCTTTTTTTTGCCTAATTAGCATTTTAGTGAGTTCTCTTTACTACCTGATTGGTCAGGTGTGAGTTAAGTTGCAAGCCCTGTGTTTAAAGGTGGATGGGGTCACCTTCCCAGCTAGGCTTAGGGATTCTTAGTCAGCCTAGGAAATCCAGCTAGTCCTGTCTCTCAGTTCCCCATTTCAACAGGAAAACCCAAGTGCTGTTGGGGAGGCTGGTCTATGACTGCTCTAACTGCTTCCTGCTGAATTGGGGCATAGTAGGGGTTGGGCAGTTGAGATTTCCTCAGGAGGAGTGACTTCAATGTCATTAACATCGGAGCATGGACTAGCAGGCCGGTCCAGGGGTCTATGGTAGATCTTAGTCATGGACTGCATCTGGGGCTCCATTTGAAGAACTATTTGTAGCTTTACAGCTTTGGTTCTGGAAGAGACAAACTTAACAGAGGCGAAAGATACAGGGTCCAAAGAGGAGTAACAATATTACAGCTGCTAGAGGTCCTAAGAAAGGGAGAATCCAGGGCATCCATTGGCTGAGGAGGCCCCAATGTCTGGTGTTTTGAAGCTCCTCTGCTCTACATTGTATTCAATCGCAAATTTCTTTAACTTTCTCAGTGATGATTTCAGATTGATTAACATAATAACAACATTCTTCCCCTAAAAATAAACAGCTTTCCCCTCTTTCAGCGATTAGCAAGTCTAAAGCTCTTCGATTTTGAAGGAATACTGCTGCTAGGGAGTTAAGTTAATCTTGCAAGGTGACCAGTGAGTCAGCAACACATTCCATGTCGCCATTTAGTCCTTGAGATAGTTTATAGTAGAACTGAGTAGAGGTTGTGATACTGCCAACGCCAGTACCTAGTCTGCCTAGCACTCCTTCTCCAATAACATAAGGAAGAATGGGTACTCTTTTGTTGTGGGGCTTAGGTATAACATAAATGTATAAATCTTATTCAGTGTAGATGGTCATGGGGGCACTAAGAATGAGGGGAAGCACAAAGATTCTGAAGAGCCATTCAAACAACGATAGGCTGAGGTACCACAGACAAAAACTATTCCTGAGGGTAGGCAGACTATTCGTGTGAGAGGAGTTACCCACCTGATGCATTGGGAGTTGGTTGTGTCTATAGTGTTGCTAAATTTTACACAGCTGAGGTTTGAGGCATGAGTTATCCCCAGATTGGAAATAAGAGGTTCTACTAAAACAGAAGTGGTGTTTATTTCTGTGCTGAAGTTGTCCCATTGTTCAGGTACAGGGATTAAAATGTATGGCCTGAAGTGTAGGGGGAGGCACATCCAACAGCCAAGGCCTCAAGGAACCCAGTGAGGGTGATATCAAATAGGCTTACCAGGCGAGTATGTGTACAGAGGGTTTCATGTAGTTTTGAGAGATCTAGTCCTTTGTAGAGTCTAGGGGTGCTATGTACCCAGGTCAGTTGGGAGATTACTTCCTTTATATGTTTTTTTCTTGCCTGATCTTGAACTCCACCCCCATCAGACATACCAGTATGGGTGAAGTAAGTCCAACAGACAGTGGCTCCAAGTCCTCCAGGACAACTAGGATTAACCATTTTCTCTGTGCAATAATGAGTATTTATTTGCATGCATGCAAAGAGTGGCAGAGTTATAGCAGTTGTGGAGCAAATGGGTGTGGGTGGTGAAGGTGGCGTTTCCCTTAGAAAAACTCTTATACGACGGGGCATTAATATTTCTGGGAAGCCACATTCTCCATAGAAGCTAAAGGGGAGTTACTGGACGTACAGTGGCATGGAGCAGGTTCAATGAGAGTGAAAGGGGGTAACAGAACAGTAAAGAGAAAAATATGATAAGGGAGGGCCATGGGGATTTACAATTTTAGTTACTGTCCTCACAGTTTTTGCTTGAAGAGCAGGCGCAGATCCTCTAGAGGTTCACAGGAATAGCTAGCATTGTCTCCTGGTTTTTCAGGTTCCTTTGGCAGTAACCAGGGTTTGACTCGAGTATGATGTATCCAAGACTCCACTCCAGTCACTTTAGCCATGGTTGAGGTAGATAAAATGACTGGGTAGGGTCCTTCCCAGGATGTATCTAGGGATGGGGAATTAGAGGGAAGGGACTTGACTAATATCATGTCACCAGGGTGGAATAATTCCTTTCCCTCCTTTCAGGGACAGGCTTCTTGTAATGTTTTAAGAACTTGTTGATATTTGGCTAAGGAGGTGATGTCTGCAACTAAGTTGGCCGTCTCTCAGTCAAGCACAAGGTCATTGGTTAGGAAGGGTCATCCATACAGCATTTTGTATGGGCTAAGTCCTGTTTTTTGGGGAGAGATTCAGATTCTTAGTAAGGCTATAGGCAACAGAGCAGGCCATGCAAGGTGGGTTTCCTGGATTAGCTTTTTTAGATGTCATTTGAGTTTTTTTGTTCATTTTCTCAACTTTCCCTAAGGATTGTGGCCTCCAGGCACAGTGTAAGTGATATTGTATGCCTAATGCCTGGGATATTCCTTGGGTTACTGTAGCCTTGAAAACAGGGCCATTGTCACACTGTAAGCCCCAGGGGAGTCCGAATCTGGGATTTATTTCATGAACTAGTACCTTTATTACCTCTGGGGTCTTTTCTGTCCTACAGGGGAAGGCCTCTCCCCAACCAGTAAAAATATCTACCGAAACTAGTAGACACTGAAATCCCTGAGATTTGGGCATGTGGGTAAAATCCAGTTGCCAGTCTTCCCCTGGGTAATGGCCTGTACTTTGTTGTCCTGAAGGAGCTTGGTGATAAGGCAGGGGATTATTTCTTTGGCACACTTCACAGGCCCTGATTATCTGCTTAATAGTTTCGAAAAGGCCTGGTTCAGTAAATAACGATTTGGCCATCTGATGGGTGCTATCAATGCCTAAGTGAAAGGTTTGGTGACGGGTTTTAAGTAATTTCCATTGGTTAGCTGCAGGCAAAAGTATTTTTCCTTCTTCAGTGGCTAGCCATCCTGAGGGGAGGAAACTATGTCCTCTTGAGGTTCCCCATTCTATTTCTCCTGTTGAGTACTGGGGCTTGGTTTTCCTAAGGGGATTACCCCATACTAGGGGTCCTTCTATAAGGATTTCTAATGGAGGGTCCTGCCTTGTAGCTCTTTTGGCTCCATTATCCACTTGGTCATTCCCCTCTATTTCCCTTTTTCCTTTCTGATGACCCCAGCAGTGTAAAACTGCCACCTCTTTAAGTTTCTGTACAGTCAATAATAATCTCCTAATGGCTTCCTGATGTTTGATAGGTGTTCCCTCAGAAGTTAGGAATTCCCTTTCTCTCCATATTGCTGCCTGGGCATGGAGGACTAGGTAAGCATACTTAGAGTCTGTAAATATATTTACCCTTTTTCCTTCTCCTAATTTTAGTGCCTGAGTGAGGGCTATTAGTTCTGCCAGCTGAGCGCTAGTTCCTGGAGTGAGGGGATTACTTTCAAGTATTCCATTATCACTGACCACTGCATACCCTGCTTTTTGAAATCCTTTTTCTACAAAGGAACTTCCATCAGTATACAAGTTGAGGTGGGGATCAGTCAAGGGAACCTCTAGAAGGTCCCCTCAAGTGGCATAGGTTTGAGCAATTACTTGTTGACCGTTATGTTCTATCTTTTCTTCATTGTGTGGAAGAAATGTGATTGGGTTAAGAGTTGCACGAGTGCATAGTCACAGCACTGGCCTTTCAAATAATAGAGTCTGATATTTAAGCAAACAGTTGTCTGACAGCCACAAGTTTCCTTTAGCAGTGAGTATGCCATTCACATCATGAGATGTCCACACAGTAAGATCTCTTCCCTGTATTTAACTATTTCAGTTAAATACTCTTTCATACTAAGACTGCTACTGCCGCCACTACCCATAAACAATGAGGCCAACCCTTTGCCACTACATCAGTTTCCTTACTCAGGGAAGCCACAGGTTGCAAGCTGGTCCCTCGAACCTGTGTAAGGACTCCTAGATCTATTTCTGTTTTTTCTGTGACATATAAAGAAAAGTCTTGCCCTGTTGGCAAGCTTAACACTGGGGCTTGGATTAGGGCCTTCTTTAGGGCCTGGAAACCCGCTTCTGCTTCAGGTGTCCATCTTACTAAATGGGTATTGGCTTTCTGAGTTTCCTTAATTAGTGTATATAATGATCTGGCTATTTCACCATACCTGGGAATCCGTATTTGGCAGAAGCCTGTTATGCCAAGGAACCCTTTTAGTTGCTTTAGGGTTTTGGGATAAGGATAAGCCATTATAGGCTGGATACATTCCTCACTGAGGGCCTTGGTGTCTTTGGACAATTTTAGCCCTAAGTATTTAACTGGCTGTGAGCAGAGCTAAGCCTTTGGTTTGGAAACCTTGTAGCCACAGGTGGCAAGGAAATTTAAGAGCACTTGGGTGGCTTGATGGCAAAAGGTTTCTGAACAGGCAGCTAAAAGTCAATCATCCACGTACCGAAGGACAAGAGTGTCCAGGTATTAGAATTGGCTCAAGTCTTGGGCTAATGCCTGGCCAAATAGATGGGGGTTATCTCTGAACCCTTGAGGTAAAACAGCCCAGGTGAGTTGAGACATTGGGTTAGAAGGATCTTCGAAGGCAAACAAGAATTGAGAGTCAGGATGTACAGGGATGCAGAAAAAGGCATCCTTACGGTCCAGGACTGTAAACCACTCTGCTTCCTCTGGTATTTGGGAAAGCAGAGTATAAGGGTTAGGTACAGCTGGGTATAGAGGAACAACAGCCTCATTGATAATGCTGAGATCTTGCACTAACCTCCACTGTCTGTTGGGTTTCTGTACTCCTAAAATTGGAGTATTGCAGGGGCTATTGCATGGTTTTACTAGGCCTTGGGCTTTTAGGTCCTTCACAATTTTTTGGAACCCTTGTTGGGCCTCAGGTCTAAGGGGGTACTGCCTTTGGTAGGGAAAGGAGGTGGAATCCTTTAGTCTAACTTGAACAGGATGGGCATTCTTTGCTCATCCATATTGTCCTTCTGTTGCCCAGACTTCAGGATTAATTGCTTCCTCAAGCAGGGGACAACAAATGGGTGTTCCCTATCCTATGTTCAGGTGTATAAAGGCCCCTGCTTTTGCTAGAATGTCTCTCCCTAACAAAGGAGTGGAGCTTTCAGGCATAATTAGAAAACCATGTGAAAAGAGTAAAGTTCCCCAGTCACAACTTAGTGGCTGGGAGAAGTATCTAGTGACTGGCTGTCCCAGGACCCCTTGGATAGTGATAGATCTAAGGACAGTTGTCCGGGACAGGAGAGTAAGACTGAGAAGGCCGCACCAGTGTCCAGGAGACAGTTAATCTCCTGGCCCTCAATGGTCAAGCATAGCTGAGGCTCTGTGAGAGTGATGGCATGGGCTGGCACTTGCCCCGAGCACTCTCAGTCCTTCTGCTGGATCATCTGGTTAGTGGCTTCTGACTCAGAGGACCTGGGGCAGTGGGCCTTCCAGTGATTCCCTTGACATAAGGGGCATGGACAAGAGGGTGGCTTATTTCTATTTGGACAATCTTTTGTAAAGTGTCCTTGTAGACCGCACAGGAAGCAAGCCCTATTAGGCATTCAATTTGCCCAGCCTTTCCATGTTCCAGAGCATCCCAAGTCTGCTTTCCTGAGGGCCATGACTAAAGTGGTGGCCTTTTTTTTAATCCCATTTGTCCCATTCTGCCTGCTCCTCCTCATCTCTATGATAAAAAACCGAGGTTGCCAAGTTCAATAGGGTTTCTAAGTTTTGCTCCAGGCCTAAGGTGGGCTTTTGAAGTTTTTTTCTAGTGTTTGCAGCTGACTGAGTTATAAACTTATCCTTTAAGATTAGTTGTCCTTCAACAGAGTCAGGTGACAGAGAGGTATGCTTTCTCAATGCCTCCCTTAGTCTCTCCAGAAAGGCGGTAGGATTTTGTTCCTCTCCCTGTGTTATAGTGGACATCATTGAATAATTAATAGGCTTCTTCCTAGTTTTCCTTAGTACTTCTAGCATGCAAGTTAGCAAATGTCAGAGGCACCAATCTCCATGTTCTGATTCTGTGTCCCAATGAGGGTCTACACTGGGAACTCCCTGCTGACCTGTGGGGAATCGTTCTCTTTCCTCTGTTGTCATCCTATCATTGACCTGACTGAGATACCAGAGATCACCAAACTCTTGGGCTGCAGTTATGGTGGCACTTCTCTCATTTGGGGTTAGTGCCTGATTTATATCTCTCCCTGTCAGATCAGAGGATTGTCCTAACCCTTGTAAAACATCAATATAGCCATCAGGGTTATCTGAGAATTTACCTAGGTCTATTTTAATTTGCTTCAAGTCTGAGAGAGAAAAAGTTACATGAACTCTGGCTGGGCTGAATTCTCCTTCCACCGCTTGGAGGAGGCATAATCAGGGAATACTGGCACTCTTTGGTTCATTGTTTACCCCTTTGTCTATCTCTTTTTGGGCCGTTTGTGTTGAAGGGGAGTCCTTATTAGTTGGGGAAGGAGTCGGAGGGACGCTGGGGTTGGGAGGTAGACTCTGAGGGCTTCCTGTAGGGCATAAATCACACTTTTTACATAATTGTGAGTCGTCTCTTAATGAAAAGAAAGTTTGTACATATGGCACTTCACTCCATTTGCCTCCTTTTCTACAAAAGAGGTCTAGCTGTAAGATGGTGTTATAATTTATACTTCCTTCAAGAGGCCAGGTTTCTCCCCTTTGAAGAGGATATCATGGCCAGGCAGGCACTGTAGAAGAATATAAGTCATTTCTTTCTTAGCGTCTGAGGGTCAAATTGGTCCCAATTCTCCAGAATATATCTTGGGGGTGTTTTTGCCTTGGGGGAAATGTTTCCCATCTGAAAAAAGAACATAGGGATGACAGCACCCCTAGTCATTTTCCAGTGAGCATTAGTCATAGAGCGTCCTCTATAGTTCTAATGCTGGTCCTAATGTTTATTCTTTACCAGGGTGCATAACCACCCACGGACATCTGCTTATTGGATTAGTTATGCTTACCAAAGTAGCAGTTCTGCACCCCTTTTCCTGCCTTTGTTGACCACAAAGAAAGGGGTCCAGGCTCCTGGATTCTAGTGGTCCTTTACCAGCGTGTCCAACATTGCCTTTGTGCTCAGGGTTAAGTCCTAGAGCTGGGCTGGGTTCCAGAGTATTTCATAACAACCCAGTTGCCCCATAAAGATGTATTCCCATACACAACAGTACTTATGCAAATTCATTTCAGAGAGGGTGTAGGTAACTTTTTGAGTCAGGATTGAGATAGAGTTTTTGATTCTGTAAGTACTTTAAGTCTTGGCTGAGTGCAAACAGCTCGAACTTTTGAGCAGACCAATTATTAGGTAATTCTCCTAACTCTGCTTCCACAAGAGTCTCCCTATCAGTTACTGAATACCCATTGGGTTTTTTTCTCAATAACCTGGGAGGAATCATCTATCATCCTGTCCTGAAGGGAGTTCCTCCTAGGTCTGGTCGGACCTTTGTATGGTAATTAAGATTTAAATCCCCTGTTAGGAAATCTGCTGGGTTAAGGGAATTTTCACTGGTTAATGTTAAATCACCTTTTTCTAACAGAATAACCCCATACTTTAAGATTTAAGTTAGTAAGCTACCTTTTTGCTTTTTTGACTTAGGATAATTCTGAACTGGTGAGGTGTCCTCACAATTAGGTTTCCTCTAAAAGTTATTTTTTCTTCTTTCTTCTGTTAGCAAAGCAGTTGCTGCTACAGATTAAATGTATTTGGGCCATCCACAGGTTACTTGGTTAAGGATTTTTTTATAGAAAGGCTATGGGTTGTCAGTGGTCTCAGTGTTTTCAGGCTACACCCTTGTTTACACTGACAAAAAGTAGTATTGGAGTGTTATAGGGTCACGGAGAAGACCTTCAATTATCAATTATAGGTTTTAAATTTACCCTGGCTTTTAAAAGAATAGGGCACACTGTTGTTTTGTTTTGTTTTGTTTTTCTTTACTACTTTTTTCTCTTTCTTTCTCTTTCTTTTTTCTTTCTCTTTCTTTCTCTCTTTGACTTCCTCTTTGTCCCTCTCTCTCTACCGCCTCTGTCTCTCTCTCTTTCTCTCTCTTTTCTCCTAGCCCTTTACAAACTTGGGGCCCTGGCAAGGGTAGTGGGGAATGGGTCCCACATAACTGCCCATATCGAGAGCTGTATATCTAAATTGGGAGGGACACCAGGGACAAGACTCTTGGGGTTCACAGCCTAGGGGCCTAAGGACACAGCATAGAGCTTCCTTAGATGCCTTTGGAGATACAACTTGCTAGAGGAAATGAAAGTCTGAACCATTAGTACCTACGAGACAGGGGGATCAGAGGAAGTAGATTCAGAGGTAAGGAGAATTTTGGGGCTACACTTTCAAGAAAGTCATGGTCGGGACCCAGGAAGTATGGGTCAGAAGGAAAGATAGGGGCACATGCATGGGCAACTGTTGAATAGAGACTTCTGGCTGTGTCATGATCTCAACCAACTAATGCCAGGAGTTCAGGACCACAGCTTTCTGCCTCTAGTCAGCCCTTGGCTTCCCCAGGAAAAATGAAAGTGGAAGCTGGTTCCAGGTAGACCAACGCTCCCAACCCAGAAGGGTTGAGGGCTGTTAGAAAGCCCTTCCCCAGACAGACTCACACCTGAGTTTTAAGTCCGGTGGCCACGCTAATCGTTTTTAACTGGCCGACAGGTGCCCAGTATTTTCCTCCAATTCTAAGGAAGGATAGGAGAGAATAGCAAGCAAAAGTGGTCCAATATTACTCACCACTTTGGAGGTACCTTCATGGTCACCAAAATGTTACCGGGGGGTCCTTGCTCCCAGAGCTCCCAAGATGGTGGCAGACTGTTTCCAAGATGGCAGCAAGCCTCTTGTTCTCTGACCTGGGGTTCTTGGCCTCATGGATTTCAAGGAATGGAAGCTTGGGCCATTCGGTGAGTGTTATAGCTCTATTGGAAGCTATGGGTCACGGAAGAGAACCGTGGAACCCAGAGACTAGTGTTCAGCTCGATTAGGATGAACCCAGGCACTTAGCCATGCAGGAACAATGGTGAGCCTTTAGCCTGATCGGAAGCAGCAATGGGTGCCTCACTGGATCAAGAGCACAGTGGACCGCTGCCAGAACCAGAGGGGTGGAAGTCAGTGGCGGGTCTGCAACGGCAGCAAACAGCAGTGATGCATGGCAAGCAAAAGCTTAGCTCAAGCCATAACAAACACAGACCAGAAGAGTGTGCAGTTGCAAGATGTAATAGAGTGAAAACAGAGCTCCCATACAAAGGGGGGGGACCCAAAGGGGGTAGCCATTGCTGACTTGAATGCCTGGGTTTATATCCTGATCATTGTCCCTCCCCCTGTGCTCTCAGGCGACAGATGATTAGCTATTTCTTTACCTCCTTTTTTTTGCCTAATTAGCATTTTAGTGAGCTCTCTTTACTACCTGATTGGTCAGGTGTGAGCTAAGTTGCAAGCTCCGTGTTTAAAAGCGGATGTGGTCACCCTCCCAGCTAGGCTTAGGGTTTCTTAGTCAGCCTAGGAAATCCAGCTAGTACTGTCTCTCAATATTGCTATTGTGAAACCTAAAATTGGTGCCTGAGATATTTTCCAGACCCTGTACTCGATGAATTAGCTGACACCACCCAGATCAATAAACTGGCTCATCTGGTCTTTTGGCCCTTACCCAGGAACTGACTCAGTGTAAGAGGACAGCTTTGACTCCCTATGATTTCACCTCTGACCCAACTAATTAGCACTTCCCACTTTCTGACCCCTTACCTACCAAATTATCCTTAAAAACCCTGATCCCTGTGTTTTCCCGGAGTCTAATTTGAGTAATAATAAAACTCGTCTCCCATACAGTCAGTTCTGCATGAATTAAACTATTTCTCTATTACAATTCCTCTGTCTTGATAAATCTGTCTAGGCACAGGCAAGAAGAACCCACTGGGCGATTACAATTTTAAGTAAACCATATCAATAATCATATTGGGGTTTCAACACCCCAATTAAAAGGCAGAAAATGGTCAGACTGTATTTTTTAGAATGCAAAACCCAATTATATGATTGTTATAAAAAACCCACTTTAAAAATAAGAACACACATAGGTTAAAATAATTGAAAAATATGTACAAAGCTATACTAGTCAAATATCATTAATAGGCCAACTGAAACTTCATCAAAGAAGCCTTTGTTATTTGTATGTATGAAAGCCTGATAGCCTAGATGCTTCTTTTTTTAAGTTCTAGAACAACCGTTTAAGATGGTAATTACACTGTCTTGCACACTATTTCCCTGGGGGGTGTTAGAGAATGGAAGCCGAAACTGGGGGATGAAAATGTCTCTCTTTGTATTTTATTTCTTTTATTTCTGCTCTTTTTTCTGTTGACCGAACAGTAAAAGAAAACAGCAACATAATCTTGAGCTCTTTTTGCTTGGTGCACCAGCCACATTATTGATCTTGTATCATAGTTCATATAAAGCAATGTTTGCTTCAGTGACTCCCAGCTTTCCTCCAAATAAATGGCTGTTATGTATGAAGACCAATGCCTACAAAGGTAAATTTAAGAGAAAATAATGTTTTAAGTTCATTCTGTTTTCTTTTCTGCTCCATTTCTCTCATAAGGAAATAATAGCTAACGCAATTAGATTGTTTCATTATGCTAGATTGTTGAATATTGCTTAGTTTACTCAAATATTTTTGTCAAATTATCTTTTGAGGAAAATTTGTTCTGTGCATGGGTGAAGTGTCACTAAAAAAAGCTAAATGAGTGCATATTCAAAAGCAGGACCTACGTTTCATTTAACTACAGTTTATTTTCTTCCTATTTTATGATCTAAGATTTATCATTTTTTCTAAAATTGGATAAGTAGGGAGTAAGGGCAAGGGTAAGAAATGAAACAGTAGAAGAAACTAGATGTGTTCTGGGTTAGAGCAAAGCTGGAGTGGAGGTATGAGATCCCTAAGTGTCTGAATTTGTTTGAAGAGAAGTGGAGGTAGGACAAGGGAATGAATTCTAGAATCTTAACTTCAGATGCAAGCAATAAAAAATGGCAAAGGGAGAATGATTTGTCCATTACATGAATTCATATTACTATTAGTTCTGGCTAGTGCAACCTGACAACAGAGGATGTTAAATTTGAGGGAAGGATTTGGAGGTAAAGTGCAAGAGGTGAATACATTTGAAAAGATTAGACCACTGAACTGCAGCTCCAAAATTAGCCCCAAGAACATCAAAAGCATAATCTCTCTGGCACCCAGCATAGGCTAAAGAGGTTTAGTTTCTTTCTAGAACCAATTGGATTTGACCCAGTGATTTACCTATTTGACTCACAAGCTGAGAAGAATACTGCACAGGCAGCTCTCCTTTGTGAGCATTCAGACCAGTAGATTAAGAGAAGGAATACCAATAACAAATGTACATTAAAAATATATAGAGAGAGTTAAATAAACTTTTTATAAAATCTCCTTTGAAAACTCTCCAGATGCATTACTAACATTATCCAGTATAGCTAACTCATACTTGCTATTCAAGGGCAACTTGTCAATTCTCAAAATAATTAGACAACAGTCAACACATGGGCCCTGTATTAGCAGAGCAAAACATCATTGAATTATCTGAACATTTAAGACTAACATTTTGCAGCATTTCAGAACTGATCTGTGTGTGAGTTGGGGAGGAGTGTTCATGATGAGTAGAAATTTTTCATTGTTTGAAATTCCACTGAATACGAGATTGCCATATTATTCTTATCCTCAGGTTGAAAATACAGAGGAAGCCTAGATGATAGGAAGCCAGTGTATCATATGATTCTGAGAAGATCCGTATTCTTCCACAAACAAAATGTCAGCTTTGAATAAAAACAGAACTAACTCTCATGTCTTCATTTTGATCTTCAAAGCTATATCATCTGGCATGTGACAGATCTCCACCCAGCATTAGAGCTAAAGGAAGTTAAGAATTATTGAAACATCAGGCCAGGCGCGGTGGTTCAAGCCTGTAATCCCAGCACTTTGGGAGGCCGAGACGGGCGGATCACGAGGTGAGGAGATCAAGACCATCCTGACTAACACGGTGAAACCCCGTCTCTACTAAAAAATACAAAAAACTATCCAGGCATGGTGGCGGGCGCCTGTAGTCCCAGCTACTCTGGAGGCTGAGGCAGGAGAATGGCGTAAACCCGGGAGGCGGAGCTTGCAGTGACCTGAGATCATGCCACTGCACTCCAGCCTGGGCCACAGAGCGAGACTACGTCTCAAAAAAAAAAAAAAAAAGAATTATTGAAACATCTTGGCTCAAGCATTGCCTGTGGATGATCACAGGTGAGTAAGAGAGAAAGCCCATCCAGTTGCCAAATGAAACTAATTATCTGTTCTCTGGGTTTCTCAATTTTTTTAATTGTATTTGATTCTAATTTCTTAAACTTATGATTCTGAAAGATTCAAATTATTGCCCCCTTTCCACAAATATATGGAAATACTGTCTACCTAGCTGTTAATACATTGGTCTTGAAAGGGGCTCTTGGAAAGAAATCTGCTTAAACTTGAACATTCCTCTAGCTTCTTCAATAAACACCATTCAACGCCTCAAGAATTGAAAAGAATGTATAAGAGGGTTCAGGACATTCGATTCCAAATTAAATTCATGCCTTCTCTAGTTATCAAAACAAACCATTTGAAACTTTTAAAATTAAGACTGTTTTCTTCCCAAGACATATTTGTTACAGCTCAGGTATTCTGTAAAATCCATCATTCCTGCCAACAATGTATTCACTTAAGGTATATTCTGCACATGATCAAGAGAGAGATCAAATGTGCCATGGAATTGGTAAATATTAATATTTACTAAGTTGAAGGAACACCCAGAAGGCTGAAAAGTCAAGCCAAAGAGACATAAAACATTAATCCTCCATTTTCCTCTTGACAATTACCACAGTAGGAATCCTGTCTAAGTTTGCTTTTCCTAAATTCCATATTTCATGCTTCTCAATTTTCATATCTATTATGGAACTCTGATATGAGGAAACATATACATTAAAGTCAAGGTAAATGAAAAAAAATTTGAATCTTATTGTTGGTTTCATTAAAACTAAGAATATGATTTTCTGATTATGCAATGTTTACATTTGATACCAATCTGGGTAGAAATCTTCAAGGATAATCATACTCAATTCATTGAATTAGGGGTGCTTAAAAGGCAGGAGTGGGAAGCTAAAAGTAGGATGTTCCATAGTTTAGATGTGAGAAGAGACACCAGGGTAAGAAAATACAGAAAACAGAAAAGCAGTTTAGTAGGATACTAGCTATGGTTTTTTTGAGCATGCATTGACAACTTTATTTCCATCATCTCTAAGCCTTACATCAACCCACAAAGCAAATATCATAATCCTCATTTTATAAATGAAAAACAGAGGCTCAGGTAATTTAAATAAGGACCAAAGTCAAATACTTGTGCCATCGTCATATTTAAACAAGGGCCTATGTAATAGCCCAAGTTTGTTTCAATAAGCCACAGAGGAAGGAGTCCTGAAGGCCTCAAGTGACATTTATGGAGATTAGCTGAATAAAGGAAAGCCACTGGAGGTTTTTAATGAATGAGTGCTAACACAGGATCTGTGTTTGCATAAGAGTCCTCTGGCAGTGAAAAGTGACTGAAAGGAAGTGAAGTTACAAAAATCTCTGCAAGAGCAGGAAGTTAGGAAGGCCTAGGTAGGCTATCAGCACACATATGACAAGGCAAGGGCAGAAGGGATGTAAGACAGACATGGATGGAGGCAACAGAGCTTGGAAATGCATTCATCAGAAATCGTCTTTGCAGATCTGACTCCCACCACTTGTGGCTGAGATATGTCGGATCCTTCTCTCAGCCTAATGTAGTTCTGCAAACTAAGGCAGGTTCCTCAACATTCCTTCAGAATAACAATAGCAGCTGTTACTTAAGTAGTTACAGCAGTGATATAGTAAATGTATTATGTAAGTTAATCTTCATAGCTAGAGATAGGTATAGTTATCAACCCATTTAATGATAAAGAAACTGAGGCTCCCAGTTAAATCATTGATTCCAGCTCTGTACTATATCAAAACCTGTGTGTTAACCACTGTGCTACCTCTCCTGAAATTGATCCAAATTCCCTCCCTCCTTCCTTTTTCCTTCCTTCTTTTTCTCATTTTGAGTACTTCGTACTCAACCCCAATATTTGTCAAATGCCAGAATGTATCTTTAACCCACATGATGTGAAGAATTATAGAAAAAAACAAATAGTTATTCTGGATGATCCAAACACATGAAGTTTTATGCCATGAACACATTCTCCCAAAGTAATACTTTTTTAGATTATAAGGTGAAATAAGTGGTGAGATATGTACAGAAAAATCACATAAGGGCATCACCTTTTTACCAAGCTGGTAGGTCACGGCTTGGCTCATAGCCTTTGTCTCATTTGATGTTATTGTCTGAGCATTGTTGACAGAACTTGGATAGTAAGTCTATTGAGGGCAGGAAGGAAGGAGAAAAAGAAAGAAAAAAGCATGGTCCTTGTTCCCAAGACATTCACAATTGCCTCAAGAAGAAAGATAGGGAAATATGATGAGGATGCAATATGAGGTGGGTGATAGCCAAGGCAGCACACAGTACTGAGATAGCTCAGTAGAAGGCATGGAACTCAGGATCACTTACATCACTGAATTTGCCAGTGACCTTCTCAGGATGTGACACCCAGAGCAAATGCAACATTCCAATGTGGTGGGCAAGAGTCCCTTGAAATGAACAACTCTGTAGCCTATATTTTCTTATTTATTGTTAGCTGAGCTTTGAAGTTTTAACAGGTGTTGAGCAGGCAGAAAAGACCAGATGAGGGGCAGGATTTCTAGTGAAGAAACAGTATGGGCAAAGCTCCCGCTAATCTCAGCATCCTTGCTCTACACCAAAGTTTAGCTTCAGGGAAGTTTACCTCCAGTGCCACCATCTCTTCAGCTCTCATGTACTCTCAACTCTCAAGGAGACTTATGCCCAGAGCACACCAATCAATCTGTTCTCAATGCAGCCCCCAATGACCTCGGGGTTGGGAAATTCTATGGCGTATTTCTATCCTTGTATTTCTTGTATTTCTAGTGCATTCCGTCTTGAAATCTGCTTCCCTTTCCTTTGGCTACTCCTTAGTCATCTTTGCAGAGACTCCTATTGCTACTCTGTGTGTATCATGTCAATGTTGGTGTTCCTAATGCCTCTATCCATACCCCTTCTTCCCTGACTTACAGATACCATCCCAGGCTGACCTACACAGAACTGCCTCCAAACTTGGAGCTGCATCGCAGGCCTCTCCTGAAGCTCCAGACTTATATATCCAGTTGCCAGTTGGCCATCACTGGAGATCTTCTTGAAAAACCTCAAAGCAAACATGTTCCTCAAACCTGCTCCTCCTCTTAAATTTCCTGTCTTTTCACATTGTTATCCACCAAGTCACACTGGTTAAAATTCTGGAAATCAGACTAGACTCCTTCTTCTCTCCACCCCAAAGTTCGGTGGATGCTAATTCCTTCGTAACTCTAAAATAGGTATCTACCTTTCCATCTTTACTGCCACCCCTGAGATCAGGCCCTTATAACTTCATCTGGACAAATGCTCCAGCCATTTCCTGGTCACCTTGATTCATCATTTCCAATCTGTCACCCAAATAGAAGCCAGAATGATGGGTCTAAATTACATTATTCATCATATCAACTGCTGAAAACCCTTTATTGCCTCTCCAAGCTCTTAGGATGAAGTCACACTCCTTAGTTTATCCAGTAGTGACCACAGTCTACTTCTGGCCTTAGCTCATGCCATTCTCACATGCGACCCACACCCCAGCAACACCGAACTTCTTCCTACTCCCAATTGTGCCAGCTGGATCTTTTTTGCCACTGTGCTTTCCCATTTGTTTTTCCCTCCACATTTCTCTCCTGTCTCCACTGGTTCATTCCTACAGGCTGTCAAGAATGTACCCAAAGGTTAAACTCTTCCCCATGCTGTCCTATCCCAGTGGACCCATGTACTTTATCATTGGCCTGCTTCTCAGCCTCCCTGAACAGGCTCCTTTGTTAGCCAACAGACAAAATGCATTATTAATTAATGCCTAGCACAGTCACTAGCACTTACCAGCACTCCATAAATGCTTGCTGAGATAATGAATGAATAAATACACCCCTCTTCACGGATGTGGCTTGCAGAATCTTGCTTTCCCTTGCTTGTAGCCCACTGGAATGCATGTAATCTTTGTATAAAAATGTGCTGAGAACTAACCATAGTATTTTAAAGATAGTCCAACCAGTGGCATTAGCTGACCCTTTGTGGGTCAATATTTAGAAGCCAAAAAGGCTGATGTACATTTACCTTTATGCCAGGTTTTCTTTGACTTGGTTTGGGGGGGTTTTTGGTTTGTTTGGGGGATTTTGTTGTAATGACATTATATATAGCAATTTTTTTTTTTACTTTTCTATTCATTTGCCTTTTTTCTAAGTTCAATACATTCATTTTACTTCGTAAATAAATCTTATTATTTTAATCCCATAGTTCTATGTTTACAACGCCATTTTGAATTCTGAATCTGTCATTCAGTATGTTATTACTAATCTCAGTTTAAGACATTTGCTTATTAGGTAAGTGATCTATATCTGCCTCCCCAAGTTGCGAAGAAAAGAATAAAAAACTTGGAACAGAAACTTGAAGCCTGCCACTAAATTAGTTAATCACTAGATTAACTAATTTACTAATCCTCATTCTTGTGGTAAAATTATTTGATTAGAGGTTACAGCCTACTCTCAGTATTCTTGATGAGGTATCCTGAAAAACTGTACAACATGATTTGCCTGTATCATTTAACTTTTATCCGAATCTATTAATGCTATCAAATGGCATTTGAGGTTAGTTTAACATGACTTGTTTTTGCTTCCACGTTTTCATTACCCTGCTTCATCTTTAAAACTATTTATCAACAAACATCAAGTTCACATGTTGATACATTCAGGACCCACATCTTTCCACTTTCTAAAAACTAGCACATTTTCCATCTCGTGGCATCTGTCCTGCTAGATCGCCAAGTGTGTTTTACAATCCCTTTTTCAAGAAATCACAGTGTTGTGGGGTGTCATTCCTCCAGGCCAGAAACCTTAAAACTCATTAACACGAACAGAGGTTCTCTGACTCCAGTTTCATCTTTACCAGTATTCTCCTACCCTTCCCTGTTTCAAAACTAATTACCTTGATAGAAAAAGCTTGACTGACCTGACCACATTGTCCTCGCACCAGGCAAAGCAGAAGTCTGTTAGTGGGTGCATCTAGATGAACTAAACATTTTGGATCCAGCTACAGCAGCTTTCTCATTTGGACCTGTTCTATAAACTTAGAAATGTTCTATGTCCTTCTGAACTTCAGCTTCCCTAACACTACATTTGCAGATTCTCAGCATTCTTTTCCTTTAGGTCCTTGGTGAATTAACCCTCCTTTCATCTTTTGTCCTGTCCCTTTGGAAAAAAAAAAAAAAAAAGGATCCACCTTATATTCCCTTCCAATTCTGTCAGTCTATATTTCTAAGACTCCAGCAAATTTTATGCACACTTTTTGTTAAACCTAAAATGGTATATTAGCAAACATGTATCAAGCACCTTCCTCTACCAGTTTTCCCAACTACTACAAAATTCACTTCCTGCAAGTATTAGCACATGCTGAAAATCTGCTCTGACGTCAGCACTGCAGAATTTCTCACCCTGCTTAAGTAGGTGCCTGACCTGGGAATCTGGAGAAAATCATGTTCTAAACAACTTGTTCTAGGTCATTTCCTTCATGTAAACTTCGAGTCCCTCCTTGACCCTGACCTGTACTTCATATCCTATAAACTCCCTGTATCTTCACTGTTACAAAGCATTGTGTACATCTGATCTTGAGACAGAAAAGTACAAGTTTATACTGATGTTCACAGTATAGTAAAAGGAGTTTTCTTAATCCCCCAAAGAAAGCCAATGTACAGATTTTCCCTTGTATCCCAGATGTCATTTAGGGCCACGTAGCCCCTTAGACAAGCACAAAAAAAGAATAAACTAGGCTCAAGGCTTTATAACTTCTCCATAGGAAATTCCAGTGCACTCCCTAAGATAGCTGTGGATTCTCAGGGCGTGTACATTTAATAGCAACCTTTGGCTCCAAGTTTTTAATTTTGTCACATTCAATTTACTGCTGAGGTGGTCATCACCTCACCAACATGGTTAATTTTTTCTCAGTTTTCACTGAAAACAAAAAATATCCCCATAAGATAGGTCTTTGGGACAGCTGCCACCTTCTTGCTTCCAGCCCCAGGATGAAGCTATCTGAGAAGACGGAAAGCAATCTGGAGCCTGAGGTACTGTTCCTGGGACCTGCCCTGCCTCTAGATCCCTTACTTGGTGCCTCGTAGTGAGAGATTATGTCTTCTCACAAGGCTGACCAATTTGCTTCAACTATAACTGTGATGCATACACACAGCTACTCCTCTTTGGCTCCATTAAAAACTGCCTATATCCCACGCATATCCCACTCTGTAACACAGGCACAATACAATTTGCCCATTTTTAACATTACAATATAGAATATAATGCTGATCCTTCAGAACTGGAATTTCAGACAGGTCTTCAGCTGCCCATTTACAGATTATCTCTTTCAGTTCAACTGCTTCTATAAATGACTGATCGTATTCATTACATGTTCTGCTTGTTTTTTTGTTTTTGTGGGTTTTTTCCAAACTTCCTTCTCAGAAAGTAACTTTGACTTCAATCTTGAAGGTACCACGCAGTTACCTCCATTTACTACCCACAAGGGGCTGAACTAAATGTTCCTGAAGGTCCTTTCCAGCAGTAAAATGTATGACTCTATATAAGAACCAGTTTCACTATCTGCCAGAGATTACACATAAATGCTTTTCTTTTATCTGAGCTTATGTCAGGTGGGGCATCCTCTAAATCTAAAAGCAAAACCATTTTATTTAGGATCCTTTTAGAACAAACAGAACGGAAACAAAACAAGTCACTGGAATACAACTTTTTTTTGGGTTTTTTGGTTTTTGTTACTTTTTTTTCTCTGCTGTAAGAATGGAGAAAGGGAGTCTTTGTGCCCTTAAATCGATCATTTTTACTATTGGAAACATTACTTGATATGATTTATTTCATTACAAAATAGATTCTAATAAGCACTCAGAGTAACACATGACGGTTAACATTAAGAGTGAAATAATGAAATCCCAACTGAGTGAGACCTTGGTTAGTACAGCTGAAGCTAAAACCTCGTATCTTTTGTTGGGCCTGAATCCCACCGGTAGAATAAATCAATAATGTAACACCTGGTCCTGCATTGAAGGAAATTTGGAAATATCTTGTTCCACACCTAGAAAAACCTTGCAGCTGCAGAACAGAGCAGCACTGTGCATGTTCTTTTAAGGGTATGACTTTTTTAGTTAAGGGGAGAGAAAAAGCACAGGTAGTATGTGTCTCTCTTGTTTCTAACTGTCACCGAGGCAGAGGTCACCGCACTGCTGAGGCTGATGCTGGCTGACAGTGGCAGCATATTGCTTGCTGGATGTGATGATACAATTCAGGGAGAATCTTTGCAGCCCTCATTATCTGCTGCTGTACTCACTCAATGCCGCCTCTGCTCCCTTCAGTAGGAGGGGGGATTATTAAATATAATTCTACTAATTATGGCTTGGTAGAAAAGTTGGATGGGTCCAGAATCAGTGCCCCAAAGGAAGAACAACATGAGGTAAAGATTGGAGGGCTTTTATGGTGGTACTTGAAGATAATTATAGGTATAGAAACCAATTCCAGAGAGAAAAAAAATTCAGCCAAGCCCAGACTGTTTTCATAATACAGCATAGCTCCCTTTTAATGTGAAACATTAATTGATTTTCCCTGAGGGGGCAAAATTTTTGCAATGTCAGTCTCCTGGACTGAGCCTCAGGCCCAGGGCACCAAGCAGCAAGTGGGAACTTCAAGAAGGCTCAAGGGTCTGTTGCAACTTCCCATCCTTTTGCCAAGGCAGCTAGGCTGTGGTATACCTTATTTTGGGTTCTCCAGAGAGCAGATAGACGGTCAAAATTTCAGAAACCTTCAGTATATACTGCATTTTATGAAAATAATGTTACTATAAATTGATTCACAATAACATAGAACCAAAAGTAGATATTGCGAATGATGATACTGACTCATCATTATGTTTTGGTACATTTAAGGTACAATTCAATTAATATCAAAGAATTTAGTCTTTCTCTTTAAAATATCATGACCCAGAATAATTACTCTGATAAGCATACTAAGGCAGAGTCACTTTATTCTACACAAAGGATCACAAGTACACTTTAGATGGCCTTTTTAATGGGGTGGAAGTGGACAATAAAATCTCCAAGAGAACATTTGCCATTGGTGGGCAATGATAGACTCTAGGTTTTTATTTTACAACCTAAGATTTCTCTGACTTTCCTAGATACAGAGAAATAGCCCTGGTTACAGGTGGCCATTATCTGGATGCATCCTTGTAAAAAACACATCCTAAAGATAGCTGTGAAGCAGTCACTCAAATCTGTGGCAACCTAGCACAAGAACATGAATCCAGGCAGAAGAGTATATATAGATATACGAGGCACCCGAATGTGGGGCCTATATTCATGATAACCTTAACTGGTCCAGGAGACGGTTTTGGGTATAAAATAGATGTAAGACATAAACTTTAATACCAATGAATCACTGTATGAGAAAGTTATTCTCTGTTCAGTCTATCAACCTACCTTATATGACCAAAAAAAAAATCTGTTTGGTGTTTCTCTTTAATATAAGTCCCTAAAATTTGCTAATCTTTCATTTTTCAGAAAGATAGCAGCCGCCAAGCATCAAATTAAATAATATTGCTTTGTCTTCACTGTATGAACTTTCACAATGACCTTTCATTTGTGAAATCTACAAATGTTTTTCTGTATATGACAGCAATATAAAGTTTCCTCTTAAATATATTAAATTTGGGGGAGAAGTAGGTACAATCCTAGGGGAAAAAACTGTGAAGTGAAAAACAATACAGAAAGCATATAGATCTGGCAAAAATAATGAAAGTAGAAGATGAATAATGGAAGCGTGGGAAGCACCACAATGCCTAGAGATTGGGAGCAAGATTTCACCATCTCCCCACCCCTGCCACAGGGGCTAGATAAATGTTGCAGAGGCTGCCCTGTGCATTAAAGTACAGTTATAAATATGTTTATCGGCATCCTTGGCCTCTACCCATTAGATGCCAAAAGCACCTTTCTCCCCATGTTGTGACACAAAAAATGTCCCCAGGCTTTTCCAAACGCTCCCCAGGGGAGCAGAATCACTCTGGTTTGAAAATAACTAATTTAAAGCAATACAGTATCTGAGTAAATGTTTCAGTTAGAAGGCAGATAGGGAATAGTGTTGGGCTTCATAGAAGTGACAATGTAAAGAATTCCATGAGTGAAAGCCATCAATCAGAGCAAAACAATACATGAAGTCAGAGAATGTTAGGTAGATATATTTTAATAAAGGAAGGGATTTCCTTTGGGGGTTTCCCCCATCCACTGGTTTATTCAAATATATTAAGATCAACTATACTACCTCTAAAAAAGGATTCTAGGTATGGATCCCAAAAATGAGGTAACTAAGGCTGTTTGCCTTTGCAATCCATTTCTGTATTCAACCAGAGAGTAGAATGGTTTTGTGAACCTTCAGGGGAAAAAATGCCACAAGATCTAGCTTGCCAATCTGGCATGACTCAGTGGGCTGAACTGGCCTGGCTTTTTTATGAGGTGTTTGGCAGACTGAATATTTAATTTCATTCTTTTATTTTATGTTTTGGGTGTACATGCCCAGAGGCCTTTGGACAATTGCCTCTTTTTTAATAAAGCTAATAAATGCCCAAAGGAAATTTACCTATATCTAAACTGACATAACAAAGCTGACACATTAGAGGGGTCAGGCATGAGAGATTCCAGCAATTTATATAAATGGAGGAAGCTGGCATAAATGTGGATTGTCTGGAGTTATTACTCAGTCATTGGCAGCCTTCCAGGCTGTTCATAATTTTAAATAAATTCTGATCTTGGTGATGTATACTTATTGATCAAGTTTTCAGAAAGTCATCACTATGTACTCTTGGACTACATATTGATCTGAAATCTCTACAGTTCCTGAGAGAGGCCTGGCATTACATTAGCTATTATCTGTACCACAATTTATCCTTCTATTTGAATCAAGCCTGTGGATAAGTGACTCATTCGGTTCCACTTACCATGGAAAGAGACCTGGATAGCTACTGAAAAACAAGATTCTCGGGTCCTATATCTCAATTCATCACTAATTTTCTTTAGACATTTCATTTCTCAAACTCCGTGTCTCCTAAAGATTAAAAAAGTAAATGGTGTCATCTACGGAAAAGAAATCCTAGTTTTATATTATTTCAAATTCCTCTTCTAAAAATATGCTGTCTTCTTATAGAAAGACACTGCTGTAGACTTATCATCCGTGATTTGGAGTTTTTTTCTCACATGGCAGGCAGTGGACAGTAGGTTTTTATGACAATCTAACTCAACTTCCCTTGTAAATAATGGGCCACATTTCTAAAATGGCTGGCTAGAATGAGAGGAGTAGCCAGGGGCCAGAAAACAGCTCTTCCACATATAAAGCTAACTGACTTAAAGGGATAGGTACTTGTTCATTAATTCAACAAACACTTACCGAATGCATACTCTCTACAGAGTCCTGTACTACATGCTAAAATTTGCAACAGTGAATAATAAACTGCTCCTACCCTTGTTTACCCCAGGTACTAGGAAACTGCTCAGCAGCTAAAAAGATTCTCATACCTAAAAAGATTCTCAAGCTAGGTTTTCTACAAATATGCAAATAATACACAAGACAAATGACTATTATCCTACAACACTTAGGATGTTTCATCTGGTAGTGCTGTCTTAGGAACTGAGCTTCCACTGAGCAAAATACTCAATTTTTGTGGTAGAAATAGTACATGATGCTATCTCTTCCCTCCATATTTATTCAGATTTTATGTGTATATTAGGTGTTCTAGAAATTCATGCTTTATAAGTTGGGCCCCAACTAGCTGGGGCTTAAAAATACTTTCTTTATTCCCAAATTGATTGTTTTTCTATCTTTCAGAATGAGTTTCCAAGCATTTCCCCCCCCTTTTTTTTCCACATTCTAACCCTCCTGATTTTATTTTGTTTTATTTTATTTTTTTAAACAATCTCACTCCATCACCTAGGCTGGAGTGCAGTGGCACAATCAAGGATCACTGCAGCCTCAGCCTCCAGGGCTCAAGCGATCCTCCCACCTCAGCCTCTCAAGTAGCTGGGCCTACAAGCATGCATCAACACACCTGGCTAATTTTTGTATCTTTTGTAGAGATGGGGTTTTGCCATGCTGCCCAGGCTGGTCTTGAACTCCTGGGCTCAAGCAATCCACCAACCTCAGCCTCCCAAAGTGCTGGGATTACAGGCATGAGCCACCACACCAGGCTCCCTCCCGATTTTAAGCCAAGAACATTGTCCCTAATTCATGGAAATAATTATCAGATTTTCTCACCTTCCAGCCCCTTCTTTTCAAGATGTCCCTATTCCTTCATCCCTCATTTTTTTTCTTCTCCTTTGAAAAGAAATGGTGATCCTTCTCCTCCAGCAAACCCTGAATTGCATATCACTATCCTAGCCCCTCCAGGTTCACCCAGGATAATGCACCATCACTCAGCCCATTATTCTTTTCCATACCATATTCTGTTTCTGTGGGAGTCTCTTCTTTTGCTTGTTATTGCCCTGTTTCTTTACAAAATGGAAGTAACCCCTTAGCCCAACAGTTCAATTCCTGGAAACACATCTTAGAGCAACCTTCACACAATACATAGGCCCATAATCCAAATTTTCTCCAGGATTTCTCCCTGCAAATAGTCCTAAAGACTCAGATGTTGTCTCTGAGGAATTTTAATCACCCTCATTTTAGACTTGATGATATGTGTGTTCTTACATCCAGGATGTATTACTTTTTTAAGAAAAACAATAGGATGTTTTTGAATGCCAATAACTTTTTACTATATCCAATTACTCATCCAATGCTATGGATTCTACTTCTGAAATGATGCTCAAATCTAACCTTTCCCTTCAGCTGTAACCTTTTTCTCACTCCTGCCCACGTTCAGTACTTCTTCAGATATTAACAGATCAGTCACAGGATCTTGATTGAACTTCTTGGCTCTATTTCAGCACTTTACAATTCTCCTTCCACAAAGCCATCTCTTCTAAAACTTTAATTGGATCATGCCGTTGTCAGCCTCAGACACCTTCAGTGGCTTCCCATTATCTACCAACTAAAGTAGGAGCGTCTTACATGGCATGTAAAGCCTTAAGAATATGACCCCAATATCCTTTTCTAGTCTTTTCATCTCCATTCATCTTTCTCCTCAAAAATTCATTTTAGACATACCAGACTTCTTCTTTGAACATGGGCTTCTGCCCTTCATTCTTTGTTAGTGCTTCTTCCTAGACCTGGAATTCCCTCCCCCCTCCATGTCCAACTAAATCCAAACCTTACTCATCCAAATCACACCCACCACCTTGTGAAGCTTCACTCAGGCCACTCATTAGAATTAGCCATTCCTTCCTTTTACTGCAATGGTGCCATCTGTCTCTAATGTTATGCTTACCAAGCTGTGTCACAATTACATACAGAGTTTTACATTCCTCAAGGTTATGAGCCTTGGAAGTCATAAGCTATCTTTATTAATGTTTATATTATTTCCATATATGTAATATGTGGCATATACTAGTTGTTGAGTAAATATGTATTCTAATGAGAGTTATAGAATTACTCATATCAGCATTGAAATTAGTATCTGATTTTTTTTTTTTTTTTTTTTTGAGACAGAGTTTTGCTCTTGTTACCCAAACTGGAATGCAATGGCCAGATCTTGGCTCACTGCAACCTCTGCTCACTGCAACCTCTGCCTCTCGGGTTCAAGTGATTCTCCTACCTCAGCCTCCTGAGTAGCTGGGATTACAGGCATGTGCCACCACACCTGACTGATTTTGTATTTTTAGTAGAGACAGGGTTTCTCCATGTTGGTCAGGCTAGTCTTGAACTGCTGACCTCAGGTGATCTGCCTCCCAAAGTGCTGGGATTACAGGCGTGAACCACCACACCCAGCAGTTTATGATATTAACTTAGTATTATGTTCTATTTTCATTGCTTTAGTTTTCAAACTTTACACAAAAGTACTACAGCTAAAAGGCTTATGTGTGTTTTTAAATTTGGCTTTAAATTTGAGGGAAAATGGGGCAGAACAGAATTCTGTTCATCAATTTGACTCTTTGAAACTACATATTTAATATTAACAATAATAGTTGCCTTTTATTGAATATCTACTATATGCCAAGCACTGAATTAGCATCATGCATTCATTATACCATGTAATCGTCTTGAAAAAAAATCTCTTCAGTAAGTACTATTTTATCCCCATTTTCCATATAAAGAAACTGAATCTCAGAGAAGTAATTAGCTCTAGGTCATACAGACATGTGGAACTGCCAGGCATCACAGACAAATTTATCTGATACTACAACCAATGTTGTCTCAACTTTGTCCCACTGTGTCCTCATTACCTGCATTAGAAAGAGGATGATGAAGACTAAGCAAGGACCCTGAGAAGAGAAGTAGACTGGAGCAGACAGATGATACAGGGGATGCCTCAGGATTTCCCAAGGAAAATATACATATTGATTAGAAATGTGGAGTAAGGCAGGAGGAGAATTTCAGGACAGCAGTTAGGCCACCAGGTATTTGTAGTTCAAGAAAATGCTTGCAATATGTGAACTCGTGGTTTAGGGTAGGTAGCATGAAGAAATTGGGCCCTTTCTATGGATTGCTTCCTTGTTTAAGCTGCAACCATCACCCTTCCCCCTTTGATAAACCTTGAAAACTGCCCTAAAAATGGCAATGGAGCCTCTATTCATTTTCATCAGTTTTTTCCTTACATTAAAGTACATATCAAATTAAGGACTGGAAAAACATAGGTTACTTAGTGACAATTAGTGTCATTATTACATGAGTCTCTCAAAGTGGCAACCAGCTTCGTACATTTTTTTCAACTTTCTTTGAAAATGTTTCTGTCCTATATAGGAGCTTTCTTCAGAATAACACTCAAGATCACAAAGAGAGAAGGAAGAAATGTTTGGGAGCAAACATTTATGTTTGCCCTGTATTAATCGAGTTTTCATTTCTAGGTGGTTTATTTTGTTTTGTATAAGCCAAGGAGTATTTGTGTTCTATTTCACATAGCCTAAGAACTCTACATCCAAACCTAAAGCAATTCCTTTTTTCTCTGTTTTAAATTTCTCCTCAGAAGTCCTTTCTTCCTTCCCTTTAAATGTATCTCTCATAACTAAGTGGCTGTGGGGGAGGACCCAAAGATTCAAGAAAGAAAAATGCCTCTGAACATGCAGCCAGATGCCAGATATGTGTATCCGAGGAGAATTACCCAACTTCTCCTTATTCATTTTCTGCCTTTATGGGCTTATATGTCTCATTAGATCATAAGCCCACAGGGAAAATGTGTGCTTTTAGGATCTATTCAGCAAGTAGTATATTGCAAATGCTGAAAAGATGCTTATCTTTAGAAATATGCAATGATGTAAAGTTATAATAGTCATGGAGGAGAAGAACTGACCTATTTCTTGTTAAAATTATCTGCAGTTTATGTTAAAAAGAGATAAAAGGGTTTTATTCAAAATACTAACCACTAGAAAACCTCCCAGAAAGGAGCCTTGGCTAGGAATCAGAAAACTGTGTATATTCTAATTCTTTCATTAACTCATCCTCATGAAATTGAACCAGTTACTTTACCCTTTTGTACCTGTTTCTTTGTAAAATAGGCATACTAGCCCCCTCCTACTGTCATCATCAGGGATTTCTAAATATCACATGAAATTAACTATGTGAAAATGCATTCAATAGTTTAAAACAATAACTCTTTGCCATGGTGGTTGTTATTATTACACAATTTGCTTTTCAGTGATTTCCAGTTCACGACAGTGAAATCCACACATGCACGTTTCTTTACTCCTCAAATCACACTACACTAAGAATAATCAATGTTTAACAGATACAAATCCACAAAGCACAAACACAAAGAAACAGCAGGGAATGAGCAATATCAACACATATTTGGAAGATGAAAAGCTGACCAAGGAACTAGACTCTTGAGAAAACTGAGTGTCAAGTGCCTAGAGACACAAGTCAATTCAAACTCCAGAACTATAGCCAGCCGTTATCTTGGGAGGAATGAGTGAGGCAGGGGCTTGACTAAGGGCATGAGTTGGAAGTCTGAGAAGCAGGAGCAATTCTACCTCCTGAAGTGCCCTTCCTGGATGTACAGAGAAGTTCCCAACTCAGGGTAACAGGCAGGTTGTAGAGAAAGGAAAAGGTGCTGGACAGACATCAGGAGAGTTAAGTAAAGGTCAAATATGCAACAATGAGATGCTTTCTTCTGCTGCTGCTCTCCAAAATGTCCTGACCACCTGAAGATAACCAGGAGACAAGGCCTTCCTATGTACTCATTAATGATTTAGAAATACAGAGATAAATACCAGGAGAATAGCTAAAAACATTAAAAGTAAATACCCCACAGGGCTGGCAGCTCCAATACTTAACAGTAAAACCCTTGAAATACTGATAAACTACTTAAGTGTATTACTCTGAAAAAATTAAATATTTTTTAAAGATTTATCCTTCAAAGAAACCAGAATATAGACTAATAAAAGAAGCTGATTTATTCCCATCTTTTGATTTTATTGGTTAAACCAGATTAAATTCAACAGATGGGGAATATAATAAAATCTACCTAAAATGACACATGCCACTTAGAAATTTTTTTAGGCTGAGTCAGCCCAGTCGGGGCAGAACCAACTTGTGTTTGATAGCAATTTATGTGATAGTTTTTTTTTTGTTTGGTTGGTTTTTTGTTTTTAGGAGGGTCTTGCTCTGTCGCCCAGGCTGGAGTACAATGCAGCAATCTCAGCTCACTGCAACCTCTGCCTCCAGGGTTCAAGTGATTCTCATGCTTCAGTAACCCATGTAGCCTCAGATTACAGGCATGCGCCACCACACCCGGCTACTTTTTGTATTTTTAGTAGAAGTGGGGTTTTGCCATATTGGCTAGGCTGGTCTTGAACTCCTGGTCTCAAGTGATCCTCCTACCTTGGCCTCCCAAAGTGAATGTGATAGTTAATCCCTGTGGAAAAGGTGAGAAGCAGGACCCTGGTAATCTGGGACACATCTGCTGATACAGAGCTTCTTCAGAGGCACGGGTACCAGCTGCCGGACCTGCCTCATTTGTGGGCAGGTAACAGAAAACTTGCCTACTGATGTTTCTCCCTTCCTTTGACCTCCCCATTCCAATTCATTACTAACTGAGCACTATTTCCAAAATTCGTTCTATTCAAGTCATCCTTCTTCAATAAATCCTTCACTGGCCCCACAGACTTTGGAATAAAGCCCAGTCCCTGCCATCCACCAGCCTCATCTAGGGAGACTCCCACTGTGCCCAGCAGAGAACCAGCTACCCATTGCTCCTCCCAGTCTCTCCATTCACTTCCATGCTTCCACAGTTTCATATGCTCTTCCCAAAGCATTCCCTGTAATGCTTTGCCCTAGCTTTTCCTGGCAAAGAACCACTTCTTTTAAACCAGCTGAAAAATCATCATCTGTTCTCAAATCAACAGGATGAATTACTTGCTCTTTACTTCATGCTTTTCATGTTCCTACTCTGTGTCACAGTTATTTGCTTGAATATCTGTCACTCCAATCAAACTATGTTTTCTCAAAACCAGGAATTAGTATTAGCAAAGTGTCAGACACACAGTCAGCCCTCAAGGAGAGTTTATTGAATGAATCAGTAAAGAGCGAATTAAACTAACATTAATCTGGGCCTTGGTACACCTTATGTTTGAATGTCTATAATGCTAATGTGAGAAAATATAATTTGCATTCCCCTAGTTGGTTAATGTCTAAGTTCACAGGTCATGAGGTCTAAACATCATCTCAAAAATAGAAATCAGATCAATGCTCTACCCTCTTTAAATATAATAGAGAGGAACAGAAGCAAGGGGTAACCAGTGATGAAGCTGACATATTAAACACTCAGAAAAGACTATTTTTTAATACCTCTTTCCTCCAGCCCACAAATGGTTCTTATTCTGTAAGAACCATTATTCTCTTGAGGCATCCTTAGTTTTTAAAAAGTACTAATTTAAAGGAATTTTTAATATTAATTTTAATTTTCATGATAGTATTCAAATTTAGCAAAATATTTCATGTTTGGACTAATATGTGCAGTTACTAAACAAAAATATTACACCTCACAGTTCACATTTGTTTTGACTTTTTAAAGTATTAGACAAAAGCAAAAATTCCAACTGGTCACAGAAGATCACAGAATTGAAGTAACTTGTTACCTTTCTTCATCTTTATGATCATGTGCTATCACGGTTAATTTGTAACCTACTCTTTAAAAGCAGTAACATGAAGTACCACAGGGCAGGGAGACAAAAACTGCACTCCTACTAGCTCACCCAATCCTGAGCCCTAATGAATTACTCTCAAAACCAATGTCCGTAGCTGACTTGGCCTAAAGCAGGGTCTCCTGTATTCTCCAAATTAACTTCCATGCAGACTGAAATTTTTATTAAAGAACAAGGTAATAAAAACATGTTCAATTGGAAGCATTGATATACATTCATAAAATTCAAGAGTAACCATAGCAATTATTTATCTCTTAGGCCAACAAAATGTTTCCTTTGCAGTATTTTACCTCTGAAATTGTTTGAAATTGCTGGAGCAGGGTGACAATAAGAAGCACACCAACTCATAGGCAGTTTTATACCTGGTTTTAAAATCTCTATAGGCAATGCATCTCCTCACTGCCTGCTCCCTGGAAGGCCACAGGAATGATCGCCTTTCCCCTTCCTCTATTGTATTATAACTCCTTACTTCCTTCCAAAAAATGCAGAGCAGGCTTAGGACCTGGAAAAAATACAGCTCTCCTGGAGAGCACAGCTGGAGCAGTCTGGCCTGTGCGGTCAGAAACAAGCTTCCACAGCCTTGCAAATGAGTCTGACACTCTCTGCATTCAGACTCTGTATTCAGACCTCAACCACCTCCTAGTGGTGTTCAGCCACATACCACCTGCTATGGGAGAACTGCCTCCTCCCACTTCCTTAGGAATCAGTCTTACTTCCTTGGTCCCCTACTACATTAGTTTGTTTGGGTTGCTGTAAGAAAGTGCCACAGACTGAGTGACTTAAACAACATTTATTTTCTCCAATTCTGGGTGTTGGAAATTCAATATCAAGATTTCAGCAGGGTTCTTTCTTCTAAGGTTTCTCTCCTTGGCTCATAAGTGTCCATCTTCTCCCTCTGTCCTCACATGGCTGTCCCTCAGTCTGTGTGTTATCTGCCTCTTAATCTTTTCTCCTTACTAGCACACCAGCCATATTAGATTAGGGCCCACCCCAACGATCCCATTTTACCTTAACTACCTCTTTAAAGACCCTGTCTCCAAAAACAGTCACTTTCTGAGGTACTGGGGTTTGTGAGTCAGCATGCAAATTGTAGAAGGACACAATTCAGCCCAGAACACCTACTATTCTCTGACCCCAGGGCATTCAACCCAACACCCTCTTCTTCCTTCCATGTCCAAAGCTCACCATCCACTTCCACACCCAGATCACCCCTTTCACCTAGCCGCCATTACCCAAACTCATGTTCCATGTGTCTCTTAACCCCTTGCCTTGATGATTTGAATATTGGAATAACTGGTGATATGGTTAGGCTTTATGTCCCCACCCAAATTTCATCTTGAATTGTAATCCCTAGGTGTTGAAAGGGGAACCTGGTGGGAAGTGACTGGATCATGGGATCAGTTTTCCCCATGCTCTTGTGACAGTGAGTAAGTTCTCACGAGGCCTAATGGTTTTATAAGATTTTGACAAGTTCCTCCTTCACTCACTCTTCTCTCTCCTGCCGCCATGTGAAGAAGATCCTTGCTTCCCCTTCACCTTCCACCATGATTGTAAGTTTCCTGAGGCCTTCCCAGCCATGCAGAACTGCGAGTCAGTTAAACCTCTTTTGTTTATAAATTACCCAGTCTCAGGTATTTCTTTGTAGCAGTGTGAAAACGGACTAATACAACTGGCTTTAGCCCTCAGAGAAGAAACGGTATATTAGAGAAGCTGGATAACTGAAATGACACTCTAAGTAATAGAACATGCAGCCGGTAGGGTAAAAATGAGTTTAGTCTTTTGAGTGCTTTTTCCCTTCTACTTCATCTCACTACCTCCCTCCTTGCAGCCCACCCCATCCCCCAACAAGCACAAATGGGGTTCCAGGATAAAATATGTAAATGTCTTTCCATAACGTACCTCCTCTTCCCTTTCCCACTCAAAGCTCATGTCACTGCTCACCTTGGCAGTGAACATAGTTGAGTAAACATGGAAGATCATCTCTTAGAGGGAAAAGTTAGGACCACAGAAAATCACATCACAGTATGCAAATTCCCACACTTGTAAGTTATCTTAGATATTATGCTTCAATAGCTACAATGTGACTTAAACACGCTGGGATCTGTGTAACAACATCTCTGTATAACCAGCCTCTAATGTGGCATCTGGTGCCTAGGAAAACCATACCTTATCACATTTTTTATTGTGTAATTAGCAAATCATAAAGACAGGAAAGTTTTAGACTGCATCTAAAAAGGGAACATAGTTCCAAATAAGCATTGTCATATGGCACAAGTTATATTTTACCTATCAGCTTTATTGGTACCCAGAGAACTATTCTGGAATGCATATTTAAATAATGCAAAACAAACAAAGGGAGAAAAGATGTCGAATGCTTATCGGCACTGTATACCATAGCTTTCTGCAATCACATATGTGTGTTTCTTCTTAAGCTTCTTGAGGAAAGGAACTGAATCTTTCAGTACTATGAGTTACCTTAAAAAAAAAAAAAAAAAAAAAAAAAAAAGCACTCTATAACTATGTTGAACTGAACTAAACTGAATTAAATACATATTTATTTGCTGGCCTATGAACACAAAAATAGCTTATCGATTTTCACCTGTTCAGACAGGATCAGAACACAGATTTCCACGTGACAATTTCAATCACTATAATGCTCCAGATATCTAAGTTTAAATAACACTTTACACATTTCAGAAATAAGAAATTTAAATAGAGTGGAATTTATGTTTTGTCTATTATCTCTTACCATTATTCCTAAATTCCTCACAACATTCAAGTTTGTCTATTCAGCATTTAATTATCTTTATTGCACCCAAAATAGTCTTTGTTCAAGAAAAACATTAAATACACAATTTAGAGATGAAGAAAAACATGACATTCAGTATTATCTTACTTTCAGAAAATAATTCTGTATGCATGAAGAGTGTACTATGAACTAGGGAATAATTTAACTTTAAGACCCTCATATTCAGTTGTTAATTACTTTTTTGTTGTCCTCAATATATTTCTATTGCATCAATGGAAAACTATAGCAGTCCTCCAGTGACCAAAATTATACATATCAATTCTTATGAATATTAATTAAAAGCTTTCTGTCTTCATGGAAAACCATCTACTTCCTATTTCAAAGGCATTGAATTTCAATGCTATAAAAAATATACTTCAGTTAAAATTTTCAGCACATCCCAATCAATAAGATTACGGGTTCTTTTGTTGTTGTTCTTCAACTTCTGGAAAGAAACATTTTTAAATGAAGTCATTGATCTACAACATTTTGCCTGTAAAATAACCTATTTCAAAAGAAAATAAAAGTGCCATATCTGACTTATGAAAAAATACGTGTTACAGAGAGAAAGCTGTTTAGTTATTGCGACCTTTGACAACGGAGTGAGCAGAAGTTGAGAGAATCAATCAAACGTGTTTGCAGTGTGCCCATCCCCACAGTGGCAGAGCACATAGTGGAGTTATAGATATGAGAAAAGAGTACTCGTAATCTTGCACTCATAGCGCTTAAAGAAAAAGTTTCCGTGTCTGCTCATATGTGCACACACACAGGAGCACATTTAGAAAAGCACTAATATGTGTGGAAGGGGTCCTACTCGTCCGGGTATTTGTTCTTTTCTCTTATTTCCTTCCTTGTCCTTTAAGAACAGAACTGGCAACTGGAGAGTATATGGTGAACAGAGTTGAAGGCAGATTGTGTCTAAATTCCGTGTAAAACAGTCATTCTTAATCTTGGTTTTGCTACCTTCTAAAATAAGTTTATGTCAACAATATAACAAAATATGCCAAATTTTATCAAAGCAAAATGTAAATTATTTTATTTAAAACATGTGCTATTTAAAGGATATTACAAAAAATACAGATGATGAACAGCGAGATGGAAGAGACGCACAGGGCACAGTATGTAGGAAGGGGAGTAGAGCTTCTCAGCATGCCACCCTCCAGAAACCTCCCCGTGTTCAGCCATCTGAAAGCACTCGCAAATCTGTGGTTGATTACATCATTGGCCACTGGTAATCGCTCAGCCTTCAGCCCTTCTCCCCTCCCCAGAAGGTAGGGTATAGGGATGAAAGTCCAAAACCTTTAATCAATGCTTCAGCATTTCTGGCAATCAGGCCCATCCTGAAGCCATCTAGGGGTCCCCAGACACTAGTCATCTCATTACCATAGAAAAGACACTCATCCAACTGAAGATCCTGAGTTTTAGGAGCTGTGTGACAGGAAGTGGGACCAAATATATATTTTACAATATCACAGATGTTATTTGCCTTTGTCAGGAAGCAGGTCTTTGATTCAAGGATAGTTGCTAATGTAGTTTTTTTAATAAGTAGAATATTCTGAGAGTTTTTGTGAGAGAAAGTCAAGACAAAGAAAACAACTAGGCAGTTAGTAGGCAGTTAGGATGTGCCAGCAATTCTTCTAAGCATATTCCACATGTCTTTAAAATATCACCCAGATACCAACTGAAACAGTCCATCCCACATTCTTTCTCCTTTGGTTTCTGTGCACTCTTCCTATGAGTTTCTGTTTTGGAGTGCCTAATCCTGATGTGAGCCTCACCCAAGCCTCACTGTCAGTCCCATTTTCTTCTCCCAGGGCCAGACCTCAGCAGAAGTGGTGTCAATCACTTACTCCTTTCCCAAAGCTCACTGCACACACCACTTATGACATAGAAGACTCTACCAAAGGAAATCAAACTACAGAACAGCAACAAAACTCAAAAAATTAACATTCAGCTTTTCTGTTATTAAAATATTTTCTCAGCAAACAATAACAAATGTTGGTGAGGTTATTGAGAAGATAAAACTTCCATCCACAGATGGTGGGAATGTAAAATTGTGTAGCCACTTTGGAAAACAGCTTAGCAGTTCCCCAAAATGTTAAATGTAGAGTTAATATATAACTCCACAATTCCACTCCTAGGAATATACCCAAGAGAAATGAAAACATATGTCCAGTTAAAGAAAAAATTATTCTGACAGTTGTTAAAATGGTAAGGAAGATTTTATTCAGGATTATTGCAATAGGTAAGGAAGATTTTATTCAGGATTATTACAATAGGCATCAAGACAGAGATAGGACTCAAATACAAACACAGCAAAGACAACCAAGAATCTATAGCCAACAAAGAGAGAGAGGGGGGTCAATGGATAGAAAATTACTAAGAGGAGATATCAAATGTAGGGGGTTCTAGCTAAACCAACTTAATGAGATTCTTGCTAAAGGCAGGTGACATAGTTTAAATCTTTGTCCCCACCCAAATCTCATGTAATGTAATCCCCAATGCTGGAGGTGGGGCCTAGTGAGAAGTGATTGAATCATGGGGCGGAGTTCTCATGAATGGTTTAGCCCCATCCCTCCTTGGTACTGAATAATGAGTGAGTTCTCATGGGATCTGGTTGTTTAAAAGTGGGTAGTACCTACCGGTACCTCCCCCTCCTCCTGCTCCAGCAATGTGAAGTGCTAGCTTCCCCTTTGCCTTCCACCAGGATTGTAATTTTCCTGAGGCCACCCCAAAAGGTGACCAGATGCCAGCACCATGCTTCCTGTATAACTTGTGGAACCGTGAGCCAATCAAACCTCTTTTCTTTATAAATTACCCAATCTCAGGTATTTCTTTATAGCAGCGTGATAAGAGACTGATGCAGCAAATCAAGGACTCATACATCAAAGGGAAGAGATGAGGAACTTTATCAAATATCAAGGATGATCAGATACGAAATGCAGGAGGATTCTTGCTAAACTGATTCACCAGGATTCTAGCTAAAACTGGGGTATTCAAACCTGGCAAGGATGGGGCCATGGTCAAGGCCTAGTTGAGAAGAGAGCTCAAGGATCCTGACTAAGCCTTGGTCAAAGAGAGAATCTTGGTCAGTCCACACAAAATCTTGTGCATGAATATTCACAGCAGCATTATTCATAATAGCCAAAAAGTAGAAACAACCCAAATGTCTATTAACTGATAAATAGGCAAAGTGAGATTTATCCATACAATGGAAAATTATTCCACAATAAAATGTTTTTGTCCATCCTACAAAATGAGTGAACCTTGCAAACAATATGCTAAGAAAAAGAAGCCAGTCATAAAAGACCACATGTTTTATGAATCCATTTATATGAAATATGCAGAACAGGCAAACCCACTGGGACAGAAGCTAAATTAGTAATTGCCAGGGGCAGAGGGAACAATATTCCATTGTATGGATTGTATGGAGATTGGGGAATTGACTGGTAATGGGTACATGGCTTCCTTTGAGAGTAATGAAAATGTTCTAAAATTAAACAGCAGTGATGGTTGCACCAAACTGTAAATATACTAAAAACACTGAATTGTATGTTTTTAAAGGGTGAATTTTATGGTATGCAAGTTATATCTCAATAAAGCTGTTATTAAAATATTTTCAGACATTTCCAAAGGCTACATTCTAGACATACACTAATTTGCTCAATCCTCATTTTTTCCCTTTTTACTTCCCCCATGGCAGTGGAAAGATAATTATCCTTACTTCATTATGAAGAGCAAATCCACTTTCTCTAGTTTCTGCTCCCTGCGTCAGTCCCAGGTTCTCTTTCTCTATGTGGTCTGCTAACAAAATGACCATTCTGCTGGAACCTCACACTGCCTTACAACCCCAACAGTCATTAATATGCCCCAAAGAGGAAAGGTCTATAGTCAGAATTGACTTCAAAGTTTTGTGAGTTTTTTTTAACTCAATAACAAAATTTCATATTCAAATGAAATACGGCAGTTGTATTTTCAAGGCATGTATTTCCAATGAGTTTATCTCAATTTTTTTATTCAAAACAGAAAAGATAATTAACATGTAATAACTATAAGGGTGCTTAATATGCCTAATAATAATCACAACCAAAGCAACATAATAGTTAATTCCAAAAGGAACAATTATGGTGTTAAATCACTATGATTAAATCTCGATTATTTAACTCCTATCAGTATGTATGCCCATCCAGGTTATTTTGAGGACACATTAATAAAATATTAAATGTGTAAATAATGTATGTACTGAAGGTGAAAAAAATATGATATGCAAATCAAATGAAGGATGACTTTTGGATATGCCATAAGAAAAATTTAGCTGACTACATCCAATCAGCCACAAAATCCTTCTTTTCATGAAATAACAATGACTCCAGGTGTCTAATTAGGACATTTCAACACGTCCATTCACATGTTGAAAACCACAACCATCCATTAGGCTCAGCTATAGATAGCTCCCAACCTGAGCCCTAACTCTTGTTCTGTGTAGTATAAAGACTTCAGATGGTGCTGGGCCATACAGCAGAAAATCAAAAGGATACTGGGTTTAGTTAACTCAGAGAAATGAAGCTGAGGGTAGCTCATAACAGTATACAACTATATAGAAAGATCATATATAGAAGCTGCTAATCAATTACTTCCTCACCTTACTGAAGGAAGAACACCATCAAATAGATGTGAGCAATCTAGGAACAGCACTTAGGATTGTATTCTTACACAATTAGCAGAAAACCCTGCTATAGCAACTTCTAACTGATAGATGTCTCAACAACTCAAGTCCAGGAATGAACAATCCAAGGCTGATCAAGTAGCTCAATGATTTCATCAAGGACTAAGCTCCTATATCTTTACACTCCACCATCTTAGCATGCAGGTCTTTGTTACGCTTGTTACCTCGTGGTTGCAAGATGGCTACTGCATCTCCAGGCATCATATCCAGGTTCCTGACAAGAAGGAGATGATAACTTATCCAAATAATTTAAATATGGAGCAAGATGGCCATCTTACAGTCATTCAGAAATGCTTTGTTATTTCATTGTCCCTGCTTAAATCTATATTTATGATATAACTGATGCCAAAGACCATGACTTTAATTTTCATGGACAAATGAGAAAAGAAAAAAAAGGAGGTGGACAATATATAAATGATGTGCTTGGACACAGTTAAGATCAAATGACATCATGGCATGCTATATTGTTGGAAAAAGTAGATAAAATAGTCTCAAAATAATTAGACAAGACTTTGCTTTTGGCCAGTCTCCTGAAAATATGCACTTCCAGACAATGACAAAGAGGTATTTGGAACAGTTTTCTTATTGCTTCCAGTGTTTGGAATCTAGGTAGTCAGAAGAGCCATGCATTTAGAGCAGAACTGGCCCTCTAATTTAGGCATTTCATTAACAAATGTGTAGGTTGCTGTTCCAAAAGCATAAAAAACCAGCTTTAAAATAGAAAGAAAAGAAAAACTGGGCATATGTGCATTATTGTGTCTAGCAAAAGCTAGTTTCTTCTGCAGCTTTTTAATATAGTCTCATGGTTGCTGAAAAAAGCACTCACTGGAACTATCAACCATAGTAATAAAAAAAAAAAAAAAGATCACCAACTTTAAACTCACTTCAGAACTGGCTGAGAAATTTGATGAGCTTCCATCATGCTGTCCAAAAAATATGGCATTGTGTTGTTGCTGAGTTCTTGCCCGGTTTTAAAGCATCTTTCCACTCCATGGTAAACAGACTGGTACAGGTGTCTGTGCCAAGCATTTTATCACTGTGACCAAGATACCTTGTGGAATCAAACTAACCCTGTAATCCTGCCTGGATTACTAAACAATCATATAACAATGGATAGTTATGGAGTCTCCAAAAGTACAAAGCATAGTGGCTCCAAGTTTTTAAACCTAGAAGAAGGGCTTCCTTTTAATCCTTGATTTCAAAGAAAGTGATTCTTTGAATGCTGTACAGCTTCCTGGAGCAGCTTTTATGGTTTTTGAACACTCTGCTTTTCTATTCAAAACCCTCAAAAATGAAAAATGTCATTGTATGAAGTACTAGCCACCAGCAGTGGGAACATGACAAGTACCAGGCTTCCAGATGAACCTGAAATGGCAGATTTTTCCATCTAAGGGTCATCTACTTAATAAGCCCTAACTCATGTTCAAATCTCCCCAAGCCAATCAGACTTTTCTTTCTGTTTGAGCTACATCTTCATCTTTCCTTGAACAAATATTCTTGAGTTACGCCCTGCCATGCACTTCACTGGTGTCCACCTGCATCCACCTCATGCTTCCTCATCCCACCTCCTAATTTTTATGCCATGTAAGGAAATTACCAAAGCAGCAGGCCAGGTCTCACTAACAGCTGAACAGGCAGGCCTCCATGAAAACTGTTTCGGCACTGACTGAATGGTTAAGTTAAATATTAAAGACTGAAAGAGCCTTACACAAAGGCTGGAATGTAACAGAAGCCCACCAAGAGTCTTGCTCAGGCCTCTCCTGGGCCTTGAAGCATGTCGAGATAATGAAGGAATTCTTACACTCCTCATACCAGGACACATCTACGATTAAACAAGTTTTATTAGGGATAAAGAAACTCCCCTGACCTCCTTACCTCAGCTGGAGACAAGATAAGGTGATCACCTTTGGTACCAGGATCCATTTAAATTAAGTAACTTTACTGAGGCTCCAGAAAATGATTGCTGGGACCCAGACCTTAGTTATAGATTAGATTGAATCAATCACTTGTGTCTTTAGATGACTGCACACTTGCATGTTGTTAAAGCAAAGTAAATATGGCCCGAGAAGGACACCATACTTCTATATTTGAGTCCTTGTGGACAAACTGCAACCTAGCTTAATAGGTAGACAACATTGAAAACCGAACTTAGGAGTATGTCTCTGTAACAATAGCTGAGTCTTGGCCAATCCCAGTGGCCATACTTCAACCACCTATACACTGCTGAGTGTTCAAACTGTGTTCAAATAAGGCAAACGCCAAGCTGTAACCAATCCAGCTGTTCTGTACCTCACTGCCAATTTCTGTACGTCATTTCCCTTTTTCTATCTATAAATCTTCTTCCACCTCGTGGCTGTGCTGGAGTCTCTGTGAACCTGTTATGATTCTGGGAGTTGCCTGAATCATGAATCATTCATTGCTCAAGTACACTCCTTTAAATTTAATTTGGCTGAAGTTTTTCTTTTATTAACATAGATTCATCACTTAGAAGGTATATAAGCACTGGAAAAATTTGTAACTTTAAGTTGGTCTGGTGAATTATCCCTGGCCTTCTCCCTACACCTGGTTACAGAAATAAACTCTTCTTCTTTCCCAGTTCATCTGCATCTCATTATTGGACCATGAGAACAAGCAGCCCAACCCTCAATTTGGTCCGGGAATACTTAGAGGTTTTAAACATTCAGACTTTTAAAAAATTTTATATGAGGCCGGGCGCGGTGGCTCAAGCCTGTAATCCCAGCACTTTGGGAGGCCGAGGCGGGTGGATCACGAGGTCAGGAGATCGAGACCATCCTGGCTAACACGGTGAAACCCCATCTCTACTAAATAATACAAAAAAACTAGCCGGGCGAGGTGGCAGGCGCCTGTAGTCCCAGCTACTCGGGAGGCTGAGGCAGGAGAATGGCGTGAACCCGGGAGGCGGAGCTTGCAGTGAGCTGAGATCTGGCCACAGCACTCCAGCCTGGGTGACAGAGCGAGACTCCCTCTCAAAAATAAATAAATAAATAAATAAATAAATAAATAAATAAATAAGTAAAATAAAAAATAAATAATTTTATATGAATAGTATGAGGAAAATATGTCAACCTAGTCAAAGCTTTCTTTAATCGTTCCTCAATTCCGAGTGGACCTGAGCTTCCAGCTGAGAGTTTTAATTCTTCTAAGGTCCCAGAAGAAGTATACAAGATCCAGTTTATAACTTTAAGCAACTTTTTAAAAACTCCTATTTCCTGAGCAAGATGGCCGAATAGGAACAGCTCCAGTCTCCAACTCCCAGCGCGAGCAACACAGAAGACCGGCGATTTCTGCATTTTCAAGTGAGGTACTGGGTTCATCTCACTGGGGAGTGCCGGACGATCGGTGCTGGTCAGCTGCTGCAGCCCGACCAGCGAGAGCTGAAGCAGGGGGAGGCATCGCCTCACCTGGGAAGCGCAAGGGGGAAGGGAATCCCTTTTCCTAGCCAGGGGAACTGAGACACATAACACCTGGAAAATTGGGTAACTCCCACCCCAATACTGCGCTTTAAGCAAACAGGCACACCAGGAGATCATATCCCACACCTGGCCGGGAGGGTCCCACACCCACGGAGCCTCCCTCATTGCTAGCACAGCAGTCTGTGATCTACCGGCAAGGCAGCAGCGAGGCTGAGGGAGGGGCACCCGCCATTGCTGAGGCTTAAGTAGGCAAACAAAGCTGCTGGGAACCTCGAACTGGGTGGAGCTCACAGCAGCTCAAGGAAACCTGCCTGTCTGTGTAGACTCCACCTCTGGGGACAGGGCAATAGCAAACACAGCCGAAACCTCTGCAGACGCAAACGACTCTGTCTGACAGCTTTGAAGAGAGCAGTGGATCTCCCAACACGGAGGTTGAGATCTGAGAAGGGACAGACTCCCTGCTCAAGTGGGTCCCTGACCCCTGAGTAGCCTAACTGGGAGACATCCCCCACTAGGGGCAGTCTGACACCCCACACCTCACAGGGTGGAGTACACCCCTGAGAGGAAGCTTCCAAAGCAAGAATCAGACAGGTACACTCGCTGTTCAGAAATATTCTATCTTCTGCAGCCTCTGCTGCTGATACCCAGGCAAACAGGGTCCGGAGTGGACCTCAAGCAATCTCCAACAGACCTACAGCTGAGGGTCCTGACTGTTAGAAGGAAAACTATCAAACAGGAAGGACACCTACACCAAAACCCCATCAGTACATCACCATCATCAAAGACCAGAGGCAGATAAAACCACAAAGATGGGGAAAAAGCAGGGCAGAAAAGCTGGAAATTCAAAAAATAAGAGCGCATCTCCCCAGGCAAAGGAGCGCAGCTCATCGCCAGCAACGGATCGAAGCTGGACAGAGAATGACTTTGATGAGATGAGAGAAGAAGGCTTCAGTCCATCAAATTTCTCAGAGCTAAAGGAGGAATTACGTACCCAGCGCAAAGAAACTAAAAATCTTGAAAAAAAAGTGGAAGAATTGATGGCTAGAGTAATTAATGCAGAGAAGGTCATAAACGAAATGAAAGAGATGAAAACCATGACACGAGAAATACGTGACAAATGCACAAGCTTCAGTAACCGACTCGATCAACTGGAAGAAAGAGTATCTGCGATTGAGGATCAAATGAATGAAATGAAGCGAGAAGAGAAACCAAAAGAAAAAAGAAGAAAAAGAAGTGAACAAAGCCTGCAAGAAGTATGGGATTATGTAAAAAGACCAAATCTACGTCTGATTGGGGTGCCTGAAAGTGAGGGGGAAAATGGAACCAAGTTGGAAAACACTCTTCAGGATATCATCCAGGAGAACTTCCCCAACCTAGTAGGGCAGGCCAACATTCAAATCCAGGAAATACAGAGAACGCCACAAAGATACTCCTCGAGAAGAGCAACTCCAAGACACATAATTGCCAGATTCACCAAAGTTGAAATGAAGGAAAAAATCTTAAGGGCAGCCAGAGAGAAAGGTCGGGTTACCCACAAAGGGAAGCCCATCAGACTAACAGCAGATCTCTCGGCAGAAACTCTCCAAGCCAGAAGAGAGTGGGGGCCAATATTCAACATTCTTAAAGAAAAGAATTTTTAATCCAGAATTTCATTTCCAGCCAAACTAAGTTTCATAAGTGAAGGAGAAATAAAATCCTTTATAGATAAGCAAATGCTTAGAGATTTTGTCACCACCAGGCCTGCCTTACAAGAGACACTGAAGGAAGCACTAAACATGGAAAGGAACAACCGGTACCAGCCATTGCAAAAACATGCCAAAATGTAAAGACCATCGAGGCTAGGAAGAAACTGCATCAACTAACGAGCAAAATAACCAGTTAATATCATAATGGCAGGATCAAGTTCACACATAACAATCTTAACCTTAAATGTAAATGGACTAAATGCTCCAATTAAGAGACACAGACTGGCAAACTGGATAAAGAGTCAAGACCCATCAGTCTGCTGTATTCAGGAGACCCATCTCACATGCAGAGACATACATAGGCTCAAAATAAAGGGATGGAGAAAGATTTAGCAAGCAAATGGAGAACAAAAAAAAGCGGGGGTTGCAATACTAGTCTCTGATAAAACAGACTTTAAACCATCAAAGATCAAAAGAGACAAAGAAGGCCATTACATAATGGTAAAGGGATCAATTCAACAGGAAGAGCTAACTATCCTAAATATATATGCACCCAATACAGGAGCACCCAGATTCATAAAGCAAGTCCTTAGAGACTTACAAAGAGACTTAGACTCCCATACAATAATAATGGGAGACTTCAACACTCCACTGTCAACATTAGACAGATCAACGAGACAGAAAGTTAACAAGGATATCCAGGAATTGAACTCATCTCTGCAGCAAGCAGACCTAATAGACATCTACAGAACTCCCAACCCCAAATCAACAGAATATACATTCTTCTCAGCACCACATCGTACTTACTCCAAAATCGACCACGTAATTGGAAGTAAAGCACTCCTCAGCAAATGTACAAGAACAGAAATTATAACAAACTGTCTCTCAGACCACAGTGCAATCAAACTAGAACTCAGGACTAAGAAACTCAATCAAAACCGCTCAACTACATGGAAACTGAACAACCTGCTCCTGAATGACTACTGGGTACATAACGAAATGAAGGCAGAAATAAAGATGTTCTTTGAAACCAATGAGAACAAAGATACAACATACCAGAATCTCTGGGACACATTTAAAGCAGTGTGTAGAGGGAAATTTATAGCACTAAATGCCCACAAGAGAAAGCAGGAAAGATCTAAAATTGACACTCTAACATCGCAATTAAAAGAACTAGAGAAGCAAGAGCAAACACATTCGAAAGCTAGCAGAAGGCAAGAAATAACTAAGATCAGAGCAGAACTGAAGGAGATAGAGACACAAAAAACTCTCCAAAAAATCAATGAATCCAGGAGTTGGTTTTTTGAAAAGATCAACAAAATTGACAGACCACTAGCAAGACTAATAAAGAAGAAAAGAGAGAAGAATCAAATCGATGCAATTAAAAATGATAAAGGGGATATCACCACTGACCCCACAGAAATACAAAGTATCATCAGAGAATACTATAAACACCTCTATGCAAATAAACTGGAAAATCTAGAAGAAATGGATAATTTCCTGGACACTTACACTCTTCCAAGACTAAACCAGGAAGAAGTTGAATCCCTGAATAGACCAATAGCAGGCTCTGAAATTGAGGCAATAATTAATACCCTACCAAACAAAAAAAGTCCAGGACCAGATGGATTCACAGCTGAATTCTACCAGAGGTATAAGGAGGAGTTGGTACCATTCCTTCTGAAACTATTCCAATCAATAGAAAAAGAGGGAATCATCCCTAACTCATTTTATGAGGCCAACATCATCCTGATACCAAAGCCTGGCAGAGACACAACAAAAAAAGAGAATTTTAGACCAATATCCCTGATGAACATCAATGCAAAAATCCTCAATAAAATACTGGCAAACCGGATTCAGCAACACATCAAAAAGCTTATCCACCATGATCAAGTGGGCTTCATCCCTGGGATGCAAGGCTGGTTCAACATTTGCAAATCAATAAACATAATTCAGCATATAAACAGAACCAAAGACAAGAACCACATGATTATCTCAATAGATGCAGAAAAGGCTTTTGACAAAATTCAACAGCCCTTCATGCTAAAAACGCTCAATAAATTCGGTATTGATGGAACGTACCTCAAAATAATAAGAGCTATTTATGACAAACCCACAGCCAATATCATACTGAATGGGCAAAAACTGGAAAAATTCCCTTTGAAAACTGGCACAAGACAGGGATGCCCTCTCTCACCACTCCTATTCAACATAGTGTTGGAAGTTCTGGCTAGGGCAATTAGGCAAGAGAAAGAAATCAAGGGTATTCAGTTAGGAAAAGAAGAAGTCAAATTGTCCCTGTTTGCAGATGACATGATTGTATATTTAGAAAACCCCATTGTCTCAGCCCAAAATCTCCTTAAGCTGATAAGCAACTTCAGCAAAGTCCCAGGATACAAAATTAATGTGCAAAAATCACAAGCATTCTTATACACCAGTAACAGAAAAACAGAGAGCCAAATCATGAATGAACTTCCATTCACAATTGCTTCAAAGAGAATAAAATACCTCGGAATCCAACTTACAAGGGATGTAAAGGACTTCTTCAAGGAGAACTACAAACCACTGCTCAGTGAAATAAAAGAGGACACAAACAAATGGAAGAACATACCATGCTCATGGATAGGAAGAATCAATATCGTGAAAATGGCCATACTGCCCAAGGTAATTTATAGATTCAATGCCATCCCCATCAAGCTACCAATGAGTTTCTTCACAGAATTGGAAAAAACTGCTTTAAAGTTCATATGGAACCAAAAAAGAGCCCACATCTCCAAGACAATCCTAAGTCAAAAGGACAAAGCTGGAGGCATCACGCTACCTGACTTCAAACTATACTACAAGGCTACAGTAACCAAAACAGCATGGTACTGGTACCAAAACAGAGATATAGACCAATGGAACAGAACAGAGTCCTCAGAAATAATACCACATATCTACAGCCATCTGATCTTTGACAAACCTGAGAGAAACAAGAAATGGGGAAAGGATTCCCTATTTAATAAATGGTGCTGGGAAAATTGGCTAGCCATAAGTAGAAAGCTGAAACTGGATCCTTTCCTTACTCCTTATACGAAAATTAATTCAAGATGGATTAGAGACTTAAATGTTAGACCTAATACCATAAAAATCCTAGAGGAAAACCTAGGTAGTACCATTCAGGACATAGGCATGGGCAAAGACTTCATGTCTAAAACACCAAAAGCAACGGCAGCAAAAGCCAAAATTGACAAATGGGATCTAATTAAACTAAAGAGTTTCTGCACAGCAAAAGAAACTACCATCAGAGTGAACAGGCAACCTACAGAATGGGAGAAAATTTTTGCAATCTACTCATCTGACAAAGGGCTAATATCCAGAACCTACAAAGAACTCAAACAAATTTACAAGAAAAAAACAAACAACCCCATCAAAAAGTGGGCAAAGGATATGAACAGACATTTCTCAAAAGAAGACATTCATACAGCCAACAGACGCATGAAAAAATGTTCATCATCACTGGCCATCAGAGAAATCAAAACCACAATGAGATACCATCTCACACCAGTTAGAATGGCGATCATTAAAAAGTCAGGAAACAACAGGTGCTGGAGAGGATGTGGAGAAATAGGAACACTTTTACACTGTTGGTGGGATTGTAAACTAGTTCAACCATTATGGAAAACAGTATGGCGATTCCTCAAGGATCTAGAACTAGATGTACCATATGACCCAGCCATCCCATTACTGGGTATATACCCAAAGGATTATAAATTATGCTGCTACAAAGACACATGCACACGTATGTTTATTGCAGCACTATTCACAATAGCAAAGACTTGGAATCAACCCAAATGTCCATCAGTGACAGATTGGATTAAGAAAATGTGGCACATATACACCATGGAATACTATGCAGCCATCAAAAAGGATGAGTTTGTGTCCTTTGTAGGAACATGGATGCAGCTGGAAACCATCATTCTTAGCAAACTATCACAAGAACAGAAAACCAAACACCGCTTGTTCTCACTCATAGGTGGGAACTGAACAATGAGATCACTCGGACTCAGGAAGGGGAACATCACACACCGGGGCCTATCATGGGGAGGGGGGCGGGGGGAGGGATTGCATTGGGAGTTATACCTGATGTAAATGACGAGTTGATGGGTGCAGCACACCAACATGGCACAAGTATACATATGTAACAAACCTGCACGTTATGCACATGTACCCTACAACTTAAAGTATAATAATAATAAATAAATTTAAAAAAAAAACTCCTATTTCCTTTATTATTATTTTTTTTCCTGAATTTTTCAGACCAAAATTGACCTAAATCTTTTCTTTCTTCTCATCCTCAATTTCCCACCCACACTCTCTGAGAGGCCCCAAATATTTACTTGTTTTCTCCCTGCTCCTTCTGCCCTCTCTCTTTTCTCATCTGGACCAATCAGCCCTCTCCAATGTAAACCCTCCATTTTAGCATCTCCTTCTACCTCACCCAGCTGACTAATCCTATCCGTAAAAGGAAGGCAAAGTTGTCTCCAAATTTTACCTTAGGATATTGGCGGGGGAGGGGGAGGGGGGATTACATTTATATCCAAATTTATTTAAGTCTTCGTTTACACGTGGCTTAGTAATACCATCTAACCTTCAAGTGATCCAAATGTGTCTTTTGCATATGAAGACCACCTCTCTTTATTCACCAGCCAGTATAGCTAAAGTCATAATATTTATTGCCAATTTCATCCTCAACACCCTCAGGCACTGAAAGAGCAGGATCTGGAGACAGGGTGGTCATTTAGACTATAACCTGATTTTTTTGTTATAAAAACTCAAAATGTAAAATATCTTGAGGATAACTCGAAAATCTTCAAGACTGCATAGCAGTGTAAGAAACTCAGGTGCCCGCCTCCTACTGGAAACATTTTCCACTCCAGCTTAGAGTGATTTCCCACCTCTTTGCTTACACTTTACTCTTTTAACCATAAATTGCTTGTAGTTGTTAATGACTTTCTCTCTCCCCAGCTAAATCTAAATATGTAGATTTTTGAGCTCAGAAAGCATTTCTTTCTCTCTTTCTCTCTCTTGCCCTTTGTATCTCTCTATAATGGCCCCGGAGCTTGGAGTCAACAACAATTACAAATTGACAATAATAAGTCAGAAGAGAAACAGAAGAAATGCGTCAGGAGATTTTGGGGTTTTCTGATAACAGAGCAGGAGGAGAGGAATGAGGCAGGTGTCCTGGTAGCTAGTTGGACTCAATGGGTGGACAGCACTGCAGCAGGCAGCTGGGGGAACCCTCCTCATCATCCTGCCTGTGGCTCCTCTAAGCTTCCGATTTCCTTAACAACGAATCTGACTGAGAGGAAAATGCCAAGGCATAACCCAACATGACAATTTAACTCTACATAGAATTTTCTTTTTGTTTTGTTTTTTTTTTCCTGTCTCACCAAGAATTGTCATTAAGAAATACACAAGAAAACATATCTTCTCTCTTACTTCTTGCCCCATCTTCAAAGCAGAGGAACCATTTCTGGTGCAGAAAAGCCTCTGATGCTGCTTTTATGAAGGAACATAATGCTAGTTTGGAGATCACACAATTGTAGACCTCTTTCCTCCGGCTGGGAAATATACTGAAGAACAGAAGATACAGTACATTCCAGACAAGGTCCGAGTCCTTTATCCATCCAGAAACTCTCGCAGCTTGACTCCCTGTCCTGTATTGTGAAGGGTCACAGAAACTTTCTGCATTAATTATGTATGAGGAACCCTGGAGAGGGATTGAGCCAATAGCCAGATGCAGAAACATTGTCCCAGACCCCTCCCCTAGCAGGAGCAGAGACCCTGAGGGAGACACTTAAGACTGTCCTCAATTTCAGTGCAGCCACACACAGCAGGGAATGTGAATAAGGGAGGAGGAAGATCAAAGTGCAGGAGATGAACCAGGGAAGAAGCCGAGAAAAATAGAGAGGGGGATAAAAGAGATAGGAGGGCAAAGGAGTGTGAGGGAGAAGAGAAGCAGGAGGGAGACAGGCGGGGACAGAAAGAGACAGGGACTCGGTCAGTAATGAGGTGGTTCGTCCCTGTTTCATTTCTTCTCCTTGATAGTTAAACGTTTTCCTTCGGAGCGTGCGTCTTCCCCACTGAAGTGGGTGGGGTGGCACTGGGGGTGAGCAGGCTGCGGCGGTACTGCTGCCCCCGGGGCTCTGGGTTCTGGTCCTCAGCGGACCCTCACTGTGTCCTAGGCTGACTTCTCTGAAGTCCGGGCACTTTAAAGTATCCACTCCAGTCAGCTCAGCTATTTCAACTAAATCCATTTCCATCAAATTATCACTTCTAGCAGTGATAGAAAAATTAATGATTTCTTGAAGGGACTATTGTATTTAAATATTTCAAGCCTGTTGGTGTGATATGTGTCAACAAGAGAGAAACATATTGACTAGGAGCTGCAGCTAATGATGGCTTTTATAAATATCCTGTCAGATAAATAATGGCTCTCAATGGATCCAATATGATGTACAGTTCTAAAGCAAGCAGGGTTTTGCCAAGAGGCTCAAAGGAAACTGCCATCACAATAGCATGGGCTGAATAATGGGATTTTCAGTTACCTTTCCGACCACAGAAAGGAGCAGTGGAGAGGGTGACTCAGCAGGCATCTAGGAGAAAGTGGATTGATTCATCAGATTCCACAAAGGGCCCAGAAAAACCCTAGCTGAGAGCCTCCAGAATACCAAAGAACATTTGCATTTGAATCCATTTGACAAATGAGCAGCCAACTTGAAGCACCAGAGGGTTGCTCTTGCTGGGACAAGCAGACAGCTCCTCTTGGCTGGCAAGAGCTGTGGGTCATGCAGGAAAAGGCCTGCGGTCTGGGTAGCTCCAATAGGACTGACGCTGTTGTGACTGGGCAGTGAACATGGTCCAACCAGCCACTTAATGTCCCACTATCCCTCTTTCCTCTTCTCCTTTCCGTCACTTGGCTTTTTGTCCATTTTGCTTCGTATCAGAAAACAAATCTAATTGGGGAAACATGAACAAATTGTCATTTTGCTTCCTGTTAAGAGTTCCAACAAATATTAGGTAAGGACTGGGTGGGTGGAAGGAAGAAAATTGCTGGATGGAGAGAAGATGCTGTTATTGTTGTGGATGTCAGTGATCCATAGATGGTTGGGAACTGACCTAGTACTGTACTCTGTCATGCCCGTTATGCATCTTCAAAAGGTATTTAAGGATGAGAAGTTAGAAGACTTTAAAATTCCAAACAAACACTCACTTATCCAGGATTCTTCTGACCTACTCTGGGTTTTCGTTTTGTCTTCTCTTTAAAGCAATTGAGAATCTCTGCTTTCTAACAGATAAATAGAGTTGAAAGAATAATTAAAACTTGAAGCAGAAAATACCCTACCATGTTTCATATGAGGATATGGCAGAAAAGGAACCATGCAAATCAACAAAAATTCAAAAGACCTTATCTCAACTGGAATGTTTTTGGTAACAAGTTAAAACACCTTTTAAAAAGTGAAAGTTCAAAGTGTTAGTGTACCGCCACTATAGTAAGTTTCCTCATGTAAATTAGATATCTCCAAGTTCCTGCTAACGTTCTATGTAGGCTTTTAGTGATGGGGAAGAGAAACCAACTTCATGCACATTTCCTGGATGTGCTTTTGGCTGAACCAAGAGAAACACTTTTTCCACCTCCCCAAACATTGTAACCTTTAGTTTATAAAATTACTGTGGCATCACTGTGTATCAGTTTATATTTACAACGTCTTCTGTGAGTGGGCTCTTGCAAGAGGTGTGGCCTTTGCACGGCCTACCAGAGACACAGAGAGCCACTCTGCTGCTTGCCCCAGGCACAGTCACACTGTGGAGCCTGAAGAGAGGATTCTTCTACCCTGTACAGGTGATGCAGCATAACCCTGGGGTCACAGTCCCAGGGAAGCTTTGACAGCCTTCAGATGAGAAATATGAGGGATGTATTACTTGCCTTTGTATTTCAGGTTTATAAAGGAAGTGGCCTCAAATACCAACCAACCAAATGGCCCCATGCCTCCCAGGAGTTCAGCTCCTCCTGTTTCCAGAAAGGGGTCCCAATCCAGACCCCAAGAGAGGGTTCTTGGATCTCACACAAGAAAGAATTCAGGGCAAGTCCACAATGCAAAGCAAAAGCAAGCTTATTAAGAAAACAAAGTGTTGAAAGAGCTATTCTGTAGACAGAGTAGGGCATTCCCGAAAGTAAAAGGAGCAATGCATCCACCCTACGTACAATACTTGTTTATATATAGGATAAAGAAAAGATCATGGGGAGATGTGCTCTGCTACACGGGTTTGTGATAAACGATTTATTTTCTTCATTATTATATTTTGCAAGAATCGATATTACTATTCTTAAAGCAAATTAGGAATGCTTATGTTCAAGATATCAGGATATCAGTACACTCCTAAATCTGAGTCTGTTTAGTAAATGTTATCAATCTGTTCCCTTAACTGTAAACATCTAGAGGCTAGCCATACCTAATTTTCTGGGAATGCAGCCTAGAAAGTCCCAGCCTCATTTTCCTAGTCCTCACTCAAGATGGAGTTGCTCTGCTTTGAATACCTCTGACACTTGGACATGGTTTTTAAAGTTTTTTTTTTTGTTTGTTTGTTTTTGTTTTTTTTTTTTTGAGACGGAGTCTTGCTCTGTAGCCCGGGCTGGAGTACAGTGGCCAGATCTCAGCTCACTGCAAGCTCCGCCTCCCGGGTTTATGCCATTCTCCTGCCTCAGCCTCCGGAGTAGCTGGGACTACAGGCGCCCGCCACCTCGCCCGGCTAGTTTTTTGTATTTTTAGTAGAGACGGGGTTTCACGGTGTTAGCCAGGATGGTCTCGATCTCCTGACCTCGTGATCCACCCGTCTCGGCCTCCCAAAGTGCTGGGATTACAGGCTTGAGCCACCGCGCCCGGCTAAAGTTAAAAAAACATGCAAAAAAGCAAACAGAACTGGTTTAGACTTTCTTCAGGGCCTCAACTCATCTGTCTGAATTGAGCCCAGAAACCTGAAAGCTGGGCATTGCCTTAAAACCTTTAGTTATTCGCATTGGTGACTCCTAATTGTCCCCTCACACAGACAGCCAAAATATCTTCCCATCTTCCACCAAGTTATTCTTTCAAATTCTCACTGTTCATCTTGCAGACATGAGGTTGTTGTATCCTAGGAAAGAATGTCAGCCTCTTGCATCCCCTACAATTGGTGAGAAGAGCGCTGACCTCAATAGCATGAGAAGACCTGGATTCTGATGCGAGCTCCACTAGCAGCCTGCTCTCCACTAGCAGCCTGCTCTCCCGACTCCTCAGTGATCATTTTTCCTATGTACTCTGGAGCTGATACCTACTCCGTCTTCCCGCTTTGCCTTTGAGGACTTTAGATGAGCAAAATGCAAGAGACATTCCTATGAAAGATATGTGGCATCATGCAATGTGTGGTATTTATAATCCTTTTATCCACTCGGCCTTGTCACCCTTACAAAGACAATACATCTCACCTTGGTGCCCAACTGCCTTTTGCTTCTCAGTGCTAGAGGTGCCACTGCTGTCTATAACCATACATCCCTTCCTTTTCATTCTCTGCTCATTGGTACATTTCTAAATGGAGGCAATTTCTGGACAGTTACATTGTAAGGAGGAAAGCTTTTCTTCCAAAAGTTATGGAAAGATCAGCTGTAAGTGAGGACAGTGCCACTCATTCATTAAACCACTTTTTATGGAGTGGGTGCTGTGAGCCCACCACTATGCTATTATGCACTTGAATTCAGCAGTGAACAGCATAGGCAAGGTCCCTGCTCTTGTGAAACTTATATCTTGATTTGAGGGGAGGACAAGAGAGAAATAGAGAGTAGAAAAGAAAAGAAAACAAACAAACAAAAAAAAACAGATAACCACACATTGTGGTGAGAACTTTATGTAGAGTTCTGATACAAGTCCCAAATAGGTCACAACTTTGGGGAGGGGGAAACACCAACATGCACATAATAAATTCCCTGTCAATCTGCAATCGACCTGGGAAACTGCACTCCTCAAAAAGTGACTTCATGTGGGTTCCTTTTGAATGGGCAGAGGAATGTCCTGCTTGTAATCACATAACCCAGTGAGTGAAAAGTCACCTGGCAGTGAAGAGACCTGTGTCTTCATATCTGAAATGCCGAAAAGTAGGGTTTAATATGTTGTTTTCATTTTAATTATATTTTTGTTCATCCACAAGTATATAAGCTAAGAAAGTAATAAGGATGAAAAATGCATTATTTATCCTATTTCCATGATTCCATCCTCTTTCCTAAAGACCTTCCCCAATTTTTCTATCAGAATTTAAGATTATCAAAATAAAGTTTTTGAAGGGTTGTTTCCTTTTGTTAAGTTTTCTATGTCTTTATAGCTCTCAAAGTATTTCATCTTTTTTCTCAAAACATTTGCAAGCCTTGCTATCACCCACTAATGACCTATTTCAGACTCTTATTTCCCTCTGAAGGGATTTCCTATATTTTTTATTGCAATTCCTCTGATATGACATTATATTCTAATCGGAATAACCACTCCAACACTTCCTTTACCCTCAACCCTTAAACTGCAAATGATACCCCAGTATCCTGACCCCTAACTTCAAAAATACCTTCCTACTTCATCCTCATCCCGTATTACATATATCTGCTTCTCTTTTTTCTTCTCCAAGATGTGACTGCCAATTGGCAGCAGATCCAGGCAGAGCAGCAGGCTATTCACATCGTCAGTTCTGTATCCTGCTCAGTTTTCCTCCAGCTGACCATAGGCATCGTCCGCAAAGTGAGCAATAGCTATTTTGGAAACCTTTTCCATATCAGCAGGCAAGCCTTTGAGACTGTAAAAGGAAAGCATTGGAAAAGGCGAAAATCCTCACTCATAGTTTTCAGCAGGAAACAAAATGTCTCCAAAACCATGCAGCCACACTGTGGTCTGACAAAGACAGCAGGAAGAAGCACCCCCACACCTCCAGCCATACTCCACTGTGAAGCAAGATTTCCTTTCACAGCAGCTGTGGATGGCATCGTGGAACCTCACATCATCGTGAGCACAGAACAAATTTTTTATTCTCAAATAAAATAAGAGGAACTTAAAGTATTCCAAAGCACAGCTTTAAAAATGTAATTGTGAGACCTTTTGACAAGGTCTCAGCCCATCTTTCCAGCATTACCATCCACAGTGCTCCTTCATGCATAGCAGATTCCTAAAAAAGACACTGGAGCATCATTCCCTCAACAAACCCGGCACTTTCCAACCTCTGAGCTTCTGCTCTCCAAGTCCTTTCTCTTAGACTGTTCTTCATTCTCAGCCCTCATTTGAAGCTTTTTCAACTGCTGCCTCCCAAATGAATTTTCCCCCTCTCATCTCAAGACAAACTCTGTCCCCCCCTTGTTTGTGCTCTCCTAACGCATTGCTTACAGATCTACAATAAAATTGGTCACATTCTGTCTTATGTCAAAGCTGTTGACTACAAACTCATAACAGGTTAAGTCCTGGGTCTCAGTGATCCTGGTTTTCCAGTTAGTGTCTAGCTTATGTAATAGGCAATATTGAAACATGTGTTAAATATAAGTGATCATAAATAATGACATTTCTTCAGTGATAGATTGTAGAGGTAATGAAGCTTCTCTTGTGAATATGTGATTGTCTCTTCTCTCTTGTGTGCTGCTGAGACGCTGGACAGAGTAACTGGTACGTAGCAATAATTCTCATATTTTTGCAATTATGGGGGAGGAAGAGGAAGACGATGATGATATGAAAAAGGGAAAGAGAGGTGACCCCTATGGTGGTTTAAAGATGGCCACAAAATTTTGATAGTCCTCCCATGAAGAGGTGGGCTCTCAGTGCCCTTTTCTTGAAAGTGAGTGGGCTCTGGAACTCCCTTGACCAACGAAGTAAGGTGGAAGTAACACCATGCCAGTTTCCAAGTCAAGATCTTATGACACTGGCAGCTTCCACTGCCGGCCTCTTGGAACACTCATACTTGGAATCCAGTTGCCACACTGTGGATGCTCAAGTAGCCCAAGGAGAAGCCTATGTAGAAATGAATCAAGAGTCAAATCCAACAGCCCCAACTGTACCTCCAGTTAACAGCCAGCAACAATTTGCCAATTATATGTGTCGGCCCTGTTGGAAGTGGCTCCTCCAGCCCCAGATGGACCACCCTAGCCTGACACCATGAGAGCAGACAAGCCATACCTCCAAAACCCTACCTATGCAATTCATGAGCAAATCAAATGAGTGTTGTTATTTCAAGCCATTAAGTCTTGGAATCATTTATTTAAAAGCATTTAATAACTGGGACAGCCACGTAGCTGACTTTCTTTTTGTCCTTTCAGATAAGCCCCACATTTTAAACATCTAAAAAATTTCCCAAATTTTTCAATATTCACAATATTTCAGCTTGGCCAGTTGATGAACGAGCTACTCTTTTTGAGTGAATTACAAGCTGTGTATGGTGTTTAAAACCACACCAAAAAATCTCTCTGGGTGAGAGATGAACCTGAGTAGGATGTAGGCCTCCCACTCCACTCCAGCTAAAGCTGCTCCTCTTCCATCTGTTTTCATGTCATGAGTTCCCCTTAAAAATCCATTGGAACAAAAGATCCTATAGCAGCAAAATGTACAAAAGGTGCTCTTCTAAAGTATTAGGCCCAGTAAATGTGACTCTGTGCCCCCTGCTAGTAGCTCAGATTACTCTCACAAAACAATGAAACAACCACTTAAATCATCTTCCTTTTATAGGCAAAACTAAACTGAAACCCTAGTTACATTTTCTACAACCTCTCATATGCTGGGCACTTTTGCTTCTGCCTGGGATACCTGGTACATGAAAGGTAACTCCTGTTGCTTTCAGAAGCTCCGTCTATTCACAGCAAAGCAGTGACACCTGCTTGGAAAAATTCCTCCCAGGAGTCATGGATGACATTTCTGGGAAAGATCCCAGAATGGCACGTTGGAAATTAATAAGCGTACCAAGCAAATGGCTCCTGTGGAAGCTGTACCCTCTTGTTCATTCAGCAGAATTGTATTGTCAGTGTAATGACCTACCTGTCTCCCTGGACCACTACTACTGACTGCTGAAGCCATTTGACATTCTTTCTTATAGGTTGAGGCTTGCTTTACACACCAGGACCCCATATATCCCTAGTCAGGGGTAATTTAGGGACATACAAGTCAGAAATACAAGTGTTTGGGATGGAATATGACCTTGGTAGCTCCAGTCTGACTTTATGATCAGATTCTAGTAACTGAACATGACCTTCCTCCCTTGACCAGGTGCCTACATTTCTCCCCAGGTTACAACCACTACGTTCCAACCTTGCTCCCCATCACAACAAACAGCCTTATCCTCATTTCTTCAAAACCAGAGCCCTGCGGTTTGTCTCGTCTTTCAGTCTGGCAGACTCCCTGACAATGATGCATGGCTTCCTGAGTCTGAGCGTCTTGCCTTTTGCCAGACCCCCCGCCACCACACTCCCCCTCCCTGCAGAAGCACCACCTGTCACCTCTTGCTTGCCCACCCTGACACTGGCACTTCTCCAGCAGCCACCACACTTTTCAGACACCACACATAACGTGCAGGGCAGGCTGCTCCCATTCGTGGAAGCAGGGTCAGCCTCTCAGGGCCTATTTTGCCACAAGGGTGTGGCCTCTTCCTGAGATGTCGCTTTATCTCTTTTTCAGGACTACCAAAACAAAGTACCACAGACTGGTTGCTTAAACAAGAGAAATTTATTGTCTCACGGTCCTAGAGGCTAGAAATCCGAGATCAAGCGTTGGCAAGGACTGGGCACGGTGGCTCATGCCTGTAATCCCAGCACTCTGGGAGGCCAAGGCGGGCAGATCATGAGGTCAGGAGATCAAAACCATCCTGGCTAACACGGTAAAACCCCTTCTCTACTAAAAATACAAAAAATTAGCGGGGCGTAGTCGCAGGCGCCTGTAGTCCCAGCTACTCTGGAGGCTGAGGCAGGAGAATGGCGTGAACCCGGGAGACGGAGCTTGCAGTGAGCCAAGATCGCGCCACTGTACTCCAGCCTGGGCGACAGAGCCAGACTCCGTCTCAAAAAAAAAAAAATAAAGATGTTGGCAGGGTTGGTTCCTTCGAGGGATGTGAGGGAGAATCTGCTGCAAGCCTCTGGCCTTGGCTTCTAGATGGCTGTCTGATCCCTGTGTCTCTTCACGTCATCTTCCCTCTCTGCATGTGTATCCACATTTCCACTTCTTATGCGAACGCATTGAATTAGAGCCCACCATAATAATCTAACTTTAGTTGACTTCCCTCAGTGAAGACCCTGTCTCGAAATACAGTCTCATTCTGAGTTCCTGGGGGTTGGGACTTCAGCATGTGAATTTGGAATGATACCATTCAGCTCATGACAGCTGCCCTCCCGCCAGTGTTCTTCATCCCACTCCCTACTTAGGTCTGAGCTTTTGAGGGTGTCAGAGCAGTGATTTTTCAGGTCAATCTCACACGTATAATGAAAGGATCCCAGTTTACATCTAAAATGTTCACTGCTAGGCCTCAAATAGGAGCCTGTCTTGCAGTCTGGTGAGGCAAACCTGCCAGGAGCTCATCTTTACCTGACATTGTTTGGATGTTTGTCCTCTCCAAATTTCATGTAGAAATGCAATCCCCAGTGCTGGAGGTGGGGCCCAATGGGAGGTATTCAGGTCATGAAGGCGGATCCCTCATGAATGACTTAGCACCATCCCGCTGATGACACGTGACTTCTCTCTCAGTGAGTTCACACAAGATCTAGCTGTCTAAAAGAGCACGACTCCTGCCCCCTCTGGCTTGCTCCTGCTCTCGCCATGTGAGATGCCTGCTCTCCCTTCACCTCCCACCATGATTTTAAGCTCCCTGAGGCCTCACTGGAAGAAGCTAAGCAGATGCTGGCACCAAGCTTGAAGAACCGTGAGACAATTAAACCTCTTTTCTTTATAAATTACCCAGTCTAGGGTATTTCTTTATAGCAACACAAAAATGAACCAAGACTTTACCCAAGAGACTGAAGAAGCTCTAGGAGTAAATGACCCAAAAGAGGGCTGACAGACTAGTGGCCAGTGACCAGAGAGGAAGAGCATGGTCTCTGTCACCTGGATATTTCTTCCAACCCCTATACATTTTTATTCCTTGGGGAAAAAATAGGTCTCAAATTAAAACAGAGGAATTATTTTTATTTTTTAAAATGTTTTTAGCTTTAGTAGCATAAAGTGATGCTGCTTTGGTACGTGGCTAGTAGGGAAAAACATGATTCTTATTCTCCCACCTAAAATAGCATAGCTAAGTACACTAATAGCTTAGAGAACTCAGGGAAGCTCTGAGCATCAAGGGCTCTGGCACATCAATTAGATAAGACATAAGCGGTAGTGTCTGGTGAATGCAGGAATGCCTAGAAAAAGCAGTAGCAGGTCGTGTGGTGGTCAGCAGATACCACGTGGTAGTAGGTGAGTGCCCTAGTCCACAGACATGCATAAGTCATGTTATGGAGACACTCAGAAATTAATGGGGGTGGAGGGGGTGATTTTGCAAGGAGCTAGAGTATTTCATAGCAGGTAAAAGCAAGAGTTAAGAAAATGCAAATTGCCTTTAAAAATAATGGTTTCTTGGGCCTAACTGAATAACTAGGGCTACCCAAGTCACAATTAAAGACTGGATTTCTAGAAAACTGAGATTGTAAAAAGAGCTCCCAATTGAATGCAATAAATTTCCATTTGGCTTTAGCTAAGTCTGAAAGGTTATAATTTAATGTGAGCATCAGGTCAGTACATTTCCTCTTGTAACCCCATGTTAAAGTGCACACGCCTGTCTCTTTGAACACTTGTAAACTGTCATCTTCATTCAGGCAATGCAACTGGGTGTTAGGAAATCCTGCAAAGAGATACGTATTTCATTCACCTTGGTTTATCCCACCAACTTCACTTCAATGAAGAAGAATGATCACAGAACTTCTTTGGCTGGCTTCATTTAAAAAAACAAAATTCCCAGAGGAGAGGGCACTTGAGCATCAAGAGACTTTCAACAAACCAAATAGCTGCCAAGTTCAGCTGCTAAAATCCTATCGTTTCATTGAGCCCCGTTGACTCTTAATTGTGGTTTGTAGCAAAATCCCAGGCTGCTTGCAATGAATCCACTAACCAAGGTGGAAGGTTTATGACAACTCTATTTTCCTTGTCAAAAACTACATGAGAGAATGAAGTAGGAAAGGGTAACAAAGGGCAGAAATCCTGAGGCTAAATTACAGGTTTATATACCCATGAAATATTATTAGCCTAGTCAAATTCCTACCAAGTTTCTGCATTCTGTCCATTTAGATTTCTCTGCGGCTTCAATGGGACACTGCTCTATGCTTGGCTGCCTCGTGAAGAGTTGTTATTTAATAGTTGATGCATTCCACCCAGTTGTGGCAACAATTCCCCACAGAGGTTTTACATTATTTTAATTTTTCAAAGCTTTGCAAAAATTCTTTAGTATAACAGAAGTAATATACAGAGATGGGATGCTTTATCAAGGTTGTTTTAGTAGAGCTATGACTAACTGGTGGTGACTAATGTGGACCTCCAAGTTCAATCACTCGAGAGCTACAGTCTTGTAAAGCACCTGACGTAGTACCTGATCATGATAGACCTCCAACAAATATCACTTCCCTTTTCATTCAAGGTGACCACATGTGTGGGTGTGTATCCAATTATAGCAAAAGAAATTAATTAAAGTCTTTAATTACATCTGAGATTTCACATTTTCAGCCCAAATTTCAAATCTATAAGGAGATCCTTTGGCTTTGCTGCTGTATGAATAAAGCATCCCACTGATTTCACTCTGTCTCGGCTACTGGGCTGGGCTGTCAGCACATGGTCACCAGTCAGGGATGTAGAGATCAAGAAGGGAGGTGCAACTCTGCCAAGAAGGGAAACCTCATTGGTTCAAGTCTGATTGGAAGCCTGGACATCTGGGAGATTAATGGCTGAAGCAGAAGATTGAAGCAGGCTAGAGAGCTTGGAGGAGAACTGCTGTTTGCTTCCACGTGCATACTGACCTTGAGTTAAAAAAAGGCAGATACATACCAGAAGTGGCAGGCTAACCACAGTCTCTGCCTGGGAGCAGCCACAGGCTCCCGTGCCTATCGGATTCTGGTAGAATTTGGCCCACAGGGAGGCCTAGTAGAAGACTGAAGGCAAACAGAAGAGTGATAGCAAGAGATTTCTTCCCCCCAGCCTTTTCCAGTCATTTGCAAACTTCCATCTAAGGTTACAGGCCCTGTCAAGACAGCCTACCCTATGTAACCTTCTCCAACCAGGCCCCAGGACCACTCCTTCCCCTGATCTCCTAAGCCTTGGGGAGGCAAATTGCCCCCAGACTCTTCACCTTCATTTGAAGTTTTTCTGCACCCAAGCCACAACTTTGTGACTTGATTCTTTATTAAACCACCCTCAAATTATCCTTTAAAAATGGCAGAAAATAGATGCTTCCTTCATTAAAAAATTCATACTGTGCATCTAAGTCTAATGAAGTCTCCTCAGTCACTTATATGCATGCAAAGACAGTTACTATGAAGATTTTTGGACACCAGAGTCCAACTCCAACATTCATTCTCTCAACCAACATTTATTTTATTCATTGATTTCTCTATGCTGAATGCAGACACTGTTCTAGGTACCCTGGTGAGTGCAGCGAGGTAACTGACAGTCCTGCCTCTCTTGCTGTATAGGTGACATCACTCAGCTCGCCATACATCTGCTCTCCATCCCCTTTTCTCTGTGCTTCAAGGCCAGACTTGACTGCACCACAGCCTCCACACTAGTGCCTCCGTCTCCCTTCTCTGCAGTCTCTCCTCCCCACTGCCACAGCACAGTATTTAATGCGCAGATGGGACCATTGCCCAGCTTGATAGAAAGCCTCTTTCTCAAATCCTGAGCCTACTATAGGGTCCATGCCTACCTTTGGCGTCCTATGCTCCCCTCATACCAAACCTTGGTATGAGATTGGTATGAGGTCCAATCTGCCAGGCTCTTTCATGCCTCTGTGATTCTCACATACTGTTCCAGCTGCTTCGAATGCCCTCTCCCCATTATCTTCCTGAAAAATTCCTAACTCAAGTAAGTCTACCAAGCCTGCAGGAGGACTAGAGGGCAGAATTAAATGCTCCCTCCTGGGCGGTCCCATAGCAGCCCACACACACCTCTGCTATGTCACTTATCATATTGTGCTGCAACGCTGGGTCACCTATCATCTCTCCTATCATGCTTGCCTTGTGGGCAGGGCCCTTGTCATCTTAATTATGAGGCAGAACACTCCTCTCAAAGCTACCCATGGCTATTCCTGCATTCTAGGTTGTGCAACAGAATTTATCTTTGGGGAAAATTGGTTTTTTGTTTAAATTTGGAAAAACAATGTGGTGTGCTTTCTAATCAAAGAAAATGCCCAAAAAGAGACTAAAACAATGAGAAGTCAAACAGCGTTAAAATTACGCCCTTGGTGGCCTGGTGTACCTCTAAGGACACATTATCTGGCTACTAAGTCTTCTCCGCTCTTCCCTAGTGAGGAGCCTGAGGCTAAGAGATGGGGAAAACATAGATGGGTGGGAGTGGACCCCGCCAGCAAGATAGCCGATGGTCAGGGCTAAGAGAGATGCCTTTGGAGCAGTGATAGCCAATATCTCACTTGAGCTTTGCTTTTCTGTTATCCATTTCTCACAATAAGTTCCAAGATATCACTGTACTCTATTCACCCCCACCCCACAGTAGCAGCCTTAGGCAAATAAGGAAGAAAATATGTTTATGCTTCAGGGTAAATTAGAGCACCAGAGCTTGAGCAGCAGGGGAGAGTGAAGAAAAGCAGTGATGACAGGAATCCCAGTCACAGCATTAGCAGAGAAAGAGGTGACATCAGCAGGCAGGTGCACCCTCACGTAATTCTTAGGAAGAGTGACTGAATTTCCTACAGTCCACAGAACAGAGGCATGTGCCCTTTTATTTGGCCAACAAAGTAGAGAGCTATCCTGGAAGGCTGAAGACTTTTTATGTAATTAAGTCATATTTGTAATTTTAGCAATTAGCATGGTTCCAGGCACTTTGAACATGCCCTAAAAATATTTGATAAGTAAATGAATGAACAAGTAATGAATAAAGGACTGGAAGTTTCCCTTCAAGGTCGTCTCAAGTATTTGTTCTTTCTGACATTCACATCATGTTTCTCTTTCCTCTTGTTACTTTCTTATTACAAAGTCTTTAAAGAGCTGGAAAAGAAGGCAAAAGCGAAGACAACAGGACCCTGTAGTGCCAAATCCAGGGCAATGACCCTGGTAAGAATGGAGATCATGACTGGCTAATTAGTACAAGACATCTGCAAGCCTGCCTGGGTTCCCACATGCTCCTCACTCTCATCCTCAGCCCCAGTTGAGGCAGATCATCATTCCTGAAGGACAACATCCAGTTTGCTTCTGTTTTCCTTTTCCTGGAGCGCTAGACTGAGTCTGGGAGACCAAAGGTCTAATTTCTTCTAGCCACTGGGATGGCGAAACAGAAAGCAACTCTGTAAAAAGGGTCAACAGACCACTGGCACAGCAGGGAAACGTTGGGCGTTCTTCGGGGTCAGGGAGAAGGAAAGCAGAGCTGTAAGGGTTTCCAGGCCAGAGGTTTTCAGGAGCCCAGGGTCAGTCATTCTACGGTTCTGAGTGTTTGTTCAGAATGAAACTCTCAGCCCTCAGAGGCTTTGCTGATCTTGCGAAGAGATCCAGGAGACATTTGTGTTCCCAACTTTGACCTCCACATGATTTCCCTCCTCTTTGGTGCACTTCTTTTCTTTGGAAGGCACTGGATTTTGTCCTTCGAAGCACAACATTTTGCCCTTCTCCACGGTGGCTAAGGAGGTAAGGTCGCAGGAAATCCTCCACACACACAGAAAAGCCCAAGTGCATTTCATGCACAAAAAGAAGCCCCCTGACTTTGCTGCAATGTGCTAGGGGGCTTGGTGAGGGACACGCACATGCACAGGCACACATGACTCAATTATCAGGGAACAGGCCCGCAGGCATGCGAATGGAAGCAAGCAACAGAGCTCCTCCACTGAGGGGAATTCTCAACTTGCTGTTTTCTATTTTAAGCACTTCTGCAAAAGAATGTGAGAGGCGGCAAAGGTCAGGGTTGTGAGCTGTCTGTCCATTACCGTTCATGGCTCAAAGTCTTGATAAGACATGGGAAAATTACAGAATTAATTTTGATGAAACAGAGGTAGATCAAAAGGAAATGACAAAGAAGCATGATTTGACAATATGTTTAAATATATTGTTCATTGACTCTCAATACAAAGGTCTGCAAAAAGAGAATCAGAGCACAATGCATCCAAATACTTTAATCACTTGGCACAATAATGTTAAGACAGAGGTAAACAGTATTAGCAAAAGGTTCATTGTTGGTTAAAAGAGTCTACATTTGGGATTTGTTTCTGTTGTTCATATAAGCACTTTTTCTCTAGCAACACAAAGCATAGAACTTCATTTTCCAATATATTTAGACCTGTTTATCAGTAAGTTTCCAAAAATATAAACCCAAAGTATATCAGATCTCAAGTCAGAATTTTCCTAGGCATCAAAAAAAAAAAAAAAAAAAACGAAAAAAAATTTTTCAAAAACAACAGACTGGCATCTGTTTGACAATATAGGCAAAATCTTTTCTTTTTTTTTTTTTTTTTTTTGAGACGGAGTCTCGCTCTGTCACTCCTGTCACCCAGGCTGGAGTGCAGTGGCGGGATCTCAGCTCACTGCAAGCTCCGCCTCCCGGGTTCACGCCATTCTCCTGACTCAGCCTCCGAAGTAGCTGGGACTACAGGCGCCCGCCACCTCGCCTGGCTAGTTTTTTTGTATTTTTTAGTAGAGACGGGGTTTCACCGTGTTAGCCAGGATGGTCTCGATCTCCTGACCTCGTGAACCGCCCGTCTCGGCCTCCCAAAGTGCTGGGATTACAGGCTTGAGCCACCGCGCCCGGCCAATATAGGCAAAATCTTGAGTGGAAAATAAAGCTCATGCATCCACAGCAAACGTAAATTCATACAAAAATCCAGAGTGGTGAATAGTCTTCAAGTATTGTGGAGATGCGAAGGAGAGAGGGAGAGAGGAAAGGAGGATGGGAAGGAGAAGCATGGGTTTTAGAAATCTTCAGACTAAGCTTGATTCCTGGACTCCCTACATACTCTGCAGCAACTACCAGCAAGTTCACTCCCCTCAAACTCCAGATTCCTCTCTGTGATAATGGAGACCATGATACTCTATGAGAGATAAAGGTTTAAACCTAGCATGTAGCAGTCACTCAGGAGATATGAGATTCTTCCTTTCTTCCTTCAGAATGGCTTTGGATAAGCAACACTGTATTCTCTTTCTAAGGTCCTAAACTTCAATTTGGGGAGGCAGAGCAGTTATAAGCAAGAAGGCAGAAGTGAACTAATGACTAAAAAAATGAGGCAAAAGGAAAGCAATCCTGGGAAATGGAAATTCTCTATCACTAAAAAAATGCAATAAACATTTAGTTCTGTTTTCTGGCAGCAGGCAGAGCAAATGCAAATGCATCGAGAGCCTACTAAGGAGGCCCTTGCAACAATGATAAACTGCTGCAGGAAGCATCTGTCCCTTCCCCACCCAGGGCAACATCTTAATAACCAGCATGTTCGTGATTTAAGTAAAGATTTAGACTCAGAACACGCACTTGGTCATCTGACTTTGGTTTAGGGCCAGGATTCCTAATATTCAGAAATGAGACTAAGCTCTTTTGCAGTGTCAAAAATGTCACTGTACCGCCTCTCCCCGACATAGTATGAGCTGCCTTGTAGTGTCTATTCATTGAGAAAGTTCATAATCACAAAAAGACTGAATTTGTATTATACTTAACCTCATATATTTGAAAAATTACATATATTTGAAAAATTACCACGACGTTTGTCTGTAAGATATTATTTATCCCACCAATAAAGGACACTTCGAGCACAGAGAGCTTTCCAGATCCATTAAAACAATATTGTAGACACTCTGCCTCCTAAAGGTACAAAGCCCACGGAGGCAAAACCCTGAGGGGAATGAGTCTCTTGCTTTTTGTAAAAATCTCCATCAAGAAACTTCAAGATGAATAATGATTTTGTCAATTTTGAAGCAAAGGTTTAAAAATAGGAAAACAGAGAGAACATTCACATACTGAGAATAAATTTGTTCCGAATGTTATTAATAAACCAAACTTTTTTTTGTAAGGCCAATGTGTAGATTGATTCTAAAGAGAACAGACATTCCATCTCTACTCTGAAGTACTAGAAAATAACAATGAAGAGAAACTATTGGTTTGTTTGTTTTCTTTTCTTTTGCTTTGTTTTGTTTTTTTTGACAGAACGAGTTTCTAGGTAGAAAGAACCACTGTTTTTATGATGAACTATTGGTACAATGACATAGCTATGTCTCAGAGTCTCTCAAGCAATCATGCTGAGTAATTTTTCTTGTTGATTGTATCTGTTTAAAAAAATGGAACTCTAAATTGTTGGGTAAAATTTACATTTGCCAAAACAGGCAGCAACTCATAAACTAGTCCAGTGAAAAGTCTGTAAAATCTAGCGGCTAAAACAGACGGAAAAAACTCCAGACATTCATAAAATTATTCTGCATGATATGCTAAGAGTCTCGGAGGAGGGAAAAAATAAAACCAGAGCAGCTGATTAAAGACACATTTTACTACCTGAATCTCTTGAAAAATGACAAAAAATAATCCCCAGAAATATCTATCTCCAGTCATCGCAAGATCCTTCCTCCCGCAAAAATAAGACAAAACTGTCATTTTTATGAGACTACCCCCAATGACCAGGTCTGCGGTTTCAAAGCCAGTGCTGTGTTGCCCCACAGGTGAAAGAAAGAGGAACGCATCCATTCCATCCTGTCGGAACAAACGTGAGCATCTGCCTTCCACATTTGGTTATGGTATATGTCAACAAACACAGCAGCAGAGAAGGCCCTGCAAAATTATCCATCAGGGACCTGTTTACATTTGTACTGTCAATTCTAATAGGTTTTTTATTGAATTAAATTCTTCTGCCCTCATTAGAATCATGATTGCCTGTCAGTGAGTATGACAGGTTTGAATTCCCACAAGGGTGTTAGACGCTCCATCTTGTATATTGCCCAGGAGGGATCAAGGACAAGGCTCAGTTGGAAATTCTACATGTCAATCCTTGAAATTACAGCACACATACTTCTCTGCAAATAAGTAATTGTGCTTCACAGTAAAGCAACCCAGAGAATTCCTAAGGTTCTTCTGTCTTGCAGACATATACAACTTGGCAGGTCCTGACAACCAGGTTGACCTGCAGCCACCCAACCTCAGCACGTAAATGTAGCACCTGCTCGTTTCTCAAGGCCTCTTGGGAGTTACTGAAGGCTACGGAGGCCTATAAACATGGACAGCAATTTCACCTGAGACGTGGTTTCAGGTAAAGCTTATTTCTAAGAACACACTTGAAAATGTAGAGAAAATTTGAGCATTATGGAAGACAGATAATTCTCTGCTGGACAATGGGGGAGAAGCCTCCAAAGGATGGCCACATTTAGTGACCACTTCCTCTGCCAAGCACGTTTTCTATCTTAACTCATTTAGTAATTACAACTCCATTAGGAATAACACTTATGGCCATTTCATAAATGGAAGAAAGAGAAGGTTGGAGAGTAATGTTTCAACATCACACAGTAAGTGGCTGGGCAGGACTGAGACCTCCATCTGCGGTACTCTATGATGCCACCCCTCTTCCCCCTTCTCTGGTGCCCTGAGCAGGAGGCTGGCCCTCCAGAGGCACCGAATGTAGCAGGAATCACAAGGACCTTTGGAGGCTCAGCAATGGCCCCTCAGCTTGGAGGAAAGATGGAACCTACAAACCATATTCCATAGTAAAGAGATTTCTGAACACAAATATGCTCCCCATCTGGGCCATCCCTAAAACAGATGAGCAACTCCTAAAATTGGAGTTTGTTCTTTCTTCCATAATTAAATGGAGAGAAAGGGGGACTTTACTACTCAATAACTTAATGTGGGAGAAAATGAAACCTCTTTATCTTTTATCCTTAACTTCTAACCAAGTATAGAGAAATCAGTCCATACAACCGCCTTTTTGGGGATTTTTTTAAACTAGCATCAAATTGCTGCATCCTCTAAGCCTGAAAATTCTCACATTTTACAGTTTTGCCCCATTTCCCAAAATTTCCCATCCTGGGTTTCTTTCAGAGATGCTGTTTTCCCTTGAGAATCTATATCTCTGGGGTCTAGAGCCCAGGCAACAATGTTCTTAATAAGCGCCCCCTGGAGATTTTGGAGCCCACCAAAGGCAGAGGCCCTAAAACAGAAAGCAAATTAAAGTTCTGCAGTTGGATATCAGCCTGTCATGTGGTCTTTATTTGCAGAGGAAATGGAGAGGGGCTGCATTTGGATGAGATGTTATAGGAGAACCCACCTTCTAATTGCTCTTCAAATTCTTCTCCAAGGGATTTGAAATCAACCACATTGGAATGTCTGAAAAAAATTCCTCCTATTAAAGGTAAATGGTTAACCTAGAAAGAGAAGCATGTAAGGGAAGGCCTGACTTGCTCACTCGCTTGCTTGTTTGCCAGGATGTAACGTCCAGGCAGGGAAGGAGTTTTGTCTGGTGACCTGCCACTGTCTGGTTGTTTGTTGAAATGACTTGATTTTCAGTCATGTCTCTTTAATGAGATAAAGCAAAAGAATGAACTAGGTACATTCTCTTCCTCTACCTTTAGATCCTTCTTTTCTCCAGTGAAGTCTCCTTATTCCTGTTCTCTTATTCTTCATTCTCTGCACCCCAACTTTCCTGGACAACCTGCCTGTACTCTGTCTCTAGATACTTCCTTCTGTTTTGATTTTTTTTTTTTCCTTTCCTGTCAGACTTGAGGATGCCTTCTGTTCTAACATCACTCCTTCTCTGCCACTCACAGGCTCACGGTTTGGTACCCAAGCTGTTTTCTGTTCCCTGGCAGCTAGCCTCGCATTCCATTCTGCCACAGGATTTAGCTCTAAGTCAGGCAGTAAATGGGCTCTTTACAAATCTAGCTTAATTTAAAGAACTCTCTTCCTGAGCTGCATTTCTGGGGACATTTTTCAAGGGTGTTAGCAATGAGGCTATATGCACTTGCTTGTACAACAGCAGATTGGCTGCTGTTTCTGTCACTCTGAGAGACCAACATTAAGACTCAAATTAACTAGCAAGTGTAAACCACAGGAACCAAGAGAATGATTTCACAGACTTATTTTTTTTCTCCTCTCTATTTGTATAATTTTAGCAACTAGGGCATGAAGTGTGCAGGGCCCAGTGTAAGTGTGGTGGAAACAGCAGGGGAATGATGAGTTGATGAGCTTGGGGGCATGGTGAGGCTGGAGGATGAGGGAGATTGGAAGTCATTGATTATGACTCCACAGTGCGATCTGAAAGACTAAGATTTGTGGAAACTCAGTCCTTGTCTTTCATTCTTAGTGTGAGATACTTTATGCTCCTATCCCTTTCTTGTTGTATCTAGCTTGACCATCAATATTTGGTTCATGAGGCCATTTTTTAAAAAGCTCATTTTCATAGACAAACTAGCAATTGGTTTTATATATGCATTAAATCACTGAACAACTTTGAAAAATCTATGCTAAACAGAGCATGTGCCTTCCAGGTTGTGGGACACTAAGTGGGTGGCAGCACCCTGGCAGAAGTCCACGGGTCATGACACTAAAACATCTGGTGAAGCTACACCCAACTAGCTCATTTTATTTTGACAGAATGCAGTTTTCACTGGGATTAAGATCTCTCACCACCTGTGTGTGAGGGCATGCGGGGATCAAGGAACCACAGCTGAATAGGTAAAATTCCATTCTCCTGTCCCTTCTCAGATACTAATGAGGAGTGACTTAGCCAAGATGCAGTAGCAGAGGGGCATGGTGAGAAACAAGAGGGCTTGGTGGGATGTAAAGGAAAAACTACGTTAATACCAGAGGGACTAAGGTGTAAGACAGCCCTGCTGTGTGACAGTGCAACGGTCAAGCCCCACCAGAAACAAACCAACAAAAATCACATCTCTATTGGGCATCACAAGTACAATCTAGTCTTTCACTGCCCAGTATAGTTTCCACTGGGCCACAGGTAATTTTAACTTTAAATGAGTTTGAATTAAAATTTCATTTCCTCCATCACACTGGCCACATTTCTAATGCTAATAGCCACACTTGGTCACTGCCTGCCACACTGGACAGGGCGGTTCAGAACATCTCTATCATCACAGAATGTTCTATTGGACTGTGCTGCTCTAGCATGTTCTGCTCTAGTGACATGCTCTGACCTGTAGCTTCAATGGATAGACATTCTTGAGCCAAAAGAAAGCCTTAAAAAGTCATGTGCAAGGGACAAAGCTTCCATTACACATAGAACGGAGCAGCCTGCTGGGGATAGGAGAGACACAGGTAGTCTGGTAGCTTCCAAAATAAGTGCTGAGAACTATTCACAAATGCAGCCCAAGAGGATGCAGCGATGGGATCATCTCCTTCCAAAATCGACTGCTTCTCTCCCTCTGCCAGACGGTTCAGCTGAGAGCAGCAAGTTGAGGAGCAACTCCTCATATAAATTAAATGGAAAGGAAGGGCTATCCTGGCACTTAAGGATTTGGAAGCCAATAGCACCAATATGATTAAATAATTGAACTGTCTCACCTTGCCCAGTCAAACTGGATTCCAACGAGGGTAATTAATCTTCATGTGCCTGTTATTCCCTGCCCTGTTCCTGTTCAAAGTCAAGTTTCCCAACCTGTTTCTTGCAAGAGAAGAAAAGGGAGGAGGAAGCCAAACAGGAGAGCTTCCTCATAGAAGGGCATTAGTACCAAGAAATCTTCAAGTCTAGTCTTAATGAAACTCCCTCAAAAAGGCAGCTTTAATGCTGTAATTGTATGTAACGTTATATGCAAATTTCAAAGAAACAAAAATATTTAGGGTTTACAGTTGTTCTTAAAGATTAGATATGGGCTGGGCACAGTGGCTCATGCCTGTAATCCCAGCACTTTGGGAAGCCAAGGTGGGCGGATCACAAGGTCAGGAGTTCGAGCCCAACCTGGCCAATATGGCGAAACCCTGTGTCTACTAAAATTAATCAGGTGTGGTGACAGATGCCTGTAATCCCAGCTACTTGGGAGTCTGAGGCAGGAGAATCACTTGAACCCAGGAGGCAGAGGTTGCAGTGAGCTGAGATCGTGCCACTGCATTCCAGCCTGGATGACAGGGTGAGAGTCCGTCTCAAAAAAAAAAAAAAAAATTTTAGGACTTTCCTTCAAGAAACTCTCAGTCATTGTACTTACACTAAGCCCCGAAACAAGAGAGACAGTGACTGAGACAGGCAAGGAAGCTAAGTAAATCTCCCCAGGCTTGCCTCAGTTCCCAAGTTAATCATTGCTCAAACGCAAAGCCAAGGTAGGAGAAGGGGGAGCTGGTCATAAATTGTGTTTAAATTCGTTAATTCACTCAACAAACATTAATTGAGGGCCTGCCATGCCAGGCACAGTTCTGGGAGCTTGATGTATCATCTCTGAACAAACAGACATGATCCCTATATTGGTGGAATTTATATTCCTAACACTCATGCTCAGGTTTTTTCATTCAACTACACTTTATCCATTAATCATATGAGTCAATTTTAAAAATACAAAATGTTAGCATATATTTATTTTGCATCACTTTCTGTAATATGACAGCTTGACTCCTATAAAAGTGTTTGTGAGGGTGCATTAAAAATAACTATAATCCCCAGGAACTTCCCAGAACCATGCACGTTGTGAACCTGGGTTTACACCAACAAGGAGACAGCTTTCCAGCCAGGCTCTATACACATCCATCTGGCTCCACAAAATGACCAGCCAGTAGCAAGGTGCAGCCCCCTGTTGGGCCTCTCGCTGCCCTGAAAGAAGTAGATATAGGACAGTAGTTGTTTGACACAAAGACAAGGACAAGTGAGATGAGATGAGAGAGACAAACGAAAAGTAAGAAAAATGAAAAATAATCTCACTGAATCATCCACCACCCCTAAGTATGTATTAATGGACCGATAAAGTATGCCCTGGAGAGTCTTAATACTACAATATTAAAACCTGTGTACCAAGAAAAGCAAAGGCGGCACATTATAACAAAGAGAGTTTGGGTTCTGTGTTGTTGGTTTTCTGGTTCTTGCTAATGTTCTGGTTTTTAGCTTTGCTCACTTAGATGTTATTTTCCTTTAAAGGGCTGCTTGCCGCAGAGGCCGTTTTCCAAACAAAGTGCAATGCTGCCCCCTGGTGGTCGAATAGTGTGAGAGCACTTGTAGAAATCGGGCATCTCTCCTAGCGGAGCTTCCTTCCCTTCGGTTCTGCCTAGATTCCGTTTTGCTATCTTTTCATGCTCTGGAGTGTAAATATTTCTTCCTTAAAGATTCTCAGCACAGAGATATTTTCTGGATCACCTGTTTCACACACTAATCAACATAACATTTTATTCCTAAAATATGAACTGTGTGCTGATTACAAAACAAGCCGTGGTGGTTGAGTTAATTTTGCTTATAAAAATTAAGCAAGCTCCCTGGAGGAAGCCCAGAAATCAAGCCTATTTCATATAACCTTTAGAATCCTGATTGGAATTCTCACTGGAAAGGCATTTACTGAGAACTCAAGCTCAAGGAAATCAATGCGTGGGTCTGACAGACATTCCACTCCCAGACAAATGTATTTGATTTCAGATCATCCGTCAATCTTTGTACTGGGAATAAACCTAAGACCAAAAGCTCTGAAAACAACAATGCAGGTGATGCACCGCACTGTCAGCAGCCTCCTTCCTGAATTGCATGAAAACACAACTACTAGCTTAGAGAAAGTTACATCAAATGAAAACACGTGGGGGGGGGCGTTGGCGGGAGAGCTAATCAGAAAATAATTAGCTAAGAAGTCCAGGCATATAACGTAGTTTTCCTCAAACCATGATCCCTACCACCTGCATCAGGGTAACTTGGGAATTTGTTAAAAATGCGAATTTGGAGACTCCACCCGAATCTATTGAATTCAAAACTCTGGGGATAGGACCCAGAATTCTGCATTTTCCAGGCTTCTCGGGTAATGCCGTGCACACCGAATTTTGAGAGCCATTGAGTAACACTTAACCAAATGTTAAATTTCCATTGAGAAGATTTCCTATTCAGAACTTCGCAAACATTATAAAGCTATAAAAAAATAAACATATCAGTTAATGCTTTTCCTCGATTTTCTCCAAAATTAGAAGGATATTTCTGATAATGGAAAGGCCCTCCCCAACCAATAAACAATGATCACAGCCAACCAAAATCAAGAGTATCACTTGTAATTGCTGATGATCATTTCTAATTGTACTTGTTACCCCAAAGCCATTCCTTTGAAAGCCCCATCAGTAAGCAGCATGAAGTGATTCATTAAACAGAAGCATCCACTAAATCAGAGGATAAGACGGCCTCAAGATTACTACACAGCTTTCTGCCCTGACAAGAACAACCTGACTAAAATAAGCAAAAGAGATAAAGAAAACGACAAAAAAATGCAAGCAACTAACATTTCCCTGTTTTTCACCTCTTCTAAACTGCATGGCTGTTCTTGGTGCTGACTCCTGCTCCCCTCCCTCTCCTGGGCCATGATTCCTGCCTCTCTCTGTCATCATTTTATAGCCACTTGTCATCGGGTCCCGTTCCAGGCCGTGGTGAGAATGGTGTGTGCTCTGGTCTTGCCAAGCCCAGGCAGAGGTGCCAGCACAGTCAGCTGCCTCCACACAAGCTACAGCCATTGAGCAGATGCCAGCACCAACAGGTTGCATTTCATTGTTCCCCTTTATCGCCTGAAAGCGCCACAGGAGGAGAGCGCGCGGGATGGAGAAAGGCTTGTGTTTCTGCCTAAAGGAACCGGCATGCGGCTTAAAGAGGGTCTGCCTGCTCCGCTTGATCAACCCAGCATCCCTCTGCCACCAGCAGAAAGAGAAAGAGAAGCAGATACCGAACATTTCACAAGCTACGCACGGGGAGGGCAGCGCCTCCTCTCCACCAGGCCAGGATCTCCCAAGACACATTTGAAATCTCCCTCCCTCCTACACCAAAGGGGAATCAGGTTACAGTGAAAATCTAGAAATGCCCCAATGGTTAAGCCGATGACCAAGAGCAATTTCTGCAGGGGAAGTTCTGAAAGCACAAATGACATCAGGAAGAAAGGGAAGGATACCTGGACCGTGTGAGGTCTGTTTGTTCTGGGAGAGAGATCGAACATTACAAAGCATCCTTTAACTTAATATGGAATTTCAATACATCTCTGAAAGTGGGCTCTAAGTCAACACCGCCCACTGACAGCAAAAAGGAGGCCGAGGCAAGAATTTACCTCTGAGATTGGCTCTTGGTGTTTATGTCTGGCTGCAAAGAGAAGCAAATTGCAAATGTAATGATAAAATAGCTTAGAAGAGAAGGATTTTTTAATGAATTACAATAAATATATATTAATCCAAGTGTGTTCCCAAAGGTAGGATTTAAATTTTCCTAAATCAGCTAATATCTTAGTCAATTATCCTCCGCTTGTATCTGGCCCATGTCACATGTTAAAATCTATACCACTTTCTATCTCTCCTTAATTGCTCCATGTGGATAACTTGCATTTAAAACCAGTCCTCTCTGCCACTTGACCTTTAAAAGAAGATTGGAAAGTAAATTTTTCATCCTAACAAAGCTACCATATTTCCCATACATGTGAAATAAATCACGAACCATACAGTTGAACAGGAATTCAATTAATGTTTTTGCCATTTTCAAGCCTGTATGGAACTGAAAACAACTGTTTCAAAGAAAAAATAAAAAGCATCCAAAAGTGTACTGGTTTTGCTTATTCATAAAAACTGATCTTCTAGTCTACTTTTGCTTTTTGTTCCTGTGATAGAGAGAATCAACAGCCTCCCTAAAGATGTCGGCATGCTAATCCCTGGAACCTGTGAATATGTTGCCTTACGTGGCATAAGGACTTTGCAAGTGTGATTAAGGTAAGGACCTTGAGATGAGGAGATTATCCTGGATTATATATGTGAGTTTAATAGTAATGACAAGGGTCCTTCTAAAATGAAGGCAGGAGACTCAATCAGAGAAGGAGAGGCCATGACAGGAGCAGAAGTAGGAACAGTGCCATCGCTGGCTTTCAAAATATAAGCAGTCTCCCCTAAGGGACCTGAACAGCCACTAGAAGGTGGAAATGGCAAAGAAACAGATTCTCCTCTAGAGCCCCAGAAGGAACAGCCCTGCTGACAGCTTGATTTTAGCAAGCTAAGTTCCATTGTGGACTTTGGATCTCCAAAACCATAAGACAATAAATTTGTGTTGCTTTAAACCACTCCGTTTGTTACAGCAGCTAGAGAAAACTAATACAGTCTCCAAATCCTTTCTGAAAGAAATTATGACTGTCATTTTCCATTTTCAAAAACTCACAATACAGCAGGGGCCAAACACTCGAAGTTAGTGATATTATTGTGTGTAATTAGAATCTGACACATACTTTATAGCCATAGGTGCCAACCCCTAACGAAATAACTGATGATATTGAACATCTTATTTTTTAAAGGAAAGATTATTAAGGATTCATCACAGAGTACATTGGAATGATAAAATGTGTTCATGTTAACTGGCTTGGCAACCACTTTAATTGTTTATCATTTCTTATGATCCTCAAGATTTTGCAAATAGTAGGCAATTGACACAGAAATTGGTTTTAAAATGAAACAGAAAATCCACTAAAATGGACTTCCTTGTCTGCATATCTACAGATGAACCAGAACTCATTTTGTTGCTTAAAAAAAAGGAAGAGAAAAGTGCATTCTAGTCATGGAAGACCATGGGAAAGGTGAGGGTGTGAGGAAGGTGTCCTAGAACACAAACTTCCCTCCCACTGACAGAAGAAGACAATGTTCAGGCCTTCGCCAAGGGGGGAAACAAGGGTGTCTGATGTGCCATAGAAAACCCTGCCTCTGAACTGAACTTAGAAATATTGACTCTATCTGGACTAGCTCAGGAAAAATGGGCTGAGATGCAATATCCCAGATTGAAGGGATATTGGACATCTTTCTCTTTTCTATTCAAGAACCTGGATAGTCTAGTTATATATAAGTATTTACTCCAATATTTAAAAGTAGAAAATATTCTAAGTGATATAAAAGTAGAAAATATTCTAAGTGATTTTGAAGGAATAGTTTGGTCTTTTCTAAACCCCACTGAAATATTCAAATCCAAGAAGCTTCAGCTTTCAATATTTAAAGTTTCACTTCTAAAAGAGTTTGGTTTTGTTTTTCTATTCAATTTTGCTTTCCTGCTTTTTAGATTAACTGTATCTTGAGAGTTGGCCAGGAGTAAGAAGGGTGTTTGGAAGGAAGAGAAGGTGGAAAATGAAGAGGCGGCAAGAGACTCAGGCAATCAGACAAACAAATCATCCATCTTCCCAGCTGAGGTCAGGAATACTCGAAAAGCCCTGTGGCCTGCACGGCAGCCCCACGCAGGTTTAGTGCAGCAGATGCTCTCTGGCTGAGTTAGAGAAACAGATAAAACCCTCATTTCTCTGAGCACTAAGTACAGAAGATGAGGCTGCATCAGTCTCATTAGGAATAATAGAGAGAAATTGCTTACAATCATCTCTAATGGGTTGCCAGTTTTCTGACAATGGGCTCAGCAATTAGTTTGTCAATTTTTAACCAAATGCAAAAATAATAATAACCCCCTGAGCAAGCTTTTGATCTGCCCTGCCACCTTTCACCCGATACCCCTGAGGCCCTGAAGCCCTCCCATGGCCTTTCCACACTTGCCACACCCACTTTTGACCAAGGAATTCATCTACCTCCTGCAAGAGCTCTCAGAAGGATCCAGTGGAAAATCCTGGCTCTTCACCCTTTCCTATCCTGGTCCCCTAAACCTTCTGAAAAATACTTTTCCTGTTGTCCTTTGGTGATAGCCGGGTCTAAATCAGAGACGGGTTTTTAAAAATATTTGATGTCTGACCCGATTTGTATAATGAATTTCATGATGAAGGAGTTTGTAACTGCCAAACAAAAAAAATATCCATTTTGCTCCCCAGTCCTCTGACTGCAGCATGCCGGGTGCAGCCCTGTCTGCCTCTGCTGGGGAAGTGACAAGCCTGACAGGATTCCCGGGGCACAAACTCATGGAGCCTGGAAGGCACGGGGAGGATGTAGCCAGAGGAGAAGGAGGGTGCCATCCAGATGTCCCCTACAGCCAACCACCTGGTGGTTACCGCACTGAACTGGCAACAGGGGCCTACGTGGAAGGCCTGGCTGATTCTACCCATGAAATTTCTAGCAAATGCCATCTATGCCTTTGGGCTCCTCTTTCTCTCCTGAGAGAAAATAATGCCAAACCCTATTACCGCCTCTCTTCAGAGCACTTCAGAGAGAACATTCCATGAATTCAAAGCCCAGCAGCCATGTTATTAATATTTCCACGGCGATGCCTGCGTTCTGTCTAAGGCTTAAGATGATTTACAGGCATCCTCTTTACCCCATCACAGTGGTGGACAGCAGACTGAAGGGATGGAGAGGATGTTCTGGCCAAGGACACATGACAAACCAGCAAATTGCAGAGCAAATTCTTCCTCTTCCTGAGCCTTGTATGTGAACCTGTCCCTTTAGAAAGAAAAAGGGCATAAAGAGAGAACAGGGAAGTCTACGGTACAGCAATCCCTGTGGCTCCCACATGCCCCTTTCTCACATAGCCTTTCCCGAATTCTCCTGTCCTCAGACAAGTGTCCCTGGGATAAAAGGAACTACAAAGAGCTCATTTTACCCTGTGCCAGGAGCTGTGACAGTGCCACACAGACAATATCACATTCTCAGGGAACCTTCCCTGACCACCCTGTGAAAACTGCTGACTCTGTCATGCTGTTTGCAAGCTTCATGGCACATATTAGTTTTACTTACAGGTTCATAAACTTATTTGTCTCTCTCTCCTGTTAGCTCCTAGAAGCCTCACGGGTCTGATTCTTTGCATGCTTACCATAGTGCACAGCACCTAACCATCAATATGTATCCAATTAATTTGCTAATTCATTAACCATTATCCTTCTAACAACAGTGGAAACCAGGTGTGATTATCCCCACTTCATCGATGAGAAGCCTGAGTCCAAGAGACGTATAGTGACTTTCCCAAGGCTATGGAACTTAGTAACTGTGGAAGGCAGGATGCAATCCTAAAACTCTTGGGCTTGCGCCTTCATCCCTGGGCCACGTGTATCGTTCCTCCTTCCACCGACCAACCGCATCCCTCCCATTTTATTCACAGAAGCTCAAGGCCCACCTCCTCCTTGAAGTTTTGCCCGTTATTTCTTCGCAATTGCTGACCTTTTCAGTGGACTCTCATATTTACTTACATAATAGCTTGCATGCCGGCTATTTGTCTGCCTGAGTTGTGTAATGATTAGAAAAGAAAGGAACCTGGAGGAAGGGAGGTCAGGAAGAGAAAATGGAAGTAAATGGATTTCAGAACAGGAGGAGGTATTTGTGCCATGCAGCCTTGAAGACACATCGAGAAAGCTGATGGAGACAAAACAGGGAAGTCCAGGGAGTGCGTCCTGCCATTTTGGGAGGAGGGTACCGAGATGTGCGAGACCACAAACCACGGTTCTGCTTAGTTCTGCTGCGTTTGGCATGGGGCTGCCATGAGTGGCCCTACAGTGCTGCAACCCTAGTACCAAGCAGGAAAATGCAGAGAAATGCCTGGCTCAAGGATAGCTTTTTCCCCTACTCTACCCTAAGCCATGGCACCTGGCTGCGTTTTCCCCATTTTCCTATTGGGAGCATCCCAGTCCCTCAGTACTTCAAATCTACAAATAGTTAGGGGGCAGAAAAGGCAACAGACTGCAAGGTCAAGAAACCCTGTTCATTGTTTAATGCATACTTGAAATGTTTAGAGCAAGGTTTTGCCCTATAACCTGCTGTGTGTTTTCCCATAAACCCCTGCTGACTGCCTGACTGTTCTCACTTAAGCAGAAGGCTTCTAATGTGTCCAGACACAGACAAAATGAGTTCTTCACCTCCCTGGCTTCTGCATCTCAAGATAGCATGATTGCTTCTTCAAATCTCTTTACCCCACCCTATTTGAGGTGCTCAGCTATCTGAAGAGTGAGCAGAGAAAGTAAGACTTCAGATACAAAGTGGAAAACAGCTCTCTGGCTATTCGAGACTATCATAATAGTGTATCAAGATTTCAGAAGCATACGATTGAGTCCAATCACAGAATAAAGCAAATCCAGAATCATTTATGGGTTGAATGCCCCCATCACTGCCTTAAGAGGGGTAGCTCCATCCCTTGGCCCACAGTATGTAGGACAAAAGAGAGATGAATAGAGTCACCTATTTACCAGTTCTTTATTCTGTTACAGCCAGGAGCAGAAGCCGACATCCACAAGGACCCTTTTCAGCAAGGGATTATATATCACACCATAGAAATACATAAAAGATAAATTATATCCCTGAGATCATCATGCCTCCATTGACCTGCCCAAGGTTTAAAGGCAGCTGCAATTAGGTGCCACAGTCACAGATCTGCTGGTAGCTTAGCATGCCTGCATTCACTTTCATCCTGCAGAAATGGAGCCGGAATGAATTTTGTAGGCATGTCCTTCATCCAAGTTTGAATTCCATGGGTCTGATTCAGATTTGCGAGAGTTTAGTAATTTGCTTTTGTTAACGAGATCTTTCTCAGCTTCTGCAGTGTTTACAATATGAGATCTAATTTGGGCTTAAAATGCTCATGAAAATTAACTGCATTACTTTTAAAAATGCAATTGGGAAGAGATGGAGAGGGAAAACGATGTGACATGCCACAAACTTACTACGTTTGCACATTTGCACATTTGCTGGAGAGTTCTCCCAGCTGCTGGCACGGACGAGCCCCGCACATGCTAACGTTCCAGCCCCTTGGTCAGGCCTGACTCCCAGACACAGGGACGGATTAAGGAATCTATTTCACCACTCTTTGCAATAAGAGAAATTGAATATCTATTTGGAATAAGAGCTTCAAGGTTTTATTTATTTTAATGTTTAAAAAGCATACAAGACCCCTGATGCAAAGCTTCTGGAGAACAGTGGAATTGGCCACAATGCCAGTGATTATCAGACCTTTTTAACTAATAAGCTTTCACCTGCCGGGTGCTTCCATGTGGCAGGCATGATTCTGAGCACTGTACTTACACCACCTCCCAACAGCCTGAGGAGGAGGTTAAAGCACAGAGCAGGGAGTAGCCACACAGCTACTCATCCGCAGCTCTGGAACTGAAACCCAGCTCAACTGGCCCCTGACACCTCACTCATCACCACGCTGATAGGCTGCTTGCTCTAAACAACTTTTGGGCAAAAAATAAAATAAAATAAAATTAGAAAACACTCATTCAATTAGGACAGCTGCATCCTCTGAATGTAAACAATACTTAATATACATTTAATGTATGTATTTAATAAAAGCCAGGGAGGTGATTTTCAAGCCTATAGTGCAAAGGTTGGGTCAGTCCAAACAGCCCCAAGACACATGGGTGCAGACTTTTAACAGGAGGAAGAAACCGCTTCTTCAAGTGAATTAACACAGGAACAGAAAACCAAATACTGTGTGTACTCATTTATAAGTGTGATCTAAACACTGGATACATATGGACATAAAGATGAGAACAACAGACACTGGGGACTCCTGCAGGAGAGAGGCGGGTAGCGGGCAAGGACTGAAAAGCTACCTATTAGGTACTATGCTCACTACCTAGGTGACAGGATCATTCATACCCCAGCCTCAGTGTCACACAATATACCCAGGTAATAAACCTGCACATGTACCCCCAGAATCTAAAATAAAAGTCAAAATTCTTTTAAAAGGAACCAGCTTATTCAGAGCACAGGAATGTTAGTGTGTTGCTTTCAGAGAACGATCAACTGGCTGTCTCCAAAGGAGACACATCCTTCGAGCCACAGAACTCATTTCTTCATTACACCAAGAGGGGACCCAGGTCCAGCTCAGAGGTAGAATAGGAAGAGCAATGAGGTATACGCCCAGAATCCCAAAGTATTAATTTCCCATGAAAATTAGATTTGCCACGTGAACCATAATGGAACATTATCCACCTTATTCTTCCCTTAGGCTGACCTGTGGGAGAAGTCAACCCATAATAAGAAGTGGAGTTTGTGAACATGAAATCAGATTACATGTTCTTAGTTAGAGCCAGGTTAATGGCATATCATGGTGACAGCTTGTCAATTAATCTACTTTTGCAATAGGGATTGGCCTCGTGAATCAGAATCTGATCTCTCAGCTCCCTTCACTCCTCCAATTCCTCTATTTCTACACACAGACAGACACACACACACACACATACACACACACACACACACAGGCCTATAAGCTTTATAAAGAAAGGGGCCATGTCTGTTTTGCTCACCAGTTTTCCCAGTGCTTGGCACATTCACTCAGTGAATGAATGAATTAAATGTAGGAGTGAATGAATGAAGTCTAACACTCTGAGGCAGCTCTAGCAGAGTTAGAGGGCCCCAGAATGGAGCCCCAGCTCTGAGATGGCTTTAAAAATAATTTCACCTCCAGCGACAACCCTCCCAACCAAACCTGGGTTAGGAGCTCCAGCAAGATGCTTACATCTCACTGTACTCCTGCCACAGCACTAAGTAAGCACAGCCTTATAATTGTCTGCTTACCGATGGCTTTGTCCATACTACACTCCATCATCCATGAGGGCAGAAGCCATTTCTATCCTGTTGATTATTTTATCCCCAGCATCTAGCACAGGGCCTGTCATATAATAGGTATTCAATACATATTTATTGAATAAATAAAAGAGAAAAGTGCATTTATTTAAAAGAATTTGGTGAAATATTTTCAAATTTGCACCGGCATTAAAGTGAAATATGGTAGTATTAAATTGGCTTCAAATAGAACTATAAACAGAAATATGGGGATCTTGGGGGCCCTCAGGGGAATATAGAAGCCCTGTGAACCTTGTTTCAGGGGCAGAAGGGTCCTCCCTTCCATTTGAAGTTTTAGGAGGTGACCGATACATTTGGTATATGTCAGCAATTAGTATAATTCAGCAATGCTACCAAAGCTGAGGGTCGAGAAACAAGCTAAGCATATCATGCAGACAGTATTATCTTCTTTTTTTTTTTTTTTTTTTTTTTTTGAGACAGAGTCTCGCTCTGTCACCCAGGCTGGAGTGTAGTGGCGCAATCTCAGCTCACTGCAAGCTCTGCCTCCCAGGTTCACACCATTGTCCTGCCTCAGCCTCCAGAGTAGCTGGGACTACAGGCGCCCACCACCATGCCTGGCTAATTTTTTTGTATTTTTGGTGGAGACGGGGTTTCACCGTGTTAGCCAGGATGGTCTCAATCTCCTGACTTCGTGATCCGCCCGCCTCAGCCTCCCAAAGCGCTGGGATTACAGGCGTGAGCCACCGCGCCCAGCCTGACAGTATTATCTTCTTAAATTTTTATAGAATCACTGTGAATGATTATCCCCATTTTCAGGTGATGAAATCAAGGATTACAGAAATTAAGTCACTGCCCTAGGTTACCAAACTAGTTAGAGGTAGCGCAAGAATCGAAAACCATGACGATTCTGACTCCAAAGCCTGTGCTCATCTTAAAGACCATGACGGGCTCCCTCTCTATACGATACAGTCTCTCCAAACAAGTGAATTAAGCGGGATATTTAAATATGAGCACACAAGTCATAGTTACAAAAGTAGTATTTAATTAAACTTTTAAATAACTTACCCCATCCCAGTTTCTGCCATGTCACACATACAAAAAAAGTAGACAAAATTAATTACATCTATATAGTTGAATAAAGCGTTCACTTGGAAATCTTGACTTTTATGGTCTAAATGTCTGTGTTCCCACAAAATTCATGTGTTGAAACTTAATCCCCAATGTGATAGTATTAAGAGGTAGGGCCATTCAGGGGTTATTAGGTCATGAGGGCTCCACCTTCATGAATGGGATTAATGCCCTTATAAAAGGGAAACAGGGAGTTTGCTTGCTTGTATTATTCAGGCAGAACTAATAGGACATTTTATATATATATATATATATATATATATATATATATAATTTTAACTCACATGATCACAAGGTCCCACCATAGGCTGTCTGCAAGCTGAGGAATAAGGAGAGCCAGTCTGAGTCCCAAAACTAAAGACTTTGGAGTCCGATGTTTGAGGGCAGGAAGCATCCAGAACAGGAGAAAGATGTAGGCTGGGAGGCTAGGCCCTCTTTTCACATTTTTCTGCCTGCTTATATTCTAGCTGCACTGGCAGCTGATTAGATTGTGCCCACCCAGATTAAGGATGGGTCTGCCTTTCCCAGCCCACTGACTAGAAGGTTAATCTCCTTTGGCAACACCCTCACAGATACACCCAGGATCAACACTTTGTATCCTTCAATTCAATCAAGTTGACCCTCAGTATTAGCTATCATACCCCTTGTACCATGTAAGCACATACAAAAGGCACCATCTATGAGGAGCCATCTCTTATCAGACACTGAATCTGCTGGCGCTTTGATCTTGGACTTACCAGCCCTCAGAACTATGAGCAATAAATAGCTGTTGTGTATAAATTATCCAGTCAAAGATATTGTGCTCTAACAGCCAGAAAGAACTAAGACATTCTCTGTTGTCTGGTCACCAATTCCATTCCAAATGACTTGTCTTCCCATGTCTATTCAGCCAAGTCCTATAAGCAACATGCTTTACTTTGCAAAACTTACTCAGAACCTAAAGGTTCTTCTATGTGCACCAAAGTGACCTATTCACAATGAAAGCATGAATTTAAAGTGCATATTCAGCCAATCTGCAAGGCAGAAATGACAGAAAGAATAGTTTGAGCTTGCCTCTCATGACAGAACTGCTTAGAATGATGACCTGGGTCAGGACTATTTTTTCATTCTGCCTCAAGGGTAAAGTTAGGCTATGGTAGGATATCTAAAAAGTTAATACATAAGAACTTCTTTTTTTATTTCTTAATCTCTATGTTTCCATGGTAACAGAACCATCAACCAACAAATCTGTCCTTCTTTCCTGCAAATTAAAAAAACAAAAACAAAAAACATTTCTTCCTTGAAGAAAATGTTAATGACACATTTATCCACTTGGATAAGTAACATATCTTGGGGAGTTTCCATGGTTTTTTTCCCTTTTCTCTCATTCCCCAACAACTTATCCAAGAATTGAAGTTCTGGATTGATACGGTTTGGGTTTGTGTTCCCACCCAAATCTCATGTCAAATTGTAATCCCCAGTGTTGGAGGTGGGGCCTGGTGAGAGGTGACCAGGTCATGGGGGTGGAGTTCTCACGAATGGTTTAGCACCATCCCCATCTCCGCTTGGTACTGTACTTGTGAGTTCTCACAAGATCTTTTGTTTCAAAGCATGTGCCACCTCCCCACTGCTCTCTCTTCCTCCTGCTCCAGACATGTAAGACATTCCTGCTTCCTCTTCACCTTTCACCATGAGGAAAATCTTCCTGAGGCCTCCCCAGAAGCAAAGCAGAAGCTAGACTGCAGAACCATGAGCCAATTAAACCTCTTTCCTTTATAAATTACCTAGTCTCGGGTATTTCTTTGAAGCAGTGTGAGAATGAACTAATACATGGATCAAGAAGTCTAGAAAAGCTCGATGACCAAGAAATGGGGTACAAATCTAGGAGAAAGATTTCAGTTAGCCTTTTTCCTGAACCAAAGAAAATGCTAACATTAAATTTCCCAGTGCCTGGTTTCTAAGCCATTTTTAAACCTATCTGCTGATTGGGTGGATTTCATAAATCTAATAACACCTGTTGGCCCCTGGTCAAATACAAATAACCCCAGCACACTTAACTCATCCTGAGGTCCCTTCTCCTGGCTGTCTCCACAGCAGGGACTGAGTGCTGTCTCAGGGTCTGCCTTCTTGGATTCCCCTCTGGAAGCAGAGGCTCCTCATCTCTCCAGGGTTACTGGAAGCCACAGAGTAGCTTGCCAACACTTGGGAATCTCCACTTGCAGATCTGACTTCAGCATCTTTGAAATAGTGAGGGGTCGATTATGTAGGACTTCATTTAATAATCTCTCCAATGCTCTATTTTTCTTCCCTACAGCTTATTGTTTTAGCATGATGACTCCATACAATCACCGCTGTAGCCAACATCTTAGACCATTCATTCTGTGGGCTGTCCTTTGTCCTGGCCTGAGCCTAACTAGTGACAACTCTCAAGAGAACTCTCACTTCTTTTAAAATAAAAGCAGTGGTTGGGTTTCTTCCTCAAAGAATTCTAATTTATAACATTACATTCTTTTTATTTTATTACACTTTAAGTTCTAGGGTACATGTGCACAACGTGCAGGTTTGTTACATATGTATACATGTGCTGTGTTGGTTTGCCACACCCATTAACTCGTCAGTTACATTAGGTATTTCTCCTAATGCTATCCCTCCCCCATCCCCCCACCCCACGACAGGCCCCAGGGTGTGATGTTCCCCACCCTGTGTCCAAGTGTTCTCATTGTTCAATTCCCACCTGTGAGTTTGAACATGTGGTGTTTGGTTTTCTGTCCTTGGGATAGTTTGCTCAGAATGATGGTTTCCAGCTTCATCCATGTCCCTGCAAAGGACATGAAGTCATCCTTTTTTATGGCTGCATAGTATTCCGTGGTGTATATGTGCCACATTTTCTTAATCCAGTCTATCATTGATGAACATTTGGGTTGGTTCCAAGTCTTCACTAGTGTGAATAGTGCTGTAATAAACATACATGTGCATATGCCTTTATAGTAGAATGATTTATAATCCTTTGGGTATATACCCAGTAATGAGATTGCTAGGTCAAATGGTATTTCTAGTTCTAGATCCTTGAGGAATCGCCACACGGTCTTCCACAATGGTTGAATTAGTTTACACTCCCACTAACAGTGTAAAAGCATTCCTATTTCTCCACACCCTCTCCAGTATCTGTTGTTTCCTGACATTTTAATGATTGCCATTCTAACTGGTATGAGATGTACACCATTACACTCTTTTCTTCTCTAATTTAAAGATTAGGGGGAGGGAATGAAGTGGGGGAAGGAAAAAACTAACCACATGATGCAGAGTCAGTTACTGAAGATGGAAAGAACTTCATCCTCAAGTTTTCCTGAGGGCAGTAGAGTCCAGACTATCTCAACATGCCTTACCCCTGAGTGTGTTTGGGGGGCAGTTTTGGTGTGAATTCCTTCTCTGGTTCACATGGACTGTTCTGTGATCATGATCAGGGCAAGGACAAGGGATTTCCTATTCACCTGGAGGACATGTGCTCCTTTGGGAAGGCCCATCTGTAGGTAAAGCAGTTTGTCCACCAGCAGCTGCAACTTCAATTATCTAACACGAACCTGTTTCTTAGTCCCCCTCTCACCTCTGAAGTCTTGGAGTCTCACTGTCACCTGTAAAACCTAAAAATAATATACTCATGACTAGGCCCCCAATGCTGGAAAATAAAATGCAGTAGGTGTGGAGTAGAGCTGAGCATCTGCACTTTCTTTAAAAGTTCCACGGGGGCTTCTGCTGTGCTCCCAGACTTGAGACCTGGACTTCAGAGTGTGGTCAGGAGACTCAGGCACCCCTGAGAGGAGCCCTGCTTCCTACACCTCCTACCTTCCAGATGATCCAAGTCCATATTAGAGATAAGCAACAGTGGTGAGAGAAATAAACAGGGCTCATCCTCTTTGTAGTCATTTCCTCTTTCTGTTGTAATAAATTACCATAAATTTAATAGCTTATAACAACACAAATCTATTATCTTATTGTTCTGGAGATGAGAAGTCCAGAATCAGTCTCAGGGAGCTAAAACCAAGGTGTCGGCTCTAGGAGGCTCTACAGGAGAATCTGTTTCCTTGCCTTTTCCAGCTTCAGCTTCCAGAAGCCACCTGCATGCTTTGCCCTGTGACCCCCAGCCAGCCATCCCATGATTCCATCTTCTCCTACCTCCCTCTTTCACTTCTTTTTTTTTTTTTTTTTTTTTGAGAAGGAGTCTCACTCTGTCGCCCAGGCTGGAGTGCAGTGGCCCATCTTGGCTCACTGCAAGCTCCGCCTCCCAGGTTCACACCATTCTCCTGGCTCAGCCTCCCAGTAGCTGGGACTACAGGCGCCCGCCTCCTTGCCCGGCTGGTTTTTTTTTTTTTTTTTTTTTTTTGTATTTTTTAGTAGAGATGGGGTTTCACCGTGTTAGGATGGTCTCGATCTCCTGACCTCATGATCTGCCCGTCTCGGCCTCCCAAAGTGCTGGGATTACCGGCTTGAGCCACCGCGCCCGGCCCTCCCTTTTTCACTTCTAAGGACCCTTGTGATTACATTGGATTGTCCTACCAGGATAATCCAGAATCATCTGCCTCATCTAAAGATCCTCCACCTAATCACATCTGCAAAGTCCCTCTTGCGGTGTAAGATATCATATTCATGGGCTCCGGGGGTTAGACATAGACATGTTTAGGGGTAAGGGGCATTACTCTGCTTACCACACTCCTCTTCTAGGAATGTTGGGGTTTGATATGGTTTGTATCTGTGTTGCCACCCAAATCTCATGTCAAATTGTAATCCCCAGTGCTGGAAGTGGGGCCTGCTGAGAGGTGAGCTGATCATGGGGCCGGAGTTCTCACGAATGGTTTAGCACCATCCCCTTTCCCCCTTGGTACTGTATAGTGAGTGAGTTTGAAAGGACACAAAGATAGATGTGTACCCGCCCCCCGCGCTACACCCTTTGTTCTGCTCTCTAATCTTTGCACATACCAGAGATTTTGTTTTGCACATACCAGAGATTTCGTAAGTTCTGTGAGTATCTGTTTTTCTGCACGTACCAGAGATTTTGTAAGTTCTGAGGCAAGGTCACAAGACGTGTTTAAGTAAGATAAACTCTTGCTGCCATAAACCTGCTCTCCTGCCTCAAAGGTTGAACCGAAATATCAGAAATGGCGGGAACCAATCATAGTTAGCCAAATCGCCTTGTTCAAACACTAGCCAATCATATATCTGATTTGTATAATAACTCTATGCCCACTTTTCTTAGACTATATAACACTGCTCGGAGCTCAGTGGGGGAGCTCTCCTGCCCGTCTCGTTTCGCGAGCGAGTGAGAGTTCCAGGTTCGAACCTGTAATAAAGATCCTTGCTGCTTAGCTTTGACTCTGGACTCTGGTGGTCTTCTTCGGGGAATAAACGGTCTGGGCATAACAAGTTCTCACAAGATCTGTTGTGTCAAAGCGTGTGGCACCTCCCCGCTGCTCTCTCTTCCTCCTGCTCCAGCCACGTAAGATGTGCCTGCTTCCCCTTCACCTTTCGCCATGAGGAAAAGCTTCCTGAGGCCTCCCCAGAAGCAAAGCAGAAGCTAGACTGCAGAACCACGAGCCAATTAAACCTCTTTCCTTTATAAATTACCTAGTCTCGGATAATTTATGTCTATCCAGTTAGATAGCAGACGTTTGCCAGAGGAGTCACTCATTATCAAAGTCCCAAAAACATTTTTGGCTTTAGTAGTCTGCTCTTTCTGCTTGCCACTTATTTCCCCTCCTGCTTTTCCTGGTTAATGGTCCTCTCCTATTTCATCTTGCCTTGTTTTTGCAGATACACAGTTCTGGATGAGGCACAATGCTCATTCCTACATGAGACAAGTGCACTGCATTTGGCATGCACAAAAGAGAAATAATTTCAGAGCATAAGTTTACAAACTTTGTGTAAAATAAGCTTGGGAAACTCTACAGCCAAATATTGTCAATCAGCATTCCTGGCACGTTTGCTCATTAAATGCTATGCAAGTCAAGCAGGTCTTTATCGTTGTTGAAATAGCAAATCTGCACATTTTGTGTGATTCAAAATATTTGTAATAAAACTGCTACTAAATATATAAGCATGGCGTTGGTCCTCACATCACAATTTTTTCTGAGGAGTGAAGGAAAGGATCATACCCAGCAGTACAGCTCTGGGGAGTTTTGCCCATGATGATAGAGTATTTTGGAGGGAAAGAGGAAGAAGGAGGGGGAAGCAATTGTAAAACCGAGGGAGACAGGATATGGGGCTCCATTTGCTAAGGGAAAAACAGCTGGAAATACACTGTGGTTATTATAGAAAATAAGAAAGTTCCTTGGAAATTAAATTTAGGGAAGATGAAATTGAAAGCAAGAGGAAATGAAAAGTCTCTCTGGTTTAAAGAAAGCACATTTAAGAAAAAGTGAAGTAATGGTAAACATTTTTCAGATACCTCTATGGCGTTCTTGTTTTGTGAATGACCAGTTCTTCTCCTTTATTCATCTTTCTATTATAGTATTCATCTTTTTTATTGACTGGTCAGCACTCTTTGTGTATTCTGGCTATTAACCTTTATTTCTGAAGTATGCATTACAAGTGGAGCTCCTATTTGTCAATCTTGTTTGTGATAAGCATTATTTTCCTATGGAGGAATTTTTAATTTTTAAAAAGTCAAAACTGTCCATTTTTTCCTTCATGCTTTGTGAATTTTTTATTAAGCTCAGAAAGGTCTTTTGTACACCAAGATTATTAAAATCTCACCACTAGTAATTAAAAATGCAAATAAAATGAGATTTAATTTTTTACCTATCAAATCCATTTATTCATTTCTTTAGAAAACATTTTTCAAGTGTCCATTATGTGACAAGTATTGTACTAAGAGCTGAGAATACAGGATTATAGAAAACAGAAAAAAAAAAATCTCTGCCCTTGTGACATTTACATTCTATTGGATCAAGATAAGCAATAAGATGAATAAGTAAACTGCATAATGTATTAAGGAACAAGTGCTATGAAGTGAAATGAAGCTAGAAAGGAATAGGAATGCTGGAAGGTGAGACAGGTAGCAATTTAAATAGCATGATCAGGACAGATCTAGTTGAGTGAGCCATGCTGATACCTGGGAGGCAGTGATCTGGACCAAGCTGTTTGGTATGCTACAGAAACAGTTGGGAAGCCCATGTGGCCAGAGGGGTGTGGGAAACAAGAGTAAGCATGGAAATAGGTTACAGTAGTAAGCAGTAAGCATAAGTAGTAATAGGTGGAGAAGTAGTCACCTAGACCATCAGCTATGGCCTATGGGCCATTGTAGGGATTCAGGCTCTTACTCCAAGTAACGTGGGGTAGCTCTGGAGGGTCTTGACTACAGATATTATCTTACAAATTATTAGAATCAGTCTGGCTTCCCTGCTGAGAATAGATTATTCTAGAAGTAGGTCAATATGAGGGGATTAGTGCAATAATCCAGGTGAGAGATGAAGGTGACGTAGCTCTGTGGTAACAGGGAATCGGAAGTGAATGACACCTGCAAGAAAGATAAGAATCAAGGATGGCATCAAGATCTTCAGCCTGGCCAACTGGAAGGACAGAGTGGCCATTAACTGTGAAGGAAAGGCTGCAAGTGAAGTAGATTTGGGGGAAGGGGAACATCGGGGAGAGGTTGAGGGGTCTTGTTTTGGATACATCGGCTTTAAGATACTCACTAGGAATGCAAGTTGAGATGGCGGATAGCGAGAGCAACAAGGCAGATTTCCAAAGCACTTTTCCATCTGTGAGCTGGAGATGTCCATTTACAAATCCTGAGAATATAGGTGGAATTTAAAGCCATGAGACTGAATGAGATGACCATGAGACTGGCAAACATTAAGAATATTGATGGCCGGGCGTGGTGGCTCACACCTGTAATCCTAGCATTTTGGGAAACTGAGGCAGGAGGATTGCTTAAGCCAAGGAGTTTGAGGCCAGCCTGAGCAACAGAGTGAGACCCCATCTTCTAATATATATATATAAGATACATATATTAGATATGTATCTTTTACATATATATGTAAAAGAATATTGACAATACCAAATATTGATAACTGTACAAGAAAATGCACATTCTCATATGCTTTCCATCTGAAGAATAACTGTTCTGAAAAGCAGTTAGCAACATGTATCACAATTAAAACATGCATAACTTTGACCCAGCAATTCCATTTCCAGGAATTCATTTTAAGAAAGGAACTAAACAGGTGAGTAAAAATAAGGATCCTCATGTCATTAATTATTATAGTGAAAAGCTTGAAACAACCTGAAGTTCCAACAAATGGGAGTTTGTTATTACAGTACATAATTAATATTATATGGCCATTTCAACCAACAGTGTAAAGATTTGTATTCACATGTGCTGTGGTATCTGTAATTTACTAAATACTTCAGCAAATATAGTGTGATATAGATTACGTGGTTGTTGTGACTTTTTCTTTACAGTTTAGGCTACACCCTAGGAGGAGACAATTGTTCTAATCAGAACTCCACACCCTGGGGCAGTCAGCTAGCATTTTATCAAAAAGGCCACACTCCAGAGGCGATTACTAAAAGCCCTTCTGTAATCCACATCTCTAATCAACAAGAAAGGTTTTGCTAATTAGCATACTGAATTTCAGAAATAGGTTTTCATAGGAGAAATTAATGGTTGTTAATGAACATAATGGATATTAGAAACGGGCAATCATTGGTGAAATTTGTGGAACTCAAGATCTGTAAAGTGGCTAAAATGTTTCAGAGACGCTTCCTCCTCTTGCATGAACATCATAAAAAAAAAAGAAAAGAAAGTCTTTAGAGAGTCGCGAGGCCTGCATTTCCAGGGTTGATCCCAAAAGAGTCCTGCATTCAGCCATCAGTTTAAAGTCTTCCGGTTGCCTATTCCCAGCTCTAAGGGTAAGCGAATCTTGTTTGAGCTATAGGGTTTGCCCCAAGTGAACCTTTCAATGAAGTTATGGTTACAGCCCCCAAGAGGAAAACTTACAGGACTTCAATGAATTTATGAAACAGGTTAAATATATTGTTTTGCTAATGGTTGTTTCTTTATTGAATATCTGCCTATGTGGTAGAATTAGTTCTGAGATCCACTTTCATTACAACCTGGGAGTAAGATCGTGAGAAGTAGATAACACTCACCCCTTTTCTCTTTTCACCTGACTATTCCTTTTAACCCAGAACCAAGGGTTGTGCATGACTCAGGCTGCAAGGGGGACGACTCAGAAACAGATGTAAGACAAGACAAACACCATCTTCCCCAAGTATTCCAGAGGATGAGGATCTTGAGACAGGAAAGGAAAAGGCTGATATTTGGGTTATATTTTTATAATCAGGAAAAAAAATAAAGCTAAAATTTGTCTTTCAAAAAGGAAAGTAAAAATAGAACGGGAGGGAGGAGAGATGCATGAGAAAATATTCAGGGAATTCCATCAATGTAAACTACCAGCTGGGAATTGATATTTCACCCCTATTCTTGCCTTCAGTGCTTCTCCCCCACCCCCTGCCCTACCAACAGTAGGATTTGGGACCTAGATTACCTAGAAAATTGCTTCTCCTTTTTTTCACTCTGTCAGAGTTCATCATCATGTCATAAGTGAATAAATACGTTTGAGTAGGCACAAACTTTGAAATATTTACCCTATCCATTTCTCTTTTCCTCTCCCCAAAGGCAGTCAACAGTATTTAGTTTATTTCCTATCATTTGTTTTAAGTAGGAAGATGTTATTTTTGGTTGTTCAAATTACTGTCATTTTACATTGATTCCCGATGCTGCCTTTCCGCCTTCCTGTCTCTCTTCCACTTTATAAAGTAGTCCCTGATTTATTTCCCTACACCCTCTTTTCTACTTCCCTCTCTGTTGCTTTCTTCTCCTTTCTACATCTCTCTCTTCTTATTCCTATTGTCTAGCAATCCAGGTACCCAGAGAAGACAACAGTAACTTAAGAAACAGCCTGGTGAGAAGATGTCCTGAGAGAATTTCATAGAGTGATTAGTACATCCCAACATGAAAGGGCACGTTTTTATAAACCCATGTTTTATAAAAACTTGTCTTCAATGAAGACTGGAAAAAATAATAACCAAATGGTAAAGTTTTCCAAAATCTTTTTTTTCTGGTTTTAAAAAGGCAGACTAGAAACAGATGTAAGTTGGGAAGGCTAAATCACAAAACCCAAGAATGCAAGCCTTACAGAATTCTGATAAGAATGTCAAGTGCTCTTCAAACAGCACTTTAAAAAAAAAAAATACTATTTGACTTTAAACTCACCCATCTCTGTCTGGATGAACATATGTTACCACACAGATTATTCCCCTTTGAAAATACCCACTGCCATACAAACCAGCAGGAAAAGGGAAATTTCCGGCAGGAGGTAGGCAATAAGACATGAGAGCTCTGGCCCTTTTAACTGCTGTTAAGTAGCTGGCTGTTTCCTTTCCTTAACCCCTCTCTCCCGCTCCTGCTGCTATGACTGTTGTTTCTGCTTTGCAAGGACATGTCATTTTACTTACTACTCTCTCTCCCCCTTCTTAATTGGCCTGCAGTAAAAATACAAATTGCACCATTGTACTTTATTATAAGGCATTTGATGGGCCCCAAACTGCCTCATAAGTACTGCCTAGAGGGTATTAATCAGACCTGCTGACTCTACTAAGCACCCACTTTTATATGTTGACCCCTAGATGAGGCCAGTGGGTGGTAACTCTAGCCCCTCCCACGGGAGCATTTACCTGGTCCCTGCCTCTCCATTAGCAAAGGCACAACTGCAAGGTGTGGCGCCCGTCCTGCAGCAGCCAAGTACACAGCCCAAATCTCTCCTCTGCACAGTAGCTTTAATGCCTATTGTACTTTATGGACATGAAAAGTCTGCCTCATTTGTCCCCCTCTCTCTAGGTACTAGAGCATAAAGCGAATGTCTGAATTTTAAAACAGCAGCTAAGGTTCACAATCTTCTGTCAAGTCTCATGGCTTGGTAAAGACAGCCTGTTTCTTGGAAGTAAAATCAAGGAAAATTGTTGTTCCCAAAAAGGGTGTTGAAAGAGCAAGGTTCCCGCTAGACAAGAATAGGGTGACAGCTCCAGGGGTTATTGTTTGCTGTGCTGGTCCCACTCAGTACATATCACTGTATGTTTCAGTAGCAAATGCTTGTTGAAGATCTGCTTATGTTGTAATGACGATAAAGGTCTGTTGTGAGATTTCAGTTTCACAAAGCTCTATTCTTTGCGTAAGCCTCACCACCAATTTTCTGCTGTCAGATACCTTGGAATTCACATCATTTGTGTGCTCTGAAACATTAAAATGGAAAAAATGGTAAAAATTTTTCAATGTAAATAAAAAGCAAAATGGTGGAACAAACTGATTATGGCCTAATCGCTGTCTTAACTTATTCATTCAGTAGCTTATAAGAAGTGCATCTATACCTCTATGCCAGAAACTATGTGCCTCATTGATTACTGAATATGTTGGTATATACTTACAATTCAGTGTGGAATATGGTGGAACTTCCATCTTACATTTAACTGTGGGGAAAAGAAAGAGATCACACTGTTACTGTGTCTATGTAGAAAGAAGTAGACATAAGAGACTCCATTTTGTTCTGTACTAAGAAAAATTCTTCTGCCTAGAGATACTGTTAATATGTAACCCTACCCCCAACCCTGTCCTTGCAGAGACATGTGCTATGTCTACTCAAGGTTTAATGGGTTTGGGGCTGTGCAGGGTGTGCTTTGTTAAACAAGTGCCTGAAGGCAGTATGCTTGTGAAAAGTCATCACCATTCTCTAATCTCAAGTACCCAGGGACACAAACACTGCGGAAAGCCACAGGGACCTCTGCCTAGGAAAGCTAGGTATTGTCCAAGGTTTCTCCCCATGTGATAGTCTGAAATATGGCCTCGTGGGAAGGGAAAAATCTGATCGTCCCCAAGTCCGACACCCGTAAAGGGTCTGCGCTGAGGAGGATTAGTAAAAGAGGAAAGAAGGCCTCTTAGCAGTTGAGATAGAAAAAGGCATCTGTCTCCTGCCTGTCCTTGGGCAATGGAATTTCTCAGTGTAAAACCCGATTGTATGTTCTATTTACCGAGATAGGAGAAAACCGCCTAGGGCTGGAGGTGGGACGTGCCACTAGCACGGCAATGCTGCTCTTTATGCACTGAAAATGTTTATGGAGATGTTTGCATATACGCACATCAAAGCACAGCACTTTTCCTTAAACTTATTCATGACACAAAGATCTTTATTCATACGTCTTGCTGACCTCCCTACTATGACCCTATTGTCCTGCCACTTCCCCCTCTCCGAGATGGTAAAGATAATGATCAATGAATACTGAAGGAACTCAGAGACCAGTGCCTGGCGGTTCCTCTGTATGCTGTGCGCCAGTCCCCTGGGCCCACTTTTCTTTCTCTATACTTTGTGTCTCTTTCTTTTCTCAAGTCTCTCATTCCACCTGACAAGAAATGCCCACAGGTGTGGAGGGGCAGGCCACCCCTTCATTTAATTTAATGTAATACATCATTTATGGTTTCCTCTAAGGTTCTAGTTTTTCTGCCCCATATCATTTATTCAACATCTCTACATTTTTGTTTACAAATGTTCATGAGTTCCAAGATTTTGTGGCCATAATGATTCTTCAGAAGGCCATTTCAGCTCCAAAGAATGATTTCAACAGTAATGCCTTCAATGGAGTAATTATCAGATTAAGGGAATTCCCAACATAGCCCTAGCCTTCTGATGTTATTGTGGTTTCTGTTTACGTCTCAGAAGCACACACATCACTTGTAGATGTCTCAGTCTCCTTCATTCGGGGTTCCTGCAAATCAATCAACATTCATTCGGCAAACTGGAGATTTCATGTCCAGTTTCTTTCAGGAAAATTACTCCTCTCAGGCAATAAGCTCATAGACCAAAGACCTGGGCACAGAACTCAGGAAGCACCAATATTCAAACCCACTAAGAGAACGAGAAGGAGCAGTGAGAAGGACTGAAAGCAAAACAGGACACAAAGAAAAGGACATCACAGAAGCCAAAAAAATAAAGAGACAAAGAGGATACGTTTCTGTGAGGAAGACATGCTGGAGGACCAAGAGAATAATAAAGAATGGACTCTCACCAAAACAAGGGAGACTCCACAGAAAACAGACAGGGTGACACTCTGAAACTAGGCCTCATAAAACTTAGAAACTAGGCCTCATATAAAAAATTAACACCAGGTGGCTCTGGATAGGGTCCCACCCTGCCTCGATAGGGTCCCACCCTGTGAAAGGAGCTGGGCACATTCCTCAGCCCCGGGCTCAAAACTCCCTGAGCCTAGCACAAACACATCCCATCCTCCCATCCCACCACCATATATCTCTCAAACTCCCTGAGCTCAGTACAAACACCACCTGGAAAGTCTCCGATAAGGAGACAGCCGTTCAAGGTTACTGAAAGCGCAGGAATTTCTTTGTTCCCCTACAACTTTCGGGCTATAAAAAGCAAACGCTCGCATTGTTCGGGGCCCTCTTGTATACTGTGTAAAGGAGGGACCAAGTTCGAACTTGTAGTAAAGATCCTTGCCGCTTGGCTTTGACTCTGGACTCTGGTGGTCTTCTTTGGGGAACAAACAGTCTGGGCATAACATCTGGGGGCCCGTCCGGGATTCCCCAAGCCCACCAGACCCCTGGTCAACGGATCTGCTAGGATCGATCTACTGATAGGTGAGCTGGCTCGTCTCCGTTTGTCTGTCTGTGTCTGTGTGTCTGTTCTGAATCTGAATCTCTGACTCGCGAGGTCTGAAACTGAGGCTGGCACAGTCCTGGCGGACGCGCTATAGGACAGCCAGTGGAGACCGGTGGGAGACGTCCCCTGGCTCTCTTCTGATTTAAATTGCGATCTGAGTTGCCGGAGCGGGTTCGCGATCCGGGCAACAGTCTGAATTGCCCCGGTCCCCGGGTGCGCGCCTGCTGTCTGAATTGCCCCGGTCCCCGGGTGCGCGCCTGCTGTCTGAATTGCCCCGGTCCCCGGGTGCGCGCCTGCTGTCTGAATTGCCCCGGTCCCCGGGTGCGCGCCTGCTGTCTGAATTGCCCCGGTCCCCGGGTGCGCGCCTGCTGTCTGAATTGCCCCGGTCCCCGGGTGCGCGCCTGCTGTCTGAATTGCCCCGGTCCCCGGGTGCGCGCCTGCTGTCTGAATTGCCCCGGTCCCCGGGTGCGCGCCTGCTGTCTGAATTGCCCCGGTCCCCGGGCTCCCGGCTTCCGGCGCGCGCTCGCGGCCCCGGTCCCCGGGCTCCCGGCTTCCAGCGCGGATTTCCTTTACAGGGATTCCAACCCACAACCTAATTCTAACCCACATTCCTTTACAAAAAGAGACACAGAAAGTGAGACTGGAGAGAAGAGAAAATAAGTGAGAGAGAGACCATAGAGATGGGAAAGGGAGAAAGTGAGAAGGGAAATCGGAAAGAGAAAGGGGAGAAAACGGCAGACGTGGAGAGTCAGAGAAAGAGACTGAGTATAAAGGAGAAAGGACACGGGATGACAGAGAGACAGAGAGAGAAAGCGCGCGCGAATGAGATAGAAACTTAAAGAAAAGACCCTGTAAGTATGTCAATCAAAGATTTAAACAGAAACGGAAAAATTAGAGAGAGAGATAGAGGGACGGAGCAGGCGGAGGGGAGGCGGGCTCGCTGAAAGGGAAAGTAACTTTAAAAGGCTGGGGGGGCGGACGCGAGGGCGCACTTCGCGGACTAGGCCCCCCCCCCCCCAGCCGCCTGACTCCACGGTGGCTTTACCCCTTCGGGAAATAAAACCCCCAGATGACACAGAAATCCCCAAGCTCCAGTACTGGCCATTCTCCACCAGTGATCTGTATAACTAAAAGGCTCAGAGTGCTCGGTTTTCAGACAACCCCAAAGATTTACTGGCTTTACTGGATAGTGTCATGTTCACCCACCAGCCCATTTGAGATGATTGTCAGCAGCTCCTCCGAATCTTGTTTACCACGGAGGAGCGAGAGGGAATACAGGTAAAAGCTGGAAAGCTGGTCCCGGGGGACGACAGTCAACCGACTGCCAACCCCGACCTCATAAACGCGACCTTTCCTCTGACCAGGCCGGCATGGGACTACAATACGGCAGAAGGTAGGGGACGGCTACGCCTTTATCGCCAGACTCTAATGGCAGGTCTCCGGGCAGCTGCTCGCAAGCCCACTAATTTGGCTAAAGTATATTCTATTCTGCAAGAAAAGACAGAGAGCCCAGCCACCTACTTAGAAAGATTAATGGAAGCTTTTAGACAGTACCCCCATAGATCCAGAGGCTCCAGGAAGTCAGGCAGCTATTGTAATGTCATTCGTAAATCAGGCAGCCCCAGATATTAAAAGAAAACTCCAGAAATTAGAAGACTTGGAAGGAAAGCGGATTCAGGACCTCCTTCAGATAGCCCAGCGGGTTTACAATAACAGAGATACTCCAGAAGAAAGGCAATTTAAGGCCACTGAAAAAAAATGACCAGGGTCCTGGCAGCAGTAGTCAGTAATAACTCAAAACTTAGGCCCCTGGCGGAGGCCAGTTGCCTACCTGTCAAAGAAGTTAGACCCAGTGGCTGCCGGGTGGCCCCCTTGTCTCCGAATGATTGCAGCCACGGCTCTGATGGTGCAGGATGCTGATAAGCTTGTCATGGGGCAAGAATTGCGGGTCGTTACCCCACATGCCATCGAAGGTGTACTCAAACAGCCACCCAATCGATGGATGAGTAACGCCCGACTCACCCACTACCAAGGATTACTACTAAATCCTCTCAGGATAACTTTCCTGCCCCCAACGACCTTAAACCCTGCCTCGATGCTGCCCAACCCGGACCTGGACGCCCCACTCCATGACTGCACCGAGATACTAGCTCAGGTGCACGGAGTTCGAGAAGACCTGCAGGATCGCCCACTTCCTGACGCCGACCTCGTCTGGTTCACTGATGGGAGCAGCTTCATGCATCAGGGCCAGAGGTACGCTGGAGCGGCAGTGACTTCAGAGACTAAGGTAATCTGGGCGGAACCCCTGCCCCCGGGGACATCGGCCCAGAAGGCCGAATTAATAGCGCTCACCCAAGCTCTTACCTTAGGGGCGGGGAAAAAGCTGACGGTATATACAGACAGCCGATATGCTTTTGCAACAGCACATATACATGGGGCCATTTACAGGGAGCGGGGGTTACTGACGGCTGAAGGAAAAGAAATAAAAAACAAGCAAGAAATCCTAGCCCTGCTAACAGCCTTATGGAGGCCAGAAAAGTTAGCCATTGTGCATTGCCCAGGGCATCAGAAACTAACTACTCCAACTGCTCAAGGCAACTTTCTAGCGGACCAAACTGCAAGAAAGGTGGCGAAGGCTCCCAGCCAACTCCTTGCACTCCAGCTCCCTGACCCGGGCCCCCAGGACTTGCCATATTTCCCTGATTATTCAGAACAAGATCTCCAGTGGATTGACAAGCTTCCCCTGAAACAGATCCAGAATGGGTGGTGGACTGATACTAATGACCAAACCATCCTACCAGAAAAATTAGGACAACAAATGTTAGAACACATCCACCGAACCACCCACCTGGGTGCTCGGTGGATGATAGACCTGATCAGACGCTCTAAGCTCAAATTCAGACATACAGCCGAGATGGCCAGCAACATCGTGACAAGTTGCAAAGTCTGCCAGCTTAACAACGCCTACCCCCAATCCCAGGCTGCAACAGGAACAAGGCTCAGGGGAACCAGGCCCGGTATCTACTGGGAAGTAGATTTTACTGAAATAAAGCCAGGAAAATACGGGTATCGGTACTTACTTGTCTTTGTAGACACTTTTTCAGGGTGGACTGAAGCATTCCCCACCAAGAAAGAGACTGCTCAGGTTGTAGCAAAGAAAATCCTGGAAGATATCCTCCCCAGGTATGGCTTCCCCGTCCAGATAGGGTCAGATAATGGGCCGGCCTTTGTCGCTAAGGTAAGTCAGGATTTGGCTTCCATCCTTGGGGCAAATTAGAAACTACATTGCGCTTACAGGCCCCAGAGTTCAGGACAGGTAGAGAGAATGAATCGGACCTTAAAAGAGACCTTAACTAAATTGACTATGGAGACTGGCGCTAATTGGGTGGTCCTTCTCCCCTACGCTCTGTTCCGGGCCCGTAACACCCCTTACAGACTAGGCCTTACTCCTTATGAAATTATGTATGGCAGACCCCCACCCTTAGTTCCCGGCCTAAAAGATGATCTGCTCAAGTCCGAAACAGAAAATGTCTCTGAACTCTTGTTTTCCCTACAAGCCTTGCAGAAAATTCATCAAGAAATCTGGCCCAAGCTGAAAGAACTATATGAGACCGGTCCCCCGCCGACACCCCATCCGTACCAGCCGGGAGACTGGGTCCTGGTCAAGCGACACCGACAAGAGACCCTAGAACCCAGGTGGAAAGGACCACTCCAGGTACTCCTAACCACACCCACCGCCCTGAAGGTAGAAGGCATCGCATCGTGGATCCACTACACCCACGTCAAGCCAGTGGACCCAACCTCTGATCTTCTGGGACCAATCACGGCGGCGGCTGAAGCACCGGACACGTGGACTGTGGACAGAGCTAAGAACAACCCCTTAAAACTCACCCTGCGCCGACAACATAGCTCACTGCAAACATGCAGTTAGATAGTCTAACCCTAATGTTAGTCGCCCTAGTGGCCGCTGGAGAAATCACAAAACCAGCTCATAATCCCTTTGTCTGGAGATTCTGGCTTTATGAAAACCGAACCCACCCTGGGCAACCTCATAAGCCCGGAAAATTATTGGCCAGTGCTGATTGCCCTTCCTCAGGGTGCAACAGCCCAATTCTACTAAATTTTACCGGTTTTCAAATAGCCAAACCTATGACACCAATAATATGCTTTAAGTTTGATCAGACTAAATACAATTGTAAACACTATTGGTGGCACCAAAATGCTGGCTGTCCTTATAACTATTGTAACATCCACAGGCCCCATTATTGGGGAGAGAGAAAACAGTTAGACCCTAAATGGCCCTTCTATCGTAGACGGGATAAAGACTTTCCATATACATGGATAGTTAGAGACCCCTGGAACTCCCGCTGGACCACACCTCAACATGGGGCTGTATACTACTCCCCCTCCTCCACATGGCCTAGCAGTCACCTCTATCTGTGGCGAGGCCTAGTGCAAGTACTGCCCCTGGTCCACGGGAATATCCAACGACAGGAAAACAGACTAACACAAGACTTACGTCCTTTCTCCTGGTTAAAGTTATTACAAGAAGGACTAAAACTTGCTAACCTTACAGGACTTCATAGCCTGTCTGGCTGCTTCCTGTGCGCCACTCTAGGGCGTCCACCGCTAACAGCTGTCCCTCTGCCATGGGGACCCTCTACCTTTGCCCAAGCTAACAACCTCCGAAACCACTCGTATGCTCCTATCCTGAACGTGCCCCTATACCTAAACCCCAGTCAGGAGAAGTTTCCCTACTGTTTCTCAAGAACCAATTCCAGCCTCTGCAGCATCACTGCAACGCCCCCTAATATTACCTTAAGAGCTCCATCAGGCATATTCTTCTGGTGTAATAGAACCTTATCTAAGAACCTACCTAGTCCTTCTGTTAATAACCTACTATGTCTCCCTGTCACATTAGTTCCCCGGTTGACTCTACTAACTGCTGGCGAGTTCTTAGGGTATACCGGTAACTGGACTAGTGCTGTTATTCACCCAGACCCTAGACCAAGACCTGCACGAGCCATATTTCTCCCCCTCATTGCAGGAATCTCCCTCACCGCATCCTTCATTGCGGCCGGACTGGCGGGGGGAGCCCTAGGTCACACCCTCATAGAAAGTAACAGGTTATACCAACAATTTGCCGTTGCTATGGAGGAGTCGGCTGAGTCCCTTGCCTCCCTTCAGCGGCAGCTCACGTCCCTAGCTCAGGTAACCTTGCAAAACCGGAGGGCCCTAGACCTACTCACTGCAGAAAAAGGTGGTACATGTATATTTCTAAAAGAAGACTGTTGTTTCTACATAAATGAATCAGGACTTGTAGAGGACCGGGTCCAACAGTTACGCAAGTTAAGCACTGAAGTAAAAACACGGCAGTTTACTTCAGCTGCAGACCAATGGTGGAATTCCTCTATGTTTTCTCTGTTAGCCCCCTTCCTTGGACCCCTGCTAAGTCTACTATTTCTGCTTACCGTAGGACCTTGTGTTGTTAACAGAATTTTACAATTTATTAGAGAGAGATTTGACACCGTACAACTCATGGTCCTCAGAGCCCAATACCAACCTGTAAACGCTGAAACAGAATCAGACTTATGAGACCCAAGATTGGCTCTAGAGATGCCTGAAAAGAAGGGGGGAATGAAAGGAGCTGGGCACATTCCTCAGCCCCGGGCTCAAAACTCCCTGAGCCTAGCACAAACACATCCCATCCTCCCATCCCACCACCATATATCTCTCAAACTCCCTGAGCTCAGTACAAACACCACCTGGAAAGTCTCCGATAAGGAGACAGCCGTTCAAGGTTACTGAAAGCGCAGGAATTTCTTTGTTCCCCTACAACTTTCGGGCTATAAAAAGCAAACGCTCGCATTGTTCGGGGCCCTCTTGTATACTGTGTAAAGGAGGGACCAAGTTCGAACTTGTAGTAAAGATCCTTGCCGCTTGGCTTTGACTCTGGACTCTGGTGGTCTTCTTTGGGGAACAAACAGTCTGGGCATAACACCTGATAGGGTCCCACCCTGCCAATTCCGGGAAACAACTTCATGGGGTCCCACCCTGCCTCGAAGTTCCCGGAATCAGTAACTCTAAGAAAAAAAAACCTCATAAGGTCCTGCTCTAACCAATTAGAACAAGACACCTTGCTCAGGCCATAGCTAGACCCAATTACCACGCGCCTAAAGCTTTGTTTGAATTTCGCGCCTTAAGCTGTGTTTGAACTTGTGTTTGCCTATATAAACAACCTGTAACAAGCACTCAGGGTCCCAGGGCCAACTTAGAGCTTGGGACCCTAGCGCGCTAGTAATAAATAACTCTCTGCTGTGAATCTCGTGTCGGTGATCCTTCGCGGCGACCCCTGCCCAGGAGGGAATCGACAGTTCGGTTCCAACAACTCAGTGGCCATGCGTTGGACAGGTGAGCTGGTAAACTATTTGAGGGGCAGATTCTATGACTGTTATTTCCCTTATAATTATCCTAACACCTAGCACAATGCTACATAAATAGATGGATAGGTAGCCCCATAGACGCTAGATAGAATATGTAATAAATAGTAGTTTCCATGTGTATATGTGTACGTGTGTGTGTATATATATATGTATGTGTGTGTGTGTGTGTGTATATATATGTATATATATTTTTAAATTTTTGTAGAGATGGGGTTTTACTACATTGCCCAGGCTGGTCTTGAACCCCTGGCCTCAAGTGATCCTCGCACCTCAGCCTCCCAAAGTGCTGGGACTACAGACATGAGCCACCAAACCCTGCCCTATTTTTCCACCTGAAGCACAGGAAATGACATCCAAAACACAGCACACAGAGAGGACGCTGTCAGTAGGAACCTTGGTAAAATTTTATGTTGTTTTGTTTCTTTAGGAGGCAGTGTGGAACAGAGAAAAGTTGAGTGGCAGCAAGTTAAGAGAGCAAGATTTGAGCTCTGACCCTCACTGACTAACCAATGACTAACTGTATAACCCTCAGCTAATCCCACCACCTCCCTGGGCCTCAGTCACTATCATAGTACAATTAGGGGAGTGGGCTCTGTGATACTTTTTCCAACTACAAAATGTTGTACAAAGCATCCATACTGCTCTCCCACTTGAAGGCTTATCCTTTACCCATCCATGCAAATATTTTTCCCTAGCTCTCAAGTCCTTCAGACCCATTATACTATGCTCTGGCTGTACCTAATTCTTGCACATAAGCTCATCCTTCTAGAAATGCCCATTTGCTTCAAACCTTCATTCCTGCAGTGTAGCCAGCCTCAGCTGAGCATTATAAGGGAAGCAACAGATTATTTAGTTGACTATATTCTCACCCACTAAATTGGGCTAGTGTGCATAATATGTCCCCCATTTGCCCCTCTGCATGCATTATCCTTTACTCAGAGCTCCTGTACCTTCTGGCCAATGGGAAGCCAGACAGGAAATCGGAGGAAGGAGAAAAGGAAAACAAGGTTGGGGCATGTATTTCCCTGGCTGCTTCTGTTATGCCCAGACCGTTTATTCCCCAAAGAAGACCACCAGAGTCCAGAGTCAAAGCTAAGCAGCAAGGATCTTTATTACAGGTTCGAACCTGGAACTCTCCCTCGCTCGTGAAACGAGACGGGCAGGAGAGCTCCCCCACTGAGCTCCGAGCAGTGTTATATAGTCTAAGAAAAGTGGGCATAGAGTTATTATACAAATCAGATATATGATTGGCTAGTGTTTGAACAAGGCGATTTGGCTAACTATGATTGGTTCCCGCCATTTCTGATATTTCGGTTCAACCTTTGAGGCGGGAGAGCAGGTTTATGGCAGCAAGAGTTTATCTTACTTAAACACGTCTTGTGACCTTGCCTCAGAACTTACAAAATCTCTGGTATGTGCAAAACAAAATCTCTGGTACGTGCAGAAAACCAGGTACTCACAGAACTTACGAAATCTCTGGTATGTGCAAAGATTAGAGAGCAGAACAAGGGTGTAGCGGGTGGGGGGCGGGTACACATCTATCTTTGTGTCCTTTCACTTCCTTGTGAAGTTTCCTGGAGATGACCTGTTCCTTTATTAGAGGTAACCGTCCTCTCTTAGGAATCATGCTCTATCGGGCTTTCCTTTTACAGTTTGGTAACTGGGTTTGGTAACCTGGTTTAGTAACCTCTTGCTCCCTATCCCCTTTCATCTCAGGAGTGGTAAGAGCTCAATTGTTCTGACTCCCTTTACCTCCCTACAAAATCTGAAAGACTGATCCTTGGTCTATACCAATCCAAACCTTGGTCAGATTTTATTTACTATAATTAAAACCAAATCTAAACACATGAATTTAGGACTAATTTACCCAAATCATATTATTCTCTCCAAAATACATGTCCTGCAAACACAATATGTATTGTTTGTTCCACCTATTTTGAATTAATTGATTTTAAATTAGCCCTCAAAGAAAAGGCACCCATTTACCACTCAGGAGAAGCTTCTATTATAACGTGAGCACCTCAAAGTAGGCAGCATCAGGCAATGTTACTCGACCTCCTTGAATTCCCAAAAAAGGAATGGCCAGACTGAGCAAGGAAAGGGGCATGGAGCCAGTTGGATGTAGCCATCCACTTAATATATTCTAACTCCAGTAGAAGTGGCCTTCGAGGAAGTTGCACCACCTACTTGACATGTCTTTTCATATGGTGTGTTACAAGGGATTTTTTTTTTCTTGACCTGATTTTGTAATCACTTTGCTTAACAAGCACCATATTTGGAAGTCTGGGGTTTCTATTCCACAGTAGCTCCTGAAAATAGAGATGTTCTTCTTATTCAGATACAGGCAATGTCTAATTCCTACCTCTGAATAGTCTAGGTTAATTGCCTCACTTAATATCCTACAGCAGCAAATTCTACAGCCTAACTCAATGTTTCACTAGAAAAAAAAACCCTTTGTGTGAAATCGGGTCTTTAAGTTAGGCTGAGCCTGGGGAAGAAGTAAGTAGGTGTTAGCATTCACCTCTCCCCCAAATAAATGTTACCTTGATTAGCAGCCTCTAGAGAAAAAGTGCAAGCACATCTCACTCTCCTCTTCATGAAGCCAATCCAACATGTATGTATCATCAAGTAAAAGTTGGCTCTGTGAAGCACTTACAGACAGGCTTGTATCTCTGTGTATAAATCACATCTCTTCCCTGTGACAAGTCGTGTCCAGGCAAAGCTTATTACAAATTCAGTTTGAAATCTCGAGAAGGAATAGGAAAAAAATAACAACAGCTTTATGGAGCTATGCTCAGGAAATGACTTGAACTCATCCCAATTTTGAAGCTCCATTCTATACAGCAAGCAGCTAAAACCCCATTTTCTGGGGAACTGCCCTTACAGGGAAGGTGTGGCAAAGCCATCTGCTGCTTTATAGTGGTTTTCAGCCTTGTTTTTCTGGTCCAGCTATGAAATTGTACTAATCACAGAAACAGACTGTTTGGCCAGGAAGCGGTGTATGCCAGATACAAGTGAATTTAAGCCCACATGTATTGAAGCTGCAAGCTTAGTTTGCAATTTATGTGCAAGTGGTTTTGTATTTATTGATCTGGATCGAGTGCAGGTCCTATAGGGGAAATATGACAGATTTCATCTGTCTGACAGCCAAGTCTAATTGTATTTTCAGTCTAAAATGACCAAAGACAAAAGTGCACATGTCGAGAGTCTTCACTCTGGTGCCATATGGAGTATTAGATACAGGGCTGTGGTCACTGTAAGTGTTCATTTTAATAACTAGACACAGGCTGCATCCTGAACAGCTAAAGCAAGAGAGGTGAGAGTTTTTAATTCAAATCTGAATTAATAGACCATCTGATTCTGCCTGAATGTGGGTGGGCCTTTTTAAAGACTGCCTTTTATAGACATGATTGGGGGGAATTTAAAAGATGTGTCATATATTATTGATTCATCTGGACCATGAAACTTCTAAGCCAAAAGTCAAATACTTCCCACAACGGTTGTCGCTAAAATTATAGCCAATACTTCTGGGAAGGCCCACATCTTAAAAATCTTCTATTTCTCTCTCTCTTTCTCTCTTGATATCCCTGTGTCCCTCTTTCACTCTAGGGACCTTTGTGATTACATCGGGCCCCACCTAGATAATCTAGGATTGTCTCCGCATCTCAAGATTCTTAGACTGAAACACTTCTACAAAGTTCCTTTTGCCATGTAGGGTAACATATTCACAGTTTTCAGGGATTAGCATGTAGAAATTTAGGGGTGTAGGACTGCATTCTTCGCCTACTGTACCTACCCTGCCAGTCTTATTTCATAAAATTATCTCCTACTTTTCCATCAGTTCCAGCCCCACTGATGTTCTTATAAATCCTCAAATAAACCAGTTACCTCTGCAACAGGACCTTTGTATATGCTAGTCCCTCTGACTTCACTTAATTTACCCTTAACCATCTTACAAATCAAATACCCTCATAGTATCATAGTTTTTTCTTATTACACATCATAGTTTTCAGTTGTACACATATTTTTGTGATCACTTATGTCTCTCTCCCCCACCAGACTATAAGCTCCATGAGGACAGAGAGATCATTTCTGATTTTGTTCACTTTTGTTCCAGGGCCTAGAACAGAGAGCACATAGTAAGCATTTGATGAATCTTTGTTGAATGACTAATTCATACCAGTAATTGACAGCCCTCAGCTGTCACGGATATTAGCAGTAATTGATACACACACACCTGGATTAAATAAACTATAGACATAGTCGGGCGCAGTGGCTCACACATGTAATCCCAGCTCTTTGGGACATTAAGGTGGGCAAATCATGAGATCAGGAGTTTGAGACCAGCCTGGCCAACATGGTAAAACCCCATTTCTACTGAAAATACAAAAAATTATCCCAGCATGGTAGCAGGCACCTGTAATCCCAGCTACTCAGGAGGCTGAGGCAGGAGAATCACTTGAACCCGGGAGGTGGAGGTTGCAGTGAGCCAAGATCATGCCACTGCACTCCAGCCTGGGCAACAGTGCAAGACTCCATCTCAAAAAAAAAAAGAAAAAAGAAAATATAGACATAAGCCATGATCTGCTCAATCTCATCTGATCTTCCTAACAAATTTTTTGGGTGGCTACTGTCATAATCCCCACTTTATAGAGTAAGAACCGAAGAGAGGAGAGCTTAAAGAACTTGCCAGAAGTACATATCTGGTAGGTAATTGAATCAGAATTTTCTCTCAAGTGGGTTTGCTTCCAAAGACCACACTGATGCCCTGGGATTATTTTCATGAGCACATGGGTGGCTGGGACAAGGGAACAAACCTAGCTGAAGTACATAGGTGAGGAGACTATACCCATGCACACGCAAACACATTTCCTAATCCCTGTCCCACTGTGTGGGAAATTTTGAGAACATTCATAGAAGACCCATAAACTGAGTCAGGCATGTCAAAGAAAGTTCTGGGAACATGACTAGGGCGATCCCTCCTAGCCCTCACCACTAGGGAATGGACTGGGGAAGGAGAAGACTTTGAAAGATGCAAGTATGCATAAGGCTGGCCAGAACCTTCGTTAGTGCCCCAGAAGGTAAACTGTAAACCCCAGGATGGGGTCATAAAAGAAGTTAGGTCATAAAACTGATCCCTGCTGGCCTCCCGTCAAGAGAAGAAGAAAACCTGGCAAAGGGCAGGACCTTCCTAGAGACCATCTGCTTCATAAGAATTTGCACATGGGGGTTAGTCACCCCTCACTGCTGCAACCAAGGTACAGAAGAGTTAGTAAGGGCAGTCTTGTGGGACTGAGCCGTAAACCTGTGGGGCCTGTGCTCTTTCCAGGAGTTAGCATCAGAATTGAACTGAATTCTTAGGTACCCAGCTAGTGCCTGAGAAGTGAAGAATCACTTGGTGTCAGAAAAGATGGCACCTATTTGGTGTCAGAGAAGATTAGAGAGATGGGTAAAAAAATTAGAGATGAAAGACAGTACTATTCTAGGCTAGGAGAATTTGGGTCCACACAAGCAACAGGAAGTATTGCCTTCAAATTATCCTGCTGATAAGGTTGGCAAGGTAGGTCCTTGAATGCCAGCTCAGGAATTTGGGTATATTCCTATAGTTTAAGTATATTTAGCTATTATGGATTTCGGAGCATGACATAGATTAGAAATTTTTCTCTTATCACAAAGGAAACTTCTACCTTGAGCAAAGAAGCAGCAGTAGCAAATTTACAAAATATATTTACACATCAAGTAAGAAACCAATTGTTTCCTCTTTAACCACACACATCAGTAGCATGAATGAGCATTAGTACTGCTTATAACTTACATTTAACTTTATTGCAGTTCTACTAGATAACCAAAGTTAGTCAACACTCTCATGGTGGAGTCAAGCATGACTTCAACAAACACTTTTAAATTAAAGCACAAAAACTCAATGACAGTTCATGAATATGATAGCTTTTCTTTCCAGCACTATTGGCTGGTTTTAGCCATATCAATTTTCAAAGAAATGAGTACTACCTAGGACACTCCCTTGTATCTGGGATTACTGTCAACTCAATTGAAACAAATTCTAAGTTCTGCTTCTAATGCTTCTTTTTGCAGGTTTAAAAGATGCATTTTGGAGTTTTGCACTGTTGGACATCCAATTTACGTCGTTGTGAGGAGCTGCTAAGCAGTTTATCTTCTGTCCATTTTAACGATCAAAACTGAATTCCAATGAAAGCCTTGTACTATTAGTATTGTACTATTCTATACTGCCTGTTGACCTGGGAAAAATGGGCCAAATTTAGTGCCAGCTTTATTAAATGCATTGTAAACAAACCTCTATGTATAAAGCCGTACAAATCGAGTCAGTCTTTAGCGCAAAAAAAACTGATTAAATATAAGACCTGACACCAGCCTGCCTAAGCAGGAGTATACTACAAAAGGTTCAAAACATCAGAGTAAACAAGTAAGAAAGGCCTCTCCTCAAACAGATGCATGAATCTAAGCCACACTAAACAAGGACTTTGACACTGTGTGAATTCAAAATTAATTTGTTTTATTATTTCCTCTCGCTGCAGTGCCACAAAAATCTAATTTCTTTTTAAAGTTTCTAAAAGAAGCAAGGTTGGTGGTGGTGGTTGCCATGAACATCCAATGAATGATTCATTCTTGCTCGAGTGGAACCCGTGGGAAATGTTGCCAATAACTTGGTTTATTTCTTATCTTCAGTTCTCAGCAGACAACGTATTTGTCTATATTTTTATGAAGAGTCATAAATTTTTCAGTTAGTGTACAAGTAATAACACAATGTGATTCCATTTGGTCTCAGTCCTCAGGGCTTAGGGAGAGAAGAAAACTCCATCACCTTGATCAGCAGCGTGGACTATGATTTCTACAGCCTGCTGGGAAGTCCTGGAAGAGGGTAGAGGAAGGGTGATCTGCACATTTGTAAATCCTTAGATGCATCACCAAAGGAGCAGAGAGCATTTAGCCAGATAACTCCAGTTGACTTTTCACATTTCGGGGCTATTGCAGGGAACCGGGATGTTTAGCTGCATTCACCTGTGTTGCTCTGTGGGGCAGTGTTAAGAGGGGCAACACTCCTGAACGTCTGAATCTCTCTCTTTTTTTTTAACCTTGGGCAAATCTCTTCACCCATATGTAAAATGAGAAAAATACCTTTCAGGATTATTCTGAGGTGTAATTAAAATACTATAGGAAAAAAGACTAGCACAGCACTGAATATAGTTGGTCCTCAGCAAATGTTATCTCCCAATCTCCCCTTAATTTCTATGATATCCATGAAAAGGATATCATGGAAACGAGATTTTCCACACTCTCCCCTTTACAACTACAAAAATTACAATCGCACTTAATAAGCCCTGGGCCCAACCCTGATTCTGACATAAATCCAATCCCTATTAAGGCCATACGAGTCGTCCACAAAACAATGTATCTGAACTACACTCCCTGACCTCTAGTCAAACCTTTTTCCCAGCATTACATCAGCCTCTATGTTATTGGGATCCAGTAACTAAGAGGCCAGAAAATATTCTCTATTCTAGGAGCTCCCAAAGAATAAAAACTGGGCTCTGTTACTTAATGATCATGCAATAGAGCCAGCCATGAATTAATGCTATTCCATCAAAAGCCTTGCAAAGCTCTCCTTTCTGTCAGGTAGCAGTTAGGAAGTGCTCAAAGAGGCATTATTCTTCAGGTTCCAAACGTCTCCTGTAGAAACCCAGCTCCCCAAAGCCCCAGCCCTGTCCCCCAGCCCACCTCACTGTAGCCTTTTATCTGATACACTAAGAAACCAACACTTGCTCATCCCACATAAAGACAATATTGCCTGCTTTTCCTTCTATTCTAAGGCTTGGAGGAAGCATACCTTCTGCAACCATCCTAAACTCCTAGCTCCAGACACCTCCCTGCTCTCCAGGCAAACTTTTTTCCCAGCATTACATCTATTTCAGTATTTTTTTCCCTTCTCAAATAAGAAAAGCATTCACTCTGAGGCACATTTTTGAAGCAATAAACACTCACTTCTTCTTAGAAAAATAGGCAATTTTCAAGTAACCTTTGGAAGCATCTAAATAACCCACACATATTTATGGCTGAGTGGTTCTGTGGATTGAAGAAACTTTAAGCCTGTGTTTGCAAAGATTTCCATTAACATCTTTGAGCAACCTCTCATCTCATTTTGAAACAAATGACTCACTCAACAGAAGAGAATCTGGTTTGTTTGCTGTGCGTTCTTTTCCTCCTCCCCCAGCTTGGCTCCCTAAGCAGAGATTTGATGTGTGCACAAAACACTCATAGAAGCCCAAATGGCAAATCTTCACCCAGAGGTCGCAAGGTCCTGGAGGTGAAGGCAGAAGCCTGTGCCAGTGTCCAGGGTCAGCCTTTTTCTCTCATTTTTAACTGAACCTCCATTTCACCTCACCCCCACTCCCTTCCTTCTTGCAAGAATAATTCCCCAAGGAAAAGGAAAAAGCCTCCCATCTTCCTACCACCCCCACATTGCAGCAGGAATGTGCTGTTTTTAAAGGGTTTGTTCTCAGGAGAAAATGCCATAAGCTATATTTATCTCTAATCCATTTCTCTCTCTACTCCAAGATTAAGGAATTAATGACTGCTACAGCTGCTGTCCTTAGCACATTAATTACTGTAAATTGTCTGCAGCCTCAAAAAAAGAATTGACTCACTGACAACGGTGAGAGGGCAAGGATGTACGCAAAGCATTAGGTACCTAACCTAAATAATAAATCAGTGTAGCATCAGCCCAAGAAGAGATATACAAGCTTGTGCAGTGGGTTTCCACCCACAGGCTTAAGCACAGAGGAAGCAGTGGGGCCGGGTGAGAGTGGGTGAGGGGGGGAAAAATACATTGTATATACACATCACTTTCCTCAAGGCCCATAACAGATCAAATATTAAGGAAAATTACTCTCAGAGTAGTTCATAAAAGCCTGCATCTTTGCAAGCCCTTTTCAGTCAGTACGTTGACTGTTATTACATTTCCTAAGATCCTAGAGGATGGACTGTAGTGAATAAAGGTATTTACAATGACTTGTCCACCCTGGTTTCCTTGCACCCCACACTCCAGGTAGACCCAGTTTCCATTCCCGGAGCCCACACCCTGCCCTCCTCAAAATCCTTTCATGTTCCATTTTCTCTCTGTGATGCATCTTCCCCTTTTCTGCTCTTTCTCCATCCAACAGCTTCACTAATTCTCAGCCCCAACTCGATGTCCCCACCTCCTGGAAACTGCTTGAGCTCCCCCAGTTCTTCCTGCATGCTTCCGTGGAACTCATGTCTTTGCCCCCCAGTGTCACGGTCCCAAAGCTGTGAGCATCCTGAGGGCTGTGCTCCTGTAAATTTTACCAACTCTTTGCTGCTCCTCTCTTCAGGTGTCACCATCCCCTCACCCTACCCCAGCATCTTCCCTTTTTCCTTCACAGCCAAACTTCCCTTCAAGGTCCTCGCTTCCTCCTTTCCCTTCATTCCTCAACCCTCTGTATTCTACTGCCTTTACCCCATTACTCCAATACAGCTGATCTCTCTAATCCCTGGGGCACACTTTAAACCTATCTTCATGAAAATACCCCAAATTGGAAGCTCTGTTGTCACCCTTACCCTCGTCTCTAAGGAATGATCAGGCTGTGGCAGCTCTAGGTTCCACACAGCTGGAGCCTATCCACTTCTCTCCACCCACAATGCCACTCCCTAATTCAGAACTCCATCACTTCTCACCCAGCTAGCTGCAACGCCCTCCCAACTGGTCTTCCTGCTTCCAATCTAGTCTCTCTCTCTCTTTTTTTTTTTTTTTTTTTTTTTTTTTTTGAGACGGAGTCTCGCTCTGTCGCCCAGGCTGGAGTGCAGTGGCCAGATCTCAGCTCACTGCAAGCTCCGCCTCCCGGGTTCCCGCCATTCTCCTGCCTCAGCCTCCCGAGTAGCTGGGACCACAGGCGCCGCCACCTCGCCCGGCTAATTTACTGCAGCCAAGTGATCCTTCTTAAAAGCAAATCACATTCAAGTCCTTGTTTTAATATCTTTCCATATTTACCCCTCTCTCCTGAGATAAATTTCCAATTCCCTTAACAAGATTCACTAGGTCCTTCATTGTCTCTCTCTCCATTCTCATCAATTGAAACTCTCATTGTCTCTGCCAGCATTCTGAACTTCTCAGGTTTCCTTGAGAGCGTCCTGCTTCCTCTCATCACCAGACCTTTGCCTATGCTCTTCCCTAATTCTTTTCCAGCTCCCTTAGGCCAGCTTACTCTTCCCTGTCCTTCACTCACCTCTTAGAGTTTATCTCCTCCAGGAATCCTTCTCTGCCTGCCCCAATCCCGACTAGGTGTCCCCCCTCATCCTCCTGTAGCACCCGGTACCTTCCCCATCACAGCACTTAACACAACTTAGTGACTGCCTGTTTTCTGCTTGGTATTCTGCTTTCTCTGCAAAGAGTAGAGATGCCTGCAAGCCAGACCCAGCAGAGAGAGATTTATTGTCAGGAAGCAGAGGGCCTCACAGGCACCTGAGAAAATGAGCTTCATAGGAGCAGGAACATAAAAATCATCAGAAATTGAGGCCCTTCTTTCCATCTCCCCCCTCAGAGACCTAAGGTCACGGCATCATTGTGCCTGCCTGCACATCACTCCGTCCTTCTCTCTCTCTCTCTGCCAGATTTCCTTACTTCTGCTCAGTCCACAAGGCTATCCCAGCCTCCACTACATTACCCAGCTCTCGAGGTCACCTTTTATCTTCTGCCTCTGGTGCTAACAGGTATAACATCTCAGCTTCCCGATTCCGAGTTCCCGAACGATGAGTTTGCCTGGTGCCTCTCATCTCGTGGTGCTGCGCCACTTGTGTCTTGTTTCTTGGCCAGCCTCAGCGTGGCTGCCTTGACTCAGGTCTAATCAGATTTACACAAGAAAGGTGGGGCTGTGATGCAGAACACAGCTGTGCTCACTGATATGGTTTGGTTGTGTCCCCACTCGAATTTATCTCAAATTGTAATCTGATTTGGAATCCCCACAGGTCAGGGGAGGGACCTGGTGGGATGTGATTGGATCATGGGGGCAGTTTCCTCCATGTTGTTCTTGTTTCTTGTGATAGTGAGTGAGTTCTCAGGAGATCTCATGGTTTTATAAGTGGTGGTTTCCCTCTTCCCCTCCCTCTCCACCTGCCACCTGCCATCATGTAAGATGTGCCTGTTTCCCATTCCACCATGATTGTAAGTTCCCTGAGGCCTCCCCAGCCATGCGGAACTGAGTCAATGAAACCCCTTTTCTTTATAAATTACCCATTCTCAGGTAGTTCTTTATAGCAGTGTGAAAACAGACTAATACACACACTTAGCAGAGATTTGGGGTACAGCCATAAATAATAGGAACCTCTGAGACACTGGAAGACACTGCTACACTAAATCTCCAGCGGGTAACCAAGCCTTTTATTGTTATGTACTATTGCCTAGCAAAAAGTCAGGCACAGGGAAATGTGCTGAGCAATGGCTGAACCAACATTTATCAGAACTCTCTATTCTAGAAGACCGATTTGGAGATCTTTTTTACAGTCAGACCAGGCAGGGTAAGCAAGTTCTTGATCCCCACATAACAAGAAGATAGCTGTTTTTTTCTTAAAGGGAGTTGTCCAGATAATACATGTTTTCTGACTTTTCACTTCACTTAGAGTCAAACCTACCACTTAGATGATAACAGCTCCTAGCTCCTTTAACCAAAACAGCAATAATCTTTTGTAACTTCAGCCTGCTTGTTTGACCTCTCCTTAAAATAATTGCTGAATTGGGCTTTAAAAGTATAGAAGGAAATCAGATAAAAAGTATAAACAGGATTAATGCAATATTTTACATCAATGTAATAATAACTGCCTCAAGATCCTGCCCAATTTGGAGTTCACCTCTAGACTCAGAAGATCCATAAGGCACAGAGTCCACAGGGCACCAAGCATAGTTTCTGACTTAGGGCAGGTATGAAAGGCTCTATCTTAAGTTAGATCTTTTTAGTACAATCCAGGTTTTCTCTTATTATGACTTGAGATCTCTCTCTCTCTCACCAGTATTTGTCTTTCAATATTCAAGACCAGCCATCTATTTTATTTCCAAAACTTGCTTGCAACTAAAGAAGAAAGCCTTTATGAATGGATATACTCATTTGTAAACAATAATAGCATTCTCACCAACCAGCCACGCTCCCTTTGTCTTTAAGGCTCTGCCATTGAAGACTGAAGAATATAAGATTATTCCTCAGACTGGCATCAGCATCACCCAAAGAACTTGATGAACATGTGTATTTCTGGAACCTACCTCATTGTTTGAAACAGAATCTCCAAGAGTGAGGAAAGACTGGAGTGCAGTGGCATGATCTTAGCTCACTGCAACCTCAACCTCCTGGGCCCAGGTGATCCTCCCACTTCAGTGTCCCAGGTAGCTGGGACTGCAGGCACATGCCACCATGCCCAGCAAATTTTTAGTAATTTTTGTAGAGACAGGATTTTGCCATGTTTCCCAGGCTGGTCTCGAACTCCTGTGCTCAAGCCATCAGGAAATAAATTTTTAAGGAGCACTTGGATGATACTTATCATCTTACAAGTTTGAAAACACTGACCTACATTATCTCAGTTGGCTCTTCCTAAAGCATATTTCATTAATTAGGGGTTCTCACCCTGGCTGTACAGTGGAGTAACTTAGGAAGCTTCTTACACAAGCCATGCCCACCACACCACCATTTTAATTCAAATCTGCAGCCATAAATGACAGCCACTGGTGCAACACCAGCTCTGCAAGATGCCCCATGAAAAACCAAGGGTTCTCAAGTAGAGTAAGTTTAGAAAGTTCTGGTCTTTAAGCCCCTTTTTTTGATTCACAGTAGAAATGGTCACAGTAAAGACTCTGGAAGTCCTACAGCAAAAAATCAAATGTAATTTTATTTATATTTGTTTCAATGTACTTAAATTTGGCCAGGCGTGGTGGCTCATGCCTGTAATCCCAGCACTTTGGGAGGCCAAGGCGGGTGGATCACGAAGTCAGGAGTTCGAGACCAGCCTGGCCAATATTGTGAAACCCTGTCTTTACTAAAAAATACAAAAATTGGATGGGTGTGGTGGTGCACGCCTGTAGTCCCAGCTACTCAGGGGGCTGAGGCAGGAGAATCACTGGAACCTGAGAGGCAGAAGTTGCAGTGAACCGAGATCATACCACTGCACTCCAGCCTGGGCAACAGAGGGAGACTCTAGCTCAAAAAAAAAAAAAAAAAAAAAATATATATATATATATATGTATATACACACACACACATATATATACATATATATACACACACACACACTTAAATTTGTGCTCCAAATTTAATTGCCTGCAAGAGAACTTGTTTTGTCAACTTGCTTGTTTGGTGTCTGGATGGTTGATTTTTACATAATATGAATGAGAATGCTGTATAGTAGGAATGTACTTAAATAAAGCCTGTTGCCCTGTTTTCTGAGTGAAGAACTAGCCTAGATGTTCCAATTTAGTTTGCGTGGCAACTCCTGTATTCTGCTTCTATTTAGCTCCTCATTTCTGTTTCTATTTACAGTTTACTGTTTATTTCATTTCTGTCTCTGGATTTTGTATTGGCACTGACTCACTAAACTTGATTGTAGGTTCTCCCTTGAGGAAATTGACAAAGACAAACCCTTTTTACCCCTTTCTTTTCATTCATCCTGATTTAGGGCAGCCTGAAAGAACTAACCCTGCCTAAATGCAATGCTCTATCTTTAAGTTTTATGCAGCTGTATCATATTCACAGTTTTTAATATCATGATATCCAGGTTATCAACTCCAAATAAGAGTGGGATAGAAAATGGGACTATAAAGACCATGCATACCCTGGAGCTGATGCATGGTTGGGTCCTCACTGCAGGAATATTAACACAGGAGGGAGGGTCAGCCACAGTTACCATGCATGCACACACTTCCCTAGTCTGGACAATTTCCTGAGGAAGAGCAAAAGTAAATCATTAAACTACCTGGAGAAAATAAAGTGGAAAATAATGGACTCTCAGACAAAAAGAGAGAGAAATAAAAATGAACTTTAAATTATTTGACATTAAGTTTCACTTCCACTTACATAGTAGAAATCATCCTTCTGGCTGGCACTAACTCTATAGCAGGACTTCCCCCACAGCAGCGCTGTTGACATGTTTGGCTGGATAATGACTTGTGGATGCTCCTATGCACTGTAGGATGTTTAGCAGCATCCTGCTTTCTACCTACCAGACATCAGTAGCATCCCCCCACCGCTGCCCACTCAACTGTAGCCATCAAAAATCTCTCAGACACTGTCAAACGTCCACTGGAGGCAAATGCCCCAGATTAAAAACGACTGCTCTAAGCATTATTTCTATATATAAAACATTATGAAATCAAGACTCAGTGAGAGAAATAAAAAGTTAAATCACAAATCTTTTTTCTAGATAATTTAACTTTAATCATACAACAGAATATGGATAAATATTTTTCAAACAGTTTCCTCACGGTTTGTATTTCCTGTAACAATGAATCATACTCTTTTTTAACTCTCCAGTTAATTGGGGTAGAGGGATGGATGGTAGTGTTTATGAAGAAAGGCACATTTCTAAGCTGAACCTAGAATTTTCTTTTAATTACCAAGAAAGTTGGGGAATTAAGATTTTGCTATATGAAAGTTTAAAATATTGCATGTTAATTAAAAATAGCCTCAATAAAAAGGGAAATAAGAGGAAAAATTCAAAATAAATGTAACGAAGATTAATGTTCAAGATGTGAAGAATCTACCAAATTAATTCCGTAAAGAAAAGAAAAGAAAAGTCTGAGATTTCAATGGATAAGTGGCCAAAGACACACACAAATAATTCACAAAAGAGAACACTCAACAAGCGAACAGTAATGAGCACTAGAAAATTGTTCACCTCACGAGAAATCAAAGAAAACTAAATTAAACACAATTTTTGCCTATAAAATTAGTCTCTTTTTAATTAAGGAGATTCTGCACTGATAAATGTGAGATGAAAAAGACACTCATATACTGATAAAAGTTTTTAAAATTAATTTGGCAAAATTATGAGCCTTAAAAACATTCACTTTGCATAATCTATTCTAAGAAATTAATCCTAATTACTGGAAAAGCTCAAAGATGCTCATTATAGCATAATCTAAGAAAATGAAAAATTGAATATCACCTGGATGCCCAATAAATAATTTATGTTGGAGAGGTTACATTGTAGCAATTAAATGTAGTATTATGAAGCCATTAAAAAGTTGCTTTAAAAAGCAGGTACTCAAAATCATATATTAAAGGGGGCTACATAGTTACCAACTGAAAGGCTGACCCTAGTTACCTTTGAGTAGCTGTAATATGGGAAAATTTTTCACTCTTTCTATTTTATATTTCTGAATTTTTTGTAATAAGTGTGTATTACTTCTACAATGGAAAAAATAAACTCATAGAAAAATGATTCACTTTTTTTAAAGTGCATCGCTGTATAATGAGGCATTAAAATAGCTGGTTTCTCAGTCATGTTTTCTCCAGATTGAGCTATTTTGAAAACATTCTCATCGTTTAAAAGATGATTGAAGCTAAGGAAACCTAATCTGTTCTAATTTCAGGGTCATCAACCTCAGCCATGTAAACAACCAGGGGAAGATGGATTCTGGAATACACTTAAAGAAGCCTTAAGACATGATTGTTCTCCTTTCCCTAGGCACATTTTTTTAACTGAATATGTGAAACAGGTTCTTCTCTACATAGCAACAGGAAATCACAAACACGGAAAAGTAACATCAAGTTCACTCATTCACCTAGATAACTTTAAAAATAAATAATGAATACTCAGCATCTGCCTTTCCTCATTATTAAAAGTCTGATCAATAATATTTATTGAGTATTCCTCTGTTCCCTTTATCATACCAATTCATGAAACATAAGAAATACCAAAAGACATGAAAAGATCTCAATTCTGAAATCAAATAATGAGGAAGTATAAAAAGATAGATTAGAGAATCATTATTTCCTAATAATTCAAGACAAAAGTTTACAGATTTTAGGAACTGGAAGTTACTTTAAATTCAACTAGTCCTACTTCATTTTGTATAGGCATTTATGTCAAAATAAAGAGGAATGCCATAAGAGGTCATTGTACATGGATGTCAAGGCAAGCTATAATAGAGGGGAGAACCTGAGAATCAGAGTCTTAGATTAAATTAAGGGATTAAATTAAATTAAGCAACTAAAATGGTAGTATAGTGCCTTTAGTCATCAAAAGTAGGATTCCTCTCTACATCCTGATGAAAAGTGGTCACCCTGATGCCATCACTCAGGTTCTGGCCACCCACTAAAGAATGATCACTGATGCCTTTATCTCTGTATCATATTCCAGGATCATCTAAATCTTGTCTGGAAAATACTTCTTGTCCATCTCACCCTTTCTATTTCCATCAATCTAGATAGAAATAGTAAGAAAATCATGGTATTAATTGAGTCTGAAAATGAGCTGGGCTAAGATGGTGGCAAGGAGAACAAAGAGGATGGGTGGAGATGAGATATACCTAGAAAAAAGGAAAGGCAGGAATTGATGGCTGACTAGATATAAACATGATGCCCATGTTTTCTGAACAACAACAAAAAAAAAAGTGGGATACATGGCCTGACAATCATGAAGGTACTTCTGAGTTCAATGGGGCAGGATATTTGCCCTCAGGACCAACTCAGAAAATCCATTTAGAGGGATTTTTTTAAAGTGAGCATGACCGGGAGTTATAGAATGGGAGTCAGGATGAAAGAGTGGGGAGAGCCAGGCAATAGGTAGAAAAGGAAGCACTCTTTAAGCTGTAAGTACTACGTTATTTTCTTTTTCTATTCAAGCATGTTCTCTTCTGCTGGAGAATGCTTTGTTAAACTGATCTGAGGTCGTTTCCATCCTCATGAGAAATCTGATGCAGTATTTCATCCTAAACATTATAAAGCTTGGCATTAAAAGCTTCCCCAAGTCTATTTTCCCCTGGAGTCAGGTACCGTTTGTCATTTGCTCACACATTCCTTCTGGCAGACTGATTCCCAGGGGCAGCTATGGGGCTGGAGAGCATCCTTCACACATGACTTCCCACTGAGTCCAGAGGCCGATGGGCACAAGCTGGAAACCAACTTACCCCGTTTATTGATGAATTCTCCCATTTGGGACACATACGTGTTGTCTTCTCTTCGTATTGTTCACCTAGGTTTATAATGTGCCACCAAAACTCAGAAAAACAAAACTTGAAACCTGATAATAAGTTTTATGTTAGAGTGTTCATCTCTATGAATCCAAGTATTTTTCGTTCTTTTGGGGAGCTTACTCAAGCCTGTGTTCCAGAAAGCCAGGAAGTAGTCAGTATATTCTTAGAGTGAAGACAGAAGGATTGTGGAAAAGGGATATGAGCAGTATTTAACCATAAATATGGTGAACACATTTTCTGAAACAAACAAAAAAATGTGATTTATGGTCTGAAAAACATTTTACTAGTCAATAAAATGGAGGCCAGGAGAAAAATACCTTTGAAAGTAGGGCTGAAAAATCCAAGACATTGGTCTCCATAGCTATAGAGACATATAGAGAACAATCTATTTCTAAGTTTGATAAAAGAATGTTTTAAAATCCTGAGTTATTAAATTTAGAAGGAATAAGGGCAAAAGAGGTGAATATCAGACTGTATATTTTGTCTTACTAAGTTGGCAAACCACCAACTGTCTGTTTTTGCAAATACGGTATGTGGTCTAGAAGAGCAATTTTTGGTCCATAACATAGCTCTCTAATAGACTTTGAACATGCAGCCTAAAATGAGTATTGAATGCAAACCTTTTGGGAGTTGTAGGAAATGTCTAGAGTATATATTTTCTCACCTGGTGACAGGGATGAATAGGACTAGATTAGTATAGAGAGACCCTAAGAACAAAGCCTCTAAAATAGCAGTTTTAGAGTCTTGTGGTCTTGACGATGGTCTGTTTTACCCTTAGAATGAATGCCTAGAAGCCATTACATTTAATGGGGATTGTGAAGACAGAAACAAACAGATTTCTGAACACAACTTTTCTGCTCGTGTCTCTGTGAATATGAGATGAAGTTTCTGGTATCTATTAATGTTATTGATCAAACCACAATGCTTTTATGTCTCCATAAAATACAATTTATGCTTAACATTTTTCTTTTAAATATTTTCTGTACCTTATGGCTCCCCTATATGTAGTAGCAATTTTTTCTTGCTCAAAGGGCAACCATGATGTGGAAAAGGCTCCGTCTCTGGGCAGCCAAAAGGGGATTCCTGAACCACTTCAGCAGGCTTTTGCGGTAGGTAAAAAACCATACCTGCATGACCTTTAATGTGTTTCTCTCGGAATGCTACCCCCAGGGGTGGCAAGTTTTCCCTAAGGAGAGGGTAAACCCAGCAGTAGGGCTCCCAAATCCACAGCTCTGGCGGACATCTAAAATTCCAGGGTCAGTGTTTGGGCACCATCTTGTTCCTGGACCAAACTGAGGGTTGAGCTGCTTTTTCTCACAACCCAATAACGAGATGCAGATGAACTGTGGAGAAAGAGAGTTTTATTTTCTGCAACTGGTTACAAGGAGAAAGCTTGAAAATTATTACCAAATCAATTCAAAATTACAGTTTTCCAGAGCTTATATATCTTCTAAGCTATATGTCTATATGTAAGTGTGCACTCATCTAAAGACATAAGTGATTAACTTCTTTTTAACCTATAACTAAGGTCTGAGTCCTGAAGACCTTCCTCTGGAGCCTCAGTAAATTTACTTCATCTAAATGGGTCCAGGTGCTGGGGTGATTACCCTTATCTCATCTCCGGCTAAATCATGGAGGTTTGAGGAATTCCTTCAGACCCCCAGTAAACCTGTTTGTGGAGGCCCGAGGAGTTTCTTCTGTACCACTGTAAAATTTGTGTAATCCTAAATGGGTCCTGTTAAGAATTCCTTCATTATTTTGTCATTCTTTAAGGCCCAGGAAAGGCCTAGGCAAAACTCTTGATGGTCTTTCATTACATCCCAGCCTTTGTATAAGGGCACTGGCTTTTGATATTTAACTTAACCGCTCAGTTAGTACTAAAACAGTTGTTAGCGAGACCTGACCCGCCACAATCTTAGTCTGTTCTGGCTGCTATCTCAAAATACCTGAGACTGGGTCATTTATAAGAACAGGAATTTATTTCTCACAGCTCTGGAGGTTGGAAAGTCCAGGATCAAGGTGCCAACAGATCCCATGTCTGTGGAGGGCTGCTCTCTGCCTCCAAGATGTTGCCTTCTTGCTGTATCTTCACATTGCAGAAGACATAGAAGGGCAAAAGGCTTCAGCTAGTTCCTTCAAACCTTTTTATAAGGGTACTAATCTCACTCATGAGTTGGAGCTGTCCTAAAGTGTCCACCTCTTAACACTATCACATTGGGTCTTAGGGTCCAACACAGGAATTATGAGAGAACAGATATGTTCAAACCATAGCAGGTACAGAGTCTTGCACACTTCCCCACACACAATGATCTTATAATTTCAAAGAAATGAAAACAAACCCCTCACCTTATGGTGAGAAAATAAATAACAGATTGCAGACCTAGAGTAGCCCATTTTCAAAGGGAGTCTACTATACTTCCTGAAGACCAGATTCCTCAAAGCTCCAGAGAAAAAAAAGAAAAAAGAAAAAAAAAAAAACAGCCATATTTTCAAGGTGTCAAAATGTTCTGCAAGATTCTAAGGGATGAGGCTAATGTCACTCAGTACTGCAACCATCAGAGTTGTGTACACACACAGACAGTTTTGTGTTTTACTTGTTAAGTTCAAACAGTAGCCAATATAGCATGTTCTGGAAACCTCGCCCCAGGACTTAGGTCTGTCTTTAAATTACCACAAACATAAACATCAATCAGTATTTCCTTTCTGGAGGACAATTTAGTAACACCTTTCACAAGCCTTTGAAGTGTGTGTATATATTCTTGGACTCAGCAATTTCCCAACTAGGAATTACTCCTAAAAATTAAAAATCATGAATTTATGTAAAGATTTAGCTATAAGGATGTTCAATCTATATTTGTTTATAGTAAATAAAACTAGAAACAACCAAATGTCCAGCACCAGGGAACTGAATAAATTCCAGTATATTGGTATGAAATGTTATTCACCATTGAAAACTAGTATTATAGAAGCATATTTAATGACACTGGCTCACGCCTGTAATCCCAGCACTTTGCGAGACTGAGACACGTGGATCACCTGAGGCCAGGAGTTCAAGACCAGCCTGGCTAATATGGCAAAACCCCCATCTCTAATAATACAAAAATTAGCTGGGTGTGGTGGCACGCACTTGTAATCTGAGCTACTTGAGAGGCTGAGGTATGAGAATAGTTTGAACATGGGATGTGGAAGTTGCAGTGAGCTGAGATTGTGCCATTGCACTCCAGCCTGGGCGACAGAGCAGGACTCCCTCTCAAAAAAAAAAAAAAAAAAAAAAAAATTAATGACATTGTATGTTAACTAAAAAGAGAGATTATAAAACAATATGAACAGTATGTTACAGTATGTTCCATTTGGGGAAGGAATCATAAAAATATAAATAAGCAACATTATGAAAATCAAGATCTTTGTCACCCTGTTAACATTTTGATGTGACTTCTAAAGTTTGTACAGTTAATATGTGCTATTTAAAATAAGAAAATAAAGTTTTAAATTACTACTTTTAAATTTCAAGCAACTAAATATTCCTCAGTATTAATTATCAGCAGAGCTATTGGGAAAAATAGAAGGGAGAAAAGAATTAACATGAATTGTTTTTGCATATTATTTTTTATTCAATTTTATTTAAATATAAGATCAACTTAACTTAAATTGCTCCCTTTTGGTAGATATCGAAGATAATTAGAATGTATATTTTTTACTGAAAAAACACAAGGGAGATGCTTTGCTTTTTCTCTGAATCCTTTATCATTAAAACCCTATGATTAAGATTGCTTCTTCTGTTTACCAAACTGGATGAATTCTAAAGTTATTTCTTTCCAAGGTGAAGGTGTTAATTTGCATTACCTCTGATTACTCATTCAAAAGAGTGAGCCAGGTTGCATCTGCTATATATTATGCAGTGAACTGTTGATTATCTGTGGAGACAAGGACAGTACAAATAATAAAAATCCATAGAGAATGCCCAAACTTCATTTTAGCCAGAAGTGTCAACAGTTTGCCAGAGTTGTTAGCAAGGAACAAAGCTGATTTGAGTTTTATCTCCTAACTCCCTTCCATATGCTTGAGGATTATGCTAATAAGTGAAATGACCAGCAGCAGAGGCAGCCCTGGGTAATTCCTAGTCAGGAGAATTGGTTTCTGATTAATCAAGATTTGGCTGAGTTGGAGCACGGACATGCAACTGTCTCCCAGTAAACAGCCTAAACATCCTTTAAATATTCATTGTCTAAAAAATTGCATTTACTTTAACAACATGTTTGCCAGAGTTTATTTTACCTATGAAGCACAAAGACTGTGACACCCCATTTCTGCCCTATCTTAACTGTTCATGCACAGAATGAATGGTGAACCCATTTCTCTTTGTCATACTATCCTACTGAGCTATCAAATTTAAATTTCTAAATACGTTATTTACGGAAATTACAATTCCATACACCAGATCAATCTATTTTGGCAATATGCATTTAACCTAAAATTCAATAGCCTAAAATTATTATGTTTCTGAAACTTGGAAGGAAAATGCATCCTTCTGTAACCTTTCTTTCATCAGTAAAATCTACAGAAATTCTACACTCCTACATATTTACACACATACATAAACCCTAGCAACGCCCATGATCTAATTTAACAGATGCTTTTACCACTCCATATGTCCACATATCTCATTTTACATTTGAAATTAAGAAAGTTAAGACAGGCCTTTTCAGACCTTATGAGAAATACCATTTCTCTAAAACTGCTTTTCTTCAATGAAGTGTCATAAATTGACTGAGAGGGATGTTAACTGCGTTAACTTTTTAAGATTCTTTCAAGTCTCTGTCTTTTGTGAAATAACTATAAATTTAGGTTAGTGGTTCAAATGACTTTTTCCCCCCACAACAAATATGAATAAGATAAATTGTACTAAAACTCTTTTATGCTTCACTGCATAACAGCCAGTAATAAGGCAGGCTCAGACAGCAGACTCTAATATCAGATGCATGGTATAGCTTTAAATATCTTCTATGGCACTGGACAACAGATTTAAATAGGTCCCTTTACTAGGAGGTTCAAATTGCCTCTTCTAGACTTTTCAACAAGAACTTTTTGGTCTTTCCTTTCACAAAGTGATAAGACTTTCTTTACCTACTTTGTATACAATCTGTGTTTCCCTCCAAGAAAACTTTCCATTTTCACCACAACCCATGAAAATACTAGCTATTTTCTGAAGAGAAGCTGATTCATGATTGCCTGAATTTCAACAATATAACACTCTCTTTATTGTGAATATTGCAAGTCATTGTCACCGAGTTAAAAGACAAACCTGAGCTATCATTCTTAGCGACTCTATTGTTTTAAGTTCAGGAAACTTCTCAAATTCATAGCAGGGGAAGGAATTACCAACGTAAATCTTTCTTGGCCCATATATTTGCTCTCTGACCCAGACTTTGTTGCTTTAAATAACTGGGCATTTTCCCCAGAGTCTGGAGGGATAGTGGCTTTCTTCTGTATATATGATAATTTCAAATCCAACCCCATATTCACATCTTCAGTGCCTTCCCTTATAGGGCACAAGAAAGAAGAACCCATACACTAAAACATTACACTAAGATTTCTAACATTCACTTCCAGATCTGAAGGTAATTTTTCCCCCAATTTTATTACATTTATAAAAAATGTAGAATTCCTACCGAGAAACAATCCAATTAGACTTACTGCCATATCCCATAAATTCAGTTTCAACATTTCTTGATCTTTCAGGACCTGTTATTTTCCAAAAATAAAAATTTCAAGAAGTAGGATTGAAAAAAAATAGCATCCACCTAAATATGAACTAAGGTGCTATATATAGACCACATATTCATCAGGCATTCAATAATCGCTTGCTTTAAGTAAAACAAATTCTAGTGGTAATGATAGGGAAAATTATGCCTTCTATGATAAAAATATGATGCCATTTTATGACGCAAATTTTTCCAGAATTGGCAATGTTCTTTTTTTACTTTTATTTTTTAACACTTTCCTTACTCTTTTACCTCATTTCAACTTATTGGCAGTAGTCTTGGACAGTGAAAGTTTTAATACCTATGCCAGAATCAACCTGAACTTAGTGTTAGGCTAAGGATTGATTCTCCATTTCACACACATACGTTCCTTCTTTACCTTGTTCCAAAAATTAACTTCCGATTGCCTTTTCTCAATCATGTGAGAAAGGGGCCGGGATAGAAAATTATGTTTGTTCGCCTCACAACCAACATTTGTAAAGTCATTAACAATTTGAGTACCACAATGTGATGCAGTTTCAAAAGAAAAAGAAACAAACTGAAAATCTGGTATTTGTGGGTCTCAAATAAAATTTCCTTTATAAAGAAGTTGAGAATTATCATTTTAAAAACTGACTGCATCAAATGTGTTCTGTGAGTTTTTTGTTTTTAAAGGCTATTTATGCAACTAAATGTTACCTTAGGTTAAACATCTACTGCTTCTCTAGCTGTTATGTAAAGCTAAACTCATTTATATTGCACAGGCTTTTTTTAAACCAAAATATTAAACTAAACTAGGTTCTTTATCTGCTATTTTTAAAAATTCCAAAAATGTCCAGAGTAAAGAGAAGGTAATTTCAGACTCTCTATGAGAAATATTTCCCTTTAAAGGCTGCATCATAGAGGCAAAGAGAAACTGGGAATCAAGCAATGGTCTCCTGATTTCGTTTGTGTTCACCATTTGAAAAATGCAAACCAAATAGAATCTGGTTTTTCTTTAATAGCAAAACTTTGAAGCCTGAGATATCTAGATACCAACATTTTGCTTTGCTTCACATGCAAGCCTAGACTGAAACACCGGAAGAATTTATCTTTCTCCTTTCCTCCACAAGTAATCTTCTCAAAAGAAAAATCCAAAGGATTTTCTTTGCTGCCATTTCGATCTTACAGTCTTGACAACCTGGCTTCCACCCCTACCACTCCCTTCAACTGCCCTCATTAATGTTACAAGGGGCCACCTAATTGCTAAACCTTGTGAAGACCTTTCAGTCCTCATCCTACTTCCATATGCAGACCCTTTTCCCTATCACTCATCCCTCAAGATGCACAAGGATGACCTCTTCCAGGAAGCCTTACCAACCCACGTCCCAGCTGGTGGGTGACCTTGGGCATCTCATCCTCCATGCTCCAGGAGCACCTTTGCATGTTCTGTGAGGGAATTTACTATGCAGCAAGATACCCACTTGTTTGTCTCCCTCCCTGACTGTGAGCAATGCAAGTGCAGAGAGTTTTAACCTTATTTATCTTTCTATCCACATTGCCTACCCAGTGTCTAGACTTGGCTGGCAAATGATACCATTTTTTCAATTTCAGGAAGTAAAGCAGAAAGCCCTGGCAGCACTGCCTACTAGTTTTTCTTCATGGCATTAAAACAGAGGTTTTTGCCTACTTTCTTTCCAGGCACACTTCAGCAAAGTTTTCATCCATATATTCCTCGTACCAAGCAAAGAGGATTCTATTTCAAAACACTGTGTCATCAAACATCCCAAAGCTTTTTGGTACCTGAAATGGAGTCTGAGCAGAAGTAGGTAGCAAGGGGAGAAGGAGGACAGCAGAAACCTAAAAAATTTCGGAAATAAATCCATGTTTCCTGCCTCTTTCCCCTTCTCTATGCATTTTCTTCTCTTTCAGAAGCACTGACACCTCCTAGCCATCTAATCAAGACAAATCTTTCATGCAGTAATTAAAATACAGCTCATCTTCAGAGGGAACAGCAAAACAAAGGCTGAAACAATTAGCTGACTGTGCCAAACAGCATGGTCCACCCCCTCCGGCCCACACCTCTCCCTCTCTTTCCCATTCTTTCAATTGCTTGCTTTTAAGTACTGTTTTTTCACAGGAAGAAAAACTTCCTTCCTGCTGAAAGGTAAGAAACTGAATAGATACTTAGACTAGGAAATAGCTTAATTGAATTTCATATGAAAAATGTTTCGGACTGTTTAAGACAAATGTTGGGTTCCCCTCTCAGCTGGAATTGCATTAGATGAGAAAGGGAGTCAAGAGATACTTGCTAATCTGTTACCGTCGGGTTAGAACAGAATATTGCATTAGCATGCAAAAGGACACAGGCCGGCAATACAGGGAAAGACACGTCTTCCCAGAATGAAGACTGCAGAGTAGAGAGGTAAATTGTACGAATAATAACTCAAAAGGTAGGAAATGAACTTGCACCTCGTAAGGGTGTGTGTGCCTTGATTACATTAGCACTACTTGCGATATTAAGCAGTATATTCATTTTTATTGTATCAGTTTTTGAATAGTCTGTAAAAGGCCAGTGTTTTATTTCGCTCTCTGAACCACCTGTCTTTTCTACAACATCCCCTACCAGCACATTCAAGCATTAGCGTTCAGGATTTCTAAAATCTTTTAACCATTGATGGCTGCCAGCAGTCAAATTAAATTCAAAGGGTTTAGTATAGCTTCAGGTTTTAGCGATATAATTTACTAAGAATGCCCAAAGCATTTGCAATCTAATTTGCAGTTCCGCAATGAATACCATTTCCTAACAAAATCTGCCTGAAATTTCCTTTTAAGGCTCCAGAAAAAAATACACTTGTGACACCTGTGTGTCTTCCTTCTGGCACTAACTCCAAAAAAAAAAGAAATTTACCAAAAAAGGATGATATACCTCATGCAAGGTGCAAAAGAAAAGAAGCCAAGAGAATGAATTTGTTTTTACTGCTAGGTCATGTGGGCCGGTACAGGCACTGTATGCTTCTTTTTAAAATTTAGGTTATTTTTCTATTTCTTCGAAGTCCGATATTAGTGCTGTATTTGTTACAGCACGAATAATCAGCATAGGCTTAACCAAAATCTTGGCTTTCTGAAAAATCACTAAATAAAAACCACTGTAGGAAACCCCAGATTTGATCATTTCCATATCCTTATGGAGGTAAACAGTCTATTTTCAGTAAGAAACAAGAGTGTCAATTTCTAATCCTAGCGTCAATTTCATTTCTAATACTTAGTCCCAAAGTGCCATTGCTTACAGTGTTCTTATAGAAGGACATTTCACCCTTATACATGGAAAATAAGGCCAAAAGTGACTGTTAAAAATCTACAGCTAACTTAGAGTATTGTTTGTCTTATGAAAAAATTGCCCTCTCTTACCTAGATTACTTTTGCTTAGATTAAATAAGGCGTGAGGAATGCTTGAAAAGTGTTTTGAGAATCTTCTGTGGAAGCTGAAAACATAAAGTTTTATCTAACTTACTTTTAGAGTTCATCTTCTCTCTTCCTGATACATAGGAATTCTGATCCCTAGCCATAAGGACAAAAGTAGCGAAGGGCAATGCAGCTGACAATTGCCAGGTAAAAGCTGAAATCTTACAGAGATGGTACTCACCACTAAGGAGGCTACGGAAATCAAATCATCCAGCTGAATTAATTTAATTAATAAAAGGCATAATTTGGGAGCCCATTAGAGAAGTCAGAGATGCCTAGCTATACCCACACAGAGTTAATCACTCACCATCAAGCCAACTAAATGTAACTCTAGAAATCAAACCATTAAAGTATAAATTGGAAAGAGCCAAGTTCCTAATGACGCTAATGATCTAAATCTGGCTGTTGATCTCGCTCCTTTCATTTCCCACTCAGTAAGCCCTTTTGTACCTTATAATAAACTCTATAGTTTATAAAATTTGAAAATGCTAATGGAGCAGCATTATTAATGTTTTTAAAGCCTACCAAAATATCAGCCCTTGAAAGGAAAACTGAGTCATTCCCAAGACAAAGGGAGCAGAAGCCTCCATCTGTCTCAGCACCTGCTCCCCCAGGTCACCTTCTATTCCCAAACCCTCTCCTCGTACGCAGGCTTTCAACAATGCTTCAGATGTCCAGAAGTATGGCGGAAAATGAAACAAAAGTGAGTGCCACAATATTTTGATTTGTTTCTATCCCAGTGGAAGAAAAGACGTAACTAACCAGTTCTGTAGAAATAAAAACAAATCTTCTTTTCAAGCATCACCTGTCTCTTCACTCTCAACTGAACCACTCTCCACCCACTTCCACTTTTAACAGGAAACCATTTTTGTTTGTAGAGCAACAGACAGAAAATTAATGTAGTCAGCCATTCACTTTCCAATTAATTTAGTGAAGCAGCAACTGAATAATCCAATTCTATCAAGTCAGAACATGAAAATGTCAGCTGCATAGCACTTAGTAGAAATAAGAGGAGGAAGAAGAGAAGTAACTAGCATCTCTGAATACCTTCTTTGGCAGGCATTTTGGTAGGCATGCACTCTTTTACTTTCATCCTTACAAGACCCTCACAAGGATGGAATTATTATCTCTATTTTACATAAACTCTCTTTACATAGAAAATTTAAATGACTTCCCAAAGATCACAGAACAAGTAAGTAGCAATGCTGGGATGGAATCCAATGTCTCTCTGACTCCTTGAGTTAAACTGAAAATGAATAAATGATAAAAATCATGATACTTTATGATAATTATAGATTAGATGAGGGTCTATTCTTGCTAGTTTTAATAATTCTGGTTTTTTTTTTAACTTCTCTTTGCCATTATCTTATGGTTATCTAAGATACAGTCATTTACTTTTTAAGAAACAACTCAACCCATATTCATTCCTTCCCCTTGCTTCATCTTCATCCTTTCCTTCCTTCACTGATTTATATCTCCCAAAGATTCAGGCAAAGAAGATAACAAAGATTGTGATTTAATGGGAATTAATGAATTGTGTTTAATTTAAAATAGATTCTGAATACAGATTGTTTATTACATTTTATAGCTACTTCTCTATGCACTTCTGATTGGAATAACTTTACAGAGGATTAAGGTCCAATAAAATCCCACACGATGTACAGTGTATGTGTCAGACATCTAAAAATTCTTGAGAAAGCAATTACACTCAGTGCTATCTAATAATAAACCAAATGGACAGCTATGGTACGAACTGCATTTCCTTACAACTCTACCCCCACCTGACTCTGCATTTCAATCTTTGCTAACTCTCGGCAAAAGAACAGATGTTCTGCTTTGGGTTGAGAAATCAACAGTTACCATTCATATGTTCCAGAAATTCGAGGGCCTAGTGCTGCTGTTTTAAGGATGCTAATTAATTCTAGCCCTTATGCTCCAATGTTCTTGTGGTTTCAATCACTTGCAATCTCACAGGACCTTGGTCCCCACTATCTCTTTTGAAAGTCTATGGGGAAAAGCAGCTAGGAAATATAAACTTCACTAACCTAGGGGGAGAAAAGAATTAATCTAATATGCTCTAATTTTGTATATTTCTTGTATCATTATCATTGTTGTCCTCTCTATTGTATTGATTTGAACAGGTAGGCACAGCCCCGCTGACACATACAATTGAAACAATGCCTAGAGATGCCTTTTGGTCATATTTTTCATTTTTTTACCAAACACAGACTAATTTTGGAAGCGGGATGGAAAGAGCTATTTCTGAATTCATTCCTGTTTTTGTTTGTGTGTTTGTGTTTGGATCTAGTGTTGATTGTGCATAATACTCAGCTAGGAGTGTGTTAAAAATGCAGCTTCCTGGGCTCAAAGACTACAGATTAGTAGATCTGTGAAGGTATCGGGGTATCTTCCATTTTTTAAGAAATACCTTATTCTTAAGCAGATGGTTCAAGGACCTCAGGAAATGCATGCATGCTCTTTAGCACAGATGTTAACAATCTGTATAACCTTTGCCCAAGATGAGATAGCTTGAGCAGAAATGGTCCTGCAGGTCAAGTATGGCGTAAAGATCCCATTCCATTTACATTAATAAACCCTGCTTGGCTCCCCAGCCAGACAGACATCATTCATACCAGAGTTTCCATGGTCACTGAAGTTTAAATCACCTGGGGTGATGACAATCACTGGGACAGGGCCCAGGGATTTGTTTAACAAGAACCCCAGGTGACTTTTATGCATTGACCTAGAGGGGAAAATAATTTAATTTGTGCTGACTTTCTATATTTCTCATAGCATTATATTGCTTCCCTATCTGTAGCATTGATTTGAACAGGTAGGCATAGCCCATCTGACAAATATAATTGATATAATTGAAATAGCAGTTTGATGAGCCGTTAGGTACCACCAAACCAGGTATACCCAGTAAAAGAACATCAGCTGGAAAGTCAGCCAGACCTGGGCTGGAATCCAAGATTTTTCACTTATAACTGTCTGATTTGACGAAGTTCCTTAACCTTGAGCAAGTTTCTTAATCGCTCTGAGCTTTATTTCTCTCATCTTTACATTTGGAATAGTATTACCCTTCAAAATATTGTGAGATGTCCACAACTAACATCTTACTGAATGGTAGTTGAGAGCTGAGAGCTTTTCCTCTAAGAACTGGAACAAGACAAGAATTTCCACTTTCACGTGACATTCTTATTCAACATAATACTGGAAGTCCTAGCTAGAGCAATTAGGAAAAGGAAGAAATAAAGAGCATGCAAATTGGAAAGAAGGAAGTCAAATTATCCCTGTTTACAGATGACATGATGTTGTACATAGAAAAACTCTATAAAAAACGCTTAGAACTGATCAATGAATTCAGTAAAGCTGCAGGATACAAAATTAATATTAAAAAACCAGTAACATTTTTACACATGGCTATAAAATAGCCAAAAAGAAATCAAGAAGGCAATTATGTTTACAATAGATACAGAAAAAATTACCAAGGAATAAATTTAACCAAAGAGGTGAAAGATTTCTACAAGCAAAATTATAAAACACTGACAGAAGAAATTGAAGAGGATACAACCAAATGGAAAAACATCCCATGATCATAGGTTGAAAGAATTAACATTGTTAAAATGATAATACTACCCAAAGCAATCTACAGATTCAATGCAACCCCTATCAAATTACCAAATTACCACAGAAATATTTTTTTAAATTCTAAAATTTGTATGGAACCATGAAAGACCTCAAATACCAAAGCAATCCTGAGCAAAAAGAACAAAGCTGGAGGTATCATACCACCAGACCTCAAAATGTATAACAAAGCTTTAGTAACCAAAACAGCATGGTACTGGCATAAAAACAGACATATAAACCGATGGAGACTAGAGAACCCAGAAAATCAATCCAAATATCTATAGCCAATTGATTTTTGACAAAGGTGCCAAGAACATTCATTTGGGAAAGAACTGTCTCCCTTCAATAAATGGTGCTAAGAAAACTCCATATGCAGATGAATGAAACTAGACCCCTGTCTCTCACCCTACACAAAACTCAACTCAAAATGGATCGAAGACCTAAATGTAAGACCTGAAATGATAAAACTACCAGAAGAAGTAAAAGGGGAAATGCTTCAGAACATTGATCTGAGAAAAGATTTCATGACTAAGACCTCAACAGCATAGTCAACAAAAGCAAAAATAAACAAATGGTATTATATCAAACTAAAGCCTCTGCACAGCAAAGAAAACAATCAACACAATGAAAAGACAACCTACAGAATTGAAGATAATATTTGCAAACTACTCATCTGACAAGGAATTAATATCTAGAATATACAAGGAACTGAAACATCTCAACAGCAAAAAGTAAAACAATCTGATTTAAAAATAGGAAAATGATCTGAATGGACATTTTTAAAAAGAAGACACACAAATGGCCAACGAATATATGAAAAAAATGTTCAACATCACTAATCATCAGAGAACTACAAATCAAAACCACAATAAGATGTCATTTCACTCTAATCAGGATGACTATGATCAAAAATATAAAAAAATAACAAATACAGGTGAGGATATGGAGAAAAGGACACTCTTATACACTGTTGATAGGAATGCAAATTAGTACAGCCACTATAGGGAATGGTATGGAGGTCCCTCAAAAAACTACAAATAGAACTACCATATGATCCAGCAATCTTACTACTGGGCATTTATCCAAAGGAAAGAAAATCAGTATTTCAGAGAGACATCTGCACCCTCATGTTTATTTTAGCATTGTTTACAATAGTCAAGATATAGTGTCCTACAACAGATGAATGGATTTAAAAAATGTGGTATATAAACACCATGAAATACTATTTAGCCAAAAAAGGAATGAAATCCTGTCTTTTGCAGCAACATGGATGGAACTAGAGGCCATCGTGTTAAGTGAAATAAGTCACGCACAGAAAGTTAGACACCACATGTTCTCACTCATGTGGAAGTTTCAAAAAGTTGATCTCATAGAAGTAAAAAGTAGTATAGAGGAAACTAAAACCTGGGGAGGGTAAAAGGGAGGAGGCCATAGGGAGAGATTTGTTAAAGGATACAAAATTACAGCCAGATGGGAGGAATAATTTCCAGTGTTCTACGTCACTGACTGGTGACTTGAGTTAACGAAAATATATTACATAGTTTCAAGTAGCTCAAAGGAGGATATTGAATATTCCCAACAGAAATAAATTATAAATGTTTGAGATAATGGGTATGCTAATCGCCCTAATCTGATCACTGTATATTGTATGTATTGAAACATAATTACATATCCCACGAATATGTACAATTATTATTTGCCAACTTAAAAAATAAAATTAAAAAAAACACAACATAAAAAAGTTGTGAGAATTAAATGTGATAATATATGTCAAAATATGTGACTTAGAGTAGGGGTGTGAAAACAATAGGAGTGAGGGGCTTCCTGTTTGTGTTTTGCCCACTGTCCAAGGAACAGAGCCTGTGACTTCTTCCACCAACTCTTCACATCAGTTGATATGCAAGACTCTTTCGGATTTTTGCTGAAGGAGAATAAGGAATGTTCATTTTTTTGCTTTAGGAAAGTATGAGAGAGATTTGGGAAAGAGGAGGGAAAAATGAAGAAAATAGGTTTATGTACTGAATGTTTGTGTCCTCTCAAAATTCTTATGTTGAAATCCTGACCCTCTATGTAATGGCTTTTGGAGGTGGGGCCTTTGGGAAGTAATTATATCATGAGAGGAGCCCTCACAAATGGGACTCATGCCCTTATAAGATGCCAGAGAAGAATGCACACTCTTACGTGAGCATATAATGAGTTGGCTGTCTACAGCCTGGAAGAGGGCCCTCACCAGAACTCTGCCATGCTGCCACACCAATCTTGGACTTCCAGCCTTCAGAACTGTGAGAAAAAAATGTTTGTTGTTTAAGGCACCCAAACTGTGACAATTTGTCATAGCAGTCCTGGATTAGTCCATTTTCACACTGCTATAAAGAACTGCCTGAGACTGGGTAATTTATAAAGGAAAGAGGTTTAATCAACTCACAGTTCGGTATGGCTGGGGAGGCCTCAGGAAACTTACAATCCTGGTGGAAGGAGCAGGAAGGAGAATGAACACAGGAGGGACTACCAAACACTTAGAAAACCATCCAATCTCATGACAACTCACTTCCTATCATGAGAACAGCATGGGGGAAACTGCCCCCAAGATTCAATTACCTCCACCTGGTCTCTCCCTTGACATGTGGGGATTATGGGGATTACAATTCAAGATGAGATTTTGGGTGGGGACACAGTCAAACCACACCAAGCCCCACATGACTAAGACAAGAGGATATAATGATACCCATCTCTTCCCTGCCATTTGAATTCATATTGTATCCCAAAACAGGGAGGAATTAGGGCCAGCATCTGCAGGATCTGTTTTCTAAAGAGACTTTTTGAGACTGTATACCCAAGTAGTGGTTTTAGGGCCCAAGTAAGAAAGTGAGGCAAAGAAATGAGGACTGAGCCACTCTCTGTTTCTGTGTGGAACCCATTGTCAATGAGAAATCTAAAGGTGCGTATCATTGGAAGAATCAAAAGATGGAATTTCAAATAAATACCAGTGGCCTCATGCTGCCACCATTAGAAATGGCAATGGAAAGACAGTCAAATGTCTTTGGGGGCTGGGGGAAAAGGAGGTCACCACAGAAAGTAAGGAACATAGTTTAACGCTACTTAATTTTTAAAGCTGAAAATTGAGTTGTCAGCACATGCCAGGCATCACTGAGAACCCCCACACCTGCAGAGGTCTTTGCAGGAAAGCTCAATACCCTGCAGGAGCAGATCAGGGACAGGGGCAAGGACTGGGTTCTTGATTTCACCATGCCTTGTTTGTATCCACCGATGGGCGAGTATTCACAGTAACAATTTTCATTATAAATGCCTGTTATTGGTCCCAGGCGAAACCAACCAAGCAAGAACAACAACAACAAAAAAATGCCTTTTCTTTGCCAGAATGACATGTCACAACAAAAACTTGAATGGTGGTAACTATCATTTCTACATGGGCTTAATTGTCTCTGACCTCAAGCGAACTATTTTAACTTATATATGATATATTCTCCTCATCTGTGAAATAGCCTAGTTGGCAGAGGCTTTCAAGGCTTGATAATGTAGATCAAAGTAGCTCAAGATGATATAGAGAGATCATACAAAAGAGTCAAGAAATTAAGGGTTTGGTCTGTATCTTATGGTCAAATAGGGCAGCCATCTGTGAATTATATTGTATTCAGACAGATGGCACCAAGAGTACGGAAACATGGGTTGCTCTGCCAGTAACAAGCTTAGTAACCTTGAGTAAGTCCTCTAAACTCTATAAGTCTCTTTCTGTCTTCCTCTGTAAAGGGAAGAAGTGTGTAAAGTCTATTTCATTCCTAGGGTTTCAGGTAGAAGATGTCAGGTCTTGAGAAGAGCAACTAAAAATATGATCCCCTTGTGATGCCAAGGGAGTTACATCACCCAGTACTTACAAGAATCCAAATGTTGACTGAGATCTTCTGTAAGCAAAAAGAAACACTGAAAAGCCTTGTCAGGCATTTTGTAGTCATCTGGTAATACAGTCTTGAATGTGTCTATCTTGGGCATACCCAGATGTTTATACCATGTTTAATGTTTCACTTAATGAGATGCAGTGAGGTCCCTTTCAGGCATTAGAGCCACAGGGAAGAATAGAGGAACAGGACAGCTTGTTTTGACAGAGTGAGCTTGTTGATGACATTGATCATTTGAGTTCAACCCGCTATGTTCATTTATTTGTTCATCAACAAATATTTACTGTGCAACTTTCCTAAGCCAGAGACTGGGCAAAGACTTAGGAAATTCAAAGATATCACCCCTGCCTTCTCTGAATGTGAAATCTAATTTGAAGAGATAAGTATCCAAGCAATTATGAAACAAGATATTGTATGACAAGTGTCACATGACTTGAGGCAATAAATGCCATTAATCCAGTGGATTTTAAATTTATTCAATGTCTTTTTCAGCAGAGTAAGATATTAATTCTAGATGGAGTTCTCCAAGGTTTTTCCAGTGAAAGTGGAATTTGTATTGGCATATAATGGACGAATATAAAGGAAGAAATGAACTGGAGGGTGTTTACTCTAGGGAGGGAAAATTAGCACAAACAAAGGCACCAAGTTGAGAAATCTCAAAGCAATCAGAATAGAGCCGATGATATCTTACACTGTTGCTTAATGTGTCAACAACCTGCAGGTCCCTACACAGTAGCTCTAGACCTTATGAAGCAGATCCCATCAAACTTATCCTTATAAACAGCTCCTTGACCCAAGTGCTTGTTTCTTTGGCCAGAATTATGCAGTTCATTAAATTCAGTGGTGAGTTGCTGAACCATAGTTTAGAGGTCTATAGATCCAGTCTTTTTACTAACATGGAAAAACAAAATAGGCCTTCCCATTTTTGCTCACATCCAGTGAGAATAGAAGAGTGTGGGGCCTCCCACTCCCCTCCTAGCTTTACGTGTGTCTTATGCCTTTAGCTAACCCAATAGTTTTAATCCACAATAAAGTCACTGGGACAGTCAGAAGCATGAGTGGCAAAGAGTCAAATCATTGGGCTTCCCAGTGGAAAACATGTTTCATAATACCCCAGACATATCTGGATTTAGCAGTATATCATTGCTTCACTGAGCATGTTATTCATCTTGTTAGCCATTAGCCATAGGTGGTATCATATCCCTGCAATGAACTTCCTTTGCAAATCAAAACCTAAAGTATGACATCACCAGCAGCTGGAGTTGGGAAATAAACTCAGGGCTAACACCAAGAGAAAACATAAACATTGGATAAGCAAATATGCTCAATGAAAGAGAGATGCTTTATACCACACATCGAGTGCTAACTTCTCTCACACCTGAGTTGAATTCATCCCATTTAATAAATGTTAGCCTAAAATAATTCTCATTCTTTTATACAGTTTTCAGTAGTTTGAATGTTTTTAAATCTCATGAAAAGATTTTTACAAATAACTTATCTTCTTTACAAGGTTTCTATTTCAATTACCTTCTGTAACACAGCACTTCTATTGTTTTAAAGTTTGGTGTTTGTTCCTTCACCTCACACGTTCCACCCTTCTACAAGTTCCTCCCAATTGGCAGTTTCTATTTATATTTCAACATATTAGTATAACAAATTTAAATAAAATCCTCTACTTGTATCATTAATTAGCATTTGGCAATGGGCCTGATTAAATGCCCTTGGAAGCAAATGATTTAAGTATCAAAAAGGTTATTTTTATCATCTATTAAAAATGCCTGTTAGAGAACTATTGCCACCACCTTCCCAGCCTCTGCACAGAGTCTAGCATAGTTCTTAATGCCCCTCTCCAGGTTGTATTGAGTAACTGTCAGTCAGCGTGGTCAGTTTTTCTAACAAATGAGGAAAGCTTGTCTGAAACAGAGGAGTTCAAATAATTAAAAACGTTTTAAGTTTAAATGAGTAAAATAATTTCCTAGTTCATGCTGGAACTTCAAAAAACAAGGTTTTCTCTTAGTTATTGACATTTCTCCTTGATATTGATATTGTATTGATTGATATTGACTTCTTATTGAAGGTCTTCTCTGTGCCTGGGATTTATTTAACCAGCAGAACTCCTAATCTGTACTCTTCTAACTGAGAAGCTGAATGTACTTTGCCAGACATCCTGACTGAATGTGACCTGCATTGGGCATAGAAAACTTTGGTTTTATAGCTACTGACTGTCGTTCGTAGGTCTCTCTTATTCACCCCTGTGTTTCTAGCAACTAGTATAGTGCCTGGTAATAAATGCTCACTAAATATGTGTTATATAATGAAGTGAAGTATATACACTTAGAGTATACCTCTAAAAAGACAGGATGGCTTAAAAATAAGGTAAATTGCCATATATTTTGTACTTGTTTGTGATTCCATTTAAATATGAGATATAGCTATAAGAAGTGAGTGATTTGGAGGGAAAATATTTGGAGCAAGCAGTGCAGTAAACCTTGGAAAATCAGCTACCGCGACAGTATATTGCCCCCTTCTTACGAAATGATCTAGGTGAGAACAAAATAAGGAACAGAAGAAAGGGAGGAAGGCTACAAGGGAAAGAGAAAAATAAAGGTTTTATACTTAACATAGGAAAATGTTATACCTAAGTATTATCATTGAGTAATCTATCTGATTTTTAAGATTTTCTACAAATTAATACACCCTGTATGAAATAAATAAAAATATCCATTTGCTGTGACTTTTCCAGATTTAGTGTTTTGTGTCTTTCTGACTCATCAGGAAAATTTGAAACAATGTTCCATGATGAGTAATGCTTTAGTCACTAAAATAAAGATCTGAGTGTTACAAATGAGGGATTTTATTGAATAGAGACTTTTCTGGGCTTTTTTTGGCATATGAGTAAATATTTATTGAGCAAAGAGATTTAAGACATAAAGATTCCCTTCAGGGAATTTACAATGTGGTATCTTCAATTACAATCTTAGGAGGAAAAAAGGAATAATATGGAAATAAAGAGGAATCTGTGTTTCAAGAAAACCTTCCAGAAAGAAAGAGAAACTGGATAAGAGGGGGAAACAATACAACATAATGAATTTAACACCTGAAAAGAACCTCAAATTCTAGGGAGGAAAATATGCTCAGAAATGTAATCCACCACCACTTTCAGTCGTAAGTACAGTGTTATTCAATTTTACCAACAAGAAAATCCAAATTCTTGAAGGAAATGAAAGTAGATCTGAACTATAATATTAATAAAATATTTATTAGTCAAACATCCATAAAAAGAAGCTAGCTACTTTTCAAATATAACTCAACAGTGAACAAGATGGATTTTAGATCATGTATGTAAAGGAGGCTTGAAATAATCCTCTGAGTATCAATGCTAGTTTTTGTAAACACAGACAATACACCCCTTCGCACATTGAGTTCCCTTCATCTTGAGAAATGTTCATTGCATTGGTTGCATATTCTTAAATTTTTCCCCCTTGTTTCCTTAGTACTACTAAGAAGTAAACAACCCAGAAAAAAATTACTCCCCTCCTCCATGGCACCATGAAGGCAAACATATCCAGTGAATAGATTGACTTGTGTAAGCTTGCTCCATGAGAGAAGAGAGAAGGACGGGGAAGGAATCTTTGGTAAGGGTCTTCTATGTGCCAGATGCTGTACTAAGGATATTGTGAATCCTTTTTGAATCCTTACAACAACTTTGGAAATTAGTATTAATATAAATATTATTTCTATTTTAGAGATAAAAAACTTGAGAATCAGAGAGATTTACCAGTTTTCACAAAGCTAACAATTAGTGCAAGCAGGATCTGAACACAGGTCCATTAGGCTAAAAATTGCTAGCTTACGCCCCACTAGACCATGCAACATCCTTTACAAGAGAAAGTTTCAATAAAACCAGCATGCACTCATTCTGGTCTACAAATATGCACTCAGTGTTAGATGACTTGTTATGCCTAACTGAATAAGTGCTGCCAGTGACAACAGCTTGGTTGCTTCTATAATCTGTACACTGGAAGTAATAATTCATACATCTGTGTCATGACCTTTGTGGGTACTTTCTAGGTAGCTCTCTTGTGAAGCTAATATTGCCTGTTTTGTAGATTCTACATTTGTTGATTGGTCTGATGTTGACAATTATCTCTACCACCACCAACAACAACAACAACAGATTGTGTCTTGTTATTTTCTACAGCCACTAACACAGTGCCTTGCATAGAACTGGTGGTAAATGATTACTGAATCAAACTGAAATATATTGAACTGAATTGAATTGTCTTGAATTATGAGACCAGGTAGCATGTTCACATCATTTTTGGTTCAAATAACTATTGAGCACTGTGTGCCAGGTGACACTGTATTTCCTAGTATAATCCAGGCTATTTCATTTTCCTCCAACATATTTAAAATAGAAAACAAGAACCCATTGTTTGTTATTTTACCATGGACCCCTATAACACGAGATATAATGGTATTTAATATTTTTTAACTTTGCCATTTAGAGCCACAAGTCAGTATTGTAGACAAGTCTACCTTCTGTGTTACTTTTTCCCCCACTGGGAAAGTGGAAATATGAACATTTTATCCTAGAATCTTTTCAATTATGAAAATTTAAGTCTTGAGTTATGTATGGCATTGCAGGTTTGGAAAAGAGTGGGAATCTGAAACAATATCAAGATGCTCTGTGATTTACTCCCTAGCGTGATCAGACTTCCACTGCAACTTGGGTTAGAGTCCTGAGAACCACAGTTCCTGAGTGATTTAACACCAGAAGAATCTGCTGGTGTCTGATTCTTCTAACTCCTTTTCCACGTGGCCACGACCAATGTGGTCATTCAATGTGGCCATTGTTAAGATATGCGAATTCTCAGGGATGTAATTAAGGAGGCACTGGGATGCTTTCATCAAAGGACAGTTTATCTGCTGCAGCACTACTGCTCTTGCGCAGGTTAACTACTTGGTAGTCCATTCATGTCCTGGAGTCAATCCGTGTTTAAAGGATGGAGGTGAGTGGGCAGGACAGGGCAGTTTATCTTTGCTGCCTTCTCATTTATTATCACATTGCTTCCTCACATGGCACTACCTCAGCTGGTCAAAATCAGGGATCACATATCACGAGTTATCAGGATGAAAGGCAAAATACATTCTTTGTTCACTCTTTGTAAGAGTATTTAAAATAATCATGGCAATAAATCCGATGGAAATACTCAAACATAGAAGAGGCTTATTCTGGAGCAGGAATTACTTTCTTCTTTTGCTAGCTTCCCATGACAGTTACAGACATCTTCCCAATGTATGAATATTCTCAGTGATCAGATTGGCTTGTAAAATTGTGTCAGTCCACACACTCTGCCTGCAGCCAACAAATCTGCTCTTTATTTCAAACAGGGAATGGTCGGTTATCAGCAGGAGAAGTTCAGCTCTATTCCACTTCCTGACATAAGGCCATAACCCTTTGAAAGACTTCAGCATAAAGATGGTCTACTAAAATAGCATTGATTTAAATCATGCTTTCTCTCTGTGCCTCCTAAATGTCAACACAATCAAAATTTATTGGATGCCCATCATGCTCCAACAAGGTCAAAGTGAGAGGCCAGAAAATGTATGAAAGAGACAGAGGCAAGTAAGAAGGACAGATAGACTAGAGGAAATGCAACTCTGAAAAAAATCCTGAAGATTTTTGAAAATACCGGAAATCAAACCACAGAAATCAAACAGGTACAACAAAATGAAAGCAGAAATTTTTTCATCCATTGAGAAGACATGACAAGTCAATCAACATAAATGTGACAGACTAGGACCCTTAACACAGAAAACTTGAAACAAAAACCTGTGCCAGGAAGACAGATGGAATTCATCATTCCATTGCAGTATCCTGAAATATATAGGGCTTTGCAAACTATCCCTCTGAACTATGGGAGTAACATCATTTAACACAGTCATTAAATGCAAGAGCCGTAACATGTATAGCAACCATGTGAAGGTGACAGTAGTCTGCTGAAAAATACTCAGGACATCTCAAACTTTGCCAGCAGACTCAACAAAGAAAACTGTACAAGGCTCCCACACATGGCTGAAAGCTGCCTTTCCATCTAAAGCTATTCAGAAGAGACTGTAAGCCCCAACTTAGCATCATTCAATAAGCACGTGATCAGGAATGATTCAGTGGAGAATGACAATCTATGTGCTAAGAGATTGAACATAGGCTCCACTAAATAGCAGAGGCAGTGGGGTACAGAAGGCATTGGGAGAGGTTTACATGGCTAGTCTGTTTTGAGAACAAGATATGGCTTTCTTAGGAGCCTCCAGCACAGAATATTTTTGCTGCAATGAAATGTTGTCTTGGAACAAGCCATTCCAGCACACAACAGCATGAACTAACAAAGCCTGGAGTCCAGTGGAGGCCACCTCCTCACCCTGTTATATTATCTGCTGCTAGTGTTGCTATGACAACTTTTCAAAGTAGCCTTACTGGGGACCAGAGTAAAAAAACCCTACAGGCACAGATTATGTCTACAAGACATGAAAGAGATGGTCAATGCAGTGGAGGGTAAATGGTCAAGATAGCTCTTAAACATTATTTAGAAACCCTCCACCTCCAATTTTTAAAATTGTCTGAAATCTTCACTTATATTGTCATGAAAGCATATAAAAGTTTCTTTATAAACCTTAATATGATAATTACATAGGACCCCGAAAGGTTGCCCTTTCTGATTCCTATGATCAAAATGTAATTTTTCTTTGTCCCAGTGCAAGTGTCCCACACTGCAAGAGACTTTTATAACCCACTTGATATTCAAGCCCCATGAGAGAGGATGTTTGATACAGAGAACCAAGTGGAAAAATGAGATCACTAAGTTTACATGCCACAGTGACATGTGACACATATCCCATGGTCAAGGACAAGAAATTCAAATAATAAGATGGATGATAAAGAACTCTTCCTCGTTTCCCAATTTTATCAAGAAAAAAATTACTTCCCTTAGTAATTATTTATTTTCCAGTTTCCACACGTGGTTCTCATGATAATTGCTGACTTTGTGAAATGTGTAACACTGACACTTATGTAAAGCAAAGTGGCTTTTGACATTTATGAAGTGCTGATTCTCTATAAATATAGAAAAGGGGTAATCATCACAAGAACTACTCAGTGGAATAGATCAATAGTGAAGACAAATACTCTTCTTTCATTGAAATTCAGAAGGCAAAAAACATCCATTTTTTATCTCTTTGATAAACTAGCACATTCTGTGACTTGCCAAATAAGATTTAAGATCACAGCTATGACACAGACACAGGGAAATTTTAGGAAGAAAGGAATCATAGGTGAACGTGGTCTATTTCCTCTCCTCCTATAGATCTATATATAGATATATCTGTGCGATCACCTTTGGAGACAGATAGTGGTAGGTATACTGTCACTCACCTTATGATCTCTTGTAAAAAAAAAAAAAGTCATCAGTTGTGGGTAGCTCATAACGTAACATAAGCAGTGATATCTATCACAAAATTGCTGGAAAAGCAGATAAGCTTCGAAGAGTGATTTGGGGAATATTAAGTATAAATTATGCTTCCATTTTCAGTGACATTGTTTTCCTCACAACCAGAGACCAGTGCTGGAGAAGGCACAGTGGCAGTCAGTTCCCCTGTGGAGATCACAAGCAGCCCAGGCCAGAAGCTTCTCCAAGAGCTGAAGTTTTGCATGTATGCATATTTGCCAATTCACCCCTTGTTAGGCTTCCCTGTGATATGCGTGGAGGCAAAGTAGCCATAGGCCAGAAAGCAGTTGCCAAACGAGCATAGGCTGTGCCCATCCCAGGAACTCAGCTTGAATGTTGGGTTAATTTTAGCCTTACACAGCATCAGCATGGCTCTTCAGCCCTTCTTCCTCACCACTTTCATCATATTTTAATATCTTAAAGGGTCAGGGATCTGATTGCTATCAAGGAGGTTCCAATTCCGACATGGGTGATATAGGCCTCTGGAAACATGTCTGGTGGCAGGTTTCGTTTATTGAACAAGTATTTATGGAGCACCTACTCTGCATATGTATGTGAGAGTGTGTGGTTCAGTGGCCAAAAGTGTGGGCCCTGGAATCAGGCTGCCTGATTCTGCCATTTGCCAGCTGGATTAGCCTTGGACAAATGGGTAATTAAAAATCCTGTGCCTCAATCTCCTCACCGAAAAAACTGAGATAACAGTAGCATCCACTTCTTACAAATCCTGTGAGGATTAAGGAGTTAACACAGGAGATGCACCTCAACAGTGCCTGGTGTACACTGGCCTTGATAAGCATCAGCTCTCTGTCTTCCCTGGCACAAGCTGGTGCCCACTAATAAATAGGGTGAATTAGCAGCTTCCCATTTCATATCCCTTATCCTGCCTGTTCTACTTGACCCACATCTCATCCTCAAAGAAATAAATGAAATAGAGCCTTCTTCTATTTATTATTTTTCCATTTAGCCTAAGGTATACAACCAAGTACATAATAAACTCTTCATTGTGTCTCAGTCTTTCCAAGCTATTTACCATAATTAACTTCAGGATCTAATAGGACAAATGATTTTTAAAAATAGTTTGTTCCACCTTCAAAATGAAAATTCTAACCTTCCAATGTGCAATCCTGTTATTCATAATAAAGATACCTAACCTTTATTGACTATTTACTATATGCTAGGCATTACGTTAAGCACTTATAAACTTTCTCTCTTAATCCTTAGAAAAATCCCATGAAGTGGGTGTTAGTTGCCCCAGTTTATAGATGACGAAAGTGAAGCTGATAAGGACTACTATCTTGACTAATCTCATACATGTAATAGAGTAACACCAGCTGCTGTAACAACAAACCCCAAATCTCAGTGATTTGTCAAAGTAAAACTTTCTTGCTCCTGTCTCAGCCTGATGCAGGACAGTAGGGGTTGGAGGGTGAGTGAACTGTGCTACCTGAAGTCATTCAAGGACCCAGTCTCCTTCTATCTTCTGGGTTCTTTTCCAAGTTCACTTCAGTCTTCTCCATTCAGCCGACTGAGTGAGGATCACACATGCAAAGGTATTTTTCTGGCCCAGGCCTGATGATGGCATACACTGCTACTGTGCTCATTTTAGCAGCCAGGATGTAGTCACATGACCACACCCAAACTGCAAGGAAGATGTGGAATCGTGTCATCCTAGGTGTTCATATTTGCAGTCTTCAAGCTGCACTGCTAGGAAATAGCAGAGCCAGCACCTGAACCAGATCCAGCAGGCTCCAAAGCCCTTCCTGGTACCCGCCACACTATTCATATCTGCATTAGCCTTTCAGATTTCCCTGCATCACTCTGCCATCTGACTTCTCAACAGATTGTAAGGCTAACTCACTCTATCTAAAGTTGTACTTGTGAAATTTAAAAACAAGTTTTATATATACCTTGTTGTATATAACTATTTTCTTGACATGGTTTATTTTATCTCATCTAGAAAATAGTTAAGAACCTGTAGAACTTGTATTGACCTACCTCCATCTCTCACCAGCCTTTGACTTCACACACAGGGACCATCTCTGACTGAAACAGTACAACCTTCAAAGGGATTCCAAAGTATTACTGTCTCTTCAAAGCTCATATCAAAATATTACTACTATACTAAATGTAAATTTGTGACACATGACAATCAAATTATTTGTATGATTTCTTTTTAGTCATCTTCATGCACATATTAATTGGATTTTTTTCCTTGAACTAAGCAAATAAAGACATTGATGAGCCATCTTATCATTAAGTGATAAACATTATGAGAATCCTTTAAGAACAGTGTTCACAGTCTGATGTGTTGATGCTACACTGAAAAAAAATCTGATGATAGATGTAGCAAAGATTATTCTAATCAATGCAGGTTTACAAAATGATTAAACATTAGGAAAGACTTGGGCCACTACACACTAGCACCTCAAAGTCTGGCAAACATCCGAAATATAATGGAAGAATCTAACTGAATGATTAATTCTGCTACTTGAGCAACACACTATTGGAGACCAAGTTGGAAAACCCATCAATCCCTAATAATAAAAGCCTTTATGCTCAGCAATTGAAAAATTTTTATTTACGTCAATTTATTTCCATTTGCCAAATACTTTCCACTGTCTACCTTCTTAGCACAGGGCAGTTTATTCCTCCCATCTCTTTGAAGTTTGACATAGCCCTGTGACTTGCTCTGGTTTACAAAGTGTGAGTGGAAATGACAATTGTCATGTCCAGGCAAAATCTCTAAGAGCAAGTACATGATTTGCCACAAGCCCATTTTCCTGCTCTGGTGGATTAAAAATGGCTGTAAATTCTCTATCGCTTCAGAGTCAAGAAGTGGACTCTGTTTCCCCTCCTTTTGCCTCTGAGTTGGCGCTCTGACTTGCTTTTTCCTCAAGAAGCCTTGAAACTTCACCTCTTACTCTTTCTTGGAACTACACTACTATGTACACAAGTGTAGGCTAGTCTCCTTGAAGATGATAGACCAGATGGTTTGAGAGATCCATCCACCCCAGCTGTCCCAGCAATCTCAATTGCTGGGACAATTGGCCAGTCCCCAGCCAATGCACCAACTGACTGTGGCTGCCTGAACGGCTCCAGGCAAGAATGGCAGAACTGCCCTGCGAAGACCAACCCAAGTTGCAAAATAGTACGCAAATAAATCGTTTTTGTAAGCCACTAAATTTGAGAGTCATTTGTTACATAATAACAATAGGTAACTGAGATACCAGCCCAGGGAACTGTAGAAGCATCTGTGGAGCTTCAGCAGCCTAGATTTCTGAGTGAGGATGACATAGACCAGAGTCCTTCAGTCCATGATGAATGTGTAATGTGTAGTAAGAGTCAGAAATAACCCTGTGTCAGCCAGGCACAGTGGCTCACGCCTGTAATCCCAGGACTTTGAGAGGCCAAGGTGGGGAGATCATGAAACCCATCTCTACTAAAAATACAAAATAATTAGCCAGGTGTGGTGGTAGGTGCCTGTAATCCCAGCTACTCATGAGGCTGAGGCAGGAGAATTGATTGAATCCAGGAGGCAGAGGTTGCAATGAGCTGACATCACGCCACTGCACTCCAACCTGGGCAAGAGAGCATCGGAGCAAGACTCCGTCTCAAAAAAAAAAAAAAAAAGGAAGAACCCTGGGTCATTTAAGCCACTGAAATTTTGAACTTGTTTTCTTCTGTGGTTTAACCTAGCCATTCCTTACTGATTCAGAAATTGGTACCAACAAGTGTTGAATTCTGCTCTACCAGAAGAAAACTAAAATGTGAGGTCAGGCAGTGGACAGAAAGGAAACCACTATCAGAAGCTACAAGGATGACAATACCTATTACACAGTGATACAATATGTGCTAAAATGTTCACCTGGGAAAACTCAGAAGGCAGAAAATGTGACTAATGGATATGTAGCACTAAGGAAGAGTAAAGTGCGTGTGAAACAAAGTCCCATAGGCACCTAACGACGGGACACAGCATGAGTGAGAAATAAACCCCCTAATTTTAAGACACTGAAATGTTTGCAGTGGAACATTATCAAAGCATGCCCTGATAATGCAATCCATGAGCCATGATTAACAAAGGGGAAGAGATACCAAGTCGCTGCTTTACTGTGGCCTAGGGAACAAGGTGAACCAACAAGGTGAACGTAAGAAATATTGAACTGGATACAAAGTTTTTGGTTCTAGGATGCTGGGAAATGAAAACAGCAGCCAAACCTTCGAGCCTCCTGATTTTCTTGAGCAAAAGCACCAGGTAGCCTGTGGAACACAAGGCAGCAAATAGAGAAAAGCCCAGTGAAAGAGTGGGAAAGAGTTTGTTTGGGTTTTTCTCCCTTTTTAATATTCCTGAGCCCTGTACATCGGGAGATTTTGTTATAAATGACAATACTGGAGAAAACATAACTCGGAAGAAAAAAAAAAACTATTCTGTAATTCTTTTTATCAGTGGGTAAGACTGGTACAATCAAACACATAGACATTATGTAGAATGTGACTCAGAATAAAAGAAATAGTTTTATTTTTTATTTGTATTTAGAGCTAGTTTTGAGAAATGTGATTTTTGTAAGACAGCAGGACAGAGAGGAAGCTGGTAAAAATTTACAGTGATTCTTAGACCTTCCCAAGCTTTCCCCTGATATTTTTATAGACCTGACCTCCACTCAACCTTTCTTCCTTCTGGAACTGCAACCACCATACTTGAAGTGTGCAAAAGAGGACTTAGATATCAGCAGGAACTCCAGGTGGGGGAGTGAGATTTAAGTGCAATTGATATCAGGCATCAGATAAATCTCAACCAAGGGAATGAGTCTGTCCCTTCTCAAGCAGCAGGCTTAAACATGCCCAGATCTAGGATTGATAGATGTATGCTGCTATTTCATATACACCAAGGTGACCCCATTCACTCAGGCTGCCATAGCTGTGATTATTGAATAAATGTCCCCAGCCGAGAAAGAAGTGCAAAAAGTGATTCTAACAAGCTAGACTCATCATCAGAATCAACATCCCTGAGCTCCAGTGACTGAACCAAGCCAGGCTGGCCCTGTGGGGCCCAGGACTTCATCAGTTCCACTCTGTGCAGCAACAAATGGAAGTTTCCGTCCCAAAGCCCTGCTGATTCTTATGAAAATAGGCACTCCAATATTAGTACTGGCTGGGCAGCTAATAAAGTAACTATCAGTTATCCAAGAATGCCATTATTCTTGGCTGCTAGTAGGGGAAAGGGCCAAGAACAAAGCAAAGGAATCCAGGGAAAGACAAATGTAACACTTAAGAAGAAATGTGAGCAGAGAGGGTAATGTTAAACCATTTGATCATTTAACTAGGAAAGCATTGAATGCAAGATTCATAAAATTTGAAAAGTGGTACACTTATGATTCAAAAGGTTCATTTTTTTTTTTTTTCAACAAAATGGGCACCAGCACAGAATTCTAACCTTTCTGGTTAAATACAACTTACAGAATACCAAAAAAAGAAAATGAAAACCACTGTGTTAGCTTCAGGTTGAATTACTGTCCTCTCTTTAATAATGCATGTAATTGTGAGATGTGGGGCTTTTTGATGCAATATAGTTATCAACCTGTGAAATATCTGATTCTGTAAACTTTAAGAACATAGCAATAGCAAATCAACCAAAGTTGGAGGCTCAGTGAAAAAAGAATATCCCGATCATTGTTCCTAGGGAAGAACTGCGCTTTTTGTCAAAAGGCCCCTGAGGCCCCTTGAAAAAGGGATAAGATGCCTTGAAATAGATTTTGATTACACTTGTCCCACTCAAAAAAAAAAACTCAGCAAAAAATCAGAGGAAACAATTTTTAATATCAAACCAAATAATGTGATGGCTTTTTAATTAGCATTGGTATTATCTAGGCACAGACTGGGTGGATGATACAATGTCAAAGGAATTCTTTTCTTTCCCAAAACTTTGGCTCTGTGCTCTTTGCTCCTTGGTTGATACCAGTTTCAACAGACAAATTCTCAACCCATGGTCCACATTTTTTCACTGGTTAAAGAATAAATCCTATTATCTGAACTAATCTCTGCAGCCTCATGTCCCACATACACCCTTACAAATCCCTCCTCAGTCACCTGTGACATGGCCTTACTAGACCACTTGATGTTTCCCAAACATGCCAGACTCTCACCTATCCCTGTATACTGTTCTCTACAGCCAAAGCATTCCCTTCCCACTCCATAATGTAGTAAAACCCTGATCAGACGCAGTACCAGTTATTCAATATGATTTCCTTGAACAACACCTAGCAGAATGAACAGCACGCTCCCATCCCTAAAGACTTCGTTCATATAGCTACTTTATCACTCACCACAAAACCATGTGCTCCTTAAAACAGCAATCACTCTTTAGCCATCATTCTACTCTGATTATTTAAATGAGCACTGTATTGGTTATCTATTGCTACAAAGCAAATTACCCCAAAACTTAGTGGCTTAAAGCATCATTTATTATTTCACAGTTTCTGTGAGTCAGGAATATAGGCATGGTTTAACCGGGTCTAGGTCTTACAGCTCTGGATCTCTCAAGGGTGTAACCAAGGTGTTGGCAGAGGCTGTTATTCTCATCTGAAGGCTCAGCTGGGAGTGGACCTGCTTCCAGGCTTCCTCTCACAGTTGTCAACCAGATCCAGCTCCACATAAACTATTATCTCCTTCAGTTCCTTCCCACCTAAGCCTCTCCATAGGGCAGCTCACAACAGGGTAGCTATTTTCATCAGAGCAAGCAAGTGAGAAAGAAATGAAATGATAGCAAGAGAAAGAGTGTCAGCTGAAGTTGCAGTCTTTTGTCCTGGTAGTGACACCCCAACACTTTTGGCATATTCTGTTTGTTAGAAGTGAGTCACCAGGTCAAGCCTGCACTAAAGGGGAGGCTATTATTACACAAGGGCATGAATACCAGGAGTCAGATCACTGAGTGCTGATGTCAGAAGCTTTCTCTCACAAACACCTTACATAGTATGCATTCAGTAAGGGCTTATTTATAAAAGTAAAAAAGAAATGTGACATTTTCTTCAAATATCTTTAGTTATATGCTCAGTTCTGTAAACTTTAAGGATATGTAATAACGGAAATTATACAAAGCCTATGTTCAGAAACACATTTTCAAAATAAGCATCAGAGTTTGAAAAACCGATTTGAGAGGGAAAAAAAGGCTTGCCATTCTCCCAAAATCATCTCAACCATAAAATCTGGATCAAAACTTTAAGGCTGTCAATGTCCATGACTTATTATCCCAATGTTCAGGAGAAAAAAGTGGATAGGAAAATAAGATATACACATTGTGACAAGATATTAACAACGAGTTAATCTAGATGAAGGATATGTGGATGATCATTACTCAATTCTTTCAACTTTTCTATATATTTTGACATTTTTCAAAATAAAAAACTGTGTGGAGAGTAGATTTTAAAGAACCATTTTATACTGCTCACTCATAAGCTAATAATATAGTCTCAAATATAATGTGAATATATAATTTTAATAAGTAGCTCTAGCTGCTGTCACTAACAAACCCAAAAGCTCAATGGCTTCATGTGATAAATATTTGTTTTTCACTCTTGTCATGGTCAGTATAGAGCAGATTTCCTAAATGACTCTCATTCAAACAGTACAAACTGTCATCTCCATCTTACCTCAGAAGGAGAAGGTAGGTATGTGGATAATTGTAAAGGGGTTTTATGTCCAGAAGCAAAAATGGCATTCATCACTTCCCATCATAGTTCATTGACCACAAACGGTTCAAATGATCCCAACCTAACTGAAAGCAAGGCTGGGAAATGAGGACTTTCTATGTCAGGGAAAGGAAGTAGGACTGATAAATATCTAGCCAGTCTCTGATAGAAGAACATTGTCACTCTAGCTGCTTTCCTTGTAGAATAAGAACCTTCTTTAAATAAAGATTATACGATGAATAAGTTTCTAACAGAAACTAAAATACAGGTATACCAGATCTCAAGTCAGTAGTTTGACAATGATTTCCAAATACTAGTTTTCTGAAGGATCAAGTTAGTAGCTTGAATTAAGTTATATCAAGTTCTCAATGCGCTACCTTCAACTAGTTACAATTAGGCCTAAACAGCATCACTGTCTTTAGATAAAGATAAGTATGTTGCCATCTTAGGAAGCTGAAGTCAGTCTGATTGAGTATTTCTTCATTCAGGCCTGAAGAGGTGGAGTTGTATTAGGAGCCTACCTCTGAAGCAGAACTTTTGTGCTTATAGTACCCAAAAATGTTTAGCAAAGCCAAAATAGAATTCAATCTCGATTTATAAGAAAGGTAAACACTATTCGTTTTCTGGGTCCAAAGTTTCTCTTGTTTGTAGCAGAGACTCCTGTAGACCAGGGAGTGGGGTGGAGGAGGGTAAAGAGATGCAGCAGTGAGGGAAGGCCATCAGCAGAAGAATAATTAGAAGACCAACCCAAATTTACACTGGTTTGTTAGCTGATGGGTTGTCATTTCAGTCCAGATGCTTTCAAGAGATTCAAAAAAATCTAGAATTCTCATATTAGTGAGTGGGGAAAAAAAGGGTGAAAGTATCATGCTATGTCTTTTTACATTGTTACAATAGAAACATTCAAAGCAAAAAAAAAATATTTATGGGTCTGGGGTGTGTATGTGTGTGTCCAACAGAAGTCCTGTCTGATAATATTGAACAGATTGGTATAAAAAAGAAGGGCCGATATATATCCACTCCACCTTTTAGATGGTCTGCATTAGGACAGCAAGGGAAAGTGAATCACGCTTCTGCGTCGTGAATAATGAATGCAGCATATTGAGCAACACAATCACTCTCTAATTGTTAGCATTCTCTTTCACCAGTAGAAATATCAGAGACAAAACTCTAGGACTTAAGAAGGACATATTTTGTTCCACATGGAGAATTTGAGGTTAAGGGTATATGAAAGTATTAACTATGCTTGTACTGTCTTCTTTTAAAAAAAAAAATTCAACTTTTATTTTAGATACAGGGTGATATGGTTTGGCTCTGTGTCCCCACCCAAATCTGTTGTTAAATTGTAATCCCCAGTGTCATGGGAGGGACCTGGTGGGAGACGATTGGATCATGTTCTCGTGATAGTTGGTGAGTTCTCATGAGATCTGGTGTGTTGTTTTGTTTTGTTTTGTTTTTGTTTAGTTTGAGATGAGGTCTCTCTATGTTGTCCAAGTTGGTCTCAAACTCCTGAGCTCAAGCCATCCACCTATCACAGCCTCCCAAAGTGCTGGGATTACAGGTGTGAGCCACCGCACCCAGCTGACATCTGGTTGTTTAAGCGTGTAGCACTTCCCTCTTCTCTCCCTCTCTCTCCTGCTCCTCCATGGTAAGACGTGCCCGCTTCCCTTTGCCTTCTGCCATGATTGTAAGTTTCCTGAGGCCTCCCAGACATGCTTCCTGTATAGCCTGTGGAACTGTGAGTCAATTAAACCTCTTTTCTTCATAAACTACCCAGTCTCAGTAGTTCTTTATAGCGGTGTGAGGACAGACTAATACACAAGGGTTACATAAACATGTTTGTTACCTGGGTACATTGCACCCAGGTAGTGAGCATAATACCCAATGGGTAATTTTTCAACCAACATCCCCCTTCCTTCCTCCTCCACCCCAGTAGCCTATAGTGTCTATTGTTACCATGTTTATGTCTATGTGTGCTCAATGTTTAGCTCCCACCTGTAAGTGAGAACATGTGGTATTTTCTGTTCCTGTATTAGTTAGCTTAGGATTATGGCCTCCAATTCCATCCTTGTTGCTGCAAAAGAATGAACATGATTTCATTCTTTTTATGGTTGTATAGTATTCTATGGTGTATATGTACCACAATTTCTTTAACCTGATGGCCACCTAGGTTGATTCCATGTTGTTTGCTATTGTGAATAGTGTAGCAATGAACATAAGTGCATGTGTCTTTTTGGTATAATGATTTATTTTCCTTTGGATATATACCCAGTAATGGGATTGCTGGGTCAAATGGTAGCTCTGTTTAAAGTGCTTTGACAAATCTCCAAACTGATTTCCACGAGGGCCAAACTAATTTACATTCCCACCAGCAGCATATAAGCCAAGGACAGTGCTCAGAAGGGTATTTTCTATGTTTTCTTCTAGGACTTTTCTAGTTTGAGGTCTTACATTTAAATATTTAATCTATCTTGAGTTAACTTTTGTACATGGTGAAAAGTAAGGTTGCAGTTTCATTCTTCTGCATATGGTTAACCAGTTGTCCCAGCACCATTTATTAAATAGGAAGTCCTTTTCCCATTGCTTGTTTTTGTCAGCCTTGTCAAAGATAAGATGCTTGTAAGTGTACGGCTTTATTTCTGAGTTTTCTATTCTATTCCATTGCTCTATGTGTCTGTATTTGTACTAGTACCATGCTGTTTTGGTTACTGTAGCTTTATAGTATAGTTTGAAGTTAGATAGTATGATGCCTCTGACTTTATTCCTTTTGCTTGGGATGGCTTTGGCTATTCGAGATCTTTTTTGGTTCCATATGAATTTTAGTATAGGTTTATAATTTTATGAAGAATGATGTTGGTAGTTTGATAGAAATAGTGTTGAATCTATAAATTTCTTTGGGCAGTATTACCATTTTAATGAAATTGATTTTTCCAATTTTTGAGCATACAATGTTTTTCCATTTATTTGTGTCATCTCTGATTTCTTTCAGCAATGTTTTGTAGTTCTCCGTACAGAGATCTTTTACCTTCTTAGTTAGCTATATTCCTAGGTATTTTATTTTATTTGTGGCTATTATAAATGGGATAATGTTCTTGATTTGACTCTAAGGCTGGACATTATTGGTGTATAGAAATGCTGCTGACTTTTGTACATCAATTTTGTATCCTAAAATTTATTAAAATCACTTATCAGTTCTAGTAGCCTTTTGATGGTGTCTTTGGGGTTTTTAAATATAGAATAATATTGTCAGCAAAGAGAGATAATTTGACTTCTTTTCCTATTCAGATACCTTTTATTTCTTTCTCTTGCCTGATTGCTGTGGCTATGACTTCCAACTGTACTTTCCTAAAATCACAGTTATAAGACAGAAGAGTTTAGCAGATGGGCAACTATAATGCCAGCAGCATCACTGCGTTATATTGGAGCATGAGTTCTTCATGACCATCTAGGTAGGATGCCTTAGTTTGAGTGGGTTGAACTCCAAGATGGTTTCAAAGACCAAAAGGCAATAATTTCTCTACATTTTTCTGTGAAAGGCATAAACTGACACTATTTTGCTATAACTCAGCAATTCTTTAATTTATTGAAGGAATAAAAAAGATATATTTCTGCTTGGATCTGTTTATAAGTATACCCACGTGTAGTTGCATAGGAAGAAAGGTGCACAATTTGTAAGATCTAAGACCCTGAGTCACTGGAAACAGGGCTACTTGTACCTAACATAGATATGATTTTAAATTGCAGGGAAAGTTCCATGCCCCTAATAGTTCTCCCATAATTCTGAAAAGCTTCACTTTTTTCATTCATTAGAGAAAGGTTTTGTAAATTCATAAAGCTCCTGAAATTGTACACAAAAATGTACAATTTTTATATGGGCTTGGGACACTTTCCTAGGGAGAGTGTCTAGGACTATCATCAAATTCCCCCCCAAAAATTCTTTAGCACACTAAAACTAAGCCATTGAACACTTATTTGATCAATAAGCTCATCAAATGCAAATTACCCTTGGAAGATTAGAGATGCCATTCACACAAACAGTTTTCAAAGGCTGATTGGCTTGTGACCAATGCATGCAGAAACTGTTACTAACCTGAAGCCTCCCTCTTAGGTACATTTCTAATGACTGCAGGTTAGGTGAATAGGGCACTCAGGTTGCACAGACTTATATATCTGCAGATGCTGCATGGCGCTTGCTTTGTAGTCTTTTTTAGCAAATTTGCTAACCAGACACCCTGCTCCCAGCTTCATTTCTTAGGTTTCTCACCAGTCTCCCAAAAAGTAATTGTGGAAAAGCAATGGATAACTTGAGTAGGCTTCTGAGTTCACCTAGAACATTTCAGGTTGAGTGAACAAGTTAAAAAATATAGCTTATATTTTTGTCAAGTTACTGTACGTGAAACTTGATATTTGACAATGACTATGCTAAAAAAAAGTTTTCAGATTGCATTAGACACTCTTGACTTTTTGATGTAGATTGTTCAGTTGACAATTTTACATGTAAAATTGTAAAATAAAACTGAATGTTGTCATTTTATTGAATTCAATCTTCTAAAAATGTATTCTTTTTTAAAATATGTCAGTGTAAATTTGCCAACTGTCTCCTGGTAGATTAAACTATCTTTTATTGTAAGATTATACTTATCCTAATTTTTAGGTATTAAGCTGTCCTTTATTTTATAAAATTATGGTTATAAAGATGAGTTAAAAAATGATCACCCAAAATTTTCAAAATTTTCCTTATTCATAAAATCTGAAAGCCTAACACTGATTTATACTATAATGTGAATTAGCTTATCAACTTGATTTCCTACTTATAGAAGCCTGGATGCTCTAATGAAGAAAAAGTGAAGGCAATGGGAGAAAGAATAGGGAGAAGTAGAGATGTTATGACATTTGAGAAACTTCAGTCTTTGTTCCTGTGTGCTGCTATAACAAAACACCTGAGACTGGTAATTTACGAAGAACAAAATTTATTTCTCAAAGTTTTGGAGACTGGGAAATCTAAGATTATGGCACTGGTATCTGATGTGGGCCTTCCTGCTGTATCCTCACATGGTGGAAGAGCAAGAAACAGAAATCACTCTAACATGCCCTTTTTATGGTGGCATTTATCCATTCTTGAGGACTCAGCCCTCGTGAGCTAAATACCTACCACTAGGTCTTACCTTCCAATGCTGTTGCATTGAGGATTAAACTTCTAACACAAGAATTTGGGAAGATACATTAAGATTACAGCAGCTGACATAGGCGAAACACTCTTGTTAGGGTTTAGGGTTGTTGAAGGCAGTATGAAGGATCTGGGGACCTGGATACCAACAGGGAAGTTGGATGGACCCTTAAACAAATTCTGTTTTTGTCATCATGTTACCAATGGCCTTTTATGGCAGTCGGGGTATATTTGTGATAGTAACTGGCTAACAAAGCTAAAAGCTAATGCCTCCACTACAAAGACATCTTAGAGGTGTTATTTTATAAAAAACTAAAAGTTGTAGATCATCTGACATGTTTATTTATAGGGAATTCTGGGAAAAAATTGTTTTATTTTGCTTTCCTGGGTCTATCGCTCTGGTGACAGTTTAGTACGTATAGAGAAACAAAGAGATGTTGCTTAAGCACAGACAAATCTAGAACAAACCAAAGATCCTGTTTGTACAGTTCACCTGGGCCTGGTGACATGGCCACATTGCATGGAAATTCCGCGTAGATACTATTCCTGCTGTTCTGAGGATTATCTCAATCATTCCTTCACTCTTTCAGCAAATATTTATTTGGAAAGAGTTGGATCTTTCCACCCCATCCAATTCAACTAACTAATATACACCAGCCAAATAAGAATGTTGGATCTTTAAACATCAAAGGCCACATTTATATGAAGTGGAAAATACATCTTTAAGTTTATAAAAGCCCTGGCAGAAGCCTGGCTTTTTTTTTTTTAAAGAATCGTGACCATCAGTCTGGTAAATGACTGCTCACCCAGTGGCCTGCTGTTGAAATCTCTCTGGGCCACTTGGTATCTTTGGTTTACAACAAAGAAAGGCTCATTCTGCAGCTATATAAAAGGATGTCCTAATAAAAAAGCTTCTTACCTGTCTCAAAGGAATATGGGAAGGATGAATTAGATAATGCCTTCAAAGGTACTTTTAAATGGTGCTATGGAAATAGAAGACGCTATCGCTATTGCCATTTTGTTATAGACAATAGTGTTACTTGTTTTTCTTGGAAAAGCTAACTTTGCATCCAAAAAAAAAGCCAAAAAGCAAATATACTTAAATCAGCCATTTGAGGGACTTAAAAATGCATTTGTAGCTAGATGGACTTTTCTTTTCTATGGTTCCCTTCTCCTTTCCTCCCTTCCAAGTTCAAGCAACCCCATGAGGCCTGAAGTTTCTGAAGTCAAGGGTCAAGAGAAGAATAGAGACAGGCAATAGCAATATATAAGTAGAAAACAGCAGAGAACAAAATTACAGAAACTTATCACAAGAGGAGACCTTTGAGAGCATGTCATTCAAACTCTTTGCTATAGTAATAGAAGACTTAGACCCAAAAAGGTTAAGCAACATTCCAAACATTACACAGATAGTTAAAAGCAGTCATGGTCATTCTTAAACATATCGTAATGGCTGGAAAGAGAAAAGGAACTCTCCAGTGCCTGTTTCAGCACCACCATAGTCCCAGGACCTGCCTCATACTCATGAACATGTCTCCACAGGATGGGAGGTAAGAGTTGGGGCCCTTGAGTCTAGTGACTTGGGCTCCTTCCTGACCCCACCCTACTCCCTCGTGGGGTAACCTTGGACAAGTAATCTCTCTAAGCTTAATTTCCCCAGGCTGTAAAAGTGGATGTTAGCAGTACCTACTCACCATGGGGTTGTTGAGAGGATTAAATGAGACTACATAGGCAGTGTTTAGCACAGTATCTAATGATAATTGTTGTTTTAGTGTCCCTAGATAACAAAATTAAATGAGAATTAAATGGGAAAATGCATATAACATGTCCATCATCATGCCTGACATCATAATAATTGCTCAGTATGAAGTATTATTACTTCATACTCCCACACAAGCATTCATTTAACAAGTATTTCTTGAGTTCTTACTGGGTGCTAGGAACTATGTTGTGCCCTGGGGATTCCACTCCCTGAGCTCAATGTCCTTGTCATCAAATGGAAGAGGCAGACAAATGCATGTAGTCAAATACATGCTCTATATTGGGGTGGGCAAACTTAACCCACATGCCAAATCCATGCCTATTTTTGTATGGCCCATGAGCTAAAAATGGTTTTTCCACTTTTAAATGTTTGGAAAACTTAAATAAAAGAGACTATTTCACGACACATGAAGAGTATATGAAATCCAAATTTCAGTGTCCATAATTACATTTTATTGGAGCACAGCCATGCTCATTCATTTACATATTGTCTGTGACTGCTTTACCCTATAATGGCCAAGTTGAATAGTTGCAACAGAGACCACATGGTCACCAAAACCTAAAATGTTTACTATCTGGCCCTTTTCAGAGTGATCTGCCACCTCTGTTCTATATCTTGGTAAATATCACAATATAGATGTGTACTGAGAGGTGCTAGAGAAGAATAAGTGGGATGGAGGCCCCCTAATCCTGCCTGGGAACTGTGAAAGCCTCACTAAGGAGCGGAATCTTTTTTTTTTTTTTTTTTTTTTTTTGTGAGACAGAGTCTCGCTCTGTGGCCCAGGCTGGAGTGCAGTGGCACGATCTCTGCTCGCTACAAGCTCTGCCACCTCCTGGGTTCACGCCATTCTCCTGCCTCAGCCTCCCGAGAAGCTGGGACTACAGGCACCAGCCACCACGCCTGGCTAATTTTTTTGTGTTTTTAGTAGAGACGGGGTTTCACCGTGTTGGCCAGGATGGACTCAATCTCCTGACCTTGTGATCCACCCGCCTCAGCCTCCCAAAGTGCTGGGATTACAGATGTGAGCCACCGCACCCGGCCGGAGCTGAGTCTTAAAGGATGAATAGGAGTTTGCCAGATGGAAAAGGGGACATGAATGTGTAAAGGCCCAGAATCAGGGCAGGGCAAAGGAGGGTCTGGGAAAACAGCAAGACAGGGAGTGTTTCTTCAAGTGAACCCTGACCTCACTGTTCTAGCAACATCCATAAAAGCCATCTCAAGTGTTCAGGGTTTCAACTGTCTGTCAGTCTCCAAAACTATGTCCCCAGTGCCAGAACAATTACCTCCTCTCATAAATATCACCTAGAACTTCTGATCCCTCTTAGTTTTCAAGTGTCTGGTGGAAATGAGACTGAATGACCTCATTGTGAATATGAGCCTTTCTTGTGTGCATGACCAGTCTCACTAGCATGTGTCCCAGGATTAATCTACAACTGTGACTGATTCTTACTGAAGGTGTTAAAACTAGACTTGGCTACAAAGCTTTAAGGAGCATTGAGACATGTGCTCCATGGATAAAAGCAGAGTAAAAAGAAAATAAACAAGAGCAGGCCAGGACTTAGCAAGTGGCAGCAAAATGACACCCAGGAACATGGGAACAGCTGGTAAAAGGGTATCTTCTGATCCCTAGATTAGAAGACGGGCAGAATTGGGTGGGGCGCAGTGGCTCACGCCTGTAATCCCAGCACTTTGGGAGTCCAAGGCGGGCGGATCACGAGGTCAGGAGATTGAGACCATCCTGGCTAACACGGTGAAACCCCATCTCTACTAAAAATGCAAAAAATTAGCCGGGCGAGATGGCGGGCGCTTGTAGTCCCAACTACTCGGGAGGCTGAGGCAGGAGAATGGCGTGAACCCAGGAGGCAGAGCTTGCAGTGAGCTGAGATGGTGCCACTGCACTCCAGCCTGGGGGCCAGAGCCAGACTCCGTCTCAAAAAAAAAAAAAAAGAAAAGTGCTTAGTATACTAAAACGCCTGTCCTCTGCATATACAGAAACTGCAGTGCACAAACAGGTAGAGAGGTGAGATGCACAAACAGTGCACAAACAGGCAGAGAGGTTAGAAAAAAAAAGAAAATGGGCAGAACTGACAATTGGAGACAGGCCTGAAACATGAGATGTGGAGGAGTAGGAAATGGCAAGTGCATAAGCAATGGCAGTCATCAGAGCCTATGACATGGCACTGACTTCACCAGTCAGTGGAAGGCCATGCTGTTGTATACCCAGAGGCTGCCATAAGCTTGAAGTTACATGACAGAAACTAAGAAGACTAAATCCAAATGTGAAATACATGCACATGCACATGCACACACACACACACACACACACACACGCTTGCTCACACAAACACATATCGGTTTACCTTCTCCTTTCTAACTAGGAAGGGTCAGTTAGGCACAGCAGTTCAACCCAGCCTTGTGCACCCTTGAGCATTACTTCGTTCTTCCAGCCAGCCCTCATCCATCGAACAACACTATGATTGAGCTCCTCTGTGAGGCAAGCACTATGCTAATTTCTGGTACTACTGTAGGGAGCAAGACATGAACTGTCACGGCTCTTGCAGAGCTCTCTGCCTAGCAGAAAAGACAGATGTGATGTCAATTACCTGAATCCTCTGGAATGACAGAATCAAGCAGCTTAGTAGAACCAAGCTGGGCAGTGGTCTACTGTGAGGACAGAAGGGGAATAGACAGCTCCCCTCTGTGGACATTCCCTTAGAGGCCCCTAAGAAGCATGGTTTGTGTCCTACTTTTTGGTAGTGATTAAACAAATCTGCCTTGCTCTTACAGCCATGAGCACAGAAAGGCTTTGTCAAGGAGATAAATCCAAGTCACGTGCAGCACAGCGCACTCAGAGCATCTTCACCTGTTCCTGAGTCAATCTCTTCATGCCTGGCTCTCCCCTCGCTTACAAGGGGTGCTCTCCCAGAATCCTCCTTGGTGCCTCTGCGAATAGATTTCAGTGGGCAACCCCACCAGGCCAGAGATGCCCAGACATGTCTGCACAGCAGCAGGGGATACCACTTGTGTTCCTTACTGGGAAGCTACTGAGACCCTGAGAAAATACAATTTGTCCAGTCCCTGGTTTTTTAGCTATGTTGGACATGCCGGAACCATGCTTAGAAGCAAACCAGTATTCCAGCCACGGGCTTACACAAACGTCACTTACCCAGTGACCCTGTATGCAAAGAAATTGTGTGGTTTGGACTGCTGGGACTAAAATCAAATCCACATTGCATATTTATCATCCCCCAAACAATATTCACACTATAAATCAAGCTCTAGCACTTTGTAGAAATGCTTTCCAGTACAAAGTACCTCATTGTTCTGTTCTTCACTAACAGTGTATTTTCTTAAATACGGAACCAAAGGCAGCAAACCATTCAACTTAATAGGGAAATGCTCTTAATGCAGCAAGTATTCTCCATGCTGCCAAACTCCAATAAAATCAGAGGGAAAATATACTTCCTTCACCCTCAATAACAAGAATGTGCATAAATTTGAGAGAAAAAAAAAAAAGCTGAGGGACCCACTTATAGCCCCTCTCACAATCACAATCGAACTACCTGCTCTTTGTAAAGAATGACTACAAGTAAATCTTCGTCTGTCAAAATGAGTAGTATTGCTATTTTAATATTTATATGTGTGTCAAAAGTAGGTACAGCCTTATATAATAAATAAGACTATACCCAAAAAACAGTAAAGTCTCTGCCCTAAGAACCTTTACAATCAAAAGTATAAATAAAAGAAGGAAAATTGCAGATGAAGCCCTGAGTAGAAATGGGATTTGGAGGTAGAACGCTTCAGTCAGTACGTGGGCTGTCTCAGATTTCAAGAATGTAAAAGGAAAGGCTGTTTCAGAAAGCAGAACAAAACAAAAAAAAAGAGTATTTTAAAAAGAGAAAGGATAGAATGATAAGCTAGGAAGTGAAGTGTTGTCTCTCCTTCTGGGTTCCATCACTCGGGGTAATGCTCAACAGAGATTCCACAAAGTGACCCAAAGCAAAAAAACCTATAGCAGAGGGGGTTAGTTTCAAGTGGTGGTTGAGAGTATGGTCTCTGAGATAAGAGTGGGTTAGAATCATGACTCTTACAGGTCTTGGCTCTTGGCTCCTGTGACTTGGATCAAGGTCCTTAATCGTCTCTGTAAACCCCAGCTCCTCATCTGTAAGATGGGGTAACAATTGTATAATACTTAGACCCACAGGGTTTCAAGAAGATTAAATAACGAAGAAAGCATAGTGTGTGACATACAGAAAAAGTTCCAAATAAATCTACCTTTTATTTTTATTTTTACTTTTAGAGACAGGGTCTCGCTCTGGTGCCCAGGCTGGAGTGCAGTGGTGCAATCATAGCTCACTGCAGCCTTGAACTCCTGGGTTCAAGCAATCCTCCCGCTTCAGCTTCCTAAGTTGCTAAAATGACAGGCATTCACTACCATGCCCAGTTAATGTTTTTAATTTTTTATAGAGACAGGGTCTCTCAGTGTTGCCCAGGCTGGTCTTGAATTCTCAGCCTCAAGTGATCCTCCCAACTCAGCCTCCCAAAGTTCCAGGACTACAGGCATGAGTCACTGGGCCCAGCCTAAATCTATGATTTAAAAAAATAAATCTGTTTGTCCTCATCTTGAAGAAAATAGGAGGAAGTGTTAGAATGGTGCGGTGAGGAAGGACATGGCATCCAGAAGGCCTTGGTTTTGGTGTTAGCACAGGACAAGTCATCTAACTCCACCCTGGGGTCAATTTCTTCACAGGAAACAAAGATGTTGGACTATAAACTATGTTGAGCTAAACCTAAAGCTCCCTCAGATTCTTAAAATAATTCCATGACTCTGAGTTTAAAACCAGTAAGTTCCTGTATAAATCATATTTCTTGCCAAAATGCCAAGCACCATATGGACTCTCTTGCTCTCTGTAATCTGGACTCAATGATGCCATAAATCAAATTATGTCTTCTAAGACACAGCTGACAAATTTAGACTACAGTGTGGGCGTTTGTCCTGTTCCCTTCTTTCTTATAGTTCAACATAAGTCCCAACAAGCCCAGATTCCCTTTGTTTTAAAGGTCACATAACCTTGACACTTTTTCAAGTAAGAAGTGGCATCATGACCTTATACCTTTGGAGAAATGCCTCAAGGCCTGGAATTATGAAAATATATCCAGTCTATTTCATAAAGTTTTCCCAAGTCTGATACTACTGAAATAAAAAGTGTAATGCTTGCACTGAACAATAAAAATTACATTGGAAGTACATAAGCAATGACAGTTAAAGGAATCATGGAAATGTATCTTTTCTAGGAAAATATCTAATGATGGGTGATTTCCAAAGCCCAGGGTCATGGTTCTGAGTGGTATACATGCAATTTCAAAATATCTCTTCACTCACATTTCTCATAACCATCAATGCAAGACTCCTGCTCTTTTGATAAGAGCTAGATATCATTTCATTTCCTCAGTGTTTCCCAAACATTTTGAAATCCTGTAACAAAAGGTGATATGAAACGGATGTATGAGATTTATCTAAAATTCAATTGTGTTTAGCAAAAACACTGCCTATGGAATTCTCCTTTGTGTGAGATCATACGTGATATATTGATGAAGCAAGATAGAGTAGGTACAATAAATGATCGTGAATAATTACTTAAGCTGCGACTATTAATGTCATCCTCATCTCTCTTTCCTCTGGCTATTTGCATCCCTTTTGAACATAGCTCATTTCTATGGAATGCACACTCTTCTGGTTGAATGTGCTGCTTCTCTCACACATAAATTAAATTAAAATTTTTAACAGTTAAAACCAGTACACCAACCAATAAAGGACCAACTCTGCTTGTCTCCATTGTGTCTGTAATAATACATGTTGATTTTGTTTAGTTTGTCACTGAAGAATGGTTCCAATGTTTGAAATATAATGCATAAAATAAAAAATAATTCTCATTACACTGCATTTAATCATAGTGACAAGCTGATAGGATGGCATGATATTAGTAAAAGAACATGGGTTTAAGTCAGAAAATCTGGGTTTTCATCCTGATTCCACCACTTAATAGTGTGGTCCGAGAGTCAGTCAGCACATCTGTAAAATGAGAGAGAGAATATTCACCTCATTCGACCATTATGAGGATTAAATTAACTAATTTAGATCAATGGAAGAGCACCGTGCAAATGTTAGCTGTGATTCCATAATCTAGTCAATACCACCTCAAATTTTCTGTGTAAAGAGGTGGAATGACTAAATGGGAGGAGATGATCAATGACTAACGGGGAGATAGATAGATTATACATAGATAGATAGATGATAGATAGATAGATAATAGATAATAAAAAGAAAGAATATATTAATAAGAATTTCTAATACATATATAACAGTTTATTATTACAGACTAAACTTTAAAAGTCATGGGGTCTCCAGACAGACGGTGGAATGGTGGTTGCTAGGGGTTGGGGAAGAGGCAGAATGGGAGAGTTTTCTTGTTTAATGGGTAGAGTTTTCATTGTACAAGGAAACAGAGTTATGAAGATAGATGGTGGTGATGGTCGCACAATACTATGAGTGTATTTAATACCACTGAACTATACACTCAAAAATGGTTAAGATGGTGAATTCTATGTTATGTATATTTTAATACAATTTATAAATGGACGAAAAATGTCATGGAGTCTATGTGTACAGTCATACAATGTGTGGCCTGTGTCAGGGCATCCCTCCAGCCAAGAGGATGAGTGGGAGAATCCAGCCTGCACTCCACTCACAAGAGGCATGTCCCAGCACAGGGCTGTGTCTGCCTAGAGGTAGGGGCATCTTTTTCTAACTTACACAAAGCCCTCCTGTGGACTGTGAGTCTGATCAGAATTCCTGCATTAAATCCTCAGACAATTCTCAAAGGTATTATTGCCCCACTCTTACAAATTAAAAAACCAAGACTCAAATAACTGAAATGAATTATCCAAGGAATTAAAGCATGAATCAAGGTCTTCTGACACCTAGGCCAATGCATTGCCTATTACATACCAGAAACCTAAGAGCAAAGAAACTCCCAAGTAAATGCTGAGCAGATTGATTGATATAAACCTGGTCAAGACTTGACAAAAACTCAACCACAGAGGTAAAACTCCATTCTCCTCTTATTTCCGTTAACGGATCCTGAGTCCACAGACAGGAGAAGACCTAGAACATAAGTCTGGGACAGACAGCCCAGTTTACATCACATACGACACAAGGACACACGATTTTTTCCATCCAAAATGCTTTCAATGTAAGAAGCAAAACAGATGTACAGCTAAATAAACACAATGAAGTGTTAATAGAAGTCATAATAGAAAGACCACACAACTGTTTTCCCATTTGTGTCTATGAACTGATGGAGGATTCAGATAAATGCTGTCACGATGGGGTGGGGTGAGGCTTCAGACCAGATGGGCCTTGGAAGTTAGGAGGGTGGCCCTGAGTTCTCTTTGTGGTGAATTTGTCAGAGCATACTGGCTGGCATGGGCTGCCAAGGGTGGGACAGGCAGTCACAGCATCTACATCCTGCAAGTAGAGTTGAGCAGAAAAAGCCCAAGGGATACAAGCTGAAAATTGCATGGAGCAGAGCAAAGCCTGTAAACTGGAGAAATGTGTACCAATGACCCACTCGTGGAGGCAAATTATCAGAGATCCATGGTCGGATAAAGGAACAGCATGTAAGCCAGAGGAGAGTCTGAATAAGCAGCAGAAAAAGGTGTGTGCGTTGTGCTCCTAAATACACTGTACTCTTACTGTGAATGAACTAGTTTCATTTAAAGAACCAAGGTCAGAAGGGACAGGAAGACTTAAGCCCTGGAGTTCAGGAAGGCCAAGTAGTGAACAAATGAAATATTTATATGTATAAATCTTTAGACTGGTGCTATGAAAGAGCTCAGTAGCCCTGGAGAGGATGGAGTCTTCAAAAACCAAGGTAAATGGAGCTGAGAAGTAGAAAAATCATAGGAACGTGAACAAAAGGAAAAATCTAGGGCACAGTAGCGTGGCATTTATTCACTCATTTATTCATTCAACAAACTTCACGGAGTGTTCATTAATGATATATATAGTAATAGTAGTAACAGCAGCTAACACTTACATAGCACATGTTCTATGCCACACGTTGTTTTAAGGACTTTTAAACCTTTTAACCCTCACTGCCCTGCGAGCTAGTTATTCCTATTATCCCTGTTTTGTAGATGAGGAAACTGGGGCACAGAGAAGGTAAATATTTTGCTGGCGATCATTCAGCTTATGAGTGCATGAGCAGCATTTGACCCAGGCTCTCTGGATCCAGAGTCTGCTTACATCCTTCACTATGATAATAACCTACTATGTTCTTGCTCTCTGCCAGCCGCCACAGATGTGAGAAGGCCTGGCTTCTGTTCCTAAAGGAATTTGTCACCCAGTGGAAGTTGTGGAATAGCAGTAAATAGAAATGTGGAGGAGAGGGGCCCGTGACAAGTTTCAGTTAATCACAATTTTCCTGGGTTGGCCCAGATTTTCTTGCTCTCATTTGAGTCCCATCCATGGAGAGCTTACCAATTATGGGAACTTAACAGTGGTATTAACTAGGGGGAAGAGAACAAATCTGACTTCCCAAACACTCCTCCACTCTTCTAATAATAGATTTGAATAATGCACATATAGTTTGAGTCCTTAGCAGATATCTGGAATTTATTTCTGGTTTGCCTGAAACCTTTTATTAGAATAATAATTTTTAAAAAGCCTAGGACATCCTATAGCTTGACATTAAATAAATGTAAACCTCTACTCAGAAACTATTTAAATTTTGTTTAAAGTGTTCTCTGTGAAAGTTAAATGACCTTTAAGAAGAAACTCTGAAAATGTATCTGCCATAAGGATAATTTATGAGCTGAACACATTCCACAGGTACTGCTAAGAGTGACACATGTGTTCCTGAAAAAGTACAGGAAAGTTCAGTGACATTCACAGTACTTTGCTGAAGAGCCCTGTCTAGTTGCTTCACTGATAGGCACCGTGGTTTCTGGCTTTAGCCTGTCCTGAGAGCCCTGGACGAAACAGCCCTTGAACCCCGAGTGCTGGGCACATGAATGTGATGGACAAGCATTTGCTGCAGTTTTTAAGTTCTCTTTAGGTCAACATTTCCAGGCATCTATCACTACCTAACAAATCACCCTAAAACACAAGAATTTAAAGCAACAAATAGAATTTATTTTTGCCCATAAATGTGCAGTGTGGGCAATGCTCCGCAAGAACAGGTCATCTCCGCTTCCCTCGGCTGACGTGGGGTCGAATACTTCTCTTTATCTCCACCCCGTGGCCTCTCCAGTATGGCAGCGTCAAAGTGGCCAGACTTTTTACATGTCGGCTCAGGGCTTCCAAGGCATGTGTCTCAAGAAAGAGCATGGGGGAAGCTGTATTACCATTAATGATCTAGTCTCAAACATCACACAGCCTTACTTCTGCCATATTCTATTAATCAAGGTAGTCGGTTTCAACAGAGGTGTCCAACAACCTCTGTGGCACCAGGGACTGGTTTCATGGAAGACAATTTTTCCATGGGGCGGGGGGCAGAGGGTAATTCTGGAGGAGGTTGGTTTCAGGATGAAGCACACATCCTAGATCCCTCGTATGTGCGGTTCACAATAGGGTTCCTGCTCCTATGAGAATCTAATGCCAATGCTGATCTGCCAGGAGGCTGAGCGCTGGTGGTCATGCTCACTCACCCACCACTCACCTCCTACTGTACGGCCTAGTTTCTAACAGGCCAAGGCCCAGGGGTTGGGGACCCCTCAGTTATAAGACCAGGGTAGGTTCAAGGGGAGGGGAAAATAGACTCCTCCTCTTGTTGGATGGGGGTGTGACAATGTTCTGGAAAATCACATAAGATGGAAAATATTGCTCCTGCCATTTTTGATACAGTCTACCCTATGAACTCACAGGAAGAATTTGTGTCCAATTCCATATCAGGAACTGATGTGCTACTACTAAGAATATGTTAGCTTAGCTCATGAAGCTGTGGATCTTGTTTTCGTCTTTTCTATTGGCTTCCAGAAGACCCATAGACAAATGTGTTGCCTTCCTCTAGCCAGATCCCCTGTAAAATTTCATATACAGTAACTTACCCTGTGTTCATTTTATTTTCCCACCATTATTTTCCCTTTGCTTCAATTTTCCTCACTTTTAAAATACACTGTTGCTGTATATGTATTCTACCAGCTGCAAAGAAAGTGAAATATGAATTTTAAAATTTCCAAGAATTAGCCGGGTGTGGTGGCACACACCTGCCATCCCAACTGCACTAGAAACCGAGGCAGGAGGATCACTTGAGCCCAGGAGTTCAAGGCTGCAGCGAGCTATGATTGCACCATTGTACTCCAGCCTGGGTGACAGAGTGAGACCCTGTCTCAAAAAAATAAATTAAGTAAAATAAAATACTCCAAGAAACCAGAGAATCCACCCAGTAGAAAATACATCTAGTTAAAAAAACAAACAAAAAAAAAAGATAGCAAAAGAGGTTAAACCTCACTAGTAATGATAAAAATGAATATTAAAAGAAGTCACCATTTTTTCTTATCACTTAATTGGGTCCTAGGCTCAGTGTTTAGTCCTTCACTAACACTGTAATTATTAAAATTATTTTCTTTCCATTAGTCAAGGATGAGGATCAGGATATGGACAATGAGATCAGTACTTCTGGATGTACCTAGGAGAACTGTAAAACTGCACAATTGCTTCCACAGAATAATTTGATGACACTTATTAAAGGCCAGAAAATACCATGAACTTCCATCCAGTAAAATCTCTTCTAGGTTCTAGAACAAGGAAATAACCCAGATTCTGGGAAATCTGATTTATGCATCAGGACATTGTCTCATTGTCTAAATGCATTAGGAAGTCATCTTAGTTTATCTTTTTAAAAATTGTTGTAAAATACACACATATAAAATGTACCATTTAACCACATGTAAGTGTACAGTTCAGTGGCATTAAGTGTATTCACTTATTATGTGGCCATCACCACTATATATGTCCAGAAGTTTTTCATCATCTTTAACATAAGCTCTGTACCCATTAAACAACAACTCCCCATTCTCTTTTTTTTTTTTTTTTTTTTTTTTTTTTGAGACAGTCTCCCTCTGTCGCCCAGGCTGGAGTGCAGTGGCCGGATCTCAGCTCACTGCAAGCTCCGCCTCCCGGGTTCACGCCATTCTCCTGCCTCAGCCTCCCCAGTAGCTGGGACTACAGGCGCCCACCACCTCGCCTGGCTAGTTTTTTGTATTTTTAGTAGAGACGGGGTTTCACCATGTTAGCCATGATGGTCTCAATCTCCTGACCTCGTGATCCCCCCGTCTCGGCCTCCCAAAGTGCTGGGATTACAGGCTTGAGCCACCGCGCCCGGCCTCTCTTTTTTTTTTAATTAATTAATTTATTTTGACATGAAGTCTAGCTCTGTCGCCCAGGCTGGAGTGCAGTGGCACAATCTCTGCTCATTGCAACCTCTGCCTCCTGGGTTCAAGCAGTTCACTGCCTCAGCCTCCCAAGTAGCTGGGATTACAGGCACCCACCACCATGCCCAGCTAAATTTTTGTATTTTTAGTAGAGACGAGGTCTCACCATCTTAGCCAGGCTGGTCTTGAACTCTGGACCTCGTGATCCACCCACTTCGGCCTCCCAAAGTGTTAGGATTACAGGCACGAGCCGCCGCACCCGGCCAAAAGCTCTCCATTCTTATCTCCCTCAACCCCCACCCCTGGTAACCACGATTCTACTTTCTGTTTCTATAAATTCCACTGCTCCAGGTACCTCATATATGTGGAATCATATGGTATTTGCATTTTTTGTGGCTAGTTCACTTCCCCTAGCATAAGGTCCTCAAGGTTCATCCATGTTATAGCATGTGTCAGAATTTCCTTCCTTTTTAAATATGACTAATATTCCATTGTATGTGTAGTCCACATTTTGTTTATCATTCACATTTCATTCATCCATGGATGGTTGGGTTAGTTCCACCTTCTGGCCATTGTGAATACTGCTGCTGTGGACAGGAGCACACAAATATCTGTTCTGAGTCCCTGCTTTCCATTCTTTGGGGTGTATATTCAGAAGTGGAACTGCTTTGATTTATTTTATGTCAATGAAATATTAGAAGCCATCATCATGTATAACAAATCAGGGAACTGTTTATTAAATTACGTACAGACCCTTCATCTTCTATCTCCTTTGGAAATGAGGACTCTGGAGACCTCCTATGAGCCTTTCCTGGCCGGGCTGACTTCGAGATGACTTCTCTGATCCCCAGCCTGTCCCAGAGCACACCCACCAATGTATTTTTTCTTCCACTGCTTGACTTGCTCTTCGTGTCACTGTCACCTGACATGCCATCATTCAGGCTTTCTTTTATTTTCTGTCCCTCATTTTAGAATGTGCACTTCTTGAGGACAAAAGCTTTTTTTCACTCTATGCCTAGATCAGCATCAAGAGTATACTGGCAATTTAAAAAATATTTATTAAATGAGGCCAGGCATGGTGGCTCACACCTGAAATCTCAGCACTTTGGAAAGCCGAGATGGGAGAATTACTTGAGCTCAGGAGTTTAAGGCCAGCCTGGGCAACATAGCGAGAACTTGTCTCTCAAAAAGAAAAAAAAAAAAAAAATTAGCCAGGCATGGTTGCATGTACTTGTGGTCCTAACTACTCAGGAGAGGGAGGCAGGTAGACTACTTAAGCCCAGGAGGTAGAGGCTGCAGTGAGCCAAGATCGCACCACTACATCCCAGCCTGGGTGACAGAGTGAGACCCTATTTCAAAAACAAACAAACAAAAAAAACCAGCAATATATGTTTAATGACTATGCACATAAAATAAAGTTACATTTAAAAATCAGTGACCAAATTATATAAGCAACATGAGAAAATGTGTGTATATATGTAAATATATGTGTGTGTACAGACACACACAGACACATACACACACAACTATGGTTTGAATGATGGTGTCCCCTACAAAATTCATGTTAAAACTTAATCACCAATGTGATGCAGATGCTCCTTGACATACAATGGGGTTACGTCCCTATAACCACATTGTGAGTAAAAAGTATCATGTCAGAAAGTATCATAAATAATCATTTAATACCCCGATAAACCCATGGTAAAGTCAAAAAATCATAAGTTGAACTATTGTTTAAGTCTGGGACTATCTTTTGTATTAAGAGGTGGATCCTTTAAGAGGTGATTAAGTTGACTCATGGATGGGGTTAGGGCCCTTATTTTAAAAAGCTACAGGCAGTGGGTTTTCTCTCTCCTGCTCTTCTGCCATGTGAGGACACAGAGTTTGGTGCCCCTTGCTCTTCAGCCTTTCACCATGTGAGGAAGGAAGCAGAGCAGACCCTCACCAGAGGCTGACCTGCTGGTGCCCTGACCTTGGACTTCCCAGCCTCCAGAACTGTGAAGAGATAGAAATTTCTGTTCTTCCTAAATTACTCGAAATATTTTGGTATTTTGTTATAGCAGCACAAATGGACTGAGACACACACACGTATAAACACACACACACACAAAACACACACAACACATAAAAATGATTACATGCAAATACACCAAAAGTTAAGAGTAACACAGAAACTATAACATTGGTGGGATTAAGTCTAGCTTTTTTTGAATTCCAAATGTTCTAATGCAGTTGCATTCATTTCATTGTGCTCTCTATAGCTAGGTAGGGTATTGCTTGGCCAACAAGAATTCTCCTGTTGACACTTGGGTGAATTCGCAATGCTCTAGAATCTTTTTCTCAGTATCGCAAGCTCATATAGATGTTTTTTGACAACCTGAGAGTAGGTCATTCTCTATAGATACACTCACATTAACCTTGCTTATAAAAGACCACTATATAAACCAAAGTGCAAATTATGTCTTTAAAATAAAAAATTTAACTGCCAAGGGGAAAGGATATTTGTTGGGAGCTCAGTTATAACCTGTTGACTTAGTGATCATGGAATCAGATCAACAGCATTTGGCTTGAAGATGCTGATGTTTAAATAGGAATGTTTGTACTGTATGGGGCCTGATGGCTGCATCACCATGAAAAGGTTATTCCTATCCCCAGACAGATGGCATTTGCTGGACAGGAGAGCTCCTCCTGATCACAGCAGAGACATAACGCCAAGTCTGCCTCTGTGAACTTGCTAACTTCTGTCACTAATCATCTACTTCATTTTCTCATTGACATGATTTTTCTTACTAAATATTAATTCAACAGACTTCATAATAACTTTTTGACTTGCTAATATAGCCAGTTGCATATTGTCCTTCCTGTTTCTGGACCTTAGCAACATTTATATTTGTCATGTTTTTGCATCTGTCTAAACTTATTATGTTTTTATTTTACAAATAATTGCCAGAAACTCAGGAGTACCTTGTTTTCACTATTGTCTACACTGAAATTATAAAAACAATTTCTGAAGTCAGGAAAGTAAATAATCTGTATTAGGAAAAGTTCTTTTCTAAATAATATTTTTTAGTGTAAATGCTTTGGAACTTGTAACAGAGACCCAGCTTGAATCTACCATGTATTCATCTCAAATTTAATGTATTTGAACATTGCAAAAGGACTGGTGGGGCAGGTTCACCAGGAATCTTTTTAATTATGATCAAACTCTTCCTAGGAAAGAGCTCATCCAAAAAAAAGAGTCAATGTCCTCTTGAAACTTGGAAGAGAGAAGTAAATGAGAGTATAGCATAGGGACTGTCATTCAGACTCTCCTCCACCCATACTCATGACAGGTTGTGCTAGGGGAGCCAAAACACTTTCTTCTCTGAAGCCTGCATGGGACCTTTAGAGTTTATCAGCGGTGGCTGGGTGATGGTGGCAGCAGCTTTGTGCACATTGTAACCATGGGTAGTAATAACTTCAAAGTTCAGGTGTCAAGGGCACAGAAGTCATGCCCTCACTGCCAGTCATCAAGTAACTTACATCAAGTATCTCATCATGGACATTGGCAGTTGTGGTTCTGTGGGTGGACACTGGCAATGCAGCTGCACTGGGCATCTGTGGGAACAAGGGCTATTATTATAGCTATCCAGGAGAGGAGATGTTTTTGAAGTTTACATAACACATCCATTTCTTAGAGACTTTCAGACTATTTTGGCAAATCTGAGAGGCCTGAACCTTGTTCAGACCAAATGAGAATGGATATATACAAATGTTGCTTTGTAACTGTTGTTATATTCTCCCATACCAACGTAGGAGCATCCTGGGAAATATAGTTCACATACCTGAAAGTTAAGTTTCAGTTGGATAGAATCATTACACTTATGAAAAATGATTCCTTCTCAGATGACAAAAGACCAAGTGATCACTGTTATTCCTACTAAAATCAAGCTATATCTCGGTTTGAAAAATGTTAACTTTGAAATTTGAAAAATTATTTTAAAAATAGAGTACAAATTATATCATAAACACTCCTCTCTGCCACCCAAAATAAACAAACATTAATATCTTGTTACATATGCTTCAGATCTTTATCTTACAAGAAGTAAAGGATTAAACTCAAAGATACTGTCCCCTAGAGCCCCTTCTCCACTCCCATTCCCACCCCTCCCCTCCATCCCAAGAGCAAATTATGGATGCCATTTTTAAATCCACAACAAATAATGTAATACATTATTTATAGATGTGAAAATAACTACAAAGCAAAAGTATAAAGACAAGGAATAAATATATGCTAAGGTAATTTTTAAAAATAAGAGATGGAAAGAGAATGTTTTACTCCTCTCATAAATACTATAAATTGTTTAGACCCTTTTAAATTCATATTTAATTCAAGGAAAAGTAATCAAGGATAATCGAATACTCTAAGAAAAGTATTGCACAGCTATAACTTCACTCTTCCTTTTCAGTTGAGTGAGAAAATGATAGAAGAAAGTTGGGAACTGGGAACCAGAGATAAGATAGTGTTTCGTCCTCCCAGCAATCCTTCCTTTAGAAACTGAAAGAGGAAGACAGGAGAGACCCACAGCTGATCTCTGAGAAGTGAGTAGCTGGAGGCACCAGGATACCAGCCAAGCCTAAAGTATAAAGCAAATCCCTGGACATAGCTTTTGATTCTAAGCTAAGAAGTGCAAGGTAAGCTACAAAAAGCATTCTAATCAGGGCCTAGATGTGTTTGATTACAATAAATCAACATCTGCAAAATTCATGAAAAAACTACCCAATGTTTTCATAGCCTTTATTTGACTTTAGAGCAATTAGAAAGCTTCATTTAAGTACAGTAATCATTAAATCTATTTAAATAAGGTTTTCAATTGCAAAGCAAAAATAATATACAAATTGGGGATTATACATCAGGAGCCAGATTTCTAATTAAACAAGGAGATTAAACCTATTCATTTATCTCTGTTTCTTTCTGAAATTCATCCAATATTAATATTAAAGGAATAAAAAAATACATTAACTCTCATGTTCTCAGAGCATGAATGGGGCTTGACCACTGGCCCTAGATTGGGGAGAGAAAATGGAAGTCTCAGCCAGGTGCAATGGCTCATACCTGTAATCCCAGCACTTTGGGAGGTCAAGGCAGGCAGATCACTTGAGGTCAGGAGTTCCAGACCAGCCTGGCCAACAAGGTTGAAACCCCCTGTCTACTAAAAATACAAAATGTAGCCAGGCATGGTGGTGTGCACCTGTAATCCCAGCTACTCAGGAGGCTGAGGCATGAGAATCACTTGAACCTGGGAGGTGGAGGTTGCAGTGAGCCGAGATCCCGCCACTGCACTTCAGCCTGGGTAACAGAGCAAGACTCAGTCTCAAAAAAAAAAAAAAAAAAAGGACATCTTTAAGAAAGCAAATCACAGGAAACAACAAAACAGAAGAATCCACAAAGTTCTGGAAGATGGAAAGGAGGTGGACCCATGGTAACTGAGTCAAAGAGAGAAGGCTGGAAACTATCACGCTGGAGGAGAGAGGCAAGAAGACAGTAGGAGCCAACTCTTTCACGTCATAGAATCCCAGAAAGATACAAGATTTGGAGGTGCTAGGAGCCAAGTGAGACTGATAACTAACATCCTCCTTTTTCCTCAGTGGAGTACACAAATGGTTAAGACACAGATGTGGATGCCAGACAACGGGAGATCAAATGTCACCTTTAATCTAGAATCCTACATTGGATACTGGACTAGAAAAACATTTGGGGAAAAAGTAATGAAATTCAAATATGGTTCCATGGATTAGCTAATTGTAATGTATTATGAATCACCCGCTTTCTGTCTTTGCTCTGTGGTTATGTAAAAAGTTAACATTAAAGAAAGCTGGGGGAGGAACGTACAGAAATTATCTGTACTATTAGTGCAAATTGTAGGTCTAAAATTATTTCAAAATTAAACTTTTTAAGTTAAACATCTCCTTGATTGCTGATAAAGCCAATATTAGAAAGCATAGCTTATTCTGCCTGAATTGGATAAATTTGCTCACTTCAGATTTGGGCAGATTTACCTAATCATAACTGCAAGCAATACTGTGCCATTTCAAGTCTTACCACAGAATAGAGTCAGCAGGCTCTAAGCCTACACAGGGCCCAGAGCTAAAGAGAGCACATGCTCTGCTTCAGACAGGCGAAACTTCAGTTTAAGATCTTAGGATCTCCTCAAAGAAAGGTGAGCAGAAAGGGCTGAGCTATGCCTGCCCAGTTCCTTCCCCGCTCTCCCCAATTAAGTATGTCACTCCTTGTCGCCTGGGGAGGAGTCAAGACAGAGAAGAAAGAATCCAGGAGCATTGTTTTCAACGCAGTGCTCTCAGACTTTTTGGTCTCAAGGCCCTTTTACACTATTAAAAATAATTGGAGACCTCAAAGAGCTTTTGTTCATACTAGTTATATATTTAAACATCTACTATAAAACTGACACTTTTTAGTATTTATTTATTTATTTAAATACTATTACTAAAGCCAGTAGATGTTAACATGAATAACATATTTTATGAAAAATAATAATTTTTTCCAAACCAAAAAGTATAATGAGAAGAGTGGCCTTGTTGTTCATTTTTACAAATCTCTGTAATGGCTGCCTTAACAGAAGACAGCTGGATTATCACAGCTGCTTCTGCATTCGATCTGCTGTGATATCACATGTCATGTTGCCTCTGGAAAATTCCCCTACACACTTACAGGAGAATGAGAGTGAAAAGAGCAAATAATATCTAGTGTTTTTAGAAAAAATATTTTTTCCTTCCATCCTTCAGAGATCCCTGGACTACACTTTGAGAACTACTGTTCTAATAAATGTCTCTCTATGTGCAGAACAGACGAGGTAAATGTTCCCCCAATTGAAGGTAGCACAAAGGCTGTAGAAGACAGTGATGAAGGCTAAAAGAAGGGTGCCCCAGAGACAGAGAAGCTTTGAAGAAAATCTGGCTATGAAGCAGAGAAACTCTTCCCCCAATTTCTCTTTCAAGTAGCACTGTCAGGTGACTGTCTCTGTCTCTCTGCTGGCAATTTACTGAGAGGCTGAACCCTGACAATCTCCAGACTCAAGGAAGCCGGCAGAGCTGAGGAACACCCTACTAAAACAGGAAACTGGGAGGAATTTAGCACAAGATTCAATGACATCCCTCATCCCTCTTGCCCTACTCAGCTCCTAACATCCTGGCCTCTTAGTTTGTTACCCATGCCCCAACACACACACCCTAAGTGAGAGGTTGGGTAATTCTTCTCTGAGGAAACAGAACAAGCCAAGAAGGGGGAAAAAAATAAACCCTATAAATACTGAGAGTTGGGATATCCATCAATGAAACAGCCCCAACCAATTACCCAAAATTAAAGCCCACATCTTGGCAAGCCCCACCTCTGCACACACAGTTCCAATAGCTGCAGATGTTGCACTCTTGTGTGCTAATAGACAGTCCAGAATGACTAAATCAGACATTCTCAGAAAGCATCCAATGGGGAAAAAACAGACAAAATTATAAAAAACAAATGAAAAGACAATGTGGTTTCTTTAAAAAAATAATAAAAATAATTAAAAAAAGAACATTCATCAACAACAAAGGGCTTCTTGGAAATTAAAAACATAAAAGCAGAAATTTAAAAATTAATTAAAGTTTTGTAAGATAAAGCTGAGAAAGTCTTTCAGAAAGTAGATCAAAGAAAAATGAATAGAAAATAGAAAAAATAATACTTAGAATATCAGAGAATTGATACCGGCTAAACTTGCAACAAATACAACCCCAGAAAGAGTTAACTGGGAAATTACCAGATAAATAAAAATTAAATCTTCACAGAATTGAGGAGCCTGAGTTTCCAAGTTGAAAGAGTCTATCATATTTCCAGGAAAATATATAAATATATGAAAAAGCAAAAAAAAATACATAGATGTGAAACTCCAGCAAACAAGGGATAAAGAGAAAATCCTAAAGGCTTCAAGAACACAAAAACAATGGAGATGCAGGATGGCATCAGACTTGAGAATAATAACTCTAAGAATCACATGATAATGGAGAAATGAAATGCCTTCAAAATGCTGAAGAAAAATGCTATCCACCTAGAATCCTAAACTCAAATCATCATTCAAGGATGAGGATAGATTAAAGACATATGCACAAAGGCAACATCTAAAAAAGATTACTTCCCAGGAAAGCCTTTTTTCAAGATGCTCCTAGAAGGTGTAATCCATTGAAAGAAAAGAATCAACCAAGGAAAGAAAACAGGGAATCCAAGACAGAAGGTGTGGTTGTCAGTCTTCAAGACGGCCCTAAATGAGCCCCTCCTGGGATTCACAGCCTTGTACGGTCCCCTCTGGTATTGGACGGGGTCTATGTGGACAATAGAAGATAGCAGAAGTAACAAGCTATTCCTTCTGGCATTGGGTTTCGTCTTTCTCCCTTCCACTCTTTCTCTCTTTCCAGCCACTAACTCTGGGGGAAGCCGGTGTGAGCAGTGCTATAGAGATGTCCGTTTGGTGAGAACTGAGTCCTCCTGCCCAAAGCTTCTAATCTGAGCTTAGAAACCGATTCTCCAGTGCCAGTCCAGCTTCAGATCATTTCAGCCTTGTGAGAAACCTGAACCAGAACCATCCAGTTAAGCTGTTCCTGGATATGACCCACAGAAACTGTGAAAAAATAAATGTTTGTCAGTTGATGCTGCTAAGTTTTGAAGTGATATGTTACAAAGCATCAGACACCTAATACACAGTGGATCTAACACAGAAGAGAAGAGAAAGACATTTCTAAGACAAGAAAGCCCCAGGGCAACAGCCATGTAGCCATCAGTATCCTGTCCAGATTTGAGCAGAAAGACTGAGGTCTCTAGGAAAGATGTCTCAAAAAAAAAAGTAGAACTGATAAATTATCTTGTGTATTTTATGATGGAGAGAAGTTGCATTCACTTACTTCAATGTGAATATATATTTAGTTACGTTCACAAACACTCCAGTTTCAGACTGAAGTGTTTGCTAATGGTTACATGGAAAGCTAAGCAAAAGAAAAGTTGTAACAATTATTAACTCTAGAAAAAAAAGGGTTCAAGAAAGGAAAGGTAACTAAAGTACATATTTAGCCCATATGCAAATAATATTTATATCATCATAGTAATGGAGATGCCAGACAGTGATATACCCCCCAGATTGTGGTAATTCTACTGAGAGTATGAAGAAATGAAAGCATGTGTAGCAGGGAGGGAGTGGTGGTGGTAGAGCATGTTGATTTAAGAAAGCTAAAATTTATCTTCTGTAATGAGAAGTTAGTGGATGATGTCTGAAACATGAAGATCGAAACACTTTAATCTAAGTATACTATTGACAAATGCAAAGGTAAATTCCAGAATAACAGCTAAAATAATTGAAAGGAATTGACTCTGGGGAGCAGAAATTGAGGGTAGGAAGCAATGGCATCATGCAGTGCTCTGCCATAAGTTACGTTATTCTCCTTGTCTCAAAAAATTTTGATCCAAATACAATTTTATTATTGTTATTGAGACAGAGTCTCCCTCTGTTGCCCAGGCTGGATGATTTTGGCTCACTGCAACCTCCGCCTCCTAGGTTCAGGCGATTCTCCTGGCTCAGCCTCCTGAGTAGCTGGGATCACAGGCACCTACCACCATGCTCGGCTAGTTTTTGTATTTTTAGTAGAGACGGGGTTTCCCCATGTTGGCCAGGCTGGTCTCGAACTCCTGACCTCAGGTGATCCACCCACGTTGGCCTCCCAAAGTGCTGGGATTATAGGCATGAGCCACCACACCCTAAAATAAAATATTAACAGCATTTACCTATCATGGGACAAAAATCAATAGGCAATGTCTACAATTAATAAACCACAAAATAGAAAATATCTTCATATTTGTCAGTATCTATCAGAAGATACCAAAAACACAAATAGTTAAATATGGTTTCCTCTGAAAGACAACACTGGGAATGGCAATATTTGTTGCTGCAATACAAACCATCCCCAAACATAGTAGCTGTGATGGTTAATATTAGATGTCAACTTGATCGCATGGAAAGATGCCTGGATGGCTGATAAAGTATTGTTTCTGAGTGTCTGTGAGAGTGTTGCCAGAGGAAATTGACATTTGAGTTGCTGGAAAAGCATTAGTTGTGAGATGGTTTCCCTACCCTGAGATGTCCTTCAATGCCTCAATGCCTCAGGGAGAGGAAAACCCACCGTTAATGTGAGTGGGCACCATCCAATCGTCAGTCAGTGCGGCTAAAACAAAGCAGGTGGAAGAAAGTAGGATAAGTTTGCTTGCTGAATCATCTGGCTCTTTTTCTTATTCCTGTGCCAGACGCTTGCTTCCGCTCCTCCTGCCCTTGAACATCAGACCCCAGGTTCTTCCGTCCTTGGACCGTGGAACTTGCACCAGCAGCTTCCCAGGGGCTCTCAGGCCTTGGGCCATAGACTAAGGCTGCGCTATCACCTTCCCTGGTTTTGAGGCTTTCGGACTTGGACTGAGGGACTACCGGCTTCTCTCTTTCCTCTCTTCCAGACAGCCTGTTGGGGGACTTCACCTTGTAATTGTGCAAGCCAATTCTCCCTTATAAACTCCCTTTTTTACTATTATTATACTTAAATTCTGGGATACATGTGCAGAACGTTCATGTTTGTTACATAGGTATACATGTGCCATGGTGGTCTGCTGCACCCATCAACCCATCATCTACATTAGGTATTTCTCCTAATACTATCCCTCTCCTAGCCCCCCAACCCCCAAAAAACCCCAGTGGGTGATGTTCCCCTCCGTGTATCCATATGTTCTCATTGCTCAGCTCCCACTTATGAGTGAGAAAATGCAGTGTTTGGTTTTCTGTACCTGTGTTAGTTTGCTGAGAATGATGGTTTCCAGCTTCATCCATGTCCCTGCAAAGGACATAAACCTTTTGTATGGCTGCATAGTATTCAATGGTGTATATGTGCCACATTTTCTTTATCCAGTCTATCATTGATGGGTATTTGGGTTGGTTCCAATTCTTTGCTATTGTGAATAGTGCTGCAATAAGTATATGTGTGCATGTGTCTTTACAGTAGAATAATTTATACACCCAGTAATGGGATTGCTGTGTCAAATGGTATTTCTGGTTCTAGATCCTTGAGGAATTGCCACACTGTCTTCCACAATGGCTGAACTAGTTTACACTCCCACTAACAGTGTAAAAGCATTCCTATTTCTCCACATCCTCTCCAGCATCTGTTGTTTCCTGACTTTTTAATGATCGCCATTCTAACTGGCATGAGATGGTATCTCATTGTGGTTTTGACTTGCATTTCTCTAATCATTCTCTAATGACCAGTGATGATGAGCTTTTTTTCAAATGTTTGTTGGCTGCATAAATGTCTTCTTTTGAGAAGTGTCTGTTCATGCCCACTTTTTGATGGAGTTGTTTGTTTTTTTCTTGTAAATTTGTTTCAGTTCCTTGTAGATTATGGATATTAGCCCTTTGCTATTGGATAGATTGCAAAAATTTTCTCCCATTCTGTAGGTTGCCTGTTCATTCTGATGATAGTTTCTTTTGCTGTGCAGAAGCTCTTTAGTTTAATTAGATCTCATTTGTCAATTTTGGCCTATGTTGCCATTGCTTTTGGTGTTTCGGTCCTGAAGTCTTTGCCCATGCCTATGTCCTGAATGGTATTGCCTAGGTTTTCTTCTAGGGTTTTTATGGTTTTAGGTCTTGTGTTTAAGTCTTTAATCCATCTTGAGTTAATTTTTGTATAAGGTGTAAGGAAGGGGTCCAGTTGCAGCTTTCTGCATATGGCTAGCCTGTTTTCCCAATACCATTTATTAAATAGGGAATCCTTTCCCCATTGCTTGTTTTAGTCAGATTTGTCAAAGATCAGATGGCTGTAGATGTGTGGCATTATTTCTGAGGCCTCTGTTCTGTTCCATTGGTCTATATATCTGTTTTGGTACCAGTACCATGCTGTTTTGGTTACTGTAGCCTTGTAGTATAGTTTGAAGTCAGGTAGCGTGATGCCTTCAACTTTGTTCTTTTTGCTCAGGATTGTCTTGGCAATATGGGCTCTTTTTTGGCTCCATATAAAATTTTGAGTAGTTTTTTTCTAATTCTGTGAAGAAAGTCAATGGTAGCTTAATGGAGACAGCATTGAATCTATAAATTACTTTGGCTTGTATGGCTATTTTCAAGATATCGATTCTTCCTATCCATGAGCATGGAATGTTTTTCCATTTGTTTGTGTCCTCTCTTATTTTCTCAAGCAGTGGTTTTTAGTTCTCCTTGAAGAGGTCCTTCACAACCCTTGTAAGTCATATCCCTAGGTATTCTATTCTCTTTGTAGCAATTGTGAATGGAAGTTCACTCATGATGTGACTCTGTTTATCTATTATTGGCGTATAGGAATGCTTGTGATTTTTGCACATTGATTTTGTATCCTGAGGCTTTGCTGAAGTTGCTTATCAGCTTCAGGAGATTTTGGGGTGAGACAATGGGGTTTTCTAAATATACAATCATGTCATCTGCAAACAGAGAAAATTTGACTTCCTCTCTTTCTATTTGAATAGCCTTTATTTCTTTCTCTTGCCTGATTGCCCTGGCCAGAACTTCCAACACTATGTTGAATAAGAGTGGTGAGAGAAGGCATCCTTGTCTTGTGCTGGGTTTCAGAGGTAAAGCTTTCAGCTTTTGCCCATTCAGTATGATATTGACTGTGGGTTTGTCAGAAATAGCTCTTATTATTTTGAGATATGTTCCATCAATACTTAGTTTATTGAGAGTTTTTAGCATGGAGGGGTGTTGAATTTTATTGAAGGCCTTTTCTGCATCTATTGAGATAATCATGTGATTTTTCTTTTTCATTGGTTCTGTTTATGTCATGGATTACATTTATTGATTTGCATATGTTGAACCAGCCTTGTATCCCTGGGATAAAACCTACTTGATCGTGATGGATAAGCTTTTCGATGTGCTGCTGGATTCGGTTTGCCAGTATTTTATTGAGGATTTTCACATCAATGTTCACCAGGGATATTGGCCTGAAATTTTCCTTTTTTGTTGTGTCTCTGCCAGGTTTTGGTATTGGGATGATGCTGGCCTCATAAAATGAGTTAGGGAGGAGTCCCTCTTTTTCTATTGTTTGGAATAGTTTCAGAAGGAATGGTACCAGCTCCTCTTTGTACCTCTAATAGACTTTGGCTGTAACTCCATCTGGTGCTGAGCTTTTTGTGGTTGGTAGGCTATTTATTACTGCCTCAATTTCAGAACTTGTTATTGGTCTACTCAGGGATTCAACTTTTTCCTGGTTTAGTCTTGAGAGGGTGTATCTGTCCAGGAACTTACCCATTTCTTCTAGATTTTCTAGTTTATTTGCATAGAGGTGTTTATAGTATTCTCTGATGGTAGTTTATATTTCTGTGGGATCAGTGGTGATATCCCCTTTATCATTTTTTATTGTGTTTATTTGATTCTCCTCTCTTTTCTTCTTTATTAGTCTGGCTAGTGGTCTATTTTGTTAATCTTTTCAAAAAACCGCCTCCTGGATTCATTGATTTTTTGAAGGGCTTTTCATGTCTCTATCTCCTTCAGTTCTGCTCTGATCTTAGTTATTTCTTGTCTTCTGCTAGCTTTTGAATTTGCTCTTGCTTCTCTAGTTCTTTTAATTGTGATTTTAGGATGTTGATTTTAGATCTTGCCTGCTTTCTCCTATGGGCATTTAGTGTATACATTTTCCTCTAAACACTGCTTTAGCTGTGTCCCAGAGATTCTGGCACATTGTGTCTTTGTTCTCATTGGTTTCAAAGAACTTATTTATTTCTGCCTTGGTTTTGATATTTACCCAGTAGTCATTCAGGAGCAGGTTGTTCAGTTTCCATGTAGTTGTGCGATTTTGAGTGAGTTTCTTAATCCTGAGTTCTAATTTGATTGCACTGTGATCTGAGAGACTGTTATGATTTCCATTCTTTTGCATTTGCTGAGGACTGTTTTACTTCCAATTATGTAGTCAATTTTAGAATAAGTGCAATGCGATGCTGAGAAGAGTGTATATTCTATTGATTTAGGATGGAGAGTTCTGTAGATGTCTGTTAGGTCTGCTTGGTCCAGAGCTGAGTTCAAGTTCTGAATATCCTTGTTAATTTTCTGTCTTGTTGATCTGTCTAATATTGACAGTCGGGTGTTAAAGTCTCCCATTATTATTATGTGGGAGTCTAAGTCTCTTTGAAGTCTCTAAGAACTTGCTTTATGAATCTGGGTGCTCCTGTATTGGGTGCATATATATTTAGGAAAGTTAGCTCTTCTTGTTCTGTTGATCCCTTTACCATTATGTAATGTCCTTCTTTGTCTTTTTTGATCTTTGTTTAAAGTCTGTTTTATCAGAGACTACGATTGAAACCCCTGCTTTTTTTGCTTTCTGTTTGCTTGGTAAACATTCCTCCATCCCTTTATTTTGAGCCTATGTGTTTCTTTGCATGTGAAATGGGTCTCCTGAATTCAGCACACTGATGGGTCTTGACTCTTTATCCAATTTGCTAGTCTGTGTCTTTTAATTGGGGCATTTAGCCCATTTACATTTAAGGTTAATATTGTTATGTGTGAATTTGATCCAGTCATTATGATGTTAGCTGGTTATTTTGCCGATTAGTTGATGCAGTTTCTTCAAAATGTCAATGGTCTTTACAATTTGGTATGTTTTTGTAGTGACTGGTACCAGTTTTTCCTTTCCATATTTAGTGCTTCCTTCAGGAGTTCTTGTAAGGCAGGCCTGGTGATGACAAAAATCTCTCAGCATTTGCTTGTCTGTAAAGGATTTTATTTCTTCTTCACTTATGAAACTTAGTTTGACTGGATATGAAATTCTGGGTTGAAAATTATTTTCTTTAAGAATGTTGAATATTGGCCCCCCACTGTCTTCTGGCTTGTAGGGTTTCTGCAGAGATCCACTGTTGGGCTTCCCTTTGTGGGTAACCCCACCTTTCTCTCTGGCTGCCCTTAACATTTTTTCTTTCATTTCAATCTTGGTGAATCTGACGACTATGTGTCTTGGGGTTGACCTTCTCAAGAAGTATCTTTGTGGTGTTCTCTGTGTTTCCTGAATTTGAATGTTGATCTGTCTTGCTAGGCTTGGGAAGTCCTCCTGGATAATATCCTGAAGAGTGTTTTCCAACTTGGTTCCATTTTCTTTGTCACTTTCAGGTACACAAATCAAACGTAGGTTTGGTCTTTTCACATAGTCCCATATTTCTTGGAAGCTTTGTTCATTTCTTTTCATTCTTTTTTCTCTAATCTTGTCTTTTCACTTTATTTCATTAGTTTGATTTTCAATCTCTGATATCCTTTCTTCTGCTTGATCAATTCCACTATTGATACTTGTGTATGCTTCACGAAGTTCTTGTGCTGTGTTTTTGCACTCCATCAGCTTATTTATGTTCTTCTCTAAACTGGTTATTCTAGTTAGCAATTCCTCTAACCTTTTTTCAAGGTTCTTAGCTTCCTTGAATTGGGTTAGAACATGCTCCTTTAGCTTGGAGGAGTTTGTTATTACCCACCTTCTGAAGCCTCCTTCTGTCAATTCGTCAAACTCATTCTCCATCCAGTTTTGTTCCCTTGCTGGTGAGTTGTGATCCTTCAGAGGAGAAGAGGCATTCTGGTTTTGGGAATTTTCAGGCTTTTTGCACTGGTTTTTCCTCATCTTTGAGGATTTATCTACCTTTGGTCTTTGGTGTTGGTGACCTTCAGATGGAGTTTCTGTGGGTTTTTGTTGCTGTTGATGCTATTCCTTTCTGTTTGTTAGTTTTCCTTCTAACAGGCCCCTCTGCTGCAGGTCTGCTGGAGTTTGCTGGAGGTCCACTCCAGACCCTGTTTGCCTGGTTATCACCAGCAGAAGGGGCAGAACCGCAAAGATTGCTTCCTGTTCCTTCCTCTGGAAGCTTTGTCCCAGAAGGGCACTTGCCAGATGCCAGTCAAACTCCAACAGACCTGCCAGCAGTGTCTGTCAACCTCTGCTGGGAAGTGTCGCTCAGTCAAGAGGCACGGGGGTCAAGGACCCACTTGAGGAGGCAGTCTGTCCCTTAGCAGAGCTGGAGTGCTGTGCTAGGAGATCCTCTGCTCTCTTCAGAGCCAGCAGGCAGGAATGTTTAAGTCTGCTGAAGCTGTGCCCACAGGTGCCCCTTCCACAACGTGCTCTGTCCCAGGGAGATGGGAGTTACATGTACAAGCCCCTGGCTGGGGCTGCTGCCTTTCTTTCAGAGATGCCCTGCCCAGAGAGAAAGAATCTAGAGAGGCAGTCTGGCTACAGTGGCTTTGCGGAGCTGCAGTGGGCTCCGCCCAGTTCGAACTTCCGCGGGGGCTTTGTTTAGGCTTCGCGGGGGGAAAACCTCCTACTCAAGCCTCAGTAATGGCAGATGCCCCTCCCCCCACGAAGCTCATGCATCCCAGGTCAACTTCAGACTTCTGTCCTGGCAGCAAGAATTTCAAGCCAGTGGATCTTAGCTTGCTGGGCTCTGTAGGGGTGGGATCCACTGAGCTAGACCACTTGACTCTCTGGCTTCAGCTCTCTTTTCAGGGGAATGAATGGTTCTGTCTCACTGGCATTCTAGGCACCAATGGGGTGTGAAAAAAAACTCCTAGTGAGCTGAGATCATGCCATTGCACTCCAACCTGGGCAACAGGGCAAGACTTCATCTCAAAAAAAAAAAAAAACCTCCTGCAGCTAGCTCAATATCTGCCCAGATGGCTGCCCAGTTTTGTGCTTAAAACTCAGGGCCCTGATTGTGTAGGCACCCGAGGGAATCTCCTAGCCTGTGGGTTGTGAAGACCATCGGAAAAGCCTAGTATCTAGGCCGGAATGCACAGTTCCTCACGCACAGTCCCTCAAGGCTTCCCTTGGCTACGGGAGGGAGTTCCCCCACCCCTTGCACTTCCCAGGTTAGGTCATGCCCCACCCTGCTTCTGCTTGCCCTCCATGTGCTGCATCCACTGTCTAACCAGTCCCAATGAGATGAGCCGGGTACCTCAGTTGGAAATGCAGAAATCACCTGCCTTCTGCATTGATCTCGCTGGGAGCTGCAAACCAGAGCTGTTCCTATTCGGCCATCTTTGTACCACACAAACTCCCTTTTAAATAGACATATATCCTATTGGTTCTATCCCTCTGCAGCACCCTAATACAGTAGCTTAAAACAAAAAGAATCAAGACTTGAAACAAAAACAATGCAGGGCTTGGTGAGAAAAGTTTGTCACTGCTCCACACAGAGGCAGCCAGGATAGCTCCACTGGAGCTCACATGATATGCAGCCCTGATGGGCATGGGCATGAAGTGTCCAGTGCCATAGCTCCACAGCCTCTGCGGGCCAGGCCTCACATGACTGCTCCTTGTGTTCTGCCTCAAGCCCACACTAAATTTCTAATGTGACTTTGGTCATGCATGCTGTTTCGCAAACTTGCTGTCAGCCCCTAAGAATAACAGAAAATCATCAAAATTAAAGAGACTAGAGGGCACAGAACAGGTATAGAGCTCTAGCCTGAAGGAACTCCACTCTCCCCAAGGCTGAAGTCTAGAGTGGCAGAGGATTTGAAAAGCATTAGTTTTCAGATGGTTTCCCTACCCTGAGGTATCCTTCAATGCTTGGGTTTACTTTTGGAGCCAGCAATGTACACATTCCAGGATGACATATTAAATGAGGTGGCCATTTTCTATGTTGTTCCTACATGTTTTCAAAGAAAAAGGACTGCGTTCAGACCTGGCCTGCTCCCGAACATCTCCACAAGACTTAAATTACATGCTTGAACAGCCGGATGGGCAACAGCAAAGCTGCCTGTCACGATACAGAGGCCTGCCAAGAGACAAGCAACTCTAAATCAAAAAAGGAAGAAAAAAATGCCATTCTCAGACCTCTCAGAAACTGGCCCAAGATGGAAACTCAGCTTCTCTGTGTCTAAAGCCAAGTCACTGAATCAGGTTGGTTGACTTTGAAGGCTGGAGGCTGATAACATTTGTAAGGGTTATGTCCTAGAACAACCCACTGCTTTCACATGAGGTAGTGAAGAGGAAAACAGTACAGCTCCAGGTGTAATAGGTCTTTCTTACTGAGAAAAAAGCCCGTTTTAAAACAATTTTACCTCACGTGACTTATGGTGACATTGAAAATTGGTTTTTTGTTGTTGATATTTTGTTTTGTTTTGTTTTGCTTTGCTTTTTGCTTTTCTCTAAAATGCTACTGTAGTAATAGCATAAAATGTAAACAAGGCTAGAACTTTTCTATTCTCTGTGAGTCATGATTGATTAGCAATTACTACTGGGAAGAAATACAGCAAGGACAAAGGCAATCAACAGTTAATACTAGAACCTCAACCTCTTCCACATCAAAGCCTTTTTCTAGACTTAATATTATTCTCTCTGTTGAAGATGCTTATATATAATGGAATGACCTAAAATAAAAACAAAAGTTTTAAGCCTTAATTTCACCTTCCTTTACTCAGATCTTGTAAGTAGTCCATATATGAATTTAAAAATCCAAAGGGAACTGCTAACTTGAAAATTTTAAATACACAAGGTGTTGTATAATATGTAAATAAATTAATCAAGTATTGCCTTTTAATGAAGGAAGACTGAAAGAAGTCTTTTCCATCCAGAAACCAGTATATTTTTACCTCCAGGGTTTCGCATCATTTGACTATTCAGAAAATATTTATTGAGGAAGTATGTGATAGGGTTTGGACGTCTGTCCCCTCCAAATCTCATGTTGAAATGTGACCTCCAGTGATGGAGGTAGGGCCTGGAAAGAGGTGTTCGGGTTATGGGAGCAGATCCCTTATGAATAGCTTAGCACCAACCCCTCAGTGATAAGTGAGTTCTTACTCAGCTTATGCAAGATCTGGTTGTTTAAAAGAATCTGGGATCTCTCCATTCTCTCTCTTACTCCCTCTGACGTATGATACACCTGCTCCCTCTTCACCTTCTGCCATGATTGAAAGCTTCCTGAGGCCCTCACTAGAAGCGGATGCCAGCACCATGCTTCCTGTACAGCCTGCAGAACCACAAGCCAATTAAACCTCTTTTCTTTGTAACCTATCCAGCCTCCGTTATTTCTTTATAGTAATGCAAAAATGGCCTAACACAGTATCTTTCAGGCACTATTCTAGGCTCTCGAGAGTAAAGCCATGTTCTGGATATCGATTGTTGCCAAATGAATATCCCAAAATGTAGTGGCTTAAAAGATAGCAATCATTTTATTATTATGATTCATATTTTGACTGCCTAAGCATATTAAGCAGTTGTCTGTCAGGGTCTCTGAAATAGTTGCAGATGATGGCAGGGGCTGGAGTCATTGCAAAGGTTTCTGCAATCATATGTTTAGCTATTGATGCTGGCTGTCAACTAGGACCTCAGCTGGGGCAATTAAACATAGCCTCTTTGTGTAGCCTGGGTTTCCTCACAGCACGGTGACTGGGTTCCCAGACTGAGAGAACCAGGAAGAAACTACATTGCTTTTACGATTTATCCTTGGAAATCACATAGCATCACTACTGCCAATAGTCACAGACCTGCCAAGATTCAAGGGAAAAAAGCATAGACCCCTCACATCTCTCAATGGGAAGTGTGTCACTGTCACATTCTAATTAGACAATGTGGGATGGGAGATCTTCTTGTGCCCATCTTAGAAAAGTCAATCTGCCATGAGAAATAAAAATATTATACAAAGTATCTGACCCTCATACATATGTTTAGGGGCTGGGAAAGCCTGGCAATAAATAAATCAAGAGAGGAATACCAGGCATGATAACTTCTATGCAGAAGAATTAGAGAAAGGAAGGGGAGAAATACAGATGGTGTTGAGCATACTGTCTCTTTTCGTACAGTGGTCACAGAAGCCTTCTCTGGTAAGTGGCCATGTGAGCAGAGATCCTGGAGGAACTGATCCATTGAGCCATGTAGATAATGGGGCAAGAGCATTCCAGGCAGGAGAAACAGCAAATACGAAGGTCACGTAGGGAGAGAGTGCTCCATGTGCTGAGGAAATGACCAGGAAGTCAGTGTGGTGAGAGCAGTGACAAAGGTTCAAGAAGAAGGCAGAGAGCTTGCGGGGGGCCAAGCTTGCAGAGCTTTTAGACATGGTGAGGACCATGGTCTTTGCTCTGAGTGACGGGGGAAGCCATTGAAGAGTTTTTAGGAGGAAAATGGTAAAATTGTATAAAAACAGGATGACTCTGGCCACGACATAGAAAATAGAAGCACCACATCCAGATACAGAGTGAAAGTGGGAGATGAGTATGGAGGCTCTTGCAGTAAATCAGGTGTAAGATGATGACACTTTGGACAAGGTATTAGTAATTGAGTTGGTGAGAAGGAATCAGGTTCTGATGTTAAATAATGTCTTGTCCTTTTTTTAACATTCAGATAAAAAGCCGTGTTTATGGATTTAAATATTAAAGCCTGAGCTTAAATAATAAATGTTAAAGGATAAAAATGGATCAATTATCACTGGACTGCATATCACAAGCGAATTTTCTTTTAACATAGCATTATGGGTTGTCTCTAAAACATTTTTGAAGACTTTTCTTCTGGCAGCTTTAATACCTTTCCCTCCTGTGACATAGTCCAGGCCACATATCCAAAGTGAAATGCAAATTAAGGAAATTATCACTTAGGCCAAAAAACCATTTGACTGAAGTATTCAGGTAATTGAAGAAAACATGTTTTAGGGGGTTTATACTGCCTAGGTAATTCTCTCAAATTTCCACATCCCTTTACATATGCAGATAACAGTAGCAGCTGGGGTGAAACTCAAGGGTAAGAAAAATGTCACCCCTGTGAGGTAAATGGCTTCTTGTAGGACAAGAGAGTAAATCACTCTCCAGGCCACTAGGTGCCCTAAAGGAGGTCATTCCCTCCTACACATCAGATCATTCTATTCCCAGGGAGTTTTACATTCATGCTGGTTCATTGACCACACAGCCAGGATGGTTAGGCAGCTCTTAATAGATTATGTGTTATTTCCTTATTATGTTTGCTAAATGGTGGTGCATCTAATCATTTTTATCATGTAGGGAAATTTCATGAGGTCTCTCTGGCCTAGCCAAATCCTAAAACAGGATTCCCCCATTTATTCCCTTATGCCATAACTGAAAGTTAGCTGAACCAATTAGAGGGTACGTAATAAGCCAATTAGTTGTTCCTTACTTTTCTTAATGAGTGTAAAATGTGTGCCTGCTCAAATTACAGCTTATTTGACAAGATTCTTTGCTATGCTACTACTATCACGACTTGGCATTATTTCATTTCTTTCAGTATTAACAGCATCAATCACAGTAGCTGAGTATCTCCTGTGAGCTTCCATAGGAATTGAGCTTGTCTTTACAAGGTAATCCTTCACCGTCCAACTCCAGCATCATGACCAGCTGTCTGAATTGCTGGAAAATGACCCCTCAGCAAAACTAAGCTGAAGCCAAACCACATCCTGAAGATGAAACACTTTTCTGGAGAATCAGCTGACACTTCAGATATAAGAGGTTTTGGTCCCATATTTCCAAGCTTTATACATTATCTTGCTGCCACCAGAGGTTAATCAATATGTTCTCTTAGGTTCTTTTTGTGATGATCCATCTACCAAGGTCAAGCAGGAAAAATGAGCAAAATGCATGCAAGGACTAAGATCCTAGCCATGAATTTTGGGGGAAGAGAAACTCTTGGGTTATTGTAAGACAGCCAGATCTAGTGTCCAAAGGAGAACAACAACCGAAAAACAAGAATAGAGTCGGAAAATTTTGTAACTTTGTCAACATTTATTTTCACCAAACAACTCATTAAATCACTATAAAAGTCAACGCATATGGTTGGATATGACAGTTTAAATTCTAGAAAGAGTTATAAGTCAAGTTAAACTCATAATACATAATGCAGTCTGGGTGTCTCATCCATGAATTATAACATTTTTATTACATCTCATCTGCAAATTACCAACTTGTTCCCTGTCCTGCCAATCTCTTGATTAAATGGGGGACTGTCAGGCATTGTGAAAATATATTATGGTAAAGGATAACTCCATCATTTGTCTCGATTATTTCTACATGCTTATTTAAAGCTTTATCACTAGAGCAGCTGGTGCAAACTGAATTGTTGATTTAGCAAAGTGAGAGCAGAAATAAGGAAGTAGAAAAAAATTTGGCCAAAAAGACCCATGTTTTATTGCCATTATCTTGCTGTATTTCATCATATGTTTTTCTAATATTTGTGTATCTTGAATACTTTTGTTGTCCATTTTGATCACTTTAGTTCTTATTCTTCAAAGTTATTCTCTTCAGGCCTTATTCCCATGGGCCCAACTGAAGGGTAATTTATTCTGTATCTTACACAGATAATGGGGCAATAACTATTTGTACCCATCAAATTTCCCCATAAAATGGTTTAACCTCTTGAATCAGTGCCAATAGGTCAGGTGAGTGAGTCAAGTATACATCACTTCACATTTATCAGAGAGCCACACTGCATTAGGTCCCTATAAAGAACTTACTTAAAAATTGACCTCCTTTATGAACTTTTATTCTAAAAGTAAAGAACACATTGATATATCAAAATATAAATCGTAAGTATGTATATATTTGTCAATTTTTAATAATTTCCCTTTATTTGTATTTGTTTCGATTAGTGTGTTTTATTTACTTTTTTCTAGTTGCAAAGTAACAACATAATTATTACAGAAAATCTTGAAGATAAAAAAGTCCTTTAAAAAGTCACCCACAATTTCAACACCCAAAGATATGGAGTGGAAACATTTTATAGCTTTCATGAAGAATTCTGATTTATGTTCTCCATTCATAGTAAACGAAAAAAAAATTGCATTACTAATAGAATTTTTCTCAAGGAGAAAACCACTTTGCTTAGCAACACACCTAAGTAGACATATTTGATTATAAACTTGAAGCCTGTCAGGCCTGGCTTGAACCATCTAAGACAAAACAAAGGAATATCTGCATGGCTCTACCTCAAAAATGGACAGGAATCATAGTCTAGAAGGAGAAGAGTGGTTAAAAGAGAGGGTGCGCCTCTAGCATGCGAGAAGACTAGCATCTAAGGAGAGTTAGCCAGTAATTTTTAAGGCAGATCTGTCTGAAATGCCAAACAGGAATGTCTAATAGGCTTTTAACAGAAGTAACGAACACAGATCCTCTGACCCTCCAGGTCACCCCTGCCCCAAATGTTCAGTAAAGTCTGCAGTACACTGCATCCTAAATTGTTGAGACTTTGAGGAGAAAAGACATTGGAGATGGGCAAATTCGGTGGAATAACATCATGCAGGAAAAGAAATGGCATTCAACAGGGCAAAATGCAGACTGGAAATTTATAAATGAAGCCAAAGTAAGAATTCCCAGCCATAAGTATTACCAAAAATCTCGCTTCCCTAGAATTTCAGAGATAATGGAAGAAACACTGACTTTCCCACTGAAATGGAGACTTAAACCAAATTTTACTTAAATATTAAAGACAACTCCCAGCAAATTGGAAATTTCAGGCTTGACACCTTATCATGAAGACTAAAAACAAGACTCTGTTTCTTAGCAAATGGAGAGTGAGTATTGATTCTTCATAAGAGACTGCCATGATAAAAGTGTTGTATTCAAAGATCAGTTTTGTCTAGTTAGAGCAATAAAATACAAGTAATATTTTTATCATACAGTAGAGAACACAGAGAAGGTTGCTACAATAATCCAGGTTCAAGGTGATGAGGGATATGACTAAACAAGCTTAGCAGTGCCAGCTTCATGTGTGAAAATGACTGTATTTCCTAAGGCACCTGAGAGCAATTACACAAAGGAACAGGAATTTAGATGCCTATCCTATTTTATTGAAAATTCTACGGCCGGGCGCAGTGGCTCAAGCCTGTAATACCAGCACTTGGGAGGCCGAGTCGGGCGGATCACGAGGTCAGAAGATCGAGACCATCCTGGCTAACACGGTGAAACCCCGTCTCTACTAAAAAACACAAAAAACTAGCCGGGCGAGGTGGCGGGCGCCTGTAGTCCCAGATACTCGGGAGGCTGAGGCAGGAGAATGGCGTGAACCCGGGAGCGGAGCTTGCAGTGAGCTGAGATCGCGCCACTGCACTCCAGCCTGGGCGACAGAGCGAGACTCCGTCTCAAAAAATGAAAAAAAGAAAAAAAAAAGAAAATTCTAAGGAATTAACGGGACTAATAGGCCTCATGACATACGGTGGAGTGGGGAGAAGAGAGAGATGGTGGGAGTTGTATGGAATAAAGAGCTTAAGTAGAAAAGCAAGCAAACCTAGTGTATTAGTTTCCACTTTCTGTTGTAAAAAGTTATCACATATTTAGTGGCTTGAAACAACACAAATGTATTATCTCATATGGTTCTAGAAGTCCGAAGTCCAACATGAGTTTCTCTTGGCTAAAATCAAAGTGTAGGTAGGGCTGTGTTCCTTCTAGAAGCTCCAGGAGAGAACTGTTGTCTTCTCCAGTTTCTAGAAGCCACCTATGTTCCCTGACTCAGGCCTCTTCTTCCATCTTCAAAGCCAATAGTGTAGCATCTTCTAATTTTTCTCTCACTTTGACAATCCTCCCTCTCTCTTTTAGACAGGAGGCCCTTGTGATTACATTGGGCCCACCCAGATGATCCAGGAAAATCTTCCCGTCTCAAGATTCTTATTTTAATCACATCTATAAAATTCCTTTTGCCATGTGAGGCAACATATTACAGGGATTACAGGGTTTGGGGATTAGGACGAGGACATCTTAGGGCTCCACTCGTCTACCTGACCACAACACCTGGCATTGCTTTTCCTACCAGTACCAGGAAGAACTAAGGGTGGGCACCATACTGCTGACTAAGTAAGTGTGGGGCCAATTTCCTAAGTGAATGTCATTAACTAACTTTCAACTGGATCAATCATTCTACCAATCTTTTACCACAAACTCTTCCAAATACAACTGCAACTGCCAAGAGACTGATGGACCAGAGAATGGCTTCTTCATTCCAGGCACTTCTAAAGTCCAAGTGGTCAAATACCAGCCTCTTTTTACCAATGTTCCCACCTGTTTCATGCAGCCAAATTTCACTAGAGGAAGGCAAAGCTAATGATTCCCTCATTCTCTGTAGTTTGACTCTCTCGAAGTGGCTATTAAGGAGGACAAATACAACTTAGACATCATGCCACATTCAGGGCAAAGGCAGCTAAGACTAATGTACAAAACCAGGAGAAGCTATTGATGTTTTTTAAGTCAATACAGGGGGTTGGGTCTTCATTTTGCTTTGAAAATACCTTTTTGTGGAAGATAGTTTCATTTTATGTATACAGATGATTTGTATAAATAGTAATAACTGTAATAATGAAAATAATGTCTACTTAGTGTAATTTAATCTTTAATTTGTCTTATGGAGATAGACAATTTACAAATGGAAAAGGCATGCCCACGTTTGAGAAAAAAACAGAGGGAGAAAGAGTAGGATAAACACAGAGATCAGTGTTGTCCAGGATTTTCATCTTCCCCCTTCTCTCCTGTGGCTCAGGCTAAGAATGGCATGGGTCATGCCATCTCAAAGTAAACTAGGCATGTCTGTGGGCCTGCCTCTGAGATAGTCTAAAAGTCTTGCCTATTTCCCAGAAGATTAGCATGGAACAGTAGCCCCTAGAAAATACCTTTAGCCCAATATTATGGGAATTAACCCAACCCAGTTTATGTAGAATATCCAGCTCTGGAATGAAGAATTAATGTAATCCAGGAGGTTAAAAAAGAAATAACTCAATTTTAGAAGATGAAAATAAATAGGCACAAACAGGCAGGATACAGAAATCAATCTAGATGTTGTGCAAACCTTAGTTTCACTACAGGTGTTAGTGAAATCTACAGTCTGTAGCAAAGATTAGGACTAGCAGTGAGCCACGGTGATTGCATGGGTTAGAGGTAGACAAGGAGAACAATATTCCTGTCAGCATCACCTTCGACCATGCAATCACACCTATATATAGCCTAAATGAATAAAACACTTTTAACAGGGAAAGGAAGACATACAGTGACATCTATTATTGTGTGCAGTTTCTAAATGACATGGTAATAAAAAAAAACATGTTATCACTTGCTTTTTTTCTAATGGGCTACTTAAATGAAATTTTCAATGACAGCAACCAACAATGAGTAGAAGACCATTAAAATCAGTTAGGATTGTGCTTCACTGTTTTTAATACAAAACCTGACAATGATTAAACAATTATGGGATTTGTTTGCCTCACACAACTAAGGATGGAAAGTGCTGGCCTGATAGGCCTCAGTGAAGCCATCAGCACCCAGCCTCTTTTTACATTTTGGGCTCTGCCATCCTTAGCATGTAGACCTCTTTCTCCACACTTCCAGCCTCCTGATTGCCAGATGGCTGCTGCATCCCCTGGTCCCCTCCCCATCTCAGGGAAAAAGAAGGGGATTGGGCAAAAGGCCAAAAGGGTAGGTGAGCTAAATCTATTCTCTTTTAAGAAGTTTTGTGGGGTTTTTTTGGGTGTTTTTTTTTTTTTTTTTTTTTTTTTTTGAGACGGAGTCTCACACTGTCGCCCCAGCTGGAGTGCAATGGCGCAATCTCGGCTCACTGCAAACTCCGCCTCCTAGGTTCAAGCAATTCTCTTGCCTCAGCTTCCTGAGTAGCTGGGATTACAGGCACCTGCCACCACACCTGGCTAATTTTTATATTTTTAGTAGAAACGGGGTTTCACCGTGTTGGTCAGGCTGATCTTGAACTCCTAACCTCGTGATCCACCTGCCTCAGCCTCCCAAAGGAAGCTTTTATAGAAGACTCACCCATATTGCAGACTCATCCTCTGCTCATAGTCATTGGCCAGAATTGTGACATGTGGTCATGCTTAGCAGTGAGGTAAAGGTGCCTGGCTCTGAGGCAGGTCAGCTGAAATGAGTCAGTCAGAAAAAGCATTCAACTAGAAATAAAAATCATTGCTTCACAATCAAGCACCAAGGATGAAGAAAAGGAGAAGGGAGAGAAAAGAGAGAAAGAGGAGGAAAAACATTTCCTCATGGAAAGCATTTTCTTGGTATTTAATAGCATTTACAGGACACCAAAACTGTTTTCTAGTGAGGTGGTGGCATGTTTCTCCCTGGAGATTTTTAAGGGTTTTCCATTGCAATCAAATGGATGAAAATGTTTTATAATTCATCTCTTATTGGAAAACAAGGAAAGGAACAAGATAGTCCCCTGAGATGTCATGTCATCTCTATTTAGGCTTCCAGAATACTAAGTTCCTTTCTTCTTCAAAATGTTTAAGGAAGTGTTCCTGGCAATAATGCAGAGGCTACAACCCCAGGAATGAGGCCAAAAGAAAAGATGTTCAGATATTTTTTAAAATAAAAAATATTGAAATATTCCCAGAGATACATTAAGTGCTATGGATGTTTAATTTTGTGTTGGAATGATAAATGTAGGGTCAAGTTCTACACATAAGACCCAAACATGTAAATCCTCATAGACCCAAACATGTAAATCCAAAGTGGGAGTACAAAATTACAAAATCAAGAATCTAGTTGCTTAAGAGGGAATATTATCATTGCAAATATTCAGGGAAGACTTCAATTGAAAGAATATGTATATGTGTGAGAGTGTGTGTGTGTGTGTGTGTGTGTGTGTGTGTGTGTGTGTGACAGAGGGAGGGAGGGGAACAGAGTTGGGAGAGGGGAACAGAAAGAAAAGGCCATAGAAATGTGTTTTACAAATAAAACTCTGAAAACACTGTATTCCACCTGTGCAGAAATTATTGACAGCAGCCTTATTTTGCTGACCTAGCAAGATATTTATCCAGCAAATCTCCTAACTACATAAGAACACATTGTCAAATTATTTAACTTGTTAATAACTTTACAAAACAAAACTTTTTTGCAAACTCTCTGCTCTGGAGGCGTATCTCAGGTTTATAAATTCTCATTCTCTGCTCTTGCTGCAGCTACTACTCCCATTCCTCTCTGATCTAGTAGGTCTTCCTCTTTCCACCCTTGGCTCCAAATCCCAGTTGAGCCATTTCTCTTTGTCCAAGAACCTGCATTACAGCCCTGCAATCTTGTGTGCATTTGCCCAGACTGAATATATTCTAGTGGTTCCCTCCAATAATCCTCTTGTCTAGACCCATATAATTTATGAAAAGGAATTTTACGAAGGCTTAAATGTAGTCTGTGCCATATTCAATTTAATTCAATAAATATTTATTGAGTGCCCACCTAGAATTGTGCTGTGCACTGTGTGAAATATAAAAGAAATATATAGCACAGTCCCTCCTGTCAAGGAGTTTGCAGTATTCCTGGGAATAAAACTTGGATGCTGAAGTAATTACAGGATGCAAGATAGTATAGAGCAATGCAATAAAATTATGTAACCAAGACCACAATATAAGGTACAGACAACATTATGTTCGGTCAGCGCAAGCAGGAGAGAACTATGGGGAATAGTTCACAGAGGAGACGGAACTTGAGCTTGTCCTTGAGAGATGTATGGGCTCAGCTGGGAGCAGCAGCGGAGGAGGGCACTTGAGGCAGCGGAAAGAGTGTGAGTAAAATCAGAGAGCAGGAACAGTAGGCGTGATATGTAAGAGGAAAAGTGAAGAGGCCAGCCTGACTGAAGAGAAGGGGGAATGGAGTTTGTGAAGTTGTGTTGGAAAAAGCTGGATAGAAAGAATATAATGAAACCACAGAAAGCCTTGAAGGACATAGTAACAAATTTGAGCTTGAACCATATGCTCTTAATCTCTCTATATCCCTTCCTTGATGTTCTATCATTGTCATTAGAGAATTCCTTCACTGACAGCCAGCATGACAGGCTGGGCACAGCATGGACTACAGAGTGAGAAAGCACTGATTCTGCCCCACACACAACCTGAGAAAAGTCATTTTACTGCTCAACCTTCAGGTTCACAACTGTAAAAATGAGAAAACCAATGCCTATAATTTAGGACTGTTGTGAAAAATAGAGATTATGTGTATAATGTATCTTGTGGATACAAACAGATGGAATCTTCTACGAGTTTCATTCATCCAGTAACTATTTGTTGAATGTCTACTATGTGCCAAACACTGTTCAGCACAGGGAAAATGAAAACAAAAACACACAGTGCTCATTCTCAAGACTTGAACAGATACGGTTTGAAACAGTGGAAAGACAGTAGCTTGGAATTGGATATACTTGTAACTGAAGCCCATTCCCACCTTGTACTAGTTGTATAACTTCGTGGTAACTATTCAGTCACTCTGAATTTCAGTCTCATCATCTATATAATTGGTCCAATGGTATCTACATTATAGGCTGATGTGGGGATTAAATACAAATATGTAAAGAACCTAATCAAGGGCCTGACAATTTTAAGGCATTTAACAAATGCAATTTGTATTATACTGAAAGGGTAGGCATGAAAAATCATCTTATAACAACAAGTAAATGACTGGAAGGGAGTTAGAGAAGTCTTCACAGATGACACAGTCACTTCACTGAGACTTAAATAACAAATAGGGTTTGCTAAGTGGGCATGTGTTAATAGGACATTCCCAGAAGAAGAAACAGGATATGAAAAAATACAGATATTAAAAGGACTGCCTTGTTCTAGGACATGCAGAATTCAGTACTGATAGATCATAAAGTTGAAGGTGGAAAGTCCCAGAGAAGAAAATGGTCAGATAGATAAAGGCCAGATTATCAAGAGCCTGGAATGCCACAAAAAGGGGTTTGGCCCAGCACTTTGGGAGGCCGAGACGGGTGGATCACGAGGTCAGGAGATCGAGACCATCCTGGCTAACACGGTGAAACCCCGTCTCTACTAAAAAAAAAAAAAAAAAAACTAGCCGGGCGAGGTGGCTGGCGCCTGTAGTCCCAGCTACTCGGGAGGCTGAGGCAGGAGAATGGCATAAACCCGGGAGGCGGAGCTTGCAGTTAGCTGAGATCCGGCCACTGCACTCTAGCCTGAGCGACAGAGCGAGACTCCGTCTCAAAAAAAAAAAAAGGGGGGGGGAGGTTTGGATCCCATCCAATAGGCAACGGGTAGTCATTGATCAATGTTGAACAGTAAAGTGACTTGATCAGCTCTGTATGTTGGAGAACTCTCTAATACAGAGGTGGAAAGGCAGGGACAGCATTTAGAGGCTATTCAAAAAGTTCACATGAAACATGGAGATAGATGAGATGGGATGATTACTACAGATATTTAAGAGTTGGTTCCATCAGAATTCAGTTTTGATTAGATTTTAGAGAAGAATAAAGATTAACAAAGAATCTAAAATGCCCCTCCTTTTCTTGCAGGAAGGTAGTGCATTTCTTGGGATTGAGAACACAGATGAGAAGCAGGTTTGCAGTCAAGATGATATTTCCTGTCTGAGATATGATGAGCTTAAGGTGCCTGTGGAATATTCAAGTAGAAATCTGGCCACATCGTTCTGGAGTACAGAATGGAGAACTAAGCTCGCTGGTGATGTGGAATTGGACATCGTTTATATATATGAATGAGGGTTAACCATAAGAATGGACTCACCCAGGGAAAAGGACACGGAAGGGGCAGGCTATTCCTACTTAGCCTTAATATTGAGCTGCTCAAAGAGACAAAACTCAAATCCTTTAGGGTAAAAAGATAAACTTCAAATGTAGAGTCTGTTGAGGTATGCCCAAGGTCAAAGAAATTCATTTTCTGGCATACTCTACATGATGTAAGTTTCATTTGTCTGAAAGAAATGAGAGGGACCACATGGAGAGCCGACCTTGGATATTGAGGGACTACATACAGGATGACAATTATAAACACACTGTCTCTAGGAAAACACTTCATTTACAAAGCAGATTTGACAGCTCAAGTTGCTTTTTGGCAGAGCAGTCCTGCCTGGCCCCTGTGTGACCTGGTGAGCTTCAATTACAGCATTGATGCTGGCTCTACCACAGAGACCCCCTAAAAGGGGAGTGATAAATGAGGTCCTGTCAGGCTTCATTCCCTGGGTGGCCTTGAATCTCTGCCGTTATCTGTTACCCTGCCAGTACTGACAGTGATGAACACAAGGCAGGCAGCTAACGACACCCCGATTCATTACCCAAAAAGAAGGGAAAGCAGAAATAAAGGGAAGGTGATTGCCATGTGGAAGCTTCTCTCACGTCAGCGAGTCTTCCTCCTACAGGTTTGAATGGTGAAGAAATGATGGACCCTGTTTGTCTCAAACAAAGACTCTAACGACACAACAAAACAAGTCACAAGAAAGTTTGCCTGGAAAACTATACACTGGCCTCTTCCTGGTAAAGTCCTTCACAAGCCTTACAAACAGAGAAAATATTCAGCGATTTGTTTGTTTGTTTGTTTGTTTTCCAGTCCACTCTTACTTGAGAAAAATGCAAAACATCAAAGACACAAAAAACCACCAGTCTATGCAGCTTGCCCATACTAAATTGTTATTCATTTCAGGAGAGTGTACAGTTTCTTTCTGTAAGACTCTATTAAACCAGTTACTCTACAATAGCAAACATTTTAGGCAAACCTAACCATTGCTTCCCATAAAGATATTTATATCTCTAAGTGGTATCTGATTCATTCCAAAGAAATATGTTATCGAGAATTGGTTTGTTTTTGTTTGTTTGTTTGGTTGGTTTTGAGGTGGAGTTTCACTCCCATTGCACAGGCTGGAGTGCAGTGGCATGATCTCAGTTCACTGCAACCTCCGCCTCCCGGGTTCAAGAGATTCTCCTGCCTCAGCCTCCTGAGTAGCTGGGATTACTGGCACCCACCACCACTCCCAGCTAATTTTTTGTATTTTTGATAGAGACAGGGTTTCACCATGTTGGCCAGGCTGGTCTCAAACTCCTGACCTCAGGTGATCCACTTGCCTTGGCCTCCCAAAATGCTGGGATTACAGGTGTGAGCCACCATACCCGGCCAGAGATTTTTGTTTTGACTGGTTTTTTCTGACCTAAAGGGGAATGATGGTTTTTATGTTATTGTCTCCCTTTTCTCATTAACTGGACTTCCTGTGATACCTGAAGACACTGTGCACTTTAATAAATACACTTTGAATTTAATGCTCAAGGAAGACAAGATTTTCCATCTTAATTCAATCTATCTTGATCTAGGGTGTTAATTAGAGTACTGGCTCTGTGGGACATCAAGAGGAAGAATGTTATTAAAAGGGAGAAAAAATAATTCCATGGTCAAATAGATTTGAGGAAACCTGAGTTACTCAACTTTATCAAGTTTCTTTCCTACAGGATTTTTTCAGTCCTTAATATACAAACGTGCATATTGACTCTCCTAAAACTATTGTCTGTAATATATCTCAGTCTATTTTCTTCTACTCAGCATATTTTGTGCAATATTTATCTAGACCAGTGTTACATAGAACCACACTTTGGGAACTGTCAGTCTAGATTTACCACAAACCCCATCTTCTCACTCATTTATTCCATTAATAAACTCATATGATTATCAAGCTATAGCTAAGTATTTGGCAGAGCAAAACAGCCTGAGGGTGGGATAAATGCTTTAAAAAAAAAAAAGGTGTGATATTATATCTGCCCCCAAAGCATGTATGTATCTTGCCCCTATATTCCGCTCTTATACATTCTGCCTTTTAACCTTATTTTCAACATTTCCTCTCTAAGGGAAAGAAGCATGGGTTAAAGAAGATACTGGTGCAGAAAGAAGAGCAGTTATCTTAAATTTGGGACAAAGGCAATGAAGGTGATTAATACATGGATTTTATTCTTGCTTTTTGCTTAAGACAAAATTGTTTTTCTAAAAATAGTAGCATGAAAACATCACCATTTCTTCTGGAAAACACTCCAGGCTTTTTTTATATACGTATGAATGAAAGTGGTGAGAACTTCAGAATACTTAAAAACTACAGCATAATTTTCGCAAGCGCCTCATGCAAGAGCAAGCATATAGGGACGATTCACTTCATTGCTATAAGACAGCTAAGCACTGTATGTTTCTTGTTATGTAAGATGGACACACATTAGCAGCATTTCTCATATTGGCTATTTGGTTTCTTCTACTAAAGCAAGCCCCTAGTGTTGTTCAAAATAGCTGAGGAGATGTAAAGTCTGGACTTCAGCACAAACAAACTTAAAAAGAGATATGAACTAACCAGAGTTGTTGATCAGTGTTTGCTTGTTATTTTAGCCATAGAGCAAAGAAAAAAAAGTAAAACAAATTTAAAGCACACTAGAACTTTCATTATTCAAGCAATTTTAAACTAGTATCCAAAGTAGTACCTAAGCAAACTTGTAATGACTAGAAATGGACTATAAAGCCTCTCTGATCTTTTTTATCTTTAAAAAGCAATCACGATTCAGGAGAAAAGAACTGTTCATCCAAAAACTGAAGTAATATCTGAGAGAGATGAAACAATCATTACAAATTAGAAGTAGCCCATCATTCATTTTTCTGCTATCTTCTCTCCAGGAGAAAGTTGACTCTCTGGAAAATCTGACTGGTGCTCTTTCCTCATGTGTTCCAAGAATTTAAAAGCCAATTGTGATGTTTCCAAAATAAAGTACAGAGAAAGACACTTCTATTTCGTTCCTCTTTCCCAGTGGCAGATTATTTGGATCCAAGCTTCATGGAATTTACCCGAGATGGGATGAATATAATTTTGTATTTTTTAACAGAATAAGGTTTATCTCTCCACAGTTTCCATGTAAAATTCTTTTTTTCCTACAACCAACTAGGTGCCTTCTACTTTTTCTGTGACGGCATTTATTTCTGGCCGGCCAACCTGAATTGTTCCATTATCTTGCTACCCACTTGTGATGAATAAACTTCCTTATTTCTGAGTTCTCTGAGATCTAGAGGATTGATGGGCATGAAGGAAGAACCGCGACTGCCAATGAAGGCAGGAATTCATCTTATTAGTCTCTGGTTTGAGTTAATCACTGGGGAGATAATATTTTAAACTCCAAAAGACTTCATGAAATTTTCCAGAATTTCTCCAGAGACACAGATCAATAGACCAGAATAATCAAGAAAAGGGAGCACATTTGCCAAATGCCACTCACTTGGTAGGGTATTTTACTTGAGTAAGCAAAAGGGTTCTTATGGAATTATTCCAACCCTATGAAAGAAGGAGCAAATCAACCCTCCAGGAAAGCTCCTCCAAATTGCAGCTAAAGATAAAAGAAAGGGTGACATTTTAATTCCAATCTTCAATCCTCAACAGAGGGATGCGGGTGGCACTTGTTTGTTATGTTATTCAGTTGATAAACAGCTTTCCCACAGCACTGAGCAATCACTGCCCTGTACTCTCAAAATAATGCACCATGATATGGGGACCCAGGGCCCCATAATTTTGCCAATGGCTCCCCTCTTCTCTTTCAGCGAGAAGCAACCGAAAATGAAGCCTGCCTGATTGCTATGAGGGTTCCTTGGGCTTCAGCAGTGTTTAAATATTAGCCCCCAGAGCTCAGAGCTTAACTCTCAGCAGCAAAGCAGAGTTATCTACCCTGGTGCCCTGAACCAGGCATAAACATTCAAAAATTTTAAAGCAAAGCCTAAGTTTAAAAAAGAATATCACACATGGCGGGGTACAAGGAATGAATAAACCTCCAGCTCCCAACAACATTTTCCAAAACGGCTCCTTTACCACTTCTAAATGTGAAGCACACAGAGCTCTGGGTATGGGGGCTCTCCTGCTTCTAGATGCCCCTCTCCCTCCACACTGTAAGCTTTATCTGCACCTGCACCTCCTCTAAGACTTGGCTCCTTCCTGATTATTTCTGCTTTCAATGTGATATGCTCATCTTATTTTCTTATCCTCTCTCTCCTCTCCCTGTTCCATCTCTTCCTCTGTTCGTCCTTATTCCTCTTCATCTCCCTCCAAGCCCCTTTCGTCTCTGCTTATGGCAGCCACTTAAGCATTGGTGGGTGCTCAAACTTGGCTTACCTGACAGGGGTTCCCTGAGGCTGTCCAAAAGAAACAAGACGCTAAGAAAGTATAAAAATCTGAGCTGCAACAAAGCATTTTTTTTTAACTTGAATTCAAAAGTATTTTCCTTAGCCCGTGCTGCATGTGCTGTATTGTTAACTTCTATCAAAGGGGTTCATATCTCAGGAATCACGGGAAACTTTCAAACATGATTGATGGCCGGTCAAAAGACCATCCACAGCGCGATAAGCTGCAGAGAGGGAATGTGCTGAGCCGGTTCAGGATTGCCTGGCTGTGCCTTTCAAATTCCTTTCATCGCAATCGGTGACTATGAGCACTGCAGGGTGAGAACAAGCCAGGACTTTGTGGAATATTCTTAACTGCTGATATGTAATCCATACAGCCAGTGGTAGCAACCCGAGGATAAAAGATTTAAAGAAATACAGACACAAGGACTGATTTTTTTTTAAAAGGCAACTTGGAAGGAAAAAAAGAGAGTGAGAACAGTAAGATTTATGTTAACCCATTGGGAGTGCTCTGGAAATCTCTTTGATGAAGGATTGAGATTGCTTTGAAGCAGACTTTATTGAAGCAAAAAGTTAAGTGCGGTGTCCAGGGACTTGGGTCGACTGGGTCACTTATCAATCTTCCTGACTTTGAGTTTCCTTTTTCTTCCAAATTCTGCATGTTACCAAGCTCCTAAATGCTGCTCTATAAAAATATTTTCCTGCTAAAGGAGGCTTTTATATGGCCTTCGTAATTTGTAGAAACTTGACTGGTGGGAAATACATTAAAAAGATAAGAACCCAGAAAAGAGGATACACACATATATACACCCACATATGATGTGTAAAAGGCTATCAAAGTATCTCCACCCTGTTATGCATGTCCTTTCTTACTATGAGTTCAGATTTCAAATGCGACACTATAGAGAGTTGGGACAAACCGGATGAGTACCATGGGAAGGCAAAAGTGGTTGTCATTTTCCAATGGTAGGAATATCAAACAGAGCTTAGGGAGCAAGAAGTAAAGATAGTCATGGCTGAAAAGGAGAGAATAACAAATAGAAGGTTTTGAGCCACCCGTGAATTTGCCTGAAACTGGGAATATAAAAGCGTCCCTTAAACAAGTGAGATGGCTAATCCTGGGATTACGAAAGAAAGCTTTAACAGAAAAAAAAAAATTTTTTTTTAATCAAGGAGGAAAAGAAGCAAGTACCAATGAGTGACATAATGACGAGAAAGGACATATTGCTGATGATGTAGGGAAAGCCGAGACTCAGGATTGTCCTTCCTAGCACAAGCTGTCGTCTGTAGCTGCACTTAGGCTGTTATTATAATTATGCTTTTCCATCCTTCCCGGCTGTGACCATAAACTAATGAGGCTGATTTTTTTTTTAACAAACTACAGCTTATATATTCAAACAGTGTTGATTTTCAGAGAGAGCAATGTTGCTGTTCTTAGATTTTGAAATATCTGATATCAGAAAACTATTTTCTTGATGGCTAGTGTTTTGCCTCTGAAGGCAGTTTCCAAAGGGAAGTTTCCAAAGGGAATCATTTCCAAAAATGGTTTGAATAATCATACAGCAGTGTTAGTGGTTTCACTGAAGTTAGTGTTTAACCTTCCCAGCTAACTTTTTGGAAGGACAAAGCTAATTTGGGGATACAGGTTCAAGAACAGAAGTTCAATCAGTCATTGCTCACAAAATGAAGTCACAGGATTATTGGAGCAGGAGGAATTGCAACTCCTCTGCAACCCTTTTAGACAGATACTGAGAAATATAGCAATCTGGTACACTGACCACTGAAGAAACCACACTGGAAAACATGAAAGCAAGTGCAGTGGAGACTCTGCCCACCTGATCATTGTAGCTCCCAAAAAATAATGAAATCACTCTGCTCTCACCTGCCCCAATAAAGAAACACAAATACAGTGTATTCTCAGATGTTTGGCTTACTGATATGTTCCACAGAGAGCCACCAGCTTTACACTAATAGCCAAGGTGGCTCCTACGGAGATCAATAATACCACTACTTGGCAAATGCTGAAACCCACTGCTCCCTTTAAATTCTCCACAAGAGAGCAAGAACACTTGGAGGACACACAGAAACTTCAATAACTTGGATGAATAACTATCTTTCCACTGGTAACTCATCCTTTCTTTCTGTAAGGAAATGGTCCAGGGATATAACAATAAATGGTACCTCTCCTCTACAAGGAGGGGCCGAGCAGTACAATCCCACTCAGCTTCAAAGAGTATCAGAATGACAAACACCATGCTGTTTTGTAATATCCGGACCAGTTTCCTGTGTTTTATTACAAGTGTCCACCATTTGTTGGAGTTCCTTAGAGATGGTCAACTCCAATGCCATAGAAATAATGGCATTTTTATTTGGCTTATGGGAAAATAGATATAGTGAGCATATAAACCTCAGAAAAGGTTTTCTTTTCTCTTATTTGCCAGCTTCTGTAAAATCTGTCTTGGTTGCCTGCTGCTTTTTCCAAAATCTGAGGGAACTGACTGAGCATAAAATGTTGAATTTTGGCATGCAGGGAAACCAAGAATCCAATACAAGTTGACATATTGGTAAATGTGATGAGCTACAAGGTGGCGTCACTTCTAAGGCACTGAGAGATGACCAGGTTCCAAGTAGGGGAAGTCCTTCAGGCCATTGCAGGGGACAGAGTCAGAAAATTATCACAGGTGTCTTCAGACTTGAGGACAAGTCATCAAAGCCCAAGGAAAGCACTAAAAGGACTTGAGCAATGGTTTCATCACCATAACTGACCAATTTCTCTGATAAACCAAGATGACATTTCAGTTTAGCCTACAGTGATATGCTATTGCATGGAAATGGGAGAAAGAATGGAAAGAAATAACATTTATTGAGTCTTCACCATATGGCCAGAGACCGTATGTCACAACAACCCAGTGTGGGAAGAACCATTATGTCAATTTCTACACATTAATCAGTTGAAGACTCAGAAGTTAAGTGACTTATGGAGCTTATGCAAGATTCAAACCCTGATCTCTCTGGTAACTAATGATAGGTGTTTTTTACATGCCTAAGCTGAGCTCCAGTGACATCTCCCAGGGTGTCCTACCATTGTTTCCTCCTTTCATGCAATCTATTCTATGAAAGTCCAATTTCACAAAAGATCTTCATTAGAAAGAAACTCTACTTCACACATAATTCACTACTGGGTTCCCTTAATAAAGGTATCATCTGGAATATCTTAACAAATGAAAAGAATTCACCTCTTGCATGAAGTGTGGTGTAGTTGTATAGGCATGGAGTCCTTTTTTGATGATGCATCAAAAGTTTTTATTCCCTATCTCCTTACATTGCCCCCCACCAAGACTACTAACCAACAACCCCACAATAGTAACCAAGCACTTACCATATATCTACCAAGGGCTAGTCCTTAGAAGAGCCGTGGGGCATGGCATTTAAACAGGTAAAAACAACAGAAAAATATAAACTTGGTAATGATAGGGCAGGTACATCTCCTCCACTCCAAGCTCCCCTCTGCACTATCGTTCTGACTCACCCTCCCCAGCCTCCCCCTAGAAAGCTGTATAGCAGCCATTTTTCAGTGTCAAGAATTCATTAACTAAAACATAAATACTATACTCTATGGGACCAGGATCGGGCTCCAAACAAAATTTAATGTGCAAACAGCACTTAAAGGCCCTTGGTCTCCATTCTGCTGTTCCTATCACCAGCCTGGTTCAGAAACCTCATAACTCGTCCTCTCCACAAGTGACTTGGCTACAAAGCAAGTTGTTTAGAAAAGCAGATAACAACCTCCCTTGAAAGAAACTAGTGAGGCATTTTAGAAAATAGGGTGTGTAGCAAATGTGGTCGTAGGAATCACACAGCAACCTCTCAGGACTCGTTTCCTTCGGCATTGCCCTAATGATGCTGCTTACGGTCTAAATGATGGAGAACAGTTCTCCCACACCCTCTCAGGTCTGTGATGCCCCCGTATTTTCTCTGCTTCTGATACAGGGAAAACTGAAAGGATGACAGTGCCAAAGAACTTTCTCCTGGTTAATAGAGAGAATTTGAGATCACCTGGAGAGGCTCAGTCTATTACAGAGACTCTGGGCAGTAATGAGACTTGAGAGATTTATCTGCCTTCAGGCAAGGTCTCTCCTAAACTACCCCAGATGCACCTCTAGCCTATTTTTAAAGACCTCTCAAGAAAGAAGGTTCTTAACTCTTCCCTTCTGCACAGGAATAAAGAGAGTGATGGGAAGGCAGTTCACTTACATCTCAAATCAGCATACATGTGAGTCAACATAATTGGCCAAACAAAATTGCATTCCGTGATAACAGGTAAGCTATTTTTAGACCATTCATAATGAAAGTGCTTTCCTATCTGTTGCCTATTTATGAGATCTGAACTAAGGAAATCCAACCAAATTATTTCCTTGATCAAAATTCTTCTATGGCTCTCCATAATCTAAGTAATCTCATGTAAACGAGATTGAAAAGAGAAACTCTCTTTTAATTTATTGTTCCCAGAGAGCCTGTAGCTCATTCCCTCATCTCCTTCAGGACTGTATGGAAATGTCACTTTCTCACTGAGGCCTTCCATTAAAAACTACCCCATTTAAAACATCCCTCACCATACACACACACACACACACACACACACACACTCACTCACTCTTTCATGCTTTATTTTTCTCCAGAGCACTTATCACCATCAAATTTACTATATAATTTTTTATTTTCTATTTTCCCTATCAGGATGCAAGCTCCATTAAGGAAAATATTTTGATCTGTTTTGCTCACTCCATTATTAAAATAGAGCTTGGCACAGTGTAGGTACTCATTACATCACTTTTGAGAGTACTGAATGAACATATAGCTTCCTGCAAGATGCAGGGTCTTAACGTTAACTAATTGATGATTACCTTTCTCAAACAGGACATGGACTGATGAATAAACAATAGCTATTCCTATTTAGGACATTAATTCTGCTTCTCTTTAAGAATGTGAAATGGGGAATTTTCAGCTGTGATCTTCAGAGTCGACACTCCTGAGATGTCCCCTTCCCCCAGCCCCAGAGGGGTACCAAAATGTGGGGCCTTGGGCTTCCTGAATTCTGCTTCAACCAAGCCAGTTCTTCTAATATCTGTCTTATACAATGGGGCTTTCTGTAAGATGTTACCGGGGAGGAAACTGTCCCATTGCTAAAAAAACAGTTAGAAAACCTCGAGGCTGAAGCATGAGAGAGAAAGCATGAAAGAACATTGGATAAAGTGTCAAAGAAATACAGAATTAATTCATTCAACAAAGATTTATAGGGCACCCATTGGGTACCTAGATTTGTGCCAGATGCTGGAAATACATAATGAAGTAGGACAGTCAGGCTCACAGTCAACCAAGCTCACATAACAAGCAATTATAATGTCCTTGGAAATTTTGCAAAATCAAAGGGGCTTTGGAGAAGGCTGTCAGGAATGTGTCCTGCCAGAGGCACCCGCTGAATCTTAAGGACGGTTATTAGTCAGGTGGAGCATGAGGAGACTGACCTTCACATTGTGACTTTAAATAAGATTTTTATCTCTTAGGACTCAGTTTCTCCAACTTTAAAATAGGAGGCTTGAAAATTAGCTGATATGTAAAGTTCATCCCAAATGTAAAACTATTTATCAGGCCGGGTGTGGTGGCTCACACCTGTAATCCCAGCACTTTGGGAGGCCAGGGGTGGGTGGGGTGGATCACAAGGTCAGGAGTTCGAGACCAGACTGACCAACATGGTGAAACCCAGTCTCTACTAAAAATACAAAAATTGGCCAGGCACAGTGGTGGGCACCTGTAATCTCAGCTACTCAAGAGGCTGAGGCAGGAGAATCGCTTGAACCCGGGAGGCGGAGGTTGCAGTGAGCCAAGATCATGCCACTGCACCCCAGTCTGGGTGACAGAGCAAGACTTTGTCTCAAAAAAATAAATAAATAATAAAAATACTATCTATCCAGCTTTGATTACTCACCCTATAATCAGTAACAAAAGTTGTTAGTTTCAAGTAATATTGCTGAATATAGAGTTTTGGCCAATTCGTTGAAACATAAATAATGTATTTGGCATTGCATGATGATGAGTAAGTCCCAAGAAAAATTGTTTAAATTAATTGGTGTTTTCTTTCTATGTGAGAGGTTTTTGTTGCATTGTTCAGATTCAACTTCAATAATTCCATTATAACTGTGCTCAATACCAGATATGAAGTAACCTAAAAACAAGTTATGAAATTACAAACTTTATTGTTCACCATTTAACATCAAGTTTGTTTTTACATTTGAGATGCTCTTCCATGTTTAACATATAGAACAAGAAAACAGAGTTCACTATGTCCTGGTCAATTTGGAACTAGAAGAGATTTCAAGACATTTTACTCCTCCATGCTTTCATATCATAACAAATATGTCATCCAAGAATTTGTTCACTGTCATCAATTATCAAACTATCAAAAGTTAACAGGTTAGTGTAATGATGAGTGGAATTCTGAAGTATATGTGCTTGGAGAATTTTGATGTTGGGGTTTTCAATGTGTACAGATCTCATTATACTTATGATGCCCAAGAGCTTAGTCTCTACCAGGAGGATTAAAGAAAATGACTTACCTTCGAAAAAATAAAAAATAAAAGTTAACAGCACTATTTCCAAACACATTAGGTTGTTGCAAAAGTAATTGTGGTTTTGACCATTACATTCAATGGTAAAAAACACAGTTACTTTTGCAGCAATCTAATATATGTTGGTATGTCCTTAATTTTAAGAGGAAGCAAGAAGAAAGTAAAAGAATATGAAAAGAGATATTCTTAAATTATAAAACATGAACTAGATTTAATGTCTGTAGTTCTACCACTGAGTGGCTGTGTAGGTAGATCACTTGAGGATAGATCACTTGAGCTCTTGATAGTCTGAGTTATTTGTGACTGTTTTCTTGTTTATCAAATGAAGGTGTTAACATCTATCAGAGTGGGAAATGCCTAAATTTCTATCACCTGATGAATGGATAAGCAACATGTGGTATATCTATAAAATGGAATGTTACTCAACATTAATAAAGTCTGTACTACAATATGGATGAACCATGGAAAATTATACTAAATGAAAGAATTAAGTCACTTAAGATCATATATTATATGATTCCATTCATACTAAGTGTTCAGAAAAAGCAAATCTAAAGACACAGAAAGTTGATTAATGGTTATCCGGGGCTGAGGGCTGTGGGGATGAGGAAAGGGATGGAAGTGGTGGGAATTTTTTGAAGGAGTGAGTAAAATATTCTAAAATTGATTGTGGTAATGGTTTCACAACTCCGTGATTGTACTAGAAACCACTTGCTACGGATTTAATGTTTGTGTCATCTCAAATTCACTTGTTGATGCCCTAACATATAATGTGATGGTATTTGGGGGCTTTGGGGAAGGTAATTCGGTAATGAGGTTGAGAGGGTGGGGCCCCCATGATGGGATTAGTGCCTTTCTAAAAAGAGGAAGAGACCTGAGCTCACACTCTTTCTGCCATGTGAGGATACAGAGAGAGGGCTACCACCTGTAAGTCAGAAAGAGGGCCCTCACCAAGAACCGAATATTCCAGCACCTTGATCTTGGACTTCCCAGCCTCCATAACTGTGAGAAATAAATGAAATAAGTGTATGTTATTTAAGCCACCTAGTCTATGCTATTTTGTTATAGCAGCCCAAACTGACAAAGACAATGCAGAATTGAACACCTTTAATAGGTGAATTGTATGATAATATCTCAATAAAGCTATTATTTAAAAATAATACTGATCAGAATTGTTGTGAGGAATAAATAATAGAAGGCATCTGAAAGTTCTTCATTGATAAAGAACATCCTATATAATATTAGCCATATAATTATATTTAAATTTTCCTTGAAAAGGATATTTTCAGTGCCACCCTGTCAATCCAAAGATATCTAAGATAAGCCCAAAGTCACCAAAACAAGGGGTTGTCACCACTCAACACATGTTCTTCAATTAGCATGTGTGACAAATCTGGATGCTGTTCCCATGATACAGTGGCACACCAGGAGTCTATCTCACTAAGATTCAGAGCTCCATCTACATTGCTGAAAACTCAGGCAGCATTTACTTTAGAACTTGTCAAACTTCTAATCATCTCACTTCTTGATATCTTACTCTGAACATATATCGATAAAGTGGAAAAGGATAAACATGTTGAAAGTTTGCTTTGAACATAGGAAATCTACTATGAAAATAGAGGTAACCAGGTATACATAAAGTAGAAGGGCAATCTTTCTCACATAACATAACCATGTTGATTCCACTACTGAAACCCATTTTCCCTTGCATTTGAAGTAAATCTTGGTGAACACAGTTTTTCCTTGTTTCACTTAACAACTGCTGTTAAAATTTAGTGACAGAATGAGAAAGTCATTCAATGGAGATTGCCAAATGTCTAATTAGATGATGTTAAAAATCAAAAGAGGGGGATCCAACTGCTAAATATAATAAGCTAAGGCATAAAATCATGGATGAAAGAGAAAATGGTACCTTCATTTTGTTAAAATGGGGTACATGTATAAGATATTTTCTGCAATTCTCCATGGATTAACCCCATTAGGACTCATTTATTGATTGACTGAGTTTCAACTCAGTTTCAACTACATTGATTTCACATCTGATCAAGCTAAGATCCAGAATTACTGCAAACTCATTGTAACTAAAGGAGAGAAAGGAACTGAATTCGTTTTCGTAAAATTAGAAAAGTAAAAACCATGAAAGAAAATATAAATAAATTTGATTATCTGAAAATTTGTAATTACTTTTCAACAAAAGACACTACAGAAAATTTGAAGACAAGAACCAGATTGTGAAAGATATTTGAAACAAATAAGAAAGACAAAATGTTTGTATCCAGAAAATATGAAGAGCTCCTAGAAATTAATGAGAAAAAAAGACAATCCAATAGGAAAATAAGCAAAGGATATAAAGAAATAATTCACTCAAAAGAAAATACAAATGGCCCCCCAAAAAAAATAAGAAAATAAGCTCACCCCGGTGGCTCACGCCTGTAATTCCAGCACTTTGAGAGGCCAAGGCGAGTGGATCGCCTGAGGTTGGGAGTTTGAGACCAGCCTGGCCAGCATGGTGAAACCCTGTCTCTACTAAAAACACAAAAATTAACCGGGCGTGGTGGCACATGCCTGTAATCCCAGCTACTTGGGAGGCTGCAGCAGGAGAACTGCTTGAGCCTGGAATACGGAGGTTGCAATGAGCTGAGATCGTGCCACTGCACTCCAGCCTGGCCAATAGAGCAAGATTCTGCCTTTAAAAAAAGAAAGAAAATAAGCTCACCCACACTAATAACCAGGGAAATACAAATGAAATCACTAATGATATTTTGCACCAGATAGAAAAAACTGTTATCATTTGAAAATACCATGCACTCACAAGGTTTTGTAGAGATAGGAATCTATTCATCAGTAGTAGCTATGTAAATTAGAATATTCATTTTGCACTGCCTGTTAAAATAAAAAATGTTTATACCTATAACCTATCTTTCATCCTTGTAGATATCCTATTTTTAAAAAGCTCTAGCACATGCAAAGATGTTTATTTTAAAGTTGTTTGTAATAGTTAATAGTGGAATTATTAAATAAGATGTTTTATATTCAAGAGATAGAATATTATATACTAGGTAAAACGAATGAACACGTGTATGTGTGTGTGTGTCGTCATAGATTGTTTTGTTTTTAAAGTTATTTGCATAAAATACATAAAATATCATGCAAAAATAATGCTGTTCATGTTACAATACTATACATTTTATTAAGATGCAAATACATGTATGCTAGTGCAGAAACAACCATCCAGAAAAATATAAACAAACTCATGATTGTGAGTACCACTAAGAAGGGGGCGAAGGGAGACAAGATTCAGATGGTAGTTGAAGAGGATTTCCACTCTATCCAAAATGTTTTAATTTTTTTAAAAAAGAAAAATATAGTCATGTGTTAAGTGTTTTCAAAGCATATATCCAAGAAAAAGCCTGAAAAACAAGTTATAAAAATATTCAAGTGGTTTTTTATGGGTGGTAGATATATTCGGGATTGTTATTTTCACATATATGGTGGGGGGCAGTGTGGGTGTGGGTGTGTTCTCCAAATTCCTCAAGTTAAAAAAAAAAAAAGGAAAATGTGGCCACTACAGTTTGATAGTCATATGGAATAACAAACCCAAATTTTAAAGTGGCCCCAATCTGAGAGTGATAAAAGCACTCTGCACATAAAAGTATGTTATATGGGTGGGATAATCCACTAACTAATCAACTATTATTCATTAGATTAAACATTAGATTAAAATCTTTATTAAGCATTAAACTTTCACCTTGAAAATCAGAGAGCAGACCTTGAAGAAATGAGCAGAACTAGTAGATTTTTGTGATTAAATATTACTACATAATTTGTCCTAAACACTTTTCCTTTTAAAAATGTCAAGATAATTATATGTTAAATATTATCTTAATAAGCCCTAGAAATTCATATTTTAATTATAGAATCTTAGGAAACATGAGCTTCTAGCCTCACATCATTTAAGTGTGGCCTTGTGGAATTTGCAGGTTATGCCAAAATCCTTCATTACCTGGTTACACACTAGTGGACAATATGACATTTTGCTTGGAAATGATATAGGATAATATGATGGAAAATAACTGCACTTTTTCTATTGTGCTTCTCCTATAAGGCTATAAATAAGTTGAATTGTGCTCCCTTGATTTATGTTTATGACTATTATTATGATGATTTATTTTGGGTTGAGTGCTGACAGTGTGCTGAGTGCTATACCAGACTCATAAGAAGAAATGGTTATGCCCCAGAGGCTTACATACCAAGACAAACAATTCAGCCATAAAATACACCAGCTAAGAGATGCTTAATCTCAGCAGTGCAATGCTTCTTGGAGTTTATATGTAGGTGGAGAAAACTTCCTCCTCCCGGAGAAAGAAGGTTAAAGCTTTTTGAAAGACTTGGAGGACCAGTTTTCAATAGAGATTTCATACAGGGGTAGGGAAACATCAAAGTGCATGCTATTAGGAGCATAATAAAGAGGATGGTCGATTGAGGGTTCCCCAGCAAACACACAGTTTATGTACTGAGTTAGGTATTGAGGTTATAAGATTGCCCATCAAGGACTTCAGTCTAGTGGGCACACTTGACTCTGTGATTCCAGATAGGTTCAATGGGCTACTTTTAATATTACAACCATCTTAACCTTTTCTGAAATAATATTGGTTATGGATATCTAAATCAGTGTTTCAGAATGTATGTTTTAAAGAACACTCTGCTTAGACGATGTTATTAGGTATGACAAAATTTTAAAATATAGCAGACAAATAAATTTGAAAAATGCTGGGTTAAACAAAGTGAAATAAGGATCTCTATTGCAAGGATAGTCAGAACCATCAATCAAGCCATGGAAATTGTGAACCTCAGAGTTTGACTACAAAAAATAGTTTTTTAGAGCACTTCGCGAGACTAGTACACCGGGAAATACATGTTGGGAAAGTTCAGTGGAAGAAAAGAACAAAAGAGAAAATGAATTTAACTGTGTTTGTTTTAACCATGATAGCTGTTAGGAGCCCTTTGTCTCCTGATTTGAATGCTACAAAGATATAACATGCCCTGGTGTCTCTTCCAGCTGAGCTGAGCGAGGCACAATACTCTGCACCACCTTCCAAGCACAGTTAGAAAGATAAGAGAGTAGGGTGAAGCACAATAAATGAGTCTACACATTTGTGGTAGCCAGCCCCCAAGATGGTTCCCAATGATCCCATCCTCCTGGCATTCCTGCCCTATGGGAGTCCCCTCCCACAATTAATAGGGCTGGCTTATGTAATCAGCAGGATATTGGAGTGTGACTGTCAGAGCTAGGTCATAAAATACATTACAGCTTCTACCTTGCTGTTTGGAATCTCTGGCTCTGGGGAAAGCCAGCTACCATGCTGTGAGAACACTCAAGCAGCCCAATGGAGAGATCTATGTAGTGATGAGCAGAATCCTTCTGCCTATACCGTGTCAGTGAGTCTTCTTGGAAGCAGTAAGTCAAGTCTTTAGAAAATGGCAGCCCCAGACAACATTTTGACTGCAACCCTGTGAACAACTCAGAGCCCATACCACCACAACTGCTCCCAAATTCATGACCCACAAAAACTGTGTGAGATAAAAAAATGTCTGTTGTGTTAAGCCACTAGGTTTTGAGGTAATTTGTTACACAGCAAAAGATAACTCATACAACCTCCTAGATTTTTCAAGAATTCAAATATTCTGTCTTGTTGTTCATCCATGTGTCCTGATTTGGAATTCAAAACATTTGATCACCAGATATACTCCTTGCCTTGTACACAAGATTAAAGTCACTGAACCTCAATCAATACCAAGGCCAAAGAGCATTCAAGGAATGATCTACATGGCATTCGTCAAGAATATATGCACCACCCAGTTCACTGAAAACCTCTATTTCCTAGATGGGGCTGGCCAACTTCTCAATGAACTGATAAAATCACAGAGATAACTAACAAGATCTTTTGAAAAATAGGCCCACTGACCAGGCTAGTGAGAGTAAGGAAGTGGCGTCCACTATAAAGGTTGACACTGACACTGTCTAAACTCCACTATGTGGTAAAGCAAAAGGATCAAGGCTCTTACACTGAGTTGAGGTAGTAGAACCAAATCCAGCTCTCCCCTGTGCAACATTAAAAGGAAAGAAATTGAATAGAGTCCAAGGATAAAGGCAAGGTTGGGGGAAGGGAAACAATACAAAGGGTCTGAAAAGACCTCTGCAGAGACATGAAAACATGCTACAAGGCAAGGGAGCCTGGAATCAAGGTAACCCATGCAGAGCAAGCTGGCCTAGAAGGGCAAACCCTAGGGCAGGAGTAGGAGCCCTGTGGAACAGAGCTGTGAAGGGTGCTAGGCAACTTTGGAAAGAGGGTGATCCAACCCAGATGTGTGAAAAATTCCCAGATCATACAGGATAAGCAGTCTTACCTGGAAGGGAAAGGGTAGGTTAGGCAAGAGAAGTGTCAAGTAGTGGTCATAGACCACATGGAAGCAACATGCTCAAAAGAAACTATGAGGCCGGGTACAGTGGCTCAAGCCTGTAATCCCAGCACTTCGGGAGGCTGAGGCGGGCGGATCACGAGGTCAGGAGATCGAGACCATCCTGGCTAACAGGGTGAAACCCCATCTCTACTAAAAATACAAAATAGCCAGGCGTGGTGGCGGGTGCCTGTAGTCCTAGCTACTTGGGAGGCTTGAGGCAGGAGAATGGGGTGAACCCAGGAGGCAGAGCTTGCAGTGAGCTGATATCGCGCCACTGCACTCCAGCCTGGGCGACAGAGCGAGACTCTGTCTCAAAAAAGAAAAAGAAAAAAAAGAAAAAAAGAAACTGTGAGCCAGATGATAGGATGCCCATCAGTGAAAAATGAAGCATTAGAAGAGGGTCCAATCTGAGCTATGACCTTGGGGGACATCAAAAACAGGTGAGAGGGGAAAAAATGGAGGAGTGGGGGAGGCAGGAAGGGTGGAAGGGAAAGACAGCGACTGGGAGAGTGGGAGGGAGAAGTATACAGACGGCTGGTGTCGTGGCTCACACTTGTAATCCCAGCACTTTGGGAGGCCAAGGTGGGCCAATCGCTTGAGCTCAAAAGTTCGAGGCCAACCTGGGCAACATGGTGAGACCCCGACTCTACTAAAAATACAATAAAACACACACACACACACACACAAATTAGCTGGACGTGGTCGTGGGCGTCCACCTACTCAGGAGGCTGAGGTGGGAGGATCACTTGAGCCTGGGAGGCAAAGATTGCAGTGAACTGAGATTCAGCCACTGCACTCCAGTCTGAGTGATTCTGTCTCAAAAAATAAAAACTTTGTTTTTCATGGGAACCACTGTTCCCATTTTAAAAGTTTGGGAAACACATGTCTGTCTAGCTGAGTACAGATTTCTCGGTGGAGAGATAAACAGTGAGAAAATAACCCAGGACATCTGGACCACAGGTACCCCAACACAAAAGCAGCGGGTGTCTGGGTATCTACCCATCTACTTTAGCAACATTGGCGATCTTTTAAGGAATTCTGCACAAATAAGTTGGAGTTATTTTCTCCCATTGTACCGAGTCCAGAAATAGTCCATGACCAATGATCCATTACAGTTGCCAGTAGAAATAAATTTGCTTGAAACTTTGCAACAGGCTCAATACACAGTCTTGCCCATGGAAACACACGTAATGGTAATCGGTATTCCTCTCCGGGCCCAGACCTGGTGGATAATTACAATTAAGCTTCAATGGATTAGCTGCCAGCAGGACAGTAGATAGTGAATGGTATTTTACATCTCTACTTTTTCAGCAAATTTGGGCAGGTGGGTTTTTTTTTTAAAGAAGTTATTTCCAATTAATTCAGCAGAACATTAAAATTACTGAGAATTGTACTGTCTCCCATGGCAGGATGAATGAGGTACAGAGTGACTCTCTTTATTGTGTTAGAAATGCAAGGGTCACTCACATTACTTACAGAGCCCCTAGTTTACATTTTTCAATTAGGAGATAATCAGTGTGCCATTATGAGTAAGAATTGTTGGAATGACCTTTTGGCTGTATATTTTAACCAGCAAATCTTTGGGGAAGGTTTGATTGAAAGCATGACAGGAGAACAAGGCAAGTTATACTGATGATAAATAAGAACAATTATCACATTTATTATCTGATAAATAATTTATTGTGATTTGCCATTAATCCATCTCAAGTCAACTTCTAAATGAAAACACACCCCAAAAAAGAGCTGACTTCTTCAGCTTTTCCCATATCATGTCAGAAATTCTTGCCTGAAAAACACAAAGGAAGCATTTACCTGGAATATAAAGACCTGTCACTACATACTTGATCATTTTAATCAGTTGAAGATAAATTACGCCCCTTATATAAATAGTAAATCAGTACTTCTCTCTCAGCTTTAAGGAAAAAAAAAAAAAATCTGTGAGAAGTTGTTTCAAGGAGAAGCCATAGCTCAATACTTGGGGATGTTTTGTTTTTTGTTTTGATTTTTTATGTAATTTCAACTTTTATTTAAGATTCTGGGAGTATATGTGCAGGTTTGTTACACGGGTATAGCATGTGATGCTGAGGTTTGGGATACAAATGATCCAATTGCCCAGGTAGTAAGCGTAGTACCCAACAGCTAGTTTTTCAACCCTTGCGCCCCTCTGCCTCCCCATCCATTAGTCCCCAGTGTCTATTGTTGCCATCTTTATGACCATGAGCACCCAATGTTGAGCTCCCACTTCTGAGCAAGAACATGCACTATTTGGTTTTCTGTTCCTGTGTTGATTCGTTTAGGATAATGGGCTCCAGCTGCATCCTCATTGCTGAAAAGGACATGATTTCATTCTTTTTTATGGCTGTGTAGTAAGGAATCCGTTTTAAGTGTTGTCTTCCATGCTTCCCATGAATTTTTAGTCAATGCCGACAGCATATTCCTAATTTCAAAGAGTACATACTATTATAAGAGGATAACTAAATTCTTCACGTTATTCCATAAATTCAATTGGTAAGGATTGGTTAAACCTATTAAAATCATTCTAAATGTTGGGGATCAGTGAAAAATGTTGATTCCTCTGTTGTATTCTCCTTTTTGGCAATTCCAATAAGCATACATGTATTATTTTTTAACTTGATAAGCAATATAGACCTTTTGGGCATGCAGATTATATTTTCCTAGTCACTTCATCCACTAATATCTTGAAAACTAATATTAATACTATTTTTTCCTTTTGAGCCCTCAGAGAGAGACACTATGGTGACTCTCATTCAAAAATTAGGTTTTAATTCTACTGCTTCTTTTTTGTGTGTGTAATTTTTGTTCTTTTTCAAAAATGAATTTCAAAAACAAGTAAATTAATTTGATTTTGTATTATTTGTCTCTGATAATAAACAAATATTCTTTACTAGGTTTTGTTCCCCATGCTTTTTTTCCTCTCAGCATTTTTGGTCACTACTTTCCTATTATTTACACAGTCATCCTACCTGTAAGTTTGGATTCATTTCATAAAATTTTAGGAACATTTTTAATTAGTAGATCATTAGTATTAGGCAGAAATCCATATGTCATTATCAGAAATTACAAACTCGTATCACCTGTTGTGGGCTTCACTGTTAGGGAACTGATATATGGCCCTGAGACATCAAAGGGTCGCCCTCTGCCTTCAGGTATCTGGAAGAGGTTTTTAAAAAAACTTCTAAGGGTCTGTTGAGAATATGGCTATACAACCATTCATGCAATTTGACATCCTCAGAGTCAGGAAATTCTTCCTCATAGCTAACCAAATCCCTCCAACTGCAATAGAAGTCCATTTCAAATTTGGTTTTAGGACTAGGAGACTCATTAAACTCTTATTTTGTAGATGAAAGAAAGGTGGTAAAGACAAGACACCACAGTATTCTTATCTTCATTGTTTCCTTGGCAATGAACAATGCCAAAAAACAGCTTCTTGGTAGGCATTTCTTATCCACAGTTAGAAATCTTTTTATCCTCCATCATGAGGTGAGCCAGGATCAATCAATAGCCCAAGCAGTAAGCATAGTACATCCCTGAAAGACCCCAGCCCCACATGCCTTACAGAGTAAAGCAGAATGGAGTTATGAGCATCCTTCATGGCAATACAGTATAATTTTAAACAATGAATAAGATCCTAGATTACACTCAATTTAAAAACAATGCAAGAGTGCTACTTTACCTAATATAGCCAATCTCCAATATATCATACATAAGTTACAAAACCTCTCTGCACATAGAATCACAAGAACTGATTAAAGAAAGGTAAAGGAACTGGGGGAGAAAAATCTATGCAGTTTTCTCTTGTCTGACATGAGAAATAGATGTGAAATAGATGTCACTAATGCAAATCAGGACAACTGAAGGTCTTGTCATAATGCAGCATTCAATATTTTAATGTCAACAACATGAGAATTCAAACACGAGAAATCTTTTTCTCTTTCTCCCTCTATGTCTGTCTATTATATATGTATATATCTGTCTATGTATGTGTGTGTGGTCAGACACCACAAATACAGTACTGGTAAAAAAATAAATAGCACAAAAAAAGGAGTATTTTACTCTTTTCTAACCAAAATTAATATGAGTTTCTTACAGGTGTTTTCCTCTTTTTAAAAGATAATCCACTTTGAAAACTGATAATCCAGCTCTTCCCCATCTAGAAGCTCTCAGGGAAATTTGATTTCCTGAGATGGCATTTGATTTACAAAGACTAGCGGAATGCTCATGGGCAGATCCTTCTGTTTGAAGCAATTCCAGAGATGTCCCTTCTGTGAAAATGCTTGAGATAGAACATTCCAGCGCTCCCTACCAAGCAGAACAAAGCTCACATTTTACACAATTCCAGATATCCTCAGGCCTCCCAAGTTACCACCTGTGATTTGGATCTAAGCAAACAGAAAGCTAAAAGAGGAGACAGATCATCAGTAAATCTCTTAGGTGCTGATCCACAAATACTAGGAGCCAAGGGAAATAACCAGGAAGGTCTTGAAGTGATGCTACCAGAAAGGGAATTATGATCTGGTTGGCACGGGGGAACCTGTTAGGATAAATCAAATGACTGAAATGTCAATACTGAGGAATGCAATCTGTGAAGAGAGGACAAAGAGGTGGGAAAATGAGGGCTTGCACTATAGATCAAAAAGAGTTGGACTTGCAATGAAATACAGATGGATGATAAAGGAAGTAGCAATGCTGAAGCTTTATGGGTTAAGGTAAAAGAAATATATGAAATAAAGGGGAATTAGCAGTGGGTGTCCTCTGTGCACTACTAAATCACGATGAACTCACTGATAAATTACTGTAGAGGGAAAAAAACAGATACCCATGTCCCCATAAATAAATAAAATGTAGCATGCAGTATAAATCTCTGCATAGATGTCTCTCCTCTCCCTGCTGCTACCTACTAAAATTCTCCAGCATTCTCCTCCTCCTTTTCCTCTTAACTCCCGAATAAGTGGGGGTGCTAAAACCCTTGTTTCACTTCTCGCCTTTGAATAAATGACGATATTCCTGGTTTCAGTCCTCCAGGTCCCTCAGGCACACTTTGACCACTCTTGGGTTTAAAGGCACAATATACATAAACCAAATATAAGTAAAATGCTAAATGACAAGATCACAAAACTCTGCTACTCTAGATTTCCATTACTGAGACATTTCTTAAGGGATAATAAAAAGAGCAAAATTCAGGTCATCCGGGAATTTTTAGAGCTGCGTTGCTGTTAGTTGCTTGTTTCGTAAAGTGGAAAGGGCAGCTAGAGGTGAGGCAATTTGGGCCTGCTCATGACAAATAAGGAAGAAACAATCAGGAATCTAGAGGTGAAGGTCACTCGGGAGCGTGACCTGATTCCATTTGCTATGCTGAGAGGAGCCTTATTTGTGCAACTTCTCACAGATACACAAAATAGGAAAAAGGTGAAGCCATAAGAGAGAATTCTGCCCTGAAAGTTAAAACTCACAAGGGAAAAATCTGTGAAGCAAAATTACACTGTGAAATGTCATTCTCTAAAGGGCTTAAACAAGAACTGTGATAAATGTTATTACTCTGCAGTGCCATAAGGGTGTTGAGGACTCAATCACTGCTCTGATTTTGCCCAACAAGTGCAAGAAGGCAGTTATAGGAAAACAGACCCTGTTCCAAAATGCTTTCAGGGCTAAAGGCTGCAGGAGAGAAGCAAAATGGGAAAACCGCTAATACAGCCATCAAACTCACAAATAACTTTGGATCATCACTGCCTCGTTGCACTCTTGGGTTTAAAGGCACCATAAGGTCAGTGTAAGCAAAAGATAAATAAAGTTAAAGGTCAGAAAGGTCCAGAAAATATCCAGTCAAGAACCAAAGGAAAAATAGCCTAAACCAATCTTTAAGACTGATTTTCTTAAATATCTCAGCAAAACAGTTGCAAGAAACCCCCTAAAGTCATTCCAAGATCAGGCAAGTGTGTCTAAGACTGGAGAAGAACAGCTGCACTTCTAATCTAGGATACAGATAAAAGAGTATCCAAACAGTTAGAAATTAACACCCATGGGGATGGTTCCCAGATATGTGATCACAGAAACTTTACAAAATGCATGTGTGTGTGCTTGTGTGTATATGGGTATTTTATTTATATATATATATGTGTGTATATAATCACCAGTCATGTCATCTTGTACTCTAGTTGCAGTGCAAAAGAGATAGATTTTAAAGAGTTGAGAGTGTTATTTTAAACATTTTTTCATACTTTGTTTTTACCTTTGAAATAGTTCAACCTCAACACTGTATTATCCAAGTTGTGATCGAGCTTCCCAGGCTACAGTCACCCTAATGAGGTCCTCCATGAAAGGGCCATAAATTAAGGGAGGGATCTGTGGGTACCATGAAAGAAAAGGTCAGAAAGGGTCAATAATTCAAAAAGGGAGTTTGCTCCCCAAACTTTCCATGTGTACTTGGACAACTAGGTGTGAAAAAGGAACATTCTCTCCCAGTGAACAAGGCCACTTCCAAACTTATTAGTAAGTCAAAGCTACTACGCAAAGCAAAATGGAAGACTTTGGGCTCAGGTTAGGGCTTCCCCACTAGAGATGACAAAAGTTGACCCTCATATACTTGCATAAATTGATAGGGAAAGATGTTAACGACAAAGTAACTTTTTTAAAAAGGGAAGTTACAGAACAATATGTACAGTCTGATTGCATTTTGGCTTAAAAAGAGCACAAGTTGTAAATTATGTGTTTTATGAGCATAGAAAAGGATCTGAAAAATATACAAAAATTTTTAACAGGTTGAGTAAAAGTGGGATTCCAGGGAGAACTTTTATTTTTATGTGATTCATTTCTGTATTTTTAAAATTTATATTATAATTGCCCTATTTTTATAACTTTAAAAAATAACTTTAATATTCTCATAATTCAACTTTGGGACTTCCTAGCTGCCTTTTATGGTTGTTTGTTAAAATAAAGTAACATTTATCCATTCAACTTTTCATGGGCTCTCTTAAGCTCAAGAATTTAGCTTCTCCATGAAAAACAGAAAAACTGGGTTAATGCTCCAGGTTAAGCAGACACAGAAATGGGACAATTGTGTATAACACATGAGCCTGGGTTGGATCCTAAACCAAAGAATGTTATGTTTTTCTCTTGCTATAAAGTTGGGGTTTTCTTGTTTGTTTGTTTGCTTGTTTGTTTGTTTGCTTGAGACACAGTCTCACTCTGTTCAGGCCATAGTGCAGCAGCATGATCTTGGCTCACTGCGACCTCCACCTTCCAGACCCAAGCAATACTCTCACTCAGCCTTTCCAGTAGTTGAGACTATAAGCACGCACCACCACCCTCAGCTAATTTTTGTATTTTTTGTAAAGACGGGGTTTTACCATGTCGCCCACGCTGGTCTCAAACTCCTGACCTCAAGTGATCTGCCCACCTTGAACTAGATCTGCCCACCTAGAACTCCGAAAGTGCTAGGATTACAGGCGTGAGCTACCATGCCCAGCCTCTCTTGCTATAAAATGATTAAGATAATTAACAAAATTTGAATAAATACATAGATTTAATACTATTGTCAATGTAGTTTACTGATTTGTATGACTTTACTACGGTTATATAAGAGAACAGTGAATATTTAAGCATAAAGGGGCATCTATTTTGTCTTTTACTCACTTTCAATTAGGTCAGAAAAAAGCATATAGATATAGAGAGATAAGTATGGATGCACATACACAAAGAGAAAGAAAGAGAAAGTGAATGTCCGAATACCAGCAAAATGTTAACATTTAGGCAATCTGGATGGAGGTTATACAGGAATTATTTGTACTACTTTTGCAACTTTTCTATAAGTCTAAAATTATTTCAGAATAAAGTTTTAGAAAATTAGGAAAGAAGAAATGAAAGGAGGAGGCAGGGAGGGAAGGATGGTGATTTGCCTTTTGCCATCTACTCCTGACTTACAAAGGCCTCTATGATCCTCTTCATTGTTTTGTTCGTTTAGTTGATTTTATTCATTTATGTGGTTTGATCTTGTCAGTGAAATCCAATATATCTTCAGGAAGAAAGTTGAGTTTTCACAAATACTTGAGAAAATTTAGCTAATAAACATATCTCAAGGTATCTCACAGGCAAATATTAATAGCGAGTGTGATTAACCTAACTTATTAGTAGGTGAAAAGATCTAAAGAATTTGGACAAAGTCATAGACTAAGTCAGCGGTAGAAGTGGAAATAGAAATCAAGTTTCCTAGTAACTCATTCAGTATGATTTTTTAAGCCAGAATTTTGTGATGCAGCAGCTATTCTACGGTGGAAAATTGCCCCTGGGAAGCTACAAGAGTTCATCAAAGGCAGAGGGTCAGAGTCCTGTGTCTGCTGTGGTGAGACACTGGTCATATTGCTATGCACCCCATAAATCACAAATAATAATATCCTGAGGCATTCTCTTCTGTATTAAAAGATAAGAACTCTGTTTTTGTTTCCAGAACCATTGCTCTCTTTCCCTGCTTCACATGGCTCATGTAATTCAGAAGATAGACTTCATTCAAAGAATGAAAAATAGGTGAGTCTGAATCCCGGTGCCTCTCTCCATCAATTCAGCAAGCTGCAGAACGTTATCTGCCTTGTAAGTAGCTCAGCTCCCTCTAACAAGATGAATTTCTTTCCTAAAACAGGTTTGTACTTAGGGCTTCACCACCAGCAGTGTTAGCACCACTCTGAGAAAAGTTATGTATTGATATAAGAAGCCCAAATATGGGCTTTATGGAGTGCAGGTAGACCTCATCTTTGGAGAGAAAAGATATATAATATTCATAAATAATAGGCTTTAGAAAAAAATGATAAGGAAACACTCTCCTTGAATCTTGGCCAAACGAGAGGCAGGCAGAGCTCCAAAGTCATCAAACTAGAAATGGCTCCAGAGGCTTTCTGCAGGCAGTGTTTTCATGGACTAAAACCTGTCCACTCCAAGTGTAGTCCATAGACCAGCTGCTTCAGCATCACCTGGGAGCTTGTTAGCAATGCAGACTCCAAGGCCCCTCCACAGATACAGCGAATCAGTGTCTGCATTTTAGCAAGATTTCCAGTACATTTGCGTACATATTATTGGAGTTTGACAAACACTGGACTCCAGGAAACGATGGAATAACTAGCTTAAGCCTAGAAGAAGCAGGGGGGAAGCACACACACACACCAACACTGCTCTGAGGCAAGCAGAGCCACAAAAGAAGATCCGAATTCTAGTCAGAACTACCCTCAGACTGGCATCCGGCACTCTGCTACTTCATCCCTCCACTCTACCCATTCATCCATCCCTCCTCTGTGTCTTGAATGACCAGCAGTCACCCTAAGTGAAAAGGCTGAGCAGCCGATAGCCTGTTATCTTAGAAAGGTGTTCAGGTGAGAGGGGGGCACACACAGCTCAGTGGTAGAGCGTTTGACAGCAGAAAGGTGTTCAGGTGAGATTAAAAGTAGAACTGCAACATAATGCAGCAATCCCACTACTGAGTATGTATCCAAAGGAAATGAAATCAGTATGTCAAAGAGATAAGCTGCACTCCCAGGTTCACTGCAGCACTATTCACAATAGCCAAGATATGGAATCAACCTAGGTATCCATCAACAGATGAACAGATAAAGAAAACCAGGGATATATACACCATATATACACAATGGGATATATACACAATACTATTCAGCCTTTAAAAAGAAGAAAATTCTATCATTTGTGACAATATGGATGAATCTGGAGGATATTATGTTAAGTGAACTAAACCAGCCACAGAAAGACAAAAACCACATGATCTCACTTATACATGGAATCTAAAAGAGTTAAATTCATAGAAGCAGAGTAGAACAGTGGTTACCAAGGGCTGGGGAAAATGTTGGTCAAAGGATGCAAAATTTCAGTTAGATAGAGGAATAAGTTCAAGAGATCTATGGTACTAGATGTTGACTAGAGTTAGTAACAATGCATTGTATTCTTGAAAATTGCTGAGAGTACAGTTTAAGTGTTCTCACTACAAAAAATAAGTATGTGAAGTAAGGCATATAGTAATTAGCTTGATTTAGCCCTTCCACAATGTATACATATTTCAAAACAATATGCTGTACATGATAAACATACAATTTTGTCAATTAATTTTTAAAATTAAGGTAAGAGAGGTGTTTAGGTGTGGAAGAATTCTTTGCAAACCTCGGGGCTAAAATCTAAGCTTGAGCATGCCTGCAAGCCTTATAATACATGGCATCCTATTTTCCAAATCTCATTAGACTGGAATGAGATGAGGTTATGTTTTTTTAAAAAATTGCTTAATTCTATTCCTCTTTGCTTCGTCTGCTCATGCAAGCCCCAGTATCTGAACACTTTCACAAAGTAGAGACCACGGTGGGTTTTGCCCACCATTTGTGTCCCCCTGGCATTGTATTGCCATTACCTGGCGTATGGTGGGTAACCAGCAAATATTTGTTAAATGAATGTTGAAATTTCTCCCAGGGAAGTCTGGTCTGCTACCCAGTAGTATCTGCTGGGCATCACTGTTGTTTCTGTGGCAAACTGCCTGTACCACTGGTACTGCCACCCTCGCTGAGCAGAGCTGTCATTTCCACTGGCTAGAACCACTTCTGCCAAATCCTGCCACCTCCCAGTGGATAGTAAGGTATCCAGCTGGGCATTGCCAGAGCTGAGCCCAGTAATTCCCAGGCTTCTCTTGTTCCACCCGATTTTCCATTATTCTCTGGGAAAGCAATATAAAAACTGCATCGACTATGCCACAGTACTTAACAGAGTGGTAGTCAAACCACTCTTCGAGCTTTAACTTCCAGTTCACTTTCTCTTTAAGACCCAGGAATGGACCACAGGCAGATTTGAGAATGAGACACCATGCATTAGAATCCCACTTACCCTCTGATGTTTTAGGGTTGGAGGGTCATGCTGTCTCCTTCTTCCCATTGGGATAAATCTTCTCCTAGGATGCTCCTGGGTCCTTCATGCCAACCAGCACTAAGGGCTGTCAGAAGCCCTCCCTTGGTCCCCCACCACTCCAGTTTAGTAGCCTTGGCCAGACTTGTCTGAACCCCAGTGTTGGACACAGCTTAAACTCCAAGTGGGACCTCTGGCTACATTTACAATTGAATTCAAGACCATATTGCATTCTGCACCAGGCAAGGTGGCTCAGGCCAGGCACGGTGGCTCAGGCCAGGCATGGTGGCTCATGCCTGTAATCCCAGCACTTTGGGATGCTGGTGGGGGCAGATCACTTGAGGCCAGGAGTCTGAGACCAGGCTGACCAACATGGCAACACCCTGTCTCTACTAAAAACACAAAAATTATCCAGGCCTGGTGGTGCACATCTGTAATCCCAGCTACTCGGGAAGCTGAGGCACGAGAATTGTTTGAACCTGGAAGGTGGAGGTTGCAGTGAGCCAAGATCGTGCCACTACACTTCTGAGCAACAAAGTGATACTCTGTCTAAAAATGAAAAAAATAATAAATAATAATTTTTAAAACTATATTGCATTCTGTCTCTATGGAGAATCACAGTCAATACAAAGTAGCCTGTTGGGGTATAGAACTTTGGAATGATAACCATCATTTAAAAGATTATTATTTCCAGTTTTGTCCCAAGTAAACAGGTAGCTAATGATATAAACCAGAACCACAACACCATTTCACCCTCACCTCCTTTCCTCGTCCAAATCTTCCAGTAGACATTTTTCTTATGTCTAATCCAACCTAAATGGGTTGGGAAGAACGTGAAAGAGGCAGCCAGACACTCAGTGACAGGAGAAAGACAGTACGAATACAGTGTGAAGGGGAAATCTCACCAAGAACAGGCCAATGGCTTATATCTTGCCCCAACCTAAATACCACCTTTTCTATTTCACCGGCCCACCATTAGACAAGCTAAAGAGTCTATTGCACAGTCTGTCTGCACAGTGAAAGGCTATTGAAGGGCATCTCCAGGACAATGATTTGTCACTAGATTCCCTTCACAGATGGTATAGTGTGTTGAAATGGTGATCCCCAAAAATCATGGCCAGTTACTAATCCTGGGTGGGTACCTGTGAACATGAACTCATTTAGAAAAATTATCTTTGCAGATGTAATTAAGTTAAAGATCTTGAGATGAGACCACCCTGGATTAACCAGGTGGGCCCCAAATTCAATGACAAGATTTGCTTGCTCTTTTTTTTTGAGACAGAGTCTCGCTCTGTTTCCCAAGCTGGAGTGCCGTCGTGGCACGATCTTGGCTCACTGCAACCTCCGCCTCCTAGGCTCAAGCGATTCTTGTTCCTCAGCCTCCCGAATAGCGGGGATTACACGCGCCCGCCACCACGCCCAGCTAATTTTTGTACTTTCAATAGAGACAGGGTTTCACCATGTTGGCCAGGCTGTCTCAAACTCCTGACCTGAGACGACCCACTTGCCTCAGCCTCCCAAAGTGCTGGGATTGTAGGCATGAGCCACTGCACCTGGCCAATGACAAGTATTCTCATAAGAGACAAAAAAGAGAAGATAGACACCATGGACAAGGCCATGTGAAAATGGAAGCAGATATGGGAGTTGTGCAGCCAAATGCTGAGAAACACCTGGAGCCACCAGAAGCTGGAAGAGGTAAGAAACGATTTTCTCCCCAACTCTTGGGAGGGAATGCAGCCCTACCAACACCTTCTGTCAGGCTTCTGTTCTCCAGAGCTGTGAGAGAATACATTTGTGTCTTTTTAAGCCACCAAGTTCGCGGTGATTTTTTACAAAAAAAAAAAAAAACCAGAAAACTAATATGGAGGTTATCTATGTTTATAAGCCAACCTTGTCCCTAAGTTGCTTCATTACCTGGCTGTATTATTTTTAATTGTCTGGGAGATTTAAAAGGATAACTTCCATTTATTGAGTGACTACTCTGTACCAGGCCCTGTCTCAGGCACAGATATTATCTCAGTTAATGATTATAACAGTCTTGTAAGGGTAATAACATTAGGTCCATTTTATTAATTTAAAAACTGAGGCTTTGCCTAATATCATGCAGCAAATAAATGTTTGAGCTAGGACCTCACTCTAGATTCTGGGCTCTTTTTTCTTTCTCCTGTACTACAACTACACGAAAACTAAGATTTTTAATTTTCTTATTTCTTGTTTGTTTGGGTTTTGTGCTTGACGGGGGGGGGGGGGGGGTTGTTTTGTTTTGTTTTGTTTTTAGACAGGGTCTCTCTCTGTTGCCCAGGCTAGAGGCTGGAGGCTGGAGTGCAGTGGCACGATCCCGGTTCAGTGCAACTTCCGCCTCTTGGGTTCAAGTGATTCTCCTGCCTCAGCCTTCCAGGTAGCTGGGACTACAAGTTCACGCAACCACACCCAGCTAATTTTTGTATTTTTAGTAGAGATGGGGTTTCACCATATTGGCCAGGCTGGTCTCGAACTCCTGACCTCTAGTGATCCGCCCGACTTGGCCTCCCAAAGTGCTGGCATTATGGGCATAAGCTGCCACGTCTGGCCAATTTTCTTATTTCTTTTTTTTTTTTTTTTTTTTTTTTGAGACGGAGTCTCGCTCTGTCACCCAGGCTGGAGTGCAGTGGCTGGATCTCAGCTCACTGCAAGCTCCGCCTCCCAGGTTTACGCCATTCTCCTGCCTCAGCCTCCCGAGTAGCTGGGACTACAGGTGCCCGCCACTTCGCCCGGCTAGTTTTTTTATTTTTTAGTAGAGACGGGGTTTCACCGTGTTAGCCAAGATGGTCTTGATCTCCTGACCTCGTGATCCACCCGTCTCGGCCTCCCAAAGTGCTGGGATTACAGGCTTGAGCCACCACGCCCGGCCAATTTTCTTATTTCTTAAAGGGAAAACAGGCTATTTTATTATGACTCCACTTCCACAGAAAACTAGATTCTGTCCAGGGTAGGATATATAGTTTCAGCAAGGCCAGAAATTGTCCCTGAGTTGTTATGGGAGATGGGGAGGACATTTATGAAATGTCATAGAATCTTTGTCTGACAGTCTTCTAAAGGCCTCTAGAGGTTGTCCAGGCCAAATACATCCCAGTCCATGCATCTCCCTTAAAGCATTGGCTTTAACCATGGCATGAGGAGAAGTTCACTTTTACAAGAAGTTGCCCTTTCGGTTTAAACAGTCCTCTTTCAATGGAGCCAAAATAGGCTCAAATTATTCCTTGGAAGCCACACAGAATCCCAAATCTCTTCACTGGAGCAGCCTTTCAAGAATTGATGACAATAAACAGGACACACACAAAAGTAGAAATTTCTCTTTTGCCATTAAAGTGGCTTGGTCTGTGATCTCTTCCTTATAAGACATGATTTCCAGCTCCATCCCTACCCTGACTCACCCTCCAGTCATGCACAAATCTGCCCATGCTCTCCTTTCAAGGGAACACCCACTGTCCAGGTCATAATCACAGCTTTAGTAGGGCTGAGGCAGAGTCATTTTCTCCCTTTAGTTGCACCTCACTTCTCTCTTTCCATCTTGATTTCTACCCCAGCCACTCACACTCAAGCTGATCCAAACTGTCATCCATCTACCAAAGGGTGGTACTGCTGATAACGACACAAATGCATTAACTCTCTGAAGTATTTCACCAACCCACTCACCCACCTGCCTCCGAAGCCTCCTGTTTTGAAGTGGCAATGTGATCAATCAAGTCAGTTTCATGTTCCCAGCCCACACAGTACAGGGAAAAAATTAATGACACTGACTGCTCTTGCTATGAAGCAACTCAAGTAGACAGCAGCCTTCACAACAGCAGAAAAGGAACACTTCGCTTTTACTCATACTGTAAGAAAAGGTGTGGAGGGGGAGGAATTGTGTGTGTGTATATATATATGTAGTAAAAAGCCATTTGCCTAAAGGCCATAACAGGGCTTATGCTCCACTGGCTTAAGTAAAAACTAGGACTCCTCTTTGCACTCAGTGCTTAAGCATTTCACAGACAACAAAGACAGTCAAGACAGAAATACTTGATTTAGAGTCTTTACCCAGCCCCTGTAGTTTGCAGATTGGGACTTCCAAAGCCAACCCAATGTGAACTGAACGGATGCAGTACAAGGACAGGAGAAGCCCCTCCGCATCATCCATCATAGGCTCCCAGCAGCTCTGCCTCATTTCCTGCCCACCAGACCCAGGGAGTAAAGACTGGGTGCATTTCTCCTGTTCTCTCTCTCTCTCTCTCTCTCTCTTTCTCTCTCTCTCTCTCCTTGCCTCTCTCTTTGTCTCCTTCTCCCTCTCTCCTGCTCTTTCCCCACCCCTCATTCTCGCTTCATGCCCAGCCAGGGGTCAGCCTCTCCATTATGAATATAAAATCCATCCCTTGCACAGGAAGAACTGTGAGGCGTTAAAGGCCTGCTCTGTTCAGCTTTGTGCACAGGTGCCAGGCCCTACCTGTTTCCCTTACTGTCCTCAAAAGGAAATGGCCCCTCTGTACTCCTTATTCCTCATGTCCCTAGAGGTACTCAGATTTCCACGCCCTGAAATATTTACTTCCTAAATTAGATTTCCCACCCCCAGCACTATGTACGCAGAAACAGCATGGAGCGGTTTGGAGTCTGGCTCTTAGAGAACTTACTTAAGGACAGTGGTTTTCCATCTGTCTTCCACAGAGATCTAGGGTGTCTTTGGAACCCCCTCGGGGGGCAAAGGGAAGGCCCACAGGATGGGCTCGCTTTTACATATAGAAATACTGTGTAGCGTTTTTTTAAATAAGAATACTCTTCTACTCAAGGAAAAAAAAAAAAAAAAAAAAAGCCGCGTTACCATAGGGAAGCACTCCTTCCTCATTTATCGCCCCATGGCCATGAAACACACAAACAGAAAGATGCATGTCTTCTCTGCTTCGCTGTGAAAAAGAAAAAGCTAAGAAAAGCCTTTGTGTTGGGCAGTAAAAAGCCACAAACAGACAGAATGTTACTGCTTCAGCTTCTCCCCGTTCTTAGAATGACACACTCTCAGACAGCTCAGGATCATCAGTCCAGCCCTTCATTATTCAGATGTGAAATGAAAACCCACAGAGGTTAATAGTTTGCTTTACTAACTTAGAAGCAAAGTCACTACCACAATTTTTTATACGTAGTGGACACTCAGTGTTGAAAGAATAAATGTTTACGTAAATAATTTGCTAATATACACCCAATTCATTCCAGAAAACAGTTCAGGTGGTTTCCTAAGAAACATAAATCAAACAAACAAAAAGGAATGACATTTAATCGGAGTGACAAAAAGAATGAATAGATAGGAGCAGAGATGTTCTTGTCTTGAACCAAATCTCCAAAAATTGCCACCTCAATACTCAAGACTTTGAAAATTAACATTCATTGTATTCTTCTAGGCTGTTCTAAATTTGAGTAATGAACAATTTTCTACTTGGAAGTTTAAAAAACTAGTAAGAAGCCAATGAGGGCTGGCAGGTAAAGAGGTGTCTTTGTGGATAATATCTTGTGTCTAGGTCTATCCTGCCTTGATTTCATTAAAATTTGATTGCTCTTCTCTCAAGACCAGAGCCTTTTCACTAAGATTTGCTGTAAGAAAACAGAATTGGGTTATGACAAATAGCAGGCCAAATAGAGAACCTAAAGAGGTCACATAGGCCGGCATGTGTTGGGACAGGCTTGATGGCTGTGTGCAGGTATCTTGCGGAAGAAGGCGATAGTCTCACCTCTCTAAGATTTGCCCATGAACCAGCAACAATGGCATCACCTGAGAGTTGGCTAGAAATGCAGACTCTCAGGCCCCATCCCAGACCCACAGAATCAGAATCTGCATTTTAACAAGATCACCAGTTCATCTGAATGCACATTGAAGTTCGAAAAGCCCTGCTCCCCAGCATCTTTAAACGCACTGATGCAGATGCCTAAAGTGCAGCCATAAAGACCTTATGAAGATTTCTCAAAGAACTAAAAATAGAACTACCATTTGATCCAGTAATCCACTACTGGGTATATATCCAAAGGGAAAGAAATCATTACATCAAAAAGACACCTGCACTTGTATGTCTATTGCAGCACTATTCACAATAGCAAAGACGGAATCACCCTAAGTCTCTATCAACAGAGGACTGGATAAAGAAAACATATATACCATGGAATATTACTCAACCATAAAAAAGACTGAAATCATATCTTTTGTAGCAGCGTGGATGGAAGTGGAAGCCATTATCCTAAGTGTAATAACTCAGAAACAGAATGTAAAATAGTGTATGTTCTCACTTAAAAGAATGAATATGCAATGGGTATACAGAATGGAATAGTAGACACTGGAGACTACCAAAGGTGGGAGGGTGGGAAGGGGGTGAGGATTGAAATCTTACCTATTTGTGTAATGAACACAGTGTTCACTATTCAGGCGATGGATACATGAAAAGCCCAGACTTCACCACTATGCAATATATGCATATAAGAAATCTACACCTGTACTCCCAAATATATACAAATTTTACATTTTTAATTAAAATCAAATAAAATGCAGCCATAGAATAACAAAATAAAGCCTGAAACATACAGTTGGCTTGGAGCACATCAATAAGAGGATTTAGGGGAAGTGGGGAGAAAACTTTGCTTTAGTTTTTGTTTTTAGAGGTGTTTGTTGTCCTCATCGATCTTCGATGAAACTATCAAATGAAAGTCAAACGGGGAAAAGCTACTTTTTGAGCCAATTTGTTTAGTCATACTTTGGCACATATTCACAAAGATATTCATCCCCAGGGGGCATAATTGTTCCTGAGAAGTGACTTTGTTTTAGAGAAAACTTTTGTTTCCAGAGGCGCAGGCTACACAGCACGGAGTGGAATAGAAATACAGCGATTATCCAGTTCATTTACTTGCAGTACACAGCCAGACAAACCAATCCAGGTAGTGCGGGCCATAAAAAAACATTTCGAGGTGGCTGAATTATCCAGGTTCACTGCTAACTTTGTTCAAATGAACTGGATCACAGCCAGCCCCACACAGCATTGTGTGCTTTTAAATATAGTGCAAGGGGAACCTGCACCAGCAGACATGAGGAGGGGAGGGGCAAGTGTCGGTGACCCTTGGACCCAGACGGCATCTGACAAAGGGTGACATTAGGCTTTGGCAGAGCCTCGGCTACACTGTCTGCAAAGCAGTTATCACAGGGAAGACAGGGCGGCCTGCCAAAATACAGACACTGGGACCAACCAAAGGATAATTGCTATAAATTCCATACACGGAGCGGAGAGAGAGATGTCAGGAGAACACGAATCCTGGCTGGGTAGCAGCAACACAGGACTGCAGGGTAGAGTCCGACAAGAAAGGGAAGATTTTTTTGAAAAGGCCAAATTTGTTCAAACAAGGTATGGCAGGCCAGCTGGAAGACATGTCAGTCAAGGACTAGACTCTGCTCAGAGGTATTTCTGTCACTTGCACACGACAGCTTCTCAAAACTAAAGATAAGGAAAAATTAGAGCTAGATTTTCTCCAGGCATGGGGTGAGTTCTAATTGTAATTTAGAAACTGATAGATTGACTAGCATTTGTTCAGGCCCTCCTAAGTGGCAGGTCCCTTTTCAGGTGCTTTGCATAAATTGGCTATTGGAGGGAAGTGGGGGTGGTTAACCCCTTAGGGATCAAAACCACCCCTATTGGATTCTTATTGGGACTATAGGGATCTAGTGACCCCTGAAGTTCCTGAATTGTCCGAATTTTTTTTTTTTTTTTTTTTTTTTTGAGACAGAGTCTTGCTCTGTCGCCCAGGCTGAAGTGCAGTGGCGTGATCTCGGCTCACTGCCATCTCTGCCTCCTGGGTTCACATCATTCTCCTGCCTCAGCCTCCTGAGTAGCTGGGACTACAGGCACTCGCCACCTTGCCTGGCTAATTTTTTGTATTTTTAGTAGAGACGGGGTTTCACCATGTTCAGCAGGATGGTCTCAAGCTCCTGACCTTCTGATCTGCCCGCCTCGGCCCCCCAAAGGGCTGGGATGACAGGCGTGAGCCAACATGCCCAGTCCGAGAGTTTTTAAATGTATTTACATGTATGTTTTTTTCTGAGAGAAGAAACCATAGTTCTCATCAGATTCGGAAACAGACCCATGACCCCAAACAGATTAAGAATTACAGTTAGCTGAATGAACTGGGAAAGACTGAAGGAATAAATCTATGGAGTATTCTCTGCCAGGCCCTGTACTTGGTGACATCATTCGATGTGGTTTGGCTGGGTCCCCACCCAATCTCATCTTGAATTGCAGCTCCCATAATTCCCACGTGTTGTGGGAGGGACCCAGTGGGAGATAATTGAGTCATGGGGGCAGTTTCCCCGATACTGTTCTCATGGCAGTGAATAAGTCTCACTAGATCTGATGGTTTTATAAGGGGCTTCCCCTTTCGCTTGGCTCTCTCTCTTTCTTTCTTGCTGCCATGTAAGATGTGGCCATGTCTGCCATGATTGTGAGGCTTTCCCAGCCGAACTGTGAATCCATTAAACCTCTTTTTCTTTATAAATGAGTCTCAGGTATGTCTTTATCAACAGCATGAAAACAGACTAATACATCATTTAACTCTCCTAAAAACCCTAGTGGTATCATCCCCATTTTACAGTTAAGGAAAAGCAAAGCTAAAAGTGGACAGGTGGTCTTAGCAGGTGAATACACCTACTAACTGTAAGGTCTAGAAAGTAAACTCAGACCTATCTAGTCCAAAAATGTCAATCTTTTTTAATACTATGATGCTTCCTGGGTATGGTTTTTTTGTGGGGAGATGGGTGATTGCAGAATTAATGAAGGAAGGCACCAAGGAAGACCAACGTGGCATTTCGCTGTCTCTTGAAGAATGAGCTGAGATTGAGCATCTCAGGGGAGAAGGAAGCACATTCCAGGTGGAAGGGGCAAGGTAAAAAGAGGCAGAGCAGTGGGAAAAGATGAGATGTTAACTGAGGACATTGCCCTCCCTCCTGTTGACTAAGGCACTTTGCAAAAACTTGAGAGCCAACTAACAGTCACAAGACTAAATGCATCCAAGGATTAAACTTCTAGCCCATTTTGTCTTAAATTTCCTGCCACCCAAACCCCAGTGGAAACAGAGGAAAACCTCTCCTACCAGAGACCCTGACATAAAGCCCAGAAGTTGCTTAATGCCCAATATCGATTCAAACAAGTGCATTTTGTTTCTTTCTAATGCATCGTAAGCAGGAAGAGCAGGCTTATTGCAGGTCAGGAAGAAGCCAAGAGCTTACCCAGGGCCACCGGAGCCCAGACAGCAACACAGGGCCTCTCTGGAAGGAAAAGATCATTTGTTAATTGTGTGGGGTTTAATGCATCTCCAGTCCCCCAAGACCGCTCCTGTCTCAACATAAATAACATCCAGAGACTAAATATTCCATGTGCACCACAATACAATTAATCAGGCTTTAGACACCCATTGACTCTACAGTGGGATTCTGCTGCCTTCTGAAACAGAAAAGCCATTGACAAGAGGAATATTAGCATGGAATCCCATGTAATTGAATTGTGGTTTTACGTCTTGAGATTAACAGATGACAAAGTCTCATCCCAGGGTGCTCGTTCCCCTCTCCTTACCCTGCAGACACACTGCAGATCATTTGGCCACACCACCAGCCACACACTCTTTAGTTCTGGTGTTGTTTTTAGAAATTAACTCTTTTTCAAGGGAGCCATTTCACATGCAATATTGCTGCTCAGGTAATAACTCCAAAGCATCTTCTCATTGGCTTATAAAAAATTTTAAGTGGATAACAGGCCAAACCTCTTCAGGATCCCTGCATGGAAATTCTTGTGAGTTTGTTTCCCATAAATAGAGGGCCAAAGGATGTTAAAAAGATAAAGATGCATGCCATTCATCTTGTTTCAGTAGATCATAAGCTCCTCAAGGGCAGGAAAAGGTTATTTGCTGATTGATTTAATATTTATTGAGTCCTAATTATCTTCATGGACCATAGAATTAAATCTATCAATATATTTGATTACAAGAAAAATATATTACTCCCTTTAGAAAGGACGCAGCAGCATTCCCTTTGATGCCTCCTTTCCTTTATACTGATTAACAACTTGAAAGAGCAGTTCTTGTTCTAAAAACAAAATATGAGTGGAAAAATACTTCATTCTATTCCATAAAACCGGAATGAAAGATTCTCCCTTTCTGAAATAACAAGGTGTTTAGAAATGAAGGAGCTGCAGGGGAAGGAGGCAGGGGGACCCTCATTCCTGCAAACATTTCACTTTTAAAGTACACAATATCAAAAATCATATGTAATTACGAGATTTCATACTTACTATTCTCAAAATGTGGTTTCAGCCAGAATGGAAGTGCTGCATAAGGAAACCTAAAAGGAAAAATTTTTAAAACAAACCAGAAAAAGCTAACAAATTTCTAACAGAGTTACTACTCTCAAGACCAGCAAATATGTGCCTATAAATAAATGCATTACTCGTGCCCACCAGCATATCACCTACAAGTGCTACACTTAGGCTGGGCGGCGGGGGCGGGGGCAGGGGGAGTGGGGAATGACACAGGAGAAAGGGTGGCTGCAGTTTTACCCACGTGAACGGCACTGAGACCATCGCTGACACGTGCAGCATGTCAGAGCTCTGGATTGAGATCATTACAAGCCCAACTTTGGCAGCTCGTTATCAATTCAGTGTGGGTGCTGTTTTGTAAACACATTTAATTTGGTTTTAAATTTTAATCCATAAAGTCATTACTAAAGGACTCCAGGCTGCTGAATTGATGAACCAACTGCTACTAAAGCTGACACGAAGGCACCAGAGCCAGGGATGGGGCTTTCCGTCCTCAACGGCCTTCTTTGCTTCCCTTACTCCTCTCACGTCCCTGATTTCCTTCTCACCAGTGAACTGACTCTCTCATGCATGGTCCCTGATCACATGGAAGATTTTTCTGTTCCTACCGGCTGTATGTGCATATGTGTGTCTCTGTGTTGTGTCTGTGTGTTTATGTGTCTGTCTCCTTCTCTCTCTCTCTCTCTCTCTCTCACACACACACACACAAGCACACACAATGAAGCTCATTGCCTTTTTGTGAGCCAATATTCCAATGACTGCCTCCTCTACCTTTCCAGTTTAATCTACTTCTATACATAAGCATTACTCTTTAACAAAAAGATCAGGCACTGGGTGAGTTTGAAGGAATGAAATTGTCTTAAAGAGCTGATGGCAGGGAGTACAGCTGACTGACAGATGGACTGACCAACTGACGGGGCCGGCAGCGCCTTATCTATTGCCCTCCTTGGAGAATTGGTTCTCATGGATAATTAACCATAAAATGAGAGGTTTTCTTCAAAGGAGAGATCAAAAGGTGAATCTTTCAAAACATACCATATTATAAAATTTGGTTCATTTAAGAATGTATCAGCTCTGGTTCTAAGGGATTTGTTTTATTTCAGCTTTTATTTTAGATACAGGGGGTACAGGTGTGGGTTTGTTACATGGGTATATTGCACCCAGGTAGTGAGCATAGTACCCAGTACGTGGTTTTTCAACCCACACCTGCTTCTGTTCCTCCCTTCCCCCTCTAGTAGCCCGCAGTGCCTGTTGTTCCCATGGTTATGTCCATGTGTCTCCAGGTTTAGTTCCCACTTATCTGTGAGAACATGCAGTGTTTAGTTTTCTGTTCCTGCTTTAATTTGCTTAGGATGATGGCCTGCAGCTCCGTAACCACCAGTTTACTCCTCATAACAACCCTGTGAGGATGGTGTCATCCTTGTCCTCCTCTTCCCAGGAGGCTGGAGGACAGAGAGGTCAAGTAACGTGCCCAAAATCTCACAACTGGAAAGTGACTATCAGGATGTCCACCCAGATAGTCCAGCTCCAGAGTCCATGCTTCTAGCTACTACACTCTGCAGTTTCTGACTTGATGGATGGCATCTTTGTCTAATAAAGAGGAAAATTTGCATTTATTTTTGTATGCATTTTATCTACTATTAAAGCCAAGTTTTCTCTATCAGGGAAAACAGATGAAACATTTACCCTACTGGGTACATCAGTTACTATCCTCTTTACCCTCTTGGGTGTTTATCCTATTTTATTTGCCCCATTGTGTAAATCAAACATTGTTCACCACTTGTGTTTATGGCCCCACCATTAACATTAACAATACGTGTGTTGACCAGAAATATTCTAGACCAACTTCTCATGCTCCCTTCAATCCATTCCCTTTGCTAGTCCACAGACATAATCACCTCCCACTCCCATTCCAAAAAGCAGCTTCTTACAGAACCATTCTCAAGCACTCTCCCCTCCTGCTCAGTGAGGTTTAATATAGCATCCCAGAGCAGCCAAGCTTCCACAGCCCTGGGGCACCTAACACAGAGGCCCAGGAAGCTTCCCTAGAAAAGAACTAGTGCTGATCAAGAAAGTCTCCATGTGCTGTGCTGTTCTGTGATAATCGTCTGTCTTCCTTTGATCTAAAGTTAAAGTGGGCAACATAAACCCTGGACAATGTGGGAAAGCCAAAAGAGTGATTCCATTCTTTTTCTGTGGTAATAATAATAACATTTTCTCTTCTGCAGGGCCGGTGTTTTTACTGAAGTGTCTTCCAAAGAATGCTGTGCTTTAGGTTTTTAAAACCCAAAGGCCCCAGGATTTTTTCCTCTTTCAAAAATGGATGGTTCTGCTTTTCATTTAAGGTGCAGTTTAGAGAGAAGCAGCCTGTGAAACCAATTAACTAATTGGAAATCACTTAATGACTGTAGCAGCATTTTGGATTTCCGGCGTTGGTTCACAGCAGTCAAGAGAAATTGCTTTCCAATATTATGATAAGGTAAGCTGTGGAGGTCTCACAGGGGGCGGTTGAAGGCTGCTGAGAGAAACAATCAGCTCTAATATGCCCACCAAAATAATGGAGACATTATAGCATGGAACTCAGTGATTGTGAAGTAAGCACAACATAAAAATCCAAAGATATGTGGAGATCTGCTGAGAATAAATGTGCAGCCATAGTTCCTTGCTATGATTTTTTGAGAGATTATAATCTTCACATAGACATTATGCTGTGGAAATTGCTCTTACAGAGAGAGCCAGGCATGTGTGGAAAAGGTGACATGAGGAGAAGGAAAAAATAATAGAGTAAGTGCTTACCCTGCCACAATTGTTCAATTAATTGTTTAGTATGAATATAGTCATTGTTCACATTAGGAAAATAATCTAGTTAATTGCTCTAGTTAACATAGGCAGAGAACATAAATTACCCCAAACCAAATATTTTATCCATTTGCCGTTGGTTTGTCTTCAGGTAATGAATTCTCTTAGCCTATTTCTAAATATCATAATTCATTAAACCAAAAACATCACTGTAGAAAATAATATCAGCAATCTCCAATACATCTCATTCCTTTTTTACCTTATTTTGAAAGAGAGACACAGGGATATGCATGGGCAAAGGCAGTTTAAACTTGCTTTGAGGTGGACAGGTGCCTCAGAATTATTTTGTAAGTATGACAATCTTTCCCCTGACCCCCTTTGCCTTAGTTTACTCAGTTGTAAAATGGATTGACACATGTTAGAAGACATAGGTGTTCCAATGATGGTGACATGTTACAAACACGAAGCTAGAACACTGTAAATTCTTCCAGCAATTACAAACTTTCATTTTTTCTTCCCCATTGGTACAGTAAGTTTGGGCAACAAAGAGTCTCTCTGAGAGATACTTGCTGTTGTTTTCAAACAGGAAGGAAATTTTGTACACCCGCTTGTCACTCTACTGCCTGCATTTGGGCCTTATCTAGTCCCCAGCTTTATTAATTCAGTAATGATGAGCAATGTATTAGATTCCTCCACTGGGTACTGCCTTAGATGCTTGCTTTGTACTCAGCCACTCCCCAAAGGACAGGAGGACAGAAGGTGTTCTCTTTTCAGGCAGCAGCATAAATAAAGACCAGTGTCACTTATACAAATCACTGTACCAAGAATTAGCCCACCAGACTATGGGACTACATTAGCCCTTTCTTCTCACCTGCCTCATATAGTAGGTGCTCATTCAAAGCAGGACTCACGTTGTAGAGCTACATGCCTGGAAGTCCTTCATACAAGAAAACACCTGAAAACACCCAGGGTGAGGTGGGCAACACTAGTACTCTAACACACTGATGATTCTTCCTTTAGAAACAATGTTTCATCCTGAGCAAATTGTTACCTGTTTAAATTATTACCTTTCCTAGGACTTAATTTCTCATCTGCATTCCAGAAAGTGACATCCTGCTAACATCCGGATTATATCAAGACAACAGGGCTGATAAACTGATTTTTCATTACCAGTAAAGATGATCAATAAGTAAAACAGAACATTGACTAATGATGCAGTGGAGGAGCAACCACATCCAGAATGTGCCAGCTGTGAGCTGGACTACCATGAAATAACAAGGAAACATTCCATTCTTCTTAATAAAAGGAAAACCTCCAACCTATCAAAGGAGAAAAATCCTGCAAATTAGCCTTTCAGACTGATTCAGAACATTTTCCAGGATGATGCACCTGAAGAAAAACATGTGATTCAACTGATAGCGTTCGTCACATCGCAGACTGATCCAAAGGTGAGGCTATACCTACAAAGACAGGCTGAATGCCAACTCGTGTAGCCTCATTTGCAAAGCTCGGCACTCTGGAGCTTAAATGTCCCTGCTTAACAAATGGGGAGCAATTTAGACTGTTGTATAAAGACAAGACCAAGGCCAAAGTCTAACAATAGCTCACCTCTCGCCAAGTCCTTGAATTAGTAAATGTTATTACAAAAACAAAATATACTTTTATCTAGGTTGTTACTTTTTCCCTCTGCTGTCCTCTGTGGCTTTGCCTATAAGCTCACAGTTTTTAGTTAAATTGGACAATTACTGAGTGAGAAGTGCATAATTAATGAACAGTCACCGTATATGTTTGGGAAACTGTGACCCAATCACTGAACAGATAACTGAACCACTAAAATAAATGACTTGTTCCACTCATTACCTGATCAGCATTTGTTTAGAAGTTCCTTGGTGCCCTATCAAAATTCTAATCAGTTCTATTTAAATTACATTTTTTGCACTGCATTGTTATAAATGCTAATTTATGCCTAGAATGGAACAGCTTTATTTCTTACCTCCTGAAGAAACGGATGAATAAAAACATACTTCTACAGGGCATAAAAGATTATCAAAGGTTCAATGACTATTGGATTTTGCACTTGCCAAGACACATCCTGAGACTTCGAGCTAAGCTTTAGGGGACAACAAGGGCATTCCAAGCCTCCCATAGCAAAGCCATCCCCAAGAAGAGTCTGAGGACTGTCACAGCAGCATCTGCAACCACCACAGGGATTTGATGCCTTTGGGGACTGGACAGTCTTTGGGGTGGTGAAGGGAAAGAAGGGAAAATTCTTACAACTTGAGAATAATGATCCAAAGAATCTTAAAGGCAGATGGTTATTTCAGAATCTCTAGGCAACTTTTGTGCACAGAGAGGGATTTCTCCGAGCCTGGTAGCCCATCTGCTTTTGCGATGGTGTCCATGTCCACCAGCTTGTAGGCGGTGGCGGATTTCACATGGTAACTCCATATATTTTTCACAATTAGTTTGGTCTCCAAACTTAGCACCAAGATGTCATTCTAAGCAACTCAGGCAGTTCCACCCAAGAGAAGACTAGAGCACAGTTTTGCTCTCTCTGATGTGCAAGACTTGACCACTTGCAGCCTAGGGCTGGCCCAGACAGACCCTAAGTCATTTGGGATCTAGAGGACCTCAGAAGAGAGAATATTGAGGCTAGTGTTCCAGAAATAGCAAGAAATCTCCTAATGAGGCCACAAAAGTCCTGCCTTTAAAAGTGCTTCATCCACTATGATGCTCCCCTCCCATTCCAGGCTCAGTGCCTGTGGAAGTCAGCAAGCCTGCCATTATCCTGCCTGGAGTGGGAGGCATCAAATTCAGAATTCATTGCCAGAAGTTTTTTATAAGCTGAGGAATTACCTTGAGAGGATTGAATTTCCAAGCGCAAGTCAGCAGCTGCTGGGGAGGCTGGGGCCACCTCAATCATCCTGTACCCACGAGTCTCTTGCAGAGAGGGGCGAGGTGAGGATGGATCAGTCTGGCTTAGGGCTGCATGGCCAAGGGGCTAGAAAACACAGGTTCACAAAGGCATTTAACCTCGTTTAAGCAGTGCAATGTGGCTGAGGCTTAAAACAAGGCTGGAACATTTTCTTGCTTATTATCACCTTGATAACCTTTCCTTGTAGCTAGGAAGGAGTGGAATGAGAAAGTGGGGCACTGGGAGACACTGGGAGAGGAGGGGTGGGCCATGGCACTGAACAGGAGGGGAGAAAGCTGCTGTTGTCCTGTTTTCTGAGTGCAGTTGGAAAGAGAGGAAGGATGTTTGCTCTCTAAATATTTTTACTTTTAAATAGAAACTGTTTTCCAGATTGCATGGCTAATCACTTCATAGAAAAGGGAAGAAAAGAATAGCTTTCATTCACTTTCTTTGAAACCTATTCATTACAGTTTGAAAGCAAAATTTTCTCTATGAAATACCTAAGTAGTGGCAGCATTTCTACAAGATCTAAGTGTGGGGGCGAGGTAGCAGAGACGGGAGAAGTAAGCAGAGCCCAGGAATAGCTGTGCTCACGTCATCATGGGAAGAAGAGGACTGGTCACCTTCGTCTATTCACGCAGTGGTCCTCGGCGGGGAGGGGGGCGGGAAGCAACATGGCCCCCGCCCCACACCTTCTCAAGGAATCGCTAACAGCACACTTGTCTGCCCTGTGGCTGAAACAAATCCTAAAAGGAGTCTTTTTAGAGAAATTAAGCTTTGCAATGATTGTTTCTCAATCTTGTTTAAATCAGTTATAATAATAACTGATTCTAATACGCATAAAAATCTCTCATCCTCCTCTAAAGCTATTTGAACGAAACCCAGATTAAAGCTCTGCGATGGGAGCATGTGGGGTTAAACACCTCACTGTGGTTCCTACCAGCAGATGATTGTGACTCTGATACCCACCCACTACTCTCCTGCCTGATCATCCTTGGACTGGCAATCAAAAGTCCTAAATAATATTTCTAGTCAAATCTGTGTATTACTTACATTTGAGTTATAGAATTTCACTGTTCTAATCTGAAAAAGAAAATTAAGCCCCTAGGGGAGTATGTGTTGTGGACTTTACTACCAAATGTTCACAGATTGTGAGGCTCAGTTACCATTGTGATTATCTTCTTATTATTATTGTCATTGCAGGCATTTAACATTAACTGAGGAGCTACAATTTTCCTGACTCTATCCAGGATAAATGATACAGGAGTTTTACAGAATCATAGTTACCATTGACTCTAGGCCAATAATTTGGCATTTCATCTCAAAATATTGCTCATATTAGAAATGTGAGACAAGGGGTCAAATGAGAAGACATCCTCCATCTGTGAAGTGATTCGCATTTTCAATATGTCTATTTAGCCTCCATCCTTATCAGTTATAAAGCTGTGGAACAACCAAAGAGTCCTCTGACATAGCACTAGAGGCTTCATTCCAGATTAAAATTGGTAATTAATCAATATTACATATACTTTGTTGTTCAATCCTCTTAGCAATTACTTGGAAGACAAAATAAGTAATGCTCGTTAAATTTTAAGATGGCGTAAATCTGGGAGAAATAGTTAATATTTTGAATTCCATATGACTCAAAGGTTCTTGCCAGGCTGGAGCAATGGAAAAAAAATTTATATGAAATGTCACAAAAGTAGACATAACCCTGCACTTAAGTTCAAAATGCCATTTTAGTTACATTACGTTTTACCAGAAATCATGTGAAAAACCAGAGGGGTTTTACTGTGTGGTTTAAAATCAGGAGAAGCCAGTGTGATATGGCTGCCCAAAATGCCAACAGAATTTCAGATGACAATAATAGACATCTCGTCCAAAACAGGAGAGGTAATGGTTCTGTTGTACAGTGGTCAGACATCATATCGCTAAGAGAGAAAAGGTAACACAACCTCCTTCACCAACTCTGCAAATTCAAAGAAGTTGTCATTTGAGCCTTAGTGTTCTCATCTGAAAATGGAAATAATAGCACCTAACAAAGATATTCTCATAAAATTATTGTAAAATCAAATGAGTTGGTCTTCATAAAACTCTTTTGAAAATTATAAAGTATCATTGCTCTGGACATCTGCTGTTTGTCATTCAATAATCACCTTCCTCTTTTTGGCAACTGCAATTCAGCCCTCCTTTTTGGGAATCTCCTCCACCGTTTTTACCATGTGGTGGGCCCAACTTGGCTGAGGCTGCAGAGGTTGGTTTAGGAATGGCTACATGACGCAGTCGGAGCCAAGGAGACATAAGGAGACTATGCTAGGGCTTTTGAGAACACAGAGCCTTGCTCCTTAGCTGTATTTGGTCATATAAAGAGTCAAGTCTTGCGATAGCATCCTACTACCCAGGGAGAAGTCAGCCTGAAGATGAAGTTTAACCAACAGAAGTGGGGGAGGAAAGGCAGAAATGAAAGAGATGAAGAAACTAAGCCCTGATGACCTCCTTTGATATGTGGATCAGACCGTCCCAGCCAAAGCCAGTATTCCCTTGCACTGTTCTATGTTCCAAGCCCATATATTACCTTTTATAAGTCAGTTTGAGCAGGGTTTTTAGGTCACTTGTAACAGAAAGAGTCCTACAATTGTGCATTTATTCTAATGTCTTGGAAAATCCAGTTATTCAAATATATGGAAATAATACATGAGAGAGTTTTCAAATGGAAAAGATAGATTCCACAAAAATCAAATTGGTTTACATTGTGTTAGATTATTATGTTTATGTTAGATTGTTATGTTAGACTGTGTTTACTAATACAAGCAAAATTTCATTTTTGACTACGTCTTGGATTCTAAGACTTACATAAGGATTTATATAACAACTTTGTTCTAAAAAGAATTTTTTTAGCATTTTGCCCCTGGGAAATCCATGTTGCCAGCCTACCCCATCTTGTCTTCCTGCTGAGCTAATAGCCAGATCTCCAACTAAAACAGCAGTGCCCATCTCTGATTAATGAGACCTTTCTCCCCACCTTTTTTAATGGCTTTCTCCCATTGTGATTTCAATCAGAACATTGCTGGGAATCCCTCTTGGTGCCTCTCCAGGATCACTTCTATTGCCATTTCTTATAGACTCCTCCTCGAGAAGAGAAAAGCCAAAGAAATGTCCCCATACTCCAAAGCTAGAATCAATGTGGAATGTGGAGAAATAAATTACAGCATTTTCCAGCCAGAAAGGCCTATAGGCATCATCACCTCATCAACAATGGGCTAAATCCATTCCACCTGATTTTTATTTTCTTTTTATTTTAATTTTTAAAAATATTTTATTTAACCTAATACATCTAAAATATTATTTCATGTGCAATGAATATAAAACATTACTAATGAGATATTTTCTATTTTTTATTCTAAGTCTTCAAAATCCAGTGTGTGTTCTGTACTTACAGCACATCTCAACTGGGCTATACCATTTTTTAAAATTATACTTTAAGTTCTAGGGTACATGTGCACAATGTGCACGTTTGTTACACAAGTATACATGTGCCATGTTGGTTTTCTGCACCCATCAACTCGTCATTCACATTAGGTTGCCGGGCGCGGTGGCTCACGCCTGTAATCCCAGCTCTCAGGGAGGCAGAGGCAGGAGGATAGCTTGAGCCCAGGAGTTCGAGACCTGCCTGGGTAATATAGCGAGACCCCGTTCTCCACAAAAAGGAAAAAAAAAAAAAATTAGGTATTTCTCCTAATGCTATCCCACCCCAGCCCCCCAGCCCCCAACCCCCAACAGACCCTGGTGTGTGATGTTCCCCGCCCTGTGTCCAAGTGTTCTCATGGTTCAATTCCCACCTATGAGTGAGAACATGCGGTGTTTGGTTTTCTATCCTTGTGATAGTTTGCTGAGAATGATGGTTTCCAGCTTCATCCATGTCCCTGCAAAGGACATGAGCTCATCCTTTTTTATGACTGCATAGTTTTCCAAGGTATATATGTGCCACATTTTCTTAATCCAGTCTATCACTGATGGACATTTGGGTTGGTTCCAAGTCTTTGCTATTGTGAATAGTGCTGCAATAAATATACGTGTGCATGTGTCTTTATAGTAGCATGATTTATAATCCTTTGGGTATATACTCAGTAATGGGATCGCTGGGTCAAATGGTATTTCTAGTTCTAGATCCTTGAGGAATCATCACACTGTCTTCCACAATGGTTGAACTAATTTACTCTCCCACCAACAGTGTAAAAGTCTTCCTATTTCTCCACATCCTCTCCAGCATCTCTGATTTTTATTTTCAATTGTTTTATACATAAAGTTTTATTTGAACACAGCCATGCCTGTTTGTTACATATATTTGTCTGCTTTCATGCTATAATAGCAAAGTTAAATGACTGTGACAGAAACCATATGGCCTGCAAAGCCTAAAATATTTACTATCTGGCCCTTTATACAGAAAAAGTTTGCTAACCTCTAATCTAGTCCAAACAACTAGTTTTTAAAAAAGAAGCTTAGTCCCAGAAAAACTAGCTAATCATACACAAGATGCCAAATCCAAGTTTGTTTCACACGGTGGTATTTTCATGTTCTATTCCTATGTATCTACTAGATTAGAGGTATCTTATGGGCAGAGATTGTCCCTCATGTTTCTGTGATATCCCAAACAATAGAGGCTAAATACTGAAGTATCCATTGAAACCAGTTATATAACTGCAAACGTATTGAGGGGATAATGAATTTATTCAAAGACGTCTATGTAAACCATCTCCCCTTCTGCCTCCACAGCCTCCAAATATTTGTAGCCACAAACCAATGATTCTCCACGGGATATCAAGTCACTATCTGTGACATCATCTATAAAAGGGCATAAAAGTATCCACCTCACAGAATGGCGAGGCTCAGATGAGATAAAGTGTGGAAGGCATGTAGCACAGAGCCTAGCACACGTCAAACTCTCAAAGACTAGTGGGTTACTATGATAACTATCATAAAAATGGAGGCACCCTGAGACAAAACTAGGTCTTACAGGGAACATGTATTTTGCTTATATTACTGTAGTAGGGACTTCTCTCAGATACCTACATAAGCAGTGGGGGAATATATATAAAGGTGGGTTCCAACACTTCATTTCCACAAACAATTGAATCCATATTCAATTGCTGTCACCCAAGGAAGTTAGAACACAAGTGCCAGAAACAGGGTTCTCCCAGATCCCAACAGCACCTGTAGAACTAGAAGGAGAGAAAAAGATTCTTTCCCTGGGGCTAAGGCGTTACAAATGTCAATACTTACTAAAGTAAGGAAAAACATAGCATTGTGTCAAATAGCATGTGTACAGTATAGATCCAATTGTGATCAAGGACATTTGTCCTGATTCTCCCTACCATGGCAATGGTCCCACCCAATACCAGAGGCTTTCCTCTGACCACACTGGCCCTTGTCTCTTCTCACTAAACCTTCTTTAGATTTTATGGCCATAACTTTCTCAACTAATAGGAATGTATCATCATCGCTCAACAGCATACTATGTTTATTGCATGAAACTTTTAGCTATGGGCAAAATATTTTCACCATCCAGCCCATCCTCTTGCCAAAGAATTATGCTTATAAAATTATTTTATATTTTGATAGTCCCCAATTTGGAAGTAAGAAGGGAATAATAAGCCTATGATCCCATGCAAGTAGAAACAGCCAAGTACTCATCCTCCACTCCACCTCTCTTCCTGGTCTAAGGTGGTACATCGCAATGCCCTTTTTCTTTGTTGTTATTGTTGTTTGTTGTTGTTTTTGTTTTGAGACAGAATCTTTCTCTCTTGCCCAGGCTGGAATGCAGTAGCACAGTCATAGCTCACTGCAGCCTCAAACTCCTGGGCTCAAGCAATCCCCCTGCCTTAGTCTCCTAAGTAGCTAGAACTACAGGCATGTGTCACCACACCAGGGTAATTTTTTGATTTTTTTGTAGAGACAGCATCTCACTATGTTGCCCAAGTTGCAATGCCCCCTCAAATAAATGCCCCTTTAGAACCTAACAAGAACATGTAGAACAATATAGTCTATCCTCTCCTTTATCCAATTTCTTCTTTTGATGCTAATCACAGGGAGTAAAAATTTTTCCAGAGTCACTTAGCCCATATCAGGAATCAAACCCTACATGTGGTCCTCTGTGATGTGCTAAACTCATCTGCTTAGGTCCTGGCAGCCAGAAAAGATTACTGGGGCTAATAACTAGTAAACTCCCACATTAGGAGGGCCTTTCCCACCCCGGCCCCCATTCCTACTGCCACCATCTGTGTTTGTTCTTTTGCTACATAAGAACTCAAACTGGGTGGTGGGCCTGTTATTTTTAAAAGTCTTTTAGTAGCGTCTATACCCAGAACTGCCTCATCACAATTATCCTCACCAAACGAGGAAACTTCACATTGAGAATGGATATGGTTTTCAGCCAGCACCAAATGTCTCTCCTTCTGCCTTTTTGTCTTTCCGATCAATCAGAACATGTGAAACTCCCAAATGAAGAGTAAACACACAGCCCAGGTTCCTTTCATCTCCTAACATATGTCATGAAGGGGGAGGGAAAAACTCTATTCCCAGCTTCAATCAGCCCTTCCTATTCTGCGACTTGAACCTGAAACTGAAAGGGATGTTGCGGGGCGTTGTGGAGGAGTGCTGAATGTGGGCCGACTCCTTGGAAGATAAGAGGTATTCGCTGCATACCTGAGTCTTGGAGTCATTATCTCCCCTATGAGCACTTCTGTATTTATATATAATGAGATCATTACCAGGCAGCTCTTCCAATTTGATTCAGACTTTAATATTTCTTGAAGAAAAAAAAATAGCGTACAAAAGGGTTTGTGATGCCAACTCAATCAGACGTGCTGTTGATGGAAAATTATTCAAGTGCAAGCCAGAACAGGCAAAAAAAATTTTTCAGAGAGGTTTCTGTCAAAGCTGAGTTCACCTGCGATGATGTTTCAAGCGAATGTGCCGAAGTGTCCAGAGGTGAGGAAGGAAAATAACAATGAACAGAAGAGAGGGCTGTGTATAGGATTAAAAACGAGGCACGTTGCAGCCTAACTATTTAGGCAGGTAGGGCAGGTGCCTCCTGCCGAGACTCGACTCCCACCCTGGCTTTCAGTGGGTAATTAGACCAGGGAAGCAGCTTTACTTGCTGTGGGCTTCACTAGGAGCAGTCAGTTTTTAGAAATTAACCCTTTGGTGGGTGCTACTTCCTTTTGTGATTGAACTCAGGTGGATAGGCAAGGTAGGTAAAGGCAATTCCTTCCTCCTCTCACAACAAGCTTTAAAGAAGAGATTTTCTGTCTCTTCAGTCCCACTGCATCTTCAGCAAAAAAAAAAAAAAAAAAAAGAATACAGAAGAATTTTTTTTTCCCTTTGTCCAGTAAACACCTGTTCATAGAAAATGGCTAGAAATTCAGTGCCCCTGCTAATTCTGGGAAAGGCTCTATCCATTTTCAGCAAATTACAAAATCAAATGAAACCAACTGAACACTAAAACTAACAAAAAAGAATCTCTCTTGATAATCCAGACAGCATCGCAGGATGATGCCAAGCCTTGGGTGACAACCATGAAGGTGGCTCCTCACTGGCACCCACTTTTAGAAATACACTCTGCTAATGTGAGCTCTCTGGATGTTTGCACTTTGGATAAACACAAGCTTACTGACTCATTTCTGGGATCTATGGTTTATCCTGTGATACAAATCCAAGAAGACTATCATTTTAGCTATTCACTCCCTGTCCTGAAACTGCAGATGGGAATAAGCAGATGGAGCAGGGATGCAGACTTGTCATCACATAAACATGAAATGAAAGGATCCTGGCTCTTTTCTTATGGTGGTTGTAAAGCACCCATTATTTTTCCCCTAGCACTTCCTAACAGGCAAAACCAAAATAACATTGGAAGAAAATTTACAGAATGCGCATGCTGCCCACTGAACCCCCAAACACTACTCAAAATAGCATTGGTAGATTGTTTTTTTATTATTTGTATTATTCTGCTTTAAAGAGATACCCTGTAATGGTTAGGAGTTAGTTCTGGTAAAATGTTAAGGCTATTTTATGGATCCTAGTCTTAGGATGTACTCGATATTTAGAAATCAGTTTGGGAAGGAAGGAAAGAAGCGGGAGGGAGGAAGAGAGGAAGAGAGGGAGGGAGAAAGGAAAGAGAGGGAAAAAGAGAAAAGGAAGAAAGGAAGGGCAGGCAAGTGGGTGCGAGGAGAGAAGAGAGGGAGGATAGAGATCTCGTAGCTCTGTGAAATGTAGCTATCTTTGCCATAATCTATACTATGTAGGCAAAGAAGTGCATCAAAATAATCCTAAAAGAACACTTGAACTTAAAAGAGATGTAAACATGAAAATGGGGACAATTTTCTCCCCTCAATTAAATCTACTAGTCATAGTAATTATTTTAAGATTAACTCCCTGAAAAGGAGAAGAATTAGCCCAAGTAAGACTTATTAAATGTCTGTCCATTGTTCACTATTGCACTGTTGTGTGTTAGCAAGTTTGGGGGTGGGAGAAGCAGTATGTGTGCATGTTGGGGGAGGTAGGTGAGAGAGAATGAAAGAGAAATTTCATTGACCATCAACATGGTTTCTCCAGGGAGCATGATAACCCAACAGTGTTCCTCCATCTGCCTCCCTTGAGCGAAGAGCACTCTTGACTCTCTCAAAAGATCAACCTTTTGACCTTCCCTCCTAGCCTTCAAAGAAGAGATCTCTCTTTTTCTCAAAAACCAACTGCCTCTCCAGCATTCTCACCCTATCCTCCAGTGGTCCTTTCCTTCTGTCACCAAATATGTTGATGTTCCTCTTCCATAGAAGATCCTTCCTCGGCTGCTATTAGGAGAGATGGATCCCAGCACCACTCTTCCACGGACTGGCCATGATACCAGCAAGACTGCTGGGAACATCATTTTCTCTCATGCTCACCCTAGTACTGCCTCAAATATTGCTTTATTTTGATCTCTTCTTTACTAGCAAAATCACCTCACCACTCATTCTCTCTGGGCACATCAGAAATATGGCTTTCATGCTCTCCACACCATTAAAATTTCTCTTTGGAATCATCAAATTGAACTATTTTGCCAAGTCACATAGTCTGAACTGATTCTTAATCCCTTGGACTTTTTAGCTGTATCTGATGTGACTGAGGAAACTCTTCTTGCAACCCTTTTTTTCTGAGCTCCCCACACTGATCTCCTCATTGCCTGTTCCTCCCTGTCTCTATTTTGTCCGGTCCCACATAGTTGCTATGGGGCACATGGCTTTATTCACAGTCGGGCAGCCAGCTACACATGTGATGGCTTCACTCTCCAACCCCACCTTCCCCACCACCACCATACACAGAGCACTCCCTCACACCAAATATTTGATTGAAGATACATTACTTTTGGTTAAAGTACTGTGTCTCACAGAATCTTCTATTCAAAAGTAAATAGCTCTCAGAAGCTTGTACATTAATTCATCATCTATTCATCCAAAATTAATAGATAATTCATGTTTCCTCAGAAATAAAAAGGTGGCACACTGAGGAAATGGAGTCCACTATGAAGGAATGTCAACTGTATTATCTAGAGAGAAAATAAGGCTGAACATGGTGGTTCATGCTTGTAATCCCAGCACTTTGGGAGGCTAAGGCAGGAGTATCTCCTGAGCCCAGGGGTTTGAGACCAGCCTGGGCAACATAGCAAGACCCTGTCTCTACTAAAAATTAAAAAATTAGCCAGGCATGGTGGCACACACCTGTAGTCCCAACTACTTGGGAGGCTGAAAGGATTGGCTGAGCTGAGGAGTTGGAGGTTGCAGTGACCTGTGATCGTGCCACTGCACTCCAGCCTGGGCAACAGAGCAGGACTCTCAAAAGAAGAATAAAAGAAAGAAAGAAAAAGGTGAAATTGCATTCAAGAAAATGCTGTAAATATATATTTAATACCTATAAAAAAAACTGTTTACCTAATTAAAACAACAAATTCCCATAATTGACACATGGCAAGGTCATAACCTTTTAACTCTCCAGAATTCTCACCAAAGATGACAAATCTGATGCTCCCTTAGAAAGCCAAAGGTCTCTGGGAAGGAGGATTCTGGAAAAGTTAATTAGCAATATCTGCCTATGAAGTTTCTGAAATAATATGATGATTTACTGTCAGAAATATGACAGAGAAGTTTCCTATCCTGCTCAATGTTTTGAGCAGAATAGCCCCTGTACTCCAAGCAGAGAAAATTGGTCACAGGATTTTGCTGTGAGCCCACAAGGACCTGATTCCTTTTTCCCATAAATAGCTTTCTCTGCACATGTGCTCTGTGAGGAACACTTAACCCTGTATCATTACTGTCAATAAAGGCGTGGAACCTGACCCTCTTGATTGGCTCACTACCATTTAAACAACTGTTGGCAGTCACCATGCTGAATATAAAGCAACTGAGTGTTCATTTGCCGGAGTTCAGCCTCTAATTTCTGAGGCTGCCCAAGATGCTTCTTTCTATAGTCCTGGAGCCCAGATCAGTAAGTAGCAAATAAATTGTCTAGATACTCTATGTGAGGGTGGCCAAGATTAAATTTCTCTTTTCTCTACCTGCAAGACGTACTCTGGTACCAGATTAATAAGATTACACCTCCACTCTGGAGCAAAGTGCCACCTTTAATCATTTTCAGAAGTGGACCACCCGACCCTCCACTTGTTAGGTTTATGAACAATAGGAAAAGATCACCAGGTGACAGCAAAGGCCAAAAATACCACGTCTCTGAAGACCTTCTTATGAAGGGTCTTATGAATCAAAGCAAGGGCATAGCCACCTGATATTTCACAAACAGAGGGAAGAAAAATTGAGAACCCCTAGTGTTTGTAATAAGGGAAACTTTGAAAATTGTATTAAAATCAGAACTACACAGCATTTGCAAGGAATGTCCTTACATTGAACACTAACATCATAAAATGAAATTCAAGCACATCCTAGAAACTGAATGAATGGTGGAGGTGACTAGGCTGATTCTTGGGTTCTTGGCCTTCTTATGAGCCTGAATGTTCATGTCTTGTGGGAGAAAACAAGATGGGGTCAGAGGGCAAACAGAGAGTCTCTTGCCCCACTGTAAGTAAATGCTACCATGAACAGGGTCTGATTATAGGAAACACTGCCTAAAGGTGAGGTGACTTATTTAGTTCTTCTTTTCATTAAAGAAGACACCTACCCTCTTATATCAACAAGATGTCTTCTTCCAGAAGCCATTAGAGCAAGAGTTCTTAGTTGCCCTATATCAGGGATTAGCAAATTACAGCCACAGGCCAAGTCTGGCCCACCATCTGTTTTTATAAATAAAGTTTTATTGGAACACAGCCACACTTATTAGTTTACATATTGTCTAGGGCTGCTTTCTTCCTTCAGCGGTAGAGTTGAGTAGTTGTAGCAGAGATCTTAAAGACTGCAAAGTCTTAGGTATTAACTATTTGACCTTTGACGGAAGGAGTCTACTAACTTTTGCCCTATATCCTCCATGGCAAAATTTAAAATAATTATAATAAAAGTCAATGTTTATCAAACTTTTCTAATGTGCAATGTGCTATTAAACACTATACATGAACTATATTATTAGATCTCCATAACTGCTCTAGGAAGTAGGTACTTTTGTTTTCATTTCAAAAGTGAAGGACCTGATGCTTACAGAACTAATAAGGTCTCAGAACTAGGAAGCGGTGAAAGCAGAATTCAAAGCCTGTCAGTCTGACTCCAGTGCCCTGCAACATGCTAAACATACAAAGGCTGGTAAACAGTAGACACCATTTACCATTTACCAAGTCCTTACTACACATTAGCCATTGCGTATATTGTCTCTAAAGCTTGCCACTGCCTGTGGTTGTGTTTCCAAAAGATCAGGGAACAGGCACCCAGATTGGTGAAGTGATTTGCCCAAAATCAGATGATGGAGAGTAGAAAATTCTGTGTTCAAACTCAGACTCCATAGTGCTTTCATTATATATGCCATCTCATTGCAGAAAGACAGTACTTCAGAAATAATGTAATAGGCATTAGAAATTGTAATTTTTTTTCTAACTTCCCATTCTGTCTAGAAAGACTGAGTTGACATGCCCAGGTTCTAGCCCTCGCTTAGTCATTAATGATCTTTGTGGCTCCTGGCAGGTCATTCAATCCCTTCTGATGTCAGTTTCCTGGTTGGCAAAGGAGATAGTTCAGGTTGGCTACTCTGTAAGATCTTCCAGCCTCCAATACTCTCTCAACCTTCAGTTCCGTTCCCTCAGAGAATTATGTGGTCACTTCTGTGCTCTCTCATTCTCTCTCCCTCTCTCTCTCAGTGTGTATGTGTGTGTGTGTGACTGTGTGTATCTATGGATGTTTTCCTGGTAATTCCAAACAACTATCTGAACGAACCAGGCAAGTTTTTGATTTAAAACTCCTCACTCTCAAAGTGCTAGAATTATAGGCATGAGCCCTACACCCGCAACATTTGTGGAAATTTATTTCTATCACATATTTTTTTAAGAGATAGGGTCTGGCTATGTTGCCCAGGCTGGTCTCAAACTCCTAGGCTCAAGCAATCCTACCCGCTTAGCCTCCAGAGTAGCTGGCACTACCAGCATACACCACCACACCCAGCTTCTACCACAGCACTTTGAATGGCTGCATGGTGCTCCACTCTAATTATATACTACAACTTATTAAAGCATTCCTTTATTCTTAGACATTTAAGTTGTATACATTTTCTACTATTAGAAACTAGGTTGTGATTAAAAATTCGTGTATGTGCAATAAATAAATAAAACTCCTTATCTGAGATCATCTCTCATTATGGATGCTAATTTCCTTTCATTCAAAAGAAAGGCTAAAATCCCCTCCTATAGTATCTTATCATTACAGGATGGCTCATGAAAACAGCTGTTCCCTCTTAGAACACTAAGAAGATTCCAGACACATGACTCTTACTGCTTCTTCATTAATTTTATTACCTCTCATTTGGTGTATGTCAGTTAATCTATTAAACAGTCAGTAATATCTAATTTTCTGAGGCCCAGATGGGTTAAATGCAGTAAAATGTGCATTTAATATTATGTGATTTGGCAGATGACATTGTTTTTCTTTACTGTAAAATTTTAAATCACCACCATCCCTCTGGTAAACTTTAAAAGTAAGGCCTATTGCTCTTCCTAAAAGGTAGAGCTTGCCCATCAACGATAGACTGGATAAAGAAAATGTGGCACATATGCACCATGGAATACTATGCAGCCATAAAAAATGATGAGTTCATGTCCTTTGCAGGGACATGGATGAAGCTGGAAGCCATCATCCTCAGCAAACTAACACAGGTACAGAAAACCAAACACCACAAGTTTCCACTCATAATTGGGAGTTGAAAACTGAGAACACATGGACACAGGGACGGAACATCACACACTGGGGCCTATCTGGGGGTTGGGGGCTAGGGGAGAGATAGCACTAGGAGAAACACCTAATATAGATGATGGGTTGATGGGTGCCGCAAACCACCATGGCACATGTATACCTATGTAACAAAACTGCACGTTCTGCACATGTATCCCAGAACTTAAAGTATAATTTTTTACAAAAGGTAGAGCTTTCTCATTTAGCTATTTATCTCTGTCTTATTTCCTATTATCTTTTTCTGTAAGGACCATTGAAGTTTCCTGATAGATGCCTTCATGAGGTTAAAAACAGCCTCTGAAGCAAAGACTGAGTTCTAAAACTTGCTCTTTGGAGTTTCTCAAATAGTGGCCCTTCTCAGTCTGGGTCCCCTCACTTTGACCGATGGGCAAAACTGATGTAAGAAAATATACCTATTCAGTTTTCTTCTTTTAGTGACTTGTTTAAAACAAAAAAAGAAAAGGGGAAAAAAAAAAATAAGGCCATCTTGCCAGTGATCCCTTTAAGCCTTTTTAATTGCAAAAAAATTTTTTATGGTGTCGCTGACCTAGCCTTAACAGAGTTCATTTCAGAAATGTGCTGAAGTGGGTACCAGCGCTGACAACTAAGGCTGAGAAATGTTTTAAGTATCACGACTCTACATTTTTCTCCTGTCTGTGAGGTTCAGGGATTCATCCTATCTGAATCACGCCTGCCCTTTGTTTATGCATGAATAAGATATTCTAGATACTGTGGACACTGCACAGACACCAGTCCTTCCTGGAAAAATAAGACCTAGACCTCAAATCAGGGTGAATACACGGACTGTCCCCAGTGCCAACTAATTTCTAAATGTGAATAAAGATACATTGGTTAGCAAGCTTTCTCCAGTTCTCCTATTGCCCCCTAACCTTTAGCAAGACAAAAATGTCACATATAATGGATCCTAAAATTAACGACACATTTTGCTTTTCAGTTGATCAGATCAGCTGAGAATGGGGTCAGTCTCTTACCTCCCCAAGATAAGAGGTTGTCACTGTTTGAGTGCATTTAACTGCACCACAGACATTAGGCCTCAGAAAATCCTTGACAACTTAGAAGCCCAGAATATAAATCAGGAATAAACCTGCAAAAACATTCAGCCTCACTCCCTAAGTCCTGATAGGGCCACACTTAAAGCATCCTCTTCCTGTATCATTTAGGAAAACCTCTTTGCTCACCAATGCACTGGATAACCATTTACTGGGCACCTAGTATTTGCAAAACTCTATTCTAGGCACTAGGGATCTTCTGGACACAATAGACAAAGTCCATACAGTGACAGAGCTTACATTCTAATAAAGGAGACAGGCTATCAACAAATAAGAAAAATGTATGGGAATAGTTAGTGCTATTTTGAGGACAAAACAGGATAATATAATAAGAAGGACTGTACTCGCTTGGGTAGTCAAGAAAGATTCTCTGAGGAGTTGACATTTAAGTTGAACCATGAATAAAAAATTGGCACCCTGTAAAAATCTTGGTTAGGGGAAGAACATTCCAGGAATAGGAAATATCCAGTGCAAAGGTCCTAAGATGAAAGGGAACTTGAAGTTTTCAGGAAATCACTAGAACATGATGAAGGAGAGGAAGAAATATATAAGATAAGGTCAGAAAAGGAGACAGAGGCCAGCTCTCATAAGGTCCTGAAGAGTCAGTAGGGCGCTTCATTTTGGTCTAATTATCATGGCAGCTACAAGAAGATTTTTATAGAGGGACCTTTGTGATCTGATAGGATTTTTAAAACAGTACCCTTGCTGCCAGGAGGGGAATGGATTGTAGGAAAGCAAAAACAAAACCAGAGAGATCACTTTGGAAGCAACTGCTGTAGTCCGGATGAGAGACAATGAGACTTTTACAGAGGTGATATTCAGCAAAGGTGGGGAGAAATGGGAAGTGTAGACACATGTTTTGGAGACTGAATGGCAGGATTTGCTGATGGATTTGATGCAGGGGATGAGAGAGTCAAGAATGAGTCTCAGGTTTTAGCCGGCTGGTAGTACATTGGACGTGTTCACTACTTTGGCATCTGAGATTGTGACGTTTCAGCCAAATGGCACCAAATGCACAACCAACTGCACTCTAAATTTGAAATGCACAAAAGGAAACTGGTATATTTTACAAACTGTCACCAGAGAAATCATCACTATTCTGATTCTTTCCTTTAGAGCAAGTGTGTTACTTGAGAAAGCCTCTAAGCATGCCTGCACACTCGTAGCATTCTTAACTTAAGCAGAAAGAGTGCATTTCCTCATTATGTCCTTGTAGCTGGGAGGCACGTGAAATGGAGAGTGGGCTGGGGATTCTGTGCTTTGTTAAAGTGAAGGGACAATCAGCATCAGGAACATTAGCCATGGCAGTACACAGGATTGCGCAGCGATGTATGAAAAGAAAAACCAGTCATCAGAATTGAATTTTCAGCTGGAGCCTAAGAGGCCAAATTTAATCATCCCCCTAAAATTATCACACAAGTCAATACATCCTCCCTTCTCCTTGCAAAGGGAAAGAAATGGATTCTTTATTTTTCAGTCAAGCAGGTGGCCTTGAGGCAGCTAACCAGCTGGCTGAAATCTAAATACCTTCGCCAAGACAAAAGTCAGTAACATGATTGATTATCTTCTCATTGTAGGAGAAGAGAACCTCCCCCAGCCAATCAGCATACAGAACTGCTACTGGATTATCAGTGAACCAAACTAGGCTTAGAGCTGATAAACGAAGGTGTCCAAATCCCAGGCTCCAATTGGCTCTACCAGCTCAATTACACTTGATGCATTGATTTCTAACAAGGTTCAGTTAGTTTCTTAGTTGTTAAGCCCTGGCTTTCTTTTTCAGACCTCAAATAAGTATCTACACTCCCAGTCCATCGTTTTAATATATCTGCTTCAACTGGAATTGGTCTGCCCCAGAGTGAATGCTCTTCGTCCAAATGGGTTAAAAGTAGAGACTTCTGAGCAGCTCAGAAGCTGCCACAGGAGAGCCCTACCAAACTCACTGTTCTTTCTCCTAGGGGTGAAAAAAATACCTTGGATCCATCTCACTTCACCGGAAGTGCACAGTTCAGATTCTATCTGACCAGTGGTTTGTTGTCTTGCACCCCAAGCATCTTGACAGCAGGAAGTAGAATGGTTCATCCAGGGTGGTCTCAAACCAGAGTTCTTTGCACAGGGAGCTCCCAGGTGAAAGTAGGACCAGACCAAACTGAGTGTGAGGTGGCACTCTCAGACCTCAGTGAGTTTCCTGCCTCTGAACGGAAATTCTCATGTGCATCTACAATATCATCTGGTCTCAAACCCAGGAGGAAAATGAAAATTGAGATTAAAAGACCCTGGCTAGACACAATGGTTCACACCTGTAATCCCAGAACCTTGGGAGGCCAAGGCGGGCAGATCACTTGAGCTCAGAAGTTCCAGACCAGCCTGGGCAATGTGGTGAAACCCCCACCTCCACTAAAAATACAAAAATTATCTGAACGTGGTTGTGCGCACCTGTAATCCCAGCTACTCGGGAGGCCAAGGCAGAATTGCTCAAACTCAGGAGGCAGAGGCTGCAGTGAGCCAAGATTGCACCACTGCAGTCCAGCCTGGGCGACAGAGTGAGATCCTGTCCCCCACCCAAAAAAAGAGACCCTCTCTTAACAAGTGAAGAACAAAGGTTTCAAATTCCACTTGCTCCATAATATTTACCAAGTCTATCAGTACCTCCAATTTCTCTTTGGTAAAATGGAAAGGAAGAGTCACCAAAATAAAACACTAGAGAAAGGATTGTAAAACAGTGGGATTAACTTTCTACCGAATGGAAATCTCACCCATTGTATCAGAGTAACTCCTCCTGATTCACCATAATAGAATGGTGTCCCTTATTCCTAAGAAAATCAAATAATGTCGTTTACTCGCTGGCTATCTTTTCTTGTTTGTTTTTCCTTATTCCTCTTGATGATTGCTGGTGTCATAGCTTGTAATGCTTGTTACTAGCCTTGGTATTTGCACTTAAGAAAAAAGTCCTTGTAGAAAGAAGCTGTCACAGAGGCAAAAGGAGTCAACCAACCACCCATTACCCTAAAACACCACTTTCCACAAAGCTGAGGATGAAAGTCAAGAGTCTTCATGTCGTGGCACAGAAATCTTTCCTCTCTCCACTCAGGAAGGTTAGCTTCCTCCTAAACACTGAACATCAGACTTGTCAAAAAATGTTCCTTATTCATCTGACAGAGACAGAATGTTGAAGTTAGAGAGATATTTGCTGAACTATCTCCCTTGTCTCGGGGAAAAGCTGAAATGCTGTTGTTGACCCTGACCATGAAGATTAGAATAGAGGCTGTGTGAAAACAGAGGTAGTGCTGAGTAGACGCACCACCTCCAGCCTTGGAATATAAGCCTCGTGATTGATAGAGGCAGGAACCCAAGCACTCAGCGAGGGGGATGTGGGGCAGGGGGGGGCGGGTGGCAGCTTGTCTCCTCTCCACACCAACCGGATTAATGACAACATCACAGGAGTTCAGCGGCTGCTCTGGTTCTGTTTGCATTCTTTCCTTCTATGCTCTTAGGCAGAAGCACAAATACATCTTGTGAGAAAACCTAATATCAGTGACAAAGAGGAATGTTATTTTTAAAGGACTCCTTGCTCAGCCATGAGGCTCCACGCAGAGCCTGCTTCCAGACAGCCCTGCTCCTCCTGGGCTTTTTCCCCAAGGGGCAAAAAGCCACATTCTATAGACTGCACGACCTTGGGTTACTTGGTGGGCATCTGAGTATGTCTCCTTCCTCAGAGTGCTCAAAGTTCAGTCACGGTTCTATCTACAGCAAAGAAAAGCTAGAGAAAAGCCTTTCTGTGGTTTCTTTTTTTCCACATTAACGGTATCCTTTATACTCAGTGGTTTTTTGAAATGATAAAGGGAAGAAGGAAGAAGGAAGGAAGGAAGGAAGGAAGGAAGGAAGGAAGGAAGGAAGGAAGGAAGGAAGGAAGGAAGGAAGGAAGGGAGGGAGGGAGGGAGGGAGGGAGGGAGGGAGGGAGGGAGGGAGAAGGAGAGAGGGAGGGAGGGAAGAGGATGCTTTTAAAGTCAAGACAGTGATCAAGAGCATGCTGCTGTGGCACTGACGCACAGCACCTGTGGGCATGGAGCAGTGAGAGCGGGGGTCTAATCACAGAGGGGTCACGCCTCAGCACCTGGGGAATGAGGGAGGAGCCACTATCAGAACTGCCTGAGCAACTTCCCCAAAACACCATCCTCCTCCTCCTCCCCTCTAAGATTCCGAGGTTGATTTACAGCGGACAGTGTGGAAGGATGTCCGAGTGTGTCGAGTGGAAAAGACAAGATGCAGAAGAGTATTTTCGGGAAGATCCCATTCTGTAAATAATACCGTCATGATTGTATCTTGTGTGTGCACATCATTATAGCCCCAGAACAATATGAAAGAACATACAGCAGATCTAAGCCGTGGTTTCTCTAAGGGATGACATGATGATGGACTTTCACTCTTATATTATACATATTAGAATCTTTCATATTATTTAATCGTTATGTTTCTCCCCCATTTAGTCTCACCAGATCCCTTTATAGTTACCCTGTCATGAACCACAGACCACAGAACAAGAAAAATGTTGCAAATACTAAATTTTTAAGAAAAAAAAATTTTTGTTTTCTGCCCTAAATCTAGAGCAGGAAGACTCTGCCATACACTGACAGAGCGAAGTTTTAGGTAGAACCCCCACGTCTAGAGAGAAGAAATGGAGGAGGCATATTACAGGGGCAGGGGTGGGTGACAAGGAGCAGCTACGATCCCCCACAGAAGAGAAAGTCCAGCAGGTTCCAGGGAGCTGCAGCAAGCTGAGAGGGGCTGAGGTGCTGCCGCTTTGCCCCAAGGTGAGGACCACCCGTCACCAAGGGTTGGTGTCCCCCGTGGAGTGGCACTGATCTGCTTCCCTGAGTCTACCCAGCATAGCCCTGTGTCTGCTCCCAATCCCGCTCCAGTGGAAAACTCCCAGTCTCCAGTCCAGCAACACCGGACACTCATGAGCTGCCACCTTGCCCCTAATCAGGTGAGACACAAGTACTAGAGAGTGACTTCAGGGTGAAATCGAGTCTTGCGCTGGGCCAGGATGGGAAAAGAGGGAACAAGTTCGGAGCCACCGAGCCAGGACAGTGGTAGGACACATTGCCTTTGATGTATGCACATTTTAGAATGCGTCATGTGTTGCTGCATGCATGTGCTGTTTTTGCGATGAAAAATCGGATTTGAGGGAACCCAATTTAACTCAACATTCACTATTTATCAAGTATAACCTCCAAATTGACTCATAAGACCTTCCCACCCTCAACTTTCTGTCAGACCAAGTCAGTGTCTAATTAATCTCTGAGGACACCTTTCCATCTTCTATAGGCACACAGGCACCACACACCACACACACTCTCTACTCGCACAACACACACACACACTATACTCCCACACAGTGCACACACATACCCACCACACACATACCACACGATACACTACACACCGCACACACAGCACAGCACACATACACCCCACACACACCCCACACACACCACACGATACGCTACACACTGCACACACAGCACACACAGCACAGCACACATAAACCACACACATACCCCACACACACCACATGATACGCTACATACTGCACACACAGCACACATAAACCACACACACACCCCACACACACCACACGATACGCTACACACTGCACACACAGCACACATAAACCACACACATACCCCACACATACCACACGATACGCTACATACTGCATACACAGCACACATAAACCACACACACACCCCACACACACCACACGATACACTACACACTGCACACACAGCACAGCACACATACACCACACACACCCCACACACACCACACAATACACTACACACCCCACACACAGCACAACACACATAAACCACACACATACCCCACACACACCACATGATACACTACATACTGCAGACACAACACAGCACACATACAGTACACATACCCCACACACACCACACAATATACTACACACCACACACACAGCACAGCACGCATACACCACACACATATATCTACACACTGCATTGGACACCATCTATCCTCCACACAACATACTGTACATCACACACCATGTACACAAACACACACACACCACACTATATTCCACACACCACATACATCACACACTATACACTACACACCACACACACTATACACCACACTCACATACACCACAGTATACTCCACATACCATACACAACACAGTATACACCATATACACACTCCGACACAGTATCACCATATACCATGCACGCACATACACACACCACACATCACACTATACTTCACACAACATGCACATACACACACACACACCCCCAACACAGTATACATACCCTAGTATATTCTATACACCACATGCACACCACACACCACCATATACTCCACACAATGCACATACACCACACTACACACCACACACCATGCACACACACGCATCACACACACCACACTACACACAACACACCACACACAGACCACACTATACACCCCACACATACACACACCACTCTACACCACACATCACGCTACATACTCCACACACTGTGCGCACACACCACACTACATACACACACACACACCCCATGCAGCCCCTTCTCCTTTCCAGTGGCACTCCCAAGGTCTCTGCCTGGAACGCCACCCTCGGCCTCTCATTCCTCAGCTATGAAGTGAAGTCTGACTGAATTTCCCTTTAGCTTTGGAGACAATCGCCTGGGTTTGCAGTCACTTGCTTGCCATTATCTGCCCTCACACAAGTTGTATAGGGAACGTCTCCTCAGCATGGTTAGTTCCATTGCACAATCACAGCACACCATTTGCCACTGTCCCTGGGCTCTGACACAGCATCCGAAATTAACTACTCTCCTACTACAGATGACCACTCACTAATCCTCCCAGGCTCTACAGCATTGTTTCCAGAAAGTACGTTTTCAAGCTGGACAGGGTTTTTCACCCTTCTCGACAGTAGCTGTAATAAGACTCCATTATCAGATTAGCAGAGAATGGCGATGCTAAGAAGTGACATTTGCACAAAATTTGATAGTTGCCAGAGATCTTGTCCCATGTGGTATTCACTCATAGAATGTCATTCAGTCCTCAAAAAAGGGGACATTAGAGTGACTCTTTCACCTCCATTTCTACTGATAAGCCCAAAACAATTAATGATATAAAAGTGATTGGGACAGACCTACCTTAGACAGATTTACAGAGAGAACCCCCCAATCCCTTCCTCAATTCTTGGTATCTGCATTCAGATAAGGGTAGGAAAAGAGGGCAGAGAGAAGAGAGAATTTTGGTGAGTTTTGGTGAGACTCATCATTGGAGAGAGCTATCCTGCTATGAGTCTTATCGGTACCCAGCAAACATCCTTGGGGAATAGGGAGGTGTGGTCCCCCAGACCAGTAAGGGGACTTCAGGGGACCACAGTGAAAAGTGTTTCCTGCAAGTGTATACTTACATGCTGACCAGAGCAAACAAGTCATAAGAAAAAGTGGCTGAAATGTGGAAACCCAGAGGGTCTACACTGTATTCCATTTGCTTCATGAGTCTGACAGCCAATAGGGGTTCTAACGCAGAGAGTCTGGCTGGGAAAGGAGCTGGAGGCCAGTTCTGGATCCCTGCTCACTGGGTCTGTGGCCTCAGCAGCTGCGGAGAAGGCAGAGGTTCGATTGCCTCCCACTTGTTGAGAGGCAAATGGTACATCTCTCACCCTTGACCTGTGGTTTTCACGTCACTGAATGGGGATGCAGCTCAAGAAGACAGAACCACCCTGTTTTAAGACCAGAGACCATGATTTATCTCATCTTGAGGAAAAGAAAATGACCTCTATCTCCTTGCCCAAAGGAAAAGGGAGAGGAGGGAAGAGGAAGGAAGAGGAAGGAACAGGAGGGGAGGGGAGAGAGGAGGGGAGTGGGGAAGGGAAAGAGGAGGAGAGAGGGGAGGGGAGAGAGGAGGGGAGAGGAGGGGAGGGGAGGGGAGAGGAAGGGAGAAGGGGGAGGGGATGGGAGGAGAGGGGAGGGAAGGGGAGGGGGAGAGGGAAGGGGATGGGGAGAGAGGGAGTGGGGAGGGGAGGGGGAGGCATTGCAGGTGAGAAGTCATTTGAAGTATCAAAAAGAAACTGATATCCTAGAATAATCCATCTGCTTCCTGTATTATTCTATTTCTGAGAATGAAGAAGAAACACTTGTCTCACCTCACTAAGAGTCACTGCTCTGTTTATCTTAGAGTCTAAATATGAATATGTGCCTCATCGTACACTGTCATCCCTTTTGCAAATGGCCACATGAGCCTGGACTAAATATGGGATGACTATTTAACATTATGGAAGCTAGAAAAACACCACCAAACTCCGGAAAAGGAGAATATTGACAAAGTAAATGCCTCCTACTTGTGATAAACACAGTAATAAAAAAGGTATTAAAAATTATTGCACCACATTCTACTTTGAGAATCTTGGTTTGATTTCTCTGAAAAGCAGCAGAATGAGGCTGTGGTAGTTTTTAGCCTTTTTTTCTTTTTTTTTTTTTTTTTTTCAAATTGTAAGATTTCAAGGACTCTAGGTAAATCTCTGCCTCTGGAAAGGTCAATCTGAAGTAACCAGATTTCAGATTGTGACACCTACAAAATATGGAAATGAACATGTTATCTCCATGCCAGGCCCACAGCCAGGCCTGCATGCCACTCACTCATCCTGCAAGTAGTTGGAGAGCCCACTATGTACCAGACACCATGCCAAGTGCTGGGCATACAAGAGTGAAAAAGACACACAAGCCACCTGCTCTCCTAGTGCAGTTCCAAGAAATCAGTTTGGAGAAATAGCTGTGAACCCCTAACAGTTGAAATTTCAAAGGAATTCTAACAGCATCAAATTTAAGTTTTAGGTGTTTTGCTTTTGTTTTGTTTTGTTTTTCCCCCAATCTCCCATTTTACACATGATAAACAATCATCATGTAAAGAGTTCACCAGTAAGGCACCAAAAGGTGCATCATAGTCAAAAAATGTCAGCCCTTTTTGCTGTAAGGCATTGCTAAGAAAAGGATTACTGTTAAGAATCAATTCACTGGGCACGGTGGCTCACGCCTGTAATCTCAGCACTTTGGGAGGCTGAGGCAGGCGGATCACATGAGGCCATGAGTTCGAGAGCAGCCACGGTCAACATGGTGAAACCCTGTCTCTACTAAAAATACAAAAATTAGCTGGGCTTCGTGGCGCACATCTGTAATCCCAGCTACTTGGGAGGCTGAGACAGGAGAATCGCCGGAACCCGGGAGGTGGAGGTTGCAGTGAACCGAGATTGTACCACTGCACTCCAGCCTGGGCGACAGAGCGAGACTCTGAAGAATACATGGATATGTAGATGTAGGTTTGGTGCTAAATGTTTTCATACGTAGATTCTGCTGTTAATTATATCATTTAGCAATTTTTTTTATGTTCTTTGATTTCCACTTCCCAGGTAACATGGAAGGCTGTAGGAAGGGAAGAGTCAGGGGCAACAAAGAAATGGATTTCTGTCCCACTGACATTTTATTCACTTAGCATTTTGCTCCGTCTTTAATAGGTAGATACATTTTAAATGAAAGAAATTAGTCTCTGTTTTCCCCTTAACTTCTCTTCGAAAATGAATGAGATTTTTTGTAAAGCTGTCTCTCTAATCTGCAGATTCTGTTTCAGTGGATCAATGAGAAAACACTTTGACAAGTCAAATGTTCATTTTTTAGGGGAAAAATAGCCCTCTCTATCCAGGCTGCCAAGACTGTGGCTTATGTGTTCTTAGGCCCTCAAGCTATCAATCCGCATTTCACTGCAGACATTGCCCAGATGTCTTGGTCAGTGCACATTAAAGGCTTAGTCGCCGGCTTCTTAGGAAAGAGATTTAACATTAGCACATGTTCGATGTAAAGGAACATCCTTCTCCATTGAAAGAGAAATTTTATTTCTCTGGGAGAAAAAAATTACAACATGTAGTCACTAGGATGCATTATGAACCTGTTATTGCGTGTGGGATTTATGATCAAGGTCTCTCTCTTCCGCAAGGATTCTTCAGCTAAGGGCGGAATTACTGATTTCAGCGCCCACAAAAATGTTTCACAGACCTTTGGCCCCATCTAGTGGCCATATCCTGTCAGGTCGCCCAAGCTTTTTCCTCTTAGAATTTGAGGAGAATGAGAGGCTCTGGCGGTGAAAGCTGAAGAGTTCATATTTTATACAGGCTTGGCAGAAGACTAGAGTTGGCCAACAGAACTGTTGTACCTCAGATTTGTGCTGGGCACATGACATTTCCTCATAGATTTCAGAGAGAGAGCTGCAATCGGATTCTGTGGCATTTAGAAAGGAGTCATTTTCAAACAAATCTGCGAAGTACTAAGCTGTCTCTGCTTAGTCATTGGCTTGAAACATACTCTGAAATGCACAAATTGCATGTGTGTGTGTGTACACATGCAGGCACATGTGTGTGCATGCGTGTGTAGGTGTGCGTGTGCGTGGAGGGCGTTGTAGTATGAAAATGTGCAGGGTTTGTGTGAGCTCTGCAGTGCCAACTGGCATCAGGAAGGGACATATGCAAAATCACATTCCACATGGCCTCTAAATTTAGATAAACTGTCAATATCTTGCACTAGAGGGGCCTTCTTTCTCCATGCTCTGGTTTAAAGGCTTAAAAACGGAAGCCAAGTTTAGCCCATTTGAAAGCGCAGGCGATTAATGGTGCTGTCCGGAGGGACGTCAAACAGCAGCTTACACTGTCGACGGCGTGCGATCAAGATCCCACCCGCCTCACAGAAGCAGCGGCTCAAAGTCAGTCCTCTCTCCCACCCTACACACCTGCCAACAGGCACAGAAACAAAGTGGTCAGAGGCAGGGGGGATCTGGGCCTTAAGTTCCCTTTTTTGTTCTGCTAAGAGTAAAGGTCAACAGAAGTTAGGCATAGATGGAAATCCAGATTCCCTTAGACCCAGCAATTCTGTCTTCATGGAGGGAGGAAGTGCTGGAGATCGGGCTTCAGCAGCACTATGACAATGGCTATGAACGTCTGCCTCAAGATGTTCTCAAGAGCAGACGAGTGGCCGAGGAGGGTCACAACTTGATGTGGAGAACTCCTCTACTCCCTTCAACCCTAGCGGATCATAAATCTAGTCATCATTGCTCTACTTTTCCCCTGCCCTATTTATTCTTATTGCCCTATTTTTAAAATTATTTTAAAATTATTTTTACATATCAGTAGGGAATTTAAAAGTAAAATGTGGGTAGGACAGAAATTCACTTTTTTGATTCCCTTGTCTATTTAATCCCCAAGCAGAATGTATGCCTTACCCTCAAAAAGATATGTTTCCTCATTAACCCCCCTCCTGTAAAATAGGGCTATTAATAGCATCTACCCCATTGGGTTACTGTGAGAATTAAATGTGTCAATACATGTAAAACACGTATAACAGTGCCTAAGCTCTCACTCAATAAATGTCAGCTATAGGTACTAAAATAATTCTAGCAAGTCAAATGAGCAGAGACAGAAACTAAAATAGATGATTTGCTCTTCAAAAATTCTTTTTACAGGTTTCATGACTATGTTTGCTTTCAAGAAATGCAGGTCTCCTTTCCAAGACCTGTCACTCTTTAAGGAGGAGATAGTATTAAGAGATCCTCCATGGGACTCTACAGCCACCAAATTCCATCCACAACTCAGGAGACAAAGAGAATTTGAATGGGAAGATGTGGACTCTTACTGCCAACTGGCGCCTGGGGATGCCTCCTTGATGATCACACTAAAAGGCCTCCGGGACCCTTCAGAGAAGAGGCCCTCACTGTCAGCAGCTGTGATCACCTGTATTGGAATCTCTGAAAACCCTCAGGAGGCATTATAGATGTATGCTTCAACTTTTGGGGCCGACTCAGAATTTTAATTCTATGAAACTATCTGAACAGTCCACTCAGAATGACTGACATACCATGGGTGGGGGAAAACTGCTTTATTATTCATCCTTCCTGGGAAGACAAGTAATTTCAGATTGACAAGACAAAAATAAGAAGAGGCAGAGAGAGTAAGCAAGTGAGATACAGAGACAGAAAAGCAGGTGAATGGATAGAGAGACGATAGATAGATACATAGAGGATAGAAGAAACAGGGATAGGTAAGTAGATAGGTAATTGATAGATACACACACAGATACATGAATGGTTAGATACGTAGATTATGATACACACAGATATGCATGGGTCTAAATACATCCAAACAGATACACAGATAATGACGCATACATAGATTACATACATAGATAAATGTGCAGGCTACAGAGGAGAAGGGGAGAGCAAGAAACACACTAAATCAACCTTTTTGTTCCTCACCTGAGAAACATAATGGCATCCTACATTCCAGCTTGTACATCATCCCTTAAAAAGCTCATTGAGAAGTTTGGTCATGATCCTGTCCTTATCCCAGAGCTCTTGGGAAACCTTGCCATTAACTCTTACAATTGCTGCACCTGCTCATTCACTCCTGGGAAAATGTCAAGATCTTTTTCCTTTTGTGGAACAGAGGCTACAGTAAAGGCACTTTTCTTTTACTGAGACTTTTTCAGAAGGGTTTTTTTTTTCCCTCCTACTATTCCAAAGATTTTATTTTAGACTGCAATGGAAAGCACAAAGAGGCATTCAGCTCAGGCTGCAGATTGCTAGAAAACCCTTCACATCCCACAGAAATTAGAGAGGCAGCCGCACTCATCAGCAATAGTGTATAAATTTGGAAGGAGTGATTTTATAAAATCAGACCATTTGAGAATGAGGAGAAACATTAGTTCATCCTCTTCATCTGCAAGATGAGGGGACTGAGGTACTTAGGATCTAATCTTTGACTACTCAAAGTGCCTCACTTTTCTCATCTGTGAAGCACCAGAATGACGGCACGGTGACTGAATTAACAACAGGTTGGTATTCAGGGGTTGTGCTGTTCAAGAGCCGGTGCTGCCTCTTTGGAAGGCCCTGAGCCCGGCTGCCTTCTCCATGCTGCTGGGCAGAAGCAGATCTATTCCCATGCATCCCCGGTCCCAGGCCTCCTTCTCCCTGGATTCCCAAGGTGTCAATCCAGATAGATGACCTGGCTGGTCCCAGACCGCCTCATGATTACAATTCTGAATGTTATTTACTCGAAGAGCACATTAAGCACACACCTTTGGTGGGGAATATTTAATGCAGATGTTTGGGAAGCAGCTTTGCCAAAATTATCAGAAAATGTATGTGAGGAAATTAGCCTCCTGGTCCCTCAGTGGGTATTATATCTTTTATTGTCTTTGTATTTCGAAGTACGTTCTTTTTTAAAGATGAGGTTTTAAAAGACTGTTCCATTGAGGGCACAGGGGAAGGAGAAGGAGGGAGAGAAGTAAACAGAGAGTAAAATGACAGAAATGGAGGATCCCACCTGCAATAACCTGAACCAGGTGGAGCTCAATCTTCCCACCACTGCTCCACAAGGAGCTGTGAACAAGAGCCATGTCTGGAGAGAACAGGAGCTTGGAGTGAGGAGAGATTCCTGGGTGCTATGAGAGGGAAAAGACATAAAAGATTCGGGATACAATAAAGAAAGATGGCTTCTCCCAGTGGGCCAGGCTGTCTAGAGAGGGTGGACCCAATGGCATAAACTGGTAGGAAAAGACACTGACATTCAACTAATGTAGAATTAACCATTAGGACCGGCCAATGAGGAACCCCTGGTGAACAAAATAGAGCAGACCAACCAAGCTCCAGAGAGCAGGACTTCCAGGGCCAACAGTCTTCCCGGCAGACTAAAAGAGGACATCTTAAAACATCCATAGGTGCCAATGTAGAAAATGTCAAACTTCTCCAGGAGAGAAAGAAAAATGATTGTTTGGACTGAGCCTGCAAGATCACCACAGGAGGGGAAGGTACTCGGGAAAACATTACAGAAAGATGGCCTGCAAGGGTGGCCTGGGGCTCCTCTCCACCATTTTCAGGAGGATGAATCCAAGTAGTCCTTGGGGGCTATGGCATGGAACTGTCAGTTGGGCAATAAATATGGCTAGTCTCTTTTTTGATTCACTCACATCTTAGAAGGAAGATAGCCTGGGGGTGTCTCCTCCTGGGAGCTGCTCCTGCCCTATAAGGATGGTCTGGGGGCCGGGCACGGTGGCTCATACCTGTAATCCCAGCACTTTGGGAGGTCGAGGCAGGTGGATCACCTGAGTTTGAGACCAGCCTGGCCAACATGGTGAAACCCCATCTCTAGCCAGCATGGAGGCGCAAGCCTGTAATCCCAGCTATGCCAGAGGCTGAGGCAGGAGAATCGCTTGAACCTGGGAGGCAGAGGCTGCAGTGAGCTGAGATCACATCACTGCACTCCAGCCTGGGCAACAAGAGTAAAACTCCATCTCAAAAAAAAAAAGAAAAAGAAAAAAGAAAGAATGGTCTGGGAAGAGGAAGGGGACAGGAGAGCACACAGAATGAAGGGCAAAAAGGTGATGAAGGTCACTTGGCCTTCTTTTAGTGCTGAAGGTCATGGAGGGTTGTCTCTAGCCTAGGGAAAGTGAATGAGTAAGTATTCTACTTGAGCTGGCTGGCAACTACATTGGGGTTTATGGTATGGTGCAGATAGCCTCTGCCTGGCTCTGCGCTCTGTGCATATGTTTTCAGAGACTTCATGTGGGGGTGGATGTAAAGAGAGAGGAACGTACACCCTGCACAAGCAATTGTGCAGAGCAGTTCCCAAGAGGAGTCTTAGGGAACCTGAGGACCAACCTTAAGCACCCCATACCCAGAAAGATGAGAGAGGAAGGTGAGAAGGATCAATGAGCCCCGTCACTCCACGCAGTCTAGGCTAGTATCCAGCCTAATCAGACCTGGACAGTGAGAACTGGCCAGATAAAACAAGAAGGAATCCAGGAACATGTCGAGGAATTTCCCACACGCTTTAGGAGAGGGAAGACAGGACTATGGATCATGACTCACTGCCTTAAGAATGTTGCATGGTGTCTGGAATATTTGCTACATCCCTGTGGCTTTCTTTTCCTCGTTCTCTTTCCCCGTGGTGAGCAGCACTGGAGTCCTTAAACTTGATGTTTTATGAGCTACAGGAAATGGGAAAGCTAGAAAAATAAAATATAACCCAAGAACCAGACTTAGATGGAGAAAGAGAAAAAGGCCCCGGGGAGAAGCAGACGATAACTGCTCAGAAGAAGAGCCTGAGGGTCAGGCTGAACCTCTGGAGCTTTCATAGCTTGGTGAGAAGGGAGCCAGTCAGGGGTATGAGGAGGGACACAAATGGTGAGAACTCAGCCCTGGCCTGTGAGAAGTCATGAGTGCTGGTGTCAACAATGTATCTACCTCTGTGACTGAGGGTGAGCCTTCTCACCTCTCTGGGTCTACCATGATCAGTAAATCAGGATGCTGGCCAGAGCACTGGAGTACCAAGATGGGAAGTATGAGAGTGGCCAGCCCTGGGTGCAGGAAATGAGGAGTACATTGTCATTAAAAAAATTTTCAACAATAAAACAGACTCAGCAGTTCTGCTTTTTATTATCTTCATGCACAGGCAATGGGAAGCAATGTCTGTGTTAAAATGCTTCTCCCTACCAGGGCATTGTATCTTATTCCCCCACCCTCTCGGGATGATGCAAGGCCAGAGAGCCCTTAGTTGGCAGGAAGTCCATGGAAGAGCTTTCCAATGCCACTCAATAATTACAAACAATTAGAGCTACACTAACACTGAAACACAGTATTGCTGAAAAAATTAAGAGAGGGAGTGTAGTAGGCTAAAGAATGGCCGCAAAGATATCAAATCCTCATTCCTGGAACTAGCAAATGTTAGTGTATTTGGCAAAAACTTTGCAGATATGATTAAGTTAAGGATCTTAAAATGGGGAGATTATCCTGGATTATCTCTGTGGGCCCTAAATGCAATCACAAGTATCCTTATAAGAAAGAGACAAAGGGAGATTTGACACAGACAGAAGAGAGGGCAATGTGGCTGCTTCAGGCACCCACCAGGAGCTAGAAGGGGCAAGAAACAGATTCTCCCCTGGCTCCTCCAGAGGGGTGTGGCTCTGCCAAAACCTTGACTTCACACCAGTGAAACTGATTGCAGACTTCCAGAATGGCACGAGAATACATTTCTGTCATTTTAAGCTGCTCAGTTTCTAACAATTGGTTACAGGAGACAAATACAGGTAGTACCACAATCAATGGAGAGTATCTTCTTCAAGGGGGATTATGGTTTCCAGAGAAAGGACTTTCTGCCATTCCATGGCTCACTTCAATCTGCCTCCTCTCCTTGGAGTCCAACATGCCAGAATTTAGCAGAAAATACTAGAGATGAAGCCTTGTGAACACAAAGCTGGAAAAACAGCTCTGACAGCTCTTTTTGCCCCCAGTAACCTCTTGAAAACTCTGCCCCACAGAAGGTGGTGCCTTTGGGACGTGAAGTTCGAATTTGCCACCAGACGAGAGTTCCTACAGTCCACAGATCCCGCCTGGGCCAGTGTTAGTACTCAGAATGACATCCTGGTCGATTCCTGGGAAGCCTCCCCAGTTGGCTTTACTACTCATTCTCTAGGTCTGGATGGTCCCCTTGGTAAACATCCTTTGTGTGCTGTTTGGATGGCAGATCATTTATTCATTGCATGAAGCATTTCATTAGTGACCTACTTTCTCCCTCCACACATCACAGAAACCAAAATCCCTGCTTAAAGTGAAAACCGAATAGAGCCAAGGGCCCAAATAAATAGGTTGTGTTTTAAACCCAGATGGGCAGAAGCAAAACAGGCTCACCTGGGCTTGACTTCCCCCTTTAAAAAAGAAACTTAAAAAACAGTAAAATGCCATGCAAAATACTGGTTAATAAACTTACTGAAAATGTAGCCTCTGTAGCGTATCCTTGTCGTGCCTCATGTACTCAGTCAGCATGCTACTAGAAAAAGTCTATCAGTAATGAATTTATGCGAATCAAAACATGGCTTAAGTACATTAAGGAAGAGTTACTCACTAAAGAAATCTCCCCGCGAATTCTTTTATAATGTGAGGACTCCATTTTTAATTTATTTTTGATGAAAATCTGGATTCTTCCTATCATATTTGCCTAAGGAGAGGTGGAGATTTACAAGTACAAATTCAAGTGAGTTCTGCTCCACTGCCAAGGTTAATTGCTGTCCTTCTTTCAAGGAAAGCTAGGATTCTAAGCCTCCATTGTGCCACTTTTGCAAGCATCAACTTGCCTGGCCTTAGGAGAGTTCCTAGAGCAATTTCCACATCTTATCCTCAGAGCAAGGAACGTTAGGACCACTGAGTTGGAAAAATCATCGGGGGTCCCACAATACAAAAATGCACCTAATTTCAGGAGGAAGGGAAGTTTATCAAGAAAATAATAAAAGGTGATATTGATACAAGAGAAAAACTCAAAGTACGCTAATTCTATAATATGAGTAGTTATAGAAATAAGAGAGGAGGAGGAAAAGACCTGACAGAGACATATAGGGAGAGAGAAAGAAAGGAAGAAAGAAGATCAAAACAAAAGAAATAAGAGAGTTTAATGAGAAAAATCAAATACTGGAAATGTTCTGATTCACATATATTCATTATAGATAGAGCTTTTTCTAGCAGGAGAAGAAGGTACAGTGGGTTCCACATAGGTATAAAATCTCCGTTGTTCCTGGACCTATGGAAATTTTTTTTTTTTTTTTTTTTTTTGACAGAGCCTTGCTCTGTTGCCCAGGCTAGAGTGCAGTGGCGCAATCTCGACTCACTGCAACCTCCGTCTCCTGGATTGAAGCAATTCTCCTGCCTCAGCTTCCCAAGTAGCTGGGACTACAGGTGTCCGCCACCACACCTGGCTAATTTTTTATGTTTTTAGTAGAGATGGGGTTTCACCATGTTGGCCAGCCTGGTTTCAAACTCCTGACTTCAGGTGATCTGCTCATCTCAGCCTCCCAAAGTGCTGGACCTATGAATTTAAACCTACCTCCTAGGGGCCTGGTACGGTGGCTCAAGCCTATAATCCCAGCACTTTGGGAGGCTGAGGCAGGTGGGTCACCTGAGGTCAGGAGTTCAAGACCAGCCTGACCAACATGGAGAAACCCCATCTCTACTAAAAATACAAAAACTAGCCAGGCGTGGTGGTGCATGCCTGTAATCCCAGCTACTTGGGAGGCTGAGGCAGGAGAATCGCTTGAACCCAGGAGGTGGAGGTTGTGGTGAGCCGAGATCAGGTCATTGCACTCCAGCCTGGGCAACAAGAGCAAAACTCCATCTGAAAAATTAAACTAAATTAAATTAAATTAAAACCACCTCCTAGGCTGGCACAATGGCTCACCCCTATAATCCCAGCACTTTGGGAGGCCAAAGCAGGAGGATCGCTTGAGCCCAGGTGTTCAAGACCAGCCTAGGCCATATAAAGAGACTCCAATCTCTATAAAATGTTTTTTAAATTTTTTAAAAATTAGGTGTGGTAGTGTGTGCCTGTAGTCACAGCTACTCAGGAGGCTGAGGTGGGAGGGTTGCTTGAGCCCAGGAGTTTAAGGATGTAGTGAGCTATGATTGTGTCACTGCATTCAGCCTGGGCAACAGAGTGAGATCCCACCTCTAAAAAAAAAAAAAAAACTACCCCCTGGTTTCACAGGCTCTGAGGGTTAGGATGATAAATAAACAAGCAAACAAACAACAATAACAAAAGTACCACCTGGACTACATTTGCACAAGGTCTTATAATTTTCAAACAACCTTCCCTTTGATTCTCACAACATCATGACGAGCACGTCATTTTATGTATGAGTACACAGAGACTCCATTTGTTCCCCACCCAGGATTTCTCAGCTGGGAATTCAGAACCTGACTTTAGGGCAAGGGCCTCCTGGTTCCCAGAAAAGTATCTTTCCCATTATCATTCTGAAATATTATACAAGGAGTCGGGGGCACCATGCACCCTGGAATCCTCCTCACATGTGTCTTTCATTGTGTGTAGGCAGATACCTTGAAGTCATGCCCCTCATTCATTTGTACTAAATTATGCATAACCTGTCTTAGCTCAGGCTGCTATAACAAAATATCATAGATTGGATGGCTTAAACAATAGACATCTGGCTGGGTGTGCTGGCTCACTCCTGTAATCCCAGCACTTTGGGAGGCGGAGGCGGGCGGATCACTTGAGGTTAGGAGTTTGAGACCAGCCTGGCCAAAATGGTGAAACCCCGTCTCTACTAAAAATACAAAAAATTACCCAGGTATGGTGGCAGGTGCCTGTAAGCCCAGCTACTCAGGATGCTGAGGCAGGAGAATCGCTTGAACCCAGGAGGCAGAGGCTGCAGTGAGCCGAGATTACGCTACTGCACTCCAACCTGGGTGACACAGTGAAACTCTGTCTCAAAAGCAAAAATAAATTTTAAAAAATAGACATCTATTTCTCACAGTTCTGAAGGCTGGGAAGTCCAAGATCAAGGCACCAGTAGACTCTGTGTCTGGTGAGGGCTCTTTTGCGGGCTTAGACAGCCCCACCTCCTCAGTGTGTGCTCACATAGCCTTTCCATGCTTGGTGCGTGCCCACGGAGAGAAAAGGGATCTCATGTTTTTTCCATTTCTAAGGAATAATCCCATCATGGAGGCTCTATTCTAATTATCTAATTACCTCCCAAAGGCCCTGATATGGTTTGGATCAATGTCCTCACCCAAATCTCATGTCAAATAGTCATCTCCAACATTGGAGATGGGGCCTGGTGGGAGGTGATTCAATCATGGAGTCAGATTTCTCATGAATGGTTTAGCATCATCCTCTTGGTGCTGTTCTCAGGATAGTGGTGAGTTCTTGCAAGATCTGGTTGTTTAAAAATGTGTAGCACCTCCTACCTCCGTCTCTCTCTCTCTCTCCTGCTCCTGCTCCTACCATGTGAGACGCTTCGCTCCCTCTTTGCCTTCTGCCATAAGTGTAAGTGTCCTGAGGCCTCCCCAGAAGCCAAGCAGATGCCAGTGGTGCTGGTGTTGGTGGTGGCATAAAGACCCGTGTACTGGATAAGCAAAGGCTTCCTGTACAGCCTACAGAATCATGAGCCAATTAAACCTCTCTTCTTATAAATTACCCAATCTCAGGTATTTCTTCACAGCAATATAAGAATGGCCTAATACAGGAGGATTAGAATTTCTTGAATTTTGGAGAGACAAAAACATTCAGTCCATGCCTATATAACCTGTGAACAGATTCCATGGTCTTTCGGAAGTTTTCCCTAGTAAGTAGTACAGTTAAGTACTAGGAAAGGCCATTGGCCAATGCTGATGTGAAGTGGCCCAATCAGGGAAAAGAAAGCAGAGGAGAGGGCCTCAGCCTGCCCTAGACAGAACTGCAAAGCATGGGGAGTTTATTCCAAATCCTCCCATCCTTGGACAGCACTCCCTCTCCTACGGAGAAACCCAGGGTCCCCCGTCACCTGGCAACTACTGTTTTATTTCCTCTCGGCTATGGGCTAAATGTTTGTGCAACACAAAAGTTATATGTTGAAATCCTAACCCCAATGTGATGGCATTTGGAGATAGAAGCTTTGTAGGTAATTTATGAGGGTAGAACCCTCTGGATACAATTAGTGCCCATATAAGAAAAGACTGGAGAGAGCTTGTGTCATCTCTTTCTCTCCCCGCCCTGTGAGGAAGTCATGAAGAGGGCCCTCATCAGAACCCTACGACACTGGCATCATGATTTCAGATTCCAGTCTCCAGAACTGTAAGAGATAAAGTGTGTTGTTGGCTGGGCGCGGTGGCTCACGCCTGTAATCTCAGCACTTTGGGAGGCCGAGGCGGGCAGATCACGAGGTCAGGAGTTCAAAACCAGGCTGGTCAACACAGTGAAACCCCGTCTCTACTAAAAATACAAAAAATTAGCCGGGCATGGTGTCACATGCCTGTAGTCCCAGCTACTCAGGAGGCTGAGGCAGGAGAATCGCTTGAACTCGGGAGGAGGAGGTTGCAGTGAGCCAGGATCTTGCCACTGCACTCCAGCCTGGGCGACAGAGCAAGACTCTGACTCCGTCTCAAAGAAAAAAAAAGCAGAAAAAAAAGCAAAAAAAAAAGTGTGTTGTTTAGTTCACCCACTCGATGATATTTTGTTATAGCAGCCCAAACTAAGATACTCCCCCAACTTAAAAATAAACATATTTGCTTATCCAGTACACAGGTCCTTATATCCCCGCCACCACTACCACCACTCCACGCACAAACCCAGTGTTGTGCTGGTAAATTCTACAAGCCATTCTCCAAAAAACAAAACAGCCCTGATTTGTAGGATGTGCCATTTCCATGATGCAAATGCTCTCATGGCTAATTTCAAGCAACCAGTGTGACATCACAGAAGGCAGAGTAGGAAAAAAATGTACAGTGGCATTTCTACTGCACGGTACAATAGTCATAAACAGCCTTGAGGCACAGACCATCATAAAATGTGTAACATTAATAGGAAATGATGAGCTTTCAATATTTACTAACTTTGTTTCCAATATAATTCAATTATAAATTTATATAATTTAATTCTTAATAACAATAGCTATGTTTAACAACCAGCTCCTGAATTTCCTGAAAATTTAATAATGGGCTCTCTTCAGCCTTTATGAACTGACCACTGCAAACAACTGTCCATCCCATCTACTCCCCACCCAGGTCCTGCTTCTGGTTTGCTAATGTAGCTGCTAACTGGTGGCATTTTTATGAGACCCAAAGTAGTCACTGCAATGGTTGAATTTCAGGCAACTTTGCAGATTGATGAAGTAGATGTTTCTTGAGCTCCTCTCAAATTATGTGTTTTTCAGTAGTGGACTCTGTCACCAGATAGACAATGGCCTCAGGCAGTGTGCCATTTTGTGGTTGCTACCCCTGCATATCACATAAGCTGTTGCACATACCCACAAACTCAACGTGACTCCCAAATATCAGAATAAAAACTGAAAAATCCAGCCAACCACTTGTGTTGACTGCACAATGCCTAAAGACTGATATAACTAAAATATTGTCCTCCTCTGAATTGACTGGGTATGTTAACATTGCATAGACAAGGCCGTGTTCCTCAAAACAGCCATGCACATAACACCTATCAAGCTCTTTCAGAAAAAGGCTCACATAGTCTTGAAACAGGGGAGGGAAAAAGCAAGCTGCCTGCTCTGCTCAAATGCCCTTGACTAGAGGTTTAACTTCCTCACTCTTCTTTCCAAGCACACAGTATTTGAAAAAAGGACAGCAGAGCCTGCAAATCCTCTCATCAAAGAGGCATTGACTTTTAATTTTACAAATGTGGCTCTTTCCCATAAGGAATAGAGAGAATTCATTAGTAATCATACTCCAGAGACTTATTCCTCCTGCATGTTTCTTTCTTCTGGCTATCATATAATTACACCCCAGATTTCTGATTACAGAAACTTTCCCCCTTAACTGCTATATAATTTTAGAATCTCTCTTTTTCTATTCCCTTCTTTTCCAGTAGGCCCTTAAAAAGAGAGGAAACAGGAAATTGGCAAAGATAGTATGTGAGTAGGTACCAGTGCAGTTATGCCTTCATTCCCGGAGTCGCTGTATTTATAGATGAAAGCAAAGTGTAGGGGGCACTGTGCTAATGAGATAAAAAGCGTTCCCAGAAAACAGTTCTAATGTGCCTACTTCTTGTAGTGGAGCAGAAGCCATCTAAGTGCGACCCTCACATACAAATAAAAGACACACTGGAAAGAAGCTAATTTAAAACATGAGATGCTACATAGACCTGTTAATTGCCACATAATACCAGCCATGTAAATAACTTCACATGGGCCTGGTGCAGTGGCTCACACCTGTAATCCCAGCACTTTGGGAGGCTGAGGCACTTCAGATCACCTGAGATCAGGAGTTCGAGACCAGTCTGACCAACATGGAGAAACCCTGTCTCTACTAAAAATACAAAAATTAGCCGGGTGTGGTGGCGCACGCCTGTAATCTCAGTTACTTGGGAGGCTGAGGCAGGAGAATCACTTTAACCCAGGAAGGGGGAGGTTGCAGTGAGCTGAGATCACACCATTATACTCCAGCCTGGGCAACAGTGAGACTCCATTAAAAAAAAAAAAAAAAAAAAAAAAAAAAAAAAAATTTTCACATGTCACAACCTGCCCTCAGCATTGTTTTACCACCTGCTGAAAATGCAAAAAGAAAGGATGTGACGTAAATCAGCAGCCTTATGATTGGCCTTATGGAAATCCTTCCTCTGTTCTCATGGAAGCAAGGCCATTTCCAAAGCCACTCTCTGTGGGAAAATACGCCCGGTATGGTGTTCAGTCATGGACTCTGCTACCAGACAGATGATGGCCTCATGCAGTGGCAAACCATTGTGCCTCACGGGGTGGCAAACCATTGTACAGTGATAGGCCCAGGTGTGTGAAACAGGGAATGAGTGCTAATTTAAGAAAAAGTAGCCTCTGACAGGGGCCCCATCTGTCCACAGCAAATGCCTAGCTCTGCTCCTTGGAAGAACAACAGAACATCTGAGCAGTTGCAGTCTCTCTCCTACGCACATACACTTATCATTTCTTCTTTTCAAAAAGAAAATTTCTCCTTAACTTTTTGTTACTAGTCTCCAGTGATGAACAATAGGTGGGAAATTCTGAGAAAATAAACTGCTGAAATTATTATTCACTCCTTGCTCCAGATTGCTCTGCGAGCTACGGACTGCACGTTCTGCATTCGGTGACTAAGGCCTCGTCCCATGTGTTTTCCCAGTTCAATCAACTGTGCTAAGAACTGTCACAATAGCCCTTGACGACAAGAAAATAAAATTTAGGGTAGAATGGAAAGCCTGACTTGCATTGTAATTCTGGTCTGCACCTGTTTTTTTCCCCCTGGTTGACAATGTTTGCAAACCTTTTCATCCACCTTAATGACAAAAGAAAAGGAATGGGTTATTTTTCCAGTTTGGATAATTGCTTCTGAAACGTTGTCACAATCTTCTAAATGACTATATTTCTTTCATGTCAGACCACTGTGATTTCCGGGCAGCACGGGTTGCGGTTTTGTTAGGGTTCTGGTCTGCTGCGAGCCTTGGGAGTTTTGTTTTTTGTTTTAGATTTTTTTCTCTTTTTTTAAGAAAAAGACAAAGAAAAAACAAATAAGTCACAATGATAACTTATGACAGAAAAATCAACATCTGAATCAGAGGATAATAGCAGGAGGCAGCAGTCAGGAGAGGAAGTGTCTTGTGCCAAGAAAAAAAAAAGGCACAGAAAGTTATTTAAAACTGATAAAACCCACCAGGAGTCACAATCCCATCATGGTTTCCCTTTGGAAAAGCAGTTTTCAGAAGCCCCAATTAACCTTAATTGAATTCTGCCTTAGTAATATCTGGAATTTTAATTGACTGGGAAGGTGATCATAAATCTCCGTTCATAATGCGGCTTAGCCATTAGTAAATCCCCGGATGGCACACAGCCTTGTCATGCGGGGGACTTAGCTATTCTGTGGGTGAGGCTGATTTTAGATCATAAAACAAACATTCAAAAGAGAAAGCCCCTCACTGTCAGAGCCAGCCTGAGAGCAGCTACAGTGTAATGTAGTGCAGAGCAGAACGGAACGGACGATTCCAGTGAACCAGAGGTTCATGTTCGTGGTGTCATCGTCATTGAGTTCCTAAAACGTGAGCAGAAGCACCATCTCCCATGCCCCCCCAGAAAGAAATCATCCTTCCAATCATTTAGAATAAGCATGGGACTGTTTATATTTTCTCTTTTAGAAAATCAACCATCAGCTCACTCCTTTGTTATTAAAACTGCTGAGGCCAGGGAGATATTTCAGGTCTTTCAAATTGCCTGAATGTGACTATTTTAACTAGAAGTTTCTCAGCTAGGGTTGAGGGGCCTCTCAGAATGACCTAGATGCTTTTTCAGAGCCTCAAGGGTAAAACCAAACTGAGGAAAGGGGCCCTGGTATATGCATTTTGAAGGAAAAAAAATGTAGTTTCTGATTTGGAGTTCCTTCCTATCCACCAAACCCAGCATTTCAGGTTGAAAAACCATGACTTCAGTCAAATTGAAAGGCCACCTCTGTCAAACAATCAGACTGATTGATTTTTATTTCACAAAATTGAATGGATGTTTGAATTAACTAAGATCACCAGTTATTTTGAAATCGTCTAAAAATAGTTCGGATATGATTTGACATGGCAGGAGAAACTGACTCAGATCAGCTCCTCTTTCGTTCCTCCCCATTTTCACCCACACTTTCTGATCCTTCTACCAGAATCAGAGAAAAATCAGGGCATCTCCGCCATATAATGCATTTCTTACTTTTGTTGCTTTCATTCAAACCTTGCCTAACACTGCCAACAGAAACCATTAAAACCTCAAGAAACATCAATGAAAGGAAAGTTCTGTATGTTGACCAGGTGGTGAAATGAGTGAAAAGGTGAATTTAAAGAGTCCTGAGCTGGGCGCTGTGGCTCACGCCTGTAATCCCAGCACTTTGGGAGGCCAAGGTGAGTGGATCACTTGAGATCGGGAGCCTGAGACCAGCCTGACCAACATGGAGAAATCCCATCTCTGCTAATGATACAAAATCAGCCAGGTGTGGTGGCACATGCGTATAATCCCAGCTACTCAGGAGGCTAAGGTAGGAGAATCGCTTGAACCCAGGAGGCCAAGTTTGTGGTGAGCCAAGATCACGTCACTGCACTCCAGCCTGGGCAACTAGAGCAAAACTCTGTCTAAAAAAAAAAATTCCTTGTGGGGGCATAGGGAAAATTAGTCATTCTTCTAAAGATCACCAACACTCTCTGTTTTCACATCAACCCTATTTCCTTCAGCACTCCTGAGTTGTCCATCGTGAAATTGGTCAGAAATAAACTATGGAAACTGGCACTATGCAAATTCAGACAAAGGAGAAGTCATTTCTTCAAGCTCTAATTCACTTTCAAAGTCATGTGGAGCCCCCAAAGTAGTAAATAAGTCTGAAACAGATAATTGCCTCTCCCTGCACAAATTTTCCTGAAACTTGAAAACTTGAAATTTTACCAAAACTTAAAAACTTAAAAGAAAATGAAATAATACTTGTAAACAATGACCTTTAATAATTTTATAAATCCTGTCCTATATTTTTCTTACCTACCTCAACTTTTATCTCTCTCTTTCCTCTCTCTGTCTTGTATAAGCATTTTGAAGCCTTCTTATCCAAACCACACTTTTTAGGAATCACACTAAGAAAAGGGAGAGCATAGCATCTGCATCTGGTGCCTTCTCACTACATCATAACACCATGAAGGGCATTATATAGCAAGAGGAGAAGCACATGCGTGTCAGCTCAGGTCTCTCTTCCTCTTCTTATAAAGCCCCCAGCCTCGTCATGAGGACCCTACCCTGATTACCTTATCTAATCCTAATTACCTCCCAAAGATCCCACTCCAATCGACATATGAATTTGGGGATTAAATTTCCAACACATGAAATTTGGGGGACATATTCAAACCATAGCAAATACCAAGGAAAACAGAGGAAATTACATGAGTAAATCTAGCATTTGTATGGCACAGGTATGGGAGGTTGGCATTGGTACATCAATAATTATTCACCAGTTGACCTGTTTCAGGAAATGTTTCCGATTTCCTGTAATTAATGGCAAACCTAAGAGCAAGGTCAGAGAAGAGACATAAATAGATTATTTCAGAATCAGTCTTTAAGATTTAAGCCGATGTTTTCAAAGTACGATCAGTGAAGTACCAGTATCATAACTATCTTGGGTTCTTATTATCAATGTAGGTTCCTGAGCCCCAACCTTGACTTACTAAATCACATCACTGAGAATAAGGCCCAAGAATATACATTTTACAGAGTATACTTATGCTCATTAGAGTTGGAAATCACTGAGTTGGGCAATAATAATTATCACTTATGGGTAATTTTCTTATCAAAATAAGTTAGTGATAGAGTTGTCTGAAAAATGGACTCAGGAAAAAGAAAATTTTTCTGGATCAATCATTGAGTTGACAAACTAAGTTAGACTGACTATTTTGTTGTGTTGTTAAAATAAGAAGAAATTAAGTTATTCAGGACTGGAAAGTAAACTGTTTGCAGTAGAATGGCAGAATAACTTCTTTGGATCTGTTACAAGACTGGGAAAGCCACAGTTGATGATATTGACCAGAGGTCCATCAAGTGACATGGTGAATCAGTTAGCTTTTGCTACATAGCAAACCACCCCAAAATGTGGTGGCCTGAAATACTAATCATTTATTTGTTCACGATTCTGAGCAATTTGGGTGGTTTTTTTGGTTTTAGCCTGGCTCAGATGAAGATTAGTGGTCTGGGATAGCCTCACTCACATGTCAGGAGACAGCTGAGCCTGGCTTCTCTCTGCCCCTCAGGGTCTCCTTCGGCAGCCTCGCCTGAGCTTTCTTACATGGGGTCCACACTTCAAGGCAGCAAGTGGGAACATGCCACACCTTTCAAGGAGCAGGCTTAGAACTTGTACAACATTGCTGCCACCACATTATATGTTGGTCAAGGACAGCCCAAATCCAAAGAATGGGGAAGTAGGCTGTGTCTCCTAGTGAAAGGAGAAGCAAAGAACTTGTAGACGCTTGAAATTATAGTTCACAGAGTACACAGGCAGAGATCTGAAGAAATCTTGAAGCATGGATGGTTCTGAAAATAAAATCAAAGTGGATGCTACATTTGTGCCCCCTACACCCACACTTAACAATGTGCTGGCAGCATGGCCTCCCTTTACCTAATAACTCTTACTCTCCTCACATCCTTTTCAATCACATATCTCTTTCCTTTTCTTGTTTTCTCCTTTTCTTTTCAAAAACAATAAAGCCTCTTTATATTGTTAATATTATTAAGACTTGAAAACATGTTAATGGTGACATATTTCCCAAAGTCATCCAGCCTCAAAAATTCTGAGTTCACTGTAACTTGTCTCTCTCCCTTTCCCCTCACAATTGGTCATTGCCAAGGCTGGGCGTGGTGGCTCACGCCTGTAATCCCAACACTTTGGGAGGCCAAGGCAGGCAGATCACAAGGTCAGGAGTTCGAGATTAGCCTGACCAACATGGTGAAACCTCATCACTACTAAAAATACAAAAATTAGCCAGGCGTGGTGGCACACACCTGAAATCCCACCTACTCGGGAGGCTGAGGCAGGAGAATCACTTGAACCCAGGAGGCGGAGGTTGCAGTGAGCAGAGATCATGCCACTGCACTCCAGCCTGGGTGACAGAGCAAGACTTCATCTCAAAAAAAAAAAAAAAAATTGGTCATTGCCTAGCCCATGGATACTACCTTGCAACACTGTTATGTCCCCAGAGCATGTCCCCTGCTGTGTCTCATACCATCAACACCCTTACTTAGGCTCTCACTATTTCTCCACCATTTACTAGTTACAGGACATTGGTAACTTCCTTTAGGTTTCTATGCTCCCTGTTTCCTAATCTGTAAAATGGGAACAATAATGTACTTATCTGTGAGAGTTGTAGTGAAGATTAAATGAGATATTCTGTATGAAGTATGTAGCACAGAGCCTAGCACATTAGCAAATGCTCATTGACCATAACCTGTTAGAGTCACCGTGCCATAATTCATCTTTCCTGTTTACCTGACTGTTTCTCCTATTCAAAAAACATCAATGATTCCCCCAAAGCCCTTGAAAATAAATTCCTCAAGCTGACATTTAAGGCCTTTCATATCTGACCCTATCGTACCTTTTCATTCTTGCTTTTCTCCTTAAAATGCCCTATTCTTTTGATGAAGACCCTCACACTTTCCCCCTAATTCACACTCAACCTTCAAAACATGTACCCACACTCAATCACCAAGTGCCCACTCAGACTGTCTTAGCCCATTTTGTGCTACTAAAACAGAATACCACAGACTGGGTAATTGATAATAAACAGGAGTTTATTCCTCACAGTTCTGAAGCTGGGAAATCCAAGATCAAGGTAGCAGCAGGTTTGATGTCTGGTGAGGGCCTAGTGTCTGCCTCCAAGATAGTGCCTTGAACACGTGAACACTGCATCCTCCAGGAGGGAGGAATGCTGTGTCCTCACATAGCAGAAGGTTGAAGCAGGGAACCCACTCCCAAAAGCTTTTTTTTTTTTTTTTTTTTTTTTTTTTTTTTTGAGACAGAGTCTCTCTCTGTTGCCCAGGCTGGAGGGCAGTGGCGCAATCTCAGCTCACTGCAAGCTCTGCCTCCCGGGTTCACACCATTCTCCTGCCTCAGCCTCCCGAGTAGCTGGAACCACAGGCGCCTGCTACCACGCCCGGCTAATTTTGTTGTATTTTCAGTAGAGATGGGGTTTCACCGTGTTAGCCAGGATGGTTTCAATCTCCTGACCTCGTGATTCACCCACCTCGGCCTCCCAAAGTGCTGGGATTACAGGCGTGAGCCACCGCACCCAGTCCCAAAAGCTCTTTTTATTTCAGCATTACTCCCTTCAAGAAGGCAGTGTCCTTGTGGCCTAAACACCCCATCAGGCCCCACCTCTCAATACTGCTGCATTTGGGATGAAGTTTCAAACACATGGTCTTAAGAGAGGACAAACATTCAAACCGTGATAACTAGTGCCCTCAGATACACAAACAATTCACAATCCCTGTCTTAGGGACTTCTGTCACCTCAAAAAAAACAATTCTATTACACATTTTCTCATTCTCCATTCTGCAACTCCGGCCTCAGACAATCCTTTCTTCCTTTGAACATCCAAAATAATGCTTCTCTTATGGCACTTACACTATGCGCCATATCACAGTTCTGACTTATCTAACGCACTGGAATGCAAGCTCTTAGAACTATGTCTTTTCATCCAATTCACCCAGCTATGTTTGATTCAGTTCCGTGTACATAATAGACCCTCAATAAACATCTTTGGAATTAAGAGAGAGAACTAACCCCTGCATTATCAGCATATTGAACCCAAACCATATCAGGCTGTAAGGGCTATATTTTGACCCAAAATTTAGCCCCCAACCTGATGTAATAATGCCCCATAACATTACTATGTTCTGTATACTTGTATCAACACACAAACGTGCACAGTTCACTGCCTCAACCTCTTTTTATACATTATTGAAGAATTCGTGAGAGCAAGAAGTTCTCAAAGTTCTCATTCACTCCTGATTTTTTGCCCCTTTTCACAGGACCTGTGGGTATATCATCTCTGACTGGTAGTATTTTAAATTTACCCAATGGTATTGAAATTTATCTGATAGCATTTTAAATGGATCTAATTTATTTAATTTACTTAATCTAATTTAATTAAACATCATCGCCACCTGATGTTATTTAACTTCACCTAATGGTATTTTAAATTTATCACAGTCTAGAAGTTAATCAGAATCAATAAAATTGGTTTAGGGCAGTGCTCCTCAATGTGTTGTCCCTGGACCAGCAACAGCATCATGATACTTGGGAGAAATGCAAATTCTCAGAATCAAACCCAAACTGACTGAATCAGAAACTGAGGGAGTGCCTGGCCGGCTTACATTTACACAAACCCTGCAGGCGAGTCAGACACATGCTTGTTTGAGAACCACTGGTAAAGGGATTGAGTGAAATTGTTTCTGGACAAATAAACTGGTAACACAGATGGGAGATAAGAAATTTTTTGATGAAAATGAACTATCCCTGGGTTATGGTTTGCATAGATTTGCAGGAGACCAGCCGAGATAGCAGATGAATGTAGTGGCTGAGACCCAATTCTATGATTGGCCAAGGTACAAGATACGCATCTGTTTACTCTGGAACTAAGAGGATAGGGAATGTGTCATAATGTGACACTGTCAGCACACAGAGTTATTTTTAGAGCTGGGTTTTTGCTTCAGAAGTAGAAGAAGAAAAGGATTTAGAATACACTCAAAAGAATACTGTATATAAATGTCTGAGAATTGTGGGTTTTCCCTTCACAATGGGAAATTCAGAAATAAAAAGAGCCAAGTGATTGATTGCACAGTGGCTCACATAACAGTGGAGACAGCCAGCCTCACCTGCAGGTATTCAAGCATGTTAATCGGTGCCTAGGCGGCTCAGCAGCCTCACCTGATCTGAGATGGCTGCTGGTGGCACACACACTCTCATGTGCCATAGGATTACTTAATTAACCTCTACAACACCAAAGGGCCAAGGCACCCCAGAGCCACTTTTTTGCTGCATAACTACTTCTTATCTTCATTAAGTCTAGTGACAGCTTTCCTAACAGTAGGAAATCATGCCTTAGCCTATGCTTGACAACTCATTGCTAAGCCAAGTTAAGCAAAATCTTTGGCTTTCCAAAAAATACAGTAGGGACAGGTAAAAGTTTAAAAACTCATTCTATACAGAGTGCTATTGGCTAAGTTCCTTAATCAAAGGATTTTTCATGATTTCTTGGAGAATCAAATTGGCTGCGGAGATTTAGAGATTTGTAGGAGACATTCAGCAAGAAAGAGTAAGCATAAGAAGATGCAAGGAACTTGCAGAGAGACAAGAATTTTGCACCTACATTTTAAAAAATCAAGGTGTAAGTGAGTACGGTCAGGTCTACAGTTGGAAGTCAAAGTGGAGCTAAAATCACAAGTAGCTATATAGGCCAGGTGCGGTGGCTCATGCTTATAATTCAAACACTTTGAGAGGCCAAGGTGGGAAGATCACTTGAGGCTAAGAGTTCAAGAACAGCCTGGGCAAAATAGAAAAACCATGTCTCTACAAAAAAGTAAATAAATTAATTTAATTAGCCAGGCATTGTGGCATAGCCCTGTAGTTCCAGCTACTCAGGAGGCTGAGGCAGGAAGATCACTTGAGCTCAGCAGTTCAAGGTTATAGTGAGCCATGATCGCACCACTGCACCCAGCCTGGGCAACAGAGTAAGACCCTGTCTCTAAAATAAAGATGAAAAAGTAGCTATATAAAATTATGAATTATAAAGCATTGTAGAGAAAACTCTATGACTATCAGAAAACTATTAAATATATTATGTTCTGCATCCAAAATAGATTCTATCTGGCACCAGACACTATAGAGAGTGACATTCATTGACAAGTAGCTTGACATAACTTCGGATCCTAGGGTTCCAGTGATTTTAGGAAGAATTGATTTTATAAAGTTCTCCTCCCTTCCTTTTTCCCAGTTCCACCTCAATTAAAATCTGAAAACCAAGAACAAATACATTTTCAGAAGGGGAAGAATCTCTTATCCTTGACAAAGCTACAGAAGAGCTATCAGTACAGTTAAGAACAGTATGAAATCCTGCCTCAGGTTCTCTGCCATCCCTTCTCACCTTGTGAATTCACAGTGATTTATCCAGTACACAAATATTCAGCCTCTCACAAGTGCTAGATAAATGCTGTGTTGTTAACTGGGGATACATTCAAGAAGTTTGCAATCAAATGCAGTCGACCAGACTTTCATGAGAATCACCTGAGGCACTTGTTAAAATACCAATATCCAGACCCCATGCCAAACCTTCTGAATCAGAATCTCTGTGGATGGAACCTTAGAATATGTGGGCCTCAGAGGCCACCGTAGGTATTGAAGCCCACTGATCTGTGTTAATGGGGAAAGTTTATTCCCCCTCCTTCAAATTAAGATGGCTTTGTCCTCAGCCAAGAGACTACTTCCATGGAGGGAAAGCTATATGCATGGTGGTTTCAAGTAAAGGCACCAACCACTTTGGCCTTGCACAAAGACATGCAGTTTTGGTAAAAGCAAATGAACCACTAGGGAAAGGTATAGACCACTTGGCCTTCAGCTATGGCTGGTGGACATGAGGGAAGTGTCATCAGAAGTGGCACAGTTTGCTGCAATTGTACTTAATGTGTGTGTTTGGGTGGATTGGAAGTTCCCATGACTCAGCAGAATATGAAACTGGAGGCAGAAATTTTGGGGCTTTAAGAATATTCAACTCGGCCGGGCGCGGTGGCTCAAGCCTGTAATCCCAGCACTTTGGGAGGCCGAGACGGGTGGATCACGAGGTCAGGAGATCGAGACCATCCTGGCTAACACAGTGAAACCCCGTCTCTACTAAAAAATACAAAAAAAAACTAGCCGGGCGAGGTGGCGGGCGCCTGTAGTCCCAGCTACTCGGGAGGCTGAGGCAGGAGAATGGCGTGAACCCGGGAGGCGGAGCTTGCAGTGAGCTGAGATCTGGCCACTGCACTCCAGCCTGGGCGACAGAGCGAGACTCCGCCTCAAAAAAAAAAAAAAAAAAAAAAAAGAATATTCAACTCAAGGGCAAAAGATATTTAGCTCTAATTTGACGTCTTTTGGACTTTAACATATCTGGGCTTGAAAAAATGTTAAGATTTAATTATTGAATTTTAATCTCTCCCTGGGAATTTGATAATGGGAAAGATTTTACATCAAACTTTGGCATATCTCTCTGTTGTTGGCATTTTATTATTAGATCTTGGCATCTCCTTGCAGATTGTCCAATATGTTATGTTGAACAACAGGGCTGGAAGGGAAAGAGGTGCAATTTATTGGGTCCTCTGTGTCCTCAACAGCCTTGCGGTATAACAGCAGAAACTTGCTAAAGGTTCATCAAGTGCTTGTTCTGACTGGGTGCCCTGGAAGTTAAATGACTGTACCCTAAATGGCAGTGGCAGGGGACTGGGACTAGAGAATTTAATAATGCAGTGGTTTTTCAAAACCAAATAGACTTGCATCTGGGTCTTAAAAGGCATAGCCCAGACCAGGTGCAGTGGCTCATGCCTGTAATCCCAGCACACTGGGAGGTGGAGGTGGGTGGATCACAAGGTCAGGAGATCGAGACCATCCTGGCCAGCATGGTAAAACCCCATCTCTACCAAAAATGCAAAAATTAGCTGAGTGTGATGGCATGCACCTGTAGTCCCAGCTACTCAGGAGGCTGAGGCAGGAGAATCGCTTGGATCTGGGAGGTGGAGGTTGCAGTGAGCCGAGATCACGCCCTTGCACTCCAGCCTGGTGACAGAGGAAGATGCGGTCTAAGAAAAAAAAAAAAAAAAAAAAAGCGTAGCCCAGAAGCAATCATATACAGCATTTGGGAAGCCAGATTTCAAAGATTCACTGACTCCTGTTATCAGAGTAAGACCCAAGAATGGGATTGGGACCCAAAGAGTCCAATCAGTGGTTTTAAACTAAAGGTTCTTAAAATATAGAATGCAGAGCAACAACATCAGCACCACCTAGGTAGTCAGGTTACTCATTTCTGTGTCTAGTCAAGTCATTGGTAGAATGTCAGAAAAACTCTCTCAGCATTGTGATCCAAAGGTGCAGGGCTAGAGGATACATTGCAATGTGAGCATGTCCTAAGGCTATTATCTATTGTTCAAACTACTTCAGTTAGCCTCAAGGGTCGGGCGGTCAAATCATGCCCACACAAATCAGAGGCCTTACTCAAACTCAGGCTTTAATAGTAACCTTAAGAACATAAGCAATCAAGATGCACAGCAAAGCGGGTAAGGGTGGGATGCTCTGTGTACCTGTTCAGGCCCTTCCTCCCCATATTAAACACATACTCTGGCCCAGAGGAATAATACATGGTGTCTCTAGATGAGGTTTTTGTATCACATCATACTTGGGGGAGTGTTTAGATTATGAAAGTTGTAGAGTTAACATAATCCCCTTTGGGAATCATGCCTCATAAATGTATACAGTCTAGGTTAATTGACCTTAAGTAATCCTAAACTAGGGCTATCCAACTGAGAACATGCCTTCTTTAAAGACACTCCTAGGCCAGGCGTGGTGGCTCACACCTGTAATCCCAGCACTTCGGGATGCTGAGGCAGGCAGATCACCTAAGGTTGGGAGTTCAAGACCAGCCTGACCAACATGGAGAAACCCCGTCTCTACTGAAAATACAAAATTAGCTGGGCATGGTGGCACATGCCTGTAATCCCAGCTACTCAGGAGGCTGAGGCAGGAGAATCACTTGAACTCAGGAGGCGGAGGTTGCAGTGAGCTGAGATCATGCCATTGCACTCCAGCCTGGGCAACAAGAGCAAAACTGTCTCAAAAAAAAAAAAAAACAAAAAACACAATGACAACAACAAAAACATTCCTATCCCAAATATCATTAGTCTACCAGGAGGTCCAGTTATCATCAGCATGTTTACAAGGAAATTAAACAAGGTCACTTGATTTCTTTTCTGGAAGTGTTCCCCCAGGAATCAGGAAAGATGTGGATCACAGGCTGGCTGCCTTATCTCTTTACTCCCCACCAAGATACTTCTGAAACGGAAAGGAAATATATTATTAACAATTATGCCAGCCAGGTGTGGTAGCTCACACCTGTAAATCCCAGCACTTTAGAAGCCCAAGGTGGGCAAATCACTTGAGTTCAGGAGTTCAAGACCAGCCTGGGCAACATGGCAAAACCCCATCCCTAAGAAAAACACAAAAAAAATTAGCCAGATGTGGTGGCATACTCCTATCATCCCAGCTACTCAAGATGCTGAAGTGGGAGAATCACCTGAGCCCAGGAGGTCAAGGCTGTGGTGAGCCGTGATCACACCACAGCGCTGCAGCCCAGGTGATAGAGTGAGACCCTGTCTCAAAAACAAACAAACAAACAAAAAATTTTTCCAAGGCAGCAGTTGAAAATTGGGACTAGCCCAGATAAACCTAGATGTATTGCCATTGTCTTAGTTCATTAGGGCTGCTATAACAAAGTACCATAGACTGGGTGGCTTATAAACAGCAGAAATTTGTTTCTCACAGTTCTGAAGGCTGAGAGGTCCAAGATCAAGTCCCCAGCAGATTTGGTATCTGGTGAGGGCCCACTTCCTGGTTCAAAGACCAGCACCTTCTCCTGGGTCCTCACACGATGGAAGAATGAAAGCAGCTCTCTGGGATCTCCCCATTTTTTTTTTTTTTGGAGACAGAGTCTTGCTCTGTCGCCCAGGCTGGAGTGCAGTGGCACAATCTCCATGTGCTGCAAGCTCCGCCTCCCGGGTTCTTGCCATTCTCCTGGCTCAGCCTCCTGAGTAGCTGGGACTACAGGCACCCGCCACCATGCCCACCTATTTTGTATTTTTAGTAGAGATGGGGTTTCACCATGTTAGCCAGGATGGTCTGGATCTCCTGACCTCTTGATCAGCCCACCTCGGCCTCCCAAAGTGCTGGGATTATAAGAGTGAGCCACCGCACCCCGGCCGGGATCTCCTCTAAAAGGGCACTAATCCCATTCACGAGGACTCCACCCTCATGACCTAATCACTTCCCAAAGGCACCACATCCTAACACCATCACACTGGACATAAGGTTTCAACATCTGAACTTGGGAGGGGACACAAACATTCAGACCCTGGCAGTCACCCTATCTATAGCGCCCAGCACTGGAAGTTTGTGGGTAATAGAGGAGAAATAAGGCTTGAAATTTAGGGAATCAGAAGGTAGTCTGTGAAAAATTATTTTCGTCATCAGACATCTAAAATTGTAACTGGAGGATTACAATTGTAACTGGAAAATTATTTTAATCTTCAGACATGTAAAATTGTAACTAGAGGATTCTTGTTGAAGCCTAGTCAAAACAAAAGTTCTTTTTCTGGCAGAAATATACTCAATAATGCATGACATATAATTATAAATGCACTCGACATTTTTTTCTTTTTTGATAGGAATTGCACAAAATAGAATTTATCATAACTCCTTTATCATAGGCCAAACTTCTATAGTTGTACTAAATGAGTTTGTCTGTGTGTGACATCACATGATTTATGCACTCCAAGCTCTAATAAAAAAAAAAAAAAAAAAAAAAAACTTTGATCAGTCATGCCAGAGGAAGAACTAAATTATCTTTCTATTCTCACTGTAGAAATTGATATTACAAATTCATTGTCATGTAAAGAGGCAATCAAAGCATAGGCTGCCCCTAAGAAGAATAGAAAAAAAATACATAAACATATCCCAGAAAATATATTAATAAAAATATTACGTTGCTTTCTGAATTTTGCATTTTCTGTGATATTTCTCAGCTTTCTGAGCTTGTGACGCCTGTGATATTTCTCAGCTTTTTGAGCTGCCACCTGGTAAGGTAGGAAAAACAAAAGAAGTTGGGGAGTGGGACAGACTCCCCAGCTTTGAATCCTGGTCCTCCCATGTACTAACTGTGTGACTTTGGAGAAGCCCCTCTACCTTTTGGTACATTGGCTTCCTCATCTGTAAAATGGAAAGAATAAGAGTAGCCTGCATCATAGGGACATTATGAGGGTTAAATAAGTGAACACATTAATTGCTTAGAACATGGCCTTGTACAGAGTAGGGGCTCAATTAATGTTAACAATTAAGTGGGCAAGTGACCTCTCTTAACCTCTCTGAGCCTCCATTTCTACCCTTAAAAAATAAGGAAAATGATACCCATCTTACAGAAATGCAAAGATTAGAGGTCAAGTCACTGGGATTTAGTGAGTATCAATAAACAAGAATGGCCAGGCACAGTGGCTCACACCTGTAATCCCAGCATTTTGGGAGGCCAAAGTGGACGGATCACTTGAGATCAGGAGTTTGAGACCAGCGTGGCCAACATGGTGAAAGCCTGTCTTTACTAAAAATACAAAATTTAGCTGGGCATGGTGGTGTGCATCTGTAATCCCAGCCTCCCTACTCAGGAGGCTGGGGCACAAGAGTCCCTTGAACCTGGGAGGCAGAGGTTACAGCAAGCCCAGATCACGCCACTGCACTCCAGCCTGGGTTACAGAGCAGGATCTGTCTCAAAAAAAAAATTTTTTTTTTAAGTTTAAAAAAAAAAAAAAAAACAAGAATGACTGATATTCAAATAATAGGCTCCAGTGAGTCAATGAGTTTCTCCTCTCAGATCCTCAGTGATGGATCCTGCCCCACCTGAGTGGAGTTACCGAAAAGTGTGACACCAGCCGCCTGCTCCCAGCCTCCCTTCCTGGGACCCCTCACCCCCTCACACTCCTGGTGGCTCTCTAAAAGTCTTTGGATATCATAGTTACTTTATTCACCTGGTGTTGAATGAAAGGACCTAACTAGCCTTAGGGCAACAGGATTTCTACCTTTTTACATTTTATTTCTCTCATGGTTTTACTTTTTTCTCTCAATCTCTTTCAAGTTTGCAGTGTTTGGTTTATTACACTAGGTATGAAAAAAAAAAAAAAAGATAAGTTGTTAATTGGAATGCTTGGGATCTTCCCATGCCTAGAAATTGAACCATACACTTGGGTCCCAAAAAGAAATGGGTATTGATTCCACTTTAACTGTCAGGGATGTTCTCTGACTTCCAACACGCCCTCCGTTCCCTTCCCCAGCAGCCAGAAAGCAGCATGTAGGTAATGTGGCCTGACTTACCTAATGGAATGGCTTGACGCCTTCATTTAGAAAGCAAAAGCACTTAACTAACACCCTGAAATGAGGTCATCTCAATGTTGTACTTGGAGGAAACTATGAAAAACTTGATTCTTTCACTGAGCTTCAACCTCTGGTGTCAGTTTAATCCATTCATTGATTTTTATTCATTTACAAACCATTAAGGCCCTGTGTGTTACTCTCATAGGCACTCCTCAGAAACAAGGCCAGAGAAGCTGAATTTTACTACCAAATTTCTGAATTTAGAAGCTTGGTTTCTGAAAAGACACAGGATCCAAAATTAAAGAAGGGGTGGGGAAAGAGGGGAGGGAATGGCAGGGGGTGGACGTCAGCTCTGTGTCCTGTCACCATCTATCTATCCACCTGAAAAGAACACTGCCAGCTCTGAACCCCTCTTTAGGACACTTGCCCAAGCAAAGGTTTTTTTGTTTTCAAATGAAACAGACCCTGATAGAACAACAACTCTCATGGGAGGAAAAATCACCATTATTATTCCAGGTAATTCCAAGGCAGCATCATCATATTGAACTATTTAATCTATACATCCAAATGAGAAAAGTTCATTGTTTCACCACTCTACTCAGTATGGCATATTTAAGGGTCGGGCCTGCTACCATACCACACGAAAAAGGCCCTGTGGCCAGGCACGGTGGCTCACACCTGTAATCCCAGCACTTTGGGAGGCCAAGGCGGGCGGATCACAAGGTCAGGAGATCAAGACCATCGTGGCTAACACGGTGAAACCCTGTCTCTACTAAAAAATACAAAAAATTAACCGGGCGTGGTGGCAGGCGCCTGTAGTCCCATCTACTTGGGAGGCTGAGGCAGGAGAATGGCATGAACCCAGGAGGCGGAGCTTGCAGTAAGCTGAGATCGCACCACTGCACTCCAGCCTGGGCGACAGAGTGAGACTCTGTCTCAAAAAAAAAAAAAAAAAGAAAGAAAAAGAAAAGAAAACAGGCCCTGTGACCCCCTCTAGTTCACAGGTCCCCAACCCCCGGGATGCAGACTGGCACTGGTCCATGGCCAGTTAGGAACTGGGCCACACAGCAGGAGGTGAGTGGCAGGCCAGCAAGCATTCCTGCCTGAGCTCCCCCTCCTGTCATATCAGGGGTGGCATTAGTCATAGGACTGCAAACCCTGCTGGGAACTGTGCACTCGAGGGATCTAGGCTGCAGCTCCTCATGAGAATCTAATGCCTGATGATCTGAGGTGGAACAGTTTCGTCCCAAAATCACTCTCCCCACGATCTGTAGAAAAATTGTCTTCCATGAAACCTGTCGCTGGTGCCAAGAAAGTTAGGAACCGCTGCTAGTTGTTCCTGGACTCTGAGTTGAGCCCCTGGCCTCACCTCTGAGTTTGCCTCTCAACTTATTTCTTCCTGATTGTTGACCTTGCTCTCAACTCACACATGGGTCCTGGTGTTCAACACCCCTACCAGCACTAACATATTCAAGGAAAAGCACCCAAAAGCCTGGGGCAAAAATAATATGAGTCGAATATCAGTTTTGTAAAATATATAATTATAAATATGTGTGTATATATATATACACACACACATGTATATTTATTATTTGTGTGTGTGTATATATATATCACTCATATCTGTGTGTGTATATATATATATTTCCCTCTCAGGAAAATCCTCAGTAAATGGGCTTCTATGACTTATCTGGATCTGCAGACCACATTCCAGAGTTTGAAGCAGGCTTGGGATTATCCTTGGGGTTGTGTATGTGTGTGTGTGTGTATGTGTGTGTACCATATAGTATATATATAGTAGCATATATATCATATATATAGTATAGATATACTATACAGTATATATATACACACTGCCAGTATATATATACATGCAGTGTGTGTATATATATACACATGTATATATATACATACACACACACATATACACACACACACACACAGAGCCAGCCAGATACATAGGCATAAGAGCCTAAATATTAACTGAATCATGTAGTTTAGGTAATTTGTGTGTATTTATTATTTATTTCTGTGGTTTTTTTCAGAGTCTATTTCAGGCTGTCATCTTCAGGACACTGCCTGTGCTATCAAAGTGATGCAAACTCCTGAACAGACATGGAATCTATCCGTTCCTGCCCAGGCTGTCCTGGAACTCTAGGACATCCAGACTCTAAGACACTTCACAAAGACACTTTTGATTCCAACTGCAACCCCAAGAATAATCCTAAATAATCTAGCCTAAAACCCTAGAATATAGTCTGCAGATCCAAATAAGTCATAGACAGAAGCCCATTTACTAAGGATTTTTCTGAAAGGAAAAACTGGTGTCCTTCCTAAATGAATATAGTGGAATTGACCCATTGCCCATTGCTAGTGAGGAAAGTGTAGGACTGGCTTTAGAATCAAACAGACTCAGGTTAGACTGGGCTCTGCCACTCACCAGCTGTGTGACACTGAGTAAATTAATCTCTCTTGGCCTCCATTTTCTAACCCATGAAATGGGGAGAAGTCCCATCTACTTCATCAGGTTGTCATGAAGATGAATGAGATGAGGTTGCAAAGTGTTCAGCATGGTGCCTGGCTATGCAGTTGCTCAATCGATAGTGCTGATCAATACTGAAGGCTACTGATACGATCTGGTCTTTGAGCTGTTTTACAGTGAAGCACAGGCTGAGCGCTGATCACCCCCTTGCGAAGGTCAGCTTTCTTTGGTAGGGATTAAAGGGGAGGTGTTGCCTACCTTCCTCCCGTGCTCTCTACTGGGAAGTGCTCCCTCCTCTGGTCACCACTCGCTCTGTGGCTGGTCACTGCCTGGTGCTCCTGGACACAGGCTCTTCAAATAGGATGCCACTGCTTCTCCAGGGAAAAAGGCAGAAAGGGAAGTAGGCAGGGAGCATGTCCCTTTGCTGTGCTGCCTCTTCATTCTCTGCTTCACTTGGCATAAGGCTACAGGGGGATGTGTGTCACATGTCCTAAAAGTCTGGGGTAGTTAAAGGGAGTTACTACACTGGAACAGACTCACAGCCATGTACTGAAGATGATGTTTCCCATAGCCTGGGGGAAAAGGACCCAGATAGGCAACTCACCTCAAGGAAGGGCACATTCCACTTCCTAACTCTGCTCTCCTGTCCTGAGGTCTGCCCTTCTCTCAAAAACACACCTTTTGGCTGGGTGTGGTGTTTCACACCTGTAATCTCAGCACTTTGGGAGGCCGAGGTGGGAGGATCACTCGAGGTCAGGAGTTTGAGACCAGCCTGGCCAACATGGCCAAAACCCATCTCTACTAAAAAATACAAAAATTAGCCAGGCATGGTGGCACACACCTGTAATCCCAGCTACTCAGGAGGCTGAGGCACGAAAATTGCTTGAACCACTAAGGCAGAAGTTGCAGTGAGCCCAGATTGTTCCACTGCACTCCAGCCTGGGCAACAGCACGAGAATATGTCTAAAAAAAAAAGAAAGAAAGAAACCATGCCTTTCCTTCTGTTCCAGCTGCTATCATGAAAGAAAGAAAAGAAAAGAAAAGAAAGAAAGAAAGAAAGAAAGAAAGAAAGAAAGAAAGAAAGAAAGAAAGAAAGAAAGAAAGAAAGAAAGAAAGAAAGAAAGAGAGAGAGAGAGAGAAAGGAAAAGAAGGAAAAGAAAGAAAAGAAAGAAAGAAAAGAAAAGAAAGAGAGACAGGAAAACACACCTTTCCTTTAACTTCTGCAGCACAGACAATGCTATCAAGTCTTGCTTCATTTTCCTCTTCCCAAGCACATGAGAAGACTCCATCCTCGGCCTTCCATGCCGGCATTGTGAGGACCATGCATTGGGGTTCTGGGCAATGGGATATGACTGGAAGTGACATTTGCCACTTCCAGGCCTGGGCATAAATCCCCTGCAGGAAAGGAAATCCCCTCCCTCTCTTCTCGGACCGCAGTTCCTCGAAGGTGACATGTTCTAGGAGGCCCTGCTACAGGATGGAGAGGTGCTGCCCACTCTACATCAGAGTCTGTGTTGTGAGCAAGGAGGAAACCCTCACAGTGCTACACCCCTGAGGTCCCAGGGCCATTTGTGACCACACCATAGCCTTAATTACCCAGACAAATATCACCTGAGACTCAGGCTCTTCATCAACCCTTCAAGAAACCCTGCCCTCAGGTGTTAGGCTTACTCCAAAATCTATATTCTTCCTTCTAGCTGTACATTTTACTAAATCTGAATTATTCATCTTAAATAATGCCCCAAAGAGAAAAGTGAGACTTTGGCAGAATAATGAGTGGTGACTTCGGCACTTTAAGCTCCAGCAAGATAGAGAAAAACATTGGCATTCTATATCCAAACTCTCCTTTTTTTTCTCACTTGTATGGATATGTTCACACATAATGCTCCCACACCATAATGCTACCCACAGGTAAATCACACACACACACACACACCCCAAAAAGGGCTAATAGTCTCAGACCAGGAGTTACAAACACGAACGTCTGAAGCAGCCATACAGAAAATGCCGGTATTGAAACAGACTGTGCACAAAGCTGTGGAAAACTGGCTGAGCCATGCCTTGTCTGAAGGAAGCAGCTCTTTCCCCGTCTCCCCAGCCGTTACCGTGCAAGCTGTGGGTCAGTGTGGCCAGATCTTCCAATCCTTTAAAAAAAATTAATATCTAAGTTTCTATAGAAACTCTCCAAAGTTTTACAACGTGGCAACTATGTACTTCAAATAAAATTTTTTAAAAGCTTTGCATGCCATACACAACTGAGCTGCCTGGTAGGCGTGCCCATGTTATGTAGGCCTACCGTTTTGCGTCACCTTCCCCAATCGTGTATGATTTATTTAGCTCCTGCCCTGTAGTTTGCAAGGCTGCCTCTCTCACAGGAAAGTGAATACCTAATTATGCAAGGTAATTGTTTTTCTTCATCACCTATCCTCTCCATCTGCAAATTCAAATTGCACCCCCATGGCCACTGGAAATAAGAATCCAACCCATTGATAAGTCATATACATCTTACATTTTGACTATGGCTCCCTTAGCTACACCCAGGCAGCCTCCAGCTTCTAGATTACCATATGCAAGGATTCCAATAAATTCTTAACCAGCACTGCCCTTGCTGCCGCCTCCGTGAGGCAAGGGAGCGCCATTAATGATGATGGCCTCATACCTCTCTCTCTCATCCAAATACTCCTATGAGCAACAGCCTACAAGTGTGAAATAATAGTCAGAAATTAGAATTGTGTTTTTGTGCCTGCACTACAATTTTTCTGAGAACAAGGCTAGCTAGCTTTTAGAAGGATCAAACAGAATTTGAAAATCACCCAACTTTATGTGCCAAGAGCTTTAAGAATATCAAACATTTCTTACCATTTGCAAGCAAATGGGTCAGAAGATTTTTCCGCGATTATCTCCTCCAGAAAAGAGCAGTTTGAAACCAGAGAAAATGGGTGTTACGAAGAAAAAAAAAAAAACTAAGAGAACAAGAAAGTCAGTCCCTGAGATATCTCAGAAATTGAGATGGAATAACTTTCTTCTACCACACATGTGAGCTCCAAAGCACAAGAGAGGTTGCATTTCAAGCAGAAAGCTCTTCAAAGCACAAATGTTGGAAAAACAGACCAAGACATCAGCGCATTCTAAACACAGCTGTGTTTGTCCACACCTACTCTTGCCAGGCTGTGTTTGATTTAACCTGGCAACCCAGGGGTGAAAGGCTGCCTCATCCAATTACTCAGTTTCCGAGGCCCCTCTTCTCCCAGCATTGTTATTGTTGATGTTTGATAGAGTAAATTGACCCATTATTAAATGTTGCAACCAACAGAGAGGTTTTAATAACCTTTTGAAGTTTTGTATTAAATGTGTTTTTACAGGGCTGTAATTTGTATTCATCCCAGGAAAAAAAAAAAAAAAAAAAAGCCACTATTCTGGGTGCCGTGGGCTGCGCCTGCTGGGGTAAGTCTTGCCACCACTCTGCTCCAGTCTCAGTTTAATGCATGAGTCACAGCTGTCTCTGGGATAACGTATTTATTAGCACTGGGGGGAAAAAAAGAAAGGAAAACAGGTTGTACGATTTGCCAATCAGTTGGGCTCTGCAAGTTGGAGAGTTCAGCAGGCTTTTTTGAGTGTTCTGGGTCACCTAGGAGTGAAGAGCCTACAGAAGTTGTCAGGAAAGTATAAAGCCCCAGGTTGTCATCAGGATAATGAGCCCGCGCCCTAGCTGGACTGGTTATCTCAGGCCTGCATCATAGGCAGAGAAAGTTTACAACAGAGAGCTTAAGGTGCAGTGTCAGCGTGTCCCTAGTTAGGGCCTGAGGGTACAACCGACTGAGCATCAGCATCCGATAGATAACAACAAAAGCCATTATCTCTCTCCCCGCTGGGCTGCCAAGTGCCGGGGCCAGGATTGCCTGGTGTTTGCAGTTTCCATAGCAGCACTGTTTTGTTCTAGCTGGCAAAGTACACGGAGAGGACGGATAAACATTGCAGGAAATGACACGAACAACCCAAGTACTGAGCCTGGGATCTCATGGCAGGCTCTGCCCTCTGTGAGTCAGCGGCGGAGGTGAGGACGGACACATTTCAGGAGATGCCTGGAAACTAACAGCGCCTTCAAGCACAGCACCTGGCTAAACCCAGCCATCCCTCCAAGACTAGAGCTCTGGGTCTCTACTCCATTTCCCAGAGCGTTGGAAACACATGCAGTGCATTCGGAACGCCGATAAAATGTGGAGAGAGCCCCTGCACAGGCAAAGTGAGGGGTGGGAGTGAGGTGCTGCTGTTCTCAGCTGCCCAGAACTCATTGAAGCCCTGGCTTCTCTTCCACCTCAGTGCTGCACAGATACAGAGGGGTCTCTGAAGTGCTGGTCACTGATTTGGAACATAAGGCTCCATGCCTGTGTGTTTATATACCTGCAGGGCGCCAACACCTCCACCCCTTGCACTGGAGACTGCTAGGGAGGGTTTGAAATTGGGGGCGATACATTGTTCAGATCCATTATTTGCTGGGCGTATAGCTACTACTCGCTACTAAACAAGAGAAAAGAAGACCTGGTCCCAGCCTTATGTATTAATCACGTAGTATGTAATAGGTCTAATTTGCTTTAATTTCAGTTTTCATCTATTGGATAGAAACTGAACTAGTTGTCTCAGAATAGGAAGCAGAGTTCTCGGCCACTAAGGAAGCCCAGCAATTTCTTGATATTACAATATCAAAGCACCTCAATGGTGTTTTCAGTGTTAAAGAAATAAATCCTCTAATTTAAAGATTCTTAATTATTTTTATGCCATCCTCTCACTATCATCATTGTCTCAAGCTGACACATGGGAGAAATGGAAGGTAACATTAAGTTTTATGTTTGCCAAAGGTCATAAATGTCAAATTAAGGGTGAGAGGTCACAAACTCATCCACAAGTCCAGATGATATTTCTTGTTCCCAACCCTGTGTAAACACAGAGGGTTTAATGCAAATACGTTGGCCACCTCCGTCCTCCCTGTTCTGGGATGTGGTTGCTATAATATTACTTCTCTTTTATGGATTAAGCTAAACGTACCCTGTGTAACCTAAAGGCTTCCCTGGCTGAATATCAGTGCCTTTGGGCTTTCAGGTTAATGGGACTAAATGTCTTTCTTTTAGGTAAGCCAAAAAATATTACGGTCTCAGCTAGACCTAAATGACAAAATGGGTAGGAGATTAAATCTAGAATGGAGGGAGTTAAGGGAAATCCACATATTTAAACCTGCACAGTAAACAAAGGGCAAGTGTACTAAGAACCAGTCTTAGCAATGATTAAAAAACCAGATTTCACTGGTCTTTGTTTCTCTAGAATCATAGCCAGTTGCCAGGCATATTGTAAGTACTCATAATTATTTGTTGAATTAATGATCCTCTCAGGGCTCCAGCAGCAGAATGGAAAGAAGCATCTGGAGTGTGGTAGAAAGCACCTGAGACTCAGGCTGCCCAGCCTCTGGTCCACTCCTCCTGAATCCTGGTGGGGAGCACAGCCTCCAGGGGCCCTTGGTTTCATGGTCGCTATCCTGCTGCTACCTGACTGATGCTGGAAACCAAGGTAGGTCAGGCTTTGAGGTGGAAGTGAGGCAACAGTTTCTGCCCTTGTTTTCCACGACTAGGTAAGAACTTATTCTTCCTAGTTATGGGTTAAAAGCAAGAACTCTAAAAACTTATCTCCCTGCAGTCTCTCGGGAAACAAATATGTCACCATCCATGTCATCTCATGTTCATGGCAGCCCTCTGTTTGACTTTACACAAAGCACTCCCAAGACTGAGCTGGTGGGAGAAAAAAAAAAAAAAACATCAAAACAAAGCAAAAAACCCCTGCCATCTAGGTCCTTATACTTTGATATTAATCATAGTTTAAAGAGTATTTAGTAACTGCCATGCACTGTGCTAAGCATGTTACTAACATCTGATTTATTCTTCACTCCTGTAAATGGACAGAGCTCAGAGAGGTGACATAGCTTGCCCTGGGTCACACAGCTAGCAAGTGATGGAGCTGAAATTGGAATCCGGGTTTGACTGACTCAAAATTCCAGGCATGCTCTTTACCATTACAGCGAGCTGTCCCCTCCAGCCTACGGCAAGAGACAGCACACGCACTACATAAATGATAAAGGAGCCTACAGTGTTTCATCCACCACTTCCCAGACAGGCAAGAGGGAAACGCATTTGAAAGGCTCAGAATTTTTTAAAAATTTTTTGAATAGGTAAAACATTTACAGGTTTCAAAAAAATCAAACAGTCTGCAGAGGTTCAGAGTGAAATATCTTATTCCCATCCTGTCCTCCACCAGCTCTCTATCCTCTTTATTGGATTTGTAAGGTATCCTTCAGAGTTCCTTTATGCAAATACACACACATGTGAACATACATATTTTTCTTTCTTGTTTTTCACAAAAGGCAATGCACTCTACATACTGTTCTGCACCTTGGGCTTTTCGTTTTCCATTTGCCATTTCATTTAACCAAAGACTTGTCACCCTTTCCATACCAATTCATACAGACCTTCCCTTTTTTTTTCTTCTTTATTTTTCTTTTTTTTTTTTTTTTTTTTTGAGACAGAGTCTCGCTCTGTCACCCAGGCTGGAGTGCAGTAGTGCGATCTCGGCTCACTGCAACCTCCACCTCCTGGGTTCAAACGATTATCCTGCCTCAGCCTCCCAAGTAGCTGGGACTACAGGCACCCGCCACCATGCCGGGCTAATTTTTTGTATTGCAATAGAGTATAGCTTAGCATTCCACTGTAATTTATTTAAGCAGTTCCATATTAATGAACAATTGAATTGCTTCTGATCTCTTCTACTAAAAATAATGGTACAATGAATAACTTTGAACATATACCATTTTACATGTGTGCCAGTATATATCTCTATGGTAAAATCCTAAAAGTGGATTGCTAGATCAAAAGATGTACGTGTTTGTGGCCAGACAGGGTGGTTCACACCTGTAATCCCAGCACTTTCAGGGGCCGAGGCAGGCAAATCGTGTGAGCCCAAGAATTTGAGACCAGCCTGGGCAACACAGTGAGACCCTATCTCTACAAAAAACAAAAAAACTAGCCAGGAGTGCTGGCATGCACCTTTAGTCCCAGGTACTTGGGAGGCTGAGGCAGAAGGATTGCTTGAGCCCGGGAGGTTGAAGCTGCAGTGAGCCGTGATCCTGCCACTGCATTCCAGCCTGGGTGACAGAGTAAGACCCCCTCTCTAAATAAGTAAATAAATAAGTGTTTGCAATTTAAACAGGTATTGCTAATACCCTTCTGTCTAGTGTCTCACAAGGACACAATCAAGGCTTCAGCTTAGGCTATGGCAATACCTATTTAAATTGCAAAAACAAGGTGTTTTGTTTTTTGGGTTTTTTGGTTTCGATGTTTTAGGGAGAGTATTTGAGAAGTTATGTGTAATCCTTGTTTTCAAAAGGCACATCATCTAATTAGGAAAGGCCTGAAATCCACGCATAATGTGGAAGGATCAAAATTGGAGGCAAACATCCTAACTTTGCTAAGGGATTGGCTAAAAATAGGAACAATACTAATTCACCAAAACCATTCATTATTTGTTCATCCATCAACATTCTTATTTAAATTTTTATTTCAGAGGTAGAAAAACAAGGATGGACTAGAGTGAATGAAGGTTGAGTGGACATTGATTTCTGTTTGGGGATCTATGTGGCTCTAGGGGAGCTGATTCTATCCCAGGAATGGAGCCCCAGAGATTTTCTACACCAATCAGCACTTTCCATTCCCCTGATCAAAATGCTGGGCTCAGAGGTGAGCACTGTAGGCTAAGCAGGCCCATCAGTGTGATTCTCAGGGTTTTGCTTGGAACTTTAGGATAAAAGTATTTTCTCTTCCTTTGGAAAGTCTGAAATAAAATCATTTTTGTTACCATGAGGAGAGTGAGAGGGAAATAAAACTTTTTAAATTAAAGAAACCCCTAGCTAGCATCCTGATGATTTTGTGTACCTTTGGATCAACCTCACATGAAGCCCAGTTTACTGATAAACAATGTAGTGACATGAGCCAGTAATATTCCTTTATCACTCAAGAGAATGTCTGTGACTCGATATGGGCCAGGCGCAATGGCTCATGCCTATAATCCCAGTACTTTGGATTTTTTTTTTTTTTTAGGTTTTTTGTTGTTGTTGTTGGGAGTGTTAGTATTTTTAGTAGAGATGGGGTTTCACCATGTTGCCCAGGCTGGTCTCAAATTCCCGAGCTCAGGCAATCCACCCACCTCAGCCTCCCAAGGTGCTAGGATTACAGTAAGCAACATCGCCCAGCCAATCCCAGCACTTTGGGAGGCAGGGGCAGGTGATTCGCTTGAACTTAGAAGTTCAAGAACAGCCTGGGCAACAGAGGGAAACTCTATCTCTACAAAAAAAAAAAAAAAAATTTATCTAGATGTGGTGGTGTACTCCTGTAGTCCCAATTACTCAGGAGGCTGAGATGGGAGGATTGCTTGAGCCCAGAAGGCGGAAGTTGCAGTGAGCCAAGATCGCACTATTGCACTCCAGCCTGGGTGACAGAGCAAGACCCTGTCTCAAAAATAAAAATAAAAAAGAATTGATCTGTTGATATGGAAGTCTTCTTCATGAGGTTGTTAGTGTTTGAACTAGACCTGCGGACATACAGGAATTGAATGATGCAGCGAGCTGGTGAGAATATTCCAGGAAAGATGTGATCTCAGCAAAGGCAGGAACACCCTGCAGTGCTTTCCCTCCATTTTGTGGGATCTGCCTTCTGCCTCCCCTGCAGCAGCCTCATTCTTTATCTACCAAGTAATCACTGTCTGATTTATAATCAGGCCCAGTCTTAAAGCTTGTTACCATTAACTATGTAAGTTCAATTTCATTGCAATTTATTTTCTCTTTTTATCTAACTTTTGAGTTTATCCTAAATAGAAGGCATGTCCTATTCCAGATAGTCAGACAAATTTGCCTTTAAGACCTAAGCTGATATTAAGCAGGAAAGTTCATTCAGCTCACTTTGGAAGTAGTTTGGTTTTTGACAGGATGATAGGACAGAGATGGGAAAAAAAAGGGCGGGGGGGATATGGTTTTTAGTGTTATCTATTGCTGTGTAACTATTTTACTACAAACTTACTAGCTTTAAAAAGAAAACATTTGTTATCCCATAGTTTTTGTGGGTCAGAGTCCGGGCATGGCTTAGCTGGTCTTCTGTTTAGGGTCTCACAAGGATACAGTCAAGGTGCTGGCTAAGGCTTTGCTCTCATCTGAGACTCAACTGAGGAAGGATCTGCTCTCAACTCTGATTGTTGGCAAATGCAGCTCCTTGTGGTTGTAGGACTGTGGGAGCTTTAGTATTTTGCTGAATATTGGCCAGAAGTAGCCCTCGGCTGCCAGTGGCCATCTGCAGTTCCTAGCTGCAGGGGGTTCCCCAACATGGCTTCTTGCTTCTTCAAAGCTAGCAAGGGAGAAAAAGAGGCTCCCACAAGATGGGAGCTCTGGGTGGCCCCTTCTCTACAGCTCCAGGCAGCCACCATCCTGATGAAACCAAGGTGATGGGTCCCCCACCCATATTTGAAACCAAAGAGGCAGCCTTGATGATCTCCAAATCACCTTTAGTGTTATTATTCCCTCATCTTGAAGAAAAGCATGCTTTTGCAGCCAAATTGCCGTATGGTTCACTCCTGTAGGATCTAAGAAGTCCAACAGCCTTTCTTCATTTCATCCTGTCTCCATCCCTTCAAACTGGCAGTGTTTCTGCTAGGCTGGCTAAATAGGTCCGTGGTTCACCCCTACACCAGCCTCCATATCAAATGGCTATTCTTTTTTTTTTTTTTTTTTTTTGAGACGGAGTCTCGCTCTGTCGCCCAGGCTGGAGTGCAGTGGCGCGATCTCAGCTCACTGCAAGCTCCGCCTCCCAGGTTCACGCCATTCTCCTGCCTCAGCCTCCCGAGTAGCTGGGACTACAGGCGCCCACAACCGCGCCCGGCTAATTTTTTGTATTTTTAGTAGAGACGGGGTTTCACCGTGGTCTCGATCTCCTGACCTTGTGATCCGCCCGCCTCGGCCTCCCAAAGTGCTGGGATTACAGGCGTGAGCCACCGCGCCCGGCCATCAAATGGCTATTCAATCATACCCTTAATGTTCTCTCCTGAGCACACTTCCTCATTTTTTGCAATATGGACAGGCTAAGGTTTCCCAGATCTTTAGGTTTTGGTTCCTTTTTGCTTAACAATTCTTTCTTCAACTCATTTCTCTCTTCTCATAATTTACTATAAGCACTTTAGAGGAACCAAGCCACTTTTTAGTGCTTTGCTTAGAAGTCAGTTAAATATCCAATTTAATCGCTTACAAGTTCTACCTTCCACAGAACACCAGAACACAAACACAATTCATCCAATTTCTTTGTCACTTTATGACCAGGACTGCCTTTCTTCCAGTTCCACTAACACATTCCTCATTTCTATCTGAGACCTCATCAGAATGGCCTTAACCGTCCATAGTTCTACCAACATCCTGTTCATGATTATTCGTGTATTCTCTAAGAAGATGGAAGCTTTCTCTAACAGCTCTCCTCTTTTCTTTCTAAGCTCTCACCAGAATCACCTTTAACAACTGAGATTCACAGCAATGTCAGCTTTTTCTAGCATAGACCTCATCAGGGGTGTCCAATCTTTTGCCTTTCCTGGGCCACATTGGAAGAAGAATTGTCTTAGGCCACACATAAAATACACTAACACTAACCATAGCCAATGAGCTTTAAAAAAAAAAAGGCAAAAAAATCTCATAATACTTTAAGAAAGTTTACAAATTTGTGTTGGGCCACATTCAAAGCCATCCTGGGCCTCATGTGGCCCATGGGCTGTGGGTTGGATAAGCTTGGTCTACATATTATCCAGTTTCAGAGCCACTTCCACATTTTTACGTATTTGTTACAGCAGCATCCCCATTTCCCAGTACCAATTTCTTCATTAGTCTGCTCAGGCTGCCATAACAACATTCCACAGACTGGGTGGCTTTCACAACAGAAATCTATTTTCTCACAGTTCTGGAGGCTGAGAGTCCATGATCAAAGTGCCAGAGGTTGGGTTTCTCCTGAGGCCTCTCTTCTTGGCTTGCAGATGGTCGCCATCTTGCTGTGTGCTCACTCAGAAAACTCTGCACCCACCTCCCTAGTATCTATTCTTCTTCTTATCAGAATACTAGTAGTATTGAAATAGCCACCCCCCTTATGACTTCATTTAGACTTAATTACCTCCTAAAAGTCCCTATCTGCAAATACAGCCATTAAGGACTTCTGCCTATGAATTTTGAAGGGATGCAATTCAGTCTATAACAATGACCCACCTTCACCAGATATGACATTTACATGACCACAAGCCCAACGAACTTTTCTGCTGTGCCTGCTTCTTTCAACATATTCGTGCTCGCCATCGGGACTGGTAGAAATTAGAGTTTGTTTACAGCCATATGGGAGACCGTGAGTTTTTTCCTGAGTGCGTTCATGGGGCATGCATTTGTGTCTGTCTGTGTGTGGTACTCAGCTCCAAGGCCTTGTAACAGAGATGATGTATCCCCACCGAAGAAAAATGACAGTCAGAATAAGAAGATGAAGCCAATTTGTCACTTAATGCAAAGCCTGATTGTGCGGCAACAACAGCCTCACACTGGGATTGATTACAAACAAGATGGCACTTCCCTGTGGGCTGCCTCGCGCGTTATTATAAATAAATACCATTCGTTTTAGAATCTGCATTACTGCAGAGGACAGATTATACCTCAGCGCCCTAGGTATACAGTAAATATCCCAGGGAGTACAATGGCCCTTCTCAACCCTCAATAGGAGCTTCACCTCATGTGACACAGTTTCATAAATAAAATCAGGCTGTAGCACAGAGCCATGAGAACAGAAACGAACACAGAGTCTGACTGATATTAGGGATTCATCTCCATGAAGGGCATGCTTTAAAGTGTGGTGGGATTTTGTTCCAAGCGGCCCAGGGGCCCTCAGTAGCTGTAAGGCATTTTTGATTTCTCCCTGGCAGTGAAGCCCAGGAGAACTGCTTGATACCTAAGAGTATTTCCTGAAAATCAGAGTTCGGTTTTCAAGATGAAAATAAATCTGTTAAATTTTTTTGAGTATCTCCTTGCCCTTGCCCTGACTGTTCCAAATCTGTCATCCTGAGATCTTCAAATAAATAAATTATTTTAACCAAGAAATATGGAGCGACTGTTTTCTATTTATTTCTTTATGCCTTGCTTCAGTGCAGAGTTGAATTTGATCTGCCTGTGAGAAATATATATATTTTTCATTTCCGGGGCTACCCACTTGTTTTCTATCTTCCTCTCTCCGTCTTTTCGACGTCTTCCTATCTCTGCTATCTTTCCTTCATAAACACGGATAGGCGCTGGGAAGGCGCAGCCCATCCCCTTTTCAGGTGTGACACGAGTGCCCTCTGCCGTCCAGAACGGTGAACAACTCAGCATCCAGGCAGGTTCAGACCAGAGGAGCAGATGGGGAAAAAACCTACAGCCGTTCTCCCATCTCTGGGCAAACACTGGAAGTATTGTTAAAATGAATAATTTATTAAACCACAATTGTTTACTGACTGCCCTTTCACTATTTGCTTTCCAGTTATTAAACACATTCGCGGGGTGCTTGGGTGTCAGCCCTTAGCCGACTTGAAGCTTCTTTCTGAGGCAATGATGTTCCCAGCCTCCTTGCTCTCTACACACGAGACATTTTCGATCTCTTTTGTCAGGTCAGGGTCAAACTACAGTTGTTCTGAGATGACTTTATCAATTCTCAGTTGATAGACTCTAAATGAAAAAATGCCTACCGCCGCCCCGTCGCTACTTAAGAAGGAGGGTTATTTGTGTAATGTTCTGTCAGTCCAGCAGGATCTGTGACAGGCGCAAAGAGTCAAGTAGAATAAGGAAAAAGATGTTTTTATGCCTTTTATTAGTCTCTCTTCATTTCATCAAGGAACAGATGACATCCATCCTAGGATGTCCTTCCAAACTGAAAGAGGCACGGGAAGAAACGTCCCCCACTCCTTTGGGGTAAGCAAGACCCGCTTTAAGTACTCACGCTAATTCTCACCGTTCACCAGGAGGGGATTCAATGTCCACAGCAGAGCGGGTAGGAGGGGGCCCTTGCCAGGAAGAAAATTCTCTCCCTCCAGATTTGAAGGGAAGCATCAGTCTGTACCCGGAGTGCCCCCTGCTTTTAAAGGGCAAACATTTCCACCATCCAGAATTGCAAGAAAATGTGCAGTAACCCAAAAATAAATCAATAAGGCTCGAGGCAAAGGAAGAAACAGAGATTCCCAAAACTGAAAGAGAGATTTTATTCTAAAACCCAAAATTTAAAAAAAATACTTGATACTGATACTAGACATAAGCACAAGAAAGCTTTCACCATTCCCTCTCTCTCTCTCTCTCTCTCTATCTCCTAAAATAAGACAATCATTTCATTTCCAAATAACTCATTAGGGATTTCTGTTTGAATGTAGAGACCTATTGCCAGATGTTGCCAAAACAAAACTCCTAACAGTAAATAAAATCAGAAATGTCATCAAATTATTTCTTTCCCCAAACTAAATATGACTTTCAAGGAAAACTCACACTTCGATATTTTCTGTCACAATATTACAATTCACAGGCTCAGCATCCAGAAGACGCAGGCCAGGTACAGGCTGGGGGTGGGGAGGGACCCTGCCAGCAGGGTTTGCCTAAACTCAAGCATCGAGAAAATGTGTCTGTAAGATACAGTACATATTGATGATGACTGGCACTAAATTTGAAGTGAATCTGATTTTCTGACCTGAGTGACAGTTATGGTTTTGCCAGGCACGTGACTGAACATGGCACATCCTCACTAAGCTTTGGTTTCCATGTTTGTAAAATTAAACGGATGCTTCTTCCTTCACGAAATTAAATACGAGCTCTTCTGTGTCATGTACACAAAGTACTTAGCACAGTTAGCGGTACAGTAAACATGCAATACATGTGTGGGACCCTTATCTTTCTATTTTCATTCCCTTCTTTCCATCCTAAGCACCATACTTCAAAACAGGGTCAGGCCAGGTGTGGTGGTTCATGCTTGTAATCCCAGCCCTTTGGGAGGCCGAGGTGGGCAGACTGGTTGAGCCCAGGATTCAAGAACAGCCTGGGAAACGTGGTGAAACCCCGTTTCTATTAAAAAAAAAAAAATACAAAAATTAGCCAGGTGTGGTGGCTCACACCTATAGTCCCAGCTACTTGGGGAACTGAGGCAGGAGGATGGGTTGAGCCCGGGAAAGTTGAGACTGCAGTGAGCCAAGATTGCGCCACTACACTCCAGCCTGGGCAACAGAGTAAGACCTTGTCTCAAAAACAAAAACGGTCACCCCATTTTTATGCTTCCTAAATTCCATCTGCCTTTATTCAACAAATATTTATTGAACCCTTCTACATTCTAGATACTCAAATATGAAAAACAGAGTCCTCACCCTCTAGGAAGAGGACACATATATAATACATTAACAATCTATATAATAAAACTATTTCTTTGTTATTGGCACTAAAGTAGCTGGTGTCATATGTGGCTGTGTGGCACACATGAAGTTTACTTTAATGGAGAGTGATCAGGAGTAGGAAAGAACCACAATTATTTTTCTTTCCATACAAAGTCATATAATGAATCATTTCATTTAGAATAACAGTACATTAAAAGTTTAAATGGATAAGTCTAGGTTTTTTGAATGTTGCCATAATTTTACAGGTGGTAAAAGAGCCTCAACATGTTCATGATTTGGTCAGGCATGGTGGCTCACACCTGTAATCCCAGCACTTTGGGAGGTTGAGGTTGGTGGATCACCTGAGGTCAGGAGTTCGAGACCAGCCTGGCCAAGTGGCGAAACCTCATCTCTACTAAAAATACAAAAATTAGCCGGGAATGGTGGCATGTGCCTGTAATCTCAGCTACTAGTGGGGCTGAGGCAGGAGGATCGCTTGAATCTGAGAGGCAGAGGTTGCAGTGAGCTGAGATCGCGCCACTGCACTCCAGCCTAGGCAACAGAGCAAGACTGTCTCAAAAAAGAGAAAAGAAAGAAAGAAAAGAAAAAAGAAAAGTTTATTTTTATTTGTTTATTATTATTATTATTATTATTATTATTATTATATTGCAGTTGTGCGTTTTAATTTCCTATTTTTCCCCTGTGGATTCACAAAGGAAATCATGCTAGAAAAAAAGAAGTCATCTTAAAGCTGAATAGAAGCCTGGCCAACATGGTGAAACCCTGTCTCTACTAAAAATGCAAAAATTAGCTGGGTGTGGTGGTGCCCCCCTGTAATCCCAGCTACTTGGGAGGCTGAGGCAGGAGAATCTCTTGAACCTGGAGGCAGAGGCTGCAGCGAGCCAAGATCGTGCCACTGCACTCCAGCCTGGGTGACAGAGCGAGACCTCATCTCAAAAAATAAAAAAATAAAGAAAAATTTTTAAAAAGCTGAATAGGGCCGGGCGCGGTGGCTCAAGCCTGTAATCCCAGCACTTTGGGAGGCCAAGACGGGCGGATCACGAGGTCAGGAGATCGAGACCATCCTGGCTAACACAGTGAAACCCCGTCTCTACTAAAAAAATACAAAAAACTAGCCGGGCGAGGTGGCAGGTGCCTGTAGTCCCAGCTACTCGGGAGGCTGAGGCAGGAGAATGGCGCAAACCCGGGAGGCGGAGCTTGCAGTGAGCTGAGACCCGGCCACTGCACTCCAGCCTGGGCGACAGCGCGAGACTCCCTCTCAAAAAAAAATAAATAAATAAAATAAATAAAATAAATAAAAAGCTGAATAGATCTTAGTTTCTCTTCAGCAAAAGCTATAAAAATTTGAGAATTTTGAGAGCCCAGAAGCTTGAGTCTATGTTTTTCTCTGTTGTGTCCCCATTTCCTGGTCCAAAATCTGGCATAGAGTAGATGCTCAATAGGTCTTTTTGGACAGAAAGTGATAACACCATGAGTGTTGAGCCAGACAAGCCCTTTCAGGCAGTATCCACCGTGAGACTGATGGGCCTGGGGGAGCATTTAGGAAAGGCATCAAAACCAGGTGCACATCAGAGCACCCGGAGATGGGCATCCTCCCAGAAACTGAAATGTGCAGTGCAAGGACATGGAGATGCCCGTGGGAAGAATGCCAGGCAGATGCCAGGAAGGTACCTGGAGAGACAGGCCATCCATGCCCAGGGAGAGAACACACATAGGACTTCATAGGAGCCCAAATTGATTACTCTGAATTTAATATTTGCTTAAGTTCTGAAATTCATCTCAATCATAAAACCCTAAAATAGAAAGGAAAATCTAAAGGATACGTCATCCCAGTGATAAAATCAGCACCAATTCGAACCTTATCATCCAGAATCCAGACATTTAAAAAATAACAGAGCCTAATATAAAAGGGGACAAATGAGAGAAATCAGAAATTATTCTCTGAACCCAGTGATACCTCAAATTGCCCCATTTACTTTCCAATATCTGCAATGAGCAAGTGTATGCTCTCTAAGTGACCAAAGCAGACACTCAGGTTTGCATTCCCTGACTTTTTTTATCAAATTGCTTCCTACAGTGGGTGTCCTCACTGATATTGCTTTCTATGTTTCTGCTAATAGAATAAAAAAATGTATTACTAGTATATAAAGAAGCTTTATTACTAATTTGGAAATTCTTATGACTCTGAATTATTATAATCTTAGAAAATCACTGCAATTGAAATATTTAAGTCTGGCCATTAAACTTTGGTTAACAATGATTAATAATTGCCCTTGTAACACCAGGTAATACAGGCCAAAAGGAAAAAAAAAAAGGTGTTATGAGTGCAGTGATTGGGGTATGTGTAGGGTATTATGGAAGCAGGTAAGAGGAGTCTCTACCCAGTTTAAAGGGTGAGGAGAAAAATGAGGAGAGGAGATTTCCTGGAAGACCCAGTTGAGCCTAAAAGCTTCCTCTCACCCCATGCCAGATCAGCTCTTGTTTTCATTTGTATCTGGAAACAAATTGACCATTTTTAAAGGAGTGAATAAAGTCAGGCACGGTGACTCACACCTGTAATCCCAGCACTTTGGGAGGCCAACGTGGGCGAATCACAAGGGCAGGAGTTCGAGACCAACCTGGTCAACATAGCGAAACCCCGTCTCTACTAAAAATACCAAAAAAATTAGCTGGAAGTGGTAGCGGGCACCTGTAATCCCAGCTACTCGGGAGGCTGAGGCAAGAGAATCACTTGAACCCAGGAGTCGGAGGTTGCAGTGAGCCAAGATCACACCACTGCACTCCAGTCTGGGTGACAGAGCAGGACACGGTCTCAAAAAAAAAAAGCAGTGAATAAATCTGAATGCTGACTATGTCTAAACCCAAGGAACAGGGGTTGTCATTGAGACTTCCCAAACACTGCAAAGACTACGCTGTTGTTATACACCCTATGATCACAGGTCACATCGAAGCAAACTGAATAATCAAAATAATTTGCAAAAGATTTTTATTTCTTCAAACCAATGTAAGAAAAAAGGAGGCCGGGCATGGTGGCTCATGCATATAATCTCAGCACTTTGGGAGGCAGGAGGATCACTTGAGGCCAGGAGTTCAAGAGCAGCCTGGCCAATATGGCGAAACCCTGTCTCTACTAAAAATACAAAAATTAGCGAGGCATGGTGGTGTGAGCCTGTAGTCCCAGATGCTTGAGAGGCTGGGGCACAAGAATTGCTTCAACCAGGGAGGTGGAGGTTGCAGTGAGCCGAGATTACACCACTGCACTCCAGCCTAGGCAACAGAGTGAGACTCTCACTCAAAATTCAAAGGAAAAAGAAAGAAAAGAAAAAGAAAAAAGGAGATTCTCACACTTTTGGAGGCCAAGTTAGACAGGTCACTTGAGCCCAGGAGTTCAAGAACAGCCTGGACAACACAGCAAAACCCTGTCTCTACAAAAAATACAAAAATTGGCAGGGTGTGATGGCATGTGCCAGTAGTCCCAGCTACGCAGGTGGGTTGAGATGGGAGGATCGCCTGATCCCAGAGAGGTCGAGGTTGCAGTGAGCCATGATCGCACCACTCCACTCCAGCCTAGGCGACAGAGTGAGACCCTGTCTCAAAAAAAAAAAAAAAAAAAAGAAGGAGGTGGGGGACAAAGAGAGTAGAAGAGGAAGTAGAAGGGGGGGAATAAGTAAGTCTCCCAGCAGGAAGGACCTGGAAATTTTACCTTATACAGAGAAGCTTTCTTTCTATAAATGTATGTGTCCACCCTTATCAGAATTTACAGAGAGCCCATATCATAAACCCGAGCACTTTTCATTATTTTTATCAGAGAAATGGAGGGCGCTTACACTGGTCAGTGCTTTAAAATTTCCTAAGCAATGATCCTAAGTGCAAGAAGATGTTATTATGTCCTGTGCCTCCTTCCTCTGACATTCAAGGTGCTCTTGGGAGAATGGCAAATGTTGGGAATATGTTAGAATGATGTGAGGTCAAGGAAAATGGTGGCCAAATGTTGGTAAAGATATCTACAAACGATACCCATGTCATCTCTTCAAAAATACGTTTCACTCAGACAGCAGCAAAAGAATTTTTGATGAGTTTGGAGAGAGGGAAGTAACACAATTGTCTGACAATAGCCTAAGCTTTCTTCCCTACCCTCTGTAGGGATCTATTAAGGACACAGGAAATGGAAAGAGAAGCTCAGTGTGTGATGAATGTCAGTTACTATTACATTTATTAAGCTCTTCTGCAAAGGCCTTGGGTATAGATGGGTATGTAACAAGGAAAATACATAAATAAACAATCACCTGCATTCTAGGGTTATTTGCCTCAGCCCTCTCTGTGAACTTATTGAGACTTGGTGAGATTACAAGAGAGATGCTAGAGAGTAGAAAATGAACTTGTCACTGTGCCAAGATGCTGAGCAAAACAAAAGAAGATTTGTGGCTTCCACCTGCGAGATCAGATGGATTAAGGTGTTCAATTCTTCACTTGCTGGTAGAGGAAAAAGAATACTCAAATCCCCCTCACCTCAGTCTTTGTTTCTTAGCTTTCCTAGCTTTGTTTCTCTGTTTATGGATGGTTTTGTTCTGATTGGAAAGTAAGACTAGGACCCTCCACAGACCAGTGGGGAGAATATGAGAAGCCACGTATGGCCTTGCTTATAATAAACCATGCTGATCTGCAAGTCACCAGGGAAGAATGTTCGGTAAATGTTTGGAAAATGCAGACTTCCAAAGAAGCGATCACAGAGCCTTATGCTTAGATGGTGTCTTTTTTTCTGGGAGCCTCTTCAAGCATTTTACGAACCTATCTAAAGGGTCCCTCACCAGTCATTGGAATGCACTTGTATCCAGGGTAGAATAAAGGCAGCTGCTCTGCCAGAAAGCAAACATGCTTTCAGGAAGAAAAGTTATTTTGTAAGTGTACTTATGAAATGCTCCAAGTTTTCCCCTTTATCAGGGCATTTATGTGTTAGAGTAGAGATGGGCTATGGGTATGGAGCTCGGGACTCTCCTTATGGGGAGCAAGCTAGGGCATTTGACATGCAGCCCACACCCACACCCTTCATTGAAGCTATGCGCAAAAGTGGGTTAAATTAAATGTCCTAGCCAGCTGGAAGTGTGTGCACATGTGTAGAGAAAAGCGCTGGCTTGCAGAATGGGCCATGTCATTAGGGAAACAGAAGACTATTGTGGGTTAACTACAAAGATCTCAGATCCTTTTTCACACCAGCTGGCAGAGTCAGAGTCCCTTTCTTTTCTCCCCAGCGGTCTGATCCCTAAACCATGGCCCAGACCCAGCTACCAGCAAGAATTCGTATGGTGTCTCTGCAGAACCAGCTTCACGGGCTGCAACCTACACAGTCCCACAGGCCCTCATTCAGAAGGCCCTGCACTTGATTTCATGCTCCATTGTTGCCATCTTAAAATTCCTAATAATATTATGTTTGAATTTGTGTTTTGTAAGTGAAGTCTCATGGGACAATGGAGAATGAGTGTAAGCAGATGAGATACAATATGTGTGCATGTGCAGTAACACCTTTTCTTGCCTCCCATTCACATACACCACCTGTGATGTCCCATGCAGAGAATTCTGGTGGACCCATGATGCATGAAAGTTCAGAGTAACTCAGTGATAAGTGACCCCCTACCCCACAACCCAGCCAAGAGGCCGTGCTTTCCCTTTGAATCAGTTTAGCTTGAAAGAATCAATACTGTTTAAGCAAAAAAAACAACCAAGGAACCCTACCATATTCTTTCTCATTCATGTTACATCACTGTATTAGCCAACCACACTGAAAAGGACATAGAAGGAAAGGCAAAGATGGGGCAACCCATAGTTTATTTTCCTGTCTCATCAGTTAAGCCAAAGGTAGTGAGTGTTGGTAGAGCATGTCATATTAAGTCAGATTTTTACACAGACTGGAAAAAGCATAGTGTTTATTGGTCATTTTAAAAACTCTTACAAAACAATAAGAAAAAGATAAATGTTCTAATAAAAAACAAGTTTAGGGCACTAATAGGCACATTACAAGAGAACTTCAAATGACCAACATTAAACATTATAAAATGTTTTTAACTTTGCTAATAATGAAAGAAATACAAATAAAAACAATAGTTATCAAAATTTTTCTACTCAGAAGGTTAGAAAAGATGAAAATGAAAATATTAGCACTCAGTACAAACCTGAAGTGGAAAGCAACCGGAGAAAAGCTTGACTACACTGACCAAACTATGAAATGACTCAGCAATAACATTGCCAGGAATCTGCTAAAGAGACAATAGGAACATTTATAAAGATGAATATGCAAGGTTGTTCACTATCGCATTGTTTAGCGTATCTAAAAATTGAAATAACCTCAACGTTGATCCATAGGTGCTGTGGTCTGAATGTTTGTTTCCTCTCAGCATTCATGTTGAAATTCTGACCCCCAAGGTGATGATATTAGGAGGTGGAGCCTTTGGGAGGTGATTAGACCATGAGGATAGAGCCCTTGTGAATGGGCTTAGTGTCCTTACAAAAAGGCCTGAGAGAGATCTCTCACTTCTTCCACTACGTGAGGACACAAGAAGAAGATGTCATCCATGAACCAGAAAGTGGACCCTCACCAGATACCAAATCTGTGAGTGTCTCGATCTTGGACTTCCCAGCCTCCAGAATTGTGGGAAATAAATAAATACATTTATATTGTTTATAGACTATCCAGTTTATAATATTTTATTATAGCAGCCCAAACAGACTAAGACAATAGGGTATAGGTTAAATCAATCATGGTACATCCACAATATGTTTGCAGTTGTCAAAAAAGAATTAGATCACTTTATATGTACTGACCTGGAAAATGTACAGAATACAGTGTGAAATTTTTTAAAGCAAATTATAGAAGATAAAATGATCCCATCTGGGAAAATATGTGTGTACATTTTTTTTTTACTAGTCCTGTCTCATCCTAGGGAGATCTTTTTTTATTTTTTTTTTATTTTTTTTTGAGACGGAGTCTCACTCTGTCGCCAGGCCTGGAGTGCAGTGGCCGGATCTCAGCTCACTGCAAACTCCGCCTCCCGGGTTTAGCCATTCTCCTGCCTCAGCCTCCCGAGTAGCTGGGACTACAGGCGCCCGCCACCTCGCCCGGCTAGTTTTTTTTTTTTTTTGTATTTTTTAGTAGAGACGGGGTTTCACCGTGTTAGCCAGGATGGTCTCGATCTCCTGAGCTCGTGATCCGCCCGTCTCGGCCTCCCAGAGTGCTGGGATTACAGGCTTGAGCCACCGCGCCCGGCCAGGAGATCTTTTTTTAAAGTTACCCTTGGGAGGTAGAATTAATTGGGGACAAGAATGAATAAATGAGATTACTTTTTACTTTATGCCTTCTGCAATGTTTAGGAAAAAACATTTCAGGCCAGGCACGGTGGCTCATGCCTGTAATCCCAGCACTTTGGGAGGCCAAGGCAGGTGGACCACAAGGTCAGGAGTTCGAGACCAGCCTGGCCAATATGGTGAAACCCCGTCTCTACTAAAAATACAAAAATTAGCTGGGCGTGGTGGTGGATGCCCGTAGTCCCAGCTACTCGGGAGGCTGAGGCAGGAGAATAGCTTGAACCCGGGTGGCAGAGGTTGTAGTGAGCCAAGATTGGGCCACTACACTCCAGCCTGGGAGACAGAGTGAGACTCTGCCTAAAAAAAAAAAAAAAAAAAAAAAAAAAAGCATTTCAGAGCATGTCTTTCTAACAGTTTTTTTTAAAAATCACATGTTAAGATAAAATCATTACTGCACATCTGTACAATGAATATTAAGTGACCATTAAAAATGATGATGTTGGCCAGGTGCAGGCCCCATGCTCGTAATCTCAGCACTTTGGGAGGTCGAGGCAGGCAGATCGCTTGAGCTCAGGAATTCAAGACCAGCCTGGGCAACATGGTAAAACTCTAACTCTACAAAAAACAGAAAACAGCCAGGCGTAGTGGCACACACCTGTGGTCCCAGCTACTTAAGGGGCTGAGATGGGAAGATGGCTTGACCCCAGGAGGTCAAGGCTGCAGTAAGCCGTGTTTACACCACTTGCACTCCAGCCTGGGTGACAAAGTGAGACTCCATCTCAAAAACAAAACCAAAAAAACAAAGGTTAATGCTGTAATCTATACATATTGACCTTAAAATATGGTCACAACATATATTTCTGAAAAAAAGAAAAACAGGTTACTGAACAATATATGTAAGACAAACATGGTTGCATAAAATTCTGCATCTGTTGAGAGAAGAGCATCAGCTGTCTGGAAAGATGTTCCTCAAATATTGACAGTAGTTATTGCTGGGCAGTGGTACTTACAGTGATTTTTACTTTCTTTATACTTTTCTGTGCTATGTAATTTTTGTTTTACAATGAGTGTATAATCTTTTTCTAAATCAGAAAAAAAAAATCTGTTTCTATTTTGAAAGTTGTAATATGTGCTAGGAAAATAAGAGTAAGAAAGTTCCACAAAATGAATAAAAAGTAATTTCTTCCTGATTCCCAGTAGTATCCCTAAAGTCAGCACAAATAAGGATCATAACTTAGAACTGCATATTTTCTGATTTGAATCTTTTAGCCCCAATTTTGCTAACTATACTAAAAACAGTATTTCAAATTCCCCCTGCCACAAAGAAAATACAAGTACATCACTAATCTGTTCAGCAAATTCAACCCCAACCAGGGGTTTTTTCCTAAACTAATTTATTCTTAACTTTTTCATTTATCTCCTAAGCACTGTGTTTGATGTTTAAAAAGAAAAAGCACTGACTTGACCTAATATTAGTTCTACACGAATGTGCGGGTTTATTTTCCCAATTTTGTCCTGATGACAGTAATTATTTCAGAACCTTGCTAAGTCTTACTTCCTTATCAGTCTTTCCAATAATTCTCACCAGCAAAACTGGCAGTTTTATCCTTCTTTTCAACAGAGATTTAGAGGCCAAGAATTATAGTGAATTCTCACCTGACAAAGCGTTTATTGCCTTTTTCAAAATATACTGCAGGACGTTTATTAGTAGACTATGAAGTATTTATCACCAGTAATTAAAAATAAGCTGTTCTTGTTGTAATAAATGCAGAGTCAGAGATGCAATACTATTACTTTTTATTGTTTATTTGCTCTTCCTTTAACCTAATATAAAAACTCCTTTACTAATGTGCTAAGGCATTTATCTGAAGGCCAATGTTAAATAAACCTGTTTGCATTTTACTAAGCAGACAAGGAAAGCATCCGAAGTCACTATAAAAAGATTTCTAAGGCAACAGTGAAAAGATCCAGGAATGTTTGTGCACTGCTAGTAGAAATAAAGGTAAATTTACTTTTAAAAGATAAGAAGGTAATTTGCAACATAGAGGAACCACGTTCTCATCCTTTAACCTAAAAATTCCACTTATAATTTTTATCCTAAAAACTAATCATAAATATACATTAAGTGATAGCTACACGATTGTTTAACCATTGGAACTTCGTTTTTTAAATTTTTCGAATAACAAAACACCTTGCAGCCATTAAAAATAGTGTTGCAGAAGAATATTTAATTACCAAAAAAAATGGGAGACAAGGAGTTTATAAAATAGTATGCATATGTACAACATGATTGCAAGTTATAGCTTAAATAGATAGATAGAGATCAGAACTAGAAATATATCAATCAAGCATTAATAGGTCACCAAAACATAAATGTTGAAATCTCTGGAGGATGGAATTATGGGTGGAGTGTATACTTCTGTGTGCCCATCTGTATTTTCTAAATTCTTACAGTGTATGTGTGCTACTTTTGTAATGGGAAGAGTTCTTATCAAGAGATAGTAAGTGCCCTCTAGAAGCTTGTTGAATGAATGAATTCAATTTACTTTTTATATCTCTCTCCTGCTTTGAGGACTCTCCATATATGTAAAGTTGTCATTTGAGAAGAAAAAGTTTTAGCTATAATTCAAATGTAGTCTCACTGAGACCTGTATGAGTAGACCAAAACTTGTTTCAAAACATCATCACACACATACACACACATAAAAATTGAGCATATCACATTCTAATATCAGCTAAATAAGATCAAATTATAATTTAAAAATAATGATTAAGGGATAGCCGCAAGTGATTAAGCTTCACCAAAGACTAAGACATATTTGAGTATTCTCCTAAATTCAAAGCATATATAATGATCTTAAATGCAGCAGACATAATTTCTTGTAAAACCTCACAATTTTTATGTTTGCGTATGTACACACACGCGGGTGCAAAGCAGACCCCCAGGTTATTTGAATTTATCTTTGCTACATGAGTTCTTGTTACAAGCATACCGGACCCACTGTCTTAGTTCATTTTGTGTTGCTATAAGGGACTCTCTGAGGCTGGGTAAGTTATAAAGAAAAGGAAGTTTATTTGGTTCACAATTCTGACAGCTAGAAAGCTCAAGATTGGGCATTTGCATCTGGTGAGGGCCTCAGGCTGCTTCCACTCATAGCGGAGGACAAAGAGGAGCTGGCGTGTGCAGAGATCACACAGAGAGAAAAGATGAAAATGGTGTGGGGCGTGCCAGGCTCTTTTTAACAACCAGCTGTCTCAAGAACTAATAGAGAGAGACTCACTCCCGAGGGAGGGCATCACTCTATTCATGAGAGATCCACCCCATGACCCAAACACCTCCCATGAGGCCCCACCTTCAACAGTGGGGGTCATATTTCAACGCGAGGTTTGGAGGGAACAAAGATCCAAGCCATGGCACCCGCAGATTTTTAGGAAGTAGAAAACAGTTCCATTCACACCTGAAATTTCAGGCCCAAACTTTAAACTGTCACTTTTATCTATTGTCATTTTTGGGATATTATTGTTTTAGTAAGGTTAGGGATGAGATTTGCCTTAAATTCGTATCTTGAAAGTTTAAATTACAGGCCAGGCGCAGTGGCTCATGCCTGTAATCCCAGCACTTTGGGAGGCCAAGGCGGGCGGATCACCTGAGGTCGGGAGTTTGAGACCAGCCTGAATAACATGGAGAAACCCCGTCTCTACTAAAAATACAAAATTAGCCAGGTGCGGTGGCGCATGCCTGTAATCCCAGCTACTCGGAAGGCTGAGGCAGGAGAATCTCTTGAACCTGGGAGGCAGAGGTTGCAGTGAGCCAAGATCACGCCATTGCACTCCAGCCTGGGCAACAAGAGCAAAATTCTGTCCAAAAAAAAAAAAAAAAAAAAAGTTTAAATTACTTAAAATGAAAAGCAGTTCTGGAATTCCTGGCCAATTCATATGTCCCAGGGTTTACCAAAGCCACAAAGGGCAATATCAAAGTGAACCACTAAAATGATTCCTACTTGCCTTTAAAGTTTTTAAATTGTAAAGAAGTTTTGTCACTTAGGGGGCATCTGTGGAGTAAAATCAAAACAGAATTTAAATAAAGTAATACCACACTAACTCGCCTCGTCCTCCGATTCTGGGAAAACTCTTGAGTCTGCCTTGTGAGGTAAAAGGCGACGTGCCAGTCATCCATGAAATGCTGCTTATTGTTTCAGCTTAAGCAACCTGAAAACAAAGAACTTCCTTTCTGCACTGGTATTTCTTTAGTTTTCTTTTACCTTGGCAATCCAATTAGAAGGTCTGCATGTACGTTTCATGATTGAAAACGCCTATTGGTAGGGCGCGGTGGCTCACACCTGTAATCCCAGCACTTTGGGAGGCCGAGACGGGTGGATCATGAGGTCAGGAGATCGAGACCATCCTGGCTAACATGGTGAAACCCCGTTTCTACTAAAAATACAAAAATTAGCCGGGCGAGGTGGCGGGCACCTGCAGTCCCAGCTACAAGGGAGGCTGAGGCAGGAGAATGGCGTGAACCCGGAAGGCGGAGCTTGCAGTGAGTGGAGATCCGGCCACTGCACTCCAGCCTGGGCGACAGAGAGAGACTCCATCTCAAAAAAAAAAAAGAAAAGAAAACGCCTGTTAAATCAAGAAAATGAAATTTAAGTCATTGATGCTTCCTTTAGACGCAAAGGATCCTTTCTGAGGTGCTGTTGAGAGGGCTGGGTGTGGAAATTCCCTGCATCTCTGGGAACAGTTTTAAATGCCTACCCCCTCCTGAGGCTCTGTGCTTTGCTGAGGAAATAATTTCAAAGGCGAACTGTATTTTGGCACAGCTCCACACCTGTCTAAATCACCATGCCACAAGGCTGGAAAGAGAAAAGACTACTACTGACTTTACTCCTCTTTCCTTTAACGAGTTTTGAAGGGTTTCTTTTTACCAAAGAAATAATGAACGCCTCTTGCAAACTGTGGGGGAAAATGTTCTATTTGGAAGTAATTGAAAATATGTTTTGCAGCTACTTACGGACCCTTTTCCAAATAGCTTTCTTTTCTAATTAACTCACCACAGTGCTTAGCTCTGAAATTCAATGGGTAGAGAGTGACATCTAGTGTGTTGAAAAAGAACTTGAGGCCGGGCACGATGGCTCAAGCCTGTAATCCCAGCACTTTGGGAGGCCGAGACGGGCGGATCACGAGGTCAGGATATCGAGACCATCCTGGCTAACACAGTGAAACCCCATCTCTACTAAAAAATACAAAAAACTAGCCGGGCGAGATGGCGGGCGCCTGTAGTCCCAGCTACTCGGGAGGCTGAGGCAGGAGAATGGCGTGAACCCGGGAGACGGAGCTTGCAGTGAGCCAAGATCCGGCCACTGCACTCCAGCCTGGGCGACAGAGCGAGACTCCGTCTCCAGAAAAAAAAAAAAAGAACTTGAAACACAAAAGTTGGATGAGGGCCAAAGATCAACGTTTATAACTATGACTCCTAAATGCTTCCCTTCTAATGTAATAATTGCCAGATGGAAATGCAAGGTTGCTATCATGGAAGTTTCGTGAGTGTTTGAAATTATGAGAAAGACTGTTTTCTCTTTAGATATTTAGAAAACTGTGGATGTTTTAAGGTACACTTTGTCTAAAGCAGCCTACAGTCCCTAAAAGTAATTTGTATGAGGACAAGGTGGGGTCATAACACCTAAGAGATGAAATATGGCTTCTCCCTGAGGTCAGAAAAGTAATTTTCACTTCAAAGTTAAAGTGGAAGGGATCAGGGATGACCAGCTGCCCCTGAACTCTAGCAGCTTGTCATCATGGGAATTTTTTCAGGCTTTGCAGGTAGACAGTTCAAACCTGATTCAGGAGGAAATAGTCACTGCCGATTTAACAGACACAGGTGCCTAAGGTGAGCAATGTCTGTGCTGTGGTGACAACAGATGGAACAAGGCAAGTCCCTTCATCAAAATAGAAATAAAGTGCTAAAGAGGACCCCCAAAGAGGAGGCAATCATATAGAAGGATCAGGAACTACTTGGTGTAGATGAATCGAATATGGATAAAATGTTTGGCATGTGCAATAGGAAGAAAGGGCACTCTAGGTAAAGGAAACAGCATGAATAAAATCACAAATTAGGAAAAGATCATCTGAGTGCTACTCTCCTTTTATTGAATCAGAAGTAGTACATTCTGACTCAAATGCAGGATAAATATAGGAGAGAAGTAAAATATGATGTTGATTGGTGGAATCTCACACAGACCCTCAAATGCCAATACAGGAATGGCTGCAGGGTCCTTGGTGCTGTGTCACAGCTGTTATCAAGAATTCATGCCTGCATTCTCTCCTCCACGGAACCCACCAAGGAAGAATGAAGCCAAGCAGAAACGCTGGTGTACAGTCACCTATGAGAACCAAAATAAGGCCAGCCAGAATACCGGCAAGGTCATGGCAGAGCCCAGGCATCCCTGTTTTTTTTTTTTTTTTTTTTTTTTTTTTTTTTTTTTTTTTTGAGACGGAGTCGCGCTCTGCCGTTCAGGCTGGAGTGCAGTGGCCGGATCTCAGCTCACTGCAAGCTCCGCCTCCCGGGTTGACGCCATTCTCCTGCCTCAGGCTCCCGAGTAGCTGGGACTACAGGCGCCCACCACCACGCCCGGCTAGTTTTTTGTATTTTTTAGTAGAGATGGGGTTTCACCGTGTTAGTCAGGATGGTCTCGATCTCCTGACCTCGTGATCCGCCCGTCTCGGCCTCCCAAAGTGCTGGGATTACAGGCTTGAGCCACCGCGCCCGGCCCAGGCATCCCTGTTAACATCGATCTCTAAGTGAGCATTATGCAGAGAAGTTTTCCCCACTCCCAATTCCTCTTCCGGATTTAAAGAAAAAGCTATTAGACTGCAGAAGGAACTTAAGCCTTTCCTCATAGGGAAGATTACCATCTTTGACCTTACCTGTTCTAGCTATGAGGCAAAAATCTTTCTAAATAGATACACATCAATCGCGAGGCCACATCTGCTTGCTTAAGTCAGGATTACATCGTTAAAAATCATTCCCTGTTCTCAGTAAGCCATCTCTGGATACAGTAGGGGAGCCAAGAATTATTGACCAACTGAAAACTGACAGGGCCCCGTCAAATCTATTTGACTTGTATTTCCCAGTTCCAAAGAACAGAAGGCCCTTTGTTTTATGACGAAGTGGAATCGGACGTTTGAAAGCCAGCATCCAATCACATCATAAGGGCACTTGGAAGATCCTAAAGTCTAAAGTTAGCACTGAGCTACTTTTCCAGTGGAGATCAGATAACTCTCCCTAAGGATAAAGCTTTATGCTAAATTCCTGGAATTCACTAACGTAACATTTGACGTATCAGTTACACTCAAGCAGCTCCTATGATTCAGGATATGTAATAATTTCTCAGTTTTCTGAGACAAATTTAAATTAAGTCTGCTGTGAGGTTTGACCTTGTGGCTCTCTGCATGTCATCATATGCTCTGAAATCCCAGAAACCAAGTCCCTGGTTCTTGGAGAGAAAAAGACAACAGATAAGAGGAAAATTATTAGTGAAAATTGAAATCTAGGTTTTGAGGATCCTGGTGCTCGTGTGACATTGGGTCCTCTATAAGAAAAAGAATTGTGGGTGGGGCGAGGTGGCTCACGCCTGTAATCCCAGCACTTTGGGAGGCTGAGGCAGGCGGATCACCTGAGGTCAGGAGTTTGAGACCAACGTGGAGAAACCCCGTCTCTACTAAAAAAAACAAAAAATTAGCCGGATATGGTGGTGCATGCCTGTAATCCCAGCTACTCCGGAACCTGAGACAGGAGAATCACTTGAACCCGGGAGGCGGAGGTTGCAGTGAGCTGAGATCGCGCCCATTGCACTCCAGCCTGGGCAACAAGAGCAAAACTCTGCCTCAAAAAAAAGAAAAAAAAAAAAAAAAAGAAATTTACAGTGGTAAATATCTCTTTAGAACCAAATACGAAATCCTCACAAATTATCAAATTTCTTAAAGCTATTGAATACCATAAACATCACAAAAATTAGAAAAAAAAAAAACTTGTGTTTTTACTAATTAGCTGCCTGACACACTTCTATGATATGCTCTTTACTGCATTTACTGTACATATCCTTTGCCTCTTTATGAGATTTAGAAAAATCGCTTTGTATAGAAAGAATAGAAAGATAATTCAGTCTTTACTCCATCATGACTCATCAAAATGTGTTTTTATTGTTAGTTTAGAAAGGTTTCTTTTAGCTTCATAACACATTATTGATACCATGTAAAATTTAGGATTGTTGTCAAATTTTTTTTTTTTTTTTTTTTTTTTTTTTTTTTTTTTTTTGAGACGGAGTCTCACGCTGTTGCCCAGGCTGGAGTGCAGTGGCGCGATCTCGGCTCACTGCAAGCTCCGCCTCCCGGGTTCCCGCCATTCTCCTGCCTCAGCCTCCTGAGTAGCTGGGACTACAGGCGCCCGCCACCGCGCCCGGCTAATTTTTTGTATTTTTAGTAGAGACGGGGTTTCACTGTGGTCTCGATCTCCTGACCTTGTGATCCGCCCGCCTCGGCCTCCCAAAGTGCTGGGATTACAGGCTTGAGCCACCGCGCCTGGCCTTGTTGTCAAATTTTTAAAAATGAGATCTAAAATTTCAGGATGTTTCCAATGTTCTTGGGCAATGGCTAATCTTAAATACTAATTGGTATTTCATTAAATAATTTGCTCATCGGCCGGGCGCAGTGGCGCATGCCTGTAATCCCAGTACTTTGGGAGGTCAAAACAGACAGATTGCCTGAGCTCAGGAGTTAGAGATCACCCTGGGCAACATGGTGAAACTTCGTCTCTACTAAAATACAAAAAATTAGCCAGGCGTGGTGCCGGGCACCTATAGTCCCAGCTAGGAGGCTGAGGCAGGAGAATCGCTTGAACCCAGAAGGTGGAGGTTGCAGTGAGCGGAATTCGTGCCACTGCACTCCAGCCTAAGAGACAGAGGGAGATCCTGTCTCCAAGAATAATAATAATAATAATAATTTGCTCATCAATATGGTCATCAATATCTTCACAGTAATGACATGAATTTTATAGTATCTTCATCGATATCAGTGTTTTATCAAATAAGCAAGAAATGTAAATCTTTGCCTAGTGTGATACACTCCTCTTCATCAGACATTTTATCAAATAATTGTAGACCTTATTCATTATTTCTGCTCAAAATTACTTCTTCCTCTCCATGGATGGTCACTTTAGGCATGATCTAAAACATTTTATTACAATTAACTTCTCAGTATAAGAAAATTTCCATTGATTTTTCTCTTAATCACTTTTGTCTCACATTTCATTCATTTTTTTCTCATAATTTTCTTTTTTTTCTTTTCTTTTCTTTGGAGACAGAGTCTGTCACCCAGGCTGGAGCACAGTGGTACATCTTAGATCACTGCAACCTCCGTCACCCAGGTTCAAACAATTCTCCAGCCTCAGCCTCCCAAGTAGCTGGGACTACAGGCGTGTGCAACCATGCCCCGCTAATTTTGTATTTTTAGTAGAGACAGGGTTTCAACATGTTGGTCAGGCTGCTCTCAAACTCCGGATCTCAGGTGATCCACCCACCTCAGCCTCCCAAAGAGCTGGGATTACAGGTGTGAGCCACTATGCCCAGCCAGTTTTCTCCTTTCTTTAATAAAAATTATAAAGGTGACTAAAGAAGATACCTTTCATGTATGTCCAAATCGAGCAAATAATTTTTCAAAAGTATTAATATTCAATATATTGTTACTCAAAAGTATTCTTTCCAAATTCACTTCTTACTTCTTCACAATATTTTACTATTGAAAACTTCATGAAAACAAATGGCCATGTGAACACATTGGTAAGCATGTAAGAGAGGGGCCCTAAAGCATAAGCTTCATTAGTTTCACATTATTATGTTGGTATAAAAGTAATTGCAGTTTTTTCCATTGCTTTCAATCTAATTCTGCATCAACCTAATAAATCCAATTCTGTTGAAATGATAGTTTGTTTGGAATTTTAAAGGTAATGCAAGATAACCCTCAGATTCTTGTAGGATATGTGATCCAGGAGAAAACCTGAAGCTTGTTCAAATGTAATCATATTCAACACTTTGGGAATTCTGAAAATTCCTTAAATGTATCCTGGAGGAAGTCAATAGTAGACTTAGAACTTAATAAATAAACTAGGGGCTGGGCGTGGTGGCTCAAGCCTGTAATCCCAGCACTTTGGGAGGTTGAGGTGGGAGGATCTCTTGAGATCAGGAGTTTGAGATGAGCCTTGTCAACGTGGCGAAACTCTGTCTCTACTAAAAATACAAAAATTAGCCAGGTATGATGGCACACACCTGTAACCCCAGCTACTCGGGAGGCTGAGGCACAAGAATTGCTTAAACCTGGGAGGTGGAGGTTGCAGTGAGCCAATATCTCGCCACTGCACTCCAGCCCAGGTGATAGAGCAAGACTTTGTCTCAAAAAAAAAAAAAAAAAAAAAAAAACCAAGGACATTAACACCTTATACACCAGCCTATGTCATTGAGTACAACTACTGCATCAGCCAGGGTTCTACCAGAGAAATGAAACCAGTAAAGAGGGAGAGAGAAATGTATTACAAGGACTCCATTTATGAAAATGTGGAGACTAACCAGGTAAGTCCAAAAGCCATGGGGCAGGCCAGCAGGCTAGAAACTCTGCCGTCCTCAGGGAAATTTCAGTTTTGCTCTTCAACTGATTAGATCGCCATCCCGATTATCAAGGATAATAGCCTTTACTTAAAGCCCACTAATTATAGATGCTAATCACATCTACAAAATATCTTCATAACAACACCAACGTTAGTGTTGGATTGAATAACCAAGAATAGGCTAGCCACGCTGACACAGCAAACTAACCACCACACGTTAACATCTACTGTTAGAATGTGCTAGCAAGTGGACAACAAAGGTGAAATATACTCTCTTTCACTCAGTTTGAGTTCATGGAAGCACAGAAAAGATTAATTTGCTGCAGGGGTGGAGTCAGGGTTGGAGAAGCTTCATGTAACATTGGTCAAGACCTCAACTCAGGAGTCAACATCCTGAGTTCAAATTCTGGCTCTGACACTCCCTTCCTAAGTCACTCCCTCATATCCTTATTTCTTCAATAGGAAGTGAGGATAACAGTACCTATCTCATATCTATTGTGGAAGTTAAAAGAGATAAGCCATGTAAAGTGCTTAGAACAGGCCAGTCATGTAACAAGTGCTTAACTATCAGCTGTCATCATTATGTTGATGATGACGATTGTCAATATGAGCCTTGAAGGATGAGTAAGATTAACCCAGGATAGGAAAGGCATCCCAGGCAGGAGAAACAGTAAGAGCAAAGGCACAGAGGCATGAAAATGTCTGTCATGCCTGGGGAGGAGTAATTAACACCGTGTAGCCAGAGCATGGAAGGTGTTGAGGAAAGCTTAGATCTGAAGGGTTGGCTGGACTCAGCCAGTGAGGAGCCTTGAATGTAAAAAAAGCTTGCACTTTATTTAGGCAGCAAGAAGAGACAGAAAGGTTTTGTTGGTTTTTTTTTTTTTTTTAATTAAAACAAAGCAATCCAGTCTGAATACTTGGAACGCCCAGGCCTAGTGTAAGTGCTCCACATTTGAATAACGAGCCTGAGTCTTGATACTCTCAGTACTCACTGCTTGAGTAACAGGAAGTCCAGTCCTTTCCCTGGCTTCCTTCTCCTGCATATTTTCTGGAATCCCCCAGAGGTGTTCCTGTGAGTCTTTAAATCAATCCTGATGGTAGCTTACTGTCACCATGACTGGTGGTCCAGAACCCCATGCATAACCCTCAAGAGAAGACTCCATATTGAGAGATCCACCACCCCAATCCTCCATGCTGGAACCAGAAGATGCCCTCTGAAGAGGGACCTGTCAAAATCATCTGGGTTCCAACATATTATAATCCTACATATTCACATATACTCAACATATCAAAGAAGGCTAATTGTCCCCCAAAATCCATTCTGTCTAAGTGCTATCATAAAAGAGTTATAACTGGGCATGCAGGCACCTGGCTAGGGACTACATTTCCCAACACTTGCTGCAGATAGATTAAGCCATATGACTTCTCACCAATGGAACATGGGGATAGTGATACATGCCACTTCCAGCCCTGGACCTTAGAATATTGCACATGTATTTCCCCATGTGCTTTCATCTTCCCTCAAACTAGAATACCAATTGATTGTGACTCAGTTTCAAACATGTCATTAGAACCCAGGATTTAGGGGATAGTAGAGAATAATAGGCCCCTGAGCACTTGAATGACTTCACAGAGCAAAGCTCGCCTTAGACTGTGGTTAACAAAGAAAGAAACTTCTATTGCTTTAAGCCGCTTGATTATTATGCATCTCTTGATTACAATGGCCTAGTTTTACCCCAATATACTCAGCTCTTTCCCAAGTCTTATACATGGAAACAGGTAAAGCTTGTAAGTAGAACCATCACCCCATCAAATAATTAGACCTGGATATCAGGTTTGTCCATTGTGCCAAATTGCCTATGATGAATTCTAATTCACAGAGACAGAAAGAGGGAAGGAGAGAGAAATAACCATTGTCCCTCCTACAATCTGGTTTATGTCAGAACTTCTTCACAAATCCATCTATTATGTTTGTGGATCCCACAGATGAACAGAGTTCAATGTTTTGTTTTGTTTTTTCTTGTGGGAATTTTCGCAGCTCCTGTGCAAAGCAATGGATATGAATGAATACCCAGGTAGGGAAAATGTCTAATACCTCTTATCAGAAGCACCGATGGCCCTGCTCCTGCTCAGCCACAACTCCCACGCCTCACAGCTCCTAAGATGCCTGAGATACCTGTGGTCTCTATAAAGAGGATAGGTGGAGAAGGTGAGAGCAAGGCTAGACTCAGAGAATGCTGCAATTATCCAGATAAGAGATAGTGAAATGCCAAATAGGATAGTACTGGGGGAATGGAAAGAATCAAATGTAAAAGAATCAAACGTGTCAGAAGAACAATAAGATGTGCTGACAGACATTTATCATAGTTATCACATATGCACTTCAGTAATTTTGATGATTATATTGATGATGATAATCATTATGTTATAGAAATATTGCAGGGGAACTACTCAATTTACATAAATCTGCTTGGTCCTGGACCACCTTGTGGTAAACAGTATTTAAAAAAAAAAAAAAGCAATACAGTGTTACATAACAATCATAGCTCATAAAAGTTTCTTTTATGACTTAAGAAGGGAAAAGAGGGGAGGAATTCAGACATAGCAAGAGAGTGAAAGATGAATGACAAAGAAAAACTAAGGCCACCCTAGAAATGAACAAGTAATACAGGTTTTTATGGGACTGTTAAGCATTGTGAAATATTTCATATTCTCTATCAGAAAGTCTCCATTTGTACAGTATCTTTTTGAAAACCAGGTAGAATTTTAAAAAGGATAAGTGATCAAGGAAACTTCTGTAAGTTTCTTTATCCCAGCCATCTTAAGTTCCTTTTTTTTTTTTTTTAGCATTCTATATGGTTCAGGATATTCACCTGCAAACAATATAATCTACTTGATTACGATTTAATCAGTGTTATGCACTAAATGTTTGCATCCCCCAAAATTTATATGTTGAAGCCTTAATCCTCAGTGTGTCTGTATTTGGAGATGGGGCCTCTAAGGAAGTAATTAGGTTACATGAGGTCATAAGGGTGGGGCCCTGATCCTATAGGATGAGCACCCTTATAAGAGACAACACTCTTCAATTCTCTCTCTCTCTACACACACACACACAGAGGAAAGGCCATATGAGGATACAGTGACAAGGCAGCTGTCTACAAGCCAGGAAAAGAGTCCTCACCCAAAATAGAATCAGCTGAAACCTTGGTCTGGGACTTCCAGCCTTCAGAACTATGAAAAAATTAATTTCTATTGTTTAGGCCGCCCAGTCTATAGCATTTTGTTATGGCAGCCCAAGCAGATAAAGACAAGCAATAAGGCATTTATTACTGTTTTTCACTGAAGCTAAGATGTCATCTTTTGTTAAGACACACCATTGTTTTATAATCCATTATAAAGATATATTATTACTAATTAAATTATAATATGTCATGAATTGTAAGAAGCATCCCAATTTCAGGAACGTAAAAGTGGGAGAAATGTATATCTTAGAATTGATGAAATAAAAGTATACTAGGAAGTTTATAGACTTTCCAGGAAGACCAGGGGAATAGGTTTAGACGCTTCACAGTCAGAAACAAAGCATCCCAGAAAAATGCCCAACCATTCCATGTGACTAGTCCAGCAGAAACAGCATTGCCACCATTGCCATGCCGATCAATACCTGTAACACATCGGAAATTCTGCCACCTGCCCTGGAAGAACTAATGCCCAGGGACTTGCCAAAACAGCCAATCATCAGCACCACTCTAAGCCCCTTTGGTGACTATGAGCATGAAGGAGAGACCCTTTCAATAATTATGCCAGGACAACAGGCATAAACCAGACTGCTCAAGAGAAACCAGACATTTGGTTATACTTGGTGGAAACTATAACCCTAGTTACAAAAGAGTCTGGGAAATATTTTTAGCTTTTCTGTTTCTATTATAAAGGAAGACAGCCTAGAAGCCGGTGGCACTAGATGTTAAGTGAGCCTATGTACCTGATCTGCTACCCATTTGTTAAATATGGGGGCAGGCACAGTGGCCCATTCCTGTAATCCACCACTTTGGGAAGCTGAGGTGGGAGGATCACTTAAAGCCAGAAGTTCAAGACAAGCCTGGGCAACATAGCAAAACCCTGTCTGTACAAAACAAAATACAAAAATTAGCTGGGCATGGTGGCACATGCCTGTAGTCCTAGCTACTTAGGAGGCTGAGGCAGGAGAATCACTTGAGCCCAGAAGTTCAAAGCTGCAGTGAGCTATGACTGCACCACTGCACTCCAGCCTGTGTGACAGAACCAGACAGATAAATAAATAAATATTGGAGAGCTCATGGATGAATATATTCCAAAAAAAATCGAATATTATAAAAATTTTATTATAGTGATATAGTTTGGCTGTGTCCCCACCCAATTTTCATCTTGAATTGTAGCTCCCATAATCCCTACGTGATACTGAATAAGTCTCACAGGATCTGATGGTTTTATAAACGGCAGTTCCCTTGCACAACTCTCTTGCCAGCTGCCATGTAAGACATGTCTTTGATCCTCCTTTGCCTTCTACCATGATAGTGAGGCCTCCCCAGCCATGTGGAATTGTGAGTCCATTAAACCTCTTTTTCATTATAAATTACCCAGTCTTGGGTATTTCTACATAGCAGTATGAAAATGGACTCATATAGGCCCGGCGCAGTGGCTCACACCTGTCATCCCAGCACTTTGGGAGGCCAAGGCGGGCAGATCACCTGAGGTCAGGAGTTCCAGACCAGCCTGACCAACATGGTGAAACCCCATTTCTACTAAAAAATACAAAAATTAGCTTAGCTATGGTGGCAGGCACCTGTAATCCCAGCTACTCAGGAAGCTGAGGCAGGAGAATCACTTGAACCCAGGAGGCGGATGTTACAGTGAGCCAAGATCGCACCACTGCACTCTAGCCTGGGTGACAGAGGGATACCCTGTCTCAAAAAAAAAAAAAAGAAAAGAAAAGAAAGAAAAAGAAAATGGACTATTACATATAGCAAAGAAAGAGCCTCTGTATAAACCAGAAATTGTTTTGAGCTGGCTTTGTTGCAAGGGCTCTTACCTCCAGCAGCAGGGCCAGAAAAGCCTCATGAAGAGAGCATTTTATCGGGAGAGATTCTTAGCCATTTTGCCCACTCTGAGCTTCAGAACGTTGATGCTAAATTTGTTCCATCCAAGATAAATGTACATTACAATGCCTGAATGTTTTCTTTCAGTTGGAATTTTATGACGATTACAAATGGATCTGCTCTGTTACGAGAACTATATGCATAGTTATTCATTGACCTGTAAAGGTTATTATACAGAAGTTTCTGGACTCGATCTCCAGTTTCTTCTCATAGATGCATTGGCCTCTATGATGAGGAGACTCATTCTGCTTTATGCTCCATCTTGCTTTTCAGGACACTCTATTCTACATCACTCTTGTCCCATACTCTTCTCCTCTCTAAGAAGTCTAGTTCTTGCTGCAGAGCCCTTTTCACTGATCTCAGAGAGTCTGAGGCCTTTGTTTTGTAAGTGATAACATTTCACAAATATTAAACCTCTGCATGTAATTTTCTCCACAAATAACACTCTCTAGAAGCTTCTCACCTCCCAGGAGACATCACTGAGGCTGGGGGCCCCAGAGAAGGAGAGAATGGAGATTTGACTTATTTAGCAAGACTCGGAGCTTGAAAAACAGGGTTAGGCAGTCCGGCATAGCTTCTCAATGGGTCACCAATGGCATTTTAAGTGGGACAATTATTCCTTATGGGGACTGCCATGGGCAGTGCTTCACCTCAATGCCAGCAGCACACTCCAGTTATGGTTGCAATAAACAACACTCACAATCTTCCCCAAATGCCCCTTAGAGAAATAGTAATTCCCCTATCTGAGATCTGCTGAGCTGAAGAGATTTCCTAAATGTCTATAGCATCACATAACACCAAGTCCAGAGGACCGGACTGATTTCACAGAGTTCCTCTCAACGTATGAAGAATAAAACCCACTGGGTTAGGATAGCTAGGCCTAGGGTGACAATTTTGTCCCAGTTTGCCCAGGACTGTTCGGGTTTTTGTTTGTTTTGTTTGAGATGGAGTCTTGCTCTGTTGGCCAGGCTGGAGTGCAATGGCACAGTCTAGGCTCACTGCAACCTCCGCCTCCCGGGTTCAAGTGATTCTCCTGCCTCAGTCTCCCGAGTAGCTGGGACTATAGGCATGTGCCACCACACCCAGCTAATTTTTGTATTTTTAGTAGAGATGGGGTTTCACCATGTTGGCCAGGCTGGTCTCAAACCCCTGACCTCATGATCCACCCGCCTCGGCCTGCCAAAGTGCTGGGATTATAGGCATGAGCCACCACGCCCGGCCAGGACTATTCAGTTTTAGCACTGAGCTCAGTCCTGGGCATACTGGGGTAGTTGATCACCCTAACTCAGCTGTGATGCTTCTTGTAGGAAAGGATGAGACACAAAAGAGCTCACTTCTTCTAATCTGGAGGGAATGTGAGGAGAAAAGAGGGGACAGACAAAAAAAATTACACCCAGGGTTTTCGCTTTCTCTCCTACCCCAGACATAGCCATCCTTTGGCCTACAAAGCCTTACAAACATCCAGATAGGTGGGAAGCACCCGAGGGCAGGGGCTCTGCTGGCTTCCTCATTGGGAAGCAATACTCTAGCCAGCTACCCTGGCTGCAGCCTGGAGCAACCACAGCTGGCACTTTACGTAATCTGTAAAATGAAGGAGTTGGAGAAGATTCCCTCCTAGGGCCCTATTCACTCACATTAAATAACTGCTTTAAAGTTTCTCCATTTAACTTTCCAGAACTTTTTTCAAACTCTGGGGAACTGATAAGGTAAATATTCCAAATAAGGAGTCGCAGCCATCAGAGTCATTCAAGTAAAAGAGCCAGAGTGGGTGGAAAGCCATAGAAAGTGGAAAAATTCTCTAATGAACAGATCTACCTGCTTTCTCTCCCCTCCAGCTCTTTGCAGGGTGTTAGGGAAAAAAACCACCATACTTTCTAGTGCTGCCGTAACAAAATACCACAGGCTGGATGTTAGAAGTCCAAGATCAAGGCGTCAGCAGGGCTGGTTTCTTCTGAGCCTCTCTCCTTGGCTTCCAGACAGCCGCCCTCTCCCCGTGTCTTCACGTCGTCCTCTTTCTGTATATGCGTGTGCCCTAATCTCCTCTTTTTTTGGTTTTGTTTTAGTTTTTTGTTTTGTTTTGGTTTTTGTTTTGAGATGGAGTCTCGCTCTGTCACCCAGGCTGGAGTACAGTGGTGCGATCTTGGCTCACTGCAACCTCCACCTGCCAGGTTCAAACAATTCTCCTGCCTCAGCCTCCCTGAGTAGCTGGGACTACAGGCATGTGCCACCATGCCAGGCTAATTTTTTTTTTTTTTTTTTTTTTGTATTTTTTGTAGAGACAGAGTCCCACCATGCTGGCCAGGCTGGTCTCAAACTCCTGACCTCGTGATCTGCCCACCTCAGCCTCCCAAAGTGCTGGGATTAGAGGTGTGAGCCACCACGCCCGGCCCTCTAATCTCCTCTTATAAGGACACTGGTCATACTGAACTGGGGCCCACTCTAATAATCTCGTTTTAACTTAATTGCCTTTTCAAAGGCCCTATCTCTAAATAAAGTAACATTCTAATGTACTAGAGGTTAGGAATTCAATATATGAATTTGGTGGGGGCAAAATTCAGCCCATAACATCTACCTCCCCGGGCTTGGAACTCTTTCTCCTTCCCTTCAATGTCTTGGATCCTCCTTTCCCAGGGATTACAGAGCCTAGAAGAGAGTCATTAGATAGAATCATTCCCAACCTGCAGATGTAACAACTATCTTCAGCTGCTGCTCTTAGCAGGTGGTGAGTATCAATGTGTTTGAAATGAGCTCTTTTTAAGGTAGACCTAGAATAGCAGTTCTCATACTTTTGGGGGAAGGTAAGTAATGTGTTAGTATTATTACAAAAATAATTTTGGCCAGGTGTGGTGGCTCACACCTGTAATTTCGGCACCTTGGGAGGCTGAGGCAGGCAGATCACTTAAGGTCAGGAGTTTGAGATCAGCCTGGCCAACATGGCAAAACCCCGTCTCTGCTAAAAATACAAAAATTAGCCGGGTGTGGTGGCACGTGCCTGTAGTCCCAGCTACTCAGGAGGCTAAGGCAGGAGAATCGCTTGAACCTAGGTGGTGGAAGTTGCAATGAGCTGAGATTACACCAATACACTCCAGCCTGGGTGATAGAGTGAGACTCCATCTCAAAAACAAAAAAAAAAAAAAGGAAAGGAAATAATTTTGACCCAATGGTCTCTGTGAAGGAGTCTTAGGGAATCTCAAGTGTCCCCAGACATACTTTAAAAACAGCTACCTTAGAGGAAATACCTGTGTGGATGCCGTCCTCTTCTAGTTGTCCTTCACTGCTACTTCTCGTGGCCAATACAGGCCTTCCTGATGAGGCAGGAGGATTTCACCCCAATCTCAACCCACCCTAATGACACAGAGCAAGGCCCAGCTTTAGACCTGTGCTTACAGGTGTCCACAGGACCTCAGTCTCAGAAGACAGCACATGGCAAGAATAGACATGAATACACATTAAACCAAGGCCAGAATGCCTCCATCTTCCACAGTGAGATCACTTTGCCCTAGTTCTCCCACAGGTGAGTCAACAACTTCCCACGTTAGGTAAATGATAGCAGTAAGCAAGCCTATATTAGTTAGGATTAAGTTTAGCTAAATATAAGGACCAAAAAAACTTTTTAAAGTGGCTTAAATAAGATAGAAATGTATTTCTCTTTCATGTAAAAGAAATCTAGGAATAGGCATCCCAGGACTGGTATGGTGGCTCCACAAAATTGTCAGGGACCAGTATCCTTGCAGCTCACAGTCGGCCCTCCCTATGTTATACGCTCATCCTCAAGATCCAAGGTCGGTGCTGAGCTCCAGCTATTGCAACTATATTGCACCCAGAAGAAATGGAAAAAGAACATTTGCCCAGCAGCTGTGATACTTCTGTTTAGGTCTCACTGGCCAAAATTAAGTCACATATTTACCTACAAAAGAATCTAGGAACGTATTTTTTTAGTTGGACAACAACATGTCGTACCAATGAAGAAAGGAAGAAGGAATGTTGGGAGGCACTAAGCACACTTGCGCGGTGGCTCAAGCCTGTAATCCCAGCACTTTGGGAGGCCGAGATGGGTGGATCACGAGGTCAGGAGATCGAGACCATCCTGGCGAACACAGTGAAACCCCGTCTCTACTAAAAAATACAAAAAACTAGCCGGGCGAGATGGCGGGCGCCTGTAGTCCCAGCTACTCGGGAGGCTGAGGCAGGAGAATGGCGTAAACCCCGGAGGCGGAGCTTGCAGTGAGCTGAGATCCGGCCACTGCACTCCAGCCTGGGCGACAGAGCGAGACTCCGTCTCAAAAAAAAAAAAAAAAAAAAAAAAAAAAAAAATCATCAATTAAAGTTCTTCTCCTCTAGAACTTAGCAAAGCCCAATTGAGATGGCCGCTACATGACTCATCAGCCAGGTGACTCACTCCTGCTCACCAGCCTGTCAGTGAAACTGTGTTTCTATATGTCAGGGACCTTCCACATTGCTAAATATTCACAACTCTGAATGTTACATAACTATTCACACCTCTGAATGTTACATTTTTTAATGCAAAGGGCCTACTATTCAGCATATTCTCTAAATTTTCAAATTATATGTTTTTATATAAAAATTATTATCTATGTCAGACACTGAAGGTAAATACACTTAAACATTAACCTAAAAGTTTACAGAGATTATTTCTGGGTGGTAGAATCACAGAACATCTTTCCTTTTTTTTTTTTTTTCATTCTTTTCTGTAGATATAAATGTTTCTGCGGCCAGGCGAGGTGGCTCACACCTGTAATCCTAGCACTTTGAGAGGCTAAGGCGGGCAGATCACTTGAGGTCAGGAGTTCAAGACCAGCCTGGCTAACATAGCAAAACCTCGTCTCAGCTGGGTGCGATAGCTCACACCTGTAATCCCAGCACTTTGGGAGGCCAAGGCAGGCAGATCACAAGGTCAGGAGTTCGAGACCAGCCTGGCCAACACAGTGAAACCCCGTCTCTATTAAAAATACAAAAAAAAATTAGCTGGGCGTGGTGGTGGGCACCGGTAATTCCGGCTACTAGGGAGGCTTGAGGCAGGAGAATCACTTGAACCCGGGAGGCGGAGGTTGCAGTGAGCCAAGATCATGCCACTGCACTCCAGCCAGGGTAACAGAGCAAGACTCTGTCTCAAAAAAAAACAAAAAAAAACTGTTCCTCCAATGTATACACATTGCTTCTATAATTGGGTGAAGCCGTAATTTCTTTCCAGTTTTTTTTGTTTTGTTTTGTTTTGTTTTTTGCGACAGAGTTTTGCTCTGTTGCCCAGGCTGGAGTGCAGTGGTGCATCTTGGCTCACTGCAACCTCTGTTCAAGTGATTCTCCTGCTTCAGCCTCCAGAGTAGCTGGGATTACAGGCACCCACCACCATGCCCGGCTAATTTTTGTGTTTTTTAGTAGAGATGGAGTTTCGTCATGTTGGCAAAGCTGTTCTTGAACTCCTGACCTCAGATGATTTGCCTACCTCAGCCTCCCAAAGTGCCAGGATTACAGGCGTGAGCTACCGTGCCCAGCCTGTAATTTCTTTTCAAGGGTCCAGTCTTGAAAAGTCTTATAGCCCTATCATTCATTAGTTGAGGGATTTATTTATTTACAACCCACAGTAGCTGAGACCAGAGATAATTTAAGAAATCTGGTGCTTGAAATAATTCTTTACCCCACAACCACTCTATTTTTTCTCAAATCACATTTCTGGGCTTAAATATAAAAATTATATCATGACTATTCTTAATATTTCAAAATTATGTCTTATGGTTTAAAGAGAACCTGAGAATAAATGTAACCCACAAACAGTTTGAAGTTCCAATCTGCTATTGCAATTATATGTGAGTTGGAAGAAGGGGAAAGTTCTGCAATTCAGACCTTGTAAGGAAAAATGAATGTTTTTCTTCTCAGAAACTCCCTAGGAAGAATCCCCCTTCTGCACTTTTTACTTTGTCCATTTGCCAGGGAATTTTTTTACAACTGAAAGTGAATCCAGGAGATCTGGAAATAGCTGACTCACAGGGTGGTGTTCTGCTCTTCAATCCCCATCACCATCCAGCCTTTGACAGGACCACAGGAACTCAGGAAGGGGATGGTGGCCAGCGCTGGTCGAGGAAGAAAATTCTGACACAAGCTAAAACATGGATAAACATTGAGACGTTATCAGTCCCATAGGCAAACAGCGGAAGTCTCTGGCTTCCGGAGGGAGCTTGTTAATTATCCTACCCATCCTGCACTGCTTTTTCTCCAGAAAGGGCATTTACTGAAAAACTGAAAGGCAATTCTTTTTTATTTTTATGTTTGTGCTTGTTGTTCCTACCCTAGAGCCAAAAGACTGACAACCAATTTAAACACACCAACCCTGCTAGAAAAACACCCAAAGGCACATGTATAAATGCATTAACTTCACACACAAAGAATAGCCCAGTTATATTTACTGAAGATTTACACAGTGTGAGGCAACAGACAAAATGGGTCTAGACTGGACAGAAGGCTCAATTACTTGTCTCAGGGAAATGGAGAGAAAGCTAATTATTCCATTCACTTGAATCCACTCCACATCTAGCTATTGATGAGTGCAAGACAGGTGGTGGATCCTACAACCCTCCTTGTAGGGCACACAGTAACAACCTTTCGCAGTGCAGCCCGGCTGTCATATTTGCAAGGCATACAGTAGCGCCAGGATAAAATATAAAACTTTCGTGATCAGCAGAAGCAGATTATCCTCGAAGCTAAGGAAGCTCATGCTCAGGACGCCTTACTTACACAATTTCTTCCTATTCTCATTCCACATAAATATGTGCTTCCTTACCTAATGTTCTATTTGTATTTTTTCTGTAAAAGGAACTCCAAATTCCGTAAGCTTCAGGCCCCACAAAACCTGGACTCTTCCCTGTAGCAAACAAAACAACGGGGCTAGGTGCAGTGGCTCATGCCTGTAATCCCAACACTTTGGGAGGCCAAGGTGGGAGGATCACTTAAGCTTAGGAGTTTGAGACCAGCCCTGGCAACATAGCAAGACCTCGTCTCTACTAAACATCAAAAAAATTAGCCAAGCATGGTGGCATGTGCCTGTAGTCTCAGTTATTTGGGAGGCTGAGGCACGAGCATGGCTTGTGCCAGAGAGATCCAGGCTGCAGTGAGCTATGATCACACCACTGCTCTCTAGCCTTGGTGACAACAGCGAGGCACTGTCTCAAATAATAATAATAATAGTAATAATAAGTAAAACAATGGGTTGTGTGTTCTTTATTTTTTACTGTAAATTGTGCCAAAAAGCATATAAAATTTACCAAATTGACCATTTTTAAGTCTACAGTGGTATTAAGTACATTCACGCTGTTGTACAATAATCTTTACTATCCATCTCCAGAATATTTTCACTATGTAAAACTGAAACTCTGTACCCATTTAAAAGTCACTCTCCATTTTCCCTTTCTTGGCCTCTGGAAGCCACTACTCCGTTCTACTTTCTGACTTACAAATTTGACTACTCTAGGTCCCCGCTGCGAGTGGAATCACATGCTGTACTAGCTGTCTTTTTGTGACGAGTTTATGGTGTCTCAAGGTCCATCCGTTGTTGTAGCATCCATCAGAATTTCCTTCCTTTTTAAGGCCGGACAATATTCCTTTGTATATGCCACATTTTGTTTTTCCATTCTTCCATCAATTTGATTTGAACTTTTTTTTATTTTAACATAAATGCTTGTAACCATTTGAAAAGTCATGTAAAAAGTCATTTGAAGCACATTCTCTAGAAGGTGCATAGAGGTCCCTTGTCAGTCTCATCTACATGAGGATTCAGAGTTCAATGCAGAATCACAAAGGGACAGTTATCTTTTTGTTGCCAGCTTATGAATAGCTTCTGCTAACAAACAACATTTTCTCACCTGGGCATCCCACATTTCTTTCTGCATATTCTTTAATCAACCAATACATATGAATTGAGGTGTGTGTGTGTGTGTGTGTGTGTGTGTATTTTTTTTTTTTGAGACAGAGTCTCACCCTGTCGCCCGGGGTAGAGTGCAATGGCCAATCTCAGCTCACTGCAACCTCCGCCTCCCAGGTTCAAGCAATTCTCCCTGCCTCAGCCTCCCAAGTAGCTGGGATTACAGGCACGTGCCACCATGCCCGGCTAATTTTTGTATTTTCTAGTAGAGATGGGGTTTCGCCATGTTGACCATTGACCCGGCTGGTTTTGTTTGTTTGTTTGCTTGTTTTGAGACGGAGTTTTGCTCTTGTTGCCCAGGCTGGAGTGCAATGGCATAATCTCGGCTCACTGCAACCTCAGCCTCCCGGGTTCGAGCAATTCTCCTGCCTCAGCCTCCCAAGTAGCTGGGATTACAGGTATGCACCACTACACCCAGCTAATTTTTTTAGTAGAAACGGGGTTTCACCATGTTGGTCAGGCTGGTCTCGAACTCCTGACCTCAAGTGATCCACCCGCTTCGGCCTCCCAAAGTGCTGGGATTATAGCCGTGAGCCAACTCACCCGGCCTGTATTGAGAGATATTATATCCTTTTATTTTCAACTATCTTTCAGCACCTTCAGTGTTCTGAGTGTAATACTCCACTTTGGAGAGTGAAAAGAAAAACAAAAAATGAGTAAGAGTAAGCCTAGATAAACTCACCTTCCAGAGGAGGAGACACACCTACAAATCCTAAAACAGTGTAATCAGTTCAGTAATAGAGGTATTTATGCACAAGGTGCTGAGAGAGCACATTAAGGGAAGGATTATTTCAGTATAAATGAGTCAAGACTACCCAGAGAAGGTTACATTCAAACTGGGCATTAAAAAATATATTTGTGGGGCCAGGCGCGGTGGCTCAAGCCTGTAATCCCAGCACTTTGGGAGGCCGAGACGGGCGGATCACGAGGTCAGGAAATCGAGACCATCCTTGCTAACACGGTGAAACCCCGCCTCTACTAAAAATACAAAACACTAGCCGGGCGTGGTGGCGGGCGCCTGTAGTCCCAGCTACTCAGGAGGCTGAGGCAGGAGAATGGCGTAAACCCGGGAGACGGAGCTTGCAGTGAGCTGAGATCTGGCCACTGCACTCCAGCCTGGGCGACAGAGCGAGACTCCATCTCAAAAAAAAAAAAATATATATATATATATATATATACTTGGTGAAGAAAGTTGCCAAAGGTGTTCTATGCAAAGGTAACAGTGTGAGCAAAAGGCTTGAAAGCTTTGCTACCTCCAGAAGAAAGCAAGTATTCTGGTGGCTGGAGGGCAGAATGCGTTAGTAAGAGTAGCAAGGGATGGGGTTCAAGAGAGATCACGGGCTAGGCTGTGCATGAGGCTTGCTAAGGAGTTAGTACTTTTTCTGGTGAGCAAAGGTCTTTGACCTGGCAGGGAGAGTGGGCACGGAGGGGAGCAGTGGGTGGAAGAAGGGTGCATCCTGATGAAATGTGTGCTTTGTAAAGACCATGGTTCCACCAATCAGGATAGGTTAGCGTAAGAAGAAATGAAGAAAGAGAATGAAGGCAAGAGAAAAGGATCAGGAGATCCCTAAATTTGAGTGAATATTTGACTAAAGACAATGTTTTTTCCTCCATCAGCAGAAATTGAGAGCTGATGAGCAAGTGGAATTCAATTTTGAAAAATATTATATTTCTGTGCTTCTGCATTTTAAAACTGCTACACACACACGTGTGTGTGTGTGTGTGTGTACAATGTCATACAAGAAAATGGTAATGTTGGCCAGGTGCAGTGGCTCATGCATGTAATCCCAGCACTTTGGAAGGCCGATGCAGGCAGATCATGAGGTCAGGAATTTGAGACCAGCATGGCGAACATAGTGAAACCCCGTCTCTGCTAAAAATACAAAAATTAGCCGGGCATGGTGGTGCGCACCTGTAATCCCAGATACTCGGGAGGCTGAGGCATGAGAATCGCTTGAGCCCAGGAGTCGAAGGTTGTGGTGAGCCAAGGTCACTCCAGTCTGGGCAACAGAGCAAGACTCCATCTCAAAAGAAAAAAAAAAGAAAATGGTAATGTTGGATATCACTGGGCGGGAAATTTAAGGCCAGCTTTAATTTTCTTCCTTATGCTCTCCTCTATTTCTCAATGTTCTGTACTCAAATATATTTCTTTTAACAATAGGAAAATAATATTTTTTAAAACTGTAATTTCTCATCATCCCTAGCTCTTTCATGTTGTGGAAGTTATCATTTGATTGTGTGGTGAGCTGGGGAGCTCCACTCGTCCCTAACCAAGCCCCAGAATAGGGTCCCAGAACAATAGGTATTCCCAGATCTTACTGGACCCCCAAAATAAATGCATGCGAGTAATGGGAGGGGGAAAGGAATATACACAAAAGAAAATGTGTGACCCTTTACATCCACACAGGGAATATATATATACATATATGTGTGTATATACATACATATGTGTGTGTGTGTATATATAGAGAGAGAGAGAGAAAAAAAAGTGGAAAAGGGTGGGCTTTGTACTAGTTTACTTTTGAAGGACAGAAAAAGTGAAGGATATGAGGGTGATATTCCAAGCTGGATGAACGGTGTGAGCAAACAGGAATGCATGGAGTGCTTGGCAGAAGGTAAGGGGACAGGCCACTTGGAACAGAGGATTCAGGGAGGAAAACAGGCTGGAAAGGTGGGTTTGAAACCAAGAATCCTTCAGGAAGTGGGAATCAATAGCTGTGAATAACAGTTCTGATGCAAGACACACAGGACTTTAGGAAGATCAGTTTGAGGGTGGTGGGCAGGAAACATTGCCAGAAAGGAAATGGGGTTGGAGGTGTGGCTTCCTCATTGCCACACCAGGAAGAGAGTGGGGAGAGCTAAATGTCCGTCGCCAATGCTGTGTCTTCACCGATCCCTTTCAAACGTGCTGTTTCTTTCTTTAAAAATAAAAACAAATGTATTGAGATGTAATTCCCATGCCATACAATTACACATTTAGAGCATAGAATTCATTGCTTTTTAGTATATTCATGTGGTTGTACAAATGTCACCATAATTTAATTTTAGAACATTTTCATAAAAGAAACCTCATACCCATTAGCAGTCTTCCCTCATTCTCTCTCCCCTAACCCTCCAGTCCTAAGCAGCCACTAATCTATTTTTTGTGTCTGTGGCCTGTCCTGGGCGTTTCATATCAATGGAATCATACAGTATGCAGTCTTTTGTGCCTGGCTTCTTCCACTTAGCATGAGGTTTTCAAGGTTTGTCCGTGTTATATATCAGTACTTCATTCCTTTCATGGCTGAATAATAATATTCCAATGTATGGACATACCACATTTCACTTATCCATTCATTAGTCATTCTAGTTATTTCCACTTTTGAGCTATTATGAATAATGCTGCTATAGGCGTCCATAGTTTTGTGTGGATATAGGTTTTCATTTATCATGGAAATGAAAATAGCGAGGAGTGGAGTTGCAAGATGTATGTTAACTAGATTCAGTTAATCTGAATGTTTCTGTTTCTGACCTATTCTTTTGCAGGCTCTTTGATGAATCTTACTGTTTATTTGTTCATTTGTTTTTGAAACTGGCTTATTTCTCACCCAGTGTAACTCTGAATTTCATTCAGCCAGTGCAGCCTTCACCCTAACTTAACTCAGCCTTTCTTGTGATTTTCAAAGCTGAAAAGGAAGTAGGTGTGTGCCAGAGCCATCTGCTCTTCTCGAGAAAGCAGATTTGGCCATGGAGCAAGTCAACTCAGCCTACATTCAGGCTGCCCCATGCCTCCTACACTTTCATGGTAAAGAAAACCAAACGTGTCTCTCTCTTTTAAGTCTGGGTAAATTGGGCCAGGCACGGTGGCTCACACCTATAACCCCAGCACTTTGGGAGGCCAAAATAGGGGGATCACTTGAGGCCAGGAGTTTAAGACTAGCCTGGGCAACATAGCTAAAACCCATCTCTACAAAAAAATAAAAAAATTATCTGGGTGTGGTGGCATACACCTCTATTCTTAACTACTCTGAGGGGCTGAGGTGGGAGAATCGCTTGAACCTGGGAGGCTGAGGCTGCAATGAGCCATGACCATGCCACTGAACTCCAGTCTGGGTGACAGAGCAAGACTCTGTCTCAAAAAAAAAAAAAAACTGGGTAAATCAGAAGCATCCTATATGGAAGCAGAAAAATTTTGCCCAATCAAGGATCTTCTGCTAGAACTCTTTTCCCGTGTTAATTGAGACAAGGATTCCTTAAGGAGGGATCCCAGGATCTCAAAACCAGTAACTGTCAGAGCAAAGGCTGAAGCTCAATGCTTTATAAATGTGTGTAAAATTAGAACTATCAAGAGGGTTTGTTGTTATTGTGGCTGAGGGTTTTATGCAGAATAAATGACAACCAGAAGTAAAGAAAAAAAGCAACATTTTGCAAGCCCTAGGTTAAGGTGATGTCATGTGAAACAAAACAAACAAGTTTTTTTAAATACAGCCAAAGCAAAGGTAAGAGACAGTTATAAATAAACATCTTGTATCTTCAGATTCCAGAACCTCTCCTCCCCTAGGAGCCAATGTGATGGCAACCAAAGTCACGTACAGTACTGAAAATGCTGAGTTAGCCAAACCAACTAACTGACCTGTGATCAATACCGAACGTCATCAATGAGTAGTTAAGCAATAGCAAATGATTGACCTGTTCTGAAGACTTGACAATGGAGGGAGTGAGATTTATACCTCAATATTGTTCTAACAATATTTCAACATCCCTGCCAGCACTGTGTGATTATAAATGGATTCTGCTAAGAGTAATAACCTTACTCCCAGAATCCTATATGTATGGGAAACAGGGTGCCAGGGGAACAGACATACTGAGAGAGAGGTGTTATAAAGCTTGAGTTAGGAAAGAGATTAATGTTCCAGTGTTACAGAACAAAACATTCTGAGGAACACAAGATGATGGCCTGTCTCTCTGTTATTGGGAACTTGTAACCTACAAAGAAACATAAGAGGTAACAAGTAACTTGACGTTAGAAGCAGTGAACTACCTGCCTTAAGAAAGTAAGGATTTAACTCTTATGGTACAAAGTATGGTATAAACTAGAAAGTATTCTGTTGAATCAGAAGAGGCAGATCCCCTCCTCCTCTTGTTTCTGAACTCTTTCGTGCTGATGAACCAACACATCTTCTGGAAAAATCATTCAACATGGCTATTTTTAAATGTTCTCAGAAAAGAATCTTTCTGAGGAATGGACATAGGCATGGGACGTCTGGCAACAAAATATGCTTGTCTCTGCTTTGGAGAAGACTCCCAGACAACAGGTATGCCCCTCCCAACCTTTCTCAACCATGACCCCAGTCCCTCGCAAGAGTAAGCTTTACCAGTCTTGTCCAAAGCAGTCTACACATGGATAAACTCAGGTTACAGCTGGTGGGTGGGGATTAATTTTTGCTGCCCAGTTCTGGTGTGCTCAATAAAAGTTCTGGACATCCATGCATCTGTTTCAGTTTCCCCTGGTGCCTACTCTGCCTAGAAGGTGGAGGCATGGAGATGAGGCCCTTCCTCCATTTCCCCATAGAGACTCTCATTATTCTGTCCTAAAACCAGATCTGTTCAGTTGAGGTTTTGATATCTGCCAACATCAGATGGCCCTTCCTCCACGGCACCCCTAAACTGTTAGCTTTTCAGTGAGGCTGTTATCAAAGCTGTCTGGACCACTTAGGATCATAGCTCTGCAACTCCTCTGTTGCCAGATATCAGTTTTCTTGGTCTTCTGTTGCAATGTGCCAGCTCCACTGTCCCTCCCCATTCTGAATCTTTGATCATCTGGACACCCCACTGGGCTCTTCCTTTAGCCAGGTGCTTTCCCAATACCTTGTCCCAGCTTCTTCCCTTTACCTCCCGGCTGGCTATCTCCAGACTGGCTGAGGTTATTACAATGCACCTAAGGGTAATAGAAATCCAAGGAAATGCAAGTACACTGTGAGACTGACCTCTGACCTTGCACATGTGGATCTCAGTTGCATCACTTTAATTTCCCTGCCTTTTTTTCTTCAAGGAGTCCAAGACCAAAAATATTAAAAAGAGAGACAGGAAGTATATTAGTCAGGCTTCTCCAAAGAAACAGACAAATAGGATATACAGTTGACCCTTGAAAAATGCAGGGGCTAGAGTTATCGACCTCCACAGTCAAAAATCCACATATAACTTTTGACTCTCCAAAAATTTAACTACGAATAGTCTACTGTTGACCAGAAGCCTTACTGATAATATAAACCATCAGTTAACACATATTTTGTATGTTACATGTATTATTTACTGAATTATTATAATAAAGATAGCTAAAGAAAAGAAAATGTTATTTTAAAAATCATGAGGAAGATAAAATATATTTACTATTCACTAAGCAGAACTGGATCATCATAAAGGTCTTCATCCTCAGCCAGGTGCGGTGGCTCAAGCCTGTAATCCTAGCACTTTGGGAGGCCAAGGCAGGTGGATCACAAGGTCAGGTCAGGAGTTCAAGACCAGCCTGGCCAAGATGGTGAAAGCCCGTCTCTACTAAAAATACAAAAAATTAGTCATGCGTGGTGGTGGGTGCCTGCTACTCAGGAGGCTGAGGCAGGAGAATCGCTTGAACTGAGGAGGTGGAGGTTGCAGTGAGCCGAGATTGTGCCACTGTACTCCAGCCTGGGTAACAGAGTGAGACTCTGTCTCAAAAAAAAAAGAAAAAAAGAAAAGAAAAAAAAAGGTCTTCATCCTCATCTTCTTCAAGTTGAGTAGGCTGAGGAGGAAGGAGAGGAATTGGTCTTGCTGCTCGAGGGGTGCAGAGGCAGAAGAAAATCCACTTATAAGTGGACCCATCAGTTCAAACCTGTGTTGTTCAAAGATCAACTGTACACAGATATATAAAAAGAGATTTATTATGAGGGATAAGCTTACATGATTATGGAGGCTGAAAAGTCCCATGATCTACAGTCTACAAGCTGGAGGGCCAAGAAAGCCAGTGAAAGCCAGTCCAGACCCAAAGGCCCGACCACCAAGAGCACTGATGTCTGAGGGCAGGAAAAGACAGGTGTCCCAGCTCAAGCAGATTGCAAATTAGCCCTTCCTCCACCTTTTTGTTCTATTTGGGTTCTCAACAGATTGGATGATGCCCACCCACACTGATGACGGTGATCTTTTTTACTGTGTCTCCTGATTCAAATTCTAATCTCTTCCAGAAGCACCACCACAGAAATACCCAGAAATAACATTAAACAGCTATATGAGCATGCCCGAGACCAGTCAAGTTGACACATAAAATTAACCATCACAAGAAGGAAGTGACGGGAAGGGGAGGGGAGGGGAGGGAAAGGGAGGGGAGGGAAGGGAAGGGGAGGGGAGGGGAGGGAAGGGGAGGGAAGGGGAGGGGAGGGGAGGGAAGGGAAGGGAAGGGGTCACTAGTGACATAGGAATTATCTAAATATTCCTAATGACCTTTTAACCTGAACTTAGTTCTTGTTTTACTCATCAGAATCACATCAGGAGGGAGGAAATGAGAGATGGGAGGGAGAAATCTACCTCTGGTGTCTGAAATTTCATAACAACCCATCATACTCTACAACAGACTTCAACCAGCTAGCAATATCTCTACAAGTTTTTCTTTTAACACTAAGTTTCTGATAAGAGAACCTTGCATTTAGTTGAGTTCTGCCTATACTCAGATTCCTTTCTCAGGAGCCAGGGTTGAAGGCCCAGCAGGCAAATTTTCCAAGGAGAGAAAGAGCAAATGAAGTTAACTGACATTAATGAAAGTAAATATTTTATCAATGAAAAAATAATTCTCCCACCTATGATGAAAACTAGTTTTTTCAGCCTGATAGATAAAAATTCTAAATCATTTCATATACCTTGGCTGCATTCTAATGTCTGCTTATGAAAAACAACAATGCTCCATACATTATATGAATTACATTTCTCTTTTTATAATTAATTTTTTGTACTACAAATGTACATTTATTGTCTAAAAATCCTAACAGTACAGAGGTATACAGGGTACAAAAGTCAAAATCTCCGTTCATCTCTCCTCAGGCCCCATAGGGTTGAGACTCACCACAACATACTTTTTTTTTTTTTTTTTTTTTTTTTTTTTTTTGAGACGGCGTCTCGCTCTGTCGTCCGGGCTGGAGTGCAGTGGCCGGATCTCAGCTCACTGCAAGCTCCGCCTCGCGGATTTACGCCATTCTCCTGCCTCAGCCTCCCGAGTAGCTGGGACTACAGCCGCCCGCCACCTCCCCCGGCTAGTTTTTTGTATTTTTTAGTAGAGACGGGGTTTCACCGTGTTAGCCAGGATGGTCTCGATCTCCTGACCTCGTGATCCGCCCGTCTCGGCCTCCCAAAGTGCTGGGATTACAGGCTTGAGCCACCGCGCCCGGCCCAACATACTTTTTTTTTCTGAAAACATGTCACGTTCATGAAACATGTCACGTTCATAAGCACATCATATTTTTTATGGGAAGCAATGATTAGCTGTTCACAGTGGACCCTTCCAGACTTTTTCTATATATGTGTATCTATTTACACATATAGGTGCTATGAATCTTTTATGTTTTTATTACATATAGTGGATTGTATTAAACATATTGTTCTGAAACTTGCTTAATGTTAAGTCAGAAACATCTTCTGTGTCAATACATCCAGCACTGCCTGACTCTCCTTTGCAGATGTAGAGTTATCACTGTACCATAAGTGATTGGTAGCTGTTTTTAGTTTTCCCAGTTTGGCTATTTTCAGATTTTCTTTAATGCCAACTATGCTGTAATAAATATTCATGTACATTATACATATGTTGCTGAATCAATGCATGTGAGCATTACTGTTGTATTTTATTTTTATTTTTACTTTTATTTTATTTAAACAGCATCTTACTCTGTCACCCAGGCTGGAGTGCAGTGGCACAAACACAGCCTACTGTAGCCTCGACCTCCTAAGCTGAAGTGATCCTCCCATCTCAGGCTTCCAAATAACTGGGACCTGAAGAGGAATGCACTACCATGCCAGTCTAATTTTTTCTATTTTTTGTAGAGATGAGGTCTTGCTCTGTTGCCCAGGGTGACCTTAAACTCCTGGCCTCAAGCAGTCTTCCCACCATGGCCTCCCAAAGCACTGGGATTACAGGCGTTAGCAACCACATCCAGCCTGAGCATTACTGTTTTGAGAGATATTCCCAAAGTGCTCTCCACAAACAGTTACAACAATGAACACTTCCATCAGCTGAATGTGAGATTGTATTTTTACTTTATTTTGGGGAATGAAGGTAGCATATTATTGTTGTATTTATTCATATTTCCCTAGTTGTGAGATTAAATAATCTTCAGGTGTTTCTCAGCCATTTTATATTTCTTTTTCTGTAAATTGCCTTAAGTTTGCCCCTTTCTTTTGACTTACTTTTTCTTGTAATTTGAAGGAGCCCTTTAAATATTATGGTTCTTATATGGGTCATGAAAACACTTCCTCTCTCTGCTATTTGACACATAGCTTTAATTATGCATCATTCATTAAATGGAAGTTTTTAAAATAGTTACGAGGACAGATCTGTCCATCTTTTCTTTACGGTTTTTGTGGTTTGAGACTTCTTTGAAAGGCCATCTTTACCCCCAAGTTTGTTTAAAAAAGAAAAAAACAAAAACGGGCTGGGCAAGGTGGCTCACACCTGTAATCCCAGCACTTTGGGAGGCGAAGGCGGGTGGATCACCTGAGGTCAGGAGTTCGAGACCAGCCTGACCAACATGGAGAAAACTGGCTCTACCAAAAATACAAAATTAGCCAGGCATGGTGGCACATGCCTGTAATCCCAGCTCAGCTACTCGGGAGACTGAGGAAGAAGAATTGCTTGAACCTGGGAGACAGAGGTTGCAGTGAGCCAAGATCATGCCATTGCACTCCAGCCTGGGCAACAAGAGCGAAACTCTGTCGCAAAAAAAAAAAAAAAAAAAAAAAAAATGACACTTCTCCTATACTACCTTCTAGTGCCTTTATGGAAAGCTTTTAACATTCGAATTTTTATTTTTTTATTTTTTTTAGACAGAGTCTTGTTCTGTTACCCAGGCTGGAGTGTGGTGGTGTGATCTCAGCTCACTGAGATCACAGTTCAAGTGATTCTCCTGCCTCAGCCTCCCAAGTAGCTGGCATTACAGGTGTCCGCTGCCACGCCTGGCTAATTTTTTTGTATTTTTAGTAGAGATGGGGTTTCACCGTATTGGCCAGTCTGGTCTTGAACTCCTGACCTCAGATGATCCGCCCGTCTCGGCCTCCCAAAGTACTGGAATTACAGAATATTTGAATTTTTAATTCATTTGGAATATGCTTCTGAAAACAATATGAAACAAAAATCCCTAACATGGTGATGGTGGAATTCCTGTCCCACTCCCATCTTCAATAGAAATCTTCTGATGTTTCATCATTATATCTGCAGTGGCTTCTGCCCTTATCAAAGCTTGTTAATAGTTTCTTTTCAAATAAAGAATGCACGTTGAATTCTGAGTGCTTTTTCAACATCTAATGAGATCATCATTTGAGCTCTTTCAATTTATTAACATGTGAATTGCATTATTGGATTTCCTAATGTTCAAATTTTACTCTTTCTCTAAAAGTTATATTTCTCAATTTTTCAAAGTATCTCAACTTTCTGATATGAAAGAAATGATATTTTTCTGTATGAACCATCTTCTAAAAAGCAAAAACAAAATGACATTTTTATTCCACATTATTTAAGAAGATTTAAAAATGAAAATCTAATTATTCTGCTTTTTCAATATCCAAAGCCATGTAAGTTACACAAAAGAATATATTTTTGTTTTGTTTCTTTCTAGAAACTAAATACTCAAATTGGTATTGTAGCATATGGCCCCCGCATCAAATTTACTTTTTTTGAGACTCTTGTTTCCTTGATGCTTTCATTTGCATTCAGTTGTAGGTTATCTTGTAATGCAGAACACATTTCTTAAGTGGCTCTCAATGTGCCAGGTTCTGGGCTTGCTTAGCAAGACTCACAAAATTTGTTACAACCAATCAGTCCTCAGTCCACTGAAGCAACGGAAAATGATCAGGGTCTCATATTTCTATCTATAAGCAGAAAGATGCCATGTTTGTGCTAACCTCATTCACAGAAGGCACAACGTCAAATGTTTTAACAGCGGCCACAATTTGTGTTCATGAGTATGGAGTCATCTTTGTACCTTCCATGTGTACCACCATGTAGAGTTGTGTGATTAATAAGTTATTTTCAAATAATGCTGATGGTGAAGAAAGTGTTAAAGAATAACAAGAACTGGCAGCCACAAGAAGCATTACACAAATTAATGTATGACTGTATATGTACATAAGGTCATTTAAACCATCTTTGTATTCTCACTAGTGACGTAGGAATTGTTTCGAAATAGTCCCAATGACCTTTCAACCTGAACTTAGTTCTTGTTTTAACTCATCAGGATCACATCAGGTTTTTTTCTTCAAGTATTCAAATAGCATGAACTGATATGTTTCAAACTGTCAGTAACTGATTATGAAATTTCTTATATTTGCTGAAAATATATCCTAATAATTTGTATTAATACATAATTTATTAAACCATTTTTTCAGGCCTAGTTATTTGTGAAAACTTTTTGTAACCTTTCAAAAAATATAAATCAAAAAAGAATAGCCTCTCATAAAGACCTTTTCTATAAGCCAATTGGTCTTGAACTCCTGGCCTCAAGTGATCCTCCTGCCTCAGCCTCCTGAAGTGCTAAGACTACAGTCATGAACCACCACACCCAGACCCCGTATAAGCCAACTGGAAATTAAATGAACAATAATATTAAAATGGTATTAAACCACATGTTCTCACAAGTGGGAGCTAAACAATGGGTACTAATGGACATAAAGATAGCAACCATAGACACTGGGGACTACTAGAGGGAGGATGGAGGTAGGGGCAAGGGCTGAATAACTATTGGGTACTATGCTTAGTACCTGAGTGACAGAATCAGTCCTACCCCAAACCTCGGCATCACACAACATACCCAGGTAACAAATCTGCACATGTACCCCCCGAATCTAAAATAAAAGTTGAAATTATTTAAATATAAAAAATAAAATTGTTTTTAGAGAGTTTTTTAAATAAAATAAAATAGTGTTGAAGTAAATGAAATAGGGAATTACATTTGTTTTAAGTTATTTCATTTCCAAGGTATATTGCTAACTTCCTAGTTTTTCTTTTGTTTTTCTGTTTTTTATTTTATTTGTCTCTTTTAACACCTTTGCTGGTAGGAAGCTAGTTCTTTAATAAGTATTTGTTAGAATGGTGATGAGTAAGATGGAAGAATCTGCATCTTTGAAAGCCAGCATACACTCTTTTTTCAAAAGCAGACATTAAAGTTAAGACATGGTATGTGATGCTGAGCTATGCATTCTCTGAAAAAACAAAACGAGCTGAAAGATATTTTTACTTTTTGTAATTTTTTTTACAGAGCCTGTGAAAGCAGTTGTTGAGAGATTTTGAAATAAGTTCAAAACCAAACTGTAGAAAAAAATCATTGAGAAAAAAAAGAAAATAATTGAGGAATCATTACTAAAGGCAACTTTTGTCTAAAAAAATAAGAACATTTGCTTGCAATGCAAAATCAGGTTTCAGCTGAAAAGCCTGTTAAAAACATTAACCACAACAGCAAAAATCTCAAATATTTTTTTCAGCAATTCTAATTAAAGTGTGCATCTTTTCAAAGTTTCTTCTGCTGTTTTCTTTCCTTAAAAAGGAAGACGAAGAACGAGTCTCAGCTATCTGAATAAGATATTAATGGGTTTCCAAAAAAATTATAACCAGAAACAATAAGAACAAAAGTTCCTCATTTTTACTTCTCTTTTCAAATAATCTTTTCTCCATGATTATCTTTTCCAATTAGCAAATGATAGAGAGAAAATAGTATAGGTAAATTGTTCAAATTCCCAACTTTCCAAAGTACCTGCCTTTAAAATGACTGCTGGCCAGGAGTGGTGGCTCATGCCTGTAATCCCAACACATTGGGAGGCCAAAGAAGGAGGATCATTTGAGGTCAGGAGTTCAAGACCATCTTGGCCAACATGGTAAAACCCCATCTCTACTAAAAGTACAAAAATTAGCCAGGCATGGTGGCAGGCAACTGTAATCCCAGCTACTTGGGAGGCTGAGGCAAGAGAGTCGCTTGAACCCAGGAGGCAGAGGTTGCAGTGAGCTGAGATCTCGCCACTGCACTCCAGCCTGGGCAACAGAGCAAGACTCCATCTCAAAGTAAAATAAAATAAAATATAAAATAAAATAAAATAAAATAGGTGCCTTTCTTCCCCCTACTGCCTATATAATTGCAGAAGCTTTTGATTTGTTTCGAATTGGTTCTTTTTTTTTTTTTCCTGAGGCAAAGTCTTGCTCTGTTGCCCAGGCCGTAATGCAGTGGCACAATCTCAGCTCTCTGCAACCTCCACCTCCTGGGTTCAAACAATTCTCCTGCCTCAGCCTCCCAAGTAGCTGGGACTACAGGCGTGTGCCACCATGCCTGGCTAATTTTTGTACTTTTAGTAGAGACAGGGTTTCACCATGTTGACCAGGCTCGTCTCAAACTCCTGATCTCAAATGATCCATCTGCCTCGGCCTCCGAAAATGTTGGGATTACAGGTGTGAGCCACCGCGCCTGACCTAAATTGGTTCTTTAAAAACTAGAAAAAATACACACTTGTTGAAATAAAATTTTAATACAAATGTACCTGTAATAAAATATGAATGTCCTTCTCTCACCCGCGTCAGTTTCCAGACGAATTCTTACTCAGCTTAACAGTTTTTGTGTTAAGGATCCTTCCAGATCCTTTCCTGAGCAGATACAAATACAGTTTTTCATGTGACTATAAACATACTCAGCTTAACAGTTTTTGTGTTAAGGATCCTTCCAGATCCTTTCCTGAGCAGATACAAATACAGTTTTTCATGTGACTATAAACATAGGTTTATTTTATATATTGTTCTACAACTCTTTTTTTTTTTTTTTTTTTTTTTTTTTTTTTTTTTTTGAGATGGAGTCTCACTCTGTTGCCCAGGCTGGAATGCAATGGCACGATGTTAGTTGACTGCAACCTCTGCCTCCCGGGTTCAAGCAGTTCTCCTGCCTCGGCCTCCTGAGTAGCTGGGACTACAGGCGCCCACCACCACGCCCAGCTAATGTTTGTATTTGTAGTAGAGATGGGGTTTCACCATATTGGCCAGGCTGGTCCCGAACTCCTGACCTTGTGATCTGCTCACCTTGGCTTCCCAATGTGCTGGATTACAGGCATGAGCCACCGCGCCTAGCCTACAACTCTTTTTTAATATGCCAAATTGACACAGCTGGAAAGACCTGGTACTGCGATGTGACTCCCAGTCTATCCGATTCTAGAACTTACTTTGTCTCCAGTACACGAAAACGCCACGTCAATTTGGGAAGACCAGTTGGGTATTGTACAGTTACACATCCGTTGAATTCTTGATTCAATCAAGACATTCTTCATCAGGGATTTCTGACTATTCAACAACCAGGAAATAAATAGTGGCACATTGACTAGATCATCTACTGACTGAAAAGTATGAAAACTATGTTGCAACATGGAAAAGTAATTGTGGTAAAATCTTAAGTGGAAAAAAAAAGGTATCTTCTGGTGATTTTTTTCCAAAACAAGATAATTTTGCACCAAACCTAAATTGATATCTTCAGTTCCTATTAAAAAAAAAAAAAAAAAAAAAAAAAAAAAAAAAAACAGGTAGTTTAAATGGTAATTCCCCCATTAACAACAACAAAAAAAAAAGTCCTATCTCCCTGGGCAGAGATAATAAAAGCCCTCTGTAAACTCTAAAGTCACTATACAACCATTAATTATTGTTTTCCTACAGAGAATGGAAAGTGTTAAGGGTTTGACTAGCGTCCCCCAAAAACTATGTTTGACACCCCAAAAAATATGTTGACATTCTGTGAATGTGACCTTATTCAGAAATTAGATCTTTGCAGATGTAATCAAGTTAACATGAGACCATTAAAATGGGCTTTAATCCAATATAACTGGTGTCTTTATTTTTTTATTTATTTATTTTTTTTGAGACGGAGTCTCACTCTGTTGCCCAGGCTGGAGTGCAGTGGCGCGATCTCAGCTCACTACAACCTCTACCGCCACCCGAGTTCGAGCAATTCTCCTGCCACAGCCTTCTGAGTAGCTGGGACTACAAATACCTTCCACTTCTTCTGGCTAATTTTTGTAGTTTTAGTAGAGACGGGGTTTCACTATCTTGGCCAGGCTGGTCTTGAACTCCTGACCTTGTGATCCAGCTGCCTCGGCCTCCAAAAGTGCTGGGATTACAGGTGTGAGCCACCGTGTCTGACCTAACTGGTGTCATTATAAGAAGAGAGTAACTGGCCGGGCGCGGTGGCTCAAGCCTGTAATCCCAGCACTTTGGGAGGCCGAGACGGGCGGATCACGAGGTCAGGAGATAGAGACCATCCTGGCTAACACGGTGAAACCCCGTCTCTATTAAGAAATACAAAAAACTAGCCGGGGGAGGTGGCGGGCGCCTGTAGTCCCAGCTACTCGGGAGGCTGAGGCCGGAGAATGGCGTAGACCCGGGAGGCGGAGCTTGCAGTGAGCTGAGATCCGGCCACTGCACTCCAGCCTGGGTGACAGAGCGAGACTCCGTCTCAAAAAAAAAAAAAAAAAAAAAAAAAGAGAGTAACTTGGACAGAGAGACACTCAGGGAGAAGAACACTAGGTGAATACATACAAAGGGAAAGCTGAGGTGTGAAGGTGGTTTGCTGCCACAAGCCAAGCATCACCTGACACTGGAAGAGGCGAAAGAGGTGAAAGAGGCAGGGAAAGATTCTCCCTAAGCGACCTCGGAGGAAGCATGGCTTTGCCAACACCTTGATTTTGGGCTTCCAGCCTCTACAACTATAAGAGAATAACTCTGTTGTTTAAAGCCACCCAATGTGTGGGATTTTGTCATGGCAGCCCTAGGAAACTAATATGGAAATAATCGAAGATTTTTAAGATTGGAGGTGAGGGGACTAACATTTGCTGGGTGTCAGGCCTCTGAGCCCAAGCCAAGCCATCGCATCCCCTGTGACTTGAACTTATACGCCCAGATGGCCTAAAGTAACTGAAGAATCACAAAAGAAGTGCAAATGCCCTGCCTCCCCTTAACATTGACATTCCACCACAAAAGAAGTGAAAATGGCCGGTCCTTGCCATTCATATTATCTTGTGAAATTCCTTTTCCTGGCTCATCCTGGCTCAAAAAACTCCCCCACTGAGCACCTTGTGACCCCCACTGCTGCCCGCCAGAGAACAACCTCCTTTTGACTGTCATTTTCCATTACCTACCCAAATCCTATAAAACGGCCCCACCCCTGTCTCCCTTCGCTGACTCTCTTTGTGGACTCAGCCCGCCTGCACCCAGGTGAAATAAACAGCCATGTTGCTCACACAAAGCCTGTTTGGTGGTCTCTTCACACGGACGCGCATGACACTGGGAACCTATGATGTTCCAGGCTCTTTGCTAGATGCTTTACCTATTTTATTTAATTCTAATAATCATGAGAAGAAAGGATTTTTTTTTTTTTTTGGAGACGGAGTCTCGCTCTGTCGCCCAGGCTGGAGTGCAGTGGCCGGATCTCAGCTCACTGCAAGCTCCGCCTCCTGGGTTTACGCCATTCTCCTGCCTCAGCCTCACGAGTAGCTGGGACTACAGGCGCCCGCCACCTCGCCCGGCTAGTTTTTTGTATTTTTTAGTAGAGACAGCGTTTCACCTTGTTGGCCAGGATGGTCTCGATCTTCTGACCTCGTGATCCGCCCTTCTCAGCCTCCCAAAGTGCTGGGATTACAGGCTTGAGCCACCGCGCCCGGCCGAAAGCATTTTACAGATGAAAAAATTGAAGGTTGGAAGTTGATATGTTGTTGGGGAGGCCAAGGCAGGAGAAACACTTGAGGTTAGGACTTCAAGATGAGCCTGGGCAGTATAGCAACACCCCGTATCTATAATAATAATATAAATAAATAATATAATTATTTATAAATAATATAAATAATAATATAATAATAATATAAATAATATAAATAAAATAATAATAATTGGCCAGGCTTGGTGGTGTGTGCCTGTAATCCCAGATACTTGGGAACCTGAGGCAGGAGGGTCACTTGAGCCCAAGAGTTGGAGGCTTCAGTAAGCTATGATGGTGCCACAGAGCAAGACCGCAGAGCAAGATCTTGTCTCAAAAAAAATAATAAAGTTGATGTGCTGATGTTCCCTCAGCTGGAAAAAGCTGAGGCATGGCTTTGCTTCTAAAGCTAACAATGTTTCCAAGGGCACAGCATTAGTTTGAGAAGACTGATTCAGCAGAATTGTGTATAATGATGTTAAGCATCAGTTACCACACAACCTTTAACCAGGTGAACCAGACCTTCACTGTTTCCCTGAAACCATTTTTTGTTTTCTTTTAGAGACAGGGTCTTGTTTTGTCACCCAGGCTGAGGTGCAGTGGCACGATCATAGCTCATTGCAGCCCCAAACTCCTGGTCTCAAGAGATTCTCCTGCTTCAACATCTCAAGTAGCAGTGACTACAGTTATGTGCTACCATGCCTCGTTAATTTTTTGTTTTTTAATTTTTCGTAGAGACAGGGTCTTGCTATGCTGCCCAGGCTGATCTCAAACTCCTGGCCTCAAACAATCCTCCCACCTCAGCCTGCCAAAGTACTGGGATTACAGGCATGCGCCACCACACCTGGCCTCCATTTCTGGTCTACCAAATATGGTTGCTTACAGTACTGACTTTTATAATTTGCCAACTAGCAGTCAAACTCTGTGCCTTTAACCAAAAGTTAACTTTAATGCTGAGGCTGTGAATAAATAACCACATCTATTACTGATCGGCCTTCATATTGAATGGTGTACTGGGGTGAACGATTCTTTCTTCAGCAAATACCAATCACAGACAGTATCCTAATATGTACATCAATTTTTGGTTTTAAAAAGTTTGCTTCAACTTTCATTTCCTAAGGCTTCAGTGACTGCGAGCTGGTAGATGATAAAGCTGGTTTCCAGGATATAAAAGCTCAGTCAGCTATTAGTTTTAAAGTCCATATGGTGTGTAGTTAAGAATTCTACAGTCAGACTGGCTGGGTTCTGATGTGCACAAAGACACATGCTGGGCAACAGTGAGCTGGATTTTAGGCCCCATTTTCCCATAGCTTGCATCCTTGAGCAGGGCACAACTTGCACAGCCCTGCATGGCAGCCCCACAGGTAGGTTTCCGCCTCTCCTGACTATGGGTGGTAGTTACTGTTCTCCATGCCATGCCAACTGATCATACAGGTAAAAAGGAAGCAAAGCAATCTGTGAGTTTAAAACGTTTAGTATATTTGATACTCGTGAGATTGCAAATGAAATCATGAATGCTTTCAAAAAGGAAGTAGAAATTGTAGGTATTTCCCAATCACCATAGTTTCCCTTAGGTGGGGCCACTTTGGGAGAAAATGAAAGGACTGCAGCTGTGTGATACTGAGATTTTAGTCCTCGTGGCCCCCCTACAAACTTATCTAATTCAGCTCAGCAAGCAGTAGCTGGAACATGACACCCTGGATGTGATTCGGGATATGTGTCTCCAGGAGGACTAATTAGCAGCTCATAGAGAAGAAGCTGTTCTCTGGTGCCCCATTAATTACCATGCTCCTGGCAATTCAGGCGGGCCCACATGAATGCGTCCTGCACAAAAAGGTCACATCCTGGTGTTGCTAGTCAGATCGGTGCATGATCTTATTGCTGTTCATGGTTATTTCCCTGATAATCGCTCCCCAGAGGTCAGTCTGGCTACAACCTAGCATATTTGAGCACAGCAATTGGTAAGATTTATGGAAAACAATTTTTCAGAAATGTGCTCTCAATTTTCATTGGGCAAATTCCTCTTTCTCGGGTAAGTGCTGGAGCATATGGAGCAGGTAAATGTTTTAATGGACAGCATAAAAGTAACATTTTTCTTCTGAGGTTGATGATTTGCACTTAGAGCTTCCAATCCCATTTTTTACTATAGCAAGTGTTCAGTACAAATTAAAGAGAGACAGAAAAACTCCAAGCCTTCAACCTTGCTATCTCCATAGCTCAGTAATGACTGTATCATTTCACAGATTCATATCACCTCCCTCTAGGGTTCCCATCCTCCGGGAGGAAACTTTTATTGAATTTCTCTACCTCAGGTTTTAGTCTCCTATCTGTCTCTTGTGTTATATACAAGGAACTCATTCCTTTCTAAGATTTAATACAATAAGATGAAAATGGCTAAGAGCAGTCCTTCTAGTCTCTGGGAGTTAAGATTAATGGTAGACACAAACACGTAATGAAAAGTTAAGGGGAAAAAATGTAGTGCAAGTAAACATAACCCATGTGAATGTATACAGTGCCTCGTTGTTCCTTAGAATCATAACAATTGCAACCATTATTAATTTTCTTCTTCTATGACATGAAAGAATAATAATAAGGGTCTGGCATCAGCCATCTAGCAATTCAAAGTTAGAATAACAGCAATATGATTCATTTTGTAAACCAAAAATAAAATTCTAAGCCCCCCAGCTGGCTGAATGGACCCTTCCTCTCAGCCAAAGGGATTCTACAGAAAGCTGAAAAACTAATTCAGGCTATGGTGGGAAGGGGGAACCGGATATACCTCATTATGCTCTCCTGCCTTTGGAATTCAGGCACAACTGACCAGCATTAACATTAAAACAGAGATTTTAGGCTGGGCACGGTGGCTCATGCCTGTAATCCCAGCACTTTGGGAGGCCAAGGCAGGCAGATCACGAGGTCAAGAGATCAAGACCATCCTGGCCAACATGATGAAACCCTGTCTCTCCTAAAAACACAAAAATTAGCTGGGCGTGGTGGCACGTGCCTGCAGTCCCAGCTACTCAGGAGGCTGAGGCAGGAGAATCACTTGAACCCAGGAGGCGGAGGTTGCAGTGAGCCGAGATTATGCCACTGCACTCCAGCCTGGCAACAGAGTGAGACTCTGTCTCAAAAAAACAAAACAAACAAACAAACAAAAAACAGACGATATCTTAAGACTGACACAATTCACTTATATAATCTGCATACGTACCCCCTGAACCTAAAATAAAAGTTAGAAATAAATAAAAAATGTTAAAACTCTGCCACTGAAAAACAGACTCTGTAGCAATAAGATACCAAATTCCAACATGCCTCTCGTATAGCATTGCGTGACAGATACTAGGCCCTGAGAGAAATAAAGTATTTTGCCCCAAAATATATTTATTTGACATATTTTGAAATAGCCCTGCACAGCCCTCTCTTGTGGGGAAAATGTATATTCGGTAGAGAATTCCCTTCCCTTTCCAGGTCTTCTCCTGATCCAAGAGAGGTTCAACTAAGAGTCTGGCACCTTTTAAGGTATGATGAGAGACATTTACCATCTGTTCTCTCTGTAGCCTGCTACCTGGAAGCTTCACCTACATAACAAGAATGTTGGCCACCTGGTGGCTGACACCTGTAATCCCAGCACTTTGGGAGGCTGAGGCGGGAGGATCACTTGAGCCCAAGGGCTCGAAACCAGCTTAGGCAACATAGCAAGACTCTGTCTCCATCAAAAAAAAAAAAAGAACCTTGGCTTCCACAACCTCTCTTATCTTACCTCCAAACATTTATCTCTGTTGATTTCAACTCTTTAGGCAAAACTTAACTCTTTCAACCAATTGTCAATCAGGAAATCTTTGAATCTACCTATAACCTGGAAGTCACGCCTGGCCCCCCACCCCCACCCCCACCCCCGCCCCCACCCCCGCCCCAAGATGTCTCACCTTTCTGGGCTGAACCAATGTAAACCTTAACATGTATTGATTTATGTCTTTGGCTGTAACATCTGTCTCCCTAAAATGTATAGAATTACACTGTAACCCAACCACTCTGGGCACATGTTCTCATGACCTCCTGGCACTGTCACAGGTCATGGTCCTCACCTTTAGCTCAGAATAAATCTCTTCAAATATTTTACAGAATTTGGCTTTTTTTTTTTTTTTTTTTTGGCCAACAATTTATTCATTCAGTCACATCCATTTACTAAGTATCTACCATGTTTTACCTGCTTACTTTTTTTTTTTTTTTAAGATGATGTCTCACCCTGTCACCCAGGCTGGAGTGCAGGGGCACAATGTTGGCTCACTGCAACCTCCGCCTCCCAGGTTCAAGCGATTCTCCTGCCTCAGCCTCCTCAGTAGCTGGGATTACAGGTGCCCGCCACCACCCCCCACCCCCCGGCTGATTTTTGTATTTTTTGTAGAGATGGAGTTTCATGATGTTGGCCAGGCTGGTCTTGAACTCCTGACCTCAGGTGACCCGCCCACCTCAGTCTCCCAAAGTGCTGGAATTGAGGCCTCCTGCCCGCTTTTTTATATCTCAAGTTTAACCCATTATACTACTCATATGTGGATTATCTGGCCTTCCTATATTCTCTCTTAATACTGTCTATATATCTTTAGCAAAGCATTTATTACTTTCTATTGCAATAATCCAATTCCATGTGTGTCTTCCAAGTTGACAGTGGACTCAGAGGGAGGGAAGCACCAACAGATCCATTTCTCCTTTGACTGCTCAGCACCTGGCCCAGGTGTTGAGTAAATGGAAGACGGTATGTGTCAATATGTCAAATAAAATAATAAGACCTCACATAATAACAAAATAAACTCTATTCTCCTAAGGCCTACTCTGAGAGTGAACAGGAAAGATCGGGCACTTGCGAGGAGTTAAAAAGTTAACAAACACATTCTCTAACGATGAAATAACAGAGGGTTCTTTAAAAACTACTCTTAGATTTTTTTTTTTTTTAAGCACCAGAAGGAATGGTAGAGATCATCTGGCGGACTCCACCCAATCCTCTGCCCTTTTCTACAGGTAGAAAAATGGAGGTTATAAAATCTCAGCCGGGCAGGGCAGGTGGCTCACACCTGTAATCCCAGCACTTTGGGAGGCCGAGGCAGGTGGATTATGTGAGGTCAGGAGTTCGAGACCAGCCTAACCAATAAGGTGAAACCCCATCTCTACTGAAAATATAATATTAGCTGGGTGTGGTGGTGCATGCATGTAATCCCAGCTACTCAGGAGGCTGAGGCAGGAGAATTGCTTGAACCCAGAAGGCAGAGGTTGCAGTGAGCCGAGATCATGTCATAGCACTCCAGCCTGGGCAACAAGAGCAAAACTATGTCTCAAAAAACTAAATAAAATAAATAAAATTAAAATAAAATCTCACCCGGGCATGGTGGCTCACACCTGTAATCCCAGCACATTGGGAGGCCGAGGCAGGCAGATCACTTGAGGTCAGGAGTTCAAAACCAGCCTGGCAAACATGGTGAAACCCTGTCTCTACTAAAAATACAAAAAATTAGCCCGGCGTGATGGTGGGCACCTATAATCTCAGCTACTTGGGAGCCTGAGGCAGGAGAATCGCTTGAACCCGGGAGGTGGAGGTTGCAGTGAGCCAAGATCGAGCCACTGTACTCCAGCCTGAGTGGCAGAGAGAGACTCAATCTCAAAAAGAAAAATAAAAAGAAATCTGCTTAAAACCCTACATGTGGTTGGTGACTGAGGCATAATTAGAGTCCTAGTTATTGGATACTGCGCCCCTCCCACTCCACATCCGTTGAAAAACAGAGCTGACCAACTGTGCAAGACAGACCCTTCAAGCACTAACTTCTGCTTCCACAAGAGTTGCACAAATGCAACTCTCCATTTAAAAATGCAAATCAGAGAAGAAACATCTCATGAGTTCTGCTTCCCCTCCCTCAGTTTGTCATTTATTTGACCTGGTCACATCCGCTTCACAACCTTTCCATCCTCCCCTCCCCAGTGCAAACATCACATCCCCAGGAAGCCCCTTCCTTATTATTCTCTCTCACACACACCCCAGGCCAGATCAGATTCCCCTCTATATACCAGCAGGACACCCTGTATTTCTCCTTCATGGGATTTGTCACCGCTTGAAGTAACATATTTGTGAGATTGTTTAATTAACATCCGTCTAATGTATCCTCCATTAGATTAAGAGGTCATAAATTACATCTCTAGAGATAAGGGGTATTCTAAAAGCACATACCGACTTGGGGGTACAAATGGGATTGGTGTGTTAATATCAGAACTATCCCTTTGAATCTGCTCCACCTGTTGTTGTGGGTCCTTCAAACTCAGTTCCAGACCCCCACCCGTCCAGGGTTCCAGGAGTCCCAGCGTATGCCTCCCATGGGCAAACCTGAGCCCTCTCAGCCCTCCAAGACATCTCATATTTCCTGCCTCTGGGGTGCGGCTCCCTGCAGCAATGAGCTGCTGAGGCCTCTGTGCGCCTCAAAGCCACCTATGTGTTGTCAGATATGATATTTTGGGTCTCATCACAGAGATTTCAATCAATTAGTTCTTTCGGTTTTTACTCCCAGTCCCTGCTTCCTAGAGCTCAAGACTGGGGTTGGCAAAAAGAAAAAAAAGAATTCCCCATCCGATCCTGAAGCAAAGGCTTACATCATGCTCGGGTGCCTTGATGCCCTTTAACCTTGAGACAAATTCTTTTCCAGAAGCCTTCGTGGTGGCTCATCTAAATAATCCCCAGTACAGCCTACCAAATGAGTCTTCCAGTGACCCCAGGCCTGTGTGCACTGAAGTGAAACAGAAGCCAGGGCATTAAAGTGAGACCCCCATCTCTATGAAAGAAAATGTTATCAAGTTAGCTGGGTGTGGTCACATGAGCCTGTATTCCCAGCTACTCAGGAGGCTGAGGCAGAAGTATCACTTGAGCCCAGGAGTTCAGGTTTGCTATGATGGTGTCAGAGGTGTTCAAACCAGAGCAACTCCATCTTGAGTGAGGACTAGGAAAATGAGGCTGGGACTTGCTGGGCTGCATTCCCAGAAAGTTAGGTATTCCTAGCCTCTAGGTGTTTACAGTTAAGGGAACAGATGGAGAGCTTACTAAACAGACCCAGACTTGTGTCCTGATATCTTGATATCTTCAGAACAAAGGCATTCCGAATTTTGCTTTATTTATTTACTTATTTATTTATTATTAGTATTATTTTTGGAGATGAAGTCTCATTCTGTCTCCCAGGCTGGAGTGCAGTGGCTCACTGCAAGCTCCGCTCCTGAGTTCAAGCAATATTCCTGCCTCAGCCTCCCGAGTAGCTGGGACTACAGGCGCCTGCCACCACGCCGGGCTAATTTTTTGTATTTTTAGTAGTGACGGGGTTTCACCGTGTCAGCCAGGATGGTCTTGATCTTCTGACCTCATGATCCCTTGCCTCAGCCTCCCAAAGTGCTGGGATTACAGGCGTGAGCCACCGTGCCTGTCCCAAATTTTGTTTTAAAGATAATAATATTGATTCTTGCAAAATATCATAATTAAGAAAATTAATTCTTTATCACAAACCCTCATAGCAGAGCACGTCTCCCCATGACCTTTTTTTATCTCCTATATATATACTCATATATATATACACTTCTATACGAGTATATATATATACACTTCTATACAAATATATATATACACACTTCTATATGAGTATATATATACACACACTTCTATATGAGTATATATATATACACACTTCTATATGAGTATATATATATACACACTTCTATATGAGTATATATATACACACACTTCTATATGAGTATATATATATACACACTTCTATATGAGTATATATATATACACGAGTGTTGTACCTAGGGTGGATGTGTTCTTCCCCTTACTTTCAGGAACGCCCTACTCTGCCTATGGAGTAGCTGTTCTCTCACCACTTTACTTTCTTAGTAAACTTGCTTTTTCTTTGCACTGCAGACTTGCGTTGAGTTATTTCTTGCATGAGATCCAAGAATCCTCTCTTGGGGTCTGGATCGGGACCCCTTTCTGGTAACAATGGGTGCCACCACACTCCAGACTGGTGACAGCAAGACCCTGTCTCTGAAAAGTTTAAAAATAAAAATAGTAAAAATAAAATATGAAGGGGAATGAAATTCAGTCTGAAGTTTGGACCATTGCTAAATTCAGAGAAAACAGCAGAATGTCAGTGCCTATAGTAATAGAATAGCAAGGTCAAGCCTTTATCCTGGCTCAGAGGGGAAGAGAACCTCCTCTTGCACCCATTCATTCAACAGCTATACTTAAGAGCAAGGTTTCCTGGAAATGGCCTATGCACAGGCACTGAAAATCCCAGCCAAAGACACTTCATGACTTGCAAATCTTGGCAGAGTCTTCGGGAACATGCCCAAGTGATTCCTGGAACAGAGGCAGAGATGACGTAGAAGGTATCACCTTAGGAGTCCGATACTTGTTTGAATGTTGGCTCCATCACTCGTTAAACAGGTTTCTTAGTCTCAATGAAGCAGTTTCCTCATCCACACACTAGTATAATCTCTGTGTCTCAGAAATGTTAGGGAAATTAAACAAAACCAGGTTCATAAATCAGATAAATCATCTGTTATATCCAACCATAACAGATGTTCAATAAACGGGAATTCACACACACACACACACACACACACATATTAATGGGAATTCCCTTTCCTGCAATATTTTAACTGTTCTGATTTTATAATCATTTATTCTCCAGTTGCTTTGGTCAAAGATTTTTACATAAAAAATTTTAAAACATCTATTCATTAGCACTAGCTAGAAAATTCTGCTAGTACATAATTTATTATTGCATCATTAAATCTAAGAAGTTGTGCTCATTATTAATTAGCTATTTCCTGAGTTCATTCCTTCTGATGTGGAAGGACACTATATCCCCCACTTTGCAAATAAATTCCAATTCAATAAGCTTATCTTAGGTTAAAAAAAAGAGGGGAAGAATCAATATTTCTTTATGATCTATGTGCCTAGGTGACTAATTGCATGCATGGGATCCAGACTCCACCACTTAACTAGCTGTGTAATCTTGGGAAGGTAGCATAAATTTTTGGTGCCTAAGTTTTTAATCTATAAAATGATGCTGATTATACCTACCTCATAGTATGGTGAAGACAACTGAGTGAGTTGATTGGAACAATGCTTGGCACATAATGAATACTCAATACTTATTAGCTATTATTATTTCCCCATGTTATACATAGCTTGATCCTCACAGCAACCCTTCAAGGGCTGTGTTTCTCTCTAATGTCCCCTGAATGAGAAAACCGAGCTTGGCAAACCTGCCCCAGAACCCATAGCCAGCTCCCAGCAGCCTCACATCCTGCCCAGGGTCTTAGGAGCCCAAAGCCCTGAACTTTCCTCCACAGCTTGACACTTTCCAGGAGGCTGGAACTAGTTCTCTTGAACTAGTAAAAGTAAAGTAATTTACTTTAAAACTCATATTTTACCACCCTAGAGAAGGCAATTAATATATTAATTTTTTCCATTTAAAATTTTCATTTACTTATTGATATATAAACACACATAGATAGATGATAACCAGATAGATAGATAAGAGATACAGATAGAGAGAGAGATTTTCAAAACAGAGTCTTGCTCTGTGACCCAGGCTGGAGTGCAGTGGAATGATCATGGTTCACTGTACCTTTGAATTCCTGGGCTCCAGTGATCCTCCTGCCTTGGCCTCCCAAAGTTGCTAGGATTACAGGCATGAGCCACTATACCTGGTCTTTAATACAGAAATATGTTAATTGAGAATTCACATGCCATCTAAGTGAAAGTGACAGTTCAGCATATATAACATGTAGATTTTGCCAGGTGCAGTGGCTCATGCCTGTAATCCCAGCACTTCGGGAGGCCAAGGCAGGTGGATCACGAGGTCAGGCGTTCGAGACCAGCCTGGCCAACATAGTGAAACCCCGTCTCTACTAAAAAAAAAAAAAAAAAAAAAGCCGGCCATGGTGGCAGGAGCCTGTAATCCCAGCTACTTGGGAGGCTGAGGCAGGAGAATCGCTTGAATCTGGGAGGCGGAGGTTGCAGTGAGCCGAGATTGCGCCACTGCATTCCAGGCTGGGCATCAGTGTGAGCCTCTGTCTCAAAAAAAAAAAAAAAAAGTAGATTTTTTTTGTTGTCTCACTTCTGAATTTTTTAAGTTAACTATTACATTATATATATGTGATTACATATATGTATTTGACCTCCTCAGGCACAGGTGACACATAAATATATTAACTGAGAATTTACATGCCATCCAAGTGAAAGTGACAGTTCAGCATATGTAATAAATATACATATTTTTTAGTTAACAAATATACATATATTTCTTAACTTCAAAAACTCAAGGACTGATGGAAAAAAATGACAAGGATTACAGAGAACAAACCAAAAGTGAATTTAAAAGAAGGATTTCTTAGAGGCCACCATCTGAATTCAAATGTATCTGCCAATAGGGGCAGGAGCAGGAGAGGATGAAGTCACAGTAGGGTTGCAAAATGCTGCCAATCCACTTAGAGTTGTTTACTGACCTCTTCCCCACTTGCTTCCTCCCAGTCTTTGGAGAACATAACTGAGAGTTCTAAATTCTAATTTTCTTCTCATAGACACTCCCATGGGAAATCATGATGTAATTGACGAATGTCCCTGTTGCCAACTTTAGCCATTTAATATCACAGAAATCTGCTAAGGAAATGTTTGTGCTATTTCCCATCCAGCCTGGCAAAGGGCAGTCCCCTTTGACATATTGAGAAAAGTTGCCAGAGACATTTTCTGGTAAACTGACACAGTTCCTGGGGCTTAGAAGAAGAAACAGGTCCCTCTAACAGGCCAAGACAGACACCAAGAAAGGGAGCCAGAGAACAAAACAAGCAGATTTTGTCTTTTTTAATTGAACTTTTTCTTTGACATTATTATAGATTTATATGGAGTTGTAAAAAATACTACAAAGAGATTTCCTATATCCTTTGCACAGCTTCCCCAATGGTAACGTTTTGCAGAATGATAGTATAATATCACAACCAGAATACTGACAATGAACAGTCAGGACACAGAACAGCTCCATCACCACAAGGATCCCTAATGGTGGTCCTTTATAGCATCATCTACTTCCCTCCCACCTTCTCCCTCTCCTTAACCCCTAGCAATTGTAGGTAAGAAAATATAATTTCTTTTCCTTCCCTTTATAGGTTCATAGTTGAGACACTCTCCTAAAAATAAAAATCAGATTAACAGAAGAAAAACAGGCCGGGTGCGGTGGCTCACACCTGTAATCCCAGCAGGTTGGGAGGCCAGAGGCAGGCAGATTGCTTGAGGCCAGGAGTTCCAGACCAGGCTGGCCAACATGGCAAAGCCCCATCTTTACTAAAAATACAAAACTTAGTTGGGCGTGGTGGTGTGCACCTGTAGTCCCAGCTCCCAGGGGGGCTGAGAATCACCTGAGCCTGGGAGGTCAAGACTGCAGTGAGTTGAAATCGTGCCACTGCACTCTAGCCTGATCAATCGGAGTGAGACCTTGTCCCAAAAAAGAAAAAAAAAAAAAGAACAGAAGGTGGGGTGCGGTGGCTCATGCCTGTAATCCCAGCACTTTGGAAAGCTGAGGTGGGTGGATTACCTGAGGTCAGGAGTTCAAGACCAGTCTGGTCAACATGGTGAAACCCCATCTCTACTAAAAATACAAAAATTAGCCAGGCATGGTGGCGCATGACTGTAATCCCAGCTACTCAGGAGGCTGAGGTGAGAGAATCACTCGAACTCAGGAGGCAGAGGTTGCAGTGAGCTGAGATCACGCCATTTGCACTCCAGCCTGAGTAACAAGAGTGAAACTCCATCTCAAAAGAAAAGAACAAAACAAAAAAACAAAAAAACAGAAAAGCAGAAGTTCAATGTGTGCTGTATCTACCCATCATGAGGGAAAGGCCTCTGTTCAAAAGGATTTCTCTCTCTGGGCCGGGTGTTGTGGCTCACACCTATAATCTCAGCACTTTGGGAGACCGAGGTAGGTGGATCAAATGAAGTCAGGAGTTTGAGACCAGCCTGGGCAACATGGTAAAACCCCGCCTCTACTAAAAATACAAAAATTAGCCAGGTGTAGTGATGGGCACCTGTAGTCCCAGCTACTTGGGAGGCTGAGGCAGGATAATCGCTTGAACCCAGGAGGCGGAGGTTGCCGTGAGCCAAGATCACACGGCTGTACTCCAACCTGGGGAACAAGAGTGAAACTCTGTCTCGAAAAAAAAAAAGCATTTCTCTCTCAAGGCAGTGGCTTAAGGACCTTGCTTAAGTAGCATTTTAACAAACAACCATAAATCCTACCTAGTGACAAGACAAGGGAGAGAGAAGTTCTAGTCAGTTATTTATTTATTTTATCTATTTATGACAGGGTTTCTCTCTGTTGCCCAGGTTGGAGGCATTGGTGCCATCATAGCTCACTGCAGCCTCAACCTCCTGGCCTCAAGCAATCCTCCCACCTCAGCCTCCAGAGTAGCTAGGACTACAGGTATGTGCCACCACACCCTGCTAATTTTTTTTTTTTTTTTTTTTTTTTTTTTTGTAGAGACGAGGTCCCGCTCTGTTGTCCATGCTGGAGTTCTGGGGTTTTAAAAGGTGGGAAAATGTGGGAAGACAGTAAAATCTGTTCCCAGATTCCTCTGGTGTCTGCTGGTCCCTCCTCTGTGCCAATACGTAAGTGCTGTCTCCAGTAAGGAAGGATATATGTCTCACCATCAGGCAAACAGAGGCTGAGGCAGAGTGTTCTCTGGCACTTTCAATGCCTTTAATGTAACAATCCTCAATATTTGGGAGAGAAATATTTTGGTTTCCTTCACAATCATTAGTCTGTCCATTTCTATAATTTTATCAGCACAGGATGTTACATGAATGGAATCATACAATATATAACCTTTTAGAATTTAATTTTCTGGTGATAAATCCAGGTGGCTTTGTGTACAATAGTTCTCTTTCTATTGCTAAGTAGAATTCCATAGTATGAATGTATTAACTTGAAACAAACCAGATGACCTCCAAAGGTTAAATGATGACCATTGGCGTTCACCTGGGTTGTTTCAAGTTTTTAGCTATTTACTAATAAAACTGCTGTAAATATGTATGTACAGATTTTTGTACATAAGTCTTCATTTCTAGGATCAATACCCAGGAGTCCAATTACTGAGTTGTAAGGTAGTTGCATATTTAGTTTTTTAGAAAACTGACAAACTATTTTCTAAAGTGGCTATAACATTTTAAATTTCACCAACAATGAATGAGTGGATCCAGTTTGTCCCCATCATTGTCAACATTTGTTGTTGTCAATATTAATTTTAGCCATTCTGATTGTGATTTTAATTGGCATTTCACTAATAGTTAAGGCTGTTGAGCATCTTTTCTTGTGCTTATTTTCCACCTGTACATCTTTTTTGGTAAAATGTCTCCTCATGTCTTTTGCCCATGTTCTTTCTTTTTTTTTTTTTTTTTTTTTGAGACAGAGTCTTGCTCTGTTGTTCAGGCGGAAGTGCTGTGGTATGATCATGGCTCACTGCAGCCTTGACCTCCTGGGCTCAAGAAGCATATCCTTCCTGAGTAGCTAGGACTACAGGTGTGCACCACCATGCCTGGCTAATTTTTTTATTTTTGTAGGGACAGGGTCTTACTTTGTTGCCCAAGCTACTCTTAAACTCCTGGCCTCAAGCAATCCTCCTGCCTTAGCCTCCCAAAGTGCTAGGATTATAGGCATAAGCCATTGTGCCCAGTTCCATGTTTTCAGTGAATTGTTCTTTCTGAGTATTGAGTTTTCAGAGTTGTTTTTATAGTCTGGATGCTAGTCCTTCGTAGAATATTTTCTCCCACTCTGAGCTTGTCTTTTTATCTTCTTAATGTCATTGGCAGAACAACAGTTTTAATTTAGATGAAGTCCAATTTATCAATTTTCCTCCCAAAAATGTGCTTTTAGTATCAAATCTAAGAATTCCTTGCCTAGCCCTAGATTCTGAAGATTTTCTCTTATTTTTTTCTAAAAGTATTACAGTTTTACATTTTATATTTAAGTCTGTGATCCATTTTGAGTTTATTTTTATATAAGGTATAAGAATTAGAGCCTGGGCCAGGAGCAGTGACCCATGCCTGTAATACCAGCACTTTGGGAGGCCAAGGTGGGTGGATCACCTGAGGTTGGGAGTTCAAGACCAGCCTGACCAACATGGAGAAACCTCATCTCTACGAAAAATACAAAACTAGCCGGGCAAGGTGGCACATGCCTATAATCCCAGCTACTCAGGAGGCCGAGGCAGGAGAATCACTTGAACCCGGGAGGCAGAGGTTGCAGTGAGCCAAGATTGCACCATTGCCCTCCAGCCTGGGCAACAAGAGTGAAACTCCATCTCAAAAAAAAAAAAAAAAAAAAAAAAGAGAATTAGAGCCTAGGCAACATAGTGAGACCTCGTCACTAGAAAAAAATTTTTTTTAATTAGCCAGGATTAGCCAGGCATTGTGGCACACACCTATAGTTCCAGCTACTTGGGAGGCTGGGATGGGAGGATCTCTTGAACCCAGGAGTATGAAGCTGCAGTGAGCTATGATGGTGCTATTGCACTCTGGCCTGGGCAGCAGACCAAGATGTCTCAAAAAAAAAGAATTAGGTCATTACATCATGGTAGTTTTTTTGGCCAATGCACGTCCACTTGCTCTAGCACCCTTTGTTGAAAAGGCTACCTATCCTCCATTGAGTTGCTTTTGTATCTTTGTCAAAAATCAGTTGGCTCATGCCTGTGATCCCAGAACTTTAGGAGGCCAAAGCAGGAGGATCTCTTGAGCCCAGTAGTTTAAGGCCAGCCTGGGCAACATAGTGAGACCCTATCTATTTTATTTTATTTTTTTTATTGAGACAGAGTTTTGCTCTTGTTGCCCAGGCTGAGTGCAATGGTGCAATCTCAGCTCACTGCAATCTCTGCCTCCTGGGTTCAAGCAATTCCCCTGCCTCGACCTCCCAAGTAGCTGGAATTACAGGCTCCCGCCACCACCCCCAGCTAATTTTTGTATTTTTAGTGGAGAAAGGGTTTCACCATTTGATCAGGCTTGTCTTGAACTCCTGACCTCAGGTCATCCACCCACCTCGGCCTCCCAAAGTACTGGAATTACAGGTGTGAGCCACCATACCCAGCCACAAGACCCTATCTCTATTAAAAATAATTTTTTTAATTGGTTTGGCATATTAACATTGGTCTATTTTTGAGTTCTTTGTTCTGTTCCATTAATCTATTTTCTATCCCTCTGCTAATACCACACAGTTGTGATTACTATAGCTATTTAAGTCTTGAAATAGGGTAGACTGATTTCTCCTACTTTATTCTCCTTTTGCAAAAATGTTTTACCTATTCTAGTTCTTTTGCCTTTTCTGATAAATTTTTAAACAAACTTGTCTGTAACTACAAGGAATTGTTGGAATTTTTACAGGAATTGCATTAAACCTACATATCAATTTGGGAAGAATTATCATTTTTGTTATGTTGAGTCTTTCAATCCATGAATGCTGTATGCCTCTCCATTTATTTAGATCTGCTTTGATTTCTTTCTTTCTTTCTTTTTTTTTTTTTTTTTTTTTTTTTTTTTTTTTGAGACGGAGTCTCGCTCTGTCGCCCAGGCTGGAGTGCAGTGGCGCGATCTCCACTCACTGCAAGCTCCGCCTCCTGGGTTCACGCCATTCTCCTGCCTCAGCCTCCTGAGTAGCTGGGACTACAGGTGCCCGCCACCGCGCCCGGCTAATTTTTTTTTTTTTTTTTTTTTTGTATTTTTAGTAGAGACGGGGTTTCACCGTGTTAGCCAGGATGGTCTTGATTTCCTGACCTCGTGATCTGCCCGTCTTGGCCTCCGACAGTGCTGGGATGATAGGCTTGAGCCACCGCGCCCGGCCGCTGATTTCTTTCTTTAGCATGGTGTGGTTTTCAGCATACAAGTCTTGTACATGTTTTGTTAGATTTACAGTTTGGTTTTTTTATTTTTATTTTTTTCTGGGTTGTTTGTTTGAGACAGACTCTTACTCCATCACCCATGCTGGAGTGCAGTGGCACAATCTCAGTTCACTGCAACCCCTGCCTCCCGGGTTCAAGTGATTCTCCTGCCTCAGCCTCCCGAGTAGCTGGAATTACAGGCATGAGCCACCACGCCTGGCTAATTTTTGTTTTTTCAGTAGAGACAGGGTTTTTGCCTTTTGGCCAGGCTGGTCTTGAACTCCTGACCTCAAGTGATCCTCCCACCTTGGCCTCCCAAAGTGCTGGGATTACAGGTATGAGACACTGCGCCCAGTCTTTTCTGCTTTTAGTGACTATAAATGGTATTATCTGCCGGGCACAGTGGCTCACGCCTGTAATCTCAGCACTTTGGGATGCCAAGGCGTGTGGATCACGAGGTCAGGAGTTTGAGACCAGCCTGGTCAACATGGTGAAACCCCATATCTACTAAAAATACAAAAATTAGCCGGGCATGGTGGCACATGACTGTAATCCCAGCTACTCAGGAGGCTGAGGTGAGAGAATCACTTGAACCCAGGAGGCAGAGGTTGCAGTGAGCCAAGATCATGCCACTACACTCCAGCCTGGGCGACAGAGCGAGACTCCGTTAAAAAATTTTTTTTTAATTTTAAAAATTGGTATTGTTGCCCAGGCTGGAGTGCAAGGGCATGATCACAGCTCACTGCAGCCTCAACCATGTGGGCTCAAACAATCCTCCCATCTCAGCCTCCTCCTCCACTCCTGCCTAGTAGCTGGGTCTACAGGAGTGTGCCACCTCACCCGGCTAATTTTTGTATTAAACTCCTGCGCTCATGGCTGCCTACCTCGGCCTCCAAAAGTGCTGAGATTTCCATGCCCAGCCTGGTATTGTATTTTTAATTCCAGCATCTACATGTTCATTGCTGGTATACAGAAATCCAATTGATTGTGTACGTTTATTTTGTATCTTGAGACCTTGCTGAACTCACTAGTTCTAGGATTTCTTTTTGTAGATTCCTTGGGATTTTCCATCAAGAATATCATATTATGCCGGGCGTGGTGGCTCAAGCCTGTAATCCCAGCACTTTGGGAGGCCGAGACGGGCGGATCACTAGGTCAGGAGATCGAGACCATCCTGGCTAACACGGTGAAACCCCGTCTCTACTAAAAAATACAAAAAAAACTAGCCGGGCGAGATGGCGGGCGCCTGTAGTCCCAGCTACTCAGGAGGCTGAGACAGGAGAATGGCCCGAACCCGGGAGGCTCAGCTTGCAGTGAGCTGAGATCCGGCCACTGCACTCCAGCCTGGGCGACAGAGCGAGACTCCGTCTCAAAAAAAAAAAAAAAAAAAAGAATATCATATTATCTGCAAATAGGAACAGTTTCATTTCCTCCTTTGCATCTATGTGCCTTTTATTTCCTTTACTTGCCTTATTGCCTTGGCTAGAACTTCCAAAATTATAACTGAATCAAGAGTGAGTAAGAGTGGGTATCTTTGCTTCATTCCTGATCTTAGAGGTTATTATGGGCTAAAATTATTTCCCTCCTACCCCTCTGCCCAAATTCATATGTTAAAGCTCTGATCCCCTTTACCTCAAAATATGACTGTATCTGGAGATAGGGTGATATGATTTGAATCTGTGTCCCCTTCAAATCTCGCATCGAATTGTAATCGCCATTGTTGGCAGTGGGGCCTGGTGGGAAATGATTGGATCATGTGGGTGGGGTTCTTATGAATGGGTTAGCACCATCCCCTCGGTGCTATCACTCTCATGATAGTGAGTGAGTGAGTGAATTGTCGTGAGATCTGGTTGTTTAATAGTGTGTGGCACCTCACTCCTGTCCCTCACACCACCCTTCCCCTGCTCAGGCCACGTAAGATGCCTGCTCCTGCTTTGCCTTCCACCATGATTGGAAGCCTACTGAGGCCTCCCCAGAAGCAGAAGCTGCCATGCTTCCTATACAGCCTACAGAACCGTGAGCCAATTAAACCTCTTTTCTACATTAGTGTCACTAAAGTTGGTATACAATCCCTTCCACTACTAAATTTGACTGGCTTTTTTAAAAAAGAGAAAAAATAACAACAACAAAAAACTCTTTTATTTATAAATTACCCAGTCTCAGATATTTCTTTATAACAGTGTGAAAACAGACTAATACATGGGGTCTTTAAAAGGTAATCAAATTAAGATAAGGTCACTAAGGTGGGCCCTAATTTAATATGGCTGGGGTCCTCATAAAAAGAGATTAGCACACGGACTCATAAAGGGAAGACCACGTGAAGACACGGAGAAGGCAGTCATCTACAAGTCAAGGAGAGAGGCCTCAGAGGACACCAACCCTGCTGACACCTTGATCTTGGCCTTATAGCCTCCAGAACTGTGAGAAAATAAATTTCTGTTGCTTAAGCCAACCAGTCTGTGGTACTTCGTTATAGCAACCCCAGCAAACTAAAGGTGAAAAGCATGCAGTTTTCACCATTAAATATGCTGGCTGTAGTTTTTTTGTTTTTTTTGTTTTTTTTGAGAGAGAGTCTCGCCCTGTCACCCAGGCTGGAGTGCAATAGCACAATCTCAGCTCACTGTACAAAAATTAGCCAGATGTGGTGGCAAGCACCTACAATCCCAGTTACTCGGGAGGCTGAGTCAGAGACTTACTTGAACCTGGGAGGTGGAGGTTGCAGTGGGCCGAGATCACACCACTGCACTCCAGCCTGGGTGACAGAGCGAGACTCCCTCTCAAAAAATGAATAAATAAATAAATAAATACAATTTAAAAATAAATAAATAAAAACAAAATAAATAGTAATTATTATTATAGGAGTATTCAAATTATCTGAACTGTGATTATCTCAAATTATCTGACTTGTGTTTTTGAGAAATGGTCATTTCATCTAAGTTGTAAAATTTGTGTGTGTGGAGTTGTGCCTTGTATTCTCTATTTATCCTACTCATTTTTAAATACACTGATTTATTTAATTTTTCTTCCCAGATGGAAAAGTGCTTTATTGTTTTCATTACAGTAAAAAATAGAACATACCCATAGTAAAAAAAAAATATATATATATATATATATAGAATATAGAATATTTCCCAGGAAAGGAAGTAAATCTAACCAATCAAAGATGTTAACATTCTAGTGAAGAACCTTTCAGACATCCATCTTATCCACCCACACAAATACATGAATGTATATATGGATACATATAAATAGGATCATATTATAAGTGCTCATCTGTAACCATTCCTTTCACTCAACAAATATATGTCAGCATAGATCTACACCATCATTTATGATAACCACAAGCTATTCCATTGTGTGAATATATTATAATTTACTTTACCCTATCTGATGTTGATTGTCAAAAGGCTAAGTTGTTTTTAGTCTTTTATATAAACAACACTGTGGGTGAATATCCTTGTTCATTTAGCTACAGATGTGTAGCTAACTCTTTAGAATTATTTCCAAGAGAAGAACTACTGGTACATTCATTGAAAATTCTGATCCATGTTACATAGATATATTATGTCGGAAAAAGAAGAAGAAGAAAAGAAGAAGGGGAAGAAGGGGAGGAGGAGGAGACGAAGGAGAAGAAGAAGAGGAGAAGAAGGAGGAAGAAGGAGGAGGAGGAGAAGGAGAAATTCTGATACATACAATCAAACTACATTGCACAAAAATATATTACCCTATCATCACCTTGCAAGCACTGTACTTTTTTTCCCCTCCTTGCCAAAATAATTTGTGAAAAAAATCAGGTTTTTTTGGTAGTACTGTAGTTGTTTTGCTTTTCTTTGAGTACTTATGAGATTGATGTATTTATGGGGTTTTTTTGTTTTCTTTTGTCTTGTAATTTGTGTTTCCTCTTCAAACACTACCTAGAAGCAGTAGGTTTCATTAGGCAGTCTAGAACGGATGTCCCCAACTCCCAGGCTGCAGACCCATATGGTCTGTGGCCTGTCAGGAACCAGGTGGCACAGGAGGAGATGAGCATGGGTGACTAAGCGTTACCACCTGATCTCTGCCTCCTGTCAGGTCAGTGGCAGCATTAGATTCTCATAGGAGCACAAACCCTATTGTGAACTGCACGTGCAAGTGATCTAGGTTGCATACTCCTTATGAGAATCTAATGCCTGATGATCTGAATTGGAACAGTCTCATCCCCAAACGGTTGCCATACCCCGTCCATGGTAAAAAATGTCTTCCATTAAACCAGTCCCTGGTGCCAAAAAGATTGGGGATCCCTGCTACAGAGGGTTGATTTAAGAAGCCCTCTTGGCCAGGCACAGTGGCTCACGCCTGTAATTCTAGCACTTTGAGAGGCTGAGGAGGGTGGATCATGAGGTCAGGAGTTCAAGACCAGCCTGGCCAATATAGTGAAACTCTATCTCTGCTAAAAACACAAAAATTAGCCGGGCATGGTAGTGCGCACCTGTAGTCCCAGCGACTCGGCAGGCTGAGGCAAGAGAATTGCTTGAACCTGGGAGGCGGAGGTTGCATTGAGCTGAGATCACGCCACTGCATTCTAGCCTGGGCAACAGAGGGAGACTTCATCCCAAAAAAAAAAAAAAAAAAAAAAGAAACCCTCTTAAACCCTTTTATTGGAAAAGAAGATCCAGCCTTAATACCTTTTCCAAAAACCATGGCAGCTTAAGTATTTTCATGTTTTTCTAATTTGTTTGTTTGTTTGTTTTTGTAGAGACAAGGTCTCACTATGTTGCCCAGGCTGGTCTTGAACTCCTGGGCTGAAGTGATCCTCCTGCCTTGGCCTCCCAAAGCACTAGGATTACAGGCATGAGCCACCAAGCCCAGCCTTCATGTTTTCTAATTTTACTGAAAAGCATTCTTATATCCTCGATATAAAAGAATAAAATAAAAACCTAGTGGGGGATGGATGGGTGATGATGATTGCATGACAGTGTGAATATATTTAATGTCACTGAAGTGTACACTTAAAAGTTGTTAAAAAGGTAAATTTTATGTTATACATATTTTACCATAGTTTTTTTTAACCCAGTTGGGGAAGATAGATATAGATATAGATATTTTTGCATACAGACAAGAATTTTGACTTCATTAGTTTATGACAGAAGAATTGACTCTCAGTCTACTCTCCTTAAAAGAAAAAGAAATGAGATTAAAGAAAGTATGGCTAATATTCCACTTTCATGTTCCATATGCTAAGAAATATGAGTTTCTTAAAAATTTAAATCTACCCTTGTTTTGAGATGTATAAAATAATAAATCATATCATCAATAAACTTAATAGTAAATAAAGGGTACTTTACAGAAACATACATAAATGATATCCTCATTTAAAATACTTTGCTTATATGCCACAAATTTACTTCCAAGAATAATGATATGTAAGTTCATTTATATATCAAACTATGTTTGAGACAAAATAATTTATCAAATCTTCTGGGATGATGGCTTTTTTTTTTTGGAGACGGAGTTTTACTCTTTGTTGCTCAGGTTGTAGTGCAATGGTGCGATCTCAGCTCACTATAACCTCCGTCTCCCAGGTTCAAGTGATTCTCCTGCCTCAGTATCCCGAGTATCTGGGATTACAGGCATGCACCACCACGCCTGGCTAATTTTGTATTTTTAGTACAGACAGGGTTTCTCCATGTTGGTTAGGCTGGTATCGAACTCCCAGCCTCAGGTGGTCTGCCCGCCTCGGCCTCCCAAGTGCTGGGATTGATGGCTTTTAAAGTTCCTTTTATCCTTCGGTTCTAGCTCAAAAGGCTTAGAGGTCCTCTTCCTGCCACTTGCTGACGTTTCTGTTAACGTTATTCAGTAATTTGCTCACATTTCATTATTGACTATCATTTTCATTAACATCCACTAATATTTCTTCAGCTCCTGTTAGAGACTGACTACATGGCTTGGTGACACAGGTCCTGTGGTCAGCTCATTGAGTCATTACATGCAACTAAAACCTTCCAATAGTCTAGGGAACCATAGTCAAATTGTGGAAAAGTCTGGAAAAGGACCTAAGAGAAGACCTTGTCTTTGCTTTGGGGGCTCTGATGCCCAAGTTATCTTGTGGCACCTCTGCTCTCTTCGCAGATACACAGAACCTTCCTTACAGTGCTGGGACCCAGGAAGAAAGGATTCTTAGGGGCATGGAAAGGGGGTTGGAGGTGGAGAGTCTTCTGCTCCTGCTATTTGCCTGGTACCCACAGTCTTCAGGTAAGAGGTGGCTGAGGAGATAGCAGAGTCCAATTCCATTCTGACCACCTCCCCTTACAACCCATTTTCCACCCACATGCCAAATGTTTTATGTTTCATATTTTATGTTTCTTGATTTGCTTTATATTTAAAAACATAAATCAGGTGTAGTCATTCCTGTGTGGCTCACCCTCCAATGGCTTTCCATTGCTTTTAGAATGAAATCCAAACTCCTATGACAGTTATGACCTGGCTCCTGCCACACTGACTCCCCTTTCTGTCCTTCAATGTCACCAAATGCTTACCCAGCTCCAGCTCTTCCTAAAGGTAGGCTCATTCTCACCCTCCAGTTCCAATTCAAACATCACTCGCTCTCTATCACATTGTCTTATTTACTTCCTTCACAGCACTGACCACACTCTATATTTATCATGTTTATTTTTTTGGGTTATTGTCTGTCTCTCCTCCCTCAATTAGAATGTAAGTTCCATGCAGACACCCTAGTCTGTCTTGTGTATTGCATCCCCAGCATCTAGCACTGTGCCTGGAATATGCTAAGTGTGCAACATGAGTGTTTGTGGAATGATCCCTATACTCTCCACCCCAAATCAGTATAATTGTCCATAAAACTGAGCTCCCCAATACATACCATCTTGTGGAAAAACCAGTACCTTGCAATCCTAGAATTTATAATCTAAGGTTCATTTTTAAAGAAAAAGACAAATAGTCAATGTGCTAGAAGAGTGTCTCTGTCCCACCTCCAAAACAGATAAAATCAAGATGAATTTACCATTTTGAAAGGAAAACACACAGTGGCCTATACCTGCATGTTCCAGGTGTGGAAAAGACGAGGTATTTGCTGAACTTCTATGTAGGCTGTATCCTCCGGAAGATGTAACTGGAATGTAGAGATGTAAAGCATAAACCTCTTTTGAGTTGTACTGAAAGGGATGTGGTTTGAATGGAGTCTAGCAAAATGCACATGAGAAGCAAGAATCCACCAGTGTGTATCAAACACTGTATACTCTAGGGGAAAGAATATCTATTTTTAAACAGACTTCTTTAAACATAATTATTCCCAAATGCCAAAAAGAAATCCTTTCATAGCAAGCACACCAACAGAAACTGTGACACGCCCAGCTGGCCCCCGTACAGTCCCCTCCTGCTCTCCCTTCTGTCCTGCTGACCCAGGCACTACAGCCAGTGGTAGCTTCTCCCCAGGCGCTCTAGGCAAGCTCCTTCCAAGGAAGCTGTAAGTTACCCAGAAGGTGGGGTGCTGGAAGTGAGGATGTTTTTTTCCCTCTTGTTTGAATGATTGAATGTCTTAAAGTGAGACTGTACTCATCTATTATTTAGATCAATTTTTTTAAATAATAAAAAGAGAACATAATTTTACTTAAAAAACAAACCTTTAGCTTGCCTTCTCAGAATGAGACTCTCTGTCTTCCTGGTTGACAACCACTTGAAAAACAATTTGGTAAGTTGTTTTTTTTTCTTTATATACATATGTTGTGGACAGGTTCTTGCTCTGTCGCCCAGAATGGAGTGCAGTAGCACGATCTCTCCTCACTGCAACCTCTGCCTCCCAGGTTCAAGTGATTCTCCTGCCTCAGCCTCCCAGGTAGCTGGGATTACAAGCATGCACCATCATCCCCGGTTAATTTTTGTATTTTTAGTAGAGGTGGGGTTTCGCCACGTTGGTCAGGCTTGTCTCAAACTCCTGACCTCAAGTGATCCTCCCACCTCAGCCTCCCAAAGTGCTGGGATTACAGGCGTAAGCCACCACACCCGGCCGGGAGGGAACTTTTTATGGTGATAGAAATGTTTTCATCTGTATTGTTGTGGTGATTGCATAAGTATATATATTTGTGAAAACTCAGAGAACTGTGCACTTACAAATGGAGGCAAATTTTGAGATCACTGAATTGCGAGGTATGTCCGTTTAAGGCTGCTCATTTGGCAACTTGAAATGATCAGGAATCAAGGGGCTTCCTGGATTGCAGACATGTACTCTTGAAAATTTGGCTTTGGTAATTGGGCTTTCCCATCAAGATTTGTCATTTTCAATGTATATAGAAATAAAACTTGCCACTCTCCGGCCCTCCCCTTGCTCCCTGTTAGGGCTTCTATTTAATTGATCTGGTTGGGCAGTCCATGATCACCTCTCTAGTTAAGATCCTGCCTTACTGATGTTGAGGATCCCCTAAAGGAAGACTTTAACTGGAATCTGAGCCTTAATCTTGGAAAGGCAGCATCCTGGTGAATTGGGCCGATTGCGTCAAACAGAAATTCTTGCCTTGAGGTTTTTTGGGATTGTTGTTGTTGTGTTGTTTTGTTTTGCTTGTTTTTGAGACACTCACTCTGTTGCCCAGGCTGGAGTACAGTGGTGTCACCTCGACCTCCAAGACTCAGGTGATCCTCCCACTTCAGCCTCCCCAGTACCTGGGACTACAGGTGTGTGCCACCACACCCGGCTAATTATTGTATTTTTTTGTAGAAATGAGGTTTCGCCATGTTGTCCAGACTGGTCTCAAACACCTGGGCTCAAGCGATCTATCTACCTTGGCCTCCCAAAGTGCTAGGATTACAGGCATGAGTCACTGCACCCAGCCTTAAGGTATTTAAATTAGTGTTTGTAAATGGGGAAAGCATACCTGAAATTGAAATAGAGGATACTGGAGTAGATGTGTGATTCAAATAAACTGGGTTAGAGCGTAACAAATTGGCAGCCTTTTGTTGCCAATTTACTAGATCTGTTTTTTGTTTGTTTGTTTGTTTGTTTTGAGACAGAGTTTCACTCTGTCACCCAGGCTGGAGTGCAATGGCGCAATCTCAGCTCACTGCAACTTCTGCCTCCTGGGTTCAAGCGATTCTCCTGCCTCAGCTTCCCAAGTAGCTGGGATTACAGGCAGCTAATTTTTTTAGTTTTAGTAGAGATGGGGTTTCACCATGTTGGTCAGGCTGTTCTCAAACTCCTGACCTCAGGTGATCTGCCTGCCTCGGCCTCCCAAAGTGCTGGGATTATAGGTGTGAGCCACTGTGCCCGGCCAGATCTGGTATTATTTTAAGAGACTCCTGAAGAAGCATTAGTTAAAAGTGTGATAGTAGAAAGACAGACATTTAATATTCTATGTGCTGCTTAGCTATTCCTGTTAGTTTCACTCCATTTCAGCCTGTACATTAGCTTCCAAGGACGTCTGTGAGCAGATGAGTGGCGTCTTCGTGACAGTGATCCTTGGAGTGTGAGACCTGCAGTGCTGGGCCACGATCATGGAGGCTGCCTGTTAAAATGCAGGTAGGTTCCTGGGCTCTACCGAAAACCTCTCTCACCTCAATGAGATGGACCAGGGACTCCATCTTGGATGATATCCCCAGTGATGTTCACGTGCTCCCGGTTTTGGGAATCACTGTTGCTTCTCTTTGGAGATAACTGCTGAAGATGGGACGGCGGAGCTCTTCAGGTGACAGCAAAACACTCCTAAGGCTGAAGGGCCGAGAGCCTGCCTCACAGAGAAGGCAGTGGCTAGCAGAGCTTCCAAAGCGCCAAACCAGGAGTTCAGGTCGTGTCGTCTTTGCAAGGTGGCCAGCTGGAAGAAGACCCAGTGGTGCTCTTGAAAATTGTGAGTCCTTTGCAGAAGATGCTGTGGCCTCGTACTCATGGAACCCATTTATGCACTTCCCTCTGGGAAAGCTGCATCACAAGGTTTCCTCCTGGCTTCCTAAAGTAAAACTTTCAGAGCTTTTTGCCCACAGCAGGGAACTGACACTCCATGGTTACTAAGAAACTTTCGAACATCTGAGAGGGCAGGTCATCTTGAACTGGGTGATCAAGAGCCCAGGCAATCATCGTGGCAGTAATCCCAGCCAGCCCTGCCCTGCAGAATTCACAGGAAGCCCAGCTCCTCCTCCCTTACAACTTCCCAGGACCACTTTGGGCCCCCAACGGACGAGTCCTCACATGACTCCATAGAGGTGACTTCGATGGCTCAAATGGCTATCGGAAGAATCTGTACCGGAGCTAGGCAACCTTTGGGGAACCACCAGATGAAATTGTGGATGTAACTCACTGTTAGGGCCATTCAGAAAGATCTATTAAGAAAGTGATGCCAGACATGGTGGCTCACACCTGTAATCCTCACACTTTGGGAGGCTGAGGTGGGTGAACCATTTGAGGTCAGGAGTACAAAAATTAACCCAACGGTAGTGGCTCACGCCTGTAATCCCAGCTACTCCAGAGGCTGAGGCAGATCATCGCTTGAGCCTTGAGGATGAGGTGGAGATGGAGCAGCAGGGAGATGGGGTGAAATTTTTTAAAAAATTGGCCGGGCACAGTGGCTCATGCCTGTAATCCCAGCTCTTTGGGGGGCCAAGGTAGGAGGATCACTGGAGGCCAGGAGTTGGAAACCAGGCTGGGCAACAGGGAGATCCCCATCTTTACAAAAAATAACAATAATAATAAAATTAGCCAGGTGTGGCAGCATGTGCCCATAGTCCTAGTGGCTCAGAAGGCTGAGGCAGGAGAATCACTTGAACCCAAGGGCTCGAAGCTGCAGTGAGTCATGATCATGCCACCAAACTCCAGCCTGAGTGAAAAAGACAGACCCTCTCTCTTAAGAAAAAAACAAAGTAATATGGCAGGAGATGCTTTGAAGCTACACAATAAATACACATTTTACTCCAAGAATTAGGAATAAAATAATTTTATTAAAAATGAACATAGATATGTCATGATGTAGAAGGCCAAAATTGCACCAATTTGGCTGGGCACAGTGGCTCATGCCAGCACTTTGGGAGGCTGAGGTGGGTGGATCATTTGAGGTCATGAGTTCGAGACCAGCCTGGCCAATATGGTGAAACCCCACCTCTACTAAAAATACAAAAATTAGCCAGCCATGGTGGCAGGTGTCTGTAGTCCCAGCTACACAGGAGGCTGAGGCAGGAGACTCGCTTGAACTCAGGAGGCAGACGTTCTGGTGAGCCGAGATCACGCCACTGCACTCTAGCCTGGGCAACAGAGCGAGACTCTGTCTCAAAAAAAAAAAAAAAAAAATAGGAGGCTGTGCATGGTGGCTTATGCCTGTAATCCCAGCGCTTTCAGAGGCTGAGGCAGGCAGATCACCTGAGGTCAGGAGTTTGAGACCAGCCTGGCCAACATGGTGAAACCTCATTTCTACTAAAAATATAAAAATTAGCCAGGCGTGGTGGTGCATGCCTGTAATCCCAGCTACTCCAGAGGCTGAGGCAGGAGAATCACTTAAACCCAGGAGTTGGAGGTTGCAGTGAGCCAAGATTGCGCCATTGCACTCCAGCCTGGGTGACAGAGCGAGACTCCATGAAAAAAAAAAAAAAAGTTGTACTAATTTTTATGATGAAATAGGAAACATGAAAGAAATTTTACAATGTGTCAGTTCCTGTGGACTAACCCAGCTTGAGAAGCCCCTCATGGCCTGCACTGTCTCCAGTGTATTCTCTGGCCTCATCATTTTCCAGCCTTATTATGAACTGTGGAGTTTACTGTATTTGGAACCTATAGACTTCTAAGCCTCTGACTGTATTTATTTCTGACTTAGTATTGATTTTAGAGGCTTCCAATTGATTTTTTAAAAAACATATTTTAAACAGAAATATTCTGATTTTTTTTTTTTTTTTTTTGAGACGGAGTTTCACTCTTGTGGCCCAAGCTGGAGTACAATGGCACAATCTCAGCTCACTGCAACCTCCACCTCCTGGGTTCAAGCAATTTTCCTGCCTCAGCCTCCCAAGTAGCTGGGATTACAGGCACCTGACACCACGCCCGGCTAATTTTTGTATGTTTATTACAGATGGGTTTTTGCCATGTTGGCCAGGCGGGTATCGAACTTTGACCTCAGGTGATCCACCCGCCTCAGTCTTCCAAAGTGCTGGAATTACAAGCCTGAGCCACCGTGCCCGGCTCTGATGCTTTTTTTTTTTTTTCAGACGGAGTCTCTCTCTGTCACCAGGCTGGAGTCCAGTGACATGATCTCGGCTCACTGCAACCTCTGCCTCCCAGGTTCAAGTGATTCTCCTGCCTCAGCCTCCTGAGTAGTTGGGACCACAGGCACATGGCACCACGCCCAGCTGATTTTTGTAATTTTAGTAGAGATGGGGTTTCACCATATTGGTCAGGCTTGTTTCGAACTCCTGACCTCAGGTGATCCCCTGCTTCAGCCTCCCAAAGTGGTAGGAGTACAGGCGTGAGCCACCGTGCCCTGCCCTGATGCTTTTAAAGTGTGAATATGGTCAATGATCCCATTGAGATAGAGCTGCTATGTAATAATATTATTACTACTAGAAAATTTAATTTTCCAGTCCATTCATACAGGTTTAAGAATATTTGCTGATTTGCAAGAAAGGGTCTCAATTCCAACGTAAGTAATTCTATATGGCCCTGAAGCCACACAGTTTTAACTCACGGCTACATGTACAGCCTAGCAGTTCCTTTGATGCTAACCTTCCAGACAAAGTTCTCTGAGCTAGATCATTCAAGGGTGAACCTCTTAATTATGCAGCTTCATGTCACCGATGTGTTCCTATTACGGTGTCTGCTTGAAGGTCGTGGTTCAACTTTAAATAAAACCTTAGTAGAATTACTAGCAATTTCAGTGTTTGCTCCCTACAATTATTTTACCATCTAATGAAAACTTTAAGAACACAATTTGGAGGACTATCAAATTAGTTCCAGACATCTGATAGATGGATATGCAAATGAGCAGATTTAGAGATATACATGAAAAACATATTTCCTTTTTTTTGAGACAGAGTCTCACTCTGTCACCAGGCTAGAGTGGGCAGTGGCGCGATCTCAGCTCACTGTAACCTCCGACTTCTTGGTTCAAGCAATTCTCCTGCCTCAGCCTCCTGAGTAGCTGGGACTACAGGTGAGCGTGATCACGCCTAGCTAATTTTTGTATTTTTAGTAGAGATGGGGTTTCGCCATATTGGCCAGAATGGTCGTGACCTCTTGATCGAGTTTTGCTCTTGTTGCCCAGGCTGGAGTGCAATGACGTGATCTCGGCTCACCGCAACCTCCGCCTCCTGAGTTCAAGCCATTCTCCTGCCTCAGCCTCCCAAGTAGCTGGGATTACAGTCATGCGCCACCACGCCTGGCTAATTTTTGTATTTTTAGTAAAGACAGGGTTTCTCCATGTTGGTCAGGCTGGTCTTGAACTCCTGACCTCACGTGATCCGCCCGCCTCAGCCTCCCAAAGTGCTGGGATTATAGGCATAAACCACTGCACCCGGCTCATATTTCCTTTTTTCACAGATATACATATGTATATGGTATCATCAAGGTATATCAACATTTGATTATAATGAGATACATGATACATTGGTTATTATTTACATGGACAAGTAAGCCAGAGCCTGACTCTCTAATATCAACAAAAATCAGGGTCGTTGGTTTGCCCTAGCACTAACACAGTTTGCTAGGTGACTGAACGGTGAAAAGGAGGGGAACGGGGATCTGAAATCTTAGATACAGGGAACTTCATTTTCTAACAGCATGGTCTCTTAATAAAACTGATGTGTTTTTTGGGGGTTTTTTTTTGTTTTTTTTGGACAGGGTCTCTGTGTGTCACCCAGGCTGGAGTGCAGTGGCGTGATCCTGGCTCACTGCAACTTCTGCCTCCCGGGTTCAAGTGATTCTCCTGCCTCAGCCTCCCAGTAGCTGGGATTACAGGTGCCCGCCACCACTCCCGGCTAATTTTTGTATTTTTTGTAGAGATGGGGTTTCACCATGTTAGTCAGGCTGGTCTCAAACTCCTGACCTCAGGTGACACATCCACCTCGGCCTCCCAAAGTGCTGGGATTACAGGAGTGAGCCACTGCCCCAGCCCTGATGATGCTTAATCCAAACGAAAAAGTAAGACTGGGGCCACCACACTTGCTACACTGGAGAACAGAATATTTAGACACTAGGTTAAAAACCTGTGAGAATGTCCTGAAAGTTAAAGAACTGTCATAGAACAAGTTCTATGATAAGCCTGTTACTAACACAGCCTGGGCTAGTTGGCCCTAACTCACCCGACCAGGATTCAGCATAGGGCAGGGAAATCACAAACTTCCTAGTCATTATTAGGTCAAGAAAAGCAGATCTTGAAAAAGAATTAGAAAATGACTAGCTATAATTTGTACCTTTGATGAATGTAATTCTAAAATTTTGTTGAATTTAAGAGACCATTTTAATTTACAAGATGTTAAAATGTGAAAACAGCAAACATGAGTCTTAGAACTAACGACAGGCAGCTTGGTAGATAAGGGCTGGAATGAGGAACACATTTCTTTAACCCGGAAAGAAAAGACAAATGCATGTAAAAACATAATTACCGGCTGCCGGGGGCACAGTGGCTCATGCCTGTAATCCCAGCACTTTGAGATGCTGAGGCGGGTGGATCACCTGAGGTCAGGAGTTTGGGACCAGCCTGGCAAACACGGTGAAACCCCGTCTCTACTAAAAATACAAAAATTAACTGGGCATGGTAGTGCACACCTGTAATCCCAGCTACTCGGGAGTCTGAGGCAGAATAGCTTGAACCTGTGAGGTGAAGGTTGCAGTGAGCTGAGATCGAGCCACTGCACTTCAGCCTGGGTGACAGAGCAAAACTCCATCTCAAAGAAAACAGACAAAAAAAGAAAAAAAAAAAAGGCTGGGTGTGGTGGCTCACACCTGTAATCCCAGCACTTTGGGAGGCCGAGGCCAAGGATTGCTTCAGGCCAGGAGTTCAAGACCAGTTTTGTCAATGTAGGAAGACCTCATCTCTACAAAAGAAAACTTTTTTTTTGTTTGAGACAGCGTCTCACTCTGTCACCCACGCTGGAGTGCAATGGCGTGGTCTTGGCTCACTGCAACCTCCGCCTCTCGGGTTCAAGCGATTCTCCTGCCTCAGCCTCCAGAGTAGCTGGGATTACAGGGGCCTGCCACCATGCCTGGCTAATTTTTTTATTTTTAGTAGAGATGGGGTTTCACCATGTTGGCCACGCTGGTCTTGAACTGCTGACCTCGTGATCCGCCCACATTGGCCTCCCAAAGTGCTGGCATTACAGGCGTAAGCCACTGCACCCGGCCAAGAAAAACATTTTTTTAAGATGACATCTCTAGTCATTAGAGAAATGCAAATCAAAAGCACAATGAGATACCACTTCACATCCACTAGATGACTATAAACAAATAGACTGATAATAACAAGTGCTGATGAGCAGGGGAGAAATGGGACCCCTCCTACACTGTTAATAGGAATGTAAAATGGTATAGCTCTGTTGGAAAACAGTTTTTCAGAAAGCCAAACAAAAAGTTCGTATATGATCCAGCAATTCCACTCCTATGTACTCCCAGGAGAAATGAAAACATATTTCTACACAAAAAATTGTATGCGGGCAGGCGCGGTGGCTCACGCTTGTAATCCCAGCACTTTGGGAGGCTGAGGCAGGTGAATCACTTGAGGCCAGGAGTTTGAGACCAGCCTGGCCAACATGGTGAAACCCCATCTCTACGAAAAATGCAAAAATTAGTCAGGCGTGGTGGCAGGCACCTGTAGTCCCAGCTGCTCAGGAGGCTGAAGTGGGTGAATCACCTGCACCAGGGAGGCAGAGGTGGCAGTGAGCCAAGACCACACCACCGCATGCCAGTCTGGGTGACAGAGCGAGGTTCTGGCTCAAAAAAAAAAAAAATGTATGAAAATGCTTACGGCAGCATTATTCATAATAGCCAAAAAATAGAAATAATTCAGATGTTCAGATGTTCATCAAATGATTAATGGATAAAGACCACATAGTGGCCGGGTGCGGTGGTTCACACGTGTAATCCCAGCACTTTGGGAGGCCGAGGTGGGCAGATCATGAGGTCAGGAGATCGAGACCACCCTGGCTAACACGGTGAAACCCCATCTCTACTAAAAATACAAAAAATTAGCCGGGCGTGGTGGCGGGCACCTGTAGTACCAGCTACTCAGGAGGCTGAGGCAGGAGAATGGCATGAACCCAGGAGATAGAGCTTGCAGTGAGCCGAGATCACACCACTGCACTGCAGCATGGGCAACAGAGCAAGATTCCATCTAAAAAAAAAAAAAAAAAAAAACCATGTAGTATATTCATACATTAGAATATGATTTGGTTATAAAAAGGAACAAAGTACTCATTCATGCTGCAACATGGGTGAATCTTGAAAACATTATGCTACGTGGAAGAAGGCAGACACAAAAGAGTACATATTGCATAACTCTACTTATATGAAATCCCCATAATAGGTAAATCTAGGCCAGGCGTGGTGACTCACGCCTGTCATCCCAGCACTTTGGGAGGCCAAGGCAGGTGGATCACTAGGTCGAGATTGAGACCATCCTGGCTAACATGGTGAAACCTCATCTCTACTAAAAATACAAAAATTAGCTGGGCATGGTGGTGCACACCTGTAGTCCCAGTTACTCAGGAGGCTGAGGCAGGATAATCACTTGAACCCAGGAGGTGGAGGTTGCAGTGAGCCGAGATCATGCCACTGAACTCCAGCCTGGTAACAGAGTGAGACCATGCCTCAAAAAAAAAAAAAAAAAAAAAAAAAAAAGGTAAGTCTATAAGAAATAAAGAGTGGCTCCTAATGTCTATGGGGTTTCTTTTTAGGATGACGAAAATATTTTAATACTGTCCTTATGAACTCTTCCAATACATTAAGCACTATTAAATTGTAAACTCTAAATGGGTGAGTTGTATGGTTGATAAAGTTATTAAATCACAATCCAGGGGCTGAGATTAAAAGAGAAGAAAAAACAATCCATATAGTGTCTGTTTATAATTTTCATTTTTTCTATACCCCCACCCCCCATCCTCCTCCTTTTCTTTGAGACAAGATCTCACTCTGTCACCCAGGCTGGAGTGCAGTAGCTGATAATAGCTCACTGCAACAAGCTGAAAATTGTAAAATATTAGTAGAATAACTGTACCTTTTCTGTTTATTGGCTCCTTTTCCTCAACTTATAAATATTTTAAGGTTGAAATTGCCTTTGCAAAATTATGACAATAAGAGAAATCTGACATAGTTGACTCCATCTTGCTTCAGACCTCCAAGCTGTCCTTGGTCATTTCTGTGCATAGGCCTAGCTAACCTTGGGAATAATTTAGTTTATAATTTAACTTGAAAGAAAGGATGATAACAGTCCCTCCCTAAAACTAACACCCTCCTTGCTTAGGGACCAAAAGCAGCCTTTGCAAGACTTTAATTTTGTTTTTTCTTTTTTTTTTTTTTTTAGACAGAGTCTTCCTCTGTTGCCCAGGCTGGAGTGCAGTGGCACAATCTCAGCTCACTGCAGCCTCTACCTCCTGGGTTCATACGATTCTTCTGCCTTAGCCTCCCAAGTAGCTGGGATTACAGGTGAGTGCCACCACCCTCAGCTAATTTTTGTATTTTTAGTAGAGATGGGGTTTCACCATATTGGCTAGGCTGGTCTTGAACTCCTGACCTCAGGTGATCCACCCACCTTGGCTCACAAAATGCTAGGATTACTGTTGTGAAGGCCACAAAAATAGGATTATGGGAGGGACCTGAGTTCTACTAAAATGTAGGAGTAGTTTCTATAATCTCTTACTGCCCAGGAATCATGTGGCCAGAGATCACAAGATTTGTGACTTCCATAGATAACATCACTATTGTGGAACCTAAGATTGGTTTTTAAAGATTTTTTTCAGACTGACCCCACCTGGACTCATGACTCATGACTCAGCTGATCCTTTGGCCCCATGAGAGGCGGACTCAGTGCAGGAGGATTGTTTTCCACATCCCTATGATCTCATCCTCAGCCAATCAGTAGCAGTCATTCCCTAGCCCCTGCCCAACAAATTGTCCATAAAAACCCGAACCTCTGAGCCTTCAGGGAAACTGATTTGAGTGTTAGCTTTAGTTGAGTCTCATGGGCTGGCTTTGTGCCAAGTAAACACTCTACTACAATGTTGCCCCAGTAAATTGGTTTTATCTGTGCAGCAGGCAGGACAAACCCTTCTGACGATTATAAGGTTGCTTCAATCTTATGAGAAAAAAAAAATTACCTAGCTCTTTCCCTCATTGTTCTTTGATTGGTGTCCTTCCTTTCCACCTCATTAACCAATGCACTCTGATTTCCAGCACCAGGGCCCCTACCCACAACTATTCATACTGAGGTTAAAATGGCCTTCAGGGCTGGGCATGGTGGCTCATGCCTGCAATCCCAGCACTTCGGGAGGCCAAGGTAGGAGGATCACCTGAAGTCAGGAGCTCGAGACCAGCCTGACCAACATGGAGAAACCCTGGCTCTACTAAAGATACAAAATTAGCCGGGCATGGTGGCGCATGCCTGTAATCCCAGTTATTCAGGAGGCTGAAGCAGGAGAATCGCTTGAATCTGGGAGGTGGAGGTTGTGGTAAACCGAGATTGCACCATTGCACTCCAGTCTGGGCAACAAGAGCGAAACTCTGTCTCAAAAAAAAAAAAAAAAAGACTTCCGGCCAGGCATGGTGGCTCATACCTGTAATCCCAGCACTTTGAGAGACCAAGGTGGATGGATCACCTGAAGCTGGAAGTTTGAGACCAGACTGGCCAACATGGTGAAACCCTGTCTCTACTAAAAATACAAAAAAAAAAAAATTAGCTGGGCATGGTGGCATACGCCTGTACTCTCAGCTGCTCAGGAAGCTGAGGCATGAGAATTGCTTGAGCCTGGGAGGCAGAGGCTGCAGTGAGCCTCTGCACTCCAGCCTGGGCGACAGAGTGGATTCTGTCTCAATAAATAAATAAATGACCAAATCCAAGGGATTCAGTCCCCATCTTGACCTCTTGGGGTAATTTATCACTGTTACATCCATCTGGAAACTGTTTCCTTACTCCTATAAACCAAAAAGTATCTGAGACAGGTCACAATCAATCTAGTTTATTTTACCAAGGTTAAGGACATCCCAAAAGACCTAAAAACAGAATCAAAGAAACAGTCGGTGGCCTGTGCCTTTCTCCAAAGATGATTTTGAAGGCTTCAATATTTAAAGGGGAAATGTGGGCTGCAGGGAACAGAGGGAGGGTACAGTAATCCACATGTTTCAAAAGAAAAGGAGCAGGGAGGGGAATGGTCAATTATGTATTAATCTCACGCTCAGTCAATGGGCACTTTACATAAGATAAAATGAGGCTGGGCGAGGCGACTCATTCCTGTAATCCCAGCACTTTGGGAGGCCGAGGCGGGCGGATCACCTGAGGTCAGGAGTTCCAGACCAGCCTGACCCACATGGAGAAACCCCGTCTCTACTAAAAATACAAAATTAGCCAGGTGTGGTGGCAGGTTCCTGTAATCCCAGCTACTCGGGAGGCTGAGGGAGGAGAATCACTTGAATCTGGGAGGTGGAGGTTGTGGTGAACTGAGATTGTGCCACTGCACTCCAGCCTGGGTGACAGAGCAAGACTCTGTCTCAAAAAAAAAAAAAAAAAGATAAAGCTATCTGTTTAGGAACAAAAGCAAGCCAGTTTCTTGCTTTCAGCTTAATTTTTTTCTTTTGGCAGAGTAAACTGGGGTCCCAAGTTTATTTTCCTTTCGTACTCTCAAGACACCAATCTCTCCTTGTTCTCCTCTGGCCAAGTCTCAAGTCTCTCTCCCTTTCTGCCAACTCCTTAAAGGTACAAGTTTCATAGGATTTTCAACCCTAACGTTTTTTCGATTTCACTTAAAAGACCTTTTTCTGGGTCAACTCATTAGTCATGGCTTCAATTACTGAACTCCCAACAGAATTTGGCTCTCACCCTGCTATGAACTTTAGGGCAATGGTTTATTCTTATTTATTTATGTATTTGTCTATTTATTTATTTATTGAGACTGGTTCTGGCACTGTCACCCAAGCTGGAGTGCAATGGCATGACTGTAGCTCACTGCAGCCTGGAACTCCTGGGCTCAAAGGAGCTTCTTGCCTCAGCCTCCTGAGTAGCTGGGACTACAGGCGCACATCACCACATTAGGCTATTTATTTATTTATTTATTTGAGACAGGGTCTCACTATGTTGCCCATGCTAGTCTCAAACTCCAGGCCTCAAGTAATCCTTGAGCCTCATCTCCCAAAGTGCTGGGATTACAGGCATAAGCTACCATGCCTGGCCCATAGTTTCAACTGTTTACAAAGTGACTCCACCCGTATGTTCCATTGACACATCACAATTATATGTTTACATATCAACTCACTATCTTCCCCTGAGAGTAGCATCTCCACCTGTTGTCTCCATTTGGTTCCATTATCCATCAGTTACCAAAGTCATCACTAGATTCCATTATCTCCTGCCTCAGCCCCGAGATTCAAAGTCACTCAACCCTACGGTTTCTGCCTCCTTCGCAGTCCTTAAATCCATCTCCTTTTCACCATCCTGCCCCAGTTTATCTATTTGGGGGGTGGCATTGAGGGAGGAAGAGGGATGTGCATCAGAACCACCTGTATAATGTTCTTAAGGAAACATACAAGCCCAGCATGGTGGCTCACACCTGTAATCCTAATGCTTTGGTAGGTTAAGGCAGGATGATCGCTGGAGGCCAAGAGTTTGAGACCAGCCTGGGCAACACAGCAAGACCCCATCTCTACAGAAAATTTAAAAAATCATTTGGGCATGATGGTGCATGCCCTTAGTCCCAGCTGCTTGGGAGGCTGAGGCAGGAGAATCGGTTGAGCCTATGGGTTTGAGGTTACAGTGAGCTATCATTGCACCACTGCACTCCAGCCTAGATTACAAAGTGAGGTCTCTCAAAAAATTAAATAATAAACAAACAAATAACCATTACATACCCTGCCCCATCTCCAGAGATTCTGAACCTGTATACACTCTTCCTTATCTTCACTGTCCTTAACCCATTTTCAACACGGCTGGCAGAATGATCCAATGATCCTTCAAAAATGCAACCTCTCTGTTTAGCCTTTCAGTGAGTCTCTAGGATGAAAGTCCAAACTCCTCTCAAACCCGTCACCTTAGGTTCTTGCCCACAGCTTCCACCTCATCTGCTGCCACTCCCTATGGATATCCCACACTCAATCCTTATCAAATGGTAGTACTTGCTGTTCCTGGAACACGCCTTCTTTCCTCACCTTAGTGTTCTCTTCTCTGTGGATATCCTCTGTGATATCTTTCCACTTGATAGTCACTTTGTTCAAAACACCTCTCCTGACTTCTCTAGGCAATTAGTTATTTCTGTCACAGGTGTTGGAGCCAGAGCAACTCCATTTTGAATACAGGCTGAGACCTACTGGGCTGTATTGCCAGGTTAGGTATTCCTAGTCACAGGATGAGTTAGAAGGTCAGCACAAGATATAGATCATAAAGACTCAGCTGATGAAACAGGATGTGATAAAGAAACCAGCTGGCCAGGCACGGTGGCTCAGCAGACAGATCACGAGGTCAGTAGTTCGAGACCATCCTGGCCAACATGGAGAAACTCAGTCTCTACTAAAAAATATACCGGCCGGGCGCGGTGGCTCACGCCTGTAATCCCATCACTTTGGGAGGCTGAGGCGGGTGGATCACGAGGTCAGGAGGTCAAGACCAGCCTGGCCAAGATGCTGAAACCCCGCCTCTACCAAAAATATAAAAAAATTAGCCGGGTGTGGTGATGGGCACTTGTAATCCCAGCTACTCAGGAGACTGTGGCAGATAATTGCTTGAACCCGTGAGGCGGAGGTTGCAGTGAGCCGAGATCTCCCCACCGCACTCCAGCGACACAGCGAGACTCAAGACACAGTGAGACTCCGTCTCAAAAAAGAAAGAAAAATAAAAACAAATTTAGCCAGGTGTGGTGGCATGCGCCTATAGTCCTAACTACTCGGGAGGCTGAGGCAGGAGAATCACTGGAACCTGGGAGGCGGAGGTTGCAGTGAGTCAAGACCGTGCCGTTGCACTCCAGCCTGGGTGACAAAGCGAGACTCTGTCTCAAAAGAAAAAAAAAAAAGAAACCAGCCAAAACCCACAACAACCAAGATGGTGATGAGAACAACCTCTAGTTGTTCTCACTGTTTATTGTACACTAATTATAATGCATTAGCATGATAAAAGACACTCCCACCAGTGCCATGACCGTTTACAAATGTCACAGCAACATCCAGGAGTTATCCTATGTAGTCTAAAAGGTGGAGAAATCCTCGGTCCTGGGAAATCCTTGCCCCTTTCCTAGAAAATTTTCGAATAACCCTCTCCATAGTTAGCATGTAATCAAGAAATAGCCATAAAAATAGCCAACAAGGCTGGGCGCAGTGGCTCACGCCTGCAATCCCAGCACTTTGGGAGGCAGATGGATCACTTGAGATCATGAGTTTGAGACCAGCCTGGCCTACATGGCGAAACACCATCTCTACTAAAAATAAAAATTAAAAAATTAACTGGGTGCGGTGGCACGCGTCTGTAATCCCAGCTACTCCGTGGGCTGAGGGAGGAGAATCGCTTGAACCCGGGAGGTGGAGGTTGCAGTGAGCCGAGATCATGCCATTGCACTCCAGCCTGGGTGACAGCGAGACTTCAGCTCAATTAAAAAAAAAAAAGAAAAAGAAAAAGCCATCAGTAGCCCTCAGTGCTGCTCTGCCTATGGAGTAACCATTCTTTTATTTCTTTACTTCTCTAATAAACTTGGTTTCACTTTATGGGCTTGTCCTGAATTCTTTCTTGTGCAAGATCCAAGAACCCTCTTTTGGGGTCTGGATTGTGACCCTTTCCAGTAACATTTCCTCTTCTCTGTTCCCACAATACTTTGTCCATATAGTGATTCTGTATTTATTAGTAGATAATTACAAATATTTTTGTTTATACAATGTCTTACCCCCTAAACTGTCAATAGATTTTGTTCAATTTATTTTTATATGCTCTAATATAGAGCCTGGCACATAATGTATATTCAACAAATGTTAACTGAATAAATTTTCAAGGGAATAAGTTTTAATTTTTGTCTTTCTGATTGCTTAGTGTTTAATATATTATAAAAAATATTATTCAGGCCGAGCACGGTGGCTTATGCCTGCAATCCCAGCACTTTGGGAGACCAAGGCAAGGGGATCACCTGAGGTCAGGAGTTTGAGACCAGCATGGCCAATATGATGAAACCCTGTCTCTACTAAAAAATACAAAAATTAGCCAGGCATGGTGGCACGTGCCTGTAGCCAGAGCTACTTGGGAGGCTGAGGGAGGAGAATGGCTGGAACCCGGGAGGCAGAAGTTGCAGTGAGCCGTGATCATGCCACTGCACTCCAGCCTGGGCAACAGAGCAAGACTCCGTCTCGAATAAATAAACAAATAAAAATAAAAACTACGATGCACTTTCAGGATAGCATGCTCTTTGGATCTATTTAAATAGTGACAGTTTATATTTGAACAGTATCTTTCATTTTTCAAAGCACTTTCCCCCAACATTTTATTATGAAAATCTCCAAATATATGGAGGAAAAATAATTGTAAGTGAACACTCGTGTTGGGACTCAGAAACCGATACCCCAAAATGTGGGGCTTTGACATGTTGAATGGAAGCCTCAAGGTCTCTCTGACCTCACTGCCCTGCACCATCTCTCCCAAAGCACAGGATGAAGTTGAAGTTCCTTTATCTGGCTACGATCCAGACCCACCAAAAGGAACAATTGTTTTTTCTTCCCCTCTCTGTAAGACCAAAAATGTAACCACCCGAAAAGACCCTTTCACAAGATAATGTGCAAGTTCATCCCTATGCCCTGATCCATTCACTTTCCCTAGTCATCCCCTCAACACAATGCCTCTGCTCCTCTCTCCCCAAGTCTGTTTGCCAGGATGGTAGACAAGCTTCTGAACCCCGTCGGGCATGTGTTTCTCCCTATGCACACGTTAATAAATGCATATGCCTTCTCTCCCATTAATCTGCCTTTTGTGAGATGATTTTTCAGTGAACTTCAGAGGGCAAAGGGAACATTTTTCCCATGGTCCCTATACCCATATATACCCACTACCTAGATTCAAAATCAACATTTTGCTATATTTGCAAAACACTTTTCATAGGCTAATTTTACTATCACCTTAAAAAAAATTTTCTTTTTACAAGTACTACTCCTTGTGGAGCAGGGCTACCCCGTAGGCAGTGTGCCCAGAGTAGCTTATTATCACCTTTTACTTCACCTAATGACTAAGGTGTGATTCTATGTTTTATAGATAAGGAAACTGAAATTGAGGCTTTAATGACTTCCAAGGAGCTTATCTGCCAGAAGTTGTAATCAGCTTGTGCCAGTTGATCTGTCCACACCCTCTAGGAGTTAGACACCTCTAGGTCTGAAGAATATTTAGAATATTCCTGTGATGAAAAGTTTGCAATTCCACAACACAGGGGAATCAGTAAAATCATGGGAAAACCAACAGAATACATTTCTAACTCATGAATCATTCAGAGAAGAATCCAGTCTTGGGTTTTCCCTCCCCCTCATCCCATTTCTATTCCTGATTAGTCATCATTTCCTGCCCAGCCTATCTGAGATGTTTCTTCCATCCTTTCTTTTCCAGTAACAGTAACCTGATGCAGATCTACAGTATCTGTTATCTCAGCTGATTTCCTTTCTGCCTTTTCATGAACCAGAGACATGTGATTTCCAATTAAAGCACAGCCCTGACCATATCCTTGCCCAGCTTACAAAACGTCAACGGCTCGAAGCTATCTACCGAGTTAAGCCTACTATAATCCCCCTCCTTCTACACTACAACCTATCCACGCATCTGTCCTCTTACTCCTTAGCTTCCATCTTACATGAATGACTAAAGGTTGTTTCCCCAAATACACCCTTATTTACTTTTTTCATTTATAATTCACCACCGCCCCCACCAAAGTTTCACGTGGGTAAATTCTAGACCTTCACGTCATAGGCCAACTCAAATGCCAATCCTTCTAATGTACCTTCTAGAGATCCCGGGCCTGTTGTCATCTCTATCGCCAATCTTTGGCATCTTGTGGCACTAATCTCAGTCTACCTTGTAGAGCTTTCTGATCTGATTTCCCTTGCCACCTTCTTCTGCTCCCTTTGCCTAAGTGTAACACCTCTGAGGAAAGGGACGCTGCTTTAATCACCGTCGCCTCGCACATAGTCGGTGCTTTATTGTGCTTAATGTCGTTTAACGCAACACATCCTGCCGAGGGGGTCGGAGGCGGACGACTTTTGCTGTATCCACACAGACCCGCGCATGCACACACGGACGCCGTCTGCATCTCTGACAGACACGTGTCCCCTGGGCCACAGCCCTGGAACTGTCTCGGGATTCCCAGCCTGTGGGCGTTTCCATGCTGGCCAGCGGAAGGGGACGCTTTTTGCTTCAGAACTGCTTCAACGGATATCTCTTACTTTAGACCGCCTACAGATTCTACCCGATAAATCAGCCTAAGCTCTGCTTCCTTTTAAAACAGGATTACGCCGGGTCGAGGGAGCCCGGCGTGGCCGCGCAGTGGCCGGGTCCCGCGGATCCCCCTCCACCTCACACTTGGTAGCGCCCGCTTTGTCAGCGCGCAGCGCTAGCCGAGCGGCCTGCAGCTCTCGCCAGGTCTCACAGCAGACGGTGCCGACGCAGCGCTCTGGCGCCTCCCTCTCCGGCTCTGCTGCCCGGGATTTCCTCAGGACCTGCGCCGCGCGAGAAGGAGACTGGGAGCATCCGCCCAGACTGCTCGGACAGTCGGCTCGACTCGCTGCCCTCGGCCCCAGCCGGGCTCCGCGTTGGTGGCGGCGGTGCCCGGCATGTTTCATAGTCCGCGGCGACTCTGCTCGGCCCTGCTGCAGAGGGACGCGCCCGGCCTGCGCCGCCTGCCCGCCCCAGGGCTGCGCCGCCCGTTTTCCCCGCCGGCGTCTGCTCCCAGGCCCGCATCCCCCAGGCTGCTGGCGGCGGTCTCGGCGGCCTCGGGCGCCGCGAGGTCGTGTTCCCGAACAGGTGAGTGCACCCCATTTCTGGGCGGAGAACGCCACGGCCGCCAACGCTCGGCCGCCACCTGGAGACAGCGCGGAATGAATGGGAAGCCCGGGGCTGCAGTTCGTGGGATCTGGCCTGAAACCTTCCCGGAGCAACCTTCTCTGTTCCCTTTTTCCTCTTTCCCTGTCCCCCGACTTGCCTGGGGCTTGCATCAAAGCTGGTAAGAAATGGGAGGCTGTATTCAGGTTCTCGCTTGACCCTTGGAGGCCGTGCTTTCAGAATTTCTTGCTCTTGACCTACGTTAAATTTCCCCCTTCCGAGGCTACGAGTTACTATTTTGGTTACACTTTTTATTGCACGGAAATTAACGGAAATTTTTATGGAAAAAAATCTAAATGATGCTTATTTGTTCATATGGCTTTCGTGGTCTAGATATTAAGTTTTTAAAGTCGTGATAACACATTGATTCATTTAACGTTTCTTTTTCTTTTTTTTTTTTTTTTTTGTTTTGAGACGGAGTCTCACTCTGTCACCCAGGCTGGAGTGCAGTGGCAGGATACCGGCTCACCGCAACCTCCGCCTCCCGGGTTCAAGCGATTCTCCTGCCTCAGCCTCCCGACTAGCTGGGATTACAGGCGCCCGCCACCACGCCTAGCTAATTTTTGTATATTTAGTAGAGACGGGGTTTCACCATTTTGGCCAGGCTGGTCTTGAACTCCTGACCTCGTGATCCACTCACCTCAGCCTCCCAAAGTGCTGGGATTACAGGCGCGAGCCATCGCACCCGGTCATTTTACGTTTCTTTGGATTTTTTTTTCTTTTTTGGAGACTTCAACTCATTTTTTTTTTTTTTTTTTTTTTTTTTTTTTTTTGAGACAGAGTCTCGCTGGTCGCCCAGGCTGGAGTGCAATGGCGCGATCTCGGCTCACTGCAAGCTCCGCCTCCCGGGTTTACGCCATTCTCCTGCCTCAGCCTCCCGAGTAGCTGGGACTACAGGCGCCCGCCGCCTCGCCCGGCTAATTTTTTGCATTTTTAGTAGAGACGGGGTTTCACCGTGTTAGCCAGGATGGTCTCGATCTCCTGACCTCGTGATCCGCCCGCCTCGGCCTCCCAAAGTGCTGGGATTACAGGCGTGAGCCACCGCGCCCGGCCTGACTTCAACTCTTAATACTTAACATAATTTTGTGTCCTGTGTACCTAAGATCTTGTAAAAGTGAGGCCTTAGTTTCACCAACAGCTGTTTTTATACATCATAGTAATTACCCTTTTTTTTCCCCTTTTTAGCCACCTCCGTTTCTGCCTGGGCACACATTACCGTGGCCACAAATTGCATACAAATTAATTATACTTTTAACATTGATAAGTTTTTTCTTTCAAAACTAGGCAATACATAGCATTTTTTTTTTTTTTTCCGAGAGGGAATTTTGCTCTTGTTGCCCAGGCTGGAGTGAAATGGCGCGATCTTGGCTCACCGCAACCTCCGTCTCCGGGTTCAAGCAATTCTCCTGCCTAAGCCTCCCGAGTAACTGGGATTACAGGCATGTGCCACCACGCCTGGCTAATTTTTGTATTTTTAGTAGAGATGGGGTTTCTCCATGTTGGTCAGGCTGGCCTCGAACTCCCGAACCCAGGTGATCCGCCCGCTTCCGCCTTCCAAAGTGCTGGGATTACAAGCGTGAGCCACCGCGCCCGGCCTATAAAGTTTTAAAAATAGGCCGGGCGTGGTGGCTCACGCCTGTGATCCAGCACCGTGGGAGGCCGAGGCGGCTGGATCACCTGAGGTCAGGAGTTCGTGACCATCCTGGCCAACGGGTGTGGGCGTGGTGGCACTCGCCTGTAATATCCCAGCTAAGAGGCTGAGGCAGGAGAATCGCTTAAACCCGGGAGGCAGAGGTTGCAGTGAACCTCTGGAGATCGCACCATTGCACTCCAGCCTTGGCGACAAGAGTGAAACTCCGTCTCAAAATAAAATTAATAAAAATTTAAAAATGCATATATATATATGCATCATATATATATAATCGTTTTATATATATATATATTATATATATATATAATATATAATATATTATATATATATATATATAAAACGATTATCTGGAATGTGATTGAAGCCAGTACTTTAAACTCTATTTGCATTGCTGGCGGATGTTTAGATATTTCCCAAACTAGTATCAAACTCCTGGCCTCAGGCTATCCTCAGACTCTGGAGTAGTGGAGATTTGCAGGTGGAAGCCAACCACGCCCAACTTAGTTGTAAAATTAGGATGTTGAATTGGTTGCTGGAGACTCTGAACTATATTGTTCCTTAGAATAAACTTGACAGTTAGATTCCCCACCCCCACCCCCAGTTTCGTAGGAATGTGGCACATTGTGAAATAACTGCCAGAATGGGTATACCACCTGATAACTTTTTTCTTGCTGGAAATTTTAAGAACTACATTGTTAGGTTTGAGGTAGGAAAAGTAAAAGAAAACGAGATGATGTCTTTTGTACCAGCTTTTATCTTAAATTCCCTCAGTCTCAGAGGCAGGGTTAGTAGGTGCCTCTTGGGAATACAGTTAGCTTGTGTAAAACAGATAGAGATGGCTGTGTTATCTGAGCAATTACTGTTATCTGAGTAATAAATATCAGGTCAGATTGGAATGTTGGGCTTTTGACTCAAAGTGTTGAATGAACTTCTTTTAAGAAATCTCCTGAAACCCCCTAGTTTTACAGATTAGGAAATTGAAGGACTTTATGGTACTTAAACTTTTGTAGGCAGTTACTGTAAAGTCTAGACATTTTTCCTGTATCATGCAGTTTTAGCTTCGGCTTGTTGGAAGAAACATGTGCGTGCATTGATTCATTCATTGCTTGTTCACTCATTCCAGATCTTTACAGAATGTCTCACACAATGTAGGTGCTTTATTATAGGAGCTAAAAAGAACATGAGCTTTTTAGTCAGTCCCTAAGGAGTTTACTGCCCAGTAAGAGATGAGATTTGCACAAAGAAATGGCTGTTTAATGAAATGAAACACCTTTTATTCTCTGGACTTGGAAATGGCACAAGGGTGCAGGAAAGCAGGAAGTCCCTTTTAGGCTTCTAGAAGTGGATGGCATTTCAGCTGGCTCTTGAAGCATGGTTAGTATTGGAAGAGATTACTATAAAGCATTTTGTTTGGAAAAAGCAGGCATAAATGCAGAAAGGCATGAGACACAGATGAGGAAGGGTGAGAGAAGAGGCACTTTGCAAAATGGACATTGTTTTCCAAAGAGCCTCAGAGCCAGCACTAAGTACTTTTTAATTTTAATTTTAATTTTTTTTGAGACAAGGTCTCGCACTGTTGCCCAGGCTGGAGTGTAGTGGCACCACCTCTGCTCACTGCAAACTCCACCTCCCAGGCTCAAGCAATTCTCCTGTCTCAGCCTCCGGAGTAGCTGTGACTACAGACACACCACTGTGCTGGGCTAATTTTTGTATTTTTAGTAGGAACGGGATTTCAACACGTTGCCTAGGCTCTCTCATCAGCTCTGGTGATCCACCTGCCTTTGCCTTCCAAAGTGCTGGGATGACAGGCATGAGCCACTGCGCCCAGCCTATTAAGTGCATTTTTAAAATGCAGATTCTTAGATCCTACTATAGACCTATTAAGTCTGAGTCATTCATGATGGGTCCTGGATTCCACATAACCAAATGAAATGACAAAAAGAATAACTCCAGATTGTTATTCTATGCCCTCAAATTTGGACATCTGGCACCCATATGTGAGAGAGACATTTAAGGAGCCCAAAACTCCTCTCCACTCCTGAGCCTTTTGATGGGGAGTGGTGAGTCCCAACACCTGTCCACATTTGCTAGTCAGTTCCTGCATAACTTAATGCCCCTTGGCAGTTGGTGGTTATTGGGAAGATAAGTACAGTCCCTTTGGAGTTATCAGATTCCAGGTTTTTAGAATTAAAAGGTGACCTTGGGGATGATCTCGGTGTTTGGCTTTCTTTTCGCAAGGATAGCAGCCCCCATAAGAAGTAGCAGTTGCCACAGTTACTGTACTGGATGAAACAAACGCAGTTGGAAGTCATCCGTGGGTTTATAAATGCTATCCTCCACATCCCTCCTCAGAGAATGAAGAGTTGGCTGAGCTACTGTTCTCTACCATTAGAACATTTGCTTTTTTCATGGTACAATTTTAAAGGCAAATGCCACCAACTCATTTGAGAAGGCAGCTTTATTTAATATGTCCTTTAACTATGTGAGTAAACTGCTGATGAGAGAAGAAATGGGAAAGCTTGTAAGTATCAAGCTGCTATGGAATAAATTGCTTTCCTTGTGGGAAAACTAATGTATGATTTTTCTGTTAGGATTCAACGGCAACAGTTTAAATATGGTGAACTGGGGTTCTTTGGGATTAATAACCATGGCTCCAGATTCACATTCCACACACTTAACATTTGCAAATCATTTAACCTTGCTTGCTGTCTCAACACTAGACTTTACTTAGAACAAATAAGATGAATTGATAGCAATTTATCCACAAGCTTTATTGAACAGTACATGTAAAATGCGACATGACTAATTGCAGCGGGAGTTGGAAGAGAAATCGGTATGGCTGAATTTGTCAAGAAACGCTTTGCTTTGAATTAGGTGAAAAAGGAGGGTGCTTTGGAAGGGGACAGGTTGCAGGGTGAGGGGGCTAGGCAGAGAAGACCACACACTGCCTGGAAGAAGGTGGAGCATGCAGGAGCTGTGGCAGGCATCTTAGGAAAAGAGGTATAATCAGAATCCTTTGGGACACTTGTTAAAATGCAGATTTCTGGTCTTTCACCCATCTTGAATCAGTTTCCTGTGGAGAAGTCTGGTGGAGTACATATTTAACAAGTGCCCCAGGGGATTCTTCCAAAAAGATTAGGGAGTATTCATGAGCTCTGCCCCTCCTTTCCCCAAAGGTACTTATTCCTGGAAAGCTTGAGAAGCTCTGGAGAGGATTCTGGAAGAGCCTGAAGACCTTTGGCTGGGCACAGTGGTTCATGCCTGTAATCCCAGCACTTTGGGAGGCCGAGGCACGAATCACTTGAACTCAGGCGTTCAAGACCAGCCTGGGCAACGTGGTGAAACCCTGTCTGTACTAAAATTTAAAAAAAAAAAAAAAAAAGCCAAGTGTAGTGGTGCACACCTGTACATCCCAGCTGCTTGGGAAGCTGAGGCAGGAGAATCACTTGAACCCGGGAGGAGGAGGTGTCAGTGAGCCGAGATTGCACCATTGCACTCCAGCCTGGGTGATAGAGTAGGAGCAATACTCTGTCTCTAAAAAAAAGAATCTTTGAGCTTGGGGCCTAAGGCAATTCAAGAGACCCCTGAGCAAGAACGTTGACCCCCAACAAAAGCAGCTTTAAAACAAATTTGTATATTTTGTCGAGACGGTTTTGCCATGTTGCCCCAGCTGGTCTCAATCCTGGGCTCAAACAATCCTCCCACCTCAGCCTCCCAAAAGTACTGGGATTACAGGCATGAGCCATCACGCCCTGCCAAAAGCAGCTTTTAAGAAAGGGAAGAAATTCCAAAGGGAAGAAATTCCAGGGCGCAGTGGCTCACGCCTGTAATCCCAGCACTTTGGGAGGCCAAGGCAGGTGAATCACCTGAGGTCGGGAGTTAGAGACCAGCCTGACCAACATGGACAAACCCTATCTCTACTAAAAATACAAAATAAGCCGAGCGTGGTGGCGCATGCCTGTAATCCCAGCTCCTCAGGAGGCTGAGACAGGAGAATTGCTTGAACCCGGTGGAGGTTGTGGTGAGCCGAGATCGCACCGTTGCACTCCAGCTTGGGCGATAAGTGTGAAACTCCATCTCAAAAAAAAAAAAAAAGAAAGAAAAGGGAAGAAATTTGCATATTAATGAAAAGTTCAGTGAGAGGAAACTTGAGACTGACATTATAATGGGAGTGTGTATCCATGTAGTCGTATAACTTACAGAGTGGGATAATCAAGGAGGTTTCTATAATGTTTACTAAAAGGGAGGCAATTGTGTTCTGGCTTCTTGGAGTTAGGAAGGGAGATACAGCATCTGTATTTGCTGTCAGGAGTCACTGGTGACTAATCAGAGTTTATAGGGCTTTGATAGCCACTTAAGTGGTGGTTATACTTCAGTAAATACTTAGAAACTTGAAGGACAGTGTGCATGGGTGTTTAGCCTCATAGTAAACCTGTTTGGACTTTCGTGGAAAGCAGCTAAGATACTTTTTATTTATCGTTATTCTTTTTTTTTTTTTTTTTTTTTGAGACGGAGTCTGGCTCTGTCACCCAGGCTGGAGTGCAGTGGCGCGATCTCGGCTCACTGCAAGCTCCGCCTCCCGGGTTTACGCCATTCTCCTGCCTCAGCCTCCCGAGTAGCTGGGACTACAGGCGCCCGCCACCTCGCCCGGCTAGTTTTTTGTATTTTTTAGTAGAGACGGGGTTTCACTGTGTTAGCCAGGATGGTCTCGATCTCCTGACCTCGTGATCCGCCCGTCTCGGCCTCCCAAGGTGCTGGGATTACAGGCTTGAGCCACCGCGCCCGGCCTATCGTTATTCTTAGAATGGGAGAAAATCAGCCTTCCCACGGAGGGAGTGAGACCTCAAGTGAAAACCTTAGCTGTCCTCTGGCCCTATGTGGCCTCAAAGCAGCACTTGAATCATATATTAATACTTAGCAAGAATTCCGTGTCAGCGATGTGGGCAACAGTGCCCAGGGGAAAGAAGGCTAAACAAAATTGGTACCATCCAATTTGAATGTCCCTATAACCATTTTTTTCTCCTTCCAGTATAGACAAAAAATGCATGGGCCCCATTCAGATCTTCTGGATTTTAATATCTCCAAGTGGGGCCTGAGCATCTGCTGATTCTGACGTAGGCCCCGGGTAGACACCAGCCATATACTGAAAACACAGGCGGACACCTGAGGAGGCTCGTTTTACTAAATGTTTAGAAGCCTGTTCTAAGTTTCTCAATGCATTGATGCGATTCTCCTGTCTTCAAAAGTTAGAGACCACTGTTGGATTGTGGAGAGTTGTGCAGAAAGGAACATTTTTATTTTATTTATTGTAGAGACGGGGTCTCACTGTTGCCCAGGCTGCTCTTGAGCTCTTGGCAAGTCCATGAAAATAAGTGCTTAGAAGTTATGATGCCGGCCGGGTACAGTGGCTCACGTCAGCACTTTGGGAGGCCAAGGAGAGGGGGGATCACTTAAGGTTAGGAGTTCGAGACCAGCCTGGGCAACATGGCAAAACCCTGTCTTTATGTAAAAATTAGCCAGATGTTAGTGGTGTGTGCCTGTAATCCCAGCTACTCGGGAGGCTGAGGCAGGAGAATTGCTTGAACCCAGGAGGTGAGGTTGCAGCGAGCTGAGATTGCACCACTACACTCCAGCCTGGGCAACTGCGAGACTCCATCTAAAAAAAAAAAAAAAAAAGTTCTGACGCATCCGAAGTGACAATCAGAATTGTTCTGGAAGGATATCTGGGAAGTTTCTTGGTCTTGTTGCATCCTCTCCAGCTGTCTTCCTTTCCCTTTTCTATCTTTCCTCCAACTCTTGAGGTTCCAGTACCTAAACAGCTCAGTTTGCCGGTCTGCAAATATGCTTGTAAGTCCAAATATCTTGTCTAGTACAGGGTACAAAGTAAGTTACACTGCAGATTCTAATAATACCTGGGATATAATACTTTTCTATTTCCTCTTGTGTGTTTTGCTTTTATGGATGCTAACTATCATTGAAGTTCTGCTGAAGGAAAATGTTTATCTTTCAAATCTTGTAGGTCAAATAGACTCACTGAGACTTATTTCTAGAATTAGTTTCTCTTTCAGGTGGTTCTGAAATTATGTTTGGAAATAGTTTTATGACAGTGTTTTTAATCTGATTTTTAAATTTTAATTTAATATTATTTTATTTTTTGAGATAGAGTCTTGCTCTGTTACCCAAGCTGGAGTGCGATGGCGCAATCTCTGTTCACTGCAACCTCCGTCTCCTGGGTTCAAGCAATTCTCCTGCCTCAGCCTCCTGAGTAGCTGGGGATTACAGGCGCCTGCCACCACGCCCAGCTAGTCTTTTGTATTTTTAGTAGAGACTTAGGGTTTTGCCATGTTGGTCAGGCTTGTCTCGAACTCCTGACCTCAGGTGATCTGCCTACCTCGGCATTACAGGCATGAGCCACCACGCCCGGCCTTGCCTCTGAACTTTTAAAGACCATTGTGAGTACTGATTATCTGTAGAGGCTTACAAGATGTCCTTATCTTTGGTATTCAAAAGTTCCATCAGGATAAATGTCTCAGCATCTGATGCGCCCATGCAATTGAAATGCATGCCTTAGCACGTGAAAAGTTAGTATCATTTCTCGGGTTATTTTGTCCACTGTATTGTCTCTTGTTCTCAGGTTCTTGAACTCCTGTTAGATTGTTGGCCATGTGGATCTATCCTCCGTGTCTATTCATCCTTTTTTTTTTTTTTTAATTATTTTAGAGACCGTCTCCACTTTGTCACCCAGGCTGGAGTGCACTGGTGTGATCATAGCTCACTGTAACCTCTAACTCCTGGGCTCAAGTGATCCTCCCACCTCAGCCTCTGGAGTAGCTGGGACTATAGGTGTGCTCCACCACGTCTGCCTACTTTTATTTTTTTGTAGAGACGGGTCTCAGCTCAGACTGGTCTCAAACTCCTGGGCTCAAGCAGTCCTTCTGCCTCTGCCTCCCAAAGCACTGGATTACAAGCATGAGGCACCAAGCCAGGCCTCCATTCATGTTTTAGTGTTTTTATCTCTTCTCTGTTTCATGAGATTTTCTGAAAATTTTTGTTCTGCAGTCATTTTAAATTCCTAGACATTTCTAGTTGTTTAATTGCTCCTTTTTTTCATAGAAGCCTGTTTTGTGTCTATAATGTCTCTTGTACTTTAAATATATCAAGATGTGTGTGCCTGTTTCTCCTTTAGGCCTCTTTCCTGGAGAGGAGGGGAGTTTGCCTGTTGTTTTGTTTGTTTGTTTTTTGAGATGGGGTCTCTCTTTGTCACTCAGGCTGGAGTGCTGTACCGTGATCTCCGCTCACTGCAGCCTCCATCAACCCGGTTCAAGCACTCCTCCCACCCCAGCCTCCCAAGTAGCTGGCACCACAGGCATGCACCACCATACCTGGCCCAATAATACAACAGTTACTGTATTTTTAGTAAAGACAGGTTTTCCCCATGTAGGCCAGGCTGGTCTCAACTGCTGAGCTCAAGTTATCCGCCCATCTCAGCATCCCAAAATACTGGGATTACAGGTGTGAGCCACCGTGCCCAGCCAGTTCGCATGTTCTGAATGGAAAGGTAATCTGGAGAGTGGGCAGCCAGGCTCCCTTGTTGAATGCATGAGAGGGAGCAGGCTGGCAACTACTGCCTTTGCCAAAGAAAGGAGGGTTTCCTTCTGTGTTCTTCAGTCCAACCCCTCCCCCGCTTTTTAAGACTGTCCTAGAGGTTCAGAGTTAGCTCCTGATCTGGTCTGCTTCTCTTTCAGGTCCATTCACCCTTGCAAGCCATTCTAAAGCTATCGCTCATTTGCTTTGGAGTATTCTTTGGTTCGATGGAGCATGCGAAAGCCACCCTTCCCAGCTTTGTCTGTGAGAGAGGGGACGCGTGTAACTAGTGCCACTGTTCACTTTCATTCTTGAATTGCCCTAACAGTTACCCCCTCAGCCTCTCCTGCCCTTTCTATTTGTTGATTCAGCTTGGAGTTTTTTCAAGGTGCTCTTGGGAAAACCACATTTACCTTTGGTAACTTGTACTGCCCCTTCCTTCACTCTGGTTTTTGTTAATTCAACCTTGTTTCTGTCTTTTTGGAATTCCTCCAAGTTTTTGCTCTATTGATGTCATGCATCCCTTCTTGTTTTCCAGTGTTATTGATGCATTCTTTAAAAAATTTTAAATAGGCTGGGTGTAGTGGCTCACACCTGTAATCCCAGCACTTTGGGAGGCTGAGGCGGGCAGATCGCCTGAGGTTGGGAGTTCTAGACCAGCCTGGCCAGGATGGTGAAACCCTGTCTCTACTAAAAATTAGCCGGGCATGGTGGCAGGTGCCTGTAATCCCAGCAGCTACTCATGAGGCTGAGGGAGGAGAATTGCTTGAACCCAGGAGGCAGAGGTTTCAGTGAGCCGAGATGGTGCCATTGCACTCCAGCCTGGGCAACAGAGTGAGACTCCGTCTGAAAAAAAAAAAAAAATTAAGTATAGGTACTTTATTTCTTCAAGATCTTAGGAAGGAGAGAAAGTAAATGTATTTTGCTCTCTTGGCCTAGAACCAACCTGCCCAATTATATGCAACATATTCTTTTTTTTTTTTTTTTTTTATGTGCCTTAATTATTCAAGCAGTGCTCTGGGAATTTGTATATGAAAATTGTTTCCCCTCCTTTTTAAGTGACTAAAAATCTTTTATTGGTTTTATGATATATATACAAATGGACTAGTGGTGAGCATAGCTGCCTTCCAAATGGACTATACAATTTTATTTTTTATTTATTTTTTTGATGGAGTCTTGCTCTGTCACCCAGGCTGGATGGAGTACAGTGGCGCAATCTCTGCTCACTGCAACCTCCGCCTCCCAGGTTCAAGTGATTCTCCTGCCTTAGCCTCCCAAGTAGCTGGGATTACAGGCATGCACTACCACGCCCAGCTAATTTTGTATTTTTAGTAGAGATGGGGTTTCACCCTGTTGGTCAGGCTGGTCCTGAACTTCTGACCTCTGGTGATCCACCCATCCCAGCCTCCGAAAGTGCTGGGATCACAGGCGTGAGCCACCGTGCCTGGCCAATTCTTTTAGGGATGGGGTCTCTCTATGTAGCCCAGGCTGAACTCAAACCCCTGGGTTTAAGGGATCTTCCTGCCTCAGCCTCCCGAGTAGCTGAGACTATAGGCATGTGTCACCATGTTTGGCTCATTGTTTAAAAATTTTTATACTTTTTTATTTTATTTATTTATTTTTTTGAGACGGAGTTTCACTCTTGTCACCCAGGTTGGAGTGCAGTGGCATGATCTTGGCTCACTGCAGACCCCACCTCCTGGGTTCAAGTTATTCTCCTGCCTCAGCCTCCCAAGTATCTGGGATTACAGGTGCCCACCACCACACCTGACTAAATTTTGTGTTTTTAGTAGAGATGGGGTTTTTGCCCTGTTGGCCAGGCTGGTCTTGAATTCCTGACCTCAGGTGATCTGCCCACCTCAGCCTCCCAAAGTGTTGGAATTACAGGTGGGAGCCACCATGCCTGACCTTTTTTTTTTTTTTTTTTTTTTTTAATGAGACAGGGTCTTCCTCTGTCACCCAGACTGGAGTACAGTGGCGCAGAGACAGCTCACTGCAGGCTCAACCTCCTGGGCTCACGCAGTCCTCCTGCCTCAGCCTCCCAAGTAGCTGGGACCACAGGCGCATGCCACCATGCCTGGCTAAAGGCTCATTTTAATATAATGTAGAGCAGAGGTTGGCAACCTTTTTCCATAAAGAGCCAGCTAGTAAATATTTTAGACTTTCTGGGCCATATATCTGTCGCAGCTACTAAGCTCTGTGGTTATAGTGTGAAAGCAGCTGTAGACAGTACAATATGTAAACTTTATGATACTAAAATTTGAATTTCATATCATTTTCACATGTCACGACATATTACTGTTCTTAAGGTTCCCCCCCCGCCCAACCATTGAAAAGTACAAAAGCCTTTCCTAGCTTGCAGGCAGCACAAAGACAGGACGCTGCCAGAGTTAGCTCATGGGTCACAGTCGGTAGATCCTGATCTAGAGAGGGCTCTGTACAGTCACCAGAAGGCTCCTCATAGTTTCATATTTCCACTCACAACTGTAAAAACACGTCATTTTTCCAAGTGTCCCAGAAATGTTAGTGATGGGGGATCACCAGATTTTTAGGTTTTGCCTTTTCACGTTTGTATTTCAGAGGAATGTGCTAGAAAAGCCCAGCTCGTGGAAATGATTTGTCAGCCAATAGACAATGGAGCACCAATCGAACATGTTAAACTAAGCATTTATCATGGAGGGATTTCCTTCTCCTTAGAGAGCTTTTCCGTATGAGTCTGTCATGGCTGAAGGTATGGCTCAGTCTTGTCTGGATGACGCTTCAGCTTTCTTGTCTGGTCTGTGACTGCCTCCTGGCAAAGAGAGGTTGTTTGAATTGTCACGCTCAGTCTAGGTGCTTGTATTTTTAGACACGTTAGGTTGGGAGTTCTGACCTTCACTTGATCTCTCTGGTAATGCCATGCGGGTCGTGACACTGCTTTGTACACTCTGTGCTGTGCCAGTATGTGTGCTGTGATGACTGTGACGTCGACAGATGGAGGAGATGGAACTTGACCTCTGTGTCTTCCTGGTGTGAAGAATGGGCTGCTGTGTCTGTCCGGGGCCAGGCAGGACAGCTGCATCGCAATTACCCTGACGCGGTATCAGCATGGCTGGAGATGCTGACGAGCAGCAGTCCAAGGTGCAGGTAACTTTCTCCAGGGCCAGCCCCCTTACTGGTTGTGCAATCTAGAGAAAGCTCTGCAGTTACCTGATCCATGCCTGGCAAGTGGTGAATATGATACCCACTTCACCAGATTTGAGACAGAATAATGAAAATAGTTGGAAGCAGTCTGGCACATTATCTCCAATGTTAATAATAGTCTCTTTTTTTTTTTTTTTTTTTTTTTGAGACAGAGTTTTGCTCTGTCGCCCAGGCTGGAGTGCAGTGGTGCAATCTTGGCTCACTGCAACCTCCTCCCGGGTTCAAGCACTTCTCCTGTCTCAGCCTCCCAAGTAGCTGAGATTACAGGCACCCACCACCATGCCCAGCTAATTTTTGTATTTTTGATAGAGACGGAGTTTCACCATGTTGGTCAGTCTGGTCTCAAACTCCTGACCTCAAGTGATCCACCCACCTTGGCCTCCCAAAGTGCCAGGATTACAGGCATGAGCCACCACGCCCAGCTGAATAATAGCCTTCTCTTTATGCCTAGGAAAAAAGTGAGTTTTCCAGAATGAAACAGAATAGCTAACATTTAGCTAATCACTTAGGATGTGCCAAGTACCTCTAGTTTAACTCAATCCTCACACTAACCAAATAAAGTAGGTTACACTTATCCATATGAAGAAGATAATGAAGAAGCAGAGAGGTAAATAAGTTATCCAGGATCCTATTAGTAAAAAGTGGAGCCACGATTTGAATTCAGACAGCCTAACTTGAGTCCGTGCTTTAAGACTTGCCTCTGCTGAACCACAGGCTGAACTTCCTGGGGAGAGCTGAGGCTTCAGCTATAAGGCTCAGTACTCGAGGCAGGCCTGTCACAGTCAGTCAGTGGCACTCAGTAACAGACTGGGAGCCTGGTCGGTCACTAACTAAAATATTTGATTTCTACCACACAGTAATATCTTCTTACCTTGGCACTTAGTTTATTTTTATTTTAAATTTAATAGCAGTGGGGTCTCACTACATTGCCCAGGCTGGTCTCAAGTTCTTGGGCTCAAGCGATCCTTCTGCCTAAATTGGCACTTAAAATCCAGTCTCTAGGATCTGGAAATTCATGTCATAAAAGCCCACATCATGTAAAATTTGAAGGTAACTGCAGACATGTCACACTGTTTGAGTTTTGCTTTAATTGCTGATGGGTGCACACCAAAGTTTCACAAAAATTTAGAAAGATAGATAGTTTTTTTTTTTTTTTTTTTGAAACAGTCTTGCTTCTGTCGTCCAGGCTGGAGTGCAGTGGCGCAATCTTTGCTCACTGCAACCTCTGCCTCCCAGGTTCAAGCGATTCTTATGAACCTCAGCCTCCTGAGTAGCTGGGATTACAGGCACCTGCCACCAAGCCCAGCTAATTTTTTTGTATTTTTAGTAGAGACGGTGTTGTTGGCCATGTTGGCCAGGCTGGTCTCCTGACCTCAGGTGATCCACCTGCTTTGCCCTTCCACAGTGCTGAGATTACAGGTGTGAGCCACCACGCCTGGCCTAGAGTTACATTTAATGGTAACTTAGGACCTCATTTACACTTCTGAACCTTAGTGTTCTTATCTATAAAGTGGTGTAAATAATGACCAATGGGTTCTTGAGCAGGTAACTGGTTACAGCAATTAAAAATGCTTGGTATACCATAAAATGCTCCACCAATAAAAGGTGGTCCTCCATCAGTGTTTGACAGAATTTCTTGGTACTTTGCTGTCACTTGCCATCTTTTATTAATTGTTTAAATCACTGGACTGGATCCTGGGGGAAATGGTAAATAAGAGAAACAGCCCCTGCCCTTGGGAGGCTTAAAGTCTCATGAGTAAAGGACAGAGGTCGTAGTTCAAATATCCAAGGGTACCCTAAGTAGGAAAAATGGGCCAGGTATAAGAAAAGAAGAGCCATTGGTTGATCCATAGAGCTAGGCCTGTTTGCTGTGAATCTTTGTTGATTCCTTCAATATATATTAAATAAATATATTGTATATCCAACATCCAGGCTGCTTTAAAGTTGGTGGTTATCTTGTGTGAATTCTCGTTTGTATTGAAGATAGCCAGGTATTCTGGAACCTACTCTAAGAAGGCTAATGAAAATCAGCTGCTAAATTAGCTTAGTTTTGTGTTCAACACGCATGGCCAGTAGATGGCAGCATTGGATTGCTGTTTCAGGGATGCCTTCCTGTGCCGTTGATGGCTTACAGTTTTTGTGTTGTGTGTGCTTCAAGGTTTCCTCGGGCGGAGGTTGATCAACTTCCATAGCTTCCCAGGTGCGTACTCAAGATAATCCTGGCTGTTGCTTGGTTTTTAATTAGCGTTTTTGCCAGGCCACCATTTCAAGATACTAAACGTAAACTGTGAGAGAAGTAATTAGACGCTGAATGGTTTGGGCAAAGCCTAGAACAGGCAGTTGCTGGGCAGCCCGAGGAAGGAACCCTGTGTGGAGCTGTGGGGAGCGGGTCTGCCCTGAGTGATTCCTGAGTGCTGTTAGGAGTGCTTGGAACGGTGGGCCCAGTCAGTTTGGGCCTCGACTGTTGGGGTCGTCATCCAGCATTCTAATTATTAATGTGAAGGTGTTTAATTGCAGCCCGACCGTTTTCCTTATGGTCAGCACTCTTAGGAACTTGAATTGTGATCTGCCTGATTGCTTTAGAAGTGTGTAGTAATTGGTAGTATTAAGGGTGTACATATATTCAAATATATTTGTGATTGGCCCACTTGTGGGGTTTTTTGTTTTTTTTTCTCTCTCTTTTTTTTTTTTAGAGGAAGTCTTGCTCTTGTCGCCCAGGCTGGACTGCAGTGGTGCGATCTCGGCTCACTGCAACCTCCACCTTCCAGGTTCAAGCGATTCTCCTGCCTCAGCCTCCCAAGTAGCTAGGAGTACAGGCGCCTGCCATCACGCCTGGCTGATTTTTGTATTTTTAGTAGAGATGGGGTTTCACCATGTTGGTCAGGCTGGCCTCGAACTCCTGACTTCAGGTGATCCACCCACCTTGGCCTCCCAAAGTGCTGGGATTACAGGTGTGAGCTACCGCGCCCAGCCTCCCACTTGTGTTTTTTAGGAAAGTACAGGTATTACCAAATGGGAGATCACATACTACTACTGTATTTCAGAAATCTAAATAATCTGAATTCTCTGGCAGTTCTTTAAAGGCTGTTTATAAAGGTAAGAAGACTTATATTCTTTTTTTTTTTTTTTTTTTTTTGAGGCGGAGTCTCGCTCTGTCGCCCAGTTCACTGCAAGCTCCGCCTCCCGGGTTTACGCCATTCTCCTGCCTCAGCCTCCCAAGTAGCTGGGACTACAGGCGCCCGCCACCTCGCCTGGCTAGTTTGTTGTATTTTTTAGTAGAGACAGGGTTTCACCGTGTTCGCCAGGATGGTCTCGATCTCCTGACCTCGTGATCCGCCTGTCTCGGCCTCCCAAAGTGCTGGGATTACAGGCTTGAGCCACCGCGCCCGGCCGAAGAGTTATATTCTTATACAGTAAAATAGCAGTGAGGTCTTAATAACAGTGGTACAAGGAATTAAGACATCCAGTTCTAAATGTATGTAAAAATGTGCTTAAAGAATTAATCGGTGGCAGGGGATGGGGTGATGTTGCTAAATAGACACTAGGCAGAAGAGATAAAGCTATTTTGATGTGCCTGTTAACTGTATGAATTCTGTAATTTGTGTTGCATTGAGAATGGTGGCTGGCCCATTGCAGTGGCTCACACCCAATCCCAACACCTTGGGAGGCTGAGGTGGAAAGATCACTGAAGGCCAGGAGTTTGAAGCCAGCCTGGGCAACTTAGTGAGATCTCGTCCCTATTTTTTAAAATTCTTTTTTAATAAAAAAAAGAAAGGAGAATTACTGTGTCTGTGAAAAGTGAATTGTGAGCAGAAGCCAAATATGTGTGGAATCAAATCCAAAATTTCCAAACACATAAAATTAGACCCGAAGCCAATTTGAGTGCCAAATAGAGTTCAGCAGAGGTTTTGTCAAGATTTGGTACTTTTCAGTGTCTTAATTGCCACGTGGGTGAATTATTTGTGCTGTCTAGCCTTAGGAAATAAGCTTTGAATATTGAGCTATTATGAATGTTTGAAAATCTTTTTAAAGTCCTGAATAGCAACTCCTATTAAGGCATAAAACTTAAGTAGATGGTTTGAAATCCTGGAAATCAACATGTATTTATGTATGAAAGGAATTTTTTTTTTTAATGGTTGATACTCAAAAATTAAAAAGTGAATGTGCATTAGCTGAGTGTGGTGGCGTGCACCTGTAGTCCCAGCTACTTGGGAGGCTGAGGCTGGAGAATTGCTTGAACCTGGGAGGCGGAGGTTGCAGTGAGCCAAGATCGTGCCACTGTGCTCCAGCCAGGGCAACAGAGCGAGACTCCGTCTCCAAAACAAAAAAAAAGTGAATGTGGCCAGGTGTGGTGGCTCACACCTGTAATCCCAGCACTTTGGGAGGCCAAGGTGGGTGGATCACTTGAGGTCAGGAGTTCAAGACCAGCTTAGCCAACATGGTAAAACCCCATCTCTACTAAATATATAAAAATTAGCCAGGTGTGGTGGCGTGCCACTGTAATCGCAGCTACTCAAGAGACTGAGGCAGGAGAATCGCTTGAACTGGGTGAGGGGCAGAGGTTGCAGTGAGCTGAGACTGCGCCATTGCACTCCAGCCTGGGCAACAGAGTGAGACTCCATCTCAAAAACGTTGAATGTTAGGCCGGGTATGGTGGCAATGCCTGTAATCCCAACACTTTGAGAGGCTGAGCTGAGAGGATTGCTTGAAGCCAAGAGTTCAAGACCAGCCTGGAAACAAAGTGATACCCCTGTCTCTACAAAAAAAAAAAAAATTTAAATTAGCCGGAGTTGGTGGCATATACCTCTAATCCCTGCTGCTTAGGCTGAGGCAGGAGGTTTGCTTGAGCTCAGAAGTTAGAGGATGCAGAGAGCTGTGACGGCACCACTGCGCTACAGCTCCAGCTTGGGCAATGGAGTGAGACCCTATCTCCAAAAAAAAAACAAAGGGAATGTTAAGTTGTTTTTTAAAGTAGGTGAGAAACAATGAGACTTGTTACTCAGTTATTCTCTCATTTTGTTTTTTGTTTTGTTTATTTGTTTTTTTGAGAGATGGAGTGCAGTGGTGCAATCATGGTTCACTGCAGCCTCCACCTCCCGGGCTCAGGTGATCCTCCTGCCCTAGCCACAAGCACATGCCACCATGCCCAGCTAATTTTTTCTTTTTTTAATTACATCTAGAAAAGGATCTCTCTATGTTGCCCAGGCTACTCTCAAACTCCTGGATTTAAATGATCCACCCACCTCAGCCTCCCAAAGTGCTAGGATTACAGACTATTCCCTCATTTGAAATTGGCAAAATAAGAGTATCTGCTTCCTAGGATTCTGATGAGAACTGAAAATATAGTTAAAGTTCAGGAGGCTGGGAAGTTCAGTCAAAGGGCTGGCATCTGGTAAGGGCCTTGTTGCTGTGTCATGCCATGGCCGAAGGTAGAAGGGCAAGAGAGGGCTGAACTCGCCCTTTTATAAGAAACCCCCCACCCCTGCAACAGCACTGTGTCTCTCCCACCACCATATTGGTATTAAGCCATTGATGAGAGCCATGCCCTCATGACCAGACACCTCCCATTGCCCAGCTCCCAACACTGCTGCTTTGGGGATCAAGTTTCTAATACATGACCTTTGGGGCACATGCATTCAAACCATAATAAAGTGAGGAGAAGAAAAAGGTGCCCCTCAATCTTCAGTCTTCTTTAGTTTACAAATTTAAATACGTAGACTCACTACATTATAGTCCCTAGGTAGTTCTTAGTAAGCCTTAGCACTGTGCCATAAGTATAAAAATAATATGTAAAGTCTATCTAGTATTTACTTTGTTATTAATTCCCTAGCCCTGGTTTGTTTGTTGTGTTGTTGTTATTGTTGTGACAGGGTCTTGCTGTGTCACCCAGGCTGGAGTGCAGTGGCGTGTTCACAGTTCACTGCAGCTTCAAACACCTGGGCTCAAGTGATCCTCCCTCCTCAGCCCCTCAAGAAGCTGGGACTACAGGCACATGCCACCACACCCAGCTAATTTTTGTGTTTTTTGTAGAGACACAAAAAACATGTTCATCATGTTGCCTAGGCTGGTCTCAAACTCCTCGGCTCAAGTGATCTGCCCACCTCAGCCTCCCAGAGTGCTGGGATTACAGGCGTGAGCCACTTTGCGCAGCTCACGTTCTCCTACTTCTCTGGCCATGTCATTTCATGTTGCTTTTGCAGATTTCCCAGATCTCAATCCTTTGATCTTTCTAACTCAATTCAGTCTTTTCTGTACATTAATATCTCTCAATGTTTGTTTCCAGTTTGTAACTCTCTCCTGAATGCCAGTCATCTAATTGTTGGACTCCTATTTTCTGTAAACCCTGTCAAGTCTTCCTAACCACTGTAGTTGGCAACTCTATCCTTCTGGTCGCTCAGCTGGAAACTGTGGACACTTTTTTGTTTTTTTTAAGAGATACATAGGGTCTCGCTCTGTCACCCAGGCTGGAGTGCCGTGGCATGATCACAGCTCATTGCAGCCTCGATCTCCTGGGCTCAAGCAACCCAGTTCAGCCTCCCGAATAGCTGGGACTACCGATGCACACCACTACACCTGGTTAATTTGTTTTTGTTCTGTTTTGTTTTGTTGTAGAGACGGGGGCTGCTGATGTTGCCCAGTCTGGTCTCGAACTCCTGACCCTAAGCGATCCTCCTGTCTTGGCCTCCCAAAGCAGTGTTTTGATTACAGGCATGAGCCACCACACCCAGCTTTCAGGCTCCTTTTTGACTGCTCTGTCACAAATCACATCCAAGTTATCAAAACTTGTTGGATCCAACTTTAGATTTATTGAGAATCCAACCACTTTCACTGCTGCCCCCCTAGTTCACCCCTGCTATCTCTTGCCTAGATTATTGTACGTTTCCTCAAATGAGTTTCCTCCTGTCTGCCCTATGTTCCTGTAGTGTAGTGTATTTTAAATATATCAACCAGTGATATTTTTAAAATGTCAATCAGATTCTCCTCTTGAGTAGAATTCTCCAGCTGCTTCCATCTCTGTTAAAGGCCAAAGTCTTTAGATAGACCAGCAAGGCCCTACTCGATCCGCTCCCTCTCACTGCTTTTTCTCTGACTTCATCTCCTTTTATTCAGACTGTTCACGCCACCGTAGTCCCCTCTGTTTATCAAGCTTGCTACACATGTTCCTCAGGGATTTTGCACTTGCTGTTCCCTCTGCTTGGAATGTTCTATCAGGTCTCCAGCGAGGCTATTTCCTTACCCCTTCCCAGTGTCTGCTCAAATTCCATCTTTTGGTGAGGCCTCCATAAGCGTCACATATCCAATAACAGCTCCCTGCCCACAAGCATTCCCTATTCCACCTTTTCCCTTTATTTTTCTCCAAAGCACTTTTCATTATATGACAGACTACACACATATATATATGTTTGTATACAGGGTCTTGTTTGTCTCTCCCCACTACAAAGAACACAAGCTCCATGAGGGCAGAGATACTCCTCTGTTTTGCTCAGTGATATATCTCCAGGGTAGTGTCTGGTACACAATAGGCACTCAAACTTTTTTTTTTCCTAGAGAGATTTTAATTTTTTTTCTCTAGAGAGACAGAGTCTTGCTATGTTGCCCAGGCTGGCCTCAAACTCCTGGCCTCAAGTGAGCCTCCTGCCTCAGCCTCCTGAGTAGCTGGAATTATAAGTGTGAGCCACTGTGCCTGGTTCCAACTCAAAGATTTGACCAAAAAAATTAATGAACAGCCATTTATGTCTGTGGTTTGAGTGGGGCAGAAGATGAGAGTGGCCACCCATGGTGGGCCAAGTGGTATACTTGTCACAAATTAGAGTTTCATATCTAAATCCTATTTTTTCAAAGTCCTTTTTCTGGTTAGTCTTATCCATCCTGATTGTTTTAACTCTTATTATACCCTAGTGATTCTGCATAGTTAGCACCCAGTTTTTCTGTCATGAATTCATGAGTATTAATCTTTCCCCAAATACTTGCTAATTTTTTGAGGGAAAATATCAGCACATATTTTATTGGCATAACTCGAATTGCAGGGAGCACAGAACAGCCTGACACAAGGGAGTCCCTCAGTAAGCTGTCTAGAACAAGGGTGGATGAGTGGAAATGTCTTTCAGGACCATCTGTATCTCTCTGTCCTAACTTCATGATCATTATGCAACAGACTAATGTTTCCCAGGTACTTAGTATTAGAGGGCTTGTCCTGTGTCATGTTGTGGTTAAATACTCTGGCAGGCAGTGTTGCATCAGTCCACCTTGGGGAATATCTTCGGGTTTCCTGTAAGGTCTAAGGGGGCAGAGACAAGACTGTAGTAAACACTTCCTAATGATTCCTCTCTATCTAGTCTCTTATTCAAAATGTAGCCTAATAATATCTTTCTCAGATGAATTAATCTACTGCGGAAACAAGGGCAAAAGGGCTATGCCAATAAAACTTGAAAGGCAAATTGCAGTGTATTATTCCATATATGAGTAGTGTTATCACACCTGACAATAATTATTCATTGTTTTTGAAATACGAGAATAGAAATTCTGAATGAAACATCTTTTTAAATAATAATAATTATTTTTTTATTTTTGTAGAGACAGGGTCTCACTGTGTTGTCCAGGCTGGTCTCGAACTCCTGGACTCCAGGGAACCTCCCGCCTCAGCCTCCGTAAGTGCTAGGATTACAGGTGTGAGCCACCCCACCTGGCCCAACTTTTATTAATAGGAAGATATGTCTCATATCCTCAACAGTAGGGATGAGGAACATAGGAACATAGATTTGAAGAGTTTTCCCTGTTCTAACCCAGATGCCTTTTCCACCTGATCTTGGAAAATTAAGATCACGTAAGCCCTCATTTTAAAGAGAAGTAAGCAGATCTTGGCTGGGTGTGGTGGTGTGCACCTGCAGTCTCAGCTACTCGGGAGGCTGAGGTGGGAGGATGGCTTGAGCCCAGGAGTTGAGGTTGCAGTGGGCTATGATCATAGCACTGCATTCCAGCCTGGGTAACAGAGTGAGGCCCTTACAAAAAACAGGCCCTTTGGGAGAAAAAAAAAAAGGCTGGGTGCGGTGGCTCACGCCTGTAATCTCAGCACTTTGGGAGGCCAAGGTGGGTGGGTCACTTGAGGTCAGGAGTTTGTGACCAGCCTGGCCAACATGGTGAAACTCTGTCTCTACTAAAAATACAAAAATTAGTGGGGTGTGGTGAAACACGCCTGTAGTCCCAACTACTCGGGAGGCTGAGGCAGGTGAATCACTTGAGCCTGGGAGGTGGAGGTTGCAGTGAGCCGAGATCACACCACTGCACTCCAGCCTAGTGGTGGAGCGAGACTCCATCTCAAACAAATAAATAAATAAAATAAATTTTAAAAAGTTAGATAAGCAGGTCTAGAGAGTTGTGGCACAGCTAAATAGTCATAGAACTGGGACTAGAATTGCTCTTTTGAGGCCTTAGAATTTGTCCATGCTGCAGTATATCCTGCATCTCAAAAGCTTAGTCTTCTGTTGAAAACCACCAAGAGGCTCTGAGGCCAAATAAGGTAGATGACCAGATTTGATAATCTGCTATTGGTTCAAAATGAGCTGGCTTTAACAAGAATGTTTTCCTTTAGAATTGTATCTAACAGCCTATTAAATGCATTTCAAAAACTAGATCCCCCAAGAGACAACACGGAATGATAGACTATCCCATTTGATTCATCTCATATATACACAGCAGTCTCCGAATGGCAGTGCCAATATCACCACTACTAATTATGATCACTCAGTCATAATTGCTAGTTATCGCTACAATTAAACTTATGGAAAAGTTTAACATTTTTAAATTGAAGATGCTTTTCTCATCCTGCCACCTCCTTTTTTGGGGTATTAAATCTTCGTGTTCATTGTTGGGCCGTATAGCCGTTATATACTGAATTCTCCCTGACAGTCTCCTTTAGGATTGATTTGCTAAGTAGCTCTATGTTTAGTGCTCTGCACCAGTTCTTACACCAATGTTTCTGGTCATTTTGGTCTGAAGCTTGTTCTCTAGTTCTAGGTATGGCAAATTTCTTTGGAAGAAGGCTGCTTAGTAAATATTTAGGCTCTGTGGGCCAAAAATGGTCCTGTTAATGTATTCGTGAGTGTGTGTGTACTTAACACATTTTTTAAATGTAAAAGTCTTTCTTAGCTTGTCGGGTGTGGTGGCTTATGCCTGTAATCCCAGCACTTTGCGGGGCTGAGATGGGAGGATGGCTTGAGCTCAGGAGTTTGAGACCAGCCTGGGCAACATAGTGAGACTCCGTTAAAAAAAAAAAAAAGCCATTCTTAGCTTGAGGACTGTACAAAAGCACCAATCCTTGCACTAGTAGATTCCTCATAAGGGGCTCTTGGAGACAATATTCTAGTGTTGCTGGATATAAAATCCTTGGCTTACACTTTATGTATGTTAAATAGATTACTTCATTTTCTTCTCACATAAAACATTGCAGTTGAAGTCTGATGATAATCTGATTTTTTTTTTAATAGTCCACTTGGTGTTGGTCATTTTGGGTTGATACTCTCAAGTTTGCAATGTGTTTTTTTCAATATCTACTTTTTAAGTATTGTTTTTAAAAGTTTTCTTGGTTTATTTTGCTCCCTTTCATTGGTCTTCATCTGTAAGAACTGCTATTACTCATATTTTGGGTCTTTGCTCATTTTTAGTATTTGTCACTTTCTCCCTTTTATTTAAAACAAATGCAACCCTTAGTTTGACTCTGATCTTTTTCTCATTTCTTTTTAATTTTTATTGTTAATTCTTTTTGGTGTCTCATTTCTGAGTTTTCTAATTCTGATTTAGGTTATTCTTTCATGTCTTTTTTTTTTTTTTTTTTTTTTTTTGACGGAGCCTTGCTCTGTTGCCCAGGCTGGAGTGGAATGGCGCCATCTCGGCTCACTGCAACCTCCTCCTCCCGGGTTCAAGCGAGTCTCCTGCCTCAGCCTCCCGAGTAGCTGGGATTACAGGCGCCCAACACCATGTCTGGCTGATTTTTGCCTTTTTAGTAGAGACAGGGTTTTGCTGTGTTGGCCAGGCTGATCTCGAACTCCTGACCTCAGGTGATCCGCCCGCTTCAGCCTTCCAAAAGTGCTGGGATTACAGGCATGAGCCACCACGCCCAGCCTCTTGTATCATTTTCTTTTCTTTTCTTTTTTTTCTTTGAGACAGAGTCTCGCTCTGTCGCCCAGGCTGGAGTGCAGTGGCATGAACTCAGCTCACTGCAAGCTCCACCTCCCGGGTTCTCGCCATTCTCCTGCCTCAGCCTCCAGAGTAGCTGGGATTACAGGTGTGTGCCATCATGCCCGGCTAATTTTTTTTTTGTATTTTTTTAGTAGAGATGGGGTTTCACCGACTTAGCCAAGATGGTCTTGATCTCCTGATCTCATGATCCGCCTGCCTTGGCCTCCCAAAGTGCTGGGATTACAGGCCTGAGCCACCACGCCCAGCCTTGTATCATTTTCTTAAAGACTTAGCTCACTCTGCAATAGGATGCAGTTTGATTTGCTTCCTGGGCACATGTTTCTGGCATGCTTTCACTGTCTGATACTGTTCTATTCTTTATGCTCTTCATGTGACATTGGTTTTTCTAAATTTTTAGAAGGAGTGTGGTTCAGGATTGCTTTTCTGATTTCACATACTCCTTAAATGTTTGACTCCCATTGGACACTATCATCCTTCTTTCTCCACACTCACTTTTGTAAATGGTAGTTTTTTCATATAACCACCCTAAAACTCAGCTTGGCAAAGATAAAGGCAAAGGACTGTAGGGCAGTCCTATTGAAACTGAGTTCTACATCAAGCTAGTAGTCTGCCCGGAGCCTGACAGGTGTCAAACGTCACTGTTTATTTCACATTTAAAAATAAAATATACCATGGTGTCCCTGTGAGTTTGCTGTGGTTCCCTGGGACATGTTAGCTCACAGTTTGGGGATCACCATCTCAAGTGATGCCGATGTTGCTAATCAGGAGACCACACTTGGATGTTTGGCTGTTTTTTGTTTGTTTTCCCCAAAAAACCTACAGGAAGTTAAAAAAAAAAAAAAGTACAAGAAGAAAGACTTTCAAAACTTGTACTGCCAGCCGTGAAGACAGTTTCTTCCTTTGGACCCATGTACTCAGGCAGAGATCAATTAAAATGAAATTATTGAAATCAAACAGTTTGGAAACAGTTGTGTGTGTGTGTGCTTGTAGGAGCACATGCTTGCTTGCGGATGCACACACACCTGCCATGTTTGTTGGGAAAATTAGTATGTGTTTATTTGCTGTAGTCTAGCTTTCTTACTGGCGGGAAAAACTACTTTGAGTAGACAGGAAGGAACAAAAAAAGCATGCTTGCATCCTCATTGACCTTAATGTTCAAGGACATTTGGTGGTAAATATTTGAATTTCCTTTGTAACCTGCCACAGTTAATTTGATTGACTGCTAGTTTGAGATGTGGTTGATGAGCCTGCCAAATTTTATAACGAAAACTTTATATAATATTTACATTTATAAAATGTTTATATTTTATAAAGAAAACTTTGTATCTTTCAGGAGAGGGAAATCCAGATTGCCTTTATCATACACAGAAATTTGGACATTACTCCCAGTAAAACGTGCCCCTGATTTATACTATAATGAAAATAAAACATAGTTGACCTCTAAAAGCAATCAACTGCTTTCAAGTGAACTGCCACATAATGCTAATTAGTTGAAGATTATGCTCTATTCTCCTTAATGAATTATAAAAAGCGAAACACTAAAAATTACTTGGGAAGACAAAGTAACTGGTGCTTCCTGCATTTTTCCTTGCTCTTTGTCTTTCTAGGATCCCAGGAAATGTGGGCAACTCATGAGAAGGTAGTGCCCTGGATGGAAGTTAGCTGACCAAACTCAGCTTACTCTTAACCCCTTCTGGCCTCAGCCCCTTTTCTGGATTTTAAGAAATCCAGCAATTGATACTAGATTATAGACTATACCACTCAATGAAGTTCAGAGTTCTACAGAAAGCCCAAGCCTTGATTTACACTTAACATCTAAGAGAAATGGGAAAGAATCCAGCCATTACTTTCCCCAACAGAGGGATCTGTATAGATGAAATGACCAGGGTAGCAAGCAGCCTGCTATTACCTAATTTCTCACCCAGGATTAACATTAACATGGGCTTTCTAACATTTCACTTCTTACAAACTAGTCTTTTTTTTTTTTGAGACGGAGTCTCACTCTGTCGCCCAGGCTGGAGTGTGCAGTGGCGGGATCTCAGCTCACTGCAAGCTCCGCCTCCCGGGTTCACGCCATTCTCCTGCCTCAGCCTCCCGAGTAGCTGGGACTACAGGCACCTGCCACCAAGCCTGGCTAATTTTTTGTATTTTTAGTAGAGTTTTTTTTTTTTTTTTTTTTTTTTTTTTTTTTTTTTTTTGAGACGGAGTCTCGCTCTGCCGCCCAGGCTGGAGTGCAGTGGCCGGATCTCAGCTCACTGCAAGCTCCGCCTCCCGGGTTCACGCCATTCTCCTGCCTCAGCCTCCCAAGTAGTTGGGACTACAGGCGCCCGCCACCGCGCCCGGCTAGTTTTTTGTATTTTTTAGTAGAGACGGGGTTTCACCGTGTTAGCCAGGATGGTCTCGATCTCCTGACCTCGTGATCCGCCCGTCTCGGCCTCCCAAAGTGCTGGGATTACAGGCTTGAGCCACCGCGCCCGGCCTAGAGTATTTTTAGTAACACGGGGTTTCACCGTATTAGCCAGGATGGTCTCAATCTCCTGACCTCGTGATCCGCCCGCCTTGGCCTCCCAAAGTACTGGGATTACAGGCGTGAGCCACCACGCCCGGCCACAAACTAGTCTTTTTTTTATTTTAGTCTCGCTATGTCACCCAGGCTGGAGCACAGGAGAGTGATCTCGGCTCACTGCAACCACCATGCCCTGGTTCAAGCGAGTCTCCTGCCTCAGCCTCCTGAGTAGCTGGGATTACAGGCACATACCACCACACCCGACTAATTTTTTATATTTTTGGTAGAGATGGGGTTTCGCCATGTTGGCCAGGCTGGTCTCGAACTCCTGATCTCAAGTGATCCACCCACCTCAGCCTCCCAAAGAACTGGGATTACAGGTGTGAGCCACCATGCCCAGCCTAGTCTTTTAAGTTCTTATTAAGATATATAGAAAAAGGAATGTAGATTTTGTTAAGCCATGCTCTTTTTTCTTTTTTTTTTTTTTGAGACGGAGTCTCGCTCTGTCGCCCAGGCTGGAGTGTAGTGGCCGGATCTCAGCTCACTGCAAGCTCCGCCTCCCGGGTTCACGCCATTCTCCTGCCTCAGCCTCCCGAGTAGCTGGGACTACAGGCGCCCGCCACCTCGCCCGGCTAGTTTTTTTGTATTTTTTAGTAGAGAGGGGGTTTCACCGTGTTCGCCAGGATGGTCTCGATCTCCTGACCTCGTGATCCGCCCGTCTTGGCCTCCCAAAGTGCTGGGATTACAGGCTTGAGCCACCGTGCCTGGCCGCCATGCTCTTTTTTTAAGACTGGGTTTATAAATTACAAAGACAAATCCTAGGTTAGAAGAGGCCATCAAGATCAAGGTATTTCTACCTTAAAAGGATGAGTTTTCATTGTTAATCAGAGATTAGTTTTAATGGTAGTACTTAAATTAACTGTCCTAGTAGAAAGCTGGAACCTGGAAACTCCTTTATTCTGCCTCTGTAGAGATGGCTTTATACACCGGGCGTGGTGGTTCACACCTGTAATCCCAGCACTTCGAGAGGCCAAGGCAGGCGGATCACCTGAGGTCGGGAGTTCCAGACTAGCCTGACCAACATGGAGAAACCCCATCTCTACTAAAAATACAAAATTAGCAGGGGGTAAAGGTGCATGCCTGTAATCCCAGCTACTTGGGAGGCTAAGGCAGGAGAATTGCTTGAACCTGGGAGGCAGAGGTTGCAGTGAACCGACATCGCGTCATTGCACTCCAGCCTGGGCAACAAGAGCGGAACTCCATCTCAAAAAGACAAAAAAAAAAAAGAAATGACTTTATACATGAATATGGCAACAATTGAGCTCCTGGTTTCTGTGGACAGTAAATGTTTATCTTACAGTTGTGCTGGGCGAGAAGTCAGGAAAAGGAGCTGAATGTGTAATTGTGATTTCCTTTTCCGTAGCGTGTTCCATGGGAACCGGTACAAGCAGACTCTATAGTGCTCTTGCCAAGACACTGAACAGCAGCGCTGCCTCCCAGCACCCAGAGTATTTGGTGTCACCTGACCCAGAACATCTGGAGCCCATCGATCCTAAAGAGCTTCTTGAGGAATGCAGGGCCGTCCTGCACACCCGACCTCCCCGGTTCCAGAGGGATTTTGTGGATCTGAGGACAGACTGCCCTAGTACCCACCCGCCTATAAGGGTTATGCAGTGGAACATCCTCGCCCAAGGTATGCCCGATGCTTTTGTGCCTGTGCAGTCAAGTTTGCTGTGACTGCCTTTCTGCTTCTGCACATCCTCAGGTCACTGATGTTTTATATGGAAGGAAGAAGTGTGGGCAGATGGAGGTGTAGAAGGATAGGGTGACTAGAACAGCATGGAGAGCTCCTAGAAGAGGTTAAGACAGGGAGTCATCTGGGTTTTTTGTTGTTGTTTTTTGAGATGGAGTTTGACTCTTGTTGCCCAAGCTGCAGTGCAATGGCACAATCTCAACTCACTGCAACCACCGCCTCCCGGGTTCAAGTGATTCTCCTGCCTCAGCCTCCTGAGTAGCTGGGATTACAGGCATGCGCCACCACACCCAACTAATGTTGTATTTTTAGTAGAAACGGGGTTTCTCCATGTTGGTCAGGCTGGTCACGAACTCCTGACCTCAGGTGATCCACCCACCTCGGCCTCCCAAAGTGCTGGGATTACAGGCGTGAGCCACCGCACCTGACCTGGTTTTTACAATTAAAGCAAGTAACTCACGGTTTATTCTTTACACCTTCCATGTTTGTGGACTATCCATGAACAATGAAAGTCTGTCTACTTCCCAGCAGATCCAAATTTGAAGAACCCTGCCTTTTATTAGGCAGTTGAATGGAACAGCCTCAAACTTTCTGTTGCCCCCAGCTTTCAGTCCATAGCACCACGATACCATTTGCAGGGAAGAAGCTGGGTAACACAGAACTTTATGCAGAAAATGGCAGCTCTGTGTGGGTGGAGGTGAGTCTAGGTATTTTTGTGGCCATATTATTCATACTCATTTATATAACTTGAGACCAAAATGATGTTGCTTCAGTTCTCTATTACTTTGTGGCCAGGCGCGGTGGCTCACGCCTGTAATCCCAGCACTTTGGCAGGCTGAGTTCGGCAGATCACCTAAGGTCAGGAGTTCAAGACCAGTCTGACCAACATGGTGAAACCCCATCTCCTAAATATACAAAAGGAACTAGCTGGGTGTGGTGGTGTGTGCCTGTAATCCCAGCTACTCAGGAGGCTGAGGCAGGAGAATCACTTGAACCTGGGAGATGGAGGTTGTAATGAGCTGAGATTGAGCCACTGTACTCCAGCCAGGGGGACAGAGCGAGACTCCGTCTCAAAAAAAATACATATATATACATGTATGTGTATATATATACGTGTGTGTATATTATTTTGTTATGGTAGAAAGGATTTCTTTCCTGGGTCTGCCAAATTAAAAAACAGATGTGTCAATCTTTATGTAGCAGTTGAGATTTTAAGAAAATCAAGGGCCTGATTTTTTTTTTTTTCATGGAAAATAAGAGGAGATTCCGTGACTTACCAATCTTTGATTCTTTTTCCATAAAATAAGTCCCATTCATTCTGAGTAGTGTCTATAATAGTCAGGGTTAAAACTAATACTTGGCGTTAAATATTTGGTGTTTTAAAAAACCAAAAAAAAATTTTTTTTAATTGACATTTCTTTCTTTTGACATAGCTTAGATCCCTGGGACTGCAAAGCAGTTTCCTTAAGTAAGATCTTGATATCCTGGAATATAGTTACATGAAATAGTTCTGAAACAAAAGATCTGTTGTGTGCTTCATCCACATAGTGAGAGGTGATTTAGTTTGGATAGGGTAATACAGTTTGGACAGAGAACTACTCCAAGCTTTTGAAGCAGAGGAAGCATTCTGAGGGTGTTGAGTGATGCCAAACCTCCTGGGTACTTTGAAGTTATGGTTCTCTAAGACCTGACAGCTGACTGGCTTTTTCTTTTCAGCTCTTGGAGAAGGCAAAGACAACTTTGTACAATGCCCTGTTGAAGCACTCAAATGGGAAGAAAGGAAATGTCTCATCCTAGAAGAAATCCTGGCCTACCAGCCTGATATATTGTGCCTTCAAGAGGTGGACCACTATTTTGACACCTTCCAACCACTCCTCAGTAGACTAGGTTATCAAGGCACGTTTTTCCCCAAACCCTGGTCACCTTGTCTAGATGTAGAACACAACAATGGACCAGATGGCTGTGCCTTATTTTTTCTTCAAAACCGATTCAAGCTAGTCAACAGTGCCAATATTAGGCTGACAGCCATGACACTGAAAACCAACCAGGTGGCCATTGCACAGACCCTGGAGTGCAAGGAGTCAGGCCGACAGTTCTGCATTGCTGTCACCCATCTAAAAGCACGCACTGGCTGGGAGCGGTTTCGATCAGCTCAAGGCTGTGACCTCCTTCAGAACCTGCAAAACATCACCCAAGGAGCCAAGATTCCCCTTATTGTGTGTGGGGACTTCAATGCAGAGCCAACAGAAGAGGTCTACAAACACTTTGCTTCCTCTAGCCTCAACCTGAACAGCGCCTACAAGCTGCTGAGTGCTGATGGGCAGTCAGAACCCCCATACACTACCTGGAAGATCCGGACCTCAGGGGAGTGCAGGCACACCCTGGATTACATCTGGTATTCTAAACATGCTCTGAATGTAAGGTCAGCTCTCGATCTGCTCACTGAAGAACAGATTGGACCCAACAGGCTACCTTCCTTCAATTATCCTTCAGACCACCTGTCTCTAGTATGTGACTTCAGCTTTACTGAGGAACCCGATGGACTTTTATAAATACTTGCTTTGTCTTTTTAATCACAAGAGTCTTAACGGGATGTTTCAGGAAACAAATAGGATAAGACAATGCCAGAGGAAGGATAGAAACATGGGAAATTTCTATTATTTCATTTTCTGTTTCCAGCATGCCCTTGGAAAATACTCCCTTTAGTTCACAGATCTTTTCAATTAAAACCTATAGCAAAAAAGGTGTTTGCACTCCAATTTTGGCTTGTATTGTTTTCTTTTCCTTAATATTACATTTTGACCATTTAAGGGCATTAAATTGGCTTGTTTTGGTCAGGTGCAGTGGCTGCTCATGCCTGTAATACCAGCACATTGGGAGGCTAAGGTGAGAGAATCACTAGAACCCAGGAGTTGAAGTCCAGCCTGAGCAACATGGCATGAGACCCCATCTCTATTTCTAAAATAATAAATTCGGTTATTTTGAAGCTTTTTCAGTTTGAGGATGCTATAAAAACTCAGACTTGCTTGAATCTTCCATACTAGTATGTAGGAGTAATTTCTCTAAACAGCATTTTAAGTTATTTGTGGGTTTTTAAAATGTCAACAATATGCATGGCAATATTTATTTTTTATATCTTCATATAAAATTAAGTAAATAAATTATAGCATTATGAACATTTTAGAACCATGCAGGAGAAGTTATAGAGAAAGTAATTTATGGTAATTTTCATAAAGCTTTAAAATATTTTCATTTGGGCTGTAACAAAATGAGTGCAAAGGAACAATATTTAGCCTGGAGGGGCTTTTGTTATTTAAATGTCAGATTTCTTTAATACATTCTTAAAATAATCCTTGTGCTGCCTCTACGTTCCCTGTTACTGTGTTTCTTGAAGAGATTCCAATTAGTTTTCAATTATTTAATCAATTAGTTTTCATTATTGTATTGCTGTTACATATTTAAACTTTGCCATTGGAATAATATTGGTATACATTTGATATTAGTCACTCGATGTCATCATTATTTGTATTGGAATATGCTATTCACAATAGGTTATTTAGAAGCCGTATGTGGCAGTGGCCAAGAGAGTCAGTAGGACCTTCTTTTCAGAGATAGGAAACTTTCTAGAAAGCCTGTTAATGGGCTTTCATTGAAATTTCCTAAGATAGCCAGATACTGTGATTCAAAATATCTAGAAAGAAGAATGTAAAAATTAGATAACTTGGGTTGGGTGTGGTGGCTTACGCTTGTAATCCCAGCACTTTGGGAGGCCAAGGCGGGTGGATCAGTTGTGGTCAGGAGTTCGAGACCAGCGTGGCCAACATGGTGAAACCTCATCTCTACTAAAAATACAAAAATTAGCTGGGTTTGGTGGCAGGTGCCTGTAATCCAGCTACTTGGGAGGCTGAAGCAGGAGAATCGCTTGAACCTGCGAGGCGGAGGTTGCAGTGAGCCGAGACCGCACCATTGCACTCTAGCCTGGGCAACAAGAGTGAAACTCTGTCTCAAAAATAAAACAAAAAAACAAAAAACCTGGAATTCTCTTCCATCAGAAATAAAAGTACAAATTACAGGTAAAGCCTCTTCCAAACAAAATAACTTACTGGTAATAGATATTTTAATTTGTGAGTTGTAAATACATAAGATTAATAAATGGTCTTTTAAAGCTAGTGCTTTTAATGTCTTTGTAGTCCAAAAAGAATCTGGGAGTAGATTTTCTCCTTTAATACTGTTTTATCGTAATGACCCACATATATCCATTCACACACGGAGCCTTCACTGTAAAAGTGAACAAAGATCTGTAGCTGCAAGTTGACGGCACTTATGCTCTCTGTGTATGTGGTAGCTGCAACAACCTCCACTGAAATGGATCACTCATTCTGTAATAGAACCACTTTTAAAACAAATGAGGTTTTCAGAAGTAACATAGTATGCACACAATTTTGGGGCTACTGGAAAGAATGACAAGCATGAGAACATCTACCAAATGTAGAATTGGTTCAGATTTTAGCATGACTAATTGCTAGTCATATGTTGTTGAGAACAATACTGATTTGAATACTCACTAGTGCAGGTACATTGTTTACCTACCCCCAAATATTTCAACCTGAAGAGAAACCATGGCAGCCTTAAGTAAATAAATCTGGAGGAGAATGAAAGTCAATGTTTGAGTTTTAAGTGTTGTCTGCCAAAAAAATTAACAGGGTATGAGTTGAGGGCAGGCATATGGGTGCATGGGCATGCCACTGGACAAAATCGGTTTTGGAAACACCAACATATGATTGGTATGTTACTATGAGTTAAGGGGATTGGAAAAAATCCATAGTGAAACTCTGAGTTATCCTTTCTAGTTATCACTGCAGGAGATTGAATCCTTCCTTCACTGATGCATTTGCCTGAAGTATTTATGTTCTGTGAGTTACCAGGAACTGAAAAAGAAAAAAAGTCATATGTGAGCCTTCTATGTAAGGATTTTTTAGTGTATAAATCTTACTAGGTTGCTTTTGTCTTTTCTTTTGAGACAGGGTGTTGCTCTGTCATCCAGGCTGCAGTGCAGCGGTGTGATCGTGGCTCACTGTAGTCTCTACCTCATGGGCTCCAGTGATCCTCCCACCTCAGCCTCCCGAGCTGCTGGGACCACAGGTACATGAAGCGATGCCCAGCTAAATTTTTTTATTTTTTGTAGAGATAGGGTTTCACCATGTTGCCCAGGCTGGTCTCAAACTCCTGGGCTCAAGTGATCCCTCCTACCTCCACCTCCCAAAGGGCTGGGATTACAGGCATGAGCCACTGTGCCCCACCCCAAGTTGCATGTTCCATGCATAGATCCCTTAGTCCATCCATATGTACCGTTCATTCTGCTTTTCCTATTATACCCTATGTACTATTGTTTCTGGTTTTTATTTTTCTATTTTCCCATATACTGTTTTGTTACTGAGTCTCAGAAGGTAAACTGCTAATTTGAAGAGGGAGTAGGAGCGGCATGAGTTTTGGTTTCCTTCACGCCACATTTCAGTAGATACCGTACATAGTACATGGTGGTAGAAATGACTGACTGGATTGTTTATTTAAATAAGGCATTATGGTGTATACATATGATGAAATTAACATTTGAGTGCCTTTGACTAAGAGCTTTATATAGGGTCTTAAAACTATAGACAGGGGCTCAAAAGGTTAAAATAATTTGAGCAAAGTGATAGCTAATAAATAGTAGCTGAGTCAAGATTCAAACCCAGGTCTATCTTGACTCCACAGTGCTTGCTTCTTCCTCACCACCGTTTCTTTGGCTTTGAGTGAACACAAACGGAGAACAGATGTTGCAGTGTAGCAAGAGATGTGTTAAACATGGTCAAATGGTCAAACGTGTAAGTCAAATACACATGCAGTATCATACATACAGAATTAGACTACAAGAAAGATGTGGTGGCTGAATACTGGAATATAATGGATTTCCAGTGTTTTGTTGTTTTGTTTTGTTTTGTTTTGAAGATGGAGTCTGTTGCCCAGGCTGGAGTGCAGAGGTGTGATCTCAGCTCACTGCGACCTCTGCCTCCCAGGTTCAAGTGATTGTCCTGCCTCAGCCTCCCTAGTAGCTGGGATTACCACCATGCGCAGCTAATTTTTGTATTTTTAGTAGAGACGGGATTTTACCACGTTGGCCAGGCTGATCTCAAACTCCTGACCTCAACTGACCCACCCGCCTCGGCCTCCTAAAGTGCTGGGATTACAGGCGTGAGCCACCACGCCTGGCCTGGATTTCCAGTATTCTGATACAGTAAAGTCTAGTTTTGTCCAAAGTAGAACATTTGATACTGTTTGCATACTTCAATGGTAGTTTTTAAAGGAAGCAGTAAGAACAGCTACTCTGGTATTTCAAATTAAAGGCAAAAATTGATGCAAATATTCTGTATTCAAATCATTTTTAAAACAGCCAAGATTTATAATGAAGGGAATGTTGCATATAGTTACATATATATGCATTACTTATCATGTGTGTTAGACTTGAGGAAAGATTCCCAAGAATTAAATGCTAAAAAGAGGTAAAACTAAAACATGATTTCAGTTTTAAAAAAGGCATCCAAGAAATGAATGTGCATACATAAGAAGCTCTAAGCAACTCTTTCTTTAAAATGACATGTATAAAAATATAGGACAGGCAGACTTTTTACCTGGAGTGCATAGATATTAGGAAGAGATTTTTGAGCCATGGTCAAACACCAGAATGGCAAAGGCCTGAAATTCACTAGGGCATATAAAATAAGAGGAGGGGAAAAAGCAACATGTCAAAGGGCACAGGCTGTAACTGAAAAGACTTAGCTGTCACCAGTGTGACCCTGAATGAGCTGCTCCATCTCTAGAGCCTAAGTTTTCTCATCCATAGAGTATATTATTGTATCTGCCCTCTCAACCTCATAGATTTGTGAGATCTGTAAAATAATATAAATTTTAAAATACACATTGTAAGTCAGAATAATAATGGCTAAGTTTCAAAACAAAAAAGGGAAGGGCCCTCTGTATTTCATGTCCTAACAACCCACTCCTAATTTTTTCACCAGAGAGAATAACTCTTCAATTTGAAAGGGCAGAACTAATACTGTTCATAGAAATTTAAGCCCAAAATAGGCAGAAGGGCTGACTGAATGGCGAAAGATTGGTTGGTTGGTTTTTTCTACCCAGTTGTTCCTCTAGGCAGATGTGAGGTTGTGGGCTACTGCTTAGGTTCTTCAGTTTCTAGAGGTTGTCAGTTGTACTTTGATTTGTAATGTAGAAAGATCTGCCTTTGAATGACAAAACAGAATACCCACAACTGCAGCCCCTTGTCCCCATATTTCTTTGGAAAATTCAATTCTGGGAAAACATTCATGTAAGATTAGTCACACAGACAGCAAAACCCTTCTTGACAGCCTTGCGTCTCCTAAGCATCTGGTAAACTTGGCCTGTTATGAATCTCAACTGGTTAACTTATCTTTATTGGCTGCCAATATATTCAAAGCCAGTATATAGCTGGATTTTAATGACTGTAACACTTTACAGCATATATTCTGTGTATTAGTTTTCTTTTGTCATTTATTTGAAATTCCTTTTTTCTTCACCGAAATTTCTTGTACCTGTTTATTTTTGTTGACTTTCATTTGTTCTTATATGTAAACTATCTGAAACTCTTGTAGCAATAAAGCAGGACACTGATTAAATATCTTGCCACATTAAACAGGGTCAGGCTTCAAGATCCAGACAACTTGCATAAAAAATAGAAACTTGCATACATGTGGAAATGGGCTGGGCATGGTGGCTCACGCCTGTAATCTCAGCACTTTGGGAGGTTGAGGTGGGTGGATCACCTGAGATCAGGAAGAGACCAGCCTGGCCAATATGGCAAAACCCTGTCTCTACTAAAAATACAAAAATTAGCCGGGCATGTTGCAGGTGCCTAATCCTACCTATTCCAGGGGATGAGATGGGAGTATTGCTTGAACCTAGAAGGCAGAGGTTGCAGTGAGCTGAGATCACGCCACAGCACTCCAGCCTGGGTGACAAAGCTAGAGCTAGACTGTCTCCAAAAAAAAAAAAAAAAAAAAAAAAAGGGAAGGCGGCATAAGACTGGCCATAAGGAGCATGTCTGACATCTGATTCTGGTTTCCACAGAGTGGTAAACCTGCTGAGAACACCCAGCAAAGTTCTGCAATATTTTAAAATTCAGTTTGTGGGAAAGGATTATTACACGATAGAATACACTTATTCAAAGCTAAGCTTGTTTCCCTCCCTGCAACCCCCACCCCCACTTTTTTTTGGATGGGAGTGAGTGAGGGTTCAGGCTAAAACTCAACTGGGAGTCAGAGGGTGAATTCTTTGCAGGTCTGCCACTGACCAGCTGAACCGATGAGTCAAAAGTTTTCCTTCATTTGTAATAAAGGAATAATCTCTAAATTTTCTTAAAATTCTGATTTGAATTTTAAATTCAAATCAGAGTTACTGCTGCCACTGCCCAAAAATATTTGGGAAACTTTTTTTTTTTTGAGACGGAGTTTCGCTCTGTCGCCCAGGCTGGAGTGCAGTGGTGCGATCTCAGCTCACTGCAAGCTCCACCTCCCAGGTTCATGCCATTCTCCTGCCTCAGCCTCCCGAGGAGCTGGGACTACAGGCGCCCGCCACCACAGCGGGCTAATTTTTTGTATTTTTAGTAGAGACGGGGTTTCATCATGTTAGCCAGGATGGTCTGGATCTCCTGACCTTGTGATCCACCCACCTCAGCCTCCCAAAGTGCTAGGATTACAGGCGTGAGCCACCACGGCCAGTGGGAAACTTTTTGGAACTGCTTCCATATGTTTTATGAAGCTCTTAAAAAAATTTGTGTCAATCTCATAGCCACATCTCCATTTGAACCAAGTATGACATTACCTAGCTTGATTCACATCACATTAACTTCAAATGACGCAGTTCTTTTTAAAACTAAAATCTTCCACAGGAAACTTGTCTCTTAAATATATGTAAAATTTAGATTCTCCTCTAAAAAGCCATTTAAAAGTATTTTGAATGGTAACATTATTAGAATTAGCATATAGCTTTCCAGAGTAATTTCTTTGAAGAGACAAGGCACATTAACTTGGTGTACTGTTTCATAAGACTCTTATAGAGTCTTCCCAATTAAAGACATGTTAAATGTAAGAAAAAGGCTTTAGAATCGATAAAATACACAGTATGTAGGTTTTTAAAAAGCCATTTGTAATAATATATCTCAGACTACCTTTTTCCATTTTTGGAACACTTGAGTTGGAACACAGAACCCTAAATGTTAAAGCTTTCCTTATTGTAACTATAAGGCAGTCATTCTAAAATGTTGCTGCACAATGAAATCACCTAGAGATATTTTAAAAATAAAGATGCCTGGCTCCCTTTCCCAAACACTGATGTAATTGGTATCAAGTAGAAGCTAAGACACAGGCTTACAAAAAGCTTCCCAGGTATTTCTAATGTGAGGCAAAGTAACCACTGGATTCAAGAGAATTAGTGTCCTATAATTCAGAAATAATTTGGAGATTATATAGATTCGTATTTTTCCTTTTTGGGCAGTGACAGTATCACTTACTTGAAATAGCCAAGTTTCTCAAAGTTAAGATACAACAGTGCAGGCCGGGTGTGATGGCTCACACCTATAATGCCGGCACTTTGGGAAGCCAAGGCAGGTGGATCACCTAAGGTCAAGAGTTTGAGACCAGCCTGGCCAACATGGTGAAACCCCCTCTCTACTGAAAATATAAAAAATTAGCCGGGCGTGGTTGTGCATGCCTGTAATCCCAGCTACTCAGGAGGCTGAAGCCGGAGACTCATTTGAACCCAGGAGGCGGAGGTTGCAGTGGGCCAAGATGGCACCAGTGCACTCCAGCCTGGGCGACAGAGCGAGACTGACTCAAAAAATAAAGATTCTACAGTGCAATGGATGTGAACAATTATCGTGGGAGAAAGTAACTCTGCTGCTAGTTTACAGCCTATTTATAATTCACAGCTTTGTTTTGTCTTTGATATGCAGTATTTTGCATTAAGCAATTATGGGGGTTTTTGGTTTTTTTTGAGATGGAGTCTCGCTCTGACGCCCAGGCTGGAGTGCAGTGATGTGATCTCGGCTCACTGCAACCTCTGCCTCTCAGGTTCAAGTGATTCTCCTGCCTCAACCTCCTAAGTAGCTGGGATTACAGGCGCCTGCCACCACACCCTGCTCATTTTTTGTATTTTTAGTAGAAATGGGCTTTCAACGTGTTAGCCAGGATGGTCTCGATCTCCTAACCTCGTGATCCACCTGCCTCGACCTGCCAAAGTGCTGGGATTACAGGCACGAGCCACACGTCTGGCCAAGCAATTCTGTTTTACTTATATTTTCACTTTGGAAGCTGTGATGTACTGTTTTTTAGTCTTGAACCCAAAGCATTACTACTGAGTTGCAGTGTTCAGAAAGACAGTTGTGGGTGCTCAAATAAGTCTCCCTGCTGCATGTGAGTGTTTCAAAGGTTTGGAGGTGTGACGCAGATAGGAAGCAAATCAGTGCCCTTGTAAAGGGTGAGCAGTATCTTATTCTACCATTAGGGCTGGCATCACAGTGTACTGAGTTGCTACAGAATATGTTTTAATTATGGGGGACGGTGATTGTAACAAAGGGGTTGAAGACTAGATGAATCACAGCCACTGAAGACTTGCAGTACTGTGAATGGTTAAAAGCTACAATAAAAGGATAAGTTGCTTTGATAGCTGTGGAACTAAAGGGTTACTCTTGCCTCCCAAAAATAAAGTGCTCTGTAGTACCCTCATAAAAGTAGGATAGGAGACTTAAAGCAAAAGGATCATAGGAGACCTTATAAATAACCCCAAGGCCAAAATTTTGTCTTTAGTTTGTCTTATTAGAAATTAGACATGACTTGTTAATGTGATCAGAAATGTACACTTCTGAGTGTATGCTGTGTCAGACACGCCAATGTACGAAGTGCCCCATCCCTTACATTCTGGCTTCACCACCACACCTCACTGGAACTGCCCTCTCATTGTCAGTGGAATCTCAGTGGCTTTTTCTTTGGCCTGATTTGTTTTGCCTTTCTTTTTGCACTTCATGTTGCCACCATATCTTGAAATGTTACCTTATCTGTCCTGTTTATTCTCTATGAATAGTTCTTGACTTCCGTTGCTGATTCTTTTTTTTTCCCCCAACCTATCTTTATATACTTTACTCTTTCTAGTCTTTAAGTTCTGAGCTCACTCACAGATCACTCCCCAACCTGAATGGTTTCCACGCCTATTTCACAAACTTTTATTTTGATGTCTGTCACCTCATATCTCAGTAAATAAAACTGAACTCCAATGTAGGTGAAGGAGGAATGGGTTGTTCAGAAAGAAGCCATCAATGGATGGCTCATGAGGTATGAATGCCTAGAATATTTGGGAAAAAATGAAATATTATAGCCCAGGTAAGTCTAAGAGAGGAGTAGCAAGAGAATGAAGCTTGGGGAGATAGGCAGAGCCCAGATCAAAGGACTTTAATTGCTATGCTTAGGCATCTTTTTAGCAAGAGATGCCACTGAAGAATCGGAAGCAATCACAAAGGCTCGTGAGTGATGAAAGCTGCATTTAGAAAGCTTTCAACTGGTAGCCTGGAGAATGGATTAGAAGGAAACTTGGTGAGACAAAGACAGACAGGGAAGATGGAAGAGAAGGTATTTAGAAGGTACCATGAGTAGAAATTTGGTTAATGATTAGAGGAGGTAAAGTATCTAGGATGGCCCCCAGGTTGCTTCTAGCATGAGTAATGGGGTTGCTGGTATTATTTACTGGGCTAAGAGAAACAGATTTTGGAGGGAAGAGAGCTCAATTGGATACTCAGGAAGAAATAGCCAGTGGCAATTAGATAAACCCACCTAAGACAGAGTAGTGCCTGCTTCAGCAGCACATATCCTAATACTAGACCGATACAGAGATTAAACACAGCCCCTGCGCAAGGATGACACGCAATTCCATGAAGCACTCCAATGGAAAAAAAAAAAAAAAATGACAGCGTCAAAGTCTAGGCTTTAACAATAGATTTGGTAGTAAAAACCACAGGCATGGGTGAGATTATCTAACAATTATGTTAGTGAAATAATAATAGTAAACGTCCAGTAAGAGTGTTTTCTATGTGCCAGACACTAGTTACAAATCCTTAATATATTAACTCATTTAATCCTTAAAACAATTCTATGAGGAAAAGAAGCCCATAGGCAGAAAGAACAAAGAAAAATTAAGTTGGTTAGGCCGAAAGTAAACATGGGAAACCAAATGAGTTTTGAGAAGTAGGCATGAGATTAAGTGAACCAAAGTGTCTGTTTAATTTGACAACTGTGTTATTGGAGATCTCACGGAGAACTGTTTCTAAGCAAGAATTCAGACTGCAGGCTGTTTGAAGTAAAAGAAGGGACAGAATGATAGGCTATTAATTGTGGGAGCAAGGAGACCAAGTAGGTGTGAAAGGGAGATGCTGAGTACAGGAGGAAGGGCACCTCCTTCCTGAGACAGGTGGTAAGGATGGATGTTGGAGTAAGTAAATCATCTGTAGCAAGGGGTCCAGGAATGGAGGGAATTCACAGCTCATGACCAAGTTCTCTGTATAGAGGTATACTGGTTATCTGGTGAGAAAGGTAGTGAAGGCTGGAATTGTTGCTGGAAAGTGGCCTAAAGAATAAACTGATAGACTACTGATCATAATTTAAAGATCTAGTAAGGCTGGAAAATGTAGTAGCATCAAGCAAAGGTTATGTGGGCTTTTTTCCCTCTAACAGACTGGACACAAAAAAGCAACTATAAATTATGTTGATTTACAGTTTGAAAGGGCTGAGATTAAAAGCCATAACATTAAAAGGGCAGGAAGGATGGGGGTGAGGCACATCATTGATAATTTCAATCTGCAACATTCTGATCAGTATATACTGTCAATATGTATGTTTCCAAGTCTAGACTTTTTTTTTTTTCTTTGAGACAGAATCTCACTCATGCAGGCTGGAGGGAATGCAGTGCATCATCTTGGCTCACTGCAACCTCCACCTCCCAGATTCAAGAGATTCTTGTGCCTCAGACTCCTGAGGAGCTGGGATTACAGACATGCGCCACCACTCCTGGATAATTTTTGTATTTTTAGTAGAGACGGGGTTTCACCATGTTGGCAAGGCTGGTCTCAAACTCTTGGCCTCAAGCAATCCACCCGCCTCAGCTCCCAAAGTGCTGGGATTACAGGCGTGAGCCACTGCACCTGGCCCCAGGTCTAGACTTTAGATGTGATTATCAAAGAGAAAAAAATTTCCAGTAGAGTAGCAGAGGTAGCTAGATAGCCCTGGTTTAACCCTGTTAGAACCGATTAACTTTCCAGCATAGAAGGAAAGTTTTTAAGCATGTGACTTATATTCTCAGCAAATGTTCCCAAAATCAATAAATGTCTGACCCGAGTGTCTAATATGCTTAGCACTTGGGGAGAGGGGTAGGTATAGCATAAAATAATTGTTGCTCTAAATGACCATTACGGAAGACATGACTAAACAAATGAAGTCACAGTGCAATAAACAAGATAATACACTTAAGTGCCAAAGCACTTAATATCAATTTTCAAACCTGAAATACTTTGGAAATGTTTTAAAAGGAGGTAGAATTTGAGAGTAACTCCCAAATGGGAAAAGAATCAAGTGAGTTTTTCTTTGAGATTTTGTATAAAAGTATCATCAACACATTTATGGAAAAGTTTAACAGATTACAAAGGGAACTGTTATAAACAATCTCTGACCTAAGTAGTATGTGATCAAATGCACAAATAAAAGACAAAAAATATTAAGTATGATTTCATCTAAATTTCTAAAAGATATAAAAATAGATACCTTTTCTTTGTAGTAGAAAAGAGCATTAAGATATGTAGTGACAGACAGTAGTGAAATTACATAGTTTATATAATCCTTCAGATACCTTAACTTCCTAATCTGTAAAAGGGCTAGAAGAGTAATTGTTCTTTTTATCCACAAAAGGTCTGATTGTGAAACAAATGGTTTGAAGTGTTTTATAAATATAAATTCTTTAAGTGCAGACAACTAAAATACTAAATTCATTATGTTAAGCAGAACATTATAGTTCATCATTACAACTAGAAAGAAACTGGCAACATGCAGGTATTTGCCAAATATTAATATAATGGAACAAAACAGAAGTAGAATTTCTTCATGCAGTAGTTGGGAAGGAGAAATAGAGATATTTTATCACTTCTTAACTAAAACATGTCTATGCTGGCTTTTAAATATTGTTAAAAATATCACCAGAGACCAAAACAGAAGATAAATTTCATTTCTATATTTCAGAAAACCTACTTGAATACACTTTGAAACAAGAGTACAACAAAATAGAATATACTTCAAATGTTGAATATACAAACTATTATAGTTCAAATCTGAACACTGGTATTTCCCTCATAAACTTCAACTGAAAAAAAAAGAAAGAAAGAAAGAAAACTCCAGGTATTAGAGCTACCTGACAAAAATTCATGCTGAGCCTGAACTTCCAAGTGACAGCAGAACTGAAAATGATATGTCTGCACAAATGCCAGGGCTGAGTGACACAGGCATGTTACAGCAAAAGGCCAGAGCCAACTGTTAATCTGTCCACAATTAAGAAACTGACAGACTTAAACTACCATATAAAATGTTACATGTAAATTCTATAACAATACTGTGCTAGGTACAAGATTTTTAAAATTTTTCTTTTAATAAAAAAGCTTTACACAAACAAGCCATTAGCTTATTTCAAGAAAGAAAACCGAAAATTAGTCTAAGGCCTTTGTTTTAAATCAGCTTAAGCTATATGATATATATATATGTGTGTGTGTGTATATATATATATATAAAAAATCGCACTAGATCTTTTTTTGCTATCCTCTTTCTGAAGTTTTTGGGATCCATTCTTCAATTCACATTCTAAAATACCTATATTAGCAGAGTCTTCACATAGCACCAGTTAAGTGAGAACTGTGCGAACACAGTAATAATTGCTGGTATGCATATAAAATGCATCAAAAATTGCTATATGTAACAATAAGATCACCCATCCCAACCCCTCCCACTGAAAACTATATAACCTCTTACAGAATGTTAGTGTTCCAAGTCTTAGTGTAACTTGATATCGTAGTGAGCTGCTTGGTCCCTTTCAATCCTTTTTCTTATTGATGGGTTCAGTTGTTTCCTACTGTAAGAGGCAGTTTTCTGTCAGCATCTCAATATGTAGTTCATTTCCCACTGAAACATGGGATAGGTAATTTATTTCCAGTAAGTCTGATTGTTTTCGTATATGCATTAAAAATGTTTTAAAGTCTTCTTTGACTTTTCTTGATGACTTCCCTTGCAAATGTTTATGTCAGTACTGCCACTAACAGCCTGAAGTCCACGGTGGAGCTGCTATTTTATTTCTCACATGTCACTAGTCCTTCTGTTTTCATAGTTACAGGAAGGGCAATAGCTGAAGGCGCACTGACAACCACTACGTGGGTCACTGTCTTATTTCCATCTGCCGGTTTTTCTTCTACTAGCTGCAAAGTTTTCACATCATGTTCTTGCTTTTTTGCCACTGCTTCCGATTTAACCTCTGGCCCCTTTATGACTGCACTGATAACTCGAGGAGGAGTCTGGCCAGATGCCTGCTGAGTAGGCATTGATAGTCTCATTACAGGTGTACCATGAGCTATTGAAACAGGGGTAAGTGCTCTCACAGCCAATGGGGTTCCAACAATGTTAATGCTTCCTGATCCAGTCAGATTTGACTTTGTCTGCAGTTGACACTGTGCAAGCTGTGTAGCTGGGATGGTAATAATTTTGGCAGGCTGCATGGTGATTTTGTCTCCATTTTCAGTAGAAGCTGGCATCACAGTAGGGATTGTCTGAATGACTACCTTTGGAGAGGTCGCTGTTGTTGGACTAGTGCTGGTTATTAATGGTGCACCTGCATTAACTGACTGAACTGCCACAGTTGAAATTTTCTGACCCAATGATGTCATTACAACAGGTACCTGCATTGCCACACGAACTGTCCTAGTACATTAGAAAGAAAAAAGCTGATTACATTTAATGCCAAATGAGAAAATAGGTCTCCTGAGTAAAAGATGAATACAAATCCAAAATGTGTAAAACTAGTGCTCCCAAATTTTACAGAGATACTGGCAATTCCTGATGTCTGACACAAACATACCATGACACAAATATATTTTAAAAACTAAAGCCTACATTAAGCTCCATCTATAAAACCATAAAAACCAATTCAGGTAATTTAAGACATCTACTTTTGTTGTTGTTGTTGTTGTTTGAGATAAGGTCTCGGTCTGCTGCCTAGGCTGGAGTACAGCGGTGCAATCTTAGCTTACTACAACCTCCAAATCCTAAGCTCAAGTGATTCTTCTGCCTTAGCTTCCTGAGTAGTTAGGACTACAGGTATGTGACACCACGCTCAGCAATTTTTTATTTTTATTTTATAGAGAGGAGGTCTATGTTGCCAAAGCTTGTGTTGACCTCCTGTCCTCAAGCAATTCTCCTGCCTTGGCCTCCCAAAGTGCTAGGATTATAGGCGTGAGCCACTGAACCCAGCAAGACATCTACTTTAACAACAATAAAAAATATAATTAAAATATCAAGCACTTTTCAAAGTCCTGACAACACTGGGTTCTTAGAACACTAATATTAAGCAAAGGGACATTTCGCTTTCACCAAGGAGACTTTTTAAAAAAGTAAATACATTATAACTAATGGTTTGCCTCACTTACCTTGGAGCTGCTGTTGCTGACACAGATGCATTGGTAGTAGGAGACCTGGATGAAGCATCGTGCCCAGGGGAAGTGATATTCACAACTCTAGCGACACCCTTCTCTGCTCTGGAGCAGTTTATAGGGGATGAATTTTTTCCACTGCGAACAGACGATGCTGCTTTCAGGAGACTTTCTGCAGACAGTGACACTCGTTCTAATGATTTTTCATCAGTAGCTCCTGCTAAATCTTCATTACAGGTTTCACTTTTGTCATCATCTATGACCACTATGTTTTTGGGCATATCCTTGAACTGATATACAAGCCTCTGTCCTTCAACCTTTGCAAGAATTCCCCTTTGGTAGTAGTATCTGTAAGGGGAAAATGTACCAAATGAATCAAGTATATTATTTCTCCACCCCACTCTACCCCCACCAAAAACACTATGTACAGTGCATACTAATAGAAACATTCCCTTATCCCTAATAACAGATGAGAAAAAAACAAACTCTTACTGCCTAGACTGCTCAAAAGGTTACAAATTTAGAGTAGGAATCAGGTTGGAACCTGGCGCCAAGGTCCTACAAACTTAAGATCTATAAAGTAGCTGAAAGTTCATTCGTTTTCTTAAAATAATTTACCTTACCATTGAGTATTTTACTATACTGACACTGGTAGAAATTCTTTTCTGATTTACATAGGTTATAAAAACAAACTGATATTACTGGAAAAATTATCTAAGCCACACTTAAAACTTAGTAGAGATTTGCGAATACTGTCACATAAACCATGTGTTCACTTAAAAACACCTTTAATTAGAAGAAGCCATGTACTTTCCAATGAAAGAATTTTGTGGGTTTATCAAACTGATAATTCTTTTTTTTTTTTTTTTGAGACGGAGTCTCGTTCTGTCGCCCAGGCTGGAGTGCAATGGCACAATCTTGGCTCACTGCAACCTCTGCTTCCTGGGTTCAAGCGATTCTCTTACCTCAGTCTCCTGAATAGCTGGGATTACAGGCGAGCACCACCACACCCGACTAATTTTTGTATTTTTAGTAGAGATGGGGTTTCCCCACATTGGCCAGGCTGGTCTTGAATTCCTGACCTCAAGTGATCCACCCGCCTCAGCCTCCCAAAGTGCTGGGATTATAGGCATGAGCCACCATGCCCGGCCAAACTGATAAAACTTAAATTTTCCTATCAACATAAATCCATTTATGACAAACTCCTAAAAACTAAAATACAAATTAACTTTAGGAACCATAATTTGTTTAGGCTTAATTTTTTTTAAGCCTACAACTTCACAATTTCTATTAAGAAATAGTCCTAAATACAAAAGCACATTTTCTGCAAAAATGAATTTTCCAATTATGTTAAAATTATAAGCATGTAGACTAAACTCCTATCTCATCTACTTCCAAATCTAAGATGCTCCTCTAGAATATCCCCCAAAGTTAAAAGTTATAAAGGATTTTCAGCTTCTCTTTAAACAGCTAATAGACAATATAAAGAAATACATAAATTTTGTGTCAATATTAGCTCATTTGCATTTTTACCTCAAAGCTCGTCCCATGGTTTCATAGTTCATGTCTGGTTTGTTCTTATGCTTTCCCCAAAGCTTAGAAACAGCCTTTGAATCCACCAGCTTGAATATGCCTTTTTCTCTCTGAGTCCATTTAATATACCTGGGACAAGTATTTTTATCTTGAAGTAGATCTAAAAGAAACTCCCACAAATAGGTTGTGTTTCCTTTAAAAACAATGACAGACATTGATTACAAATTCATTAACATAATTAAATACATAATTAAAAGCAAATAAAGTGTCCTTCATCGTAACTTAAAAATCCTGAATATACTTGTTTCTACATTTATTTTTTTGGAGACGGAGACTTGCTCTGTCATCTAGGCTGGAGTGCAGTGGCACAACGTCGGCTCGCTGCAACCTCCACCTCCCAGGTTCAAGCAATTCTCCTGCCGCCTCCCGAGTAGCTCAGATTACAGACACATTCCACCACACCGGGCTAATTTTTGTATTTTTAGTAGAGACAGGGTTTCACCATGTTTGCCAGGCTGGTCTTGAACTCCTGACCTCAGGTGATCCGCCCACCTAGGCTCCCCAAATTCTGGGATTACAGGTGTGAGCCACTGCGTCCAGCCTGTTTCTACTTTAAAAAAATGGTATCCACTACGTATGCTTACAGTTACGATGCTAAAATACAGATTCTGGCATTTGTACATTACATATCACCCTATCCTAGATTTTGAGTTCAGTAAAAGCAAGGGCATAATTGCTTAGGCAAAGTTAACCTGAATTAAACAGAATCAAGTTTATTAGTTTATACAGATTTAAACTCTGAATAAAATAAATTTGTTTACACCTTTGTTTATCATATGATAAGCCTAAATTCCATGATCAAAAGGTACTTAGTAATTTTGTTGGATAGGCAAGCAAAATGCAATGAAATGTGTAAAACTTTTAGGCATCAGACCTAGGATCTTTTTGTAAGAAACTTACTTTTCTTTGATTCACCTACAGGCATGAACTCTGAGGTATATATATTATAAGTGCAAACTACCCTCAACCCTTTAAGCATTTTCTTATCATTTTCCTCTGTACTACCAGTCAATTAAGACTTGATAGCAAAGAACTTTACTGTTGGCTGGATGTGGTGGCTCACGCCTATAATCCCAGCACTTTGGGAGGCTGGGAGGCGGGCGTATCACCTGAGGTCAGGAGTTCGAGACCAGCCTGGCTAACATGGTGAAACCCCATCTCTATTAAAAGTATAAAAATTAGCTGAGCATGGTGGCGTGCACCTGTAATCCCAGTTACTTGGGAGGCTGAGGCATGAGAATCGCTTGAACCCAGGAAGCAGAGGTTACAGTGAGCTGAGATCGCACTACTGTACTCCAGCCTGGGTGACAGAGTGAAACTCTGTCTCAGGAAAAAGAAAAAAAAAAAGAACATTACTGCCTCTAAAAACAGATTAAAAAAAAAATTTCTAATCACTTTCTACTGATTACACCCAGTAGACGGAAGATAATATTTAAAGGATTTCATTGTTTATACTTATATCTTAAAATCTGAGGTCCTAAAATGGAAAAATATGGTAATTCCTTAAAACTAGTCAAGTATTCATCAAATGTTAACTATAACATTAGCTCTGGATCACACTGCTAGAAAAATTTTAAAATGAGGAAATATTAGAATATTTCTGCAGAACAAAATGCTTATTCATCACATATCATGCTTAAGGAGATGAATTTAAAACCTGGTCCCTGCCTCAAGGAATTTATAATTTAGTTGAGAAGGGAAAAGAAAGTAGATAACAAGTTAAACAACAATGCAAGAAATAAGTAACAATTTGAAACAATATAAGGTCTATCACAAGGCAATGCATGATTAACTATATCCCAAGTAATCATAGAAAATAATGTCTGTGGGATTCCAGGAGTGAAAATAAAGTGGACTGAGAGGCCATCATGAAGTCTTGGAAGATGGCTAGGATGTGCATAAAAGAACGAAAAGGAATCTGGGTAAGTAAAATAAAAAAATTAATCCCAAAAGGAAGAAAGTATCACACTCTTTTTTCCCTTATTAAGGAGGGGAGAGTAGTGGGCAGCAGTCATGAGAAGAGGCTTTTCAGGTTGTTTTTATTTTATTCCCTTCATAACCTCTAGATGCCAAGTTCTTATTAATAGAAGAACAGAAGGCTGGGCACGGTGGCTCATGCCTGTAATCCCAGCACTTTGGGAGGCCAAGGTGGGCAGATCACCTGAGGTCAGGAGTTCATGACCAGCCTGGCCAACATGGTGAAACCCTATCTCTACAAAAATACAAAAATTAGCCAGACATGATGGCAGGTGCCTGTAATCCCAGCTACTTGCGAGGCAAAGGCAGGAGAATCACTTGAACCCGGGAGGCGGATGTTGCAGTGAGCAGAGATCACGCCACTGCACTCCAGCCTGAACAACAGAACGAGACTCCATCTCAAGAAAAAAAGAAGAAGAGAAAAGAGTCCTGAAACGGCCACCACTACCCCAACACCTTCAATCAAAATACTGATGTTTTTTCTCTGGCATTTCACTTTCACTGTGGCTTTCCCTGAAAATCCAGTAAATTCATTAATAACGCAGAGTTGAGCCCATTATGCATCTGTTGACCTAAAAAAGCTGACCTTCGGCCAGGCGTGGTGGCTCACACCTGTAATCCAGCACTTTGGGAGGCCAAGGTGGGCGGATCACCTGAGGTCGGGAGTTTGAGACCAGCCTGGCCAACATGGAGAAACCCCATCTCTACTAAAAATATAAAAATTAGCCAGGTGTGGTGCCACATGCCTGTAATCCCAGCTACTCGGGAGGCTGAGGCAGCAGAATCGCTTGACCCCAGGAGGCAGAGGTTGCGGTGAACTGAGATCACGCCATTGCACTCCAGGCTGGGCAACAAGAGCTAAAATCCATCTCAAAAAAAAAAAAAAAAAAAAAAAAAAAAAAAAAAAAAAGCTGACTTTCAACTTCACAATGTTACATTTGTATCTCTAGGATTCTATTACATCAGCATCACTACCTAAAAACTATTAAAATAAACCATGTATAATCTTCAGTTACATAAAAATGTGTAGCTGGGGCATTTTTATTTTGTTCACATAGTAGTAAGTGTGAGTAAAGATTTTATCTGGAAGAAATTTTTGTATAATATAGACAATGCCTTGCATATAAGATATCTGAATGTTTCCATGTTTTGAATTAAACTCATCAAAACCCCTCAGGTTATCTTTAAATACTCACTGCACCCACGTTGCCATCCCCAAGTTAAAATGAACAATTCTAAGGAGGCCAAGGCTGAAGGATCACTTGAGCCTAGGAGTATGAGAATAGCCTAGGCAACATAGGGGGACCCGTCTCTACAAAAAATTTTAAAATTAGCCAGACATGGTGGTATGTGCCTGTGGTCCTAGCTACTTGAGGCTGAGGCAGAAGAATACTTTAGCCTGGGAGGTTGAGGCTGCAGTGAGTCATGATCACGTCACTGTATTCCAGCCTGGGTGACAAGAGTGAGACCCTATCTCTAAAGAAAAAAATTATTAAAAATTCTATTTCTGATTTTAGGGAAAACAGGATTCAGAAAGAGAAGCTTTCTTTACCAGGTAACAAGGAATTTGCCTATGACAAACATTATTATCATAATTTTACAAAAGAAAAAACACTGGCTGGATTTTGAATATAGGTTTGACTGTAATAGCTTTAATTAATTACATTATAACACACTGCCTCAAATTTAATACAAGACTGAAATTGTAATGAGATATGATTTAAATTGGTAAAAACTGGTCACAGACTTTTTCTCCAGTCTTAAGCAAAAGATGTTCGAGTATAAGTGATACCACTGAGGATAAGAATTATTTAAAAGACAATAGTAATAACTGTATATTTATAGTTTAGTTTTCTAATATTTACTGCTATGTTAACTTTTAAAGTTTTCAATATAAATTAAAAGAGGAAACCTAAGATGTTAGAAGTGTACAACAACCAAAGACAAACAAGGAGGTAAGAAAAGTATCCTAAGCCTCCCCCAAACTGGGTCACCAGTTCCTGAATAAGTGTTCAATGTCACTTTTTTGTTGTTTTTTTTTGGCCTATCGAAATACCAAATTTCTTGGAAGGCTTACTGGAGACAATTTTTTTTAACTAGACTTAATTTCTGTTTTAATTATTTAAAATTATTAAGTCAAACCACCTGATAAGGACAGAATAAATTTAAATACATTAATGTAAAATTTATCCAACTATTGAATATTGGTCTGAAAACACTTATTCATGAAAGTGATAAATTTTTGGTTATCAGACTGGCAGACAGAACACATCTAAAACCACTACTGTAATGACACTTTATCTGTCAGAATCTGAGTGACAATAAAATTAAAGGCCAGGTGTGGTGGCTCATGCCTATAATCCCAACATTTTGGGAGGCCAATATGGGAGGATCGCTTGAGGCCAGGGCAAAATAGGGACATCCTGTTTCTACAGAAGATTTTAAAATAAAATTTAAAAAAAGGTAATAAAAAAGTAATAAAAATAATATTAAAAAGAAATGTCACTTGAAATCATCTTATTCGACAAATTAAGAAAGCACAGAATGGGGGAGATTTGGTGCTGTTTTTATCTTTAATCAGGATACAAGAATTCTAAAGCAAAAATAGACAAGGGGCAGTGGCTCATGCTTATAATCTCAGCACTCTGGGAGTGTGAGGCTGGAGGATCTCTTGAAGCCAGGAGTTCGAGACCTGCCTGGGCAACAAAGCATGAGACCCCATCTCTTAAAAAAACAAACAAAAAAAATTAGCTGGGTGCGGTGGTGTGTGCATGTAGTCCCAGCTACTTGGGAGGCTCTAAGCAGAGTAGTACAAGGCTGCAGTGAGCTACCGTCACGCCACTGCATTCCAGCCCTGTCTGTAAAAGTAAGTCAATAAATAAGCAAATAAGCATGGTTTTGTTCTGAATTGTAACTGATGTGACTGAAATTTGTTGACTGGAAAATTAAAATTTAGCTTGCCTTGAATTCTTGCATTGCTTCTAAACAGTTAAGAAGTTATGAGGGCCGGGCGTGGTGGCTCAAGCCTGTAATCCCAGCACTTTGGGAGGCCGAGACGGGCGGATCACGAGGTCAGGAGATCGAGACCATCCTGGCTAACACGGTGAAACCCCGTCTCTACTAAAAAAATACAAAAAACTAGCCGGGCGTGGTGGCGGGCGCCTGTAGTCCCAGCTACTCGGGAGGCTGAGGCAGGAGAATGGCGTGAACCCGGGAGGCGGAGCTTCCAGTGAGCTGAGATCCGGCCATTGTACTCCACCCTGGGCGACAGAGAGAGAGACTCCGTCTCAAAAAAAAAAAAAAAAGAAGTTATGTATCAGGCTAGGTGCAGTGGCTCATGCCTGTAGTCCCAGCACTTTCAGAGGCTGAGGCGGAAGGATCACTTGAGCCTAGGAGTGTAAGACCTGCCTGGGTGACATAGTAAGACCTCATCTCTACAAAAAACTAAAAAAAATTAAAAATAAAAAAAAAAATTAGCCAGGGAGAGTGGCATGCGCCTGTGGTCCCAGCAACTCAGAAGGCGAGGCAGGAAGATTGCTTAAGCCCAAGAGGTCAAGGCTGCAGTAAGCCATGTTCACACCACCACACACCAGCCTGGGCAACACAGCAAGAAACTGTCTCACAAAAATAATAAAAGAAAGAAATTATCTATTAGAAACAAGGCTTAGTTGTAAACCCCTTTGAATTATGGGTACCTATATATGAGGATGGGTGCTATTATACATACACATATCCCCTAAGTCAATGGTTAAGGAGAATATGTATCAGACTTCCTTAGGACTTTTTCCAAAAGTCCCTATATCCCCCATGATATAACTATGGCTACACAATCTCTGTGGTGTAGGAACTAGGCAAAGGTATTTTGAAAAAGCTCCCCCCATGATGCTGATACATCCCTTATTAAGAACTATTACCAATGACAGTATTCTCATATGTGCATGTACTAGAAATAATTTTCTTACAAATGCAAAAATGTCACCTAACTGAAAAAAAAATCATCTCACTTCCAAAGCAACCCTCCCCACATTACCTTTTCCTTCTCTCGGTTTCTTCTTTATACCTAACTCAGGAGACCCATTGGAAATTGGTGATTGCTGGGTCTTTGGTTTACGGCCAACTGAAAAAATAAGATATTGAAACCATACATTGAAAACAAGAAAAATATGAGAGGCATGATTAGCAGACTTTCTGATTACGCATTATTCATTTAAATGGACACTAACTTGTAGATAAATATACTCTGTATGAAAAGCTGCTTCTAAAAGGAGTACTAAAAACACTTCTGTATTTTAGATTACAGCAGTAAGTAGTAATCTCTGTCATACACATTGGCAGAGCCTCGATTGCCATATACATTGGTCAGAGCCTTGATTTGCCAATCTTTTTTTTTTTTTCTTTTTTTTTTGAGATGGAGTCTTGCTCTGTCGCCCAGGCTGGAATGCAGTGGCACGATCTCGGCTCACTGCAACCTCTGCCTCCCAGGTTCAAGCAATTCTCCTGCCTCAGTCTCCCAAGTAGCTGGGACTACAGGCGCCTGCTACCACACCCAGCCAATTTTTTGTATTTTTAGTAGAGACAGGGTTTCACCATATTAGCCAGATGGTCTCGATCTCCTGATGTCGTGATCCGTCCGCCCTGGCCTCCCAAAGTGCTAGGATTACAGGCATGAGCCACCGTACATGGCCTTGCCAACCTTTTATATTAGTGTAGCAATAGAAACAAATCCTAGTAAAAACTTAGTTTGTTTTCTGTTCTATAGGATTGGGAGAAACAGCTTTAGCAACTTATTGCAGAAGATCTGATAATTTGCAAAGCTCTTTGAACTCAAATGAGGAAAAGTAAAAAACAACAAACACTCTCTACTGCTCTGGATCAGTTAATTCACCAGAATGTAAGCATAAGTGTTTCAATTTCCCCACTTCCACATGCAGATACATTACAAGGGTAAAAAAACTTCCAAGTGCTTTTTATGTCTAATAAAGGTTTGTGTCCTTCCCTTTTGTTCCTCCTCATTTTTGCCATAAGGCTCTCTCAGATAGACTAGCATCCACAATGAATAGAAAAAATAAGGGCTATATACTTTTCTACACAAAAGAGGATTAAGCCTGAATGAGCTACATTCAATCCTGAGCACAGATGGATGAACACTGGTAGGTGAGAGGCAGACTCAAGAAATAAACTGGAAATACGTAAGTATGCTGTATTTTAAAATCAAATATATATATACACACACACACACACTTTTTTTTTTTTAAGAGATGGAGTCTCACTCTGTCACCCAGACTGGAGAGCAGTGGTGCGAACATGGCTCACTACAGCCTGGGTTCAAGCAATCCTCCCGCCTCAGCCCCCTAAGTAGCTGGGACTAAGGCATGCACCACCACGCCCGGCTAATTTTTATATTTTTTGTAGAGACAGGTTTTACCATGTTGCCCAGGCTGATCTTGAACTCCTGAGCTCAGGCAATCTGCCTGCCTCAGCCTCCCAAAGTGCTGGATTACAGACACGATCAAATATATTATTACTGATTTGGTGATTGTTCTACATCTGAGATTTCTGATGTCACTCTATTCTTCAATAGGAAACATTAAATTAATTATATTAATCTATATAATTAATTATATAAAGAACTAATTAAAGCATCTGAACATCTGTATTTCAAAATGCACAGATATACTTTAGAATTCTGGTAATTCTAATCAAGAAGTCTGTTTGTAACAAAAAATAAAACAAAGTTCACTGATCTCTGTTAGAATACAGCTTAATTACTCAATTTAAATAATATTTATACATATGAATCAGACAGTAATAAAACTAACATCTTCAGCATCTCCTAAATTCTAGCACAAAAGCCCAATTTAGTAAAGTTAGTGCAAAAAGGTTTAATTTATTTTCTCATAAAGCTGCACGTCCAAAGTCATGTTCCTTAATAAATTTCCTCCATAGGAAAATGGGTTCTATATTCATATTAACTTTTAGAACACCATACGCTATCTTCTCTTGGAAGATAGCAAGATCCACAATGTACATTAGTATATTAAAGGATCTCAAAATAAAAAGAGGGACTGCCATTAAAAAATAACCTATCTAAGTTTGCATATCCCAAATGTACTTAACCACAAAAATATAAATAATGATGCTCTTACTCTTCATTGTCTCCCTTACAGTAATAAGTACAGACAGAATGGTTACATGTATTTTTTTTTTTTTCTTTGAGACAGGGTCTCTCTCTGTCACCCAGGCTGGAATGCAGTGGCACGATTATGGCTCACTGTAGCCTCCCAGGCTTAAGCGATCCTCCTGCCTCAGCCTCCCGAGTAGCTAGGACTACAAGCATGTGCCACCATACCTGGCTAATTTTTTTTAATTCCTCGAGATGAAGTCTCACTATGTTGCTCAGGCTGGTCTTAAACTCCTGAGCTCAAACAATCCTCCTGCCTCAGCCTCCCAAAGTGCTGGAATTATAGGCGTGAGCCACCACACCCAGGCTTGTAATTTTTAAATGGTCATTAAGAGCTTTCACAGAAATAAATAAAATTGTTATTAAATTGGCAAAGTATTTCCTGGTTTATAGAATATCACATATCCTGGCTCCCAACATGGCCCCTGTTTTTCATGGTCTTTTCCATCTTCCTTTAAATGTGTGTGGTTTTTGTTTTTTTTTTGAAACAGAGTCTTACTCTGTCACCCAGGCTGCAGTGCACTGGTGCAATCTCAGCTCACTACAACCTCCACCTCTCGGGTTCAAGGGATTCTTCTGCCTCAGCTTCCCGAATAGCTAGGACTATAGGCATGTTAACAACACAGCCGGCTAATTTTTGCATTTTTAGTAGAGACAGGGTTTCATCATGTTGACCAGGCTGGTCATGAACTCCTGACCTCAAGTGATCTGCCCACCTGAGACCCCCAAAGTGCTGGGATTACAGGCATGAGCCATCGTGCCCAGCATTAAATCTAAACAAACATTTCTTAAGTATTTTGTGACAGCTCTCATTGGATGCAACCAGCCAAGTGCTATAGCAGGCAGTGGGTAAATAAGGCTATTTATATGTATGCCTTTTGTTTTTAAATGATTACATCAGGAAGTAATTCTTCCTCCTAAATTCTCTCATGTATACCTCTCTCGAGATGCATATAATCTATATGTATTGCAAGTGGGAAGACACTGTCTTATTCTCATCTCCCTTACAACAATGACCACAGAATGGTACACACTGTGGCCATCTGAAACACTTTATTTAATGAATAAAAGGAAATACCATTATTTCAAATGCACCTTTATTTTTACCTTTATTTTACTCTAAAATGTGAAGAGTTAGAGAAGAAAGGAGAATTAGGTGAGTACTCAATTACTTAGAATGTCATTTCTTTCCAATTTTACCCTTGATTTCAACAGAAAAAGACTCACTGCCCATGTCCTCATGATGTTGAAAATGTGCTATTGGGATGAGGGGAGCAGAAATTTCAGCAGGAGTCAAATAGTAAGTGGAAATGCTCTTTACCCACTGGTGAGTTTATGCTAATCAGAAGTCTCTATCAGCATTCTTAGTGCTTCAAAGCAGAAGGCATAAGGTAAAAACAGCATGATATATAATAAATGATATATAATATATAGTATATATATCACACTATGTATCATATATTATATCATATATTGTATCTATATATATTATATACATTGATATATAATATATACAGTATGACATACATATATATATCTCTCTCACTGTTTATTTAGGTTTTTTGAGATAGGGTCTTGCTATGTTGCCCAGGTTAGCCTCAAACTCCTGGGCTCACGCAATCCTCTCACCTCCTGAGCAGCTGGTACTAAAGGTGTGCCTGGCTTTTTAAAAAATATCCATGAAAGCAAGAGAAGACAAGACTTTGTAAAATAAAGAATAAAATGGTGTGTGTGTGTGTGTGTGTGTGTGTGTGGTTTTTTTTTAAGTAACCAAGTACCCATAAAAGGATCAACAAGGAGAAGATGGAGTAAGACAAGGTGCAGGGAATCTCTGATCTGTCTTCTGTGTGTCGAACACCTGTTAGATATCATTGTCACACAATTATCCTCAAGCCTTACATACTATCTCCTTTAAACAGTATGAGTATGTTAAAACACTAAATTAAAATCTCAATGTTGATTATTTGAGAATATCTAGTTAAGATAACATCAATCTTAAATCTACAGCATATACTATTTTCTATGTCCCTTGATGAGGAAAAAGGTAAGAAAAAAATTTTCACCTGCCTTCTCAGAAATGTATAAATATACTCTACCTTTTTTCTTTTTCATTGGTTCATGGCTATCTGGTGATGTTGGAATAGGAGAGGTATCCATTGGTTCAGACTCTTCAGTTGACACCTCCACTACAGTTTCTGTAATGACATCTGGCCTCATAGCAGCATGGATAAATTCTGGAGTTGATACACAAGGAGGAACAAACACTTCCACTATAAAAAAAAGTTGAAAAATTAAAATTTCCCACCCCCATCAATGTTTCTTATGTGGATAGTTCAATATTTAGAAGAGGTGAGATTTATTAAGAATTAATCAAAGCAGGATAAGAGCTAATTTGCTGAATATTCAATATGATTTAAACTATACAAGGAAAATAAATGCAAGGAAAATCAACTTAAAGGAAAAATGTTAATTCTCTGGGTAAAGCAAGGACCATGAGTAGTCACCCCACTCTTTCACACTTATACTTTCAAACTCAATGTAGAAAAATTCTAAATTATTCTAATAGTTGTGAAAGCATTTGAAAATAATAGTATAATAGTGAGTTAGTTAATAATTACTTTCTATCCACTTAGCCATCATTATTTTTTAACAGGTAATATGTGGCTCAAAATTTCAAAGATTTGTAAATATGTACTCAGTAAAACACAAGCACCTATAGTTCATTTTAGAATATGAAAAGGAAAACTTGCTCATTACAGACAAGAAATATTACCTTTCAGTATTTAAAGTTTTATTTAATGTAAGAGTCCTGATGTTTTAGTCACCAAAACAGTAGGTACAGATTGTTATCTGGTATTCTAGCACATACAATAATGTTGCCCTGGCTTCCTTCGAATATGCACAAATAACCAAGATAAGACATTTCTATTTCAATTAAGAGATACACTTAATACATACTATCTTAGATTAATAGATTGACCAAAAATGCTGCAAATTTATTCTCGTATCTCTGAGTAATACACAGGATTCTATTCAAATTAAGAAGTATGGTTGCTCTTATTGTAAATCCCAACGAGAAGGTGAGCTAGTCTTTTTGTATCAAGTCAAATTAACATTTGGGCATTAAATTTAGGACAAATCAGAATTGTACAAAATGACTATCAAGGTTGTTCTTAAAGACTAAGAGGAACCACAAAAAAATAAAAACTCACAATCTGAAAGATGTGTGAAAAATATGGCGAAAGTTCCCTTCTCTCTCTACCATATGTGGTTCTCTGGAGTTACTGCCTGTTTATCATTGAATAAAGGATTGAAAGTGGTCCTAACAGGCAACTGCTCCCATCTATCATACTCTGAAGGACTATGAAGGCTTATAACTTGTCCAGAGTTAAGGAAATAGACATTACAGTATAAATAGCTATTTAATAAATATCTGTCTACCTATAGTGGGTATTTTCTGTATCATTTGTTAGGAAAATTAAGTATTTAAGACTTGGAGGCCTTGACAAAGTTCAATTACTGCTGTCATATATTCATGTATAATGTATCTTTGAGAATTCCCAACAATCCCCTTGGATTAAAAAAACAAAACTTTATTTTAGACATATGAAGTAGTATGACACATTTAACATAAGAATGAACAGTTTACATACCAGGACTTCTTGAATCCCTCAAGCAGGTAGGAGATTCCATATGAAGCAGGGCTTCAGCAGCTTCAATTGTCTTATCTGTACAGTGTGCATTACTGCTATGAACTGATGCTTCCACTGGAGGAAAAATAAGTTCTACTCAATTAAAAATACACTAAACATATGACTAAAACATATTACTAAGAAATAAACATATTCACTCCTGAAAGAGAAATGAAAACTAAATAAATATAAAATAACACGAGTAACTCTAAGCCATTGATATCTATTTGTCTATATAAATTACAGAAATAATTTTTTAAAAGCTAGTATCTACATTTTATAAAATGAATACTGATATAAAATGAATGTTGATTATAAAGTTACCAATGACATTGATTAGAAATTACTGAGAAGTTGGCCAGGTACGGTGGCTCACGCCTGTAATCCCAGCACTCTGGGAGGCCAAGGAGGGTAGATCACCTGAGGTCAGGAGTTGAAGACCAGCTTGACCGACATGGTGAAACCCCATCTCTACCAAAAAATACAAAAATTAGCTGAGCATGGTGGCACACACCTGTTAATTCCCAGCTACTCAAGAGGCTGAGGCTGGAGAATTGCTTGAACCCAGGAGGTAGAGGTTGCAGTGAGTCGAGATCGCACCACTGCACTCCAGCCTGGGCGACAGAGTGAGACTGTCTCAAAACAGTAACAAAAGAAATTACTGAGAAGTTTCTGAATCTTACTCAAAGGAAAACAAAGAAAGATCCTTGAAATTTGAACCCTGCATCAATTTTAGGCCAATACTAACTTGTAGGAAGGGAGGAAGGGGCAGGTAGAGGCTGGTTGTAGATTAACAACCCTGTGAGGGCAATTACATATTTTGATGTATCATGCCAAGTTAATTTAATTTAATCAATAAATTAATTTAATCAATTAATTCAATTCTTACAGACTCTCTTGAATGACTGAGTAAGCCCTCCATATCCAAGGGTTCCACATCAGCAGATTCAACCAACCTCAGATTGAAAATATTGCAGGGGAGGGAGAGGCAATAAAAAAAATTCAACAATTAAAAATACAATGTAAATACTACAGCATTTTGTATAAGGGACTTGATTGAGCATTCTAGGATTTCAGTATCTGCCAGGTGGAGGAGGCATCCTGGAACCAATACCCCAGGTATACTGAGGGACGACTGTACTCTCCAGGCACGGCTGCCTAAAGATGGATAACAACATGCATTAGATTTACTGCCAGAGTACTTGGGAACTTTCTTTAAAATTAACCTTGCTCTCTTCAGAGCCTCAGTGGGTTTTAACCTAAGACTTTTTTCTTAGAGTTTATTCTTCCCACGAAGCCTTCAAATTCTAACACCCTTTGTATTTCTCTTCTTCTAGCACTTCCTTAATGCTTTGCTGATTATGTTACTTGTAAACAATGTGTACAGCAGTGGTTTGAGCTTTCAGGTCCAACAGCTTGGGTTCCAGTCTCTGCCACTTATTTCTATTACCTGAGGTAAGCAACTTAATCTTTATCAAACTTCAATTTCCTGTTTCATAGGGCAAGAATATGATAATTTCTTATCATTCCTGTAAGACTGTAAACTTCTTGAGGTCTGGGGGGCTAGCTTAACCAATCTTTACATATGCCATGGTTCCCAACACAGACTTTTCATGTAGCAGACATGCAGATTTTTTTTTTTTTTTAAGACGGAGCCTCGCTCTGTTGCCTAGGCTGGAGTGCAGTGGCATGATCTCGGCTCACTGCAACCTCCACCTCTCAGGTTCAAGAGATTCTCCTGCCTCAGCCTCCTGAGTAGCTGGGATTACAGGCATATGCCACCACGCCCGGCTACTTTTTGTATTTTTAGTAGAGACGGGGCTTCACCATGTTGGCCAGGCTGGTTTCAAACTACTAGCCTCAGGTGATACAACCGCCTCGGCCTCTCAAAGTGCTGGGATTACAGGCATGAGCCATCACGCCAGGCAGATATTTCTTTTAGGTACTGAATTAAGGACAACCCACTGACCTTACAGGAAAATCAGCAATTCAAGAACAAATGTTATTATCTTTATAATATATTAATTTCACACCCTGACTTAAAATATTGAATAATTATCTTGGTAAGAGGTTCTGAAACATGAATATTTAAGAGTCTCTAACTTGACAGATTTTTCTAAGATATCCCCTAAAGGAACTAAAAGTAAATGTTTATACAAATTTCATAAAGTCATATTACAAATTCATAAGCACTACACACTAACGATATGAATCTTTTAAAACTGTTTCCAGGAAACTTTTAATTGGGGGGAAAAAATCCAGTTAGTCTCAAAGTTCCCTAAATGCTAAAGCCTCAGTCTTAAACAACAGTCATTTGGAAAGCATTTATTTCAAAAACCCAATGACTGTTTTACCACCTGTTGCACATCATCCACAAGGTACTGGGTCTCTCCAGTTGCTCTTTCCATTTATGGAAATCTGTTCAAAGCTAAATGGTTCCAGAGAGGCAGCCAAACCTCTAAGTAAATCTATCTTTAGGTGACCCTGCTTACTCTTATCTGCAGCTTCACTGAAGCAAAGGATTCAATCAGCCTGTGTAGTTCAACTTTAAGAAAACTTAGCATTATTAAGTATAAGATACATTATTATTCTCAATTATTTTTTTCAAAATGCCTCCCTACAACACTCACATACACTAAGAAAAAAAACCTTGAAAAGCAAATTCTCCAGTTTTTAAAATTTATTCTAGCAAGCATTCTCTTTAAAGTCTGCTTGTGTTGCAATTTAGCTCTTGTCTTAGGTGCTATTAATAAACTATCCTGGGTAAACTAATTCCTTATGTAATTATATTAAGACACACCCTAAAACTTTACCATATTAAAATCAGAGCTTCAAGTATTCAATAATAATACAGCAAGAGAATTTTACCAGATTGTTTAATGTTTCAGCTTATAAACAAAATGAAATTTGCCTAACAGTTACTTACATATCACGTGCCCTGAATTCTTAGGTAGTTTGAGGCACATTTTCAAAACCATGATTTTGTGTTATTAAAATTGTTAGGTCAATGGAAGTTTCTTCTTCAAGGGGTAATTTTTGCACATATTTATGACCTCGATTTCCCCTTCCCCCCTAAAATTCAACATAATATATCTCAGAAATATTTTAGAGTAAAATACATACACTTACTTAGAAAATTTACTCATTCATACTTTAAATTTAGGATGAGAACATAAAATAAGCATAAATTACCTATGAAGTTATCAGCCAGAAGATCTAATACTCTATGTACAACTGACAAATGGTTGCTGACATTTACCATGTGCCCAGACCCTGTGCTATAAACCTGACACAAGTGTGAACAGATCTCCGGCCTCATGAAGCTTATACTACTATAGGTTGGGCATGCCTTATCCAAAATGCTTAGGACCAGAAGTGTTTCAGATTTCGAATTTAAAAACAATGTGTCTGCACTATATATTTCCAGTTGAATATCCCAAATCTAAAAATCCAAAATGCTTTAATGAGCATTTCCTTTGAGTGTCACATCAGTGCTCAAAGTTTTAGATTTTAGAACGCTCCATCTATAGTTCAGAGAGCATCAAAAACATAAATGGAAGATATTTCAAAACTAAATAAAAATGTCAAATAAACTTACTTTGTAAGTTAAAAGCATGTTAAGAGGAACACTGATTACTTTTTTGCTGCTTACTAATTTTATCTTGTCATTTTTATTTACTAACTAAAATAATGCAAAACAGAAAAATCTAAGAGCCTATTCTCAGATCAATTTACAATAATGTACTAATGCCAGTTTCCAAAACTTAACACATTTTGTAAAAGTGAGCACTATCTTTTTATTTTTGTTTACGTAAGTAACTTTTTACAACAGAAATTTAAGAAATATTTCTCCTACTTGTTTCTGTAATTCAAAAAAATGCTCTTTTGTTCAGATCAATAATTCAAATAAAATTTCAGCTATAATTTTGCACATTTAAGAATAAGCATGAATTTAACAGTGTTGTGCAATCAAAGTAAGAAAGCTACAAACAAGAGCTGAAAAGCAGAATTCCTTATCTTACTTAAAACTTGACTTACTGGTATCTTTATCTACGAAATTTATGGAAGGAAAAAATAAATAACTCATTTTAAAAATAGAAACAATGGAGCTAAAAGTAGTCTGACAGGTATCATTTTCTAGTTACCACTGGTAGTGGGTATTGTTGGTCAATTCCCCTTGAAATAAATTTCAAGAACTGTTTTACTTTTTATTACAGTACCAAAAATAACATTTGCTCATACCTTCAATTTAATATTGGTAAATATCTTCTTGTTCCATTTCTATCTTTCTAATCAACTGGTGTTTGTATGGTACTGCAGACTATTCCAGACTCACTCAACAGCTGTTACAAAATACCAAACTTGGTAATTAAGTCTGACAAGAGGCATACCTCTCAGCTTTGCATAAGAGAATGCTGGCAATGGATCTAGTTCATAAAAATGTTCTCAAGTCAAAAATAAAATTTAGTAGCAATTTAGTTTGAGAGCAGTGAAAAAAAATTAGAAAGCAGTTCATTAGGTGATAGTGGTATTCCCCTATAAGCAACACTATAAACTAATAGTACAAAGTCTTCACTCAACTACAGTACTGATTTACCACTACTTATCCTCTAATACCCCAAAGCAATACCAGTAATAGGTAAATGAAGAATACAAATAAATGCAACGAAAAGGGGGAAAACATAATTAAAGGTCTGGAACACTCCATCTTTACCTTTTCCCCCTTGACCTTTTAATCAATATACTTGCATTATAAAGTACAAAAAGAAAAAAAGAATGGCTTTTCTTTTTTTCAGTACTCTCGGAGGGGGAGAGCAAACTGCCCTCTGCAAGATGAAATCAGCCAGAAATTATTTTCTAAACCAGAGTTGTCTGATAAAAATAAAAGCCACATATAATTTTAAATTTTCCAGTAGCTACATTTGTAAAAGCAAAGGAGAAATTAATACCTTCATTTAACCCAGGACATTGAAAATATTTTTATTTCAATGTGTAATCAATATAAGGAAGTTTCCCACTGCTTGTTTTTGAGTTTAAATTAATTAAAATTTAAAACTGAGTTTCTTAGCTACATTTTAAGTACTCAGATACATGTGGCTAGTGGCTACCATATAGTACAGACCTAAAGAACACGGTAATTCAGCTATCCTCCAACTTTTTTTTATCAGAGGACACTTTTACACTCAAAATACTGAAGACCTCAAAGAGATTTTATCTGTATTTATCATATTTGAAATTACAAAGAAAATTTCAAAATTATTAATTCATTTAAAATAATACACCCATTACTGCAAACACAAGTAATATTTTTTATGAAAAATAACTGTTTTTTGAGACAAGGTCTCGCTCTGTTGCTTAGACTGGAATGCAGTGGCATGATCATGGTTCACTGTAGGTTAGACTTCCTGGGTGTGATCCTCCCACCTGAGCCTCTCAGGTAGCTGGGACCACAGGCATGCACCAGCACAACCAGCTATTTTTATTTTTCTTAAGTGACGGAGGTCTCAGTAGGTCGTCCAGGCTGGTCTCAAACTCCTAGGCTCAAGAGATCCTCTTGCCTTGGCTTCTCAAAGTGCTGGGATTACAGGCATGAATCACCATGCCTGGCCAAAAATAACTTTAAAAAAACAAAAAGTGAGTAGCTTTGTTTTATATATTTTTGCAAATCTTACTATACTTGATTTAATAGAAGGCAGGTGGATTCTCCTTCCTCTTTCAATCTATTAGAATAACTCATCTATACATAGCTCCTAACTCCTCTGTACACTTTTGAAAGTGAAAAGGCAAATAATGTCTTAGTATTATTTTCAAAACAGTTTTGTCTTTACAGATCCTGTGAAAGGCTCTTGGGACTCCCAGAATCCAGGTCAGAGCATTTGGTTTTTGAGAAGTGCAGCTGTAATTCATCATCAACTGTAATTAATAACAACCAAATTCTATCCCCAAGCTTATATAAGTTTTAGCTTCTAAACATAAACATCAGTGTGTAGATGACAAATTATGATTCAAGGCTGGGAGCTGTGGCTCACGCCTGTAATCTCAGCACTTTGGGAGGCCAAGGTGGGTGGATCACCTGAGGTCAGGATTTCAAGACCAGCGTGGCCAACACGGTAAAACCCTGTTTCTACTAAAAATACAAAAATTAGCCGGGCATAGTGGCTCACACCTGTAATCCCAGCTACTTGGGAGGCTGAAGTGGGAGAATCACTTGAACCTGGAAGGCAGAGGTGAGCCAAGATTGTGCCACTGCACTCCAGGCTGGGCGACAGAGCAAGGTTCCATCTCGAAAAATAAAATAAGTAATAATAAGAAAGAAAAATTACGATTCTATAAGTTAAACAGTATTTGTCTACTCACAGATAAAGAGTTTTTAAAAAGCTTTTCTTAAGCATCTCTTTGCATCCTTTTGAACATTTTGCTATAGATGTCACAAGGAATCAATCATTTTATACAATTATCAAACACAAGGAATCATTTTAAATAGTTACCAAAAACATTCTGCTGCCTGCCCTTCTCCACCAACCAAATTTGTTTCTAAAATAGTTTTATGTTGAATGATTCTGATTGGCTATTTACACACGGACTGATGTGACCATGTAACTCAGTTTTTACATGAATTTTAGTACCAATGCTGCAATGATTTGTGAAGGGTAATTTCTAAAATTCCTTTTCAAATGAGCTTTTTAAAAAGAAAACCAGTGTCATTCCTTGAGTTTCATTTTAATGCATCTATTCACATACTGCTTTTAACTTTTTTTATACTGCTAAATTTTTTTCAATTTGATCTTTTCAAGATTGAGACTACATATTCCAATTTACAGTAAATCAGAAATAATTCCAATTTCATAATCAACTTTAATAATAGGTTTTGTCAGTGAAAATATTTAGGCTAACTTTCCAGAAAAATTTCACCTTCATTTAATAACTGCATTGTTCACCAAAACTTCTAGTTACCTTATTTCGCAAATGTGAAAAAAAAAATAAAATAAGAAAAGACAAATAAAGAAAAAAGTCAAGGAAGGTATACTAGAGAATAAGGCAGAAATCTTCCAGAAAATCCAGACTGTACATATACAATACTTTCACATAAATATTAGGAAAGTAACAATGCTAGACATTTGTTTTTTCCTAAATTAAGCTATATACACTAGAAATAAGCCTAAATTATTAAATAAACTATATTACAGACTTAAACATATGAAGAGCCTCAAGTTACAATTTGGCACACATTTTTATTTTCAAAGACTGGATAAAAAAAGTTAACCTCCCAATTACATAACGAACGTATAGACATATTCACTCATATGGTGTAATATTAAAAAAAAAAAAAAAAAACCCAGGAGAAGCCTTACCTTTCCATTAAGTATTTCCAAGCCACTTATTTTAGAGCTTTAAAAGTCATTAGGAATCATCTAGTCAACCCTGTCCTCTAAGAGAAAATGAAGCCCTAAAGAGGTTAAGTCACTAGCTAGTTTAGTGACAGCTAGATATAGATCCTCAACTCTTCAGGTCAAGGCTCATTCTCATACATCATATTGTCCATGAAAATTTTCTAAAGTATTTCGAGACTTTACTACAAACATACTTTGTAAAATGACAGTGAGTTTTAATAAATAACCTTATTTATTTCATCCTTTACTCAGACTCCTCTGGCAGCATGTTTATAGCTAAACGAATGCAAACATGATAATGCCTCTAAAGGAAGAAAATAAAATCAAAAGTATATTAGAGCTTAACAGCTACCTTAACATGTGTAGCAACAGTGATAATATTAAGTGTTATATACTTGCTTACAAACAAGTTATGCTGAAAATATTAACCGAAAGCTTATCTCCTCTACAAGTTGTATAAATATCATTCTACACTAATCATCAACCCATTACAGCAATCACTGGAGCTATTTTTTCCATTTATACATTATATAGATTTTCACCTGTCTCCCCAGACTGTAAAATCTTTGTGAGGACAAATTCTCTCTCACACTTGATGACTTCCCTCAAGGAGATAAAAAGGTATTCTGTCCATTACACAAACACAAACTTTAGAAACATTATCCTACCAACGCTATTGAAAATTGGCAGCAATAAAAATTTAGAATCATGATTCCTAACCTTCTGGGCCATCTTTCCTCCCAAACTTTTAACACACTGAATAAACCTTGGGTAAATGAGCAAACCTCTCTCAAGTTTCCTTCTAAAATAAGGCTTGTAAGGGAGCTTCAGATTACATGAACATAATTGGTGAAATAACTTGAAAATAATTGTATGTAAAACATTATTTATAAAACCTTATTATCTTAAACTTTAAGATTCCCATATAGTACAGAAATGCAGTAGAGCTGGAAAACAGCACTTAACTTTTTGAAACCCCTTTATCAAAAGAACACAAAACTTTTGTCTTTTCAAACCAAAGACAGTCTTTTATATACACACATATACACTCCAAGGAAAATATCTACAGGCCATATTCAGTTTCGCTGGTAATTCCAAAAGCTTATGAAAAAAGAGTTTCCAATGGCAAAGTTAAGCCCTCCTACCTTTATAGTATCTTTCAAAGTTTTGATGCAAAGGCATTCTAAGGTTCTTTCCGAGCGTTCGCAGCTACTGGAAACAACATGTCTTGAACTGTACATATTCAATATTCAAGAAATATCATTGACCCCACAACTTCACGTATCATTAGTACCAATAACATAAAGCCAAAAATTCCATCCCTGAATTCATATTGTAGTAATGGACAATATATACAAAGGAATCAAGTTCTCATTGTGTTCTCTTACTAAAACTTAAGTTCTTGTTCTGACCAGAAAGCAACTGTCAAACAGATGTGTTTTAATCACTACCCAGTAAACTGTATTTTCCTTTGGAACCTCTGAAATACATATTATTACATTTTATAGAATAAAAGACTGGTCACCACTGCGTGGTATTCAATACCTATATATTATTTAAGACTTTTAACCTAGAGTGCTTCCGTTAACTTTGGATACACGTGTGTTCATGATTTCCCCCAAAAGAACTGAATCACAGAGTTTTGCCAGGCAAACTACTAATTTCAAGTCCCTTACCTAAAAACAATGGATGGAAAACTGTCAAGATCTTTTACAGAATTACTGTGTTCCCTGAATATTTCTCATCGTCCACTTCCCATCCATGGCAATATGAAATAGGAACCGGGAAGAGGAACATGTATGCTTACTATTACAGTAAGTAAACAGTATTCAAGCAGTGCTACATCGATTCAGAACCCTCACTGCGCTGTCTGCTATTAAGCAAAGCTTCTTTTTCTATGTAACTTAAGTCCGTGCCCTTCCGCTGCAGCAGTGGCGCCGCACATCCCCCACCCCTGCGGCCACTTCCGTGTTTACACTCCTCTTCCCTCCAATTCCATGCGTACATTGTCAGCTTCACTCCCGCCCAATCTTCATTGGCCCAGCGCGGGCCCGTAGTCCCGCCCCCAGAAATCAACGTTCTAATTTGGAACACCTCAGAGAGCAGATTGGAACCAGAGGCCTGTCAATCCCGTCCGTTCTGTCCTTTCCGAGGCGCTTCCGCTGTGGTGGGAGGTTTGGGGGGGAGGGGGGAAGGGGGCAATTCCGTGCTGAGACTTCCCTAGGGCCAAGACTCCCTCCCTCCCGCCTCACTCCTTAACATTCACCCACTGTTTACAAAAATAAATGTTCTTCTCTGCGCCGCAACCCTCCAGGTCAGGGGTACAAATATATTCCGTGTTCTTCCCATTCTCCCCCTAAAAAAAAACCCACGAGGGAAGGGGCATAAACCTAGTTTCTTCACAGCCACCCATTAAATGAGCAAAGGGAGGCGGGCCCCTGAAACATCATCCCGGTTACTCAACATTATTAAGTGACCCTGTCCAGGACCGTTACTCCCGAGACTGCATAAGGTGGGAATGTGCGGAGGAGGGAGGGTCAGAGCATTTTTTTTTTTGGCGGGTATCGGTCCACCGGACATCGCCCCTGGCTGCCTGGTCCATGCGGAAGTCATGGAATTGTGGACGAAGTCTGAAGGGAGAACCGAGCGGGGGTGGCGAGCGTTCCCTGGAGAAGCCCGCCGCCCCCGACCGCGGGCAGTAGCGGCCTCTCCGGCCAGACAGCGTGGCAGGCGCAGCCGAGAGACAACAGCCTCACTCACTTCCTGGTTCCTCAGCAACTGGGGTGAAGCGCACAACTCGTCCGCCCCCGAGTCCCCAACTTAACCGCGGCTCCGTTCTCCAGCACCCGCTGCCAGCGCTCCGCCCGGCAGCTGCTGCTGCTGCTCGCCGAACCCACCCAGAAGCGACAGCGCCGGATTCGAGGCAGGTTACTCTCCAAGGTGATCACTTCCTGATTCGTCGCCTCCATTACTTCATTCACTCCCCCCTTTCCCCCAGCCGCCCCAGTGACTGTGAGGTGGACACTGTACCCCCAGCACAGACTGCTACAGGGGAGTCACCCGCCTTCTGTGCACCCCCTCTCCTGCTGCACCGATGCACGGGAGAAAAGTTCCCCTGTCCTTACCGGCCCGGATGAGCAAATCCAGCTGGTTCGTGGGTCCCTCATGCAGAGACGTCGCCATGTTTATCCCGGGGCTGGAGCTGCTGCTTCACATTGACTTACACCGTGAGCAGCGGCGGCAGGGGAGGAGGCGGAACCCGCGGCCGGAGACACACGCCGTGCGACCGACACACACTCACGCACTCGCACACACTCCGACGCCCGGATCCTTGCGCGTCCTCCGACAGGAAGCCGAGGCCGGCCCGCCTCCCGCCGCCGGGCTGAGAAACCCCACCACCTAACGGCAGGGGCAGGGGCGGTGGCGGCGGCGGCGGCGGCGGCTGTGGCGGCCGCCCCAGCTGGCAACGCGATCCTTCCGCCCCGCGCCCAGACAGGAAGTCCCGGACGCTCGCTCCGGAGAGCGGCAGCAGCCTGCGGCGAGAGACACCTGAGGCTGGGAAACGGCTCCGGGAGCCGCGCGAGGACACAGCCCCTCGGCAGGAAGAGGCACATTTCACGCTCTGCGGAAGAAAAGTCTGCAATTGTCCCCCCTCTGGAAAAGAGCCATTAATCATATTTTCTTCCTGGAAGCAATCTAATACCTAGTCCTGCAGCTGTAAATAAAGGTGGCTATTTAACTTCTTTTGGCTTTTTCAAACCTTATGCAACATGTAACCAGTTCACTTGAAACATCTGCACTTTAACACAGGAACACCAACAAAAAAGTCATACCTAGAACATATTCTGAAACCTTTACTTGGAAAGTAAGGAGTTCCCAACTTTCTGAGACCAACTTCGTCCTTTTCCCTTAACAGAAGTGTCAAAGAGCACATTAAACGGGTACTTAGTAAACAGAACACACCAACCTCTGGAAATTAGACTCCCCCAATATGCTAAATCATGAAATTCATGTACCCTTTCATTTCTGTTTGGTTCATTTGGAAACAAATTTATAATGTCATTTACTTAAAAAAAAAATTCTTCCTGAAAACCTTATTACAAATACATATTAAAATACAATGGACGAGGGAGATAAATCGCCAATTTAATGACTAAATTTACTGAACACAGGAAATCAAACCAATATAATGACGACGCTTCATTAAAATGCTTCCCTGGTTTCAGAATTTCATAATACATAAATTGTTTGAAACAAAGGGTTATCCTAAAGTTGTTGGCACACAAAACTTACATAAAGGAACAGTGCCTCCTACAGAGTAAGTGCTCAGTAAGTATTTGCTGAATAAACAAAAAGATCTGGCAGTTACAAATTTAAAATAACAAGGTGACAATTTTTATGATCCGAATTAACTGTGTAGAGAAAAAAAGTTTTCAGTGGTAACATTAAAGCGATATCATTTCATAAAATCTTGCCCAACCTGAGTGTAGCATCAGAATGGATTTACATAACCCATGACTATTTTTTCTCATTTATCCTAATATTCATTTATTATCTTGGTCCTTTTATCCTACCCCTATGACCATGATCCTCACCCTCCCAAAAAAGAACCTACATGCTATTTCCAAAGTACAACTCCTCTTTAAATAAGGATCTCTTTCTTGAATTAGGTAAACCTGCCATGTATGGGACAAAATGAACTACATGGTAGCTTTTGTATTTTATTGCCAATCAGTTTAAAGTAAGCATCATCCTTAGCCAGGCATTGTGATGGGCCTCTGCACCTAGGGACTCAAGTCTGAAGCCAGCCGTTTTCTTGAGCCCAGGAGTTTCGGGTTGCAGTGAGCTATGATCGCACCACTGCACTACAGCTAGTTATTTGAGAACCACAGAGTTAGTCCACTTCTTCACTTTACACATTGGGAAACTGAGGCCCCAAGAAGTTACTTAACAAAGTTTACAAAGTATCTTATTACTTCAAGGTCAAAACTCTTATAAAACAGTCTTCTATAAAATTTAGAAGTTATTTAAAAAAAAAGTTAAATCCATTTTAATACTATTATATTTATAGTATTATAAACTGCAAAATGGTTGATTTTTTTTTAATGTCAAAGGTAAAGCAATGGGAAGTTAAGAGAGAAAAACAGAAGAAAACAGTTTTGAGAAGTGAATAATGCGAGAATAGGAAGAGGCCAAGCTGTCTTAAGTTTTTCTCATACAACAATGAAATTCAAAGTTGGTGTCTTGAGCATGTTTAGGGAAAAAACGGGGTCAAGAAAACCATAAGAAAAATATGTCTGTGAAGGACAAGTTGGAATCACGTAATTTAGGAGCACCAAGTAAAGTCTGGTCTGTCAACATCAGAAAATAGACAATAGTTACAGAAGTGCAGTCTACAGATGTACAAAGAAAAAAGATGAATTATTTCATATATTTTGTACTACTGTTTAAATGTCTGAGCTTTTTATGTTACTGATTTATTTAATAGTCAGGTTTTATAAAGTATTATTAAAATGAAGATGTTCGAACCCATAGTCATAAACTAATTCATTTATTCAACAAATTATTATCCAGTACTTACTTTAAGCAAGTTTCTGTTGTAGGTGTTTATTAAGCTGGTAGCACTAAATTATGTAACAAAAGGAAGAAATTAAGCCTTCTCAATTCATACAAAATTCCCCACCCACCAAGGGTGAAAGTCAGAGACAGTATGATACACAAGACTGCTTATATATGAAATTAAATAATAGGGTGTATATACAGTGGGTATAATTACCACCCAAGGATGTTAAATTATTTATAATTATAAAAGCCTTCATAAGGCATATATTTTTAATAGGGGTTCAAAGAGGCAAATTTTTGTTAATGAAATGTGTATTTTTTCTGAGGAAAAGGACTATGGCTAATTTTAGATTCTCAGAGGATCATCACTCCTAAAAGTAATTTTATTGTAAGTCTATGTACAACCATGAAAATCCTCTGATGAGTAAGGGTCCAGTATGTACTGTTTTTGATACGTACTTAGCTGTGATCTGACTTAGGTTCATGTTTTTTGCATTTTAACTTATCCCTGGGCCAGACTCTCCTTGAGACTTGTTGATTCTTCGCTTTATGATTGATACTAGACAAATCATTCTGTTCAATTCTTAGCAGCCACTCTTATAAGACTGTCAGCTAAGTATTGCAGCTAGTCATTAATTCATTCATTTAGTTATAGAAACAGGGTCTATCAAGGCTGGTCATCAACTCCTTGCCTCAAGCAATCCTCCTGCCATGGCCTCCCAAAGTGTTGGGATTACAGGCATGATTTGTGCCCAGCCCTGCAGCTAGTCTCTTCTATGGGTGTTAGACAAACAACGTTTTTTCTTTTCTTTTTGAGACGGAGTCTCGCTCTGCTGCCCAGGCTGGAGTGCAGTGGTGCGATCTCAGCTCACTGCAAGCTCCGCCTCCCGGGTTCACGCCATTCTCCTGCCTCAGCCTCCCAAGTGCTGGGACTACAGGCGCCCCGCACCACGCCCAGCTAATTTTTTGTATTTTTAGTAGAGACAGGGTTTCACCGTGTTAGCCAGGATGGTCTCTATCTCCTGACCTCGTGATCTGCCCGCCTTGGCCTCCCAAAGTGCTGTAATTACAGGCGTGAGCCACCGCGCCTGGGCACAAGCAACTTTTTAAAATAGCATCTATTAAGCACCAAATATACATGAGTTAAAATACTTAATTATCTCTATAGTTTAAACAACATTTATGACAACTGATTTCAAGGGTTTGAGTTCTTTATTATCATCGAAGAATATGTAGTATCTTGAATCTACTGGAAAAAAATTTGCAATTCTTGTGAAACTTTACAAGGGCCCATATATAATTCTTGTTTAGCATGTTTATGAAAAATTACAGGCTGGGCACGGTGGCTCACGCCTGTAATCCCAGCACTTTGAGGGGCCGAGGCGGGTGGATCACCTGAGGTTGGGAATTTGAGACCAGCCTGGCCAATGTGGTGACACCCCATCTCTACTAAAAATAAAAAAATTAGCTGGGTGTGGCGGCACATGCCTGTAGTCTCAGCTACTCGGGAGACTGAGGCAGGAGAATCATTTGAACCCAGGAGACGAAGGTTGCAGTGAGCTGGGATCATGCCACTGCACTCCAGCCTGGGACACAGAGCAAGACTCTCTCTTTTTAATTAAAAAAAAAAAAAAAAAAAAAAATTACAATAAAAATTTTACTGAAAATATACTAGTCAAATCTCATTTAATTCCAAAAGGAATATTTAGATTAACTAATGTTTTCTTCTCTTACAATACTTTCTGAACTCTACCCACTGAAAAATTCTTCAAATGTCAATACTGAGTTTTTAATTGCCAAATCCAGTGACCTCTTCTCAGTCTCCATCTTACTGCTTCTCCAAATATTGTTGACTACCCCTTTATTGAAATCCTTCCCTTCGTTTGATTTTCATGATAGTAAACTGTCTTTGTTTCTTCCTATTCCTTTTCAGTTGTCTTCACCCACTTCTACACAACCGTTAAACATGACTGTTCGCCCAAAGTGTGATCTTTAGCCGCCTTGTCTCCTCATTCTCCACTCTCTCCCTCTAGAGTGGTATTATCCACCCCCACCGAGGACTTTCTTTTTTTCTCTCTCTTTTTTTTTTTTTTTCCTGAGACGGAGTTTCGCTCATTGCCCAGGCTGGAGTGCAATGATGCAATCTTTGCCCACCGCAACCTCCCCCTCCCAGGTTCAAGCGATTCTCCTACCTCAGCCTCCAGAGTAGCTGGGATTACAGGAATGCACCGCCACACCCAGCTAATTTTGTAGTTTTAGTAGAGACGGGGTTTCTCCATGTTAGTCGGCTGGTCTCCAACTCCTGACCTCTGGTGATTCGCCCACCTCGGCCTCCCAAAGTGCCGGCATTACAGGCGTGAGCCACCACGCCTGGCCAAGGACTTTCAATACTATTACTATACTGATTCAAAAATCAGCATATCAAGTCTTGATTTACTTTTTTTAAAAAATATAGGTACTAATTTCCAATTGTATAATAAACATCTCTACTTGAATAACCAACAGATAACTAAAGATCCTTTATCTACAGATTTCATTTACTCTATCAGTAACCATCATCTTACCAGGTTAGAAAACTTAGTCATCTATGTTCCTAGTTTAAGAACTCATCTCTTATACATTTTTAGGGGGATTTAAACCATATAGGAAATTGCTAAAAATAATGTAACATAGTCATATCCCCTTCTCAACCAGAACCTACAACTACTCATTTATGCTGTAAGACTGTTTTCTCCCTAAGAAATAACATATAAAAGATGAAGATGGCATTTTTGAATACGACCCCCAGACACCCTTCCATCTCTCCAGAGAAATTGCTATCATGAGTTTAGTGTATATTCTTCCATTCTATTTTTTATACTTTTACATGCATATATATTTACATATGTACATATGTGTTTGTGTATGTATCCCTGAATGACATATAGTATTATTTTACATGCTCTGGGTACATAAATGACATTAAACTACATATGCCATTCTAAAATGTATTTTTTAACATTCAATATTTACATTCTATCCATGTCAGTATAAGTAAATATAGCTATGCTTTTTAAATGCTACAAAGTATTCCAATGTATGCATTTACCCCATTTTATTCATCACATTATCTAAGTTATTCATCACATTATCTAATAAAGTTATTCATCACATTAGCAAAGAGTTTTCATTTCTCACTTTTATAAATAATTCTGCAAAAAAAAAATTGTTTTCTTAAACATGTATGGTAGAGTCTCTCCACATCATATACCAACAAACAAAGTTTCTAGGTTATAAAATAAGCATTTTCTTTTTTTCTTTTTTGGTATGGGTCTCACTCTGTCACTGAGGCTAGAGAATAGTGGCATGACCATAATTCACTGCAGCCTTGAACTTCTGAGCTCAAGTGACCCTCCACCTCAGCCTCTTAGCTAGGACTACAGTCATATTCCACACCTGGCTAATTTTTAAAAATAATTTTAGAGGGTCTGTCCATGTTGCCCACGATAGTCTTGAACTCCTGGTCTCAAGATAGCCTCCCATTGGTCTCCTGAGTAGCTAAGACACACACCACTACACTCAGCTTGTAAGTACAATTTTAATTTGACGTAATTCTGTCCAAAGTGGCTATGCAAGTCCAGTGGTTTGGTAGAGTTACCATTTTTCTCACATGCTTGTCAATCCAAGATATAAGCTGAAATTTTAAATTTCTGCCATGTGTTGAGTAACAAGAAATTTTTCATTGTTGTATTAACATGCATGTATTTAAATATTAAGGATAAATGTTTTTCATATACATTAGCTGGGCATGGTGGTGCACGCCTGTAATCCCAGCTACTCCGGAGGCCGGGGCAGGAGAATTGCTTGAACCTGGGAGGCAGAGGTTTCAGTAAGCTGAGATCGTGCCACTGCACTCCAGCCTGGGCAACAGAGCGACATTCCATCTCAGAAATAAAATAAAGTAAAATGCTAAAAAAAAATAGAGCCGGGTGCAGTGGCTCACACCTCTAATCCCAGCACTTTGGGAGGCCAAGGTGGGTGGATCACCTGAGGTCAGGAGTTTGAGACCAGCCTGCCTGAGCAATGTGGTGAAACCTCGTCTCTACTAAAAACAATACAAAAATAAGGTGGGGGTGGTGGCGGGCGCCTGTAGTCCCAGCTACTGGGGAGGCTGAGGCAGGAGAATGGCGTGAACCCGACAGGCAGGGCTTGCAGTGAGCCGAGATTGTGCCACTGCACTCCAGCCTGGGCGATAGAGCCAGACTCCATCTCAAAAAAAAAAATAATAATAATAATAATAATAGGCTGGGCGCACTGGCTCACGCCTGTAATCCCAGCACTTTAGGAGGCCGAGGTGAGCAGATCAAGAGGTCAGGAGATCGAGACCATCCTGGTTAACACAGTGAAACCCCGTTTCTACTAAAAAATACAAAATCTTAGCCAGACCAGGCGGGGGGTGCCTGTAGTCCCAGCTACTCAGGAGGCTGAGGCCGGAGAATGGCGTGAACCCGGGAGGCGGAGCTTGCAGTGAGCCCAGATCGCGCCACTGCACTCCAGCCTGGGCGACAGAGACTCGGTCTCAAAAAAAAAATTATAAATAATAATAGGCACACACACACAAAATTGAATAGAATAGTAAATAGTAAAGAAATTAAAACACAATACAAAACCTTCCCTCCATGGAGAAAAAAAAAACAACCCAGGCTTGAATATTTTTTATGCAAATTTTAGCAAATTTCAAAATTACTTCTTAACTTACACAAGCTGTTTGCAGAAAATATAAAAATAAGTGAAAGCTACCTGGATTATTTTATGAGCCAGTGTAATCTTGATTTCAAAAGCAGATAAAGACAAGAAAAGAAAATTATGGTTCCACTTCACTTATGAATAGATTCCAAGACTCCTTAACTTAAAGCAATGCAAAGCAAAATGATGAGTAACATTTATCCTCAAACTCCAAGAGTTCAACATCTGGGAAGCCATCAACTGACCATATTAAAAGAGTAAAAGAGAAAATGACTTATCAAATGCCAAAAAAGCACACAATAGGACTCATAGTTACAAACAAAAGGAATAGAAGAGAATTCCTTAAGTTGGTATATACATTACATACTAAAGACTATAACAATTTCAAGTTTAAACTTCAGATTACATTCCCTTCAAGATTAGGAACAAAACAGGGATGGCCATTAATATTATTAATCTTTTTACAATATCACTTTAACATAATACTGGAGTTCTTGACTAATTTTTTTTTTTTTTTTTTTTTTTTGAGATGGAATTTCACTCGTTGCCCAGGCTCACTGCAACCTCTACCTCTTGGGTTCAAGCAATTCTTCTGCCTCAGCCTCCTGAGTAGCTGGGATTACAGGCATGTGCCACCATGTCTGGCTAATTTTTTGTATATTTAGCAGACAGGGTTTCCCCAGGTTGGTCAGGCTGGTCTCGACCTCCAGACCTCAGGTGATCCACCGCCTCAACCTCCCAAAGTGCTGGGATTACAGGTGTGAGCCACCGTGCCCGGCAACTAACATCTTAAGAAACAAAAAAGAAATAAGATAACAGGAAAGACAAAAGGAGGGCTGAGTTGTCCTAGCTAAAGCCCTCCTGGACCAGTTAGTTTCCAGCTGATCCACAGATGATCCTAGATACAGGACCAAAGCCATCACAGCAGAGCCACATAATTAGCCCATAAGTCTGATGAAAACAATAACTGGTTCTTGTTTCAAGTCAATAAATTCTGGAGTGGTTTGTTATGCAGCACGAGGATAAAAGTAAGGACTGAAGGTTATTTATTATCAAGTAAGTAGAAAGGTAAGTAGAAAGGTAAAATGTGGTGAATGTTTAACAGGGAATACTCTGCAGCAGTTTGAGCAACAAATAAGATATACGCAAAGCAACATGCAAGGATATTAGGAACAGTGCTTACTTTAAAAAGTAGGAAACAAAATAAGATACATAACACCATTTATATAAATTTTAATTATATACAAAGGACATACAATCTCAACACACTAAGAAAATATACATTACTCAATTTAAATTTGATGCTTATTTGGGAGGGCGGAAGATGAGACTGTTGTGTAAAAGATTAAAGTAATGCCATTTTTAAAAATGAATAAAATGAGGGGATATGAAATAGGGATCTAATTTTAGATTTCTTTATTTATCTTTATATATCTTAGAGTTATTCTTAGCTCCCTAGTAAAGGGTGGTTTTTTTTTTTTACTATGTTCAATGGGATTTTTGTTTCACTTCTTATTGATTATTGCTCCTGCCTACGGCAAACTCGATAAAACTTCTTAGCAATGTTAACAGTTTATCTGGATCATCTCTTAAATTTTATGTGTTAATTAAGTCATCTGTAAATAATAACAATTTTGTTTCTTCTATTCTGATCTTTATGTCTTTTTTTTTCCCTGTCTTATTGCATTGGCTAGGACATCCAATAATAATTCTAGTTAGTAAAGTTGATAGCTGGCATCTTCTTTCTCTATTAAGCATGATTTTGCTATAGATTTTTTTTTTTTTTTTTTTGAGACAGTCTTGTTCTGTTGCCCAGGCTAGAGTGCAGTGGCACGGTCTCAGCTCACTGCAACCTCCATCTCCCAGATTCAAGCAATTCTCGCACCTCAGCCTCCCAAGTAGTTGGGATTACAGGTATGCAACACCACGCCCAGCTAATTTTTGTATTTTCAGCAGAGACAGAGTTTCACCATGTTGGCCAGGTTGGTCTCAAAACTCCCGATCTCAAATGATCTGCTCACCTCGGCCTCCCAAAGTGCTGGAATTACAGACGTGAGCCACTGTGCCAGCCTGCTATAGATTTTTAGTATGTACTCTTTATCAGGTGCCAATACAGATTAAGAGTCTTTTATCCTCAGCAGATTTTAATTTTTTTTTTTTTTTTTTTTTATACAGAGTCTCACTCTGCCACCCAGGCTGGAGTGCAGTGGCACGATCTCAGCTCACTGCAAGCTCCACCTCCCGGGTTCACGCCATTCTCTGGCCTCAGCCTCCCGAGTAGCTGGGACTACAGGCACCCACCACCACGCCTGGCTAATTTTTTGCATTTTTAGTAGAGAAGGGGTTTCACCGTGTTAGCCAGGATGGTCTCGATCTTCTGACCTTGTGATCCGCCCTCCTCGGCCTCCCAAAGTGCTGGGATTACAGGCTTGAGCCACCACGCCTGGCCCGGATTTTACATTTTAACAAATGTTTGTTTGAATCTATAGAGATGATTACAGGAGTTTTCTCCTTTAATCTAGTCACATGGCTACTACAATAATTAACTTTTTAATATATAGCCACCTTTGCCTTCCTATTATGAATTTAGTCATTATGTATTTTTAAATCAATGATGGATTTCATTTGCTATTCGTTATTTAGAATATTTGTAGCTATAATTGGCTGGGCATGGTGGCTCATGCCTGCAATCCCAGCATTTTGGGAGGTCAAGGCTGGCAGATCACTTGAGGTCAGGAGTTCAAGACCAGCCTGGCCAATATGGGTGAAACCCCATCTCTACTAAAAATACAAAAATTAGCCAGGTGTGGTGGCATGTGCCCATAATCCCAGCTACTCAGGAGGCTGAAGCAGGAGAATCGCTTGAACCCAGGAGGCAAAGGTTGCAATGAGCCAAGATCACGCCACTGCACTCCAGCCTGGTCGACAGAGCAAGACTCTGTCTCAAAAAAAAAACAAAAAAACAAAACAAAACAAAACAAAAAAACAGAAAAAGAAAAGAAAAAAAAAATGGAATGCTTTCAATGTTATTTAGCCATAAGTATTTTAACATTTTCATTTCTTCTTTGGTCCACTAATTTTTAGTTTCCAATATTATTAAGTACTTTGATTGTCTTTTCATTGTTTTCTAATATTCTTGCATCATGACCAAATATTTATTTGATTTTCTTTTTAGAGAGAAGGTCTGGCTGTCACTCAGGCTGGAGTGTAATGTGTCCTATAGGTGAGTGCCACCATGCCCAGCTGATTTATTTTTTACACAGAGTCTCATTATATTGTCCTGCCTGGCCTCAAACTCCTGGCCTCAAGTGATTCTCCCGCCTCGGCCTCCCAAAGCACTAGGATTATGGGCATGAGCCACCATGCCTGGCTGAAATAACATATTTTGTATGATACTGATTTTCTAGACATTATTAATATTCCTCTATGGAATAGTACATGTTTAAAAACTGACTTACATATAACTAAAAAATGTTTAAGTTTCTATTAGGTTAGGTACAATGTCCTATATATCTCCAATTTACAAAGTTTGTTAAGCCCTTTGTAGTTGAATTCTTTGATACCATTTTTAATTTTGTATATGCTTGATTTTTTCCACTTTGACAAAGACCTCCCACTATTTTGTAGACATGTCTAGTTTTCCTAAAAATTTTTGTTTTAAGTGGTGTTTCAAGGCTGTGTTGCTAGATGCATATAAGTTTATGATGATTTTGTCTTCTAGATTGTTCCTTTTAGCAATATAAAGAGTATCTCTCTGTCCCAATTAAAAATGTTCACCCTAAATTGTATTTTATTATACCTGCTCCCTTTGATTAGTATTTTTCTGGTAAACATATTTTTCTATTTTTAAAACTTAATTTTGGTTTATCTGTTACATATCAGCTGTTTCCACTCATTTAATTTTGCTTTATGCATCTATTATAAATAACACAAGTTATTGTCTTGTGATCGCAATAATTTTAATATAATTTCTGATATATTTTGTACTTACTTCTACTATCTTGACTTATTATTTCTATTCCATCATTTTATTCTCCTTTGTTGCCTTTTGTTAAATTGGTAAAGTTTACTCCCTAACCTATCCCAAAGTTATTATTTTGAAAGCTACATCTTCTATGTTCTGGATGTTTAAGATAAATGTCCCTCTTTTCACTTCTCATCTTTTCCAAATAATGTTTCATACAGTTCCTATTTTATTCAAGGGCCATCACAATCCAGTCCTACTGTACCTTTACCTGTCTAGCATTATCTCTCAACCATACCTGTCTATGTAGCCTAAACTCTAGTTAAACTACACTGATGGGCAGTCTCTAAATAAAATACAAAGTTCTTGGCAATCCATTCTGGTTCATGATGTGTTCTCATTCAATAAACAAATATTTTATTGAAAACCTACTGGGTTCCTGGCCCTGAGAAATTCCAGAAAACACAATGGATATAGTCTCTGACTTTATGGAGCACAGTGTGGAAACATTAAGCAAACGAGCACAAATATAAATATAGTCGAGTAAAACTTCCTGAATACATGAATTCAGGTAAGGCAACTGATAATTGGCTCCCATCTTCCATCCTATCCTCAAAAAGCAGTCACAGGAGTACACAACTACCACCAGGTGGCACCAAACCACAGCTGGACCTTAGACTGATTTTGGATACCTTAGTCTGAATTCTGGAACCCATTTCATACACACACCTCTTCCTCCTATACCCAGACTGACCCGGGCCATTTCATTAACCTCACATTAATGCCAGGTTTTATGTGATTTGAATTTCTTGGAAGGTATTTACTACCTAATGGTGGGAACTGAATGCATCAAAAGTTGTAGGTGCTAACAATAAAACACATTAAAGAATGGAGGGCTATGATAAAAAATAACAGAACAGTCCTAATTGAGATTTAAGAATATCAGCCAAGGCCTCTTTCTCTGTGAGAAAGTGACATTTAAACTATAATCTAAAGGACAACCAGGAGTTAGAAATTGAAAACTAGAAAGTAATCTACTCCAGACAGAAAATGGCATGCATGAACACCCTGTGGAGGTCAAGAGTTTGGATTAATGGAAGGATGAAAGGAGCACTGTGATTACAATAATTTATATTGTGAGGGGAAGGGATATTATATAATTCATCAGAGTACAATGCTTGAGCTTGGGCTCTGGGTTAAATCCTTGCTTCTACCACTTAAATAGCTATCTAGCCTTGGAAAAGTTATTCGGCCTAGGGTTGTTGAGAGTGTGAAATATGTATGTTAATATGTAAAACCCTAAAAACAATTCCTGGCAATATAGTAAAGAAACTTTAAAGGTTAGAGCTTTTTTTTTTTTTTTCCTTTTTTGGGGGGTTGCTATTATTATTGTTTCTAGATGAAACCAAATTATTCAGTGTCTTAAAGACCATGTTAAAAACTCCTGCCAGGCGCAGCAGCACATGCCTGTGGTCCCAGCTAGTTGGGAGGCTGAGACAAGAGGATCGCCTGAGTCCAGAAATTCTGGGCTATAGTGCACTAAGTCAATTGGGTATCTGCACTAAGTGTGGCATAAACGTGAGGGACCACAAGGTTGCCTACGGAGAGGTGAACCAGACCAGGACAGAAACAGAGCAAGTCAAAACTCCTGTCCTGATGAGTAGTGGGACTGCACCTGTGCATAACCACTATGTTCCAGCTTGGGCATCATAACAAGACCGTATCTCTTTAAAAAAAAATTTTTTTTAACTGCATCCATTGAAATACAGAAAAAAATAAAAATTAAGTGAAAACAATTTTAAAATACTCCTGAATTTTATCTTAAGTGCAATTAGAATCCACTGAAAGATTTTAGGTAGGGAGTATCACTATTCCACTTACAAATTTATATTTTAAATCACTTTGGCTACTATGGTGAGCACAGATTGCTGGAGGTAGGAGGAAGAGGCAATAATGAAAACAGAAAGGCTGATTAGAAGGCCAAAGGCCATCAACATAGCTCATGTAAAAAAAACTACAGAGTGAACTAGCCTAGTAGCAATGAAGATGGGAAGACTCAAGGTATACTTCGGAGGCAAAATTAACATGATATGGTAATGGACTGGGAGAAGGTAGGAAAAGGTATAAATGAATGACTTCTCAACTAGAAAATTCTTTTCTTCGAAATGAAATTTTATTTATCCTCCCAAACTCAACTAAAATGTAAACTTCCCATCACAATAGCTAAGATCTCTCTCCTTCACTCTTATAACACTAATATTATTAAACCTTAGGTTATAAAGAATTGTTTCCTTATATATTTTCCCCACAAACGAGTGAGCTTCTTTACAGGAGGGGCCATATCTAATTTCTTGTTCTAGTTCACATAAAAAGAACACAGTGCCACACACATCACAGGTCATCTCAGGTAACCCCACTAATGGTCTCAGATCCAGGACAACTCATTCTTTTGTTCTTCCTCTGATAAGCACAAGAATTCAGTCTACTTTCTTCTCCTTTCAGCTATTCTATTTTTTGGAGTTCTGTTTCCCCTAAGACTAGTTGCAGAATTAACTGGAGTCTCTCATGAGCCTCCCCACTTCTTGTGGCCTCCAAAAACAAGTATATGGGGATTCTTTTTGTAAAGCACTTGATACTAATTATTATGGAGAAACAGAGGATAACAAAATTAGACATAGGACTTATATGATCTTACAATAGTGGTCTCTGACCTATACAATACTTGACTCCTTTTGTAAGATGGTAAACTGAATGCAGTGGCTTCTTTTTTTTTTTTTTTTTTTTTGAGACGGAGTCTCGCTCTGTCGCCCAGCCCAGGCTGGAGTGCAGTGGCGCGATCTCGGCTCACTGCAAGCTCCGCCTCCCGGGTTCACGCCATTCTCCTGCCTCAGCCTCCCGAGTAGCTGGGACTACAGGCGCCCACAACCGCGCCCGGCTAATTTTTTGTATTTTTAGTAGAGACGGGGTTTCACCGTGGTCTCGATCTCCTGACCTTGTGATCCGCCCGCCTCGGCCTCCCAAAGTGTTGGGATTACAGGCGTGAGCCACCGCGCCCGGCCGAATGCAGTGGCTTCTGATCTTTACTTTTATTCTCCAGGATAAAGGTCACTAAAAGTTCTTCCTTTTTTATGGAGGCCTCTCTTCCCAGAACATAGGCCTTCAGATGAAGCCTAGCCAAAATAATCAGTGCTTCTCGTCTCAAGTAAATAACTTGCATCTGATAGCCTCCTAAGTCTTTAATATTAGCAATGGAATTAAAAACAAATGTAATTCTGCCAGCCTTATTTTTCCAAACAAAATGAAAGAAGCTTAATGTTGTAAACCGAGATACAAACTGTAGACCAATGTCCCTAGAGAAAAAATTTAAATTAAAAAAAAAAAAAGGATGCCAAGTTTATTCAAGAAAGTAAATGTCTCAAAAAGAAATTACCACCTTTTAATTTCTTTCACCTCTTGAACCAAGTTCTTGGTTTCCTCTTCAAAAGAATTTTTTCATTCTCAGTAATTATTCTAAATCTTGCCTTTATTTTCCAACTATTACATATCAGAGTAAAGGTGATATGGGGAAAAAAATTCAGATTTTCCTGTAAGACTTGTCAAACACCATATATAAGAAGTATCAGCCAGGCGGATCACCTGAGGTCAGGAGTTTGAGACCAGCCTGGCTGAGATGGTGAAACCCCATCTCTACAAAAATTAGCTGGGCATGGTGGCGGGCACCTGTAATCCCAGCTACTCGGGAGGCTGAGGCAGAATTGCTTGAACCCAGGAGGCGGAGGTTGCAGTGAGCTGAGATCGTGCCACTACACTCCAGCCTAGGTGACAGAGCGAGACTCCTTCTCCAAAAAAAAAGAAGTATCTTTTTGCTAACTAGATCAGAGACATAAATGGTTTTTTTTGTTTTGTTTTGTTTTGTTTCCCCCCGAGACAGGGTCTCGCTCTGTCACAATGCAGTGTCACAATCACAGCTCACTGAAGTCTTGACCTGCCAAGTACAAGCAATCTGCCCACCTCAGCCTCCAACTAGCTGGGACTGCAGGCATCTGCCACTATGCCCGACTAATTTTTGTATTTTTTTGTAGAGATGGGGTTTTGCCATATTGCCCAGGCTAATCTTTTCTTTTTGATGTAAAACTTTCTTGTGATCTTTTGCAAGCTCATCTAGTGATAAGAAAATCTCCCAAGTTCTAGCTGTGATATTGTGAAATATGTGTGAAATAAATTTATTTAGTCTTGCTCCCCATTTCCTGGCATACAAGTCCTAAAATCCTTGGAATCTCCAAAGTAGTAAGTGTCCTTTTGTGTGCCAAAGATTGACTAATGGCTGCCAGCCCCTAGGTATCTTCAGGATGGGGGCTGATCACCAGAAAGACCAAGGCAGGATTATAGGGTTGGGACTTTCAGCCCCACTCCCAACCTCTGGGCCTTCAGGAAACCTGAAGGTTTAAGTCAACCACCAACAGCCAATTACTTTATCAATCATGCCTACTTAATGAAGCTTCCATAAAAACCCAAAAGGAATAAGTTCAGAGACTTTCCAGATAGCTGAACATGTGGAGGTTTCTGGAGCGTGGCATGCCCAGTGAGGGCATGGGACCTCCATGACCCTTCCCCCTATTTCACGCCCTATGCATTTCTTCATTTGTATCCTTTAAATATCCTTTATGATAAACTGGTAAATGTGTTTCTCAGAGGATCTGATGCTATCTCCAGGCAGAGAGTGTCAGAATTGAACTGAATTAGAGGACACCCAGCTGGTGTCTACTACAGAACTGACTGACCCGTTTATTGGTCGGGAGAAATCCCACACACTTCATGGTAATCAGAAGTTCCAGAGGTCTTGTGTGTTAACTGTTGAGAGTATAGTGAGACAAACAGTTTGTTTTTCTACTCACTATCTTTTAATAATAACGATCCCTGGCCAGCAGCAGCCCTATCACCTGGGGACTTGTTAGAAATGCAAATTCTCCAGTTCTACCACAGATCCACTGAATCAGAAATCCTAGGGATAGGTCCAACACTCTGTATTTTAACAAGCCCTTCTGATAATTCTTATGTATGCTTAAGTTTAAGAACCATTGGCCATGGAAATTTTTGTCATGGAGATAGAAAGGATCTCAAACCAACAAAGAGGTCATTAAAATATTTAATAAACATTTGAAGAGATATATTAAATGCTCAGCCAAAGAAATTAAACTGTCACTCCATTAATGAATATGAAAAACTACCACTACATATTTGAGAGGCTTTTTTTCCTTTAAAAAAAAGAATACAGCAGGGATCATAAAACTATACTTAAAATGTGACATATTTAAACTGGCTTTCAGATCCCTACTATGGACTATTAGGGAAAAGAGAATGGAAGTAGGGCAGAACATAGAGGAAGAAAGGATGATGAAAAAGGTAGATGACAGTTAAAATAATACATGGATGAGACTTGGGAACAATAGATTTTTAGCTTCCAACTGAAATTTAGCTCATTACTTTTAAATAAAAGCACAAACCACAGTTGTTTTAGTAGTATCTGTGATTTCATGACCAATATAAATCATAGATATTTTCATATCTTATTACAGTTTTTTTTTTTTTTTTTTGAGACAGGGTCTCGCTCTATATAATTTATGGTCATCACTACTTTGAAATTATAGCAGTAAATTATATCTGCCACTAGATTTCATTATTTAATATATTAATACAGAAGCACATGCATTGATATATATCACAATTTAAAACAGTCTGATAACTTTTTTTTTTTTTTTTTTTGAGACAGAGTTTTGCTCTTGTTGCCCAGGCTGGGGTGCAATGGCACGAACTCGGTTCACTGCAACCTCCGCCTCCCAGGTACAAGTGATTCTCCTGTCTCAGCCTCCCAAGCAGCTCAGACATGCGCCACCATAACTGGCTATTTTTTTTTTTTTTTTAATTTAGTAGCGAAGGGGTTTTACCATGTTACTCAGGCTGGTTGCGAATTCCTGACCTCAGGTGTTCCACCTGCCTCGGCCCCCCAAAGTGCTGGGATTACAGGCGTGTGCTACCATGCCCAGTCTTGATAACTATATTTCAATATATATGGTTTCTTTTTAATCCTAGATATTTTACTTTATATTTTAAAACAATGCTCTGAAAGTTCATGGGATTCACCCTATGGCCAAAAAGGTTCAAGACACAAAAAGGTTGAAAAACCTTACAATCTAAGAACTGACCACTGAATTTTAAAAAAGAAAAAAACAAAGGAAAACCTTACAAAATTTAACAGGTAAGAGCTATTAAAAGTTCTATTGACCCCCTCTGAGTGACAGGCCTCTTTATAAATAAAGACATTCACAGACAACTACCCTCTTCACCCCCACCACCACCTCCTTGAAACATATTTGTGTTAAAAACCTCTTGTTAAAACAAAACAATAAATGTGTGAGGTGATGGATATCCCAATTACTCCAACTTTATCATTACACATTTTATATATATAAAAAATATATATATGTGGTATGTGTATCAAAATATCATACCTATGCCCAAAATATGTACAACGATTATAAACCAATTTTTAAAATACAAAAAAAAAATCAAAATAAAACACAACACTAAGGGTAATAACAATCAACAGTTAATAACTATAGTTAAAAGAGACAGAGAGGCATCTTTACCACACAATCAGGGAATTTTCACATTTTAGGGGAATTAAATAAAAGTGTCTCTCAATAGCTAAACAGACTTCTATTAGTAAGTCCCTTAATCTTCTTGTAGTAAACATTTGGGTATTCTAGATTTAGAAATGTGTGAATGGTGGAAAGGTAATATGATACACATACCAAATATAATATAACAACTCTCACAAGTATGGGACAGCACCACATGATAAAACTGATAAATACTGGAAAGATCAAGAAATCCTTCCTAAAGAAATGTCTGATCACAGATAAAAACAAGAGGGGCTGGCTTTTTAGGCAAAGTGTAAACCTTACCAAGTTGTGGAAGCCAGAGAGCCAGGAGAAGAGAAGGAAAAAAAAAAAAAAGGCATGGTAAGAGATATAACTGAAAAAGTGAGAACGATAATATATAAAGGTCTTGTGTATCTTTTAAGGCATTTGATTTTATCCAGACTGTCATGATAATACAAGGGCTTTATAAAAGAAAATGACAATCAATTTGTCGATGATAGGCTGTCATTAAATTTTTTTAAAAAGAAAATTACAATCAAAGAACATTTTAGGAAACTTACACTAGCAGCAGTATGAAGAATGCATTGAGCTTTCTTCATGCCAGGCACCATGCTTAACACTGTGAATACCTTATTATTAGTTTTCAGAACAGTGAGAGATAATTACTGTATTCTTCATTTTGCAGATGAGGAAACTCGTACTAACAGAAAGTAAGTGGCTTCCTCAAGGTTATACAAATTAAATTAATGATAGAAGGGAGACACAATTCTCTTTTGATTTCTGGTAGTGAAATAAAAATTCAGAACATTTTATTAATAACTATGTTATGGAAGCTTATTAAAAAACAAAAACTACAGAATCTCTCAGGCCCCAAAGCAGCACTCTAGGACAGAAACAGTCCTGTCCTAGGAATCAGGAGACTAGGGTTTCTGGACCTGCTCCATTGCTAACTAGCTCTTTTGAAGAGGTGGACTAGATTACCCTAAAATCCATTCATATTCTTTAAAAAAAAAAAAAAAATCTGTGCTTTCTAAAAATGTCATAGAATGACTAAAAAGCACACTCAAAATAGCAGAGTAGGGTTGTGGGGAGGTGGTTAATGGATAGAAAGGCAACAAAACATACCCTGCTCTGAGAACAGACTTGTCTTCATTAAACAGGTAAATGTCCATGGGTAGAAAATAAGAAAAGATCAGCCGGGCGCGGTGGCTCACGCCTGTAATCCCAGCACTTTGGGAGGCCGAGGCGGGCGGATCACAAGGTCAGGAGATCGAGACCACGGTGAAACCCCGTCTCTACTAAAAATACAAAAAATTAGCCGGGCGCGGTTGTGGGCGCCTGTAGTCCCAGCTACTAGGGAGGCTGAGGCAGGAGAATGGCGTGAACCCGGGAGGCGGAGCTTGCAGTGAGCCGAGATCGCGCTGGGCGACAGAGCGAGACTCCGTCTCAAAAAAAAAAAAAAAAAAAGAGAATAAGAAAAGATCAAATAATTGAGGAACTGGTTGTTAAGGAAGGTCACAGAAAACTCAAATGAGGAGAAGAGAACAACCTTCAAACTCACACATCTGAACATTTTAAGATGGTGGGCCCAAATAAGTAAGTATGCTTGCTGCCCTGTGTCCAGAACTGTTAGAGTAACTCTGATGCAATGATTGAATTAGGAGGCATCATAGTAACTCTTCTTTATTTAAAGAAAAACATCATGGAAAATACCTTCTGCCAAAGACACTATGTTATCTCCCTGAAAAAGCACTCATATACCTTAAGGAGAGCATAGTAAACAAGCATCATTGCCAAAAATAACCTGCTGGTATAAATCTAACTTTATTTTTTTTTTTGCAGGAAGATGCTTCAATAAATTCAAAAAGTAAAGCTAACAACATTTTAGTTTCTTGGTCCAACAATTATTTCTGGTCACTAATGTAAGACAACTTGCGGTCTGGCCAGTACTCCTAATCCACAGTATTTAACTGTCTGATTTACAAAATTAAAAAATTAAAACCTTGTTGGGAAAAATGCACTACCATGGCATGAGACAAGCAGCATTAAGAAGTAGCAGACTTAATGAGGTAAACAGCGAAATATAATACAGTTTATTAAACGAGAATTTTAGTCCCTTGGCTATTTATGACTGTGCCAAACTAGTACTAACAAGCCAGGTGGTCCTACTGTAAAGGTATAAGGCTGTTCTATAAGACATTTAGTCTTAAGAGATAATCTCTTAAAAGAAATACCTCTTCTTTAGAATCATAATTCACATTTGCATATTAAAATATCTGAGAAGTCTTCCTGTAAATAAATCTGTTTAATTTTCCTTCACCCAGCATTTTCTAAATTTATTTAATCAAAACCCCATTTTTCGTAGCCATAAAAAATGAAATTGTGTCCTTTGTAGCAACATGGATGCAGCCAGAGGCTAACGCACAGACAAAAACCCACATATCACACTTATAAGTGGGAGCTAAATTTTGGGTTCATATAAGACATAAAGATGGGAATAACAGTCACTGGGGATTCCAAAAGAAGGGAGGGAGGAAGGGAGGGAGGAAGGGAGGGAGGGAGAAGCGAGCAAGGATGTTTTTCAAACTTCCCACGTGTACTGTGTTCACTATCTGGGTGATGGGATCAATAGAAGCCCAAACCTCAGCATCATGCAGTATACTCTCGTAACAAACCTGCACATGTACCCCCTGAATCTAAAATAAAAAGAAACATTAAAAAATATTTTTGTCTAATAATTAATATTGTATATTAGAAATTGCTTTGAAAAAGAATGCTATTTTTTGATGTAAGCATCTTCTAAGTACTAGCCATATCAACTAATCAGAAAAACTTTTAAGCAATTTACACTCAAAGCTATGTCTGTGCTATTGGTATAAAAGAAAAAACTACCTAAACACAATAATAAGATTAAGACTCTTTAAGTGGCAAAATAAGATAAAGCTGCTGACCATAAGCAGAGCACATGCTCTGGGGTCCTTGTCCTTCCCCCAAAACAACATGATGGGCTTATGTCACATTTTCTTGCCCAATTCCTGTTGTGACCAAAGACAGACATCTATAAGGCAGCTATCCAGGGACAAAATGTTTGAGAATGACTATGGAATAAAACTAACTAAAGATAAAACCTGAGTACTAAAAAAAACTAATCTTTGTTTCATGGGACACCTTTCTAATCAGGAGACTGAACTGATAACCATATCATAGACAATCATGTTTTTTCATGCTTTTACAGAATGAAGTTATAAACAGCATCTCACAATTGAAAATTACAAAAGAAACCTAGTTTGAATACCTACCTGACACTTGAATTCCCTTTACAACATCCCTAAGTGGCATTCTAGTTCATGCTTTAAAATCTCCAGTTGTAAAGATACTCACAACCTCTCATTCCATCTTAAATAACTGCACTGCTTAGGAGCTATGATTTGAATCTTTATCTAAATCCCCATAAAAATGAGAACTTGTCATTAATAGGCCAACCTACTCCAAAATAAATTGTTGTTAAACTAAAAGGTCACTTCTTTTTGGCAATTAAAAAGCACACATATCTGGAATATTCCATACTTCTATTGTAAATATTCCATTATATCATTAATAAACAGGATAGTAATTATCTTAAGGAAGAAGGAAAGGGGAAAATAAGATGTATTTAAATTAACACTGCTGCCAATATTTTATTAATTTGTAATTAATATTAGTTGAATTTTTCAGTTTAATATTCTAAATATTGTGTATTACATTTTTTAAAAAGAAAAAATCCATTATAAAGCCCTTTTATATATATTTAGTTGTAAAGGCTCAAATCATAGCTCTTCTGTATATACTTCTCTTTATGGTATCTATTATGACACCTGAAGCCTAGAACACTGTCGATGATGCCAGTGGACATAAAAACCAGCAGTTGTTTGTATGCGGTGCTGAAAACACACAAAGAGTTTCAAGATAACTTTTACTTATAAGTTAGTCCTCAAAGACATCAAGACCAAAAGAAATATATTAACTTATGCTGTCTAGTACAAATGATCAAAATAATATACTTTTTTTTTTTTTTTTTTTTTTTGGAGACAGGGTCTTGCTTGTTTGCCCAGGCTAGAGCAGTGGAGCCATCACAGCTCAATGCAGCCTTGAACTCCTGGGACTGCAAGGAGTAGCTGGGACTACAGGTCCATGCCACCATACAAGCCTTTTTCCTCCCCCCGCATACAGACAAGGTCTCAATATAAAGTAATATTCCTATTACACAATTGACTTAAAGACCACCAGCCTAGATAAATACCTAACAAATTCAACAAATAGGCATGGCATTCAATCAGGACTTGCTGTTTGGAGTCTCGCCCAGGTCCTGGAAAAACCCACAAGTTTACACAAATGGGCATGGACAATGGATAAGGGACAATGATTCCTCCTCCTGAAACAGCACTGTACAAAGCACCTACCTTGTTAACTCCAAAAAGAAAGGCTGGCTGAGCAACTATCTTAATCTCTACTACTTTTAGCTTAGTGTAGGCAATGAACATACTTATACCCCAAATCTGGAGAGGTAGCCAACTTAGTAGAAGATGAATAAGAACAGTTAGCTAGATATCAGGGAGCTATGAATGAGAAACCAACGAGTTCAGACTTCAAGTAATTCTTTGACTGTCCTATTCCTTTTTCCATTTACAGCACTTACTATTTTGAAAAAAACTAAATTTGTATTTTTCAAAACTGCTCAAAACTTTTAAAAGGCTCCTCACTGCCCTTTAGACTTATATGATCCAAGAATCAGATAAAAAGCTTTAAAAGCCCTCAGCAATAAGATTTTTTTCTTTTTCGCCTCTTATACCTCATTTTAATCCCCTTTCCTTCTCATAATTCATACTCTAACCCTATTGAATCTCTTTCAGCAACTCAAATAAGCCTTGTTTTTCTTCCTCCAGACTTTCAACCTCGCTATTCTCCGCCTGGATAATTACTTCAGATGTCACATCCTCAGGAAGGCATTCTCCTGCTGTTTACAGCCATAACCTTTGAATTAATCCTATCATAATTCTCATCACATTTTATCATAATAACATGTTTAATAAATTGTTCATCTTCTATACATAGCTGAAAGCCTGGTGAGGGCAAAGAGAGGGTCTTGTTTACCACAAGATATTCAGCTCTGAGGCTGGGACACTGCAGGTCCTCAGTAAGCACTGACAGATGGCTGAATGGATGTATGGATTTGCCTAGAGATATGTGTTAAAGCATTCCTATTTGTACATCTAAGAAAATCTTAAAATCTATCTCTGCTTGGCAACACTTGTAACCTTGTTTGCTACTCATTTAAAATTCTATGTAATCCAGATTTAGCCTTCTCCTCAGTCTGAATTAATAAAATTATATTATTTAGATACACTATTGTATAGCAAAGTTAAAAGTTAACTAATGTTTCTTTAAAAAGTCTCTCTGAATCGCCTGAACCAGGAGGTGGAGGTTTCTGAGAGCCGGAATCGCACCACTGCACTCCAGCCTGAGCGACAGAACAAAACTCCGTCTCAAAAAAGATAAATTAAAAAACTTTTTAAAGTCTCTCTAAATACAAAGGAATGAATGGCTACTAGTTTCCAAAATCAAACAAATATCTTTTAATGATCTATCGTCTAGATATACTTTTCTTTCCTTTTACATAAAACAGATGTTTCTTGATATACAAACATCATTTAAAATCATTTCTTTTCATCCAGGCAGGGTGGCTCATGCCTATAATCCCAGCATTGTGGGAGGTCAAGGGGGGAGAATTGCTTGAGCCCAGTAGTATGAGACCAGCCTGGGCAACATACTGAGATCTTATCTCTGCAAATAATAAAAAAGTTAGCTGAGTGTCGTGGCGTTTGCCTGTAGTCCCAGCTACTAGGGAGGCTAAAGTGGGAGGAGCACTAGAGCTGGGACGGTCAAGGCTCCAGTGAGCCATGATCATACCACTGCACTCCAGCCTGGGTGACAAAGAGAGACCCTGTCTCAAAAAAAAAAAAAAAATTGGCTGGGTGCAGGGGCTCACGCCTATAATCCCAGCACTCTAGGAGGGCATGGTAGTGGGTGCCTGTAATTCCAGCTACTCGGGAGGCTGAGGCAGAAGAATCACTTGAACCTGGGAAGCAGAGTTTGCAATGAACCAAGATCGTGCCACTGCACTCCAGTCTTGGTGACAGAGACCCTGTCTCAAAAAAAAAAAAAAAAATTGGCAGAGCACAATGGCTCATGCCTATAATCCCAGTACCTTGGGAGACCAAGGAGGACCGATCGGATCACTTGACGTCAGGAGTTTGAGACCAGCCGGGCCAACATGGTGAAACTCCGTCTCTACTAAAAATACAAAAATCAGCCGGGCATGGTGGTGGACACCTGTAATCCCAGCTACTCAGGAGGCTGAGGCAGGAGAATTGCTTGAACCCGGGAGGCAGACGTTGCAGTGAGCCAAGATTGCCCCACTACACTCCAGCCTGGGTAACAGAGAAAGACCATGTCTCAAAACAAAACAAAACAAAAATTAAAAGTAAATAAAATAATTCCTTTTCATTTCTGCTTTATTAATTGACAGAGTAGGTCTTTGCTTTTGGCCACTATTTTCTCCTTCACATAATTAATAATCTGTAAAACACACATTCAAGTGTACTAAAAATCGTGCTATTTTAACGAGCCCTTAAAGGATCCTGTTTTTAAATGACAGTTTAAAAAGCAGAAGCTTCATTTCATTTTCTTTTTAGATCTCAAAGTTCTACTAATTAAGTGATATTCAATTAGGATAACAATCTATTGAAGTAAATATGTCATATTAAAAAAAGATTTTCTTTTTCTATATACTCCATAATCTGACAACTTATGGTTATTTTGTACAATTTTAAACAATATGGTTATATGATTTTTTTTATTTAAATATCCTCTCTTAAAAGACATTAAAGAATTTAGAGGCTGGGCATGGTTGCTCACGCCTGTAATCCCAGCATTTTGGGAGGCCAAGGCAGGCAGATCATGAGATCAGAAGATGGAGACCATCCTGGCCAACATGGTGAAACCCTGTCTCTACTAGAAATACAAAAATTAGCTGGGTATGTTGGTGCACGCCTGCAATCTCTGCTACTCAGGAGGTTGAGGCAGGAGAATTGCTTGAACCCAGGAGGTTGCAGTGAGCTGAGATCGCGCCACTGTACTCCAGTCTGGCAACAGAGCGAAACTTCGGTCTCAAAAAAAAAAAAAAAAAATTTTAGAGAGCATACTCAGCACTCATATGGATTTCCATACCACAACTCACCCCCATTTTTCATAGGCCTCATATTTTAATGTTTAATTCCCAGTAAATGAGAGTTTCAGGAAAGATTCATAATTGCAAATCATATTTCATTAATCCTAAGATACACATTTTTCACATTTGACATCTCTGAAATAAGTACCTATCTTAAAGTTGATAGTCCCTTAGAAAGTTTACATTTGGCAGCATTTTTTCCTTTAGTGGTATAAAAGTGTTTATTACAATTGATAGCATCTCAGGCTAAATGAAAAAGTTTTGTTGTTGTTTTTGTTTTGTTTTGTTTTTTGAGACAGAGTCTGTCTCTGTTGTCCAGGTTGGAGTGCAGTGGTGCCATCTGAGTTCACTGCAACCTCCGCCTCCTGGGTTCAAGCAATTCTCTTGCCTCAGCCTCCCCAGTTGCTGGGACTACAGGCGTCCAACCACCATGCCCAGCTAATTTCTTGTATTTTTTAGTAGAGATGGGGTTTCACCAAGTTGGCCAGGCTGATCTTGAACTCCTGACCTAGGCCTCCCAAAGTGATGGGATTACAGACTTGAGCCACTATACCTGGCTGATAGTTATTAAAGTATTAAAAAATTTTATCTAATAATACTGCCTGATCTAAATCACAGTACAATTACAATTCAAACAATTCTAGAGTAAAAACTAAATTAACTTAAGATTCACATTTTACCATTTTAGAAAACTTAGGGCTAGGCTAACCTCAAGAAAATAAATAATTGGGGGAAAAAACACTTTTTAAAAATCTAAGAAAATATGTAAATTAGAAGCAAAAATAATAGAAATGACAAAAAAAAAAAAAAAAATGCCTTGAAGACGTTCAGTCAATAGTAGCTTCCAAGGAAGTAGAGGCATGAAATAGCCCCAGACTTCATCTATAAAAAGAAACAAATATTAAGAACATGATAAGGGATAACTCAGCAAACTATCTTGGAGGAAAAAAATTATCATATTCTCCTTCCTTAAGGAGGAATCATTGTCACCCTTTAAACAAAAATATGGTAAAGGTAGATGAAATAATTTTAATGAAATATAAAAGTATAAACATTTTTAATAAATTAAAAACCAACCTACCAGCATTGTCTTCCTTCTGGCTCAATCTGTTTCACCTTCAGGTAATCCTAGGATAGGGGCTCCTTTTCAGATCCCCAGTTTTTCATGTCGATCTTCTACCTCCCTGTGGCAACAATATTTTCTAATTAAAGGAGTCCTTTTGTGCCACAGGGAGGATTTCTGATGGTATAACAAATACAAAAGTTATGACAGCTCATCATGAAGTCAAATTAGTCCTGAGAGTCTTCAAGAAAGAAATTTGGCTCCTTATCTTATTTTTCATGAAGGAAATCTGGTTTTATTTTTTAAACTGCATTTTAAAAACCTAAACTTTCATTTTTACTTTTAAAAAGTACTGCTTTCCTGTTGAATTATGTAAAAATTCTCATCATCATCTATCTTTTCAACTAATGTGTAAACACAATTTTGTTGATCACTAAAAATGGTTTAAGGTTTCTTGATAATTAACTAATAAGACTAAACGTTAATGTCTTGATACGTGGTTAAGGAGCAAAGTCCTGCCCCAAGTGGTCAGAAGACAGAAGCAGGAAGCTTGTATTATATAATATTAATTATGATTAAAATGCATATTTTTAAAAAAGACTAAAATGAAATGTTTTTTAAAAAAGCAACAATCATGGTCTCCTTGTTGGTAAGATTAGGGGTGATGATTTTCAGTTTGTTTATTCTTTGCAATACTTTCCAATTTTTTCCATTAAGCATGCATTGCTTTTAAGAAAAAAATCAGGCCTGTAATCCCAGCATTTTGGGAGGCTGAAGCAGGCAGATCGCATGAGGTCAGGAGTTCGAGATAAGCCTGTACAACAAGGAGAAACCCCATCTCTACCAAAAATACAAAAATTAGCCAGACATGGTGGCGAGTGCCTGTAATTCCAGCAACTGAGGAGACTGAGGCATGAGAATTGCTTGAACCCAAGAGGCAGAGGTTGCAGTGAGCAGAGATCGCGCCACTGCACTCCAGCTTGGGTGAGAGAGCGAGACTCTGTCTCAAAAAAAAAAAAAAATTCAAAGGCCGGGCGCGGTGGCTGTAATCCCAGCACTTTGGGAGGCCGAGGCGGGCGGATCACAAGGTCAAGAGATCAAGACCATCCTGGCCAACCAACATGGTAAAACCCCGTCTCTACTAAAAATAAAAAAATTATCTGGGCATAGTGGCACACACCTGTAGTCCCAGCCACTTGGGAGGCTGAGGCAGGAGAATTGCTTGAACCCAGGGGGCAGAGGTTACAGTGAGCCGAGATCACACCACTGCACTCCAGCCTGGGTGACACAGTGAGACTCCACCTCAAAAAAAAAAAAAAAAAAATCCAAATTATTAGATATAAGCAAGAATGATGAACACCAACTGTGATTTTTAAAATGAAATTTAAGTCTGACTTTACATAGATGGTTCTTGATTATACTACAATACTAACTCAGAACTCAATCTGTTTCCATTTGTATTTTCCAGCTAGTTATTATATGTTCAACAGTATATTCAACAAAAGAAAAAAGTATGGTCTCCGTCTTCAAGGTGCTTACACACTCACTGGGAAAACAACAGGAGTATAGTATATACAACAAAAATAATATAAGCAATAATAGATAAAAATAATAAAAGAATACAAGAAAGTACCTAAATCCAGATGGTATAACAGATCAGGTAAGGGAATGTTTAATGTAGACCACAATCATTGTGGAAATCTTCATGTAGTTGGGCCTTAAAGGATGGCTAATACCTACCTGAGCACATTATAGATAGAAGGAAACTGTCATTGAGCAAACACTCTGAAGCATAAATAATACAATCCATACAAAGGTCAGTAAGAAAAATAACTAGGAGAATACAATGTTTCAGCAGATAAGAAGGCAAGATTATGAAGGATTACTTCTGGATGATTCTATGGGTCACTGAATTTGACAGAAGAGTGGTCACTGAAATCTGATAAAGAGCTTCAGTAGAATGATAAATGGAGATGCCAGAGCACAATAATCAAGGAAGGAATGACAAGGAAAAAGTATAAACTGAAGGTATAAAACATTTTTGTTTTTTTTTAAAGTGGAAGCAAAAGGAAGGAGAAAAACACAAGAGACATAAACAAAGTTAAACCAATATTCCATTCTAATGTATAAAAGTCCTGTCCATACTTGAAGTCACAGGGAAGGTGCTAATGAAATTAAAGAAACTCTGTTACAAGCACTGTGCTTTATGTATTTATTTTATGTAATCTTCACAACCCTGAATTCCTATTTTCTGACAGTGAAACACTCTGAAAAGGTTAAATACTGCCAAGTAAGTGATAAAGGGGAAATTTTAAATCAGAACTAACTAACCCAAGTCAATACTCTTCCCTTTCCTACTAAAGAGAGCCACTTACAGGGAAAAAACAAACAAACTCAGAAATAGTCCACCCAGGATTTTCTTTTTTTTTTTTTTGAGACGGAGTCTCGCTCTGTCGCCCAAGCTGGAGTGCAGTGGCCGGATCTCAGCCCACTGCAAGCTCCGCCTCCCGGGTTCAGGCCATTCTCCTGCCTCAGCCTCCCGAGTAGCTGGGACTACAGGCGCCCGCCACCTCGCCCGGCTAGTTTTTTGTGTTTTTTAGTAGAGACGGGGTTTCACCATGTTAGCCAGGATGGTCTCGATCTCCTGACCTCGTGATCCGCCCGTCTCGGCCTCCCAAAGTGCTGGGATTACAGGCGTGAACCACCGCGCCCGGCCAGGATTTTCTATCATATTTGACTACTCTGATTCTTCTGCACTCTTTAAAATGCAAACATTCTCTAAGGTTAATTCCTTAATTCTACGTCCTTTGTTCTCTATCACAGAGAGACAAACATAGAATTTACATATCTTCTTCCTTGGGAAAAATCTCTGAAATACGTTTCCTCTTGGAAATTTAATTTATTTCCGCAGCTTTAAATGAAGATGATTCCCAAATCAGTTTCTCCCTGACCTTTCTTTACTAAGCTTCAGTTGTACTAGATATCTTCCATTTGCTCCTCCAGATTTATTCTCCACCCTTCTTCACCTTGCTCTCTGTCCCTGGAGACTGACTTCATCAGCGGGACTCTCATGGCTTCAGACTGGGTTTAGTCAATGGAGCACCTTAGCAGGATATTATTTGGAAGAGGCATTGCCCTCCAGCTAGCTGTGTCCTTTGATCAAAGGTTCCAGAATCTCCCAAGGTGACTCCCTGTTCAGGGCCCTATTCTTCAGGATTCTGGTAACCCTTCCTTCCCCTTGGCCCATGAGCCAAAGGACAGAAACAGCAGTTATTGCTTGGTCTGCAGTACTGCACTGTCTCTTATGGTTACCTTATATTTGCCTGTTTGTAACTAGTCCTTTATTAAAACATTCCTTAAATTATCCTAATTTGAGCATGCCATCTCTTTTGTGATGGGACTTTGACTACACATTTATGCGTCTTTTTTGTTTGTTTTTGAGATGGAGTTTCTATCGCCCAGGCTCGAGTGCAGTGACATGATCTCAGCTCACTGCAACCTCTGCCTCCCAGTTCAGGCAATTCTCTTGCCTCAGCCTCCTGAGTAGCTGGGATTACAGGTGTGTACCACCACGCCCAGCTAATTTTTGTATTTTTAGTAGAGATGGGGTTTCACCATGTTGGCCAGGCTGCTCTTGAACTTCTGACTTTAAGTGATCCGCCTGCTTTGGCCTCCCAAAGTGCTGGGATTACAGGCATGAGCCACTGCACTCGACCACATTTGTGCATCTTTAAATACCTAAATATTCATCCTTAAATGTTCTGCTTCAACTCAAAATCATCATGACTATTACCAAACTTATCTGCTTCACCAAAAATCTTGCCTTCCTCAAATCATATGTGCTATTATCACCATCACCAAGGGTCAAAAAGCAGAATATTTTACCTAACTGTGCCTCTCCCCCTTATATGTCATGTAAGATCATATATAGTAGTATAGTTTATACAAGCCCTTTCTGTTCCTGTTGCTACTACCTCGTTTTAATATTTCTCAAGTCATCCTTCAACTCATACTACAACAGCTAGTCTTCCTGTCTCATCTTTCCCCCTACAATTAATCCTATATCCAACTGAAATACTAAAATTGCATGGTACTTTCTTTTTAGAGACATGGCTCACTCTGCCACTCAGGCTGGAGCACAGTGGTACTACAATCATAGCTCACTGCAACCTCAAACACCTAATCTCAAAGGATTCTCTGGCCTCAGTCTCTCAAGTAGCCAGGACTACAGGTGCACGCCACCATACCTGGCCACTTTTTAAACTTTTTTTTAAGAGATGGAGTCTCACTGTGTTGTCCAGGCTCGTCTTGAATTCCTGGCCTGAAGAGATCCTCCCACCTCTGCCTCTGCCTCCCAAAGTACTGGCCCCCTAGTATTTCCTACTTAAAACCTTCCAAGTCTTTCTGCTTCCTTATATGCCTAATTACTGTTGAGATTTAATTCACGATCTAGTCATAGCTCTTAATGAAATCTCGTGCCAATGTCTTATTTACTCAAGATCTTCTGAACAAGCATTTAATTTCAATAGTCTACTCATTTATTAATTATATTTCCCTCAGTTTACAGTGCATTTCACCTACCTCCTATTTGTCCACCTAAATCCTATCATGTGTCCTTTACTTTCTCTAAAAAATTCCCTAATCCTGTAAATTGAACTTTCCTCTTCTGAAAATTCCTTTGAATTTATAAACAACACTCATTTGACTCTTGACTGTTTTGTATTTTAAATATAACATAGATTTTTATCTCCACAACTAAATCACCCCTGAAAAGAAACATGCTGAAAACAGTACCTTGCACATAACAAATGCAGACATAACCTGCTCTCACAAACTAAACTGGAAAGTTAAGGGGATAAATAGAGTAACAAGTATTTGTTAAGGTGAAAAATGAAGGGGTAAATCCTAAACAGCTCAGTCACCTTAGTCCAGTCTTTTTTTTTTTTTTTGAGATGGAGTCTCGCTGTGTGCACTGTAATGCAGTGGTGCGATCTCATCTCACTGCCTCTGTCTCCCGGGTTCAAGCAATTCTCCTGCCTCAGCCTCCTGAGTGCCTGGGATTACAGGCGTGTGCCACCACGCCCAGCTAATTTTTTGTATTTGTAGTAGAGATAGGGTTTTACCATGTTGATGAGGCTGGTCTTGAACTCCTGACCTCGTGATTCACCCGCCTCAGCCTCCGAAAGTGCTGGGATTACAGGCATGAGCCACCATGCCCAGCCTAGTCCGTTCTTAGAAGATTTCTATCAACTGATTTCTATCAACACTTACAAACTCCTGCAGGGAATCCAAAAAACTCCTTCCCTCCCCTTATTCACCATACCAATCTATCCAGCAGGCCCCTAGAACTGATGGAGTCTGCAGCCACTGGGGAATATATTTTATACCTGCCAGAATCAAGACCATCCTTCACTTATATTTCATCACTCTTCTTCAAAGTCTCTTTATCATTACTAATCTGCAATTGTTATCACAATCAATTTACTATATGTTTAGAGGAATATGCCTATTTTTAAAGTTTCAAAATATATTTGGTTTCTCCTATACAATTTTTTTTTTTTTTTTTTTTTTTGAGACGGAGTCTCGCTCTGTCGCCCAGGCTGGAGTGCAGTGGCACAATCTCGGCTCAGTGCAAGCTCCGCCTCCCGGGTTCACACCATTCTCCTGCCTCAGCCTCCCAAGTAGCTGGGACTACCACCACGCCCGGCTAATTTTTTGTATTTTTAGTAGAGACGGGGTTTCACCATGTTAGCCAGGATGGTCTCGATCTCCTGACCTCATGATCTGCCCACCTTGGCCTCCCAAAGTGCTGGGATTACAGGCGTGAGCCACAGCGCCTGGCCTCTCCTATACAATTTAAGAGAACATTAGTGTTACACATAAGCTCTATGAGGGAAATGTAGACTGTTAGTCTACAAAAAGGAGAAACAGCCCATAATCACTACTAACAAAATGAGAAATTCTTTTATATACAAAATAATAAAGATGGCTACATGAAAATCATAATATGATTTTAGTACTCCAACCCAAATGACAATAGAACACTGTTTATGATATGGACACATACATATGGGTATTTAGGAATAAAAGGGAAAAAACACTTCAATGAGAACATGCAGAGAACTGTCAGAACAAGCCAATAAATATAATTATAACATTTTTTACACTGACATAATCTAAATTATAATATAGGAGCATTCCATGAAGTTTTCCTAGACATACACAGGGAAGTATTCTATAGAGATCTCAATTCCCCCAATTCACCAAATCAAATCTGCCATCTTATAAGTATTCCTTTTCTTCCCAGTCACCTTCTTCTTTAAAACCTACATGTATCTGTAATCTGAGTTTCAATTTTATAAGAAATGAACCTAATCCTAATTCACTACCTAAAAGGAAATATGCATACCAACCTTTATTGATTTGTATACGCCCTAGATGTCAGAAGAATGAAAACTTTATCAGATTTTAACTCATTTAAAAATGCATTTGATTCTTTTTTTAGTTTTCTTGTTTGTTTGTTTTTTGAGATAAGAGTCTCACTGTGTCACCCAGGCTGGAGTGCAGTGGCACTATCTTGGTTTACCGCAACCTCCACCTTCTGGGTTCAAGCGAGTCTCCTGCCTTAGCCTCCCAAGTATCTGGGACTACAGGCACATGCCACCACGCCCAGCTAATTTTTTGTATTTTTAGTGGAGATGGGGTTTCGCCATGTTAGCAGGATGGTCTCGATCTCCTGACTTCGTGATCCACCCGCCTCAGCCTCCCAAAGTGGTGAGATTACAGGCGTGAGCCACCACGCTCAGCCTGATTTCTTAATAGAAAGAATGTTAAGTTCAGATTAGTTGATTTGAAAACTAATCTATGAATATTAACAATCTTTATAAAGTTACATTAAAATTCATGAGCCAGGCTGGGCACAGTGGCTTGTGCCTATAATCCCAGCACTTTGAGAGGCCGAGGCGGGCAGATCACGAAGTCAAGAGATCGAGACCATCCTGGCCAACATGGTGAAACTCCATCTCTACTAAAAAATACAAAAATCAGCTGGGCAGGCCGGGCGCGGTGGCTCAAGCCTGTAATCCCAGCACTTTGGGAGGCCGAGGCGGGTGGATCACGAGGTCAGGAGATCGAGACTATCCTGGCTAACATGGTGAAACCCCGTCTCTACTAAAAATACAAAAAACTAGCCGGGCGTGGTGGCGGACGCCTGTAGTCTCAGCTACTTGGAAGGCTGAGGCAGGAGAGTGGCCTGAACCCGGGAGGCGGAGCTTGCAGTGAGCCGAGATCACGCCACTGCACTCCAGCCTGGGAGCACAGTGAGACTCCGTCTCAAAAAAAAAAAAAATTAGCTGGGCATCGTGGCGTGTGCCTGTAGTCTCAGCTACTGGGGAGGCTGAGGCAGGAGAATCATTTGAACCCGGCAGGTGGGGGTTAAAGTGAGCCGAGATTGCGCCACTGCACTCCAGCCTGGCGACAGAGCAAGACCACGTCTCAAAAAAAAAAGAAAAAAAAATCCATGAGCCAGGATGGAACATGCACAATGAACTTCTGAGGTGCTTTTATACCATTTTAGAATGATATCAGTAATCTGCTTACATTTTCTTTTTGTGTTGAAGTAAATTTTAAAATTATTATCAAATATTCAAAAACCACTTACAAAAAAAAACATATCACAAAAGTAACTGTTATTTTATCTAGACTTCCTATATCCTCCTTTTCATAATCACTATTATCTCTGCCCAGCCAATGACATCATTACCCTGAGAGCTTAAGAAGACTGAGAAAATAAAATCCCTTAAGTAGATTACATTCGCTTCCTATTCTGAATTGGTTTTACCTGAATTAATCTAAATTAATAAAACATTTACAGTCAATTATACCAATAATAAGATTCAGCCAATCTGCTTTGGTATTTTAATATGATAAACATCCTAATTTACTAACTTACGCAAATTTGGTGCTATAGTTTTGATCTTTTTTAAAGTTTCCAATTTGCTACCAAAATCATAGTTTTCCTTATTTTTTGACCAAAACATCATCCAGAAATTTCAAACAGGTTCTACTTTTTTTTCCATTTAACTTAAGCTACCATACTTTTTTTCTTCTGCTATTAGTGTTCTGTTTAGTTATGCTATTGTAATAAAATCAGTTACAATATATAATCCAAAACATCATCCTACAAAATACTTTTAACTGTTCTACCTATCCTTTTCCTCAAGAAGAAAATTCATCTCTGCCACTATACTTCTAGCTTCAGACTGGAAAATTCTCCAAATTCTCATAAAAAGATAGGTATTATGTACTGTAAATCAGATACCACTCCAGACTACAGTCACGAAGCCCATATGAAGTGCTTGGATGCCTGGTCTTTTATTTGTTTAGAAATGGGGTCTTGCTATGTTGCCCAGGCTGAACTTGAGCTCCTGACCTTGAGTGAGCCACCTGCCTCAGTCTCCAAGTAGCTGGGAGTACAGGTGCACATCACCACACCCAGCTTGGCTACCTATTTTGATAAATGAAGTTTCCACTACACCTGGGGTTTGTTTGCTGGCACTGCAATCATCAGTGCTCTGAAAAGCAAGGTAACTTTCAATCCCTTAGCTCCACAAAAACTACAATTAGAGGCAGAACAGTTTTAAGCTGGAAGAGGCTAGTAGCCCTAAGGGGTACCACTGGACCTCATAAGCAGAAATACATCACATACTCAAAATTTTAATCATGAAAGTTTCCTACATTTATAAAAATGTATCTAAATAGTAAAGAATTTTTACTAGGATTAAACAACAGTATAATGATTCTTTTTCTCCATTAACAGCTAAGGATACATTTGCAGGTTTATTATTATACAAGAGTGACTACGGTCCTTCTGATAAAATACTCTATTTTCTTCATAATCAGTGGCAAAAACTAAAAGATTCCTCCAAGAATTATAGATACTAACCTCCAGTTAAACATAAGCTATCGCACCAGAAATAGACTGAAATACTAAGATCTCTAAGAAGACAAAAAGGAAAGAGGAAACTGATAGAACACTACAAAGATGCTGATATTAATGAAAAGAAATCATATTTCTCCATCAATATTAACTCAAAGAAACTTATAATCAATTAGAGAATGATAAAATAACATATTTATTTTTTTAATTTAAAAAGTTGTCCTCATAATACTAGCCTATTGACTTGTATAAATAACAGCTAGTATTTACACTCTCAGAAAAAAAATAATAAAATAACTTTATCATTATGTGAAACTATAATTTTGTGCATAGGGTCCATGATATAAGACTGCTACACCTCACAGAATTATACTGTACAACTTTTATATCTATACACATTCCCTCAAACATAGATGTTTCACTGGTTTCCAAGCTATACTAAATAGCATTAAAAAGGTTTTTCAGTATATTTTTCATCTGGCAATATTATTGTTGAAGCTTACAAAATGAGAAAGTTATAAATAATGAACATTTTATGAGATGTCTACCTGTTTCCACATTCTCGGTCTCAACTTCTTGTTCTTCTGCCACATCTTGCATCATATAAGTCTCATCATCATAAACCAGAACCTGGGCTGCATAGCCCTGCTCTAATCTGGCACTTGGAACTGGCTCCACAATCACTGCTGGATATTCAGAAACCTTTTCACTTTCCTATAAGAGCAAATTTAAAAAACAATCAACCTTTGTATTTACAAATTCTGGATTCACTTATAAATCCTTGAACTAATACAGTCTCGAGCAGTCCACATAATGAGTTTCAAATATTATAAATATGAATGTAAAAACCAAAACAAGAGATGAAAAGGGCTAACTTTAATAATCCTTTCAAGTTTCAAGAGGTAAGACATAGAATTAAACATTTTAAATAATCTGTGCTTTAGGATTAAGTTGACAGATTAAAAACATGCATATAATTTCACTTAATCATGAAAGCCGACTAAAACAACAGTAAAAGACTATTTTATACCTAAACCCACAAGGACAAGAGGTGAGAGCAACAAACAAGAAGAGATAAGAACAACAAAATCTTGTAAGACTGAAAGTGTCTGGATGAGTATTGAGTAGGTTAGCAGACCCAGCAAAGCCAAATCAGTCTGGCAGAAAAAAAAAAAAAAAAAAAAAATCTGAGAAATAACACACTGTACAGTGGAGAATCTACAGAAAGCAACACCAATTACACGCACTTTGATTCCTCGACCTTCTCTCTCCTTCGTGATGCTAAGCAACCAGACCTCCTCCACCTCGGCAGGAGATGGGCTACTTTCCAGAGAGGGAACAACAGCAGCATCTTTGAGGCATAATAGGCACAGCTGCTAGCATCATACTCTACCCAAAATGGAGTTTCCAACTAGCTTTTTAATCCATCACTTTTAATCATGAGCAAACAGCCAAATATTACTGAGCATCCAAGGAAAAGCCTCTAACACAGAATGTACATATACATACTCATATTCCACACAGAGAGAAGATACTATAAAGAACAGATCACAATTCAGTAAAGAACATTTTAAAATACAAGTCAAAGAATTCTTGGAAATTAAAGATACAATAGCTGAAATGAATAAAGGATTGGAAGATAAAATTAAGGCAATCTCCAGGCACCAGAGAAAAAAAGATAAAGCAATAGAAAACATGAGAGAAAAGATAGCAATATTAGATGACCAACCATTCCAGGAGGTCCACTATCTGAGTAACAGAGTTCCAAAAAAATAAATCATAAGGAAAAAACAAGAAATAAAAAGGGGAAAAAAAAGGTTTGGAAAGAAATCAACAAGAAAGAAGTAAATCAATAAAATTTTCTTTTTTTTTTGGTGGGGGGACGGAGTCATGCTCTGTCGCCCAGGCTGGAGTGCAGTGGCCGGATCTCAGCTCACTGCAAGCTCCGCCTCCCGGGTTCACGCCATTCTCCTGCCTCAGCCTCCTGAGTAGCTGGGACTACAGGCGCCCGCCACTTCGCCCGGCTAGTTTTTTGTATTTTTTAGTAGAGACGGGGTTTCACCGTGTTAGCCAGGATGGTCTCGATCTCCTGACCTCGTGATCCGCCCGTCTCGGCCTCCCAAAGTGCTGGGATTACAGGCTTGAGCCACCGCGCCCGGCCAATCAATAAAATTTTCTAAGACTGAAGGATATAAGCTACCCATTTGAAAGGACCCACCAAAGTGTCTAGTGCAAAAAAATTAAGGAACACATACACTGAGGCATATCACTGTGAAACATCCTCATATTGGGAACAGAAAAGATTCTACAAGCTTCTAGAAAAAAAAAACACAGATTACTATAGAGAATCAGGACATCGACTTCAGTTTTCTCAACAGTCATACTAGAAGGAAGATGACAGTTGAACAATTTCTTCAAAATTATGAAGAAAAATTATTTCCAATCTAGGATTCTTCACCCAGTCAAATCATCTTATAGAAGCAGAATAAAGATATCTTCTCAGACATGAAAGATCTCAAACATTTACCTTTCATGCATCCTTTCTCAACAAGATACTGGAAAGTGTATCCCATCAATAAGAGAGTGAATTTTTTTTAAAAAGATAACTATTGCAAATACAGGATACAAGAGATCAACATAGGAGATAAACAATGGGAATCTTCAGGAAGACTGTGAAGAGAGATTCCAGGATGCTAGCTATGCACAAGATTTAAAGGGCAACCAGTCCAGAATGTAGCAGCGTGACTCCTGAGACAGCATGATGAATCTGTCATCACTAAGATAACCATTGACATTGTTCTTAAGGACAGAATGCCCAGATGTCCGTTCTAGATTTTTATTGATATCTGGCTTGCCTTGATGTACCTACTCACTCCACCTGCCCTGCTGCCTGGATCAGCTAAGAACACATTTCACCCCGCAGATGTGTTCTGCTTTGATCTACAACGTGCTGGAGGAAGATTAATATGGGCTTAGAAATAAAAGATACAAAACAGCACTCTTCATGTGACCATACACCTGCTGAACAAATATGCAATACCCAGTCCATACCATACTGTAGCACTGCCAGATACCAGAGCAGGATGTGCCTTACATTTCTAAAAACTCATGGCATTGCTCACTGATTACCTGAAGACAAGCTCATGACACTCAGTGAACCTACACTAGACTATTCAGCTATCTTCTCCTGGAAGCCTTCATCTATTTATGATAATATTGTCCTTTCCTAACTCAATTAGCTTGGTAAACTATTTTTTCAAAATAAAATATTGTTTAGGGCTATTTTCATAGGTGGCAAAACTATAAAGAGAAGTAAAGAAATTATAATACTTAAGTCCAAACAACAGCACCTCTGGAAACAGCACCCAGCCGGGTTTTAATATTTCAATGGTTCCTTCTCTTTGACCATAAAAAAGCTAAAATCATTTTGCATTAAAAAATTCAGGGCTCACGCCTGTAATCCCAACACTTTGGGAGGCCAAGGTGGGCAGGTCACCTGAGATCAGGTGTTCGAGACCAGCCTGGCCAACACGGTAAAACCCCGTCTCTACTAAAAATACAAAAATCAGCCAGGCATAGTTGCATGTGCCTGTAATCCCAGCTACTGAGGAGGCTGAGGCATGATAATTGCTTGAACCCGGAAGGCAGAGGTTGCAGTGAGACAGGATCATGCCCCTGCATTCCAGCCTGGCTGACAGAATGAGACTCAGTCTCCAAAAAAAAAAAAAAATTCAGGCTGGGTTCAGTGGCTCACACCTGTAATCCCAAAACTTTGGGAGCCAAGGCAGGAGGACTGCTTGAGCCCAAGAGTTCAAGACCAGCCTGGGCAACATAGGGAGACTCTGTCTCTACAAAAAATAAAAAATAAATTAACAGCCGGGCGTTGTGGCTCTTGCTCATAGTCCTAGCTACTTGGGAGGCTGAGGCAAGAGGATTGCTTGAACCCAGGCGGTTGAGACTGCAGTAAGCCATGATCATGCCTTTGCACTCCAGCCCAGCAACTGAGAACGTCTCAAAAATTTTAAAAAAAAGAAAAAAATTAAACTCTCATTTATTTTAATTGAACTTTTAACTGATCTTTAATTGAAGTTAAAAGGCAACAAGTCCAATTAAAGAAGTTCTTTAACTGAACTTTAACTGATCGATTGAGACACATACTTCTATACATTTCTCAAAAAAATAGTCTAACTCCTTGACTCATCTATATATGTGTTGTAATCTATGTTCCACCACCTCACTGAAGCTATTCTCTCTTTTTTTTTTTTTGAGACAGAGTCTCGCTGTATCACCCAGGCTGGAGTGCAGTGGCACGATGTCGGCTCACTGCAAACTCCGCCTCCCGGGTTTACACCATTCTCCTGGCTCAATTTTTTGTATTTTTTAGTAGAGACAGGGTTTCACCGTGTTAGCCAGGATGGTCTCGATCTCCTGACCTTGTGATCTACCCGCCTTGGCCTCTCAAAGTGCTGGGATTACAGGCGTGAGCCACTGCGCCTGGCCTATTCTCTAAAAATATTTTTTTTGCTTTTTCTTTTTGAGACAGGGTCTAGCTCTGTCGCCCAGGCTGGAGCGCAGTGGCACAATCATGGCTCACTGCAACCTCTGCCTCCCAGGCTCAAACCATCCTCCCACCTCAGCCTCCTGAGTACTGGGACTACAGGCGTGTGCCACCACGCCCGGCTAATTTTTTTATTTTTGGTAGAGACAGGGTTTCACCATGTTGCCCAGGCTGGTCTCGAACTCCTGGACTCAAGCAATCTGCCCGCCTCAGCCTCCCAAAGCACTGGTATTACAAGCATGGGCTACCACAACCAGCCTCAAAATGTTAATAACAACCAAATTCCATTTCAGTTTTCAATCTCTGTTGCCTCGCCGCAGACTCATACATTTATTATCACCCTCATTTAAAAAATTCATTCTTCCAACTTTCTCTATCACTCTACTTTCTTTTTTTTTTTTGAGATGGAGTTTCACTCTTGTTGCCCAGGCTGGAGTGCAATGGCACGATCTCGACTCATCGCAACCTCCGTCTCCCGGTTTCAAGTGATTCTCAGCTTCAGCCTCCTGAGTAGCTGGGATTACAGGCATGTGCCACCCTGCCCAGCTAATTTTGTATTTTCAGTAGAGACAGGGTTTCTCCATGTTGGTCAGGCTAGTCTCAAACTCCCGACCTCAGGTGATCCACCCTCCTCAGCCTCCCAAAGTGCTGGGATTACAGGCATGAGCCACCGCACCTGGCCTACCACTCTATTTTCAAGAGTGTCCTCTGCCTCTTCTTTCATCTCCATAGACTCAAGTCTAGCCAACTTAGTGAGGTTCTATCTTCAGTGTCTCTATACTACCTTCTCAAGTAAGCCCACCCATTCTTACGGTTTCAAAAGCACCTCTACGCTGATAATGACTAAGTATTTGTCCTCTACTCTGACTCATCTTCTGAATTCCAAAACCAAACTTTAAACTACCAACTTTAACATCATTACAGGAATACTCAGCCAACACTTCAAGCTTAACATATCTAAATGGCACAAATTATCTACATCTCTCTGTTTCCCCACTCTGTGTTCTTTAAATCTTGGTTTCTTCATATTTAGAAAAGAGATTATAATATTTCTACCCTTTAAAGTCCCATGACTTTACACGCACAAAGTTCTTAGCATAGTATAAGTACACAGCACAGGGTAAGTTATTCAATTAGTGATAGCTGATATTGTATTTTAACAATAGAAATCGTTTTCAAGGCCAGGCGCAGTGGCTCAAGCCTGTAATCCCAGCACTTTGGGAGGCCGAGACGGGCGGATCACGAGGTCAGGAGATCGAGATCATCCTAGCTGACACGGTGAAACCCCATCTCTACTAAAAAATACAAAAAACTAGCCGGGCGAGGTGGCAGGCGCCTGTAGTCCCAGCTACTCAGGAGGCTGAGGCAGGAGAATGGCGTGAACCCGGGAGGCAGAGCTTGCAGTGAGCCGAGATCTGGCCACTGCACTCCAGCCTGGGCGGCAGAGCGAGACTCCGTCTCAAAAAAAAAAAAAAAAAAAAAAGAAATCGTTTTCAAATCTACTATTTGTCCTCAACTTTAGAGGGCACCTTTTCACATCACAATCAGAACTGTTTGTGTTACTTCCTTGCATAAAAAGCTTTAATGACTCCCCATTTGTCTAAAAGGAAACTTTGACATATTAAACAATGGCTTTAACACTCTTTGAAATATAACCCCAACCCACCTGTCACGCGCTGAATTGTGTCCCCCAAAAAGATGAAGTTTTAACCCCTAGTTTCTGTGAATGTGACCTTACTGGAAATAAGGTCTTTGCAGATGATCAAGTTAAGACAAGATAATTAAGGTGAGCCCTAACCCAATTTGACTATGTCCTTACAAAAAAGGGAAATTTGGACTCTGAGAGACACAAATGAGAAGGAAAAGGATGGAAAGACCCAAGGAGAACATCATCTACAAGGCAAGGAATGCCTGAGGCTACCAGAAGCTAGGAGAGAGGCATTAAAGAGATTCTCCCTCGTAGCCCTCAAAAAAAAAAAAAACAAACAACAACAACAACAAAAACTCTATCAACACCTTGATTCCTAAATTCTGGCCTCCAGAACTGTAACACAATAAATTTCTGTTGTTTAAGCAACCAGTACTTTTTTACAGCAACCCCAGGAAACTAATATACCACCTTTCTACCTTATTTCCCTACATTACTTAACATAAATTGATTAGTGGCATTGCTTCTAATTCCTAAATATGAACATTTCCATGACTTTTGTTCATGTTATTTTGTAGCCTTCACATCTGTCCAAATCCTTTTCATCTACTAAAGGCTTTTCATCAAGTGCCAGGGAATCTTCTATAATCCTCCAATCTGAATTAATTTTTCTATCCTACGTATTTATAGAACAAGTTGTTTGCGTAATATTACCACTGTTCATTGTCCCATATTATAATTATTTACAGATACAACTCCTTGACTGGCTATTAGGATATTTGAGAGCAAGAGTTATATCGTAGTCAATTTTTATATCCTCCTCAATAACACATGCTTCATATAAACTAAAGTGGCATTTAAATAGAGATATTTGTAGCTTGACTCAAAGAATAATAAAGTCAACAAATCTTAATATTAACAGGTATATATAAGTTCAACATTTGCTCATCTATGGAGGCAAGTAACCTCATGAGCCTTTTTTCTGCCAAATGATAGAGACCAGAGGACACTGCATGCAGCTATTCAGATAATTATTGCCTTGTACTGTGTAGAAGAGTAGCTATTTTTATGGGAGAAAGGGGATAGGAGAGAAGAAACCAGGAGTCTTTGCTTAAAAATAAAATAGTAAAAATAACACATGTAAAAGGTTATTTTACTTAGCATTACGTTGCTCAGGTCACCATGGATCTTGGCACAAGCTAATTCCCTACAAGCCAGGGTGCAAATAAAAAAAAATACAGGAAACACAGTTAAATTTGAATTTCAGAGAAACACTGAATAATAACTGTAAGAATGTCCCATGCAATATTTGGGACATACTTAAAGTAAAAAGTCATTTGTTGTTTATCTGAAATTCAAATTTAACTGGACATCCTGTATTTTATCTGGCAACCCTACTCTAAGTACTAACAGTGATCTCAGAAACTTCCATTTAAGGAGAGAGATTCTTAGTTTAAAGAGGCAAGACAAGTGCAATGCTGCAATGTTTACCTAGAAAGTGCTTTTATATGCACTCAGTCATTGCTCTCCAGGTATCAGTAGTTTCCAAAGACAAGTACAATGAAATGACTGAAAGCGGTGGTATTGTAACCCTTTTCTCAATGTACTTTAGGAATATATAGAAAGATAATAAAATTCAGGAGTACGTTAAAAGTACATACATTTGTTCCACATTTTCTCTTTTGCGGTAGAGTAAGATCACCTTCAAAAATCTTATCAAAACTGAAAAATACCATTTGGCAGGCTTTAGGGAGGACTCATCTCCCCTACCTCTCCATGGTTTAACCCCAGAAACCACTCCAAATAAATACATCACTAGAATAAATAATGATGCACTTGCTACGCAAACCCAGTTTTAAGACAAGTCTCCTAAGCTAGATGTTCATAATGCCAAAAAAAAGAGAGAGAGATAGAAAACATACACCCATACTAACAAACATCCATACAATGAGAAACTATTCAGCATCCATTAAACAATTAAGGCAGTTAGAGCTATATACTAGCTTGGAAAAATATTCATGATACAAACAAGTGGGGGTGGAAGGAGGAGGAAAATCAGCCATAGAATAGTACTGTTGTCTGATTCCACTTATATATTTATTTTACATATACATTTAAAAGTCTGGAAAAAAATACACCTCAAATTATTAACCTGGTGAGAGAGGTGAGCAGACAAAAGATGGACTTTCATTTTCTCAGTATGTCTGAGTTTATTGTTTTTTACAATGATCCTGATAACTAAGAAACATCAAAATACTTTTTTCATTTAAAAATAAAAATTGGTACAAAAACCAAACCAAAACAAAACAAAAAAACATAAAGCCAATAACGGGTAATTTGACAACTTTAAAAAGGAATCCATTCGCAAAATATAAAACTTGTTGGAGAATCTGCCTCACCAGATGAAAATCTTTTTATTTTTCTAATGAACTTTCACAAATGTAAACATCTCTTTAACTACCATCACAGTCAAGAAATAGAACATTTCCATCACCCCAGAAAGTTCCCTCATACCTACTTTACCCATCAATCCCCACCACCACATGTGCATGCACACACACACATACACACAGACCTAGGCAACCACTGATCTATCCCTATAGATTTCTATCCCTATAGATCGGCCTTTTCTCAAATTTTATATTGAAATCAACAGTTCTCTTTTGTGTCCAACTTCTTTACTGCTGATATTTATACACATTGCTGCATGTATCAATAGTTCATTTCCCTTTATTGCTGAAAATTCTATTGTAGATATATCAATTGCTTATCCATTTGCCTGTCTTCATATGGCTATAATGCTCCTATGAACATCCCTGGTCTTGGCTTCCCTTCCTTTCCATTCCATTCGATATTTACCTAAGAGTCAAATTACCAGATCATATGGCAATTGTACATTTAATTTTTTAAGTACTCAAATAATTTTCCAAAGTGGTTATATTACTTTACTTTTTGGGGGGGGGGATGAAGTCTTGCTCTGTCGCCCAGGCTGGAGTACAGTGGCGCAATCTCGGCTCACTGCAAGCTGCGTCTTCCCTGTTCACACCATTCTCCTGCCTCAGCCTCCCGAGTTGCTGGGACTACAGGTGCCCACCACCATGCCCCGCTAATTTTTTTATTTGTAGTAGAGGCAGGGTTTCTCTGCGTTAGCCAGGATGGTCTCAATCTCCTGACCTCGTGATCCCTCGTGATACCTCGTGATCACCTCGGCTTCCCAAAGTGCTGGGATTACAGGCGTGAGCCACCGTGCCCAGCCTACATTCTTATAAGCAATGTATGAGAGGTCTAGCTGCTCCTTATCCTTTCCAACATGTGGTATTACTCTCATCAATTTTCCTCGTGCTGTGTGTTTGGTAGGATCGTCTTGGGTTTTAATTTACATTTCCCTGATGGTTAATAACATTGAGCATTTTTATATGTATTTAATGTTCCATTGATCTACACGTCTGTTGGCACACCAATACCACAATGCCTCAATTAGTGCCGCTTTATAGAAAGTCTTTAAATCAGATGTGTAAGCCCTTCAACTTTGTTCTTAACCACAGTATGTCTTCCAATCCATAAACTTGGTACATCTGTCTATTCAGGTCTTTAATATGTCTCAACAGTATTTATAGTTCACTGTACAGAGGTCTTTTATATATTTCATTAAACTTTTCCCTATTTTTTTTTTTTAAGACGGGGTTTACTATCTTGCCTGAGCTGCACCTGAACTCCTGGGCTCAAGTAAGCCTCCCACCTCAGCCTTTAGAGTAGCTGGGACTATATGCACATGCCAGGGAACCCAGCTGCTTTTTGATGCTCCATTAAATAGTACTGCTTCAGTTTCCAATTTTATATTGCTAGTATATATAAATAATTGATTCTTATACACTCACCTCATATCCTCTGGCTATTCTAAATTTATTAGTTCTAATAGTTGTGTCGATTTCTTAGGAATTTCTAGGTACACAATTATATCATCTAGAAATAAAGACAGTTTTACTACTTCTTCTCAAAGCTGTGAGTCTTTTATTTTTCTTGCTGCCTTGTAGTAATGCTGCCAGTGCAATGCTGAATAAAGGTGGTTAGGACAGACATCCTTGCCTTGCTCTCAACCATTAAGTATGATGTTGGCTGTGGGTTTTTCACGATTCACTTCACCAGGCTGAGAAAATTGCCCTTTATTGCTTGTTTAGAGAGTTTGTATAATTAATAGGTGTTAAATTTTGGCTAATGGGTTTTCTGTAACTGCTGATATAATCACCTAATTTTTCTCTTTCACTCTGTTGATATGGTGAATTACTTGATTCATTAAACTTACCTTCATGGGATTTAAAAAAAATTGGTTATGGCATTCTACCATTTATACACTGCTAGATTTGACTGCTAGTTTTTTCGTTTTGCTTTTTTGTTTTTTCATTGTTTTTGTTTGTTGGTTTGTCACCCAGGCTGGAGTGCAGTGGCACCATTACGGCTCACTGCAACCTCTACCTCCCAGGCTCAAGCAATCCTCCCACTTCAGCCTCCCAAGTACCTGGGACTACAGGTGCATCCCACCATGCCTGGCTAGTGTTTTTTTTTTTTTTTTTTGCAGAGACAGGGTTTTGCCACAGTGCCCAGGCTGGTCTTGAAGTCCTGAGCTCAAGAAATCCACCTGCCTTAGTCTCCCCAATATAGAAATGGGGGTCTCCTGTGCGGCTTAGGCTGGTCTTGAACTCCTGTCCTCAAGTGATCATCCTGCCTTGGCCTCCCAAAGAGTAGGGGTTACAGGTATGAGCCACCACACCAGGCCCAATACTTCTCTTAATATTAAATTATTAAATTATCAGAATATATTTAAGTCATATTTGGTAGTTTGCATTTTTAAATATATGTCTACATTTTATATATTTATTATTTTGAAAAATGATTTTTGCAACTATACTCATTATAGTTTACTATTTTGTGACATTTTCAGAAATAGAATAATCCTAATTGTATTAAATGTATTACTTTTATAATCAGGGGAAAAGTTACAAAGAAAGCCTAAAAATAGTGATAATAAAACTCCAGATACCTACCACTTTTTAAATATTTATTTTTTTCTTCAGGTTCTGGGACTCTGATTTTTGACCTGACAAAATTTTGACAGGTCAGTTTTCATCCCATTCTACATTATAGAATATATATACTATTATACATATACTATTTTATATATATATGAATGAAACATTCCTGAAAAGCTGCTCCTAAGACAAAAATCTATCTTTCAAATACCACCATCCTCAAATCTCCCTTTGTAAAATCAAACCATGTTTCCAGCATTAGTGGCTTTTCTCTCTTCCTGCAATTCTCTTCCCCTAGATATTTCTATTGCCCCACCCCTCACTTCATTTAGCTCTAAACTAAACTTCACCATTTTGGTGAAGCCTTCCTTGGCTGCCCTAATTAAAGTACTCCCTACCAAGTTCTCTATCCAGCTCTAGTCCTGAATTGTTTTTCATAATATTTATGAAATATTTATCCCTAGTGCCTAGAAAAGTAGTTAAGACAGTTAAGTGGTGAATTAATATTTGTCAAAGGAAAACATGAATGAAAATAAGTGGCCACTTACGTAGCATAAACAAAAAACTCCCCAGAATAGTTTGCCCTACTATCTTGCTTGAGCTGCACCTGAACTCCTGGGCTCAAGTAAGCCTCCCACCTCAGCCTTTAGAGTAGCTGGGACTATATGCACATGCCAGGGAGCCCAGCTGCTTTTTGATGCTCCATTAAATAGTACTGCTTCAGTTTCCAATTGTATATTGGCCATACTACCTGACATGCTCATTAAGGATATAGTCTTCTTCTGACTTACTTTATAAAATGTGATCACCCTATAAGACTACCACATAAATCACTAGTCAATAATAACTTGGTAAAGTCATTTCATTTATGAGATTCTTTCTTCCACAATAATAAGTTCTCCTGGCTGTGAACACTGAAGTTCCATGTAAAGAAGAAAAATATAAGAAGTATTCCAGAAACAAACTGTTTGTCCTCATTTCCCCCATATTAATTATACCTTTTAATCAACACAAGGTAAAGATATTCTGCCTATTGTTTTTGGTGGCTCCCCTCACAGGGTTAAAACAGAGCAAAACTATATGGCAGGAGAAAGCATTCGAGGAAAAAGCAATGTTTGGTCTGGGTCATCTAAGAGGGGATGGCAGTTCCCCAATCCGTAATGTCTTCGGTGAGTCATTCCTGGAGGTGATCATACAGAAAGTGAATCTCGAGGGAAGAAATAAGACATTGACTATGGGAAGAAAGTATGTTCTGTAGCTGTGGCTTCTCTTAATGGACTTTGCACCAGTTTTGGATTTGAATACAAAAGACACAAGAGTTTTTGAGTCCACTGAGAAAAGAAAAGGAAGACCTTCACTATCCTATTCCCAGTGAATTTGCCCACAGCTGATCTGGATCTTAGAAAAATGAGCAGACACCAAGGAGGCAAAAAAAAAAAAAAAAAGAATCCAGACTACAAAACACAGAGACTGATGTCCTAACTTGTTTCTCAAGCATGCCATTATACCGTTATACTGTTAGCAAGCACGAGCAACGCAGCATCTTTCACAGAAAATACAGAAAACAGATTTTTTTTTTTTTAATATAGAAAACTCTCTATTTCCCCACCTCAGCTCTGAACAAATATTATCGGTTATTATGACAGCACTATTGAATTATAATTTAGACTCTTTCCAATATTCACTCTTTTTTTTTTTTTTTTTTTTTTTGAGACAGAGTCTCGCTCTGTCGCCCAGGCTGGAATGTAGTGGCGCGATCTCGGCTCACTGCAAGCTCCGCCCCCCGGGTTCACTCCATTCTCCTACCTCAGCCTCCAGAGGAGCTGGGACTACAGGCGCCCGCCACCACGCCCGGCTAAGTTTTTATATTTTTAGTAGAGACAGGATTTCGCAGTGTTAGCCAGGATGGTCTCAAATGCCTGACCTGGTGATCCGCCCGCCTCGGCCTCCCAAAGTGCTGGAATTACAGGCGTGAGCCACCGCCTCCGGCCCCAATATTTACTCTTTACTGAATGCTGAGAATTGAAGCCAGGACCTGGAAGCCCCTATATTTCTAGTACTGTTATTTTTTATTCTCATCTAATTCTTCAATGTTATCAATAACAAAATAACCAAATATGCTAATGATTCAAAATTCTACATGCATAAAATTTCAAAACCTGAATTCATTTTCTGACTATCTAAATTCATAAGTGTTGATATGAGATTAAAATACAATGGATCTCCACACTGATTAAGATATAAAATAATCAAGAAACAAAGATAATAAGTAAAGTAAAGCACATACAAAATTCTAACTTAGAATGAATCTAATTTAGGTATATACCTACATCATAATCCAAGACAATGCGTTTTATTAGGGATTTAAATTTAAGTCTCAACTAATATTATAGTGTTCTTTCCATTTGTTTCCTCCCTCCAAGTTCATTCTAATATATGTATGTTCCAACAATTCACATGAGCCCTGCAGTACCTTCCTTGACCTTCTATTACCTAAATTATAAGGGTACACGACATGTACATGTATAATTTCATGCTTTGTACATTTCTACTCTCAAATATGTTTCCTATTAATTTCAAAATTAGTTCATGCACAAATTTCTATGAAGAAAATAGAAATGTAATTCATTGAATGCCTAACCTCTTGATTTTCTACTCCATTGCTGGAAAGCTCCAAAATAGTACCTCCACTGTCAACCACTGCTGATGTCATTGTTATTCCCTGAGGAAGCTTCAAATGCTATTAATCAATGAAATTAAAGGTTCATTGATGGTTGCCAGTGTTATAGGTTTGCATTATCATGTTTTAAAAGTCAATAGAGATGGAGTGCAGTAGATATCCAGAAATCCAGTCTTCTAAAGATGATTAACCGGAGACCCTAAAAAGAGGAAGAATTTGAAAAGTTATCTTAAAAATTACAGGAAGGACATAAAGTGTAACTTATTTTGCAATCTAATTTTAACCCTGAACTAAGAAAAAGAAGATAGGCTTCTATATCCCTGTGTCAAAAGAGGGCAGTAATGAACATTCTACCTCTTAAGAGTTAGTAATCAAGTTCATAAACATACTGAATAAGTTCTTAACAAGCAATTGTACATAGGTAGTATTATGATATTCATATTCTAGGAAATAAAATGTTATAATTGTGCCAGGCACGGTGGCTCACACCTGTAATTCCAGCACTTTGGGAGGCCGAGGCAGGCGTATCATGAGGTCAAGAGATCGAGACCATCCTGGCCAACATGGTGAAACCCCGTCTCTACTAAAAATACAAAAATTAGCTGGGCGTGGTGGAGTGTGCCTGTAGTCCCAGCTACTCAGGAGACTGAGGCAGGAGAATCGCTTGAACCCAGGAGGCAGAGGTTGCAGTGAGCCAAGATCGCATCACTGCACGCCAGCCTGGCGACAGAGCGAGATTCCATCTCAAAAAAAAAAAAAGTTGTAACTTTCTCCCTTTATAAAGATGTTGTTTTATTCCTGAAATATGTTAGTTTCTAGAAATGTTAAAGATCTCTTATTCATTTAATATATAAAATGTGCCAGACTGAGAAAACGTTGAATCCGATTTCCTATTTAACAAATTAAAAGATTATTGATTCTTAAATATTTCATTCTTCTTCTTTGCCTCATCTGGTTTGTTTGTTTGAACAATCAGAACTGTCTTTTGCTTATGGCAGCAATCTCATTTTGTATTCACACTTTGAATACACTATGAATCCAGGAACTGTATGTAAGACAGATTAATTTGAATTGCTTATATTTTCAAATAAAGTAGTTTAAAATTAAAGTAGTTACCACTTGGAATGCCTTTGATATTATTTTATCATACTTTCCTCAATTGTTTTGATATTAGTTCTATCATACTTTTCCTCAATTGTTTTGATATTAGTTCAAGATGCAATATAGCAAATGGTTTCAAGTAATTTCTTAACCTCTTACATTTTTTCCCCTTCCTACATCATCTGGATTTATGCATTAAATTATTCCTAAAAAGTTACTTTTTATTTGATTTCATTTATGCGAAAATGTTCATACAGAGGAAGTATGAAGATTTATTACTAACAGAATTTTTTCATGTCAAAAAGAATGCAGAAAAATCGAGCATATCTGAAGAGAAAGTATATAGTTCCCATAAATCATTCCATTAATATTATGCCCTTGTATTATGTTTGCCTGCTGGCATCATACAGATATGGAAATAAAACAATAAAGAATTTCCAGAAACTTCTAGAAAAATGAAATACCTGAAAAAAAGCAGAAATTTCATCCTACTGATCAGTACTATTAGCCTCCTTTTTGATCTTATAAACATAAAATGGAAGAGAAAGTCTTTGTATCTTAAGAAGAAAAATTAATAAAATTCCACAGTCCCATCATGCTATCACCATATAAGGTAATATAAATAACTATTCCCAATATATATAATAATAGCAGAAATAAATGTTACTTACAGTTTGTATGTTAAGTAGTCTAAGCATCCTTCACTGTTTTCACAACTTCGGAAGAGCTAAAATCTGAACCAGTAGTTCTTTGGAACTACCAGCGGGAGGGGAAAAAAGACAATATTAATATAATTATATTAAAAAAGCACTAAGCTCAAATAGATGTGTCTGAGATAGTAAATACTTAATAAAACAAATCACTTCCAAAGCCATATGTCACACATTCATATAAGGAATATAATAAATTATTTCTAGGTTTTTGAGAAATCAGAGCTTTTCTCAAACTTTAAATTTTAACTCACCACTACATAACAACTATTGAGTGAGGACAGAACCAACGTATGAAGCCTATGCTCCGTATTATGGGCTGTATTTCAAACAGGTTCTTGGGTTTTTTTTCCTCCATTGGGCAAGTTCTAATAACAGGTTCTTACTAAGTGGCTACAGGTATAACCTCTGCTCCCCAGGAGTATAAAATCAAGTTTCAAAAATAAGACTAGCCCAAAAAACTACTATAAAACAATGTTTAAGGAAAAAAAATTTTTAGAGTTGGGGTCTCACTCTTGTCACCAAGGCTGGATCACAGAGGTGAGATCACAGCTCACTGCAGCCTCAAATTCCTGGGCTCAAGCTATCCTTCTGCCTCAGCCTCCTGAGGAGCTGGGACTACAAGCATATGCCACCATGCTCAGGTCAGTATTTCTTATTTTTAACTTTTATTTTTAAAGATAAGATATTGCTATGTTACCCAGTCTGATCTTGAACTCCTGGCCTCAGGTGATTCTCCCACCTCAGCCTCCTGAGTCACTATTAGACATGTTCCTGCTATCTCACCCCACCGACTTAGCATCAGCACCCATCCAAACATCCCAAGCCCTACTTCTAACTCCCAAGCCTCCTCAAATAGTCCTCCTTCTTTCAAAGGCTTAAAGACTTAAGCACTTGACTTAAGCAATTGACTTAAGCACTTGATCGTAGGCCTTGCTCCATCAATTATTCCTTTTTCCTTAACCTTCTCTTACTACCATTGGGCTCCTTTCCCTCAAAATATAAGCATTTGCAAGATCCTCTCATCTTAAAAGTAGAAAAGTTGACTGGGCAAGGTGGCTTAGGCCTGTAATTCCAACACTTTGGGAGAGGGAAGCAGGAGGATCACTTGAGCCCAGGAGCTCCACACCAGCCTGGCCAACATAGGGAAACCCCTGTCTCTACAAAAAATAAAAAACTTAGCCGGGCCTGGTGGTGCAAACCTGTAGTCCCAGCTACTTGGGAGGCTGAGGTGGGAGGATCACTTGAGCCCAGGAGGTTGAGGTTACAGTGAGCCATGATCCTGCCACTGCACTCAAGCCTGGGTGACAGAGCAAGATCCTGTCTCAAAAACAAAAACAAAGGAAAAGTCCTCTTCCATAATCCTGCATACCCTTCCAGCTACTGCTCCAGTTCCTTCCTTTCTCAGGTAAGTTTCTAGATAAGAAATCTTTTATACTCTGTCTCCACTTTCTAATTTCTCAAGTACTCCTCCTTCTATCAAAGTTTGGCATCCATCCCTACTCAACTGAAATTTTACTAAATTCCACTTGTAGAATCCAATGGATACATTTCTCTCTTCATAGGACTTGATGCCTCTGAAGCATCTGACACTGTTAATCACTCCCTTCTTGAAACTCTACCTTGAATTTATCTTTTCCCTCTCTGGCTACTCCCTTTCAATTCCCCCTTGCAGGCTCAACCCTCATTTTCAAGGAGCCTGGGACAAGAGTACAAATGGAAGCCTACATACCATGTGTCTAAATATTTTTTAAAGTTCTAAATCAAGCTGTTAAATTATTATTCCCTCCTCCTATCTTGACTAATAACAACCTGAAAGGCCAAGTTCTATTTTTGAGTTCTCAGGCTCCCTTAATGTTACGTAGGGACACAGGAAGGAAAGTCCATACCCCTTCCCCTTGTCTGCAGCCAACTCCTTTTCTCTTTCCTCCTTTAGCTCCACTTTATACTACGAAGGACTTCATATGCACACATATATAAAGCCTACAGCTCTGGTCACATGACTGCAAACAGCTGCTCCTTGGCCATCCCTTAAACACAGGGGATCCCATATGTGTTGTACAGTCAAGAGAGGAGAGAATCAGAGAAGAGAGTTGTGAAGGGACACATGGGCAGGAAATTCTAGGATCAAATATTCAAAGATTGATCTAGAAAGAGACCAGGTAGACTAGTCACCTTGGCCCCCACAAAGTCTTCACTCTATGGGCAGGGGTGTAGCTTCTGGAGGAAGACGATATGAGGACCTTTAAAGCATAGGTCTTTTGTTCCCAGTTGGCAAAGTCTTAGGACAGTGCTGCTCTCTGGTCAACCCTTACAGGTGGGTGTTTCCAAGATCCCATCCCTAGTCCTTTTCTCTTCAGATTGTTTACACTCTTTCTAAGGTATGAAAACTCCTACAGCTTCACTCAAATCTCTCTTCCAGATTTGCCTACTAGATGTTTTATTGCCTCTACTTCACTGAAATTAGATATGGTATACATAAATACTAAGCATTGATACCAGGATAACCCAGGCACTCCACTCATTAATTCAATCACACAACAAATACTAAATGAGCACTATTATACGATAGCACAATTTTAGGTGCCTGGGTCCAGTAGTGAATAAAGGCAAAGTCCCTGTTTTTATGGATCTTATATTACAGAGGAGAGAGAAAAAAATAAAATAGTATACCATACGTGTAGATGATGCTGAAGGCTAAGGAGTTAAATTAACCAGAGACAGGGATTATATGGCAGGGAGAGCTGCCAATTCAGATTGAGTGGTCAGATAAGGACTCACTAAAAAAGCGACATATGAGCAAAAACCCAAAAGTAGAAGTGAGTTGTGGCAATGCCTGGGGGAAGAGCCTTCTAGTCAAAAGAAATTCAACACCCTCAAGAGGATGTATGCCTGACTAGTTAAAGGATCAGCAAGGGGACCCAATACAGCTGAAGTGAAGTGAGCAAAAGGAAGAAAGAATAGTTGAAGAGGACAGAAAGGGAAGGGAAGGGAGCCAAGTAGGTGCCCTGTCAGGACTCTGACTTCAGAGAGAAGGAAGGTTTTACACAAAAAGATGATCTGATTATTATAAGGATCATTCAGATGCTGGGTTGAGAACAGACAAGGGGACAAGAGCAGAAACAGGTGTCAGTTAGCAGGCTACAATAACATATGTTGTGCAAAAGTAATTGCAGTTTTGCCATTACTTTTAATGTAATGCAAACTACTTTTGCACCAACCTATAATTGAGATGAGAAGTGATACTGGCTGGGACCAGAGTGGTAGTTCTGGAGGTAGTGAAAAGTGATCATAGCCAAGCATGATGGCACACCCCTTTGTCCCAGCTACTCAGGATGCTGGGCAGGTTGAAGCTACAGTGATCCAAGATCTCACCGCTGCACTCCAGGTTGGGCGACAGAGTGAGACCCTGTCTCAAAAAAAAAAAAAGTAGTCAATCTTTAGATATATTTTGCAGATAAAAGGATGACATTTACAAGCAAAATTGATGTGGATTGATTAGTATGAGAGAAAGAAAGAAGCCAAGAATGAATCCAGGCTGGAGGATTCTCAGAAGATGATGGAGTAGGATATACCAGGAATCTGTATCCCTATCTAGACAACAATTGCACTGGCAGACTCTACCTAATGTAATTATTTTGGAATTCTGGAAGATACCAAAGGCTTGCAACCTCCAAGGGAAGGCTTGGACAATAAATTGTGGTTAATTTTGGTCATTCTAGCTCTCAGCACAGAATCAGCTACCCATCCCCCAACTCGAGGGTAGACAGTTGTGCATGTGTTCCTGGAACAGTGTGCATGCAACTTGTGAGGGCCATGGTAAGCAAAAAGGACTATTTTCCAAATATCAGGGATCTGTGCTCTGATCACTGATTATTGCTTCTGATCACAGAGGAGCACACAAAGAAATGAGTAGATGTTATTGTTAAGCCTCTCCCCCTCTGGCTGAAGTCACTTCTAGGGGACTTAAAAGGCCAGCAAACCCCATTTTACTCTTTTTTTCCCTTTTGAGAGCCACACATTAAAGACTAGGACATTTGGCTGGGCGCGGTGGCTCACATCTGTAATCCCTGCACCTTGGGAGGCCAAGGTGGACAGATCACTTGAGGTCAGGAGTTCAAGGCCAGCCTGGCCAACATAGTGAAACCCCGTCTCTACTAAAAATACAAAAATTAGCCGGGCGTGGTAGTGGGCGCCTGTAATCCCAGTTACTCGGGAGGCTGACGCAGGAGCTTGAGCCCAGGAGGCGGAGGTTGCAGTGAGCCAAGATTGAGCCACTGCACTCCAGCCCGGGCAACAGAGCAAGACTCTGTCTCAAAATAAAAAATAAAATAAAATAAAGACTAGGACATTCAAAAACTATATATATGGAAAAATGTGTAAAGTGACTACACAAGCCCAGGCTCAGAAAAGACCTGAGAAGACCTTAAATACACCTTAGGCTGATCCTTGCCACAGAGTCAGCCTACAAAAATTTAAATTTTAATTAAAAAAAAAAAAATCCCGCCCTCCCGAAGATGGCAGATGGGAGGTAGTGTTGGCATGCCTCTCCCACTTGGAAAGAAAAAATAGTGGATAGAGACTCGAACTGTGAACTTTTTTCAAAGAAGCAATACAGGAACTTAACGGAAAAATGGAAAGAAACCACAGATCCTTTGAAAGAAGGGGCGGGCTGCAGTCTACACCATGAGCCAGGTAAAAAACTGTAAGTCCCCAGAGTATGAGAGGGAGAGAAATTACCTCCAGAGTATACACCCCCACTATGAAAACTGGAAATCCAGCCCACAGGAGAAGGCCTTAACCCCACCCAGTGCTCAAACTGATATAGGGAGCGGTGGAGAATATACAAGTAGGACCAGGAGCAGGAAGAGCCTTTTGCGTATTCCCAGTCTCCAATGCAAACCAAGGGAAGCTATTCCTGATTCTGTCACAGAGGAGTTCAAAGTTCTGCCAACTAACTCAGGCAGTGGTTGCAGGTTGAAAGAAGCTCCCAATTTGAAATTCAAAATATAATCTCCAGTGGGGATGAACTGCCTTGGCCTGAACTGGGTGGACGAATGGGAAGTGTGCTGTAACCACAGGCACAGGAGCTGGGTGCTCTGGCATTGCCAGTGGATGAAAAGGGGCATGGCCTGAAAGCTGAGGTTCCTGTATGGAAACAGCTTGGAATTTAGTTAGCTGCTGCTAGTGAACACTGTGAGTGAGAGACCTGCCTTGCCAAGTGTGTAGGAGCTGAATGATACTTACTCCCACCTGCTACTCCCCACTTCCTGCATGAACTCTTCTGTGAAGTAGAGGTAGCTGAGCTCTTTCCTGGAACATTACCCCAGTGGCCAGGGTATGGCTCCAAAAGCCCAACATGGGTCTGTGCTTACACCACACATGCAGAGCCAAAGAGCAGGCCTGCCTGACCAAGCCCCCACCTGGCTTTGCCCCTCCACCTGCCCTGGAAGGTTAACGCAAAAGACAGAAACTTTTGGGAGCCCTATGGCCTCACCCATCATCTGATAAACCAAAATACCTCCCATGGGTAACATAGTACAAGCACAAATCCCACCACTTCAACCACAGCTGGCACTCTTTTGCAAGCACCACCTCCTGGCTGAAGGCCAATAGACACAGTTTATTACAGCATCTACAGGTAAAATAACATTGCACCCAGGAAGGAGAAAACTTATGAATGACCTCAGCTATCAGCACTGTCTGCAGTACCCTGGCTAACCAGGATGTCCGGAGTCTGTCCACATGACCAGTTTATTAATACTACAACCAGCATTTAAGAAAGCCAACATACTATAGCTATTTATAACCAAGAAATCTCACAATGTATGTCATTCCCGTTACCCCTATGAGAGCTGGTGCTGGCACACATTGCTGGGAGACCTGAGGACAGATAACATCACTGGATCCCTTGCAGACATTCCCCAGAATCAGCCTGGAATGTGGCAGCCCCACTGGGCAGCTAGACCCAGAGGAGCAGCAGTACTCACAGTAGTCTGGCTCTCAGGGACTTCTACTCCTAGGGGAAGGGGGACAGCACCATATCAAGGAAGCAACCTGTTCTTCATTCTATGAAGTCAGTATCACCCTGATACCAAAACCAGGAAAGGATATAACAAAAAGAAAAGAAAACTACAGACCAATATACCTGATGAACACAGATGTAAAAATCCTAAACAAAATACTAGCTAACCAAATCAAATGGCACATCAAAGAGATAACACACCATCATCAAGTGGGTTTAATCCCCAGAATGCAGGGATGGTTTAACATATGCAAGTCAATCAATGTGATATATCACATAAACAATTAAAAACAAAAACCACATGATTGTTTCAATAGATGCAGAAAAAATATTCAATAAAATCAAGCATCCCTTTATGATAAAAACACCCAACGAACAAGGCACAGAAGGGAATTATCTCAAAATAATAAAAGTCATATATGACAAAGCCATAGCCAACATCATACTGAATGGGAAAAAGTTGCAAGCATTCCCCCCCGAGAACTAGAATAAGACAATGATGCTCACTTTAATCACTTCTTTTCAACATAGTACTTTAAGTCCTGGCCAGAGCAACCAGGCATGAGAAAGAAATAAAGGGCATCCAAATTGGAAAAGAGGAAGTCAAACTATCGCTGTTTGCTGATGATATGATCATATACCTAAAAAACGCTGAAGATTCCTCCAAAGACTACTAGATTTGATAAGTGAATTTAGTAAAATCTTAGGTTACAGAGTCAGTGAACACAAATCAGTAGCACTGCTAGACAACAACAATGACCAAGCTGAGAATCAAATTACAAACTCAATCCATTTTATAACAGCTGCAAAAACTACATAAAATACCTAGGAATGTACTTAACCAAGGAGGTGAAAGATCTCTACAAGAAGAACTACAAACACTGATGAAAGAAATCACAGATAACACAAACAAATGGAAACACATCCCATGCTCCTATCATGAAAATGACCATACTGTCTAAAGCAATCTACAGATTCAATACAAATCCAATCACAACAGCAACATTATTTTTCACAGATTTAGAGAAAGAAACTCATAAAACTCATATGAAACCAAAAAAGAGGCTGAATAGCCAAAGCAATCCTAAGCAAAAAGAACAAATCTGAAAGCATCACATTATTGGACTTCAAATTATACCAGGCTATAGTTAACAAAACAGCATGGTACTGGTATAAAAGCAGGCACATGGACCAATGGAACAGATTAAAGAATCCGGAAATAAAACCAAATATCCACAACCAACTATCTTCAACAAAGCAAGAAAAACATAAATTGGAGAAAGGACACCCTATTTAATAAATGCTGCTGAGAAAACTGGCTAGCCACAAGTAGAAAAATGAAACTGGATCCCTATCTCTCACCTCATACAAACATCAACTCAAGATGGATCAAAGATTTAAATCTAAGACCTAAAACCATAAAAATCCTAGAAGACAACCTAGAAAAACTCTTCTGGACACCAGCCTAGGCAAAGAATTCATGACTAAGACCCCAAAAGCAAATGCAACTAAAACAAAAATAAATAAATGGGACCTAATTAAACTTAAAAGGCTTCTGTACAGCAAAAAAATAATAATCAGCATAATCATCAGAGTAAACAGACAACCCACAGAATGGGAGAAAATATTTGCAAACTGTGCATCCAACAAAGGACCAATGTCCAGAATCCACAGGGAACTCAAACAAATTAGCAAGAAAAAAAAATAATCCCATGAAAAAGTGGGAAAATGACATGAACAAATATTTCTCAAAAGAAGATATACAACTGGCCAACACACAAATGAAAAAGTGCTCAACATCACTAGTCATTCAGGGAAATGCAAATTAAACCCAAAATGACACACCATCTTACTCCTGGCAAGAATGGCCATTATTAAAAAGTCAAAAGCCAATAGATATTGGCATGGACTTGGTGAAAAGGGAACACTGATACACTGCTAGTGGAAATGTAAATTAGTACAACCTCTATGAAAAACAGCATGGAGATTGTTTTTTGTTGAGACAGAGTCTCACTCTGTTGCTGAGGCTGGAGTGCAGTGGCGCGATCTTGGCTCACTGCAACATCCTTCCTCCGAGTTCAACTGATTCTCTTGCCTCAGCCTCCCAAGTAGCTGTGATTACAGGCATCTGCCACTGCACCCGGCTAAATTTTTTTGTATTTTTAGTAGAGACAGGGTTTCACCATCTTGGCCAGGCTGGTCTTGAACTCCTGACCTCATGATTCACCTGCCTCGGCCTCCCAAAGTGCTGGGACTACAGGCGTGAGCCACCGCGCCCAGCCAGAGATTTCTTAAAGAACTAAAAGTAGATCTACCATTTGATCCAGCAATTCTACTACTGGGTATCTACCCAAAGGAAAAAAAGTCATCATATCAAAAAGACATCTGTACATGTATGTTTATTACAGCACAATTCACAGTTGCAAAGATTTATAACCGTGTGCCTGTCAATCAATGAGTAAAGAATATGTGGTATATATGCACCATGGAATACTATTCAGCCATAAAAAAAGAACAAAATCATGTATTTTGCAGCAACTTGGATGGAGTTGGAGGCCATGATTCTAAGTGAAGTAACTCAGGAAAGAAAAACCAAATACCGTACGCTCTCACTTGTAAGTGGGAGCTAAGCTATGAGTACACAAAGGCATACAGAGTGATATAATGGACTATGGAGACTCAGAAGGGGGAGGGTAGGAGTGAGAGATAAAATGAGTACACATGGGGCACAATGTACACTACTTGGGTGACAGGTGCACTAAAATCTCAGATTTCACCACTATACCATTCACTCATGTAACCAATAATCACTCGTACCCCAAAAGTGATTGAAATTTTTTTAAAGAACTAAAGACAATAAAAAAACACAAACAATAACAAAAAAACAGCAAATCCTGGGGAAGAAGAAGACTCTATTTCCAGAATAACACATGAGATTCAAATGTCCAGTTTTCTCCAAAAACTCATAAGGCAAACAAAAAACCAGGAAAGGATGGGCCATTCAAAGAAAAAAATAAATAAATCAACTGTTCCTGAAAAACATCTGATGGCTAATCTGCTACACAAAGACTTTAAAACAACTATCTTAAATATGCTCCAAGAACTAAAGGAAGATGTGGGAAAAGTCAAGAAAACAATATATGAACAAAATTAAAACACCAATAAAGAAACAGAAAATCTGAAAAGAAACCAAAAGGAAATTCTGGAGCTGAAAAGTATAATTGAAACGAAAAATTCACTAGAGAAATTCAAAGGCAGATTTGAGCAAGCAGAAGAGAATCAGTAAACTTGAAGACAGATACTAAAAGTTACTGAGTGTAAGGAACAGAAACAAAGAAAGACTAAAAAAAACTGAAAAGACCTGGAGGACCTGTGCGATGCCATCAAGCTGACCAACATACAAATTTTGAGGGTCTCAGAGGGAGAAAAAAAAAAGAGGCAGAGAAAATATCTGAAGAAATATTAGCTGAAAACCTCCCAAATTTGATGAAAGACCCTAATAAAAACATCCAAGAAGCTCAACGAACTCCAAGTAAGATAAATTCGAAGAGACCCACTCCAACACATCATATAATCAAATTTTCAAAAACTGAACACAAAGAGAGATGCTTGAAAGTAGCAAGAGAGAAAAGATTTATCACATGCAAGGGTTACACAATAAGATTATCAGCAGATATCTCATCAGAAACTTCAGAGGCCATAAGGCAGTAGGCCAATATATTCAAATTGCTAAAAGAAAAGAACTGCAGCCAATAGAGGCAGTGGGCACCTGCTGTCCCAATTACTCAGAAGGCTGAATTGAGAGGATTACTTAAGCCCAGGAATTCAAGCCCAGCCTGTGCAACATAGCGAAACCCTGTCTTCAAAAAATGAATAAAAAATATGGCCGAGTGCAGTGGCTCACGCCTGTAATCCCAACACTTTGGGAGGCCAAGGTGGGCAAGATCACCTGAGGTCAGGAGTTCAAGACCAGTCTGGCCAACATGATGAAACCCCATCTCTACCACAAATACAAAAAATTAGCTGGGCTTGGTGGTGCATGCCTGTAGTCCCAACTACTCAGGCGGCTGAGGCAGGAGAATCTCTTGAACCCAGGAGGCAGAGGTTGCAGAGAGCCAAGATTGTGCCACTGCACTCCAGCCTGGGTGACAGAATGAGACTCCATCTCAAAAAAAAAAAAAAAAAAAAAAAAAGGAATAAAAAAGAAAGAAAGAAAAAAGAAAAAGAAAAAGAAAAAACCTGCCCAAAAAGGATCCTATATCCAACAAAACCATCCTTTCAAAGTGAGAAAAAAGACTTAAATGTGAAACCCAAAACTAAAAAAACCTGAAAGACAACCCAGGCAGTACCATTCAGGACATATGTAAGGGCAAGGATTTCATGACAAAGACACCAAAAGCAACTGCAACAAAAGCAAAAATTGACAAATAGGATCTAATTAAACTAAAGAGCTTCTTAATGGCAAAACAAACTATCAACAAACAGACAACCTACAGAATGGAGAAAAATTCTGCAAACTATGCATCCAACAAAGGTCTAATATCCAGCATCTACAAGGAACTTAAACAAATATACAAGAAAAAAACAACCTGATAAAAAAGTGGGCAGGCCAGGCACTCCCAAAGTGCCAGGATTGGGAGGCCAAGGCAGGTGGATTACTTAAGACCAGGAATTCAAGATTAGCCTGGTCAATATGGAGAAATCTCATCCCTACTAAAAATATAATATAAAAATTAGCCAGCTGTGGTGGCACACGCCTGTAGTTCCAGCTACTTGGGTACCTGAGGCATGGGAATCACTTTAACCCAGGAGGTGGAGGTTGCGGTCCAGATCGTGCCACTGCACTCCAGCCTAGGCAACAGAGCGAGACTGTCTCAAAGAAAAAAAAAAGTGGGCAAAGGACATGAACAGACACTTCTGAAAAGAAGACATACATGCAGCCAGCAATCATATGAAAAAAAGTTCAACATCACGGATCATTAAAGAAATGCAAATCAAAACCACAATAAGATATGATCTAATACCAGTCAGAATGGCTACTGTTAAAAAGTCACAAAATAACAGATAATGGTGAGGTTGTGGAGAAAAAAGGAATGCTTATACACTGTTGGTAGGAGTGTAAATTACTTCAGCCATTGTGGAAGACAGTGTGATTCCTCAAAGACCTAATGACAGAAAGACCATTCAACCAAGCAATCCCATTACTGGGTATATACCCAAAGGAATAGAAATCATTCTATTATAAAGACACATGCATATGTATGTTCACTGCACCACTATTCACAATGGCAAAGACATGGAATCAACCTAAATGTCCATCAGTGATAGGCTAGACAAAGAAAACGTGGTACATATACACCATGGAATACTATCCAGCCGTAAAAAAGAATGAGATCATGGCCTTTGCAGGAACATGGATGGATCTGAAGGCCATTATACTTAGAAAACTAACATAGTTAGAGAAAACCAAATACCACATGTTCTCACTTATAAGTGGGAGCTAAATGATGAGAACACACGGACACATAGAGGGGAATAACAAACATTGGGGACGTTTTGTGGTTTGAAGGTAGGAGGAGACAGAGAACCAGGAAAAACAACTAATGGGCACTAGGCTTAGTACCTGGGTGATGAAATAATCTGTAAAGCAAACCCCCATGACACAAGTTTACCTATATAACAAACTTGCACTTGTATCCTGAACTTAAAAGTTAAAAAAAAAAAAAAGAAGAAGAAACAAACAGATTGGAAATGAAAGAATGGAAAAAGACATTCCACACAAATAATAAGCAAAAGACAGCAGGAGTAGTTATACCAATATTAAACAAAATAGACTTAAAATGACAAAAGTTTAAAGAAACAAAAGACATTATATATTAATAAAAGGTACAATAAAGCAACAAAATATAATGACTATAAACATTTATATGCCTAATGACAATCAAACTATGAAACAAAAACTAAGAACTGAAAAGAGAAATAGACAGTTCTACAACAATAGTTGGAGACTTCAATACTCCTCCTTTCAATAATGAACACACCACCAGAGAGAAAATAGCTAAGAAAAGAGAGGTCTTAAATAACACCAACCAGACCTAACAGACATATACAGAACAACTCATATACTCCAACAACAACAGAATACACATTCTTCTCAGGGTACGAGGGACATCTTCTATGACAGACCATATGTTAGGTCACAGATTAAGTCTCAATAAATTTTTTAAAAGACAGATATCATATTAACTATCTTCTCTGATCATAACGGGATGAAGTTAGAAATCAATAACATAAGTAAAACTGAAAAATTCACAAAACAATACATTCTTAAACAACCAAAAGATTATAACCAATGACCAAGCAGGATTTATTCCTGAAATGTAAGGATGGTTTGACATATAAAAATGGATCAATGGCTGGGCGTGGTGGCTCACACCTGTAATCCCAGCACTTTAGGAGGCAGAGGTGGGTGGATTACCTGAGTTCAAGAGTTCGAGATCAGCCTGGCCAACATGGTGAAACCCCATTCTCTACTAAAAATACAAAAATCAGCCAGGCATGGTGACGCATGCCTGTAGTCCCAGCTACTCAGGACGCTGAGGCAGGAGAATCGTTTGAACCCGGGAGGCAGACGTTGCAATGAGCCGAGATCACACCACTGCATTCCAGCCTGGGTGACAGAGTGAGACTCCATTTCCAAAAAAAAAAAAAAAGTATCAATGTAATACACCACATCAACAGAATGAGAGAAAAAAACCACGTGATCATCTCAATCGATGTAGAAAAAGCACTAGACAAAATTCAATCCCTTTCATGGTAAAAACACTCAACAAACTAAGAACAGAAGGAATCTACCTCAACAAAATAAAAGCCATATGTGAAAAACCCACAGCAAAAACCACATTCAATCTTGAAAAACTGAAAGCTTTTCATCTAAAATCAGGAATAAGCAAGGATGACCACTTTCACCACTTTCTTTCTGTTTCCGGAGACGGAGTTTCGCTCTTCTCGCCCAGGCTGGAGTGCAGTGGCGCGATCCCGGTTCACTGCAACCTCCACCTCCCGGGTTCAAGTGATTCTTCTGCCTCAGCCTCCCAAGTAGCTGGGATTACAGGTGCCCACTACCACATTCGGCTAAGTTTTGTTTGTTTGTTTGCTGGAGACGGAGTCTCGCTCTGTCTCCCAGGCTGTAGTGCAGTGGCGCGATCTCGGCTCACTGCAAGCTCCACCTCCCGGGTTCACGCCATTCTCCCGTCTCAGCCTCCCAGGTAGCTGGGACTACAGGCGCCCACCACCACGTCCACGTCCGGCTAATATTTTCTATTTCTTAGTAGAGACGAGGTTTCACCATGTTAGCCAGGATGGTCTCGATCTCCTGACCTTGTGATTTGCCCGTCTCGGCCTCCCAAAAGTACTGGGATTGCAGGCGTGAGCCACCGCGCCTGGCCTAAGTTTTGTATGTTTAGTAGAGACGGGGTTTCACCATGTTGCTCAGCCTGGTCTCCAACTCCTGACCTCAGATGGTCTGCCTGCCTTGGCCTCCTGAAGTGCTGGGATTACAGGCGTGAGCCATTGCGCCTGGCCTCACTTTCACCACCTCACCTGGCCTCACTTTCACCACTTTCATTCAACATAGTACTAGGAGCTCTAGCCAAAGGAATTAGATAAGAAAAAGATATAGGCCAGGTTTGGGAGACTGAGGCAGGTGGATCACGAGGTCAGGAGTTTGAGATCGGCCTGACCAACATAGTGAAACCCTCTCTACCAAAAATACAAAAATTAGCTGGGCGTGGTAGCAGGCACCTGTAATCCCAGCTACTCCGAAGGCTGAGGCAGGAGAATCACTTGAACCTGGGAGGCGGAGGTTGCAGTGAGCCAAAATCGCGCCACTGCACTCCAGCCCGGGCAACGAAGTGAGACTCCATCTCAAAAACATAAATAAATAAAAGAAATAAAAGAAAAAAGAGAAAGAAATAAAAGTCACCCAAACGAAATAAAGAAATAAAATTGTTTGCAAGTGATAGGATTTTATAGGCAGAAAACCCTAAAGATTCCACAAAAAAACTATTAAAACCAGTAAATAAATTCAACAAAGTAGCAAGCTACAAAGTCAACATACAAAAAATAAGTTGCATTTCTATACATGAGCAAGGAACAATTTGAAAGGAAATTACAAGACAATTCCACTTACAATAGCAACAAAAAGAATAATATACTTAGGAATTAACCAAAAATGTGAAAGACTTGTACAATGAAAACTATAAAATACTGCTTTAAAAAATTAAGGAAGATACAAGCAAGTAGAGATACATCCCATATTCATGAGTAAAACACTTAAGATTATTAAAATATCAATATTTCCCTACATAATCCACAATTCAATACAATCCCTATCAAAATCCCAATGACTTTTTTTTGTAGAAATGCAAAACCCATACTATAATTCATATGGACTCTCAAGGGATCCCAAACAGCCAGATTAGTCTGAGGGGGAGAAAAGCAGAACAGGCTGGGCGTGGTGGCTCATGCCTATAATCCCAGTACTTTGGGAGTCCAAGGTGGGCAGATTACCTGAGGCCGCAGATCACCTGAGGTTGCAGATCACCTGAGGTCAGGAGTTCAAGACCAGCCTGACCAATATTGTGAAATCCTGTCTCTATTAAAAATACAAAAAAAATTAGCTGTGGTGGTGGGTGCCTGTAATCCCGGCTACTCAGGAGGCTGAGGCAGGAGAATTTGATTGAACCCAGGAGGTGGCAGTTGCAGTGAGCCGAGATCATGCCACTGCACTCCAGCCTGGGCAACAGAGCAAGACTCCATGTCAAAAGAAAAAAGAAAAAAAGAAAAAAAAAAGGAATAAAGCTGAAGGACTCACAATTCTTGATTCAAACCTTCTTACAAAGCTACAGTAATTAAAACAGTATGACACTGGCATAAAGACAGGCATAAAGACCAATGTGATAGAATAGAGTGCTCAGAAATAAACCTTCAAAAAAAATCAAAAAATGATTTTTGACAAGGATGCCAAAAGTATTCAATGTGCAAAGGACAGTCTTTTCAACAAATGGTGCTGAGAAAACTGGATATACACACACACAGAAAAATGAAGCTGGGCCTTTACCTAACCCCATTATACAAAAATTAACTCAAAATAGATCAAGGACCTATATTTAAGACCTAAAACAATAAAACTCCTAAAAGAAAACACAAGTGGAAAGCTTCACAAAACTAGATTTGGCAATAATTTCTTGGATGTGAAACTAAAGGCACAGGCAAAAACGACAAAAAAATAGACAAATTGGATTGCATTCCAATTAACAAATTTTGTGCATCAAAAGACACTATCACCATAGTAAAAAGAAAACTCACAGAAAAAAAGGTGCTCAACATCACCAAGCATCATTAAGGAAAGGCAAATCAAAACTACAATATCACCTCATACCCATTAGGATGGCTGCTATCAAAAAAACACAGACAATAATAAGTGTTGACAAGTATAAGGAGAAACTGAATCCTCTGTGCATTGCTAGTGGGAATGTAAAATTGTACATCCAGTAGGGAAAACAGTATGACAGTTCCTCAACAAGTTAAAAATAGAATTACCAGCTGGGCACAGTGGCTCACACCTGTAATCCCAGCACTTTAGGAGGCTGAGGCGGGTGGATCACCTGAGGTTGGGAGTTCGAGACCAGCCTGACCAACATGGAAAAACCCTGTTTCTACTAAAAATACAAAATTAGTTGGGCATGGTGGTACATGCCTGTAATCCCAGCTACTTGGGAGGCTGAGGCAGGAGAATCGCTTCAACCGGGAGGCAGAGGTTCCAGTGAGCCGAGATTGTGCCATTGCACTCCAGCCTAGGCAACAAGAGGAAACTCCATCTCAAAAAAAAAAAAAACTAGAATTACCATATGATCCAGCAATTCTACTGGGTAAATACTCAAAAGAATTAAAAGAAGGGTCTCTAGGAGCTATTTGTTCATAGTAGCATCATTTACAATAGCTAAAACATGAAAGCAACCCAACTCTTCATTGACAGATGAATGGATAAACAAATTGTGGTATATCTATACAGGGGAATACTATTCAGTCAATAAAAGGAAGGAAATTCTACAATATGCTATAACATGGATAAACCTTAATGATATTATGTTAAATAAGTCAGTCACAAAAAGATAATTACTGTTATGGGTCCATTTATAAGAGGTATTTAGAATGGTCAATATCAGAGACATAAAGTATAATGGTAGTTGCCAGGGCTAGGGGCAGGGAAGATTAGGGAGTTATTTAATGAGTATAGAGTTTCAGTTTTACACAATGAAAAACCTTCTGGAGATGGATGGTGTGATGATTTGATAACATTATGAATATACTTAATACCACTGGACTGCACACCTGCAAATGACTAAGATTATAAATTTTATGTCTATTATGCCATAATAAAAATAGCAAAAAAAATGAATGAATCCAAAGATATTGGTCTAGGCATCTGGAATAGTCATTAAGTGAGATGAGGAAAACTGTGGGAGAAGCCCAATATGTCCTGAAGTCTTCATTTTCTCTGTGACCTCCCCAAAGTAAGGTGATAAAAAGACTCCTTGATCCATCAATACATCACACTCTCTCACTTCTGACTCCTCTATAATCGTATTTCCTCTGCCCTTATTTAGATCCTTATTATCATTTCTCTACATGGTAATTGTACTAGCCTAAGAATTTGCCTCTTCGCCTTCAATTTTCCCTTCTCTTTCAGTCCATCTACTGCAATACCAAGGTGATCCAAGATGGTATAATAACAGCGGCCCCTGCCGGGCACAGTGGCTAACGTCTGTAATCCCAGCACTTTGGGAGGCTGACGCGGGCAGATCACCTGAGGTCGGGAGTTCGAGACCAGCCTGACCAACGTGCAGAAACAGCATCTCTACTAAAAATACAAAATAACCCAGGTGTGGTGGCACATGCCTGTAATTCCAGCTACTCAGGAGGCTGAGGTAGAAGAATCGCTTGAACCCGGGAGGCGGAGGTTGCGGTGAGCTAACATCGAGTCATTGCACTCCAGCCTGGGCAACAAGAGCAAAACTCTGTCTCCAAAAAAAAAAAAAAATCGGACACTTTCAAAATTCTTTAATAGTTCCTCATTATCTGCAAAATAAAATCTATGCATTCTGATTTACTAGTCACCAGCTAGGTGTCTAGGTCTATTTTTCAGCATGAAATGTTCATTTGGACATATTCAGGTCTAGAAATCACCAGTTTAACCCATGTTCATTTGTCTAGCCACATCTTCTTTTAGTCCCTACACATAACATTATTCCAGTTATTTGTAGTTCTCTATTCTCTTATCTCTGTTGTCTTGAACATCCTTCCCCTGTTTGCCCATTTGGGCAATTCCTAGCTGTCCTATATGGGTCAGTCCCTATACAACCTCATACACGCAGGACTCAATACTTTCTATAATTCTCTTCCCCCAATCCACATTATGTACCTCCCTCAAAACATTAGGAAAGTAACACCTTCCAGCAGATCATTCATTTGCCACCTCCTATCAATCATATCAAGCCCAACACCTATGCCTTTCTTTAAATACTCTAAAATCCTGCTCCTCATTACCTTCTTAATCTTTCCTACTACTCTTCCAAAGCACTTGATTTTAAAAATCTGTGTATCTAGGTTTTCAAAATCTGTGGCTAATACAACCTAAACCAGTTCCTTTCATACAGTAGATACAGAGACTTGGGATGAATGCAAAAATAAACATGCTCTAATAAGACAAGTATCTTCACTGTTCACTACCACACTTATTCCCATCCCTATCCCTTTGCTGGTCCTCTTCTCTCACCAGAAATACCCTCTTCTTTAGTTACTCAAATTTTACCTGTCCCTCAAGGACAACTTTTCCCCTACAATGACATTACCTGCGGCCAGACGCCGTGGGTCACTCCTGTAATCCCAGCACTTTTGGAGGCCAAGGCGAGATGATCGCTTGAACTCAGGAGTTTGAGACCATTAACCAGGGGTGGTGGCATCCGCCTGTGGTCCCAGCTACTCAGGAAGCTGAGGTGGGAGGATCACCTGAGCCCAGGAGGTTGGGGCTGCAGTTAGCAATGATCACACCACTGCACTCCAGCCTGGGCAACAAGAGTGAGACCCTGTCTCAAAAAATATATATACATTATCATTTTCCTAGTTCTTATTAATTAGTCTTTGAATAATATTTATTGAGCATTTCCCTTTATGCCAAACATAGGGATATGCTAGAACACAAAAATAAGTCAGGAGCAGCAATTGAACAGCTTAGAATCCAGTAAACAGGAAACAGAAATAATTACAAAAACATAAATGCTATCGAGGAAATTACAAAGTATAAAGGGAACATTAAAAAATGAATACCGCCAGGTGCAGGGACTCACACCTGCAATCCCAGTACTTTGGGAGGCCAAGGCGGGAAGATCACCTGAGATCAGGAGCTCCAGCCTGGCCAACATGGCAAAACCCTATCTCTACTAAAAATACAAAAATTAGCCGGGCATGGTGGCGCACGCCTGTAGTCCCACCTACTTGGGAAGCTGAGGCAGAAGAACAGCTTGAACTCGGGAGGCAGAGGTTGTAGTGAGCCAGATCACACCACTGCACTCCAGTATGAGCAACAGAGCAAGACTCCGTCTCAAAAAAAAAAAAAAAAAAAAAAAAGGAAAAGGGAAAAACTGAATACCCAAGTTGACCTCTAGGAGTCTACAGAGATTTCAGAAAGTAACTACCATTTGGTCTCAGATGAGAAAGGGTGGAAACTGACATGGCAATAAGAAGTGAAACGACTTTGAATAATGAACACTAAGTGAATTATCAGAGCAAAGGAAAACTCTGAACCAAATGATAGCAAACCTAAGTATCACCCAGAAGTAAATTCTGCTCAGACTATAATTTAGTTGCTTAGAGCACGGATCATACTCTCATCAAAACAGTATATGTATATGATTTTATTTATATAAAGCAAAGGAAAACTCAATCTATAATGTTAGAAATAGGTACTATATCACAAATGGCTAACATCACTATTATATAAAGAAAGTATAAAATAGAGGAATAAAGACCAAAAAAAGCCAAAAGAAGAACTGATAAAATACACAATTAAAAAAAGATATAAAAATGGTGATTTAAACATTTTTTAAAAATGTTCAAATGCACTCATAGAAATACAAATTAAAACAAAATAGGAGGCCGGCACCGAGGCTCACGCCTGTAACTCCCACCACTTTGGGAGACTGAGGCGGGTGGATCCCCTGAAGTCAGGAGTTTTGAGACCAGCCTGGGCAACATAGTGAAACCCCATCTCTACTAAAAATACAAAAATTAGCCAGGCGCAGTGGTGCATGCCTGTGGTTCCAGCTACTTGGGAGGCTGAGGCAGGAGAATCCTTTGAACCCAGGAGACAGAGGTTGCAGTGAGAGGAGATTGTGCCACTGCACTACATCCTGAGCAACCAACAGAGCAAGATTTTGTCTCGAAAAAGTAAAAATAAAAAAAAAATAGGATACCATTTATCATCAGACTGGTGCAAATTTAAACATAGGACAACATATTCTGTTAGTAAAACTGTGAATAAACGGAAATGTTTATACATTGTTGGTGGGAATGCAAACTGGTACACACATTAAAGAGGAAAATGTGACACTGTGTAACCAAACTACATACACAAATACCTTTTTTCTTTTCACAGCTTTATTGCAATATAACCTATACCATACAGTTCACCCACTTAAAGTATAAAATTGAATGGTTTTTACTATATTGACAAAGTTGGGCAATCTTCACCACAGTCTACTTTTAGGACATCTGCAGCACCTTCCCCCCACAAAAAAAAAAAATCACATGTCCACTGGCAGTCACTCCCCATCATTCCCCAAACCCCAATCCCTGGCAACCTTTAATCTTCTTTCTGGTCAGGCATGGTGTTCACACCTGTAATCCCAGTGCTTTGGGAATCTGAGGTGGGAGGATCCCTAGAGCCCAGGAGTTTGAGACCAGCCTGGGAAACATAGCAAGACTCCCATCTCTACCAAAAAAAAAATTGTTTTTTAATTAATTGGGCCCGGTGGCACACAACTGTGGTCTTAGCTACCCAGGAGGCTAAGGTAGGAGGTTACTTGAGTCCAAGAGTTTGAGGCTGCAAGTTAACTATGATTGTACCACTGCACTCCAGCCTGGATGACAGAGCAAGACCCTGTCTCTCTCTCTTTTTTATTTTTTCTGAGACAGAGTTTCATTCTCGTTGCCCAGGCTGGAGTACAACGGTGCAATCTCAGCTCACTGCAACCTCCGCCTCCCAGGTTCAAGTGATTCTCCTGCCTTCAGCCTCCTGAGAAGCTGGGATTACAGGCATGCGCCACCAGGCCCAGCTAATATTGTATTTTCAGTAGAGACGGGGGGGTTTCTCCATGTTGATCAGGCTGGTCGCGAACTCTCGACTTCAGGTGATCCACCCGCCTCAGTCTCCCAAAGTGCAGGGATTACAGGCATGAGCCACTGTGCCCAGCCAAGACCCTGTCCCTTAAAAAAAAATTTTTTTAACATACTTTCTATCTCATGAGAGTTGTCTGTTCTGGCCATTTCTTGTGAATAGAATTATATAATATGTGGGCTTTTTGTGTGGGGGGAGACAAGGCTGCTCATATCTTTAATAAAAAAGATATTTTAAACTTTCTCCCAGTATTGAGAATAAACACATTTACCTACAATTACCACTTTAATTCAATGCTTGTATTGACAAGCCTAACCAATTCAGTATGAAAAGCAAATAAATGGCATATGAATTGGAAAGGAAGAAATGATGTATCACGTAAATAAGGCTATCTACATATGAAATTTAAAACAGTCTTCAGATATTAGAAGAAATAAAAGGGTTTGCTAAGTCTCTGGACATAAATCAATATGTGAAAATCAGGTGTTTTTCTATAGGCCAGAAACAAAGTGTAATTTTTTAAAAGAATATCATTTACCACCAGGCATGGTGGCTCATGCCTGTAATCCCAGCACTTTGGGATGCCGAGGCAGGCAGATCACGAGGTCAGGAGTTCGAGACCAGCCTGGCCAACATGGTGAAAACCCACCTCCACTAAAAATACAAAAATTAGCTAGGCATGGTGGCACGCACCTGTGGTCCCAGCTACTTGGGAGGCTGAGGCAGGTGAATCACTTGAATCCAGGAGGCAGAGGTTGCAGTGAGCCAAGATCGTGCCACTGCACTCCAGCCTGGGCGACAGAGCGAGACTCCACCTCAAAAAAATACAAATAAAAATAAAAAACCAAACAGTATCATTTAACATAACCATAAAAACTATAAACGTAAGAATAAATCTAAGCAAAAGGGTGTATATGATTGTTATAAAGAAAATCATAAAATTCCTTGAAAATAACTCTACATGGGCAAATACCATGTTCATAGGTAGGTATACTCAATATCTTAAGGAAGTCAATTCTCACCAAATTAATCTATTAAAAAATTTGATGTATTTCCAGTTAAAAATCCCAAGAGGGTTTTACAGAAATCTTGACAAAGATAGTAAAAAATGTATGTGGGTCAGACACAGTAGCTCACACCTCTCGTCACAGCCCTTAGGAAGGCTGAGGTGGATGGATCATTTCAGGCCAGGAGCTTGAGACCAGCCTGGGCAACATGGTGAAACCTCATCTCTATAAAAAATATAAAAATTAGCTGGGGGTGGCCAGGCACAGTGGCTCACGCCTGTAATCCCAATATTTTGGGAGGCCAGAGCAGGTGGATCACCTGAGGTCAGGCATTTGAGACCAGCCTGGCCAACATGGTGAAACCCCTAAAAATACTAATAAAAATACAAAATATCTCTCCTAAAAATACAAAAAATTAGCCCAGCATGGTGGCAGGTTCCTGTAATCCCAGCTACCCAGAAGGCTGAGGCAGGAGAATTGCTTGAACCCGGGAGGCGGAAGTTGCAATGAGCCGAGATCACACCATTGAATTCCAGCCTGGGCAACAACAGCCAAACTGCATCTCAAAAAAAAAAAAATTTAGCTAGGCGTGGTGGTGCACACCTGTAGTCCCAGTTACTGTGGAGGCTGAGGTGGGAGAATCACTTGAGCCCAGGAGACTGAGGTTGCAGTAAGCCGTGATCACACCAGTGCACTCCTCCCTGGGTGACAGAGCGAGACTCTGTCAAAAAAAAAGTATGTGAATGAGCAAAGGGCAAAAGTCAGCCAAAACCCTCCTCAAGAATTGCTCTAGTCTATACTAACTAGGCAATAAGGTAATGGTGTAGATATACTCAAATATACCTATGGAACACAATATAGAGGCCAGAAAAAGACCCATGCATATTGAAACCTTAATAGAAGGAGGTAAATTAAAATCCATTAAAAAGAGAGCTGGCTGGGCGCGGTGGCTCATGCCTGTAATCGCAGCACTTTGAAAGGCTGAGGCAGGTGGATCACAAGGTCAGGAGATCAAGACCATTCTGGCTAACACGGTGAAACCCCATCTCTACTAAATAAAATACAAAAAAATTAGCCAGTCGTGGTGGCAGGCGTCTGTAGTCCCAGCTACTCAGGAGACTGAGGCAGGAGAATGGCGTGAACCCGGGAGGCGAGCTTGCAGTGAGCCGAGATAGCGCCACTGCACTCCAGCCTAGGCAACAGAGCGAGACTCCATCAAGAAAGAAAAGAAAGAGAAGAGAAGAGAAGAGAAGAGAAGAGAAGAGAAGAGAAGAGAAGAGAAGAGAAGAGAAGAGAAGAGAAAAGAGAGAGCTTTTTAATAAATTGTGCTGGTACAAATCATCAGTCATACAAGATTTAAAATTTTAAATTACTACCTCTCATCAATCACAAAATAAATTACAAATATAGTAAAGACCTAAATATATGAAATGTTCCTAAAAATTAGAAGAAAATATAGAATATCTTCATGAACTCACAGTGAAGAAAACAGTATTAGATGAGACACTGAATGCAAAAAGCAAAAAATTAGTTTTGACTATACAAAAATTGTTTAAATTTTATTGTTTGGTTTATAACAATATAAACCAAAACAAGGCTGAAAAGCAAGAGACTGGCAAAAGTTACTCGCTTCTCCCACCCCCAAAAAGGTGGGGAGTGGGGGATTCCTACTAATTAATAAGAAACATAGGCAGTGCAGGCCGGGCGTGGTGGCTCAAGCCTGTAATCCCAGCACTTTGGGAGGCCGAGACGGGTGGATCACGAGGTCAGGAGATCGAGACCATCCTGGCTAACATGGTGAAACCCCATCTCTACTAAAAAAATACAAAAAAATAGCCGGGCGAGGTGGTGGGCGCCTGTAGTCCCAGCTACTTGGGAGGCTGAGGCAGGAGAATGGCGTGAACCCGGGAGGCGGAGCTTGCAGTGAGCTGAGATCCAGCCACTGCACTCCAGCCTGGGCGACAGAGCGAGACTCCGTCTCAAAAAAAAAAAAGAAACATAGGCAGTGCAAATTCCATTTTATATTAAAGGCCCACATGGGTAAATCTGATGTTGAGTTCTTGTCAAGCTTCTAGTTCTCATGGGGAATGATGGATTCATGTGTGCTTGTAATATTATTAAAAATAGGCAACTGCCATGATTGAGCTATTATTTAAGTGTATCATGAATCAAGGATTATAAATTACCTAATTTTATATAACTAGGGTCCAAAGAGGAAGTTAAAAAGGGTACTGATTTTATTAATTTCCCACCCAATATGTGAAAACTGATCATGTGAATTGGTTCTTGAAAGTTTGTCATGAAAATTGAATACTGTTTACTAACCCTTTGACAAATTCTCTTTTTATAATTTTCCAACAGGTTGTACTTTTTTCTGATTTAACTGCTTCTTAATACAAGTCCTAATTTGTGAGTAAGCTGTATCAGCATGAGGGTCAATTATCTTACTTGCTATTGCACCAGTCATATCTGAAACACCTAACAGATCAGAAAGAAAAAGGGTGACTCTATTTTATATGACATTCAAGAAAAGATAAAATTATAGAAATAGAAAATAGATCAGTTGGAAGGATTTAATCTCAAAAGGGTACAAGGAAACTCTCTGGGGTGAAAGAAATATTGTATTATCTTCATTGTGGTGGTGACTGCAAAATGGTACAAATTTGCCAGTCATGAAAATATAAGAGTGAATTTTTTTTTTTTTTTTTTGAGACGGAGTCTCGCTCTGTCACCCAGGCTGGAGTGCAGTGGCCGGATCTCAGCTCACTGCAAGCTCCGCCTCCCGGGTTCACGCCATTCTCCTGCCTCAGCCTCCCGAGTAGCTGGGACTACAGGCGCCTGCCACCTCGCCCGGCTAAGTTTTTGTATTTTTAGTAGAGACGGGGTTTCACTGTGTTAGCCAGGATGGTCTCGATCTCCTGACCTCGTGATCCGCCCGTCTCGGCCTCCCAAAGTGCTGGGATTACAGGCTTGAGCCACCGCGCCGGGCCCATCTTTTTTTTTTTTTAATGGGATCTCACTCTGTTGCCCAGGCTGGAATGCAATGGCTCAATCATGGCTCATTGCAGCCTTAACCTCGCAGGCTCAAGTGATCCTCCCACGTCAGCCCAAGTAGCTGGGACCACAGGCATGCACTACCATGCCAAGCTAATTTTTTTTATAGAGACGGGGTCTCCCTATGTTGCCCAGGTTGGTCTTGAACTCCTGGGCCCAAGCAATTCTCCTGCCTCAGCCAGTCAAAGTGCTGGGATTACAGGTGTGAGTCACCAGGCAGAGCCTTGTAATTTACACTTATGTATAGTTTAATTTACAGCTGGTTCCTGCCTACAGGATGAGTGAAAAAGCTCCATTACCCTTAGTCATTTAACTGATGAAATTACGTATTTTTAATAATGAAATCAATGCTTTAAATACTTCTAATTCACATTTTAATTGTCCTGTTTGATTCCCTTTTGAAATTATCAACTCTGACAGGAATTTTATATATATATATAGTTGTAATATTAATATAAATACATCAAAAACAATAATATCATAGATTTTTGTAGTTATTGAAACAGTTTTATGCATTCTTTCCATCCTTACAACAGCCCTGTAAAATAGCCATAATTATCCCCTTTATTACATAAAGACTATTTTGACAGTATTCTATATACTGTGAAAGGATAATGAAATGAAAAGAAAAGGCCAGGCACAGTGGCTCACGCCTATAATCCCAGCACTTTGGGAGGCCAAGGAAGGCGGATTGCTTGATCCCAAGAATTCAAGGCCAGCCTGGGCAACATGGGGAGACCCCATCTCTACTAAAAATACAAAAATTAGTCAGACACGGTGGCACACGTCTGTAGTCCCAGCTACTAAGGAGGCTGAGGTGGGAGGATCGCTTGAGCCTGGAAGGCAGAGGTTGCTGTGAGCTGAGATTGTGCCACAGTACTCCAGCCTGAGTAACAGAGGGAGACCCTGTCTCAAAAAAAAAGAAAAGAAAGAAAAAAGAAAAAAAAGAAAGAAAGGGAAAAAAAAAATCTTGGGACCTCCAAACTCACTATCCCAAAGGGAAAAGTTAAGCTTGGGAACTGTGTCATGCAAAACTGCCTCCCACTTCGTTCCTAAATAGATAGCTGCAAAGATAAAAGGCCACATACCTCCCCAGGGAGCCTCTTTCACAATTTGCTCACAAGCAAATTCCTTCTTGGCCCAAGATCTTTACCCTAAAACAGAACTCTATTTAATTTCACCCTGACAATATAAATTAAAAGCTTATCTTCACAGGTATAGGGCAAATACAGGACTAGAAGTCATCCCTCCACTCACCTGAGACAAAGGCATATTTGACTGCTTCCTCTGTTTACTCTATCTTATGTAAAATGTAGATTCACTGAGTGCTAGAGGAATGCATAGTTGACTTTACCTCTACCCGTTCCTTTTCACATGCAACAAGTAGATTTAGTGAGCTCACAAGAATGTGACCATACTCTCCCGTCTTTATTTTTTTTTTTCCCCTTTTCCTACTGCCCCTTTTTCCCCTTTAAAGGTTGAAGCCCTCAAAACCCTCTTTGGAAAAAGCACAGGTCACAGCTGTTCTGTGATTTTGTGTTCCTTTTGCCTGGACACATCCTCAACCTTGGCAAAATAAACCTCTAAATTCAAACTTGCCTCAGTCATTTTCTTTGTGTTACAATACTGAAGAGCTAGTATGATTTAAGAGTTAAAAGCCTATTGGCCAATGTATCCTCAGAACACAATAGGTGCTCAATAAATATTTTTTATGTTTTGGCTTTAATGCTGAGTAATTCCTGATGTTAGGCAGTTACTTAATCTCCTTTAACTTAAATTTTCTCATCCATAAGATAGTATAAAACAACTCTGAGAAGAAGATGTATCTAGTTCTTTTCATTCTTTACAAAAACTACCTGGCACACTATAAGCATTAAATGAATGCCATTTAATCTGTTATTATCTTTTTAATGCAAGAGCCTAAGATATTAGTTGTGAAAGGGAAAATAAATCTCAGGACCCCCAAATCACTAAGCCAAAAGGAAAAATTAAGCTGGGAACTGTGTCAGGCAAACTTGCCTCCCATTTTATTCCTAAATAAGATAGCTACAACCATTAAAAAAAAAAAAAAAAAAAAAAAAGCTACATACTTCCCTCACAATTTGCCGACTAGAAAATTCCTTGTGGGCCTCAAGATCTTTACCCTAAAATGGTTATGTTGAATTTTACCCTGATAATATATTTTGATAGCTTATCTTCATGAGTGCAGGACAAAAGAGCTCTATGTCATTCCTCTGCTAACCTGACACCAATGCACATGTGACTCTTCCTCTGATGTAAAAATGCAGATTCGCTGAGCTAGACAAGGCATAAGTGGCTATTCCTCTACTCCCCTCTCACAGGTAAATTGTTTATTCAGTGAAAGGCTGATCAGAGAATCAAAAAATGCAACTGCTTGTCTCTTATCTACCCACCTTTTAAAAATGTCTTCCTCTTTCCCCTTTAAATATTGAAGCCCTCAAAATCATCTTTGGAGAAAGGCACAAACCTACCTCCCAGGTGTGCATCCTTCATCTTGGCAAAATAAACTTTCTAAATTGACTGAGACCTGTCTCAGATACTTCTTGGTTCACATGGCATAGGGGCAGCATCAGAGCTGTATTACATTGCTAAAGCTTCAGATGAGAATATAGTACCAGACGTGGTGGCACACCCATGCAGTCTCAGCTACTACAGATACTGAGGCAGGAGGATTGCTTGAGGCCAGGAGTTCTAGGCTGTAGTCCACTATGCCAATCATGTATCAACCCAAAGTTCACCATCAGTATGGTGACCTCCCAGGAGAGGGGGATCACCAGGTTGGCTAAGAAGAGGTAAACCAGCTCAGTTCAGAAACTGAGCAGGTCAAAACTCTTATGCTGATCAGTAGTGGCATCATGCCTCAGAACAGCCACTGCACTCCAGCCTGAGCAATTCAGCAAGACCCCATCTCGGAAAACAATAATTAAAAAGGCCAGCATGGTGTATCACACCTGTAGGGCCAAGACTTTGGGGAGGTCAAAGCAAGAGGATCGCTTGAGTCCAGGAGTTCAAGACTAACCTGGACAACATAGTGAGACTGCATCTCTACAAATAATAAAAAAAAAAATAATGAAAAAGATAAAAGCAATATAATCTAATTACAACTCATGAAAAATTTAGATGTCATGCTTATTTGTTAAGACAAACATTAACACAGCATTTTACAAGGATAGAAAGTAAACTAATGAATTGTTTAAAGAAAGAATTCCCTTTTGAAAATGAGAATGAGGTCATTTCTGAGGAAAACCAAGTGTAAGGACTATATAGTTTTTAACTATCTAGGCTCATAAGCCAGAACTCAAGTTAATTTTGGCAACAAGCACTCATATCATGAGACTTACTTTAGGAATCAATAATTAATCCAGATATTTTTAAATGATGCTAGAAATTAACAGGATAAGAAAAGTTGCAGGAAAGCTCTTTAATCTGGAAGAGAACTTACAGCTCATTTTACAAGAAAAAATTGATTGAAAAGGCTAATTGGAAAGTGATAAAACTTGTCAATCGTAAAAATAACTTTTCATTTCAAGAGTCTCATACCGTAACTAACAATATCTCAAAATCCTTATTTACTCATGGCCTTGACACCGAGTTATCCAGTTAACATGTTATTAATCTTATACATATATTCGTGTTTTGTTTTGTTTTTTTTTTGAGACAGAGTCTCACCGTCGCCCAGGCTGGAGTGCAGTGGTGCGATCTTGGCTCACTGCAAGCTCCGCCTCCCAGGTTCACACCATTCTCCTGCCTCTACCTCCCAAGTAGCTGGTACTACAAGTGCCCGCCACCACACCCGGCTAATTTTGTTTTTGTATTTTTAGTAGAGATGGGGTTTCACTGTGTTAGCCAGGATGGTCTCAATCTCCTGACCTCGTGATCCACCCACCTCAGCCTCCCAAAGTGCTGGGATTACAGGCATGAGCCACCGTGCCTGGCCAATCTTATACATATATTCTTGTGTGGTATACGCATGGTCTCATACCATGACTAATAATATCTTAAATATTCACAGCCTTGACACTGAGTAATCCAATTAACATACATGTTCATTCATATATATACATATATATATATATATATATATTTTTTTTTTTTTTTTTTTTTTAAAGAGTCTCACTCCACCACCCAGGCTACAGTGCAGTGGTGTGATCTCAGCTCACTGCAACCTCTGCCTCATGGGTTCAAGCAATTTTCCTGCCTCAGCTTCCCAAGTAGCTGGGATTACAGGCACATACCATGCCCAGCTAATTTTTGTATTTTTAGTAGAGACGGGGTTTCACCATGTTGGCCAGGCTGGTTTCGAACTCCTGACCTCAAATGATCTACCCTCTTCAGCCTCCCAAAGTGCTGGGATTTCAGGCGTCAGCCACCGCACCCAGCCTTAATCTTATACATATATTCTTATGTGCTATACACATACAGTGATGCATTGCTTAATGGCAGAAATATATCCTGAGAAATGCATCCTTAGGTCCTTAGACAATTTTGGACCTAAGGATTTTGTCACTGTGCAAACCTTATAGAGCGTACTTACACAGACACAGATGGTGTAGCCTGCCTACACCCCTAGGTTACACGATATGGCTTATTGCTCCCAGTCTCCAAACCTGTACAGCATGTTACTATACTGAATACTACAGACAACTCTAACACAATGGAAAGTATTTGTGTATCTAAACATATCTAAACATAGAAAAGGTACAGTAAAACTAAGGTATTATAATCTTACAGGACTACTGTTGTTTATCTGATCCATCATTGACTAAAATATCAATCTGTCTCTCTCATACACACACACAGAGGAAAGAAATGAAATTAGATAATTTGTGACATCATCAAAATTCTGCATAATTTTTTGATACTAGGTCTCACTCTGTCAACCAGGCTGGAGTGCAGTGACATCATATTACAACTCGCTGCGGCCTCAACCTCCTGCGCTCAAGCAATCCTCCTGCCTCAGGCTCCTGAGTAGCTAGAACTATAGGCACATGCCACCATACCCCATTGAGGTTTTTTCATTTTTTGCAGAGATGGAGTCTCATTATGTTGCCCAGGCTGGTCTGAAACTCCTGGCTTCAAGCAATCCTCCCGTCTCAGCCTCCCAACAGGCATGAGCCAGTGCCAGCCCTTTGGAGATATTTTGATGCTTTCCTTATCAGGCACGTTTTGACATTTCTAGAAATCTTCAACCAAAGAACTAGACTAGTCAGGTTCCCAGGCATAACCTAATCAACAACGATTGTTCAACCTGTTTTATGATGGTGAAAACTGAACAGCAAAGTATCATCTAAATATACTCTGGATAGAAGTACAAGTTAAAACTTTAACTCGCGTCCATGTGAAGAGACCACCAAACAGGCTTTGTGTGAGCAACAAGGCTGTTTATTTCCCCTGGGTGCAGGCGGGCTGAGTCCGAAAAGAGAGTCAGCGAAGGGAGACAGGGGTGGGGCCGTTTTATAGGATTTGGGTAGGTAATGGAAAATTACGGTCAAAGGGAGCAGTTCTCTAGCGGGCAGGGGTGGGGAGTCACAAGGTGCTCAATGGGGAGCTTTTGAGCCAGGATGAGCCAGAGAAGGAATTTCACAAGGTAATGTCATCAGTTAAGGTTGGAACAGGCCATTTTCACTTCTTTTGTGATTCTTCAGTTACTTCAGTCCATCTGGATGTATACCTGCAGGTCACAGGGGATATGATGGCTTAGCTTGGGCTCAGAGGCCTGACATTCCTGTCTTCTTATATTAATAAGAAAAATAACATAAAACAAAATAGTGGTAAAGTGTTGGGGTGACGAAAATTTTTGGAGGTGGTATGGAGAGAGAATGGGCGATGTTTCTCAGGGCTGCTTCAAGCAGGATTAGGGGCGATGTGGGAACCTAGAGTGGGAGAGATTAAACTGAAGGAAGATTTTGTGGTAAGGGGTGATATTATGGGGTTGTTAAAAGGAGCATTTGTCATACGGAATGATTGGTGATGGAAACATTTGTCGTATAGAATTATTTGTGATGGCCTGGATACGGTTTTGTATGAATTGAAAAACTAAACAGAATAAGAGAAGGAGAAAAACAGGTATTAAAGGACTAAGAATTGGGAGGAGTCAGAACATCTAACTAGAGCATTTCCAAGAGGGTCCAACGGGGTCTAGCGTAATTACTTGCTTGGCTGGCAAGTTTTTAGGCTCTATTCTTGACAGAGTCCTTTTTTTTAAGTTGGAGGCTGAGTTTGGTGAGGTGTGTTTTTAAAAGACCATTAGTCCGTTTTACCTTTCCTGAAGATTGAGGACCGTAAGGGGTATGAAGGTTTCACTGAATACCAAGAGCCTGAGAAACTGCTTGGGTGATTTGACTAATAAAGGTTGGTCCCTTATCGGACTGTAAAGAGGCAGGAAGGCCAAACCGAGCAATTACGTCGGACAGAAGGGAAGAAATGACCGCGGTGGCCTTCTCAGACCCTGTGGGAAAGGCCTCTATCCATCCAGTCAAAGTGTCTACCTAGATCAAGAGATACTTTAGTTTCTTGACTCAAGGTATGTGAGTAAAGTCAATTTGCCAGTCCTGGGTAAGGACAAATCCCTGACCTTGATGTGTAGTGAAGGGAGGGGGCCTGAGAAATTCCTGAGGAGGAGGAGTAGTAGAATAGCAGATGGAACACTGAGAAGTCATTTCCTTGAGGATAGATTTCCACAACAGAAAGGAAATGAGAGGTTTTAAGAGATGGGCTAGCAACTTGTAACCTACATGGAAGAGGTTATGAAATGACAACAGAATAGAATGGGCCTGTGAGGCTGGAAGGAGATCCTTGGTCCAAGAACCATTTGCCTTGTTTGGGAAGAGATTAATAGGTGGAAGTTTCAGTGGGGGAGTAGGTGGGAGTGGCCAGATGAGAAGGAGAAAAACTGCCCTGAGGGATAGAAGTTGTAACACTAGCTGCTTTTTTAGCTACCTTACCAGCATAAGCATTGTCCTGAGCGTTGGGATCTAATGCCTTTTGATGGCTGCTTTTTTAGCTACCTTATCAGCATAAGCGTTGTCCTGAGCAATGGGATCTGATGCCTTTTGATGGCCCTTGCAGTGAATGACTCCAGCTTCCTTTGGAAATAAAGCAGCCTTGAGAAGCGTTTTTATTAAAGAAGCATTAATGATAGAGGAACCTTGTGTAGTGAGGAAGCCTCTTTCTGCCCATATAACAGCATGGTGGTGCAGGATATGGAAGGCATATTGAGAGTCAGTATAAATATTGACGCATAGTCCCTTTGCAAGAGTGAGGGCCCAAGTTAAGGCAATGAGTCTGGCTTGCTGAGAGGTAGTGGAGGGGGGCAGAGTGCTAGCCTCAATGATAGATGTGGAAGATACTATATAGCATAGCCTGCAGGCCAGGCACAGTGGCTCCCGCCTATAATCCCAGCACTTTGGGGGGCCGAAGCGGGCGGATCACTTGCGGTCAGGAGTTCAAAACCAGCCTGACCAAACATGGTGAAACCCCGTCTCTACTAAAATATACAAAAATTAGCCAGGCATGGTGGCAGGTGACTTAATCCCAGTTACTTGGGAGGCAGAGGCAGGAGAATGGTTTCAACCCGGGAGGCGGAGGTTGCAGTGAGCCGAGATCAAGCCATTGCACTCAAACTTGGGGGATAAGAGCGAGACTTCTCTCAAAAAAAAAAAAAAAAAGAACATGGTTTAAATTTTTTTTTTTTTTTTTTGAGACTGAGTCTCGCTCTGTCACCAGGCTAGAGTGCAGTAGCGCAATCTCAGCTCACTGCAACCTCCACCTCCTGGGTTCAAGTGATTCTCCTGCCTCAGCCTCCCAAGTAGCTGGGATTACAGGTGCACGCCACCATGTCCAGCTTATGTTTGTATTTTTAGTAGAGACGGGGTTTCACCATGTTGGTCAGGCTGGTCTCAAACTCCTGACCTCGTGTACACTATCATTATGCCACTGCACTCTGGGCTGGGCAATAGTGAGAGACCCTAACTCAAAAAATAAAAATAAGATGATTCTCATCTATAAAATACTGATATATGATAGACAGTTCAAAATTTCTTGCTTCCTAGGTTTTCACTAAAAATCAAGATTACTAAGTTAGAAATTCTAACTAGTGTATATAATTGTGTATATGAAGTGTAACAAAAAACATGTGGCTTTGATGAGAGAAATTATGAGAAAAGCATAAGAATGTATTATTCATTGAGAAAAAAGAATAACTGTAAATTCAGAGGTTATTTGAGGTTATTTCAAAAAGTAACATTTAGGAAGGAAATAAGATAAAAAGGACTCAGTAAGCAGGAGAGAGAAATATAAAGAAAGTTATAAGGATGTAATTTTGGCAAGGAGGGTTGAAAGGAGAATAACTTTTTAAAATGATAAGGAAAAAAGAAAGTAAACTGTATCCTAAAGTAAAATGACTGATTATTTAAGAAAGAGAAGGTATAGGACAAAGCTAAAGGCCCAAGAATGTTGTGGAAGATCTGATTAAGCTGTGGAAGGTTTGTGAAGGATGAATTTATTAAAGAAATTTTGTGTGTGGGCCAGACACAGTGGCTCATGCCTGTAATCCCAGCACTTTGGGAGGCCGAAGCAGCCAGATCACTTCAGCTCAGGAGTACAAGACCAGCCTGTACAACATGGTGAAACCCCATCTCTCCAAAAAATACAAAAATTAGCCAGACACACTGGCATGTATCTGTAGTCTCAGCTACTAAGGAGTCTGAGGTGGGAGGATCACTTGAGCCTGCAAATGACACGTGATAGCAGTGGAGACAGAGTCCCTCTATCAAAAAAAGGAAGTAGGAAAGAAGGAGGGAAGGAGAGAGGGAGGGGAGTTGAGAAGGAAAGAGAAGGGGAAAGGGAAAGGGAAAGAGGAAGGAAGGAAGGGAGGTAGGGAGGGAGGGAAAGAGAGAGAACGAGAGAAAGAGCGAAAGAGAAAAAGAAAGAGAGAAGAAGAAAAGAGAGGAAGGAAGGAAAGAAGGAAGGGGAAAGAAAAGAAAGAAAGAGAAAGAAAGAAGAAAGAAAGAAAGAAAGAAAGAAAGAAAGAAAGAAAGAAAGAAAGAAAGAAAGAAAGAAAGAAAGAAAGAAAAGAAAGAAAAAAAGAAAAGAAAGAAAGAAAGAAAGAGAAAGAAAGAAAGAAAGAGAAAGAAAGAAAGAAAGAAAGAAAGAAAGAAAGAAAGAAAGAAAGAAAGAAAGAAAGAAAGAAAGAAAGAAAGAAAGAAAAGAAAGCGAGCGAGCGAGCAAGCAGGGGGAGGGAGAGAAGGCAGGCAGGAAGGCAAGGGAGGGAGGGAGAGAGGGAAGGAGGGAGGGAGGGAGGGAGGGAGGGAGGAAGGAAGGAAGGAAGGAAGGAAGGAAGGAAGGAAGGAAGGAAGGAAGGAAGGAAGGAAGGAAGGGATTTTTCATACAATTAAGTTGGCTACAAATAAAAGAAAATTAGTTACAAGCTTTCTAAAAGTTTAGCTTTGGTCAGGCACAGTGGCTCACGCCTGTAGTCCCAGCACTTTGGGAGGCAGAGGTGGATCACCTGAGGTCAGGAGTTCAAGACCAGCCTGGACATGGAAAAACACCATCTCTACTAAAAAATACAAAAATTAGCTGGACATGGTGGCATGTGCCTGTAGTCCCAGCTACTCTGGAGGCTGAGTCAGGAGAATCACTCGAATCTGGAAAGTGGAGATTGCAGTGAGCCAAGACTGTGCCACTGCACTCTAGCCTAGGTGACAGAATGAGACTCTGTTTCAAAAACAACAACAAATACCTAAAATTTTGGTCCCCTGTGTTAGAACAAGCTTTTCTTGAAGTCTTGATCTGTTCTTAGTAAAAACTGCAGAGGTTTTTTTTTTTTTTTTTTTTTTTTTTGAGACGGAGTCTCACGCTGTTGCCCAGGCTGGAGTGCAGTGGCGCGATCTCGGCTCACTGCAAGCTCCGCCTCCCGGGTTCCCACCATTCTCCTGCCTCAGCCTCCTGAGTAGCTGGGACTACAGGCGCCCACCACCGCGCCCGGCTAATTTTTTGTATTTTTAGTAGAGACGGGGTTTCACTGTGGTCTCGATCTCCTGACCTTGTGATCCGCCTGCCTCGGCCTCCCAAAGTGCTGGGATTACAGGCTTGAGCCACCGCGCCCAACCGCAGAGGTTTTTATGTTTACTTCAGAAATGTTTCTTTAAATTTTCAAACATCTTCTGAACTGCAGCTTTACAGTTTAGAGCAATTCTGTATTCTTGGCTTTTCCTGATGTGTCTGAATTGCTCCATTTAACCCAGAATTTCCCATGATTTTACTAAAAGCCATGTATTTCCTGCTCAAGGTACTAGTTTTCTTGTTTACATTTCTCTATAATATGGTGTACACTCATAACCTTGGACACACATTCTTCCTGTGTCAGCCAAAATCAAGTAATTTTTCATCAGGTCCAACTTCCAAGTTATCTAAATGGTATTCCCATTAGGAGAAGCAATCTCATTGCAGGAAGTTTTCTTTACCTTTTTGTTAATTGGCCCAAGAAACAAAGATTTTGCATCTTATGAAGATAATCCCTGTATTTCATGCTGTCTTTATTGGGGTTTTTGGTTACTTAGGAAAACTGGGCTTTGGAAGGGTTAAGGGTTTTGGATTTGTTTTTTTGTTGTTGTTGTTATTTTTTCCCATCCATGTAACTTTCTGTATTGCTTTTGAAATGTTTTTATTATTACTGTGGTTAAATTAATGACTATTATTTCACAGTGACCTATGATTATGTTTTGATCAGGTGTTTTAAACCTTTTGATATCTTTGGTAGACTTCCCCAGGATCAAGTTCTAAATTAAGTCTTTCAGCTTGGCGCGGTGGCTCATGCCTGTAATCCCAGCACTTTGGGAGGCCGACGTGGGTGGATCACCTGAGGTCAGAGTTCGAGACCAGCCGAACCAACATGGAGAAATCCCGTTTCTACTAAAAATACAAAATTAGGCCAGGCGCAGTGGCTCATGCCTGTAATCCCAGCTACTCAGGAGGCTGAGGCAGGAGAATTGCTTGAACCCCGGAGGCAGAGGTTGCAGAGAGTTGAGATCGCACTACTGCACTCCAGTCTCAAGAAAATAAAAAATAAGTAAGTTGTTCTTGGCCTCCAACTAACTTTAGGATGTTCCACAGGGCACTGGACCTTCTCAAAGATTTCTGAAACAGAGATGCTGAACTAAATCAGGATTATTTGATATGATGAATTATATGGAAAGCATTGACAAATAAATGATTCTAGATCTTCTTTTCGTTACATTTGATATATTAATATGAATATTCCAAAAGTACATAAAACTCTTAGAAATCTGTCATCAGTCATAATTCCAGTATATGTTACATGCCACAAAAATAACTGAATTTGTCAATTGCTGATTACAAATAATGAACTTCATCAGATTTTTAACCATGGCTATTCTAAATCTTCATCATTCACCAGTTTTGATTCTTCTCTAAAAACAGGCTGGGCATGGTGACTCACATCTGTAATCCCAGCACTTTGGGAAGCCGAGTTGGGCGGATCACGTGAGGCCAGGAGTTCGAGACCAGCCTGGTCAACATGGCTACTAAAAATACAAAATTTTAGTCTTTAATCTCTGGTCTCTACTAATTGTAGTCTTTGGTCTCTACTAATTTTAGTGTTTAGTGTCTACTAAAAATACAAAAATTAGCCAAGGTAGTGGTATGCACCTGTAATCCCAGCTGCTTGGGAAGTTGAGACACAAGAATCGCTTGAACCCGGGAGGCAGAGGTTGCAGTGAGCCAACATCAGGCCACTGCACTCCAGTCTGGGCAATAGAGTGAAATTCCATCTCAAAAAATAAATAAAATTTAAAAATAAATAAAAATAAAAATATCTGCAATCAGATTCATGGAAAAGACTTGTACTATTAAATATACATTTCTAATAACTTTAAGCTCAATGAACTAAAAATTTTCCAGAATTCTAATGAAGAAACTGATTAGTTAGAAAAACTGCTAATTAAGATTAAGCAACACAAAATATGAGATTAAATAATCAACGATATTTTTATAACTTTTATTTGAAACATTGTTGGTTCTTTACTTAAATGTTCAGTTTTCCAGATTTAAGAAAACTTTTTATCTTAAAGTATCAATCATTTACAGTAATTTGGTAAGATAATACTTCTCTCAACAAAAGTGAAAGCATTTACTTTTTCTCCCTACTTGATCCCTCTGCATTGGGTATTGGTTAAGTAAAATTCAGAAACTATTCATGAGTCTTCTTATTTTTCTGATAATATAGGGTTCTAAGTTCACAAAAATCTGCTCTCTTTATAACAGGATACAATTGGAAACATTAGTTATATTGCCAAGGCTTTGACTGGAATATCATATTTAAGAATGTGCACAAAACGTCTGGGTTCAGGTGTTCCCATCCTTACAGTGAGAGAACATAATCTGTCACTTCTTGGCTGGCCCAGGAACCTTACGGCTGTAGGTGAAATCTAATGCCTGCCTTGGTTTGGCTTCCTAGTCTTGAAAGGTTCATAAATCTGAGATTTCTTTGTGGCCAACAGCTATTCTTGCTGCACTTAAGTAAATAATCAGACAAAAAAACTGTTAAAACTATTTTATAAACAAATTTGTCTTATTCTGATTATCTCTGGTAGAAACTGGGATGACTATAAAGAGAAAAGTTACGTTTCTAAAGAAAAGCTATACTGTATCTGTTATTAGACTGTAGCCCTGTACACTGTATTTGAGTTTTTATTATCTACCTGCAAACTGGCCTAGATTCTAAATTCTTCTAGCTTCCTCCAATCCAACTTTCTTCCACAGAATTATTAAAGCAGAAATTGCTCTGTTCCTGAAGCCCTATAAGCTGAAACTCGATGAATTTTAAGGGACAAGTCTGGTACTCGAAGTCTGAGCCACACAGAAAAGTTCACCAAACTGCCCAATGCTTTAACCAGAGATATTCAAACTGCAAGCCAGGACAAGAAGTCGATGGTTCTGCACTATAGACAGCTTTTCCCAAGATAACTGAACAAGGGGAGACTCTTACCCTTCTTAAGGTGCAGCTTTTTCACTTGGCAAGATAATGTTGTAATTGAAATTTCACAATCAGCAGCTTCTACTGGTAACTTGACAGAACTTGACCTAAGAGATCCTTCAGTCCATCTAGTGGGTGACTCTGGCAACATCCCTAAAAAAATTGTTCACACTCTGCTTTAATTCAACCCAGTTATAGAATACTGAATGATAACATTGTTCTGCATTAGCTATTGGTTAAGTAAAGAAATGTCTGTGCCATTACTAATACTACACAATTTACCTGGATAAATTCCTTTGAGGAAGTTGAGACTCATATGCAAAATAAGAAAACAGACCACATGGTTACAACAGGTTACAACAGGTCTGATCTAGTTTTCCATGGTCATTTGGTTATATTCAACTGACTGCCCTTAGGTCTAGCTTCATGGCTCAAAACCATTACGTAAACTGGTATTATCATATTACTATTAAGTTTACTTTGTAGGCCGGGCGCGGTGGCTCAAGCCTGTAATCCCAGCACTTTGGGAGGCCGAGACAGGTGGATCACGAGGTCAGGAGATCGAGACCATCCTGGCTAACCCGGTGAAACCCCATCTCTACTAAAAAATACAAAAAACTAGCCGGGCGAGGTGGCGGGTGCCTGTAGTCCCAGCTACTCGGGAGGCTGAGGCAGGAGAATGGTGTGAACCCGGGAGGCGGAGCTTGCAGTGAGCTGAGATCCGGCCACTGCACTCCAGCCTGGGCGACAGAGCAAGACTCCATCTCAAAAAAAAAAAAAACAGTTTACTTTGTATTTTCCTTTTTAAACTTTGTACATGTTATTTGTTACATTTCTGTAGAAGTACTACTCCCAACAGAATTATACCGGGCTGGCCCTACACCCTGAGATGACAGCCTACATTTAAGGAACAGACAAAAACTGATCTTAATAACGGATTTCTGGCAGACTTAGCCTGAGAATCCCTCCCTCCAAACTTCCCTTGTTGCTCAAATGTGACTGAGGGGGTCCTGACACTGACTCCTAGTTTGCCAAGTACTCCCTCCAACATGGGACCATACCAACAACCCAGGACAGGTCCATCCTGGCACCTAAAGATAATTAAAACCTAACTACAAGATGACTGATCAGTGATGCTTCCAAAGAAAGATCCTTTTTGTTTTGTTTTGTTTGTTTTTCTAGAGACAGGGTCTCACCATGTTGCTCAGGTGGGTATCAAACTCCTGGGCTCAAGCAATCCTCCTGCCTCTGCCTCCCAAAGTGCTAGGATTACAGGCATGAGCCACTGTGCCTGGGTCCAAAGAAAGATTTTGATCAAAAGAGAGAAAAGTGAAAGTTGTTAGAATTAAAATTGAGTCATTTGTGTTAAAAGCCCTGACAAATGGAGCCAGAGAAGGCCATGAGAGGAGGGTTCGCATGCAATAATACCTGATTAAAAAAAATAACTATTGCCTGGGCATAGTGGCTCACGCCTGTAATCCCACCACTTTGGGAGGCAGAGACAGGCAGGCCACACTTGTAATCCCAGCACTTTGGGAGGCAGAGGTGGGTGGATCACTTGAGTTCAGGAGTTTGAGACCAGCCTGGCCAACATGGTGAAACCCCATTCCTACTAAAAATACAAAAATTAGCCAGGCGTGGTGGCACAGGCCTGTCGTCCCAGCTACGTGGAAAGCTGAGGCAGGAGAATCGCTTGAACCCAGGAGGCAGACGTTGCAGCAAGCCGAGATTGCACCTCTGCACTCCAACCTGGGCAACAGAGCGAGATTACATCTCCAAAAAAAAAAAAAAAACCTATCACAAAAAAAACCCATAAAGGCCACAACCTTGCATAAAGGCAATCGCAACCTTACACACAAAAAAAATACTTCTGCAAGGACATCTGCCCAGTAACTTCATGTCCAACCTCAGACTGGCACCACTCTTGTCATTGATCTTTATAGCCAAAGAAAACTGATTTAAAACGATGATGTAATCCTCCTCATTTTTCCTTTAAAAATCTATGTCTTCCTTTACCTCCCTGAATATGTATATAGTTTACTATGGTATGTATATTTCCATTATAATGCCCATTTCTGAATAAATATTGTTTTCTTTCAGAGGGACGCTCTGTCTTTTATTTAGGTTGACAGAACAATCTGTATATAAAAGATGAATTTAGAACTTGATTTCTCACCATACACAGAAGTTAATTCAAAATAGATGATAAAATCTATCTAACTGTTAGAGTTAAAACTATAAAACTTCTAGAAAACAGAAAAATCTCAAGATCTGGAATGAGGCAGAGAGTTCTTACATAAGACAACAAAATCATGATCTATAAAAGAAAAAATTCAGAAACCACACTTCATTAAAATTTAAACTAATTACGCTTTAAAAGATGTCAATCACCAATTTTTTTTTTTTTTTTGAGACGGAGTCTCGCTCTGTTGCCTAGACTGGAGTGCAGTGGAGCGATCTCGGCTCACTGCAACCTCCGCCTCCTGGGTTCAAGCGATTCTCCAGTCTCAGCCTCCTAAGTAGCTGGGACTACAGGTGCACACTACCACACCGGCTAATTTTTGTATTTTCAGTAGAGATGAAAATCTCTACTGAGATTGGGGTTTTACCATGTTGGCCAGGCTGGTCTTGAATGCCTGACCTAGTGATCTGCCCATCTTGGCCTCCCAAAGTGCTGGGATTACAGGTGTGAGCCACCGCGCCCAGCCACCAATTTTTTAAGCAATGAAAAGACCAGCAACAGACTGCGAAGAAATATTTGCAGATCCTATATCTATTAAAGAACTTACATCCAGAATATATTTAAAAAAAAAAAAAAAAAACCTTCTTACAACTCAGTAAGTCAAACAACCCAATTTTGTTATATTATATTTTATTTTTTTGAGACAGAGCCTTGCTCTGTCGCTAGGCTAGAGTGCAGTGTTGCAATCTCAGCTCACTGCAACCTCCACCTCCCAGGTTTATGCAATTACCCTACCTCAGCCTTCTGAGTAGCTGAGATTATAGGCATGCGCCACCACCTCCAGCTAATTTTTGTATTTTTAGTAGAAACAGGGTTTTGCCATGTTGGCCAGGCTGGTCTTGAACTCCTGACCTCAGGTGATCCACCCACCTCGGCCTCCCAAAGTGCTGGAGTTACAGGCATGAGTCACCACACCCAGCCCAAACAATCCAATTTTAAAAGGAGCAAAAGATCTGAATAGCGATATCATCAAAAAAAATGGGTCAGACACAGTGGCTCATGCTTGTAATCCCACCACTTTGGTAGGTCAACAGAGGAAGATCGCTTGAGCCCAGGTGTTCAAGAGTAGCCTGGGCAATGCAGTGAGACCCCCATCTCTACAAAAAATAAAAATTAAAAATTAACCTGGCATGGTGGTATGCACCTGCATTCCCCATTCCCAACTACTCAAGAGGCTGAGGTAGGGGGACTGCTTGAGCCCAGGAGGTCAAGGCTACAGGGAGCTCTGGTCGCACCACTGCACTCCAGCCTGGGCAACAGAGTGAGACCCTGTCTTTTGCCCATTTATGCCAAGAGTTCCATTATTGGAATGCTAAACTTGTGGGAATTATTAATATCCTACTGCTCAAGGTAATCGCCAAGGTCTGATTTTTCACCAAAAAAAAAAAAAAAAAAAAATTGCAACTTTAGAGACATAAATAGGTCAAGAAAAAAGACACATGAAAAGATGCTCAATACTATGAGTCATAAGGAAAATTAAAATTAAAATCACAATGACGGCCGGGCACGGTGGCTCACGCCTGTAATCCCAGCACCTTGGGAGGCCGAGGCGGGCGGATCACAAGGTCAGGAGATCAAGACCACGGTGAAACCCCGTCTCTACTAAAAATACAAAAAATGAGCCAGGCGCGGTGGCGAGCGCCTGTAGTCCCAGCTACTTGGGAGGCTGAGGCAGGAGAATGGCGTGCACCCAGGAGGCGGAGCTTTCAGTGAGCCAGGATCGCGCCACTGCACTCCAGCTTGGGCGACAGAGCGAGACTCCGTCTCAAAAAAAAAAACAAAACAAACAAACAAACAAAAAAAATCACAATGACTCCACTAAAACAGAGAAAAAAAGAAAAAAAAAAAAACAAAAACACAACGAATCACCAAAATCAGACTAGGCACGGTGGCTCATGCCTGTAATCCTAGCACTTTGGGAGGCCAAGGCCAGAGGATTGCCTGAGCTCAGGATTCGAGACCAGCCTGGGCAACATGGTGAAACCCCGTCTCCACTAAAAATACAAAAAATCAACTAAGCATAGTTGTGCTCAGCTGTAATTCCAGCAGCCTGGGAGGCTGAGGCATGAGAATTGCTTGAACCCAGGAGGGAGAGGTTGCAGTGAGCTGAGAATGCGCCACTGCACTACAGCCTGGGCGACAGAGTGACTCAAAGACAAACAAACAAATTCATATCCATTAGAACAGCTATAATTTTTTGAAAAGACAATAGTAAGTGTTGGCAAAGATATGAAGAAAACTGGAACTCTCAAACATTGCTGTTGGCAATATAAGATGTTACGGCCACTTTGGGAAACAGTTTGGCAGTGTCCTAAAAAGCTAAACATATGATGCTGTAATTCTACTCCTAGATAGCTAACCAAGAGAAACAAAACCATATGTTCACATAAAGACTTGTACTCAAATGTTTGAGTATTATTCAAAAGAGTCAAAAACTGGAAATAATCGAAACACCTATATACTGGTCAACAGTTAAAGTGTGTTACAGTAATCTCCCCTAACCTACAGCTTTACTTTCCAGTTTCAGTTACCCACAGTCAAACATGTTCTAAAAATGATAAATGGAAATTTTCAGAAATAAACAATCTATGTTTTAAATTGTGTGCCATTCTGAGTAGCATGATGAAAACTCATACCATGCCACTCTGCCTCGGATGTGAATCATCCCTTTATCCACCATATTCACGCTGTCTACACTACCTGCTTAGTGGCCATCTCAGCTATCAGATCAACTAGTATCGTAGTGCTAGTGTTCAAGTAACCCTTATTTTACTCAATAATGGCTCAAATGCTCAAGAGTAATAAGGATGACAATTTGGATATGCTAAAGAGAAGCTGTAAAATACTTCTTTTAAGTGAAAAAGTGAAAGTTCTCAATTTAATAAGAAAAAAAACTTTATGCTGTTTGCTAACATCTACAGTAAGAAATCTTCCATCTATGAAATTGTGAATAGCATATTGTTGTAACTATTCTATCATACTGTTTTTAATCTCTTATTATGCCTGATTAACAAATTAAACTAGGTATACAGATATAGAAAAAAATATATAAGATTCAATACTACCTGAGATTTCAGGCATCCACTGGGGGTCTTGGAATGTATCCCACATAGATAAGGGGTGGGACTATCATATACTCATACAAAGAAATACTATTCCAAAATAAAAAGGAACAAAAAACTGATAAATGCTACAATATGAATGAATCCCAAAAACATTATGTTAAGTGAAAGAAGCCAGATACGAAAGACTACATATTGTACAATTCCATTTATACAACTCCAAAATATCCAGAAAAAGCAAATGGATTAAGACAAAACCAATCAGTGATTGCCTGAGGCTGGGGCTGGGAATAAGGGTTAACTGCAAACAGGCTGGAGGGAATTTTGGAGGCAATGGAAATGTTCGAAAACTAGCTCAAGGTGATAGTTTCACAATTCTATATATTTACTAAAAAGTATTGAATTATATACTCAAAATGGATAATTTTTTTTGGTATCAGGTAAGTCAAAAGCTAATTTATTAAAAAGTGTACATACCCAAAGAAATGACGTCTACACAAAAACACGAATATTCATAGCAGCATATAGCCCAAAAAAATAGAATCTTAAATGTCCATCAACTGATGCAGAGATAAATAAAATGTAATATATCCCTAAAGAGAATATTACTCAGCAATAAAAAAAAAAAAAAGTGACTATAGGCTGGGTGCAGTGGCTCATATCTGGAATCCCAGCACTTTGGGAGGCTGAGGCGGGTGGATCACGAGGGTCAGGAGATCGAGACCATCCTGGCTAACACAGTGAAATCCTACCTCTACTAAAAATACAAAAAATTAGCTGGGCATAGTGGCACGTGCCTGTAGTCCCAGCTACCTGGCAGGCTGAGGCAAGAGAATCACTTGAACCCGGGAGGCGGAGGTTGCAGTGAGGCGAGATCGTGCCACTGCACTCCAGTCTGGGCAACAGAGCGAGACTCCGTCTCAAAAAAAAAAAAAGTGACTATAAAAAATTTTTTTAATTAAAAAGCAGCAGGTAAAGTGGCTCACGCCTGAAATCCCAGCACTTTGAGAGGCCAAAGCGGGAGGATTGCTTGAGCCCAGGAGTTCAAGACTACCCTAGGCAATATGGTGAAACCCCATCTCTATAAAAAAGAAAATAGATTGGCTGGGCACGGTGGCTCACCCCTGTAATCCCGGCACCTTGAGAGGCCGAGGTGGGTGGATCACGAGGTCAGGAGATCAAGACCACGCTGACTAACATGGTGAAACCCCGTCTCTACTAAAAATACAAAAAAAAAAAAAAAAAAAAAATTAGCCGGGTGTTGTAGCATACACCTGTGGTCCCAGTTACTCAAGAGATTGAGGCAGGAGAATAGCTTGAACCAGCAGAAGTTACAGTGAGCCAGATCGTACCACTGCACTCCAGCCTAGGCGACAGAGCGAGACTCCGTCTCAAAAAAAGAAAAATAAAAAAAGAAGAAAACAGATGAAATTAAAAAAGAAAAAAAAAAGAAATGAAGTACCGACACATATTACAACATGGATATACTTTGAAAGCATTATGCTAAGCGAAAGAAGCCAGTCACAAAAGACCACATATATGGTTTCATTTATATAAAATGTCCGGAATAGTCTAATCTATAAAGATAGAAAGTCGATCAGTGGTTGCATAGGACTGGAGTGCTGAGGGAAAATGAAAAGCGACTGCTAATGGATATGGGGATCTTTTGGGGGATGATTAAAATGCTCTAAAATTGATTATAGTGATGGCTGCACAACTTTGAATATACAGTCGGCCCTCCATATCCATGAGTTCTGAATCCATGGATTCAATCAATGAGGTACAGAAACTACTCAAAAAAACTTGTCTGTAAATGAACATGTAGAGACTTTTTTCCTGATCATTATCCCTAAACAACACACAGTATAACAACTATTTACATAGCATCCACATTGTATTAGGTAGTGTAAGTAATCTGGAGATGATTTAAAGCATACAAAAGGATATGCATAGTTTATATGCAAATAATATGCCGTTTTTATTTCTTCATTTTTCCTAAGAGACAGAATTTTGCTCTGTCACCCAGGCTGGTGTCCAAACTCTGGTCTCACGAGATCCTCCCACCTCAACCTCCTGAATAACTGGGATTACAGGCACAGGCCACC